>NC_134026.1:19082649-20332649 GCF_964204645.1 Tubulanus polymorphus | reverse complement strand
AATCAGTTCATTTCCGATGAAATTTGAACTCGGATAGATTTTAGATTCCCCTTCCCACTCAATGTATGGAATAGATATCACCGAAAATTGTTTCACTAATCAGAAAATTGACGTGAATTCAATGTGGTACCGGCATCGCTACTGTGGCAATCGAGGATTCCACGTATGGCAGGCGAGGATCCGCCAGGTTCGCTAGTGTTTACACGGTTAACGCGCTTCAATTTCTGCTACATTTCAATTAAATTCGAGTCAACTTTTCTAATTAGTAAATCAATTTCTAATAAAGCTATACCATGCACTTATTGGGAACGTCAATCTTAAATCTATTTGATGACTTATTCGACAACATTACCATTCGGGAGCCTGAAAAATAACTAGTTTTCACTGCGTATAATTGAGTGTATTATAGCGCCATCTGGTTGGTGCCGATACTCCATTGAAATAAAGAAGATTTGAAGCGCAGTATTAAACCCAGTGCCACTAGCGATCCTGGTGGATTATCGCTGAGCCTCGCTTCCCTCGGTAGCGCTGCCGGTATTCCGTTAAGTAGACGACAAAAACCACAGGTAACAATTGGTAACGTATATATAAAATGGTAAAATGATCAATAGGATATAAATCATCGTACTTCTTCGCCAAACGATCCATCGAATGTCCAAACGCAATCTGGAAATAAACGGACATGATATGTATAACGGTTCACGTGCAGAGCTTTTAGTAATCTGCCTGTAAATATAATATGCACGATATTAAGCTCAAAGCACATTGTGAACGGATATGTTAATCTCTTATTAACTGCTATTACAATGGCAATATAGAAAAGGTATTTCATGATCAGGATATGTACTACTTTTCTCAATTTCGCATATTCCGACGATCGAAATTATTAAGCATAATTACGAACTCAGTACACCTGACGCAGGAGACAAAAATAATGTCGTTCACATTAGACTCACATTTTTACCAGCAACGCCACCACTAATAAAGTCGCTATAGGAATCATACACGAAATACAAAGCAGTTTGGATGCGCTGACGTCCCTGAAATTGTAAAGCATCGGGAATATCATTAGCGTTCATACAATTCTGCCATCTTCCAGAAATGAATGAAAGCCGTGCGAGCTGTTCGACTTACTGGAGATGGCGAAATTCGTGAGGCCAATTCGGCGGCACGACCGCAGCATACCGGTCATTCCCCGCAATGAATCCTTCCTCATTTTCTGGATCGGGTGCCCTAGCGTCCGGTTTTCCATTACCCTTTTCAACAAAAATAGACTCGTTTTTGTTCAAAGGCCATCTATCGATATCCGACTGCATGTTGTTCTCGATGTTTTTTAGAAATCCACTCACGCCGATTTCGGAAAAAAGTTGCATGATAGGTTTTGGAATATACGGCGTTATGTAGCGATCGCCACCATAGTTTTCGTAAGCTTTACGCAGCGTTTCCAACAGCGTCATAGGGTTGTCTTGTAGCTCACGGAGAATCACCGAGATCTGTTGAGCGTCGACTAGATCTTTTGCATAGCTTTTAATCAATACTGCACCTGGGCCTTGCTCAAAACTACCAATTACCGAATCTATGAGGTTTTCGATCTCGCCAGGATCGGGAACTTTTAGTTTAACGCCATTTCCACCGGACTTCGATTTACTAAAATCGCTGTCCAGCTTTTCCACAATCTCGGAACATAGATCAACAAGTTCTCGTTTATCGTATTGAATTTTCGTCCGATCAAACCGCTTTATCGATACGACAAACCATTTCAACAATTTCGGGATATAATTCGGCGAATAGGGAGCGACCCATGTTACAATTTTACGCACGTAGTTGTTGTACGCGCTTCGTAGATATCCGAACGGATCTTCTTTGAACTGTTGAAGCATTGCCGACAGATGTTCCGGGTTGATCGACTCTTTAACATAGGACTTAATTAACATTCCGCTCAGTCCCAAACCAAAACCATCGACGACAGTATCCAGAAATTTTTCGACCTCATGAGGTGTGGGAATTTTCCATTTCTGAAGTATACTACTATCGCTACTACGGGGATCTTTTTCGGGTGAATCTTTTGAATTACGATATGTTCGCTTTTTCTTCTGTTGGTCGCTGTCGTACCCCTTATCGGCCGTGTTCGTTTCCCGTCTTTGCCCACTGGGCGCCGGCCTATCTACGATTTTATCTAACTCTTCTCGCAAATGTAACCGTATATCTGGTGGAACTTTGCGAGTGCGAAACAATGGCAAAACGGGCAATACCAAGTGCACTATTCGATAGAGTTCGTTTAAATCCTCTGCAAGTTCGACGAGTCGGTTTTCGCCTTCGATTCGCCATTCGTCTATCACGGATTTGAGAAGCGGGTGTTTTGAGCTTAGAAAACTAGCAATTCCCATAAGCAACTGATCCTGTCTATGAATCTCTGACTGGCGGATGCTTTCGAGTAATTCCAAAACGAACGATAAATCCTTCCGCAAAGTGAGAACTGCGTCATAATTGTTCACGGCTCGATCGAGCGGACTGTACCACGGCTTCCTTTTCATCGCATTATTCTCGCCAACGTTTGACTGAAATGAAGTTTAAGAGATCTGCTTTTTTGTACAATTTTGCGGAGCCCCGGAGGTGACATGGTGAAAAATAAATATTCTTCCACGTGGGAACGAAATCCCTTTCGTTCGAATGAAATGTTTTTCAGGGGAACGAAAGGTTTTTCGTGGGAACGAAAAGTGTCTCGTGGGAACGAAACAATCTTTTTAAGTGTCTCGAAAGAACAGTCCACATGGAATAATTTCATTTTTGCTGGACAAAGTTTCAATGTCAATTCTTAACTCACTGCGAGTCTAGGTACTGTAACCAATTCCACAGTTCTCGATTATATGAATCTATGATTACCACATTTCAGCGTTTTAGTCCACAGTCAAATATTTAGCCAGAACTACGGAAGTTGGCCCTGGACTGTAGATTATTTCATTTCATTAAAAGCTAATTGCCGCCTATCAACAATAAATGCCCGAATACCTTAATATTTGATCTTGATTGAAAATAGTATTTGTCGTCGATATTCATGGGAGCGACGTCCTTGAATTTCATTAACTTTCGAACTATTTCTGAAAATATTATAGTGCATACGGAGGATTGGTGATCCAAAATGTTGATTCTTATCATAATAATAACTCCTATGTATCTAGACCCACATTTACACACACTTACCTATCGGTAGAATCGGTCTGTAGTGGAAATCATACATGTAGAATGTCAATTCGTATTCGTAAGCTGGTTTATCCCGATTCTAGAATTTCAAAGATATACTAAACACACGGCACTGTTTATTTTCATATCGAAATATTGAATTTTATGCACCATTGAATTAAAACAATGCTATGCGAAAAAAATATGTTCACATTCACTGTCACTGCTGCCACAGTTATGTACTAACATTTCAGGTGTGGATCTAGTGTCTGATTTAGGAAGGGATGCACCTCGACAATAGGGCATATCATATGATTAAAAGAAGTCCAAAAGAAAGCTCCTCGGAAAACATTAACTCATCAATAGAAATATAGACAACAAGCTTATGAATTTAATATCTTTTATGTATTAGTTTAATATTTTCCCGTAAAATTTCAGGACAAATTGACTTTTCTAAGAGGGGGTACGCACCCCCTGCACCCTCTCTTGGATTTACCCCTGCATCGTTCGTTACTTCCAAGGAACTATGAGATGATGACAAAATGAATCCGCTCCACGGCAGGGATTTACACGGACATGTCGGGAATGTATTCTCATGAAGTGAACGTTATATTTGGCAAGTCTCACTGTACACATCATTTAGCCATCGCATTGATAGCTTAAGAAAATATAAAATCTAGTATAGTCAACTGGAATTAAGTTGGTTTATTTGCTGCGATAGAAGCCCGCGTACATTTGCCGCAAAAATCATGACGTTACTTTCAACCGCTCAGCACCAAGCATGGCATTTTGCGCATTTTAGAACTCATACATTCTGCATGTACATCGATATACATACCTGATTCCTGGTCATTTGTTGAACCTGAACTGTCCAGAAACCTTCGGTGTATGGACCGCAGTCCATTTCCACAACATGGATGTGCGAATTTTCCTACAACAACAACAAATGGATAGAAAGTACGCTTATCGTGTCAAAAATGACTTCGAAACGAAACATTCGCACAAAATATGAAAGCTTGCGGATGTATTAACCTCATTACGGGGAATTCTGTTGAATTCAATCGAGACGTCTTTGGTGCAGTGTACGCGTCCGGCTGGATTGACGAGTGTAGCAACTAGAACTGTCGTCTGCGATCTCGATGTACCGGTTTCCGTTCGGTTCGTGGTAATGAGCTCGATGAATTCGTACCGATTGCGATATTTAGCGATGTCTGTGACGTCGTCTGAAATACACAGCAGATAGATACCGATGTATAAAAATAAGGACCCGAATAAATTCCGAAATAGATTCATGAAGAACAACTTCGAAACAAACAAAAAAACTATACAGGGGCTTTTGGTCAATAAAACAGCAGGCAATCTAATATTCATGAAGATGACTATTATAATATAGTAGAAACGTCGAATAAACTACTACTCTAGGAAACAAAAAATTCGGACTTTTTTTGCTTTACTATTGTGAGATTCTCTCTTTATTATCTTCATAATACGGATATAGTGTCTTATCAATCGTGAACAGTCACTGCTATTTTGACATCGGCCATTAATAAACCATAGTTTTTTTTACCACATTATGACACCCGTTTTTACACTGTCTTATCTATGTCACTTATGAGCTACAGGGTATACTGGATATACCGCATTTACCTTCGCATTCTCCTTGTTCATTCCATTGTAGCAGTAAAGCTAGAAAAAGGATTTTCTCCGCTGAAGGCATCACTGGTATCGGATAGGCTGTAGTAGGAGACGTCATCTGAGGGCCCCTGGGAGATGGAACGCGGGTTGAATCAAGGGCCATATTTCAGTCCATATCATTGAAATTTCAAAATATGTGTATAAAATATCACCTACTTTCTATGGCCCATTGTTGTAGCGTGCATAATCTTCAAATGTCCAACCGGGAAATACTTGAAACTAGGAAACATATCCTGAAATCCGATTGAGATTATAAATACAACTTACACGATCATTGATTGATTGCGTCGGAATCATAAATCAAGGCGCTCTGCTAATGGGGTATCGGGCCGCTACTGTGGCAATCGATGATTCCCCGTATGGCAAGCGAGGATCCGCACGGAGTCGCTAGTAGGTTGGTCTTCCGCGTTCGATTTCTACTATATTTCAATTAAAATTGAGTGGACTTTTTCTTAAATGAATCGATTATCAATGAAAACTATACCGATATCTGAGTTGAAAAATTAGTTTATTGTATAGTTGGCGGGTGCTGTGATAATGTGTGCATGTTACCCAGTTGTGTTACCCAGTTATTGAATAGTTATGGTATGTATAGTGTTTATACGGTATACTGACTTCAGTCTGTTATAAGTGTGAATGATTCAGTGTACTTTATACTTGACTTACCCCTATAAACTGTACCTATATAAATATCTGTTGACTGACCACAGAGAGTCCCAGCCACAGTACTTTAATAAATGTACGTGCTTTGTAATATTATACGTCTGGAGTCGTCGTTAGTTTTATGGGTTTTAGTTCGACCCTGGAGCTTGGATCCGAAAAAGAATTGGGTATTTCGGCCCTGGAGTTTCATCCGTAACAGAAATTGGGGGCTCGTCCGGGAGCCACGGACTTTGAAGACGACTTTTTGCACATTTGGACGTGTTTGTGGCAGAACCAATGAAACGAGGAAAAGTTTTTGCAGTACTTCTGTTGTTATCTGTGCTGTTTTATAAAGGTACTGTACCGTTTCATATTTGGTATCGTTTTGGGCTCGTAGATATGTTGCCCTCTGTGGAATCGTTTATTGATTCGCCAAGTAGCGAACAAATTGAGACTTTACGTAAAAGTGAATTAGTTCAGCTTGCTGAGCATTATAACGTCTCATTTAGAAAATCACAGAAAAAGGAACATATTAAACTCTGTATTATAGAACATTGCGTCAAATCTGGTCTTTTAAGCGACGTTGAAATGCAGCAGGCGATTCCTGAGAAGACAGAAAATGAGGCCGGAGAAACGGAAGCTACATTAATTCGTAGAATGGAGCTCGAGTTCGAAGCGAAGGAACGAGAACGAGAACGCAAACACCAATTAGAAATCAAACGTCTTGAGAGTGAACATCAGCTGCGCTTTTTGGAGTTGGAGTCACGTGCTCCGCAAGGCTTTCCTGCACATAGGAATGAGTTCGATGTCACTCGTCACATACGTCTAGTACCGAAATTTCAAGAAGCTGAAATAGATAAGTACTTTTTACATTTTGAGAAAGTAGCCAATAATCTAAAGTGGCCTAGAGAGTGTTGGACATTGCTACTCCAAAGTGTTTTGATTGGAAAAGCTCAAGAAGCATATTCATCTCTCTATGCCGAAGAAAGTGCTGACTATGATATAGTTAAGACTGCTATATTAAAAGCTTACGAACTTGTACCGGAAGCTTATAGACAGAAGTTTCGTAATCGAAAAAAATCTCCCAATGAAACATATGTTGAGTTTGCCAGAGAAAAGGAAACGTTATTTAGTCGTTGGTGTGATTCAAAAGATGTAAAAGACTATGATTCTTTGAAACAATTGTTGTTAGTAGAGGAATTTAAACAATGTATTAATAGTGATATTAGAACATATGTCGATGAACAGAAAATAGATAGTTTGTCAAAAGCTGCCAGCTCTGCTGATGATTATGCTCTGACACACAAAATCAGCTTTGAGTCAAGTTCTGCTAGTAATTTTCCGGCTTCGGATTCTCGAAATGTGTCAAAATTTCAAAGAAATTTCAATAATCATAGTAATACGCAAAATTGGACTCAGAGTAGAAGAAATAAAGGTATTTGGTGCAATTACTGTAAAAAATCCGGTCATACTCTAAGTACATGTTTTTCTCTTCAGAAAAAGAATGAGAGGGGAGAGAACCAGAGATCAGAGACAAAACCGGTCTTACAGCAACTCAACGTATTAAATCCAACCCTGCAGTTCAACCATTGTATAGCAAGAGTTATAATCCATTTATAGTAGACGCTTTATTGTCATTCGAAAGTACCGATGAACCAGTGAGTATTAAATTACTTCGCGATACGGGTGCCTCTCAAACTTTAATGTTGGAGAGTCTTTTACCGTTATCTGGTAGTACTTTTATCGGTGAACATGTTCTCATTAGAGGAGTAGGTTCGGAAATTATCAAAGTTCCACTCCACAGAGTTTATCTGGATTCTGATTTAGTTCGCGGTTCTGTAGTTGTGGGCGTTCAGTCGTCACTACCTATTTTGGGTGTATCTATGCTCCTCGGTAATGACTTGGCTGGTGGTAGAGTACACATTAACCCTTTAGTCACTACAGATCCTCTACTTAATGTAGATACTGAAAGTTTAGAGAAAACATATCCTGGAATTTTCCCATCATGTGTAACTACTAGGGCTATGTCGCGATGTGCTGATAAGATAATGGGATCTAAGCCCTGTTTAGAAAACAAAGAGTTTTCTAATGAAATGGTAGATTTAAGTGATTCGTTTCTTGGTCGAATTTTTGACGAAACGTCTACCGGTTTCATTTCATCTAATAAAGATGTATCATCAAGGTCAAACCTTATTGATTTGCAGAATGTTGAACCAGAGTTCAAGACATTTTTAAATTCTGCTTCCGATTCAATTGAATCATTAACTGGTACTCCTTCTGGATATTATTTTCAGTCTGGAGTGTTGATGCGTAAATGGCGACCTCCAGATGTTCCAGCAAGTAATGAATGGAAAGTTTATCATCAGATAGTTGTTCCAACACCATATCGGAATGATATTTTAAGTTTAGCTCATGAAACTTCGCTTGCTGGTCATCTGGGAGTCACCAAGACTTACAACAAAGTCTTAAATCATTTTTTCTGGCCTGGTTTAAAGCGTGATGTTCAAAATTTTTGTGCATCCTGTCGACCATGCCAGGAGTCTGGTAAGCCTAACCAGATAATACCCCCTGCACCTCTTATTCCGATTCCAGCGTTCGGGGAGCCGTTTGCAGAGGTTATTTGCGATTGTGTAGGTCCATTACCGAAAACTAAATCAGGGTTTCAGTATTTGTTGACAATAATGTGTAAAGCAACACGTTTCGCTGAAGCTATACCGTTAAGGAATATAACTGCACCACTTATCTGCAAAGCATTGGTTAAATTTTTTACGCTGTTTGGGTTACCGACATCGGTGCAGTCTGATCAAGGTTCGAACTTCGTATCCAATATATTCCAACAGGTTATGTATCAGTTAGGAATTAAACAAAATATTTCTAGCGCTTACCACCCTGAATCTCAGGGAGCTCTTGAACGTTTCCATCAGACCCTCAAAACAATGCTTCGAACATATAGTACACAACATGAGAAAGATTGGGATGAGGCAGTACCATTTCTACTTTTTGCTATGAGAGAAGCAGTTCAAGAATCCCTGGGATTTAGCCCTTTTGAGTTGGTATTTGGTCACCAGGTTAGAGGTCCATTAAAACTAATTAAAGAAAGATGGCTTGATAAAACTGATGAAATTAATTTGTTAACATATATTTCCAATTTCAAAGAACGGTTGTATTCTGCATGGGAATGTGCTCGTATGCACCTAAAGCAAGCACAGGGACGTATGAAAACCTGGTATGACAAAAAAGCTCGTAATAGAGAGTTCAAAAAAGATGATAAAGTTTTGGTGTTATTTCCATTGAAAGGTCATCCGTTTAAAGCTAAATTTCATGGTCCGTATGTAGTGCAAGAAAAAGTGAACGATGTGAATTATATTGTTTCAACGCCTGACCGTAGAAAAGCTACTCAATTATGCCATGTTAATATGTTGAAACGTTACATAGATCGTCCACAGTCTCTCGGTATGATTTCAATTGCTGAAAATAATTCTAATGAAATATGTATTTCAAATTATATTGAAGATCCATTGCATCTAGAATCTGATTTCGATAGTTCTAAATTAGTTCCTATTGCACCTGGTTTCAATAACAGCAAGGCAATAAACAATATAGATGAAAAAGTTTGTCATTTGGGTTCAAAAGAAAAAGATCAATTATTGCAACTTATTAACGACAATAAGCATCTTTTTACAGATCAACCTGGTCTAACATCTTGGGCATCTCATGATGTCGATGTTGGGGATGCTACTCCTATCAAACAGCATCATTATAGAGTGAACCCACAAAAAGGTGAAATTATGAAACAGGAGGTTATTTCTATGATTAAAATGGCCGTAGCTGAGCCTAGTGAAAGTGAGTGGAGTTCTCCCTGCTTGCTAGTACCCAAACCTGGAGGTAAGTGGCGTTTTGTAACTGACTTTAGAAAAGTCAATGCTGTGACTAAGTCTGATAGTTACCCAATGCCACGAGTCGACGATCTTATTGATCGCATTGGCCGAGCCAAATATGTCAGTAAATTCGACCTAACGAAAGGGTACTGGCAGGTACCTCTTTCTGAAAGAGCTAAAGAAATAAGCGCTTTTGTGACCCCTGACGGATTATTTCAATATCGTGTAATGCCTTTTGGCATGAAGAATTCTGCCCCCACCTTTCAGCGGTTAATGAACAAAGTAGTGCGCGGGCTAGTATGTGTTGTAGTATATTTGGATGATATCATTGTTTTTTCCGACACTTGGGAAGAACATCTACAACAAATAAAAGATCTGTTTCATAATCTCACCGAAGCTAATTTAACTGTTAATTTAGAAAAAAGCGAATTTGGTAAGGCCACAGTTAAATATCTAGGCCATATAGTGGGACAAGGTCAAGTACGCCCCATAGATGCAAAAGTCAAAGCTATAATTGAGTATTCACCACCTTCTAACAAGCGTGACATCATGCGTTTTTTAGGAATGGCGGGATACTATAGAAAGTTTTGTAAAAATTTCGCACAAGTCACTGTTCCTTTGACCGAGTTGCTGAAAAAGGATGCAAAATTTGACTGGAGTGAAACTTGTGAGAAATCTTTTCAATCGGTAAAACATTTGTTGATGTCAACTCCTATTCTCGCAGCTCCAAATTTCGATAAACAATTCAAGCTTACTGTTGACGCCAGTGATTCGGGTGCTGGCGCAGTTTTAGCTCAAGATGATGATGACGGTTTAGAACATCCTTTGTGTTTCTTTTCAAAGAAGTTTGTAGCTGCGCAGAAAAATTACTCGACAATTGAGAAAGAATGTCTGTCTATAATCTTAGCTTTGGAACATTTTGATGTTTATACAAGTATGAAAATCTTTCCAGTAGTTATATTTACAGATCACAATCCATTAACTTTCTTGTACAAGATGCAGAACAAGAATAAGCGTCTCATGGCTTGGAGTGTGATATTGCAGTCGTATGACTTAGACATAAGACACATTAAAGGACGCTGTAATGTGGTTTCAGATGCCCTTTCGCGCTCATAATATCATGTAATAATTAATGTGTAATGTATTGTTGAAATATTCCGAATTGTTATGATCTGAAGATTAAATATGTGTTTGTTTGTATTTTTGTCGAATTTTGTAGAATGTATGTACATGTATTTTTTCTAGAAATACATCTCTGAATCTTTTAAGGGTGAGGGTGTTACCCAGTTGTGTTACCCAGTTATTGAATAGTTATGGTATGTATAGTGTTTATACGGTATACTGACTTCAGTCTGTTATAAGTGTGAATGATTCAGTGTACTTTATACTTGACTTACCCCTATAAACTGTACCTATATAAATATCTGTTGACTGACCACAGAGAGTCCCAGCCACAGTACTTTAATAAATGTACGTGCTTTGTAATATTATACGTCTGGAGTCGTCGTTAGTTTTATGGGTTTTAGTTCGACCCTGGAGCTTGGATCCGAAAAAGAATTGGGTATTTCGGCCCTGGAGTTTCATCCGTAACAGAGTCTAAAAATTAAGTTCAAAGTTCACTGAAAATGAACTAATTTTGACAACGGAAGACCTATAGCTCGTCACGCCATCTATCGGGATAGCTGGTGTTGCGGGTTCCATTAAAACATCAGTAATAGGGGTAATGGGCTTTCAGGCCAAAGGTCGAAGGGTCGAGCTCATTAAAAAATGAAAAATATGAAAATAATAACAATTTCTACTTGAATTAGTCGCGAAACTCATAAAAAATGAAAAATAATTCTCACACACTCGAATTTATTTTTCATTTTTACTCGCTAGAAAAAAGTGTGAGTAAAGTGTGAGTGAAATAAATTCGAGCGTGTGAGAATTATTTTTCATTTTTTACGAGTTTCACTCCTAATTCAAGTAGAAATTGTTATTATTTTCATATTTTTCATTTTTTAATGAAACCTTTAACCTGAAAGCCCATTACCCCTATTACTCTTAAAATATTCATATACATGAATAAAATATATATGAATAACATATAAATTGATAGATTATTCAATATAAAAGTGTGAGTGAAATAATTCATATTTAAAACATTGAATATTTATATTTGAATGAGTTTTAATAAAAGTTTTGTTATTAAAATGAAGACAGAAGAAGAACCCAACTTTAAAATCGAAATAAAAGAAACCAATAAATCATTTTCATTATTTAACATTAAAAATTATATTTCAGCAACAAATTTAGTGTCCGCAAGGTATTATAAAATTGATGACATTACTATGATTAATCAAATATCATCAAATGAAACATATTTAATTACTGAACTAGTAGATACTTTTGATAATGGCGTTAAAAATCCTAAAATATTCAATACAGTTTTAAATTTTAAAGGAACTTTAGATGAAAACATAATAAATATACTTCAAATCCCTTTCAATGAAAGAAATGATGATATAATACTTTCAAAAGATTACAATGATTTGATTAACTTAAGAATTGAAAAAAGACAATTATATTATTTCAATTTTGATAATAAACAAATTATCTATAATGAAAATTCATCAAATATTGGAATTCAATGTGAATTAGATAATGAAAAATCATTTAAAGATATTGCAGTTCAATGTGATTTAGATGATGAATTTAGAAAATTCAATCCTAATGAAAAAATTCATTGTTATTGCGGAGGTAAATACTTAAAATCACATAAATCAAAGCATTATGAAACAATTAAACATAAAAACTGGCGTAAAGAGTAACAATTCTACATTATAATTATTGAATTGAGTTAAATGATTTAAATATCTAATAGACTGTTAAATGATAAATTGTTTGACAGTTGAAATGATAAATTGTTTGACAGTTGAAATGATAAATTGTTTGACAGTTGAAATGATAAATTATTTGACAGCTGAAATGATAAATTGTTTGACAGCTGAAATGATAAATTGTTTGACAGTTGAAATGATAAATTGTTTGACAGTTGAAATGATAAATTGTTTGACAGTTGAAATGATAAATTGTTTGACAGTTGAAATGATAAATTGTTTGACAGTTGAAATGATAAATTGTTTGACAGTTGAAATGATAAATTGTTCGACAGTTGAAATGATAAATTGTTCGACAGTTGAAATGATAAATTGTTTGACAGTTGAAATGATAAATTGTTCGACTGTTGAAATGATAAATTGTTTAACAGTTGAAATGATAAATTGTTTGACAGTTAAAATGATAAATTGTTTGACTGTTGAAATGATAAGACAGTTGAAATGATAAATTGTTTGACAGTTGAAATGATAAATTGTTCGACAGTTGAAATGATAAATTGTTTGACAGTTGAAATGATAAATTGTTCGACAGTTGAAATGATAAATTGTTTGACAGTTGAAATGATAAATTGTTCGACTGTTGAAATGATAAATTGTTTAACAGTTGAAATGATAAATTGTTTGACAGTTGAAATGATAAATTGTTTGACAGTTGAAATGATAAATTGTTTGACAGTTGAAGTGATAAATTGTTTGACAGTTGAAATGATAAATTGTTTGACAGTTGAAATGATAAATTGTTTGACAGTTGAAATGATAAATTGTTTGACAGTTGAAATGATAAATTGTTAGACTGTTGAAATGTTAAATTGTTTGGCTGTAAATTTAATTGTTATTTGATTTAATCATTTAAAAGTTTAATATTCTTAAAATGATTATAAAATATTTAATTAAAAACTAGCAAATATTTTATGAACTGTTTAATTTTTCTCTTAAATTAATGGATGGTTTCATCCCAACTCGAGTGTGTGAGAATTATTTTTCATTTTTTATGAGTTTCGCGACTAATTCAAGTAGAAATTGTTATTATTTTCATATTTTTCATTTTTTAATGAGCTCGACCCTTCGACCTTTGGCCTGAAAGCCCATTACCCCTATTACTAACATCAATAAAAATTTTAGTATTGCATCCACGGGAACCAGGATATGAGGGTCCTCAGACTTTTGACTTTCCCATTTGAAGTCAAAATTCTAACATACATTATTTTCAAGGAAATAGTGCCTTGACCATTGGGTCAATTTTGAAGTGGACAATGAGTCGAATGATTGGATAGACTTCCATCTAGAACACATTATTACACGAAATTTATACTCACAAATGCAGCTCTGTAAGATGTCTGCGTACCATCATTAAATTTCTAGAGGATAATTATTAAGATTATATCAACATGTTTCAAGTAATAAAAAAGCCAACGATATAAGAATCTTGTTTGATACGTGAAGGGAATCGAGTTAGCTACACTTACCAAATTAGCTTCAACGATAAAAACGTATTCGTAAGCCAGCAAGAAACCTCGAGCGTTTAACTGTTGACAACAGGGATTTGACGATATCAATTTACGGTAGCTCGTCACTCGTAGAAGTTCTGTCGATGAAACACCTTCGCTGCGGACATTTTCACCGACTAATGTGGCTAACTGACTACAAAGAAAATCACGAATTCGTTTACGAGTAGGTAATATCGGAGAAAAAAATCAAGACAAACAAAAATAGAGTCGGAAGAAATCAATAGCCAAGAAATCAATTCAACGAACAAAGGCACGAATAAAGTTACTTTTTAACCGACCATCGCAAAACAGGTAAGGACTAGTGAAATAACGAATGCGATACAGAAGAAATCGGACAAGCAAATTAAGTCGAGAAACATCTTATCCTCAAATCAAAGGAGGAACTCGAGATTCTTCGTTATGCGGGTCACTGTCGTTCATATATTCGCGAAAAAACCAGACTGATCGATTATCAATGTAATGGCAGTGAATGAACGATTATGTAAAAACTTTTCGTATCGAAATTATTTTTGTATACTATTGAATCAAGGAGAAATAGATATCACATCAATCTAAAGATCTCATTGTCAATAATCAAGTTTCGATATTGTAATTTTACTTTGAAGTACTAACTAGTTGTCGACTTACTCCGTAAAATGTCTAGGCAGCATATCTCCTATGTGCTTGTAGTAGCCTTCTTGGCCCCATGCGGATATCAATTTCCTTGTTCGGCTATTGTAGTCGGTACTGAATTTTCGCGCGAACGCAAAATTGTTCGATTGCTCCATGATGTGTTCGACGTCTACATATCTCACGTCTCCGGGACCCTGAAATGATTTTTTTTCTAAATTGCAGAACACAAAGAGTATCGAGATGTCTACTACATTTGTGGCACCTACCCTCCCACAAGCATCTACGTGTTCTGAATGCCTACATAGCATTAGAGCGTTATCCGCGACGAAATCCTTCATGTAAAGTACGCCAGCAGATTTTAACGTTGATCTACAAAATTATCATGGATTTCGTAATGTAATTATAATATGCTATTCGAAAAAAAATTAGGGATTTTGTTCGTTTTGCGGAAAACCCTTTTGTTGTTTTCCTAATGATCATTACTTCATCATCGTTGTTATCAGGAAGATGATATCACGAGGATAACAATAGGGTTTTCTGCCGAACGAACGGAAACACCTTATGATAATATTCAAACGATTTGCAATCGGTTTAGAGAATGGTGACACAACAGTTACGAAGTAAAACGACTTAAACAGTAGAGACAACTCACTTCAAGTGTGATTTCTTTAGCATCGATAACATGTACAGCTCGTCTTGAATGAAAGACGTTTCCATGGCAAACTGAAGGCCGTCGACGTCTTTTCCGCGGTTTTTCGAAACAATATAGTTCATGAATTGGTGACTGTATATTCCCCACTGGGAGGCGCTTTGGCGCATTATCGAAGATTCCGACTTCGACATAGACACATTGTACACATATCCACCGCAACTGTACCTGATGAATATGTGCATATAAACATACATGATAATAAGGAGCCATTCTACACCTTATACATAAGATCCTACAATTTGCCAAATGATGCCTACCAGATAGTTCGTTTAATTGGTTCATCGAGGGGTGCAACCTTATTCAACCTTAGCAGCGTTTCACCTTAATGAAATTGATCGAGATATGTGGTTAGCGAAATGTACTGTTTATGCAAATAGTAACGTTGAGTGCAGTGATCGGTTCAAAAAAGTTGGTTTAGCTAATGTGGAACCCTGATCAGATTGCAAACGAAAGTTAATAGGACGAGTGTTGTATACCTCGGTGTGACGCAAGTTGGAATTCCAAATCTTCGATGTTTCGAAGCGTTAAGTCAGCTCCGCTTAGATTTATCATAAAGTCCCAAATTCCCATCCGCAACAGCTCTTCTATGCCCTGTGATATTATAGAGAAAAAAACGTGATATGCGTGCCCTTCTACCTATTCAGAGGTCATTACAGGATATCCTCATAGTTAATAGTCAGTTGTTAATAACTAAATATCATTCTGATGATTTCGCGTGGGGTTAGTGTGACCATTGATTCTAGAACTATTTAGAGTCCATGGTGTGACCTACTTATTTTCACCCGTGGCCACTGCAGAATTTCAGCAACACCGGTCACAATAATATGGTGGCTGATTCAGGCCACGCCGAAGTTTTTCAAGTATCAAAAAGATAATGATGAAAACAAATTTTATAGCGAGAAAACAAAAATTAATGCGAGAAAAAAAAAATTTAGCGCGCATCTCATGCTAAACATTTGTTCTCTCGCGAGAAATATTTAGCGCAAGAAAACAAACAAATTATTATGTTTTCTCGCCCGAAATATTTGTTTTCTCGCGTTCATATTTCTTTTGGCGGGGCAAGAAAACTAGTTTACTTGGCGGGATCGCAAAAATAAATCATTTTGTTTTCTCGTGCCAAATGTTTGTTTTCTCACGTGAATATTAGTTTTCTCGCTATCAAATTTGTTTTCGGTCGAAAGATTTTGGTTTGGCCCGAATCAGCCACCGTACGATAGTATAGTCAACGAAATATCCACTAGTAAGCTCGTATGCCAGCTAACCGTCTTGGTTGTACAGGAAGTGATGTTTATCACAATATCTAGCCTAAAATGTCTTCAATCGGACCTGACTAAACCACATCGATGCCACCTAACGAATCTCCGTACATTAAACGTTAAGATGCAGGTACTTATTATCGTAGATTTACCTCTAATTCAGCGCGAAGGATTCCATACGATCCCCACGAGGTGATAAAGGATCTGAAAAGATAAAGTGAATCAATTTGCATTGAAATGAGGTACCCCACTCGATTGTCAACGACGGTGTGCGACTAGTTTCTGTCAGTCCAGAGAGCGCGTAGGTCGGTTGCGACTAGGAGCGACGTGTATGGCGGCCATCCCCGCCAAACAGACGAGTTATTGTCATATGAAGGATAAACCCATAACGTGAAGTTGATGTGAATGAGTTTATCCTTCACATTACTACATTATACTTCACGTTATGGGTTTACCCTTCACATGACGACTTAAAAGTCTCTTTGGCGGGGATGGCTGCCCATAGACGGGAGCGTCGTAGAAAGAACAACAATGTGCGGCGACTAGCGTCGCTGGCCGATGCAGGGAATCGAGTCACAAGCCGTCGCAAGGCCGACCTACGCCCGACTTTTAACGATTGAGAATGTAAGCTGTTGAAAACCTTTCTAGAGGTAGAATTCTAATGTTTGTTTTATTCGGGAAATAGTCATCTAAAACCTTCGACGTTTTTCGTCTGAATTCCGTCGCCCGCACGTCTATGTGTATCACATAATAATGCCAAGGCCTATATATCTGCTCGAGAAGTTCTCCCTGAAAAGACGAACGAACAAACTTAGAAAATAGCCTTTGAAAGCTTTTACGAGTAATTGAATCACAATGACCGTTCGCGCGAAGGGGTGCTATTAACTAACTGTTTCCTACCCGAATTGACAGGTTTCTCTCTAGTTCAAGCTGCTATTTTGTAACTATAAGGTGCTTTCATCTAATATCGAGTCGTAATGATTTCACTCTCTCTAAAATTTCTAATGGCGCATGTTTGCTTATATCGTTTCGAGGTGTTTTTAGGGCACCATTCTCTTACCGTGAGAAAATCTCTAGTTTTAGGTACAAGGGGCCGAAGCTGCCCGGGCCCTTCCACCTATTTTTTGCTAGATAATATTTTCACGACCTGTCTTAAGAAAGTTACGCATACAGTGGCAAATCATTGCCGCTCGTTTTGTTCAAGAATCCTAGAGCCACCCATGTACCTTTTCAAAATGTCATCAACTTTTTCATTGAAGGAGGATATGTAATGCATATACTTATCCATTCTAGAGATCAATCGAAATAATCGTTAGTCATATTTTTTTCATACCGCCTTACCACAGAATTTTCAGCAGTATGTACCAACAGCAAGAAGCCGAGCCGAGTCGGTATCAGACCCATGTGTTCGTCGTGGTAAACTACAATGGAATAAATTCGTGTCGTATTACGTTCATTAGTGTTTGTTATTAGTTATTAGACAGCGTCTGTCACAAGCAGATGAATCCATCCCACCGAATCAAAGGACGGAATATCAAAGTTAATTAGGCTATGTCAAGCTAATTTGTCATTTTGTCGCCAAGATTGGACGACAGCGAAAGGGTTTATGCACAATGTACACGGATGTTCGAATGATCGATGTTATTTTAAATATGGCTCATTACGGCAGAAATGCATTGTGTCCTAGCAGCCGTAAAATTAGTAACGCCGCTTCCTGCTCAATTTTCAGAAACGGTTCTGAAACTAAATTCATTCAAAGCAATTTAAGGTTATTATGTTGTATTATTGCATATGCCACTGACAACAATTGTAATTTGAATGGCGTAACTGGATGTTAAACATTCGATAATCTATTAACATCTTTGGATTGATTAAGCTAATCTTATACTAAGTTTCTTTGTATAGGGCATTTATGATTTCTATGCATCAAGTCAGACATGAACAAAACCGCAATACGGTGATAAGATAAGATAAGATAAGATAAGATATAACTTTATTCTCCTGACTAAAATTGATTGTATAAGGAGGTCTAAAAAGATCATACAATACAGAAGACACAAAGTAATACAGGTATTGATCACTACCATGTTCAGTTAAAAATACAGTTATCTAAGTACTCGATTAGTTGACGTATTTTCACAGTTCAGCAATTCGCTGTACATGAGAGAACTTGGACGTTTGGGTTTGTAAAAGGGACACCAAATCAAAACAAATCAAATGAATGATTAATTATAGGGTCGCTCCCTAGCTTAAGATCAAATCAGAGCTGCAATTAACTGATATCAATCTCAGTGTAGAGTAAACAAATAAAAACCCACAGTTAGATTTGTAAAAACAGTTTATTTTCCTTACAGTTTCAAGGCTTTAACTAAGCCTCATCACTGTTTTAAACTGTTTTTACAGATCTAACTGTGGGTTTTTATTCGTTTTCAAAACAGAGCGTTTCTACATGAAAGCCCTGCTGAGCAGTACAATACTGCGACCATGAAACCGAGTACTTACTGCGTTTGTAATGCGATATATTCGGACGGATGCCATTTTCGGGAAGACTCGAATAACTGAACTCAAATGTTCCTTCGGATAGTGATCCCTGTAAACGACGAGAGTTCAGATTTTTTCGTTCAAACAACATCAAAGCGTTTTCATAGAAAAATAGGTTTATAAAATAGGTTTTTAAAGAAATGTCCAAAACCGACGTATTGTACAACTTCGAACCCGAAATCGTTATGGGGTTATTGAAAGGCAAATTGAAAGGACATAATCTTTCATTTGACGAAACTCATCAACAACGGCCGAAGGTCATTATGGCAATTAGTCAAAAAAAAAAATTCTCACTGTACTTACGTTTTTGACGAGCTGCGGAGGTAAACATTTTGCGTCGTGATTGTACTTATAAGCGCAATAAACCTGTAGAATTTCTCGGCGACATTTGGCCAGGGGACACCTTACAAAAGAACGAGGTAATTTGAACTGCACTCGCAAGATCAAATTGGAGAAACCATACGAATGTGGGATGTGATAAAGGTGTCTTAACAAACGGCTTATCAGACGCAGCTGGTATATACAGCCATTATATTTCAAGTAAAGACGAAAGCGCTTTTGACGCTATAGCATCAGCAGCGATTGAAATATAAATGGAACAATATACAGTAGACTCCGCCCGAGTCGGATCCGATCAACTCGGATAACCGTTCAACTCGGATATTAGTTACGATACTTTTTAGCCACGATCACACGGGCATTTCCGTCCCGGACCAAATAGGCATAGGCAAATTTGGCACCCGCGTGAACAGTCGTTCCGGCCCAAATCTGGCCCGACCAAAAACGTCGGATCAGGCCCAAGCCAAATTTAAGCACGGGTCAAATCATTGCATGTGAATTGACAAGAAACGACCCACTTAACTTTGTTAAAGCATTGTTTAGTATCGAGTGAGCGAGTGATTTGCGTGTGAACGCGCTCTCGAATTAGAGCACGGGCCAAATTTGCCTCGGGCCTGATCTGTGCCAATTTGGCCCGGCCCAAACCATCTTCGTGTGATCGAGGCTTATTTAAGAAATACATAACATCTAACGAGTTTACTATAGACTAACATACCTCGCGAGAACATGCCACAAATCTTCGTTCACCTGTCTTTGGTCGGGCGGTCGCCGAGAGCAGTCCCCCACGTAGCTTCAATGACGAATTGAATTTTTATTCAATTAAACAAAGCCGAACGCACGCGGCATAACTTAACAAAAACTAGAATTTGATGAAGGCGAACAAGATCCTAAAAAGGACTTACCCAAAACTGAAAGCGTCTTCCACGTTCGGGCATTGAATCATATTGATTTCATCTTCGTGAATTAAGTGTTCTTTCAATTTGACGTTGCCGTATTTGAACAGCTGTAAGTTACGTTCGCTCAAAGGTTTGAAATAGATATATTTGTAGTACTCGGTGCTGTTTCTCAATTTCTCTCGTAAAACCGCGCTGGCCAGATTCTTGATCAAGTCGACGTGGAATCGATCGCGAGCGCAGGTAACGTTAACGATCAAGTATTTGCGGAAACCCGGAATAGGATCCGTGCGACAGAACTGGCCGCCGAACTTAAACGAACAAGCCTGGTAGCCCAAACACCTAGCCACGCTCGGGCAAGGTGAATCCCGAAAAGAAGAATCTAAATCATCCGCTTTCGCGTCCGATAAAGACAGAATTGCCGAAATCGGCGGCGATGTCGCGTTGTGACGTTCGTATTTCGACAAAGATTCGTTGATCGCGCTGAGAAAATATCCCGGGCGACATCGGAAACCGGCGTTCGATAGCAATTCGTGGAACGTCCACGTTTCGTGATACGAATCGACATCGCGGTGCGCGTTGTAATCGTCGGAAGACTGATGTTGCACCGACGAGTCCGGGTTATTCAGGACAGCTAATAACATCAGCAGTAAAATACCCATTATTTCCGTCTGACGAAGGCTACTGAGCATTCCGAACAAATCCTAACAAACGACTAGCCGTTGTCTCCATGTTCGTAATCGCGATAAAGTGGATTCCATCAACACGGTCTCTGTCGGTGTTATGCCTCGGCGTTTGGTATCTCGTCTGCACGCAGTATAAGACAAACGCTGCGTGCTTGGATTTCGATAAACGCACTTAACAGAAATCTGAAATGAAAACAAGCAAACATTCAAGCCTGATTTATTCCGAACTTTCAGGATAAATCTGCGCTCTATAGATCGCCTCGGAGAACGCTGCGATGAACTTGAATATCCTCACAGTGGAACTAAACGATGCAATTTGATTCAAATGCAAAATAAAACAACGATTAGGGTTCTTTGACATAACGAAACTGAGTATTTGCAAATACAAAGATCAATCGAATAAAATGAAGAAATATCATACAATACAATCAAGAAATATCAGAAAATGTGACCTAACCTCGTATGAATATATCTAAGTTATCATTTGAATATGTAAATGATTCAGCAAATCTCAAGTTACTAGCAAAACTAAAACGAAAAACGCTATATTAAACTGGAAATAGTAGGAGCGGCAATTAATATAGTATATGAAATACGAATCACGACAGTAGTGTGTTCATTTCCCGCTGCCTTATCCTGCCGGATAAGAAGTTGATATGGGAATTACATTGGCCATGCTCCGTGCCTCAGCGGCGCACAATCGCAACGCAGTCTCCTGAACCACACATACATAGATACATACCGAAAACGAACGTACACTTTTTTAAGCGCGAAATCGATTTCAAGAAGATTTCAACAGCGGTTATTATAAGAGTTGTAAGATCAACAGCAATGATGAATTCCTAAAGCACATCCGTTAACCTATGATGTAGATTGTGAAGTTTAATCGGAATTGTTTTCGATAATAAACAGGAATCACGCTAAATAAAGCTGTGTAAACCGAATACGTTGAATAAAAACGTACTCTGTATGACACGTGTGTGTACATTTACAAGCACCCACGGTCTGTTGGTTTCTGGTGGATCCGTTTGAATCGTTAGCGATGCGCGTGCAGCTGGACAAATTGAAAAATCAACGTCGTTGTTCCAATCCATACAACTGTAAACACGCTAATCGTTAGAAATGACAGCTGCCTGTGACATTATTAGCCATATTGAGTGGATACAAAATGATGGTTAGAATGGACGAAAAATGACTTCATGGATACAATAAAACGTTCATTTACAATATTTCTAAATTTATACCTATACAAAGGTTTCCAATTCTGATGAAGTGTCGGTCAGGACATAACAAACTCTAATCATTATTTCATAAAGTTAAAAACAAGGGGCCGCGGGAAAAATTTAGAAAATCCGTTCTTTTTTAACCGGAAAGATCCGTAAAAAATTCACGGTAAACATCGGTAATTCATCGGTAAACATGGTATTTTCGCCCTTTTCTTAAAACGAATACACTTTTTTGAATTTTTGAACTTAACTTTTTCTAAATCATTCCAAAATGGGGGCAAGAATTGTTAAATGAAGATTTTAACCATCCCTGGAAATCCAGAATGTTTAGATCATGACGATTGTCTGACTGACGCGCCAAATATGATGCGTGTGAATTGATGTATATGGCGTCCGTGCATTACCTTTTATACTGTGCCGAGAGAATTCGTCAATCGATATTTCAAGAAGTTAAAAAGTCCAGCGAACAAAAACAAAATGTCGGCGTTGTTAAAAAGAACACGCACAACGTGGAACTATACCAGTCAGCTTATATCTCACTTGCTTTTACTATAAACCAATATTTGATAAACCAGACGCGACGCAATGCTCCAACGCTCATGCGGCAGTTGATTAAAATCCCATCAAACTACAGCCGGCTGTCTGAATATGAATGTCACATCATTGCATCATATCGTCATTTTCCATGGTTATGAATGATAGAATAATGATAATCATTAGATATATGCTAATACACAACGTGACAGCGAAAGACGAACGAATTTGTGAATCCTCTCGTGATATTGCGCGAGCGGCTGGCCAAGAATATCATTCAACCCGCAAATAGCCTGCCCGGATGGAGGGAAGAAATCGGTGAAGGAATAATAACATTTTGATGGATGATACCGCAAGATATGCGAGATATGAATACAGAATCGCCAGTAAATACGAAAGGTTACTATTTTATCGCTTGTTCCGAGCGGAGACCCGCGAGCTCATCTGAATCTTATCGGAATCGATACTGCCATAAGTTTGAATAACTACAGATTAGGATGAAGTGGAGATGAAGATTCCATTTGATCGGAGTCAAATGTTGCGAGGAGGGAGATTTGAAATACTTAGGCCTAATCATTTTTTTCATTTTTAGCACTTCGCATGTGCAGAAGAAAATAAAGACAATATCGCAGAAGAATAGTTCCATCTGAAACACGCACAGCCTTATTCAGTCGAAATGATGCCTAGATTGTAAATAAACCCCACCCAATAAGTAGGACATTGTTGAGTTCATGCTTTCGATGACGCGTCGTCGATGACGTTCGCGCGTACATGCTTGGCATAAGTCGGTGATAGAATATCCACCATACGTGCAAAATATCCCCCCATACAGCCAGTCACTATGTCCACAGAATTCTGAAAGTAAAGCTTTGATGGTATCTTTTGATATCTGATGGCTTTACACGATCTTAAAACTACATCCTTCAATACACACCAGATATGGTTTGTATAGGGACCCACTCTTTGTTGCAGCAGCTCATCGATAGTACGCGACAGCTCTTTAAGCGCTTTTAGCTCCGTGGAGTGTGAAATTTTCATCCCTCGTCATCATGTTAATCATATAAAAATCCATCGACGCTTTAAGCTGTGCGTGAACAAATCATTAGCGCTGAGCTCACTACACGTAGCGCATCGTCACACGCTCAGCTTTTCAATTTCGATTAACGAAGACCACAAAACGGTACACGGGCAACGTGCTTCGTAGCTTGGAATCGAATCTTCTAACTGACATTATGTCAGCGTCGATCAAGCGATGTCCGTGGTATGGTGGTATGGATTTTTTGTTGTCTCATGCAGTATGGGAAATGACGGTCATATCATTATTGGAATGGAAGCATTCCGCTGCTCAGCCGTTATGCGACAGGACCTCGGGCTAAGCGCTGTCGAGTTAATTGCAAATTCGAACCTACACCCACTTCAGGGGCTTTGCTTTGATCTTTATCTCGAATTTGCTGGGATATTTATAGAAAGCGGTTGAGCCGCGCAACCAACCCGGCAAAGATGATTTTCGACGATCTCGAAAAGACGTCAGATCAAAGTAAATTAATTGTGCAGATTGAAGAAAAACGTCATGAAGGAAACTACCGCATAAAAAGAATCTTTTACGCCATAAAAATGGTGTCGGTTGGTGCGTGTACTGTGAGCTAGCTATACGTAGAATGATTATTGGCAACTATCAGTTTCACGAGAACCACGGTATCATTCGATTCGTTTTAGAGGCATTTCATTTTCGTCTATCGCAAACCGTACCTATCAATTGGTAGCAGTGACTATTTTACCTTATATATAGTCTGGACCAAGTTCCAAATTATATGAGTTCACTTAGTTATAAGTAAGAATTCAATTGCGTGCCTTTCAACCTATAGCTGTCGAACCGGCTTTTTGAGTTATTGAATCGACTGTTGAATTAAGAAAACTAAATGTTGTTGGCCGCATTGCTCTTCCCTACTAAGATGTATATATTGATAAGCCGAACAAAAATGACAAATAGAACTAATACCGCGCTCTTTCGAATCTTGTAGCTTGTGGAAGCCAGCGAGTGGTCTGTCAGAGTCGTGATGTATGTCTCCAGAGCTTACAATGATATATTCAGGTACGTTACCGAATGAACCGGTAATTTACTGCATCAATCACGGAACAACCATCAATTTTCATATTTCAACTTACGCAATAATTAATCTATGCTAATCGTACTGTATTGAGTATACACACAAACCGACGACGCGACTTATTTTCAATGAAATAAAAAAGGTTTTACGTTACGCGAAGACGTTTTTAGCTGAATGAACCGATGATGGCTAGATTTGCAGCTTTCTGTCGGTATCGCATTCGCATTGACGATACAACAAAGCTGGAAATTCTTTTCAGCATGCTTTCGATGACGACAGTAGACCACCTCTACTATACGTAATGGCTCAGAGTCAGGAAAGCTCTTATTAATGAAAGCTCTTAAGTATAAAGCACCTCACAATGTATATGATATTAACCGTTTTTGTTTGTTTGAATGGTACATACTATGTTCTATGAAATAATGTTGTTTCTTCTTTATTGTATATGTCCAAACAATGTATGTATTACGTTACGGCACAATACAGATTTAATTGAATTTAATTGAGTTATAAAGTACTCTTTTCGCATTTTCATTTTTTCATTTCATTTCATTTTGACCATGCTTAAGAATGAATGCGATATCAAACTTATACGATTTTGATTTATTTTTCATATATGGTCAAATTTAGCGACGAAGAAATGATTCAAAATTGGTGACTTCTTTAAATTTGAGCTAATTCTTCAAATCATGAAGAACACAATAGACGTACCCCAAGCCTAGCTTAAGCATACAGTAAAAAAAAAGCATGTTACTGGGAGTGTCTAAATACACAGCGATTATTACAGTTGCGAATATGGAGACGTAAGATTTATCGATAGATACCACTTTTATGTAGATAGTTACTTTTATGTGCACTTACCCGATAGTCCCATGGATACCGATTCCGACGATGTTTAATCGCACATTAATATCGTTGATGTCAGTATCAGTAATGCCATAGAAAGTCAATCCATCCTGCTAGCACCGCTGTATAGCGTCTGTTCCCGAATGTCGATCATCGAAAGTTGCCAGCGCAAATTGCGACATGTTTATATAGCTTTCCGTATAACTCTTCGATGCGAATACAGACCTCCCAGACCAAAATGTGCTTGACTCTTACGATTATCGACGATATAGACGCGGATTTTGTCAATTTCTATGAGAAAGAATCCTTGACGGTTCCTGGCGATTGTGACGGGGTAGATAACGATGGCATTGATTTTTTAATTCATTTTCTTATAGTCCACAACCCTTTGGTATGTGATTCGATTATGCACTTGCGTACCAAGCCAATTCATAAATTTCATCCACATCACTTACACCATCTACATCAAGCCAAACAAAATGCAACGAAAGAATATACGTATTGGAAATTCGAAAATGGTTGATCTCATGAGGTCTTGGGTGTAGCCGTGTGCTTTTGCCATGTGACTATATATAGTATATGCCATAATTGGATGTCAGACACGATAAGTGATATTTATATCGACCACAGATCGGTTCCTATAATATTCTTATGTCACTCTATATATATATATATATATATACATATATATATATATATATATATATATATATATATATATATATATATATATATATATATATATATATATATATATATATATATATATATATATATATATATATATATATATATATATATATATATATATATAATTCATTTTTCGGCGTCACAATGATTATGTAAATACGTCCTGGTGTATACACTACAACAAAGGAAAATATATCTTTTCATTTTTACGCCCGATTCAGGGCAAAAACGATTCGAAATCTATGTTTGCCCCGTTTTGCGCTGTGAGTCTTCATTTTTGTTACGCCGATGAAAAGTATACATCGATATGTTTTCGCATGGTGTATTGCATGGAACGGTTTTTTTTTACTTGGTCCAAATCTAAAAACACAATAAACTAATGAATCGAAATACTCAACACGAATCTGTCCAACATGTTGTTGCAAATAAACGAAGACACCAAATCTCTGTGGTCCAGTCATGTGCTTTTGACACGTGACGATGACAGATCCACGTTCTGATTAGCTGTGACGGTCAAGCATGAAATGGCGTCGCATTCATGGTCTCCGCGAAAGGAATCATAGGTCTCCCACGGCAAAGAAAGCTATTCAGACTCTAATTGATACTAACGTTTCACCGTTGAGGGGGCCGCATCAAACCGTCAAGTCATCATTATACGTACATCACGAACGTGTCGTGTATTACCCAAGGTGTCGGTTGAATTGAACCTATACGTGGAATAATCAACTGTGATTAATCGAGAGAACCAATGTAACAGGTGAAAAGGTGAAATGCGTATCCATACCTCGCGAGGTTGATATGAACAAAGTAACGAAGTAACGAATGAACTGTCAGTCGAGGCTATTTATTGTATAGGTAACATTATTCATCCATTGTTTTGTAGTAAAGCAAAATGCAGGCTAAATAAAGCAAGGCCCATCAACTAAAAGGTATATCGATAGGGTATTTATACATTTATAGATTTCAACATATACAGACACCAAGTTTGTATTGTTGTTCGAGACGGAACAGGTTTAATGCTGGTTCTAACCATTAATGATTTCAGCCAGTTCGACCACGCCGTGGTTGACGTCACCGAAAATTGCCACATATCCTGTACGGATGTAGCAATCGCCACGCTCGGTAAATACATTTATATACGTTTGAATAGTATAGGAAGCACGCGGAAACCATTATTCCTCTGGTGACACGACGTTTTTTTCCGACGATGCCACCATCATCGCAAAATACATTATTGTCGTATACGTATGATTGATAGCACAAATCTGGTCACTCGGCCAGTTATATAGGCCTACATATCCACTGGCGATGAAGGCGCGATGAAAACGAGATGAACGCATAACTTTTTAGTTAATCAGAAAACTCGTTGTACCAATATCAAGAAAATTTCGGGGGGTACTATGTAGTAAACGAATGTTTTTCCGTGGCCATTTTTCCTTGGCCATTTTTTCCTAGGCAAATACCTTGGCCATTCTTTCCTTGGCCATTTTTTCCTTGGTCATTTTCCGTTCACCGTAGTAAACATTTCCATAAGTAAAGTCAGCCAACTTGGAAAAATTACAAAACCAACCCGCGGGAATGTAATTGTATTTCTTTTTAGTTCTTTTTAAATGTGTCTATATTCAAATCATATTTCTTATATCGGTCTTCGGTCGAAAAACATGTAACATGTCGCACGCCAGTGATGCTTACCTCGATCGTCTTGCTGTCATGGACGCTTCTAGGAATTACGAAGAAGACGTAGAAGTGACCATTATACGTGGCTGGACGTCTGCGCTGATCGTCAGAGGAACGAGAATCCATTAGAAAGTCTTTTAATAGATGACGCATAATTTCTATTCGGAAAGCGATGAAGTAGTCTGGAAATGTCCAACAGAGATGAAATCACAGGGGAAAAGATCTAACACCGTTAAGTAATGTACCTTAAAACGATCCATGCTCAAATAGAGTAAGGCTCATTCAGATGCGATGGGATATCGTTCGGACGCGCCTCTCCTAGTAGTTCTCTCGACAAATTCTACAAGTGTGACAGCACACGAACATACACAGGGTCGTATTTAGCAGAGGACAGGGATCAGTTGCCCGCTCCAGAAATTCTAAAAAAGTGCCCCTTTTGCAAAATCGATGCATCCTATAGAACTACCTTTTTTCGGGTTGCTATGCCTCCTCCCCACCCCCCAAAATCAATTGTTAGGTACGCCCCCCCCCCCCAAAGAAAATCAAGTGAATGTACGGTCCCGACATGGACCAACGCTAACAAACATCAACTTCGATTTCAACTAATCTTCTCGTCTATCTTCACCTTCAAATGATTACGACACGTCCAGCGATCTGACAGTATAAACAACACAGGATGTTGCAATCGGGCTTTGACAAACAGCGTGCGTTCAAGGCACTTTCCTCGTATTAACGGGCGTAAACTTCACCGCTGACAGAATGATTACTCTAAAATTTGGTGTGGTTATTTCTGGAGAATGAAAGGCATACCCTTAGGAGAAAGCATTAGAGGAACAATCATGGTTAGGTACAGTATAGGCCAACATTGGCACGCCCTTTAAGGTCATTCATTATCTTAAGTGCATTTCTTCCAAAATGAGTGGAGGTAACTGATATGTATAGCACAGGAGTACATTCATTTGAATTCTAAGTTTAAACCTAAATGGTGTTTCTAATAAATTCGAAAGATCATCGCAGTGGTGGATCCAGAAATTTGACATATGAGCCATTTGCTTTAACAGAATTCATTACGATTTAAACGACAATATACGGAGATTCTATAACCGCACGAAATTCAATTCAATTTTGTAAGCAGTCTGATATTTTTTAAATTGATTTATCTATTTGTTTGCACTTCACAGAAAGCTAATGACGACTATATGACTTTTGACACAAAAGTTGACGACGAATTTCTATTTCGTCAAATAAAAGATGTAAAGAAATTAAGCCACTCGGCTACCCGAATCTAATTTTCTACAATTTCTAGTGTTCAATTGGATTTGGTCGGAAATGAGAAACTAGGTATTCTTTTGGCCTAATGTGAACTTCCTTATCCAACTTAGGACTTCAGTCCCACTGTCTAATTTTCGTCCATCGTCCGTCTGCTCTTGCCAATCCAGGGTTCATGGGTTTAAATCCCGATGGTGGCGAGAGAGGTTTTTCCCAGGTCACTCTACCCTTAGGAACGAGTTGCCCAGTATCAATGGCGGATCTAGGATTCTTGAAGGAAGGGGTGGACCTGAAAATTGAAATATGGGCACTTTTGAAAAAAGATTTGGCAATACGAGAGGGCTGCAAGAGAAACATTGGAAGGGGTTCTGGTGGCCCTCCCACAGATAATCAAGGACAAAAGACCCACTTAAATTCATTTTTCGTGTTTTTAAGAAAAGATTTTCCAGAATTTTTGGAGGTTCGCATTCGAAATTTGAAGGGATGGACCTATTCCCCTTGTGCATGGCGATTAACGCCGGGGTAAGGGTTAAACCAAACCTCAAATCTATTCCTCAAATGAATAACATTTGCACGTCATGCATGTTGTATGAATCATTTATTAGAAATATAATTTCGAATATAAAGTAAATATACGTATCATGAATAACTCATTAAATACATATTATCAGTTCAAATATAAACAATTCTTATATACATACACAATTAATTATTATGTTGCGAGTTAGATTAAATTTCACCAGTCATACGAAAAAAGTGGCCATTAAAACACTAGAATTCAAAAGAAAATGAATAGCCTATCGTAAGTATTGCCAAACATGAGAATAGAACAATTGCACAACAACAACTGAATGTGTAATAATTGACGAAATACAATTTCTGTGATATCGGAAAAGACCTATTCAGTCAGTCAGTCATTTAAAATCGATCAACAATTTCTTTCTTCTGGTTTTCTATATTGAAGCTTCAGCGCATGAAATACTCCCTCTTCGGTCGAAGCCGGAACGACAGTGTCCTGTAAATGATAAATGAAGATATCGATCTCATATTCAAACGTTCAATTCAAACCGGACGATAGTGTACAGAAATCGAACTCTGGACTGCTAAATTCAATTATTCCCTGCATGTTTTATGAGTTACAAAAAATCGATCATTTATAAAATGCCGGTAAACAATGTCCCAAATGTTTCGTGAATTCGATTGAATGGGCTGATTTGGGACGAAAGAGCATTCTTGGCGATCTTTACGTTGGAAATCCTACAATAATTTCAGCTAAAGGCGAAAAGTTCTTGAAGTACGTCTATGATGGCTATTAGTTTATAGCGGAAACGTTGCTCCGAACATACTCATCTAATCGAGAACTTTCCGTCTTTTTCTGAAATCATTGTGGGATTTCTAATCTATTCATCTATACGGATATTGAGTATCTTTTCGAGTTCAGGAATTTGAACCAATTTGGCCCAGGGCCCTGTTTCACAAAAAGGTTTAACTCTAAGGGCGTTACCAGTTTTTTCTGTGGGTAGGTCGATATCGACAATAACCGGATCACGAGCGCTGCTGAAGTTGTGAGTCCATTGACAGAAGATAATTTTCAATTTTTAAGCGCAATTTTCGAGCGTCTGGACCGATTGTAAAACGTAACGACCTTTTTACGTCACTTTCAGTCTCAGTCACAAAAAAAAAGATTCAGTGACAAATGAATGAAACTAATAGTACAATAACCACCCTCAAACGTGGTGAACGGATAATGATTGTGACGATGATTTCTAGGGTGAGATCGAAACGTCGTGTCTTATAGATTTTTTGAATAAATAAATTCTCGATTTTAAAACTATTTCAATCTGTACATAGTGGGCTTTTATCTTAAGCGAAACTAAGTTTTAAAAAGGGGGATCGTCGGGACCCCCTGGCGACGCCCCTGTAAATTGTAATTTTCTTACATGCGAGATATCGTACAGTCCGTGACTTGTTAGTTTCATGTTCAATTCGCGAGCGGCGTACAGTCGTAGCGACCGATTGAACTGTTTGCTGCCGGTCCAGCCGACTACGGCGTAGTAAAACTGACTGTACGGCGCCACGACGATATCGATACGAACGGCTTTCCAGTCGCGCGGCGATCGAGACAGTTCGATCGCGTCTGACAGCGATTCGCCGCTCGCATTGCGCTCTGCCAGTTCGTCACTCGCGTCTAAACTATTCTTCGGACCATTCGGCGAACCGCGATTAAATTTTTTCGGTCTTTTAGCGGCGGGTGGAGATTCCGACGATGTAGATTTCTCGTTGAATTTTACGATGCCGATCCATTTTTCGAAATGATCGAGCTGTCCTCGTCTGGTGAGTTTATCGTCCTTTTTCAGTTTGTCCTCGCGAAATGAGCATGTTTCATGTTTTCCCATAAGAACGTGATCTACAAGAAGAACGGCTTTCGTAGAGTACATTTAATAGAGTAGATATCTATCGGCAACGTTAAGCCACTTAAGATCAGACTTTCGTTGTGGTCATTACCGCGCTACTCTTAAATCTTACGCCAATCAAAACCTAAATTTGAAATTAAATTTGTTATTAAAATGTTTTGTCCGTAAGTTATAGGTACGAATGGGGTATGAATGTGCGTCAATGTGAGTGTGGGCGACTGGGCCCTTCGGGTAATTAGTTTATGTTAACTTCACCAGTCGTCCAGCGTCTTATACATGTATTAAATCATTTTGTATCTATTCCTGCTACTTCATATTGTAATCTAAATCGCGAATAAAACAGTATTGCATAAATTTGGATTGAAAATTCCCAATTCCTCCCAACCATTGAATGGTTCTAGAGTATTTTTCAATTATGGATTTAGCTTTGTATATGCCAAATAAATATTCTGTCAAAAACGAGCCAGCTTATTGACTCTAGGATAGTCATAGAAATGTTGATTTATCGGATATCACCACTTAGAATTTCATCCTAGGTAAAACGATTAAATTGATTTCATACTGGATACAACGGACTATGGGTTACATAAACAAACAGATTTTCTGTTCCCCTGAAGTTCTAAGTAACATTAGATACATGTATTGTATAAATGACTGTTGGGATATTAGCATGTTTCAGCAAGGACCAAGTTACCTTTTTCGTAAAGTCGATTCATAAGTTTCACCAAAACGCCTTGCTCTTTGCCTTCGATCGGATGTGATACAAGAATGTCGACGTCATGGCCACAAGGCTTTCCTCTTGCAAAGAAAATAAAGATACACGTATATTTGTATAATCTTGAATCTAAGACCAGTAACCGAACTTACAGATGAAATAGAACTGAGAGTACAGCCAACTTAATCGAGATTATTCGTTGGTTTAATTATTGGTTTCGGAGAAAATGGATGAAACACCATATTTCACAGGTCGATTTTACCGGTATGCATCAACACAAGAGATACGTATTAAGCGCGGTCTTCTTTAGTAAGTCGATGACATTCAAGGCAATAAGATTGATTTAATTTTTTGAAAGGCAAGAGACTTTTTCAGAAAGAGTTATGAATGCAATACATTACTGGTAATAGTAGATTTGTACTACAGTATTCAAATAATTGGAAAACTTAAATCAGATGATTCGAAAAATCTGGATGATTTTTACACAATGAAATATATAAGGTTAATTTGATAATAATTTGATTAAATACCGTCTAAAGCCACCAGTTAGTTCGACTAAAGCACCTGGCAACAGATCGACCAGTTCCGTCTTCACGAGATCTTTCAACGCGAGTGCTTCATCTCTGTTCACCGGTGTGGTTAGATCTTCATAGAACGCCAGTCCTAGGAACGAGGACGTTTCAGTAAAAAGAGCGTTCTTTTACATTTGACTGGATGATAGTTCTCAAGACTCACCATAGATCTTTCTAGAATCATTAGTCCCAGTTTTAAGAAGACGGTCAGTCACTCCAGAAATATCATTTAGGCCTTCGTCGATCCACTTTTTAGCTGTCACACCACCAACACCAAAGATACTTGTAAAACACTGAAAATAAATTATCTTTTTCGTTGTAAACGATCTTATATTGTAAGAACGTTATGTTGTTTATGTTGTTAACGTTATACATTTTGTGATGTAGATCCACAAATCTTCACAAAATACCTTATGAATACGAAACACAATATGGAAACTATGAGTAAGCAAGGACTCTCAAGTGTTTTAGAGTCCATGGAATAACCGATAGCTAAAACGTTGAGGTTTTTTAAAGGACATTATACTTAAATTCGGAGTTCAATGTAAAGGTATATATACAGTAAACTCTGCTTGCCATGGAGCCGATTGCCTTGGACAATTTATTTATTTATTGTGTTCCCTATTTAACATTTGAAATTTTCCTACTATACGATTCATGCTCTAATGATCCATCATTGCTCTCATACTACGCTTGGCGAAATTTATTGGTCCCGCGAGATTTGAGGCAAACAAAGTCTATCGTAGTTCGTCTACATGTATATATCAAATGTTTTATATTACAACCTCCATTTTTTGAAACCACGGACTGCATCTAATACGCTCAACTTCCAATGACCTAGATTCGTCGAGAATTTCCTGAAAATAAAAAGCAATAATCTATTCCTACAACAGCGAGACCACCATAAATACCGAAGAAACTAAAGATAGATGACCGCGATCGCAAAATAATGAATGCGAAAACGGATATTCATTTAAAACAGGGCAGTTAATTTATTTCCATATGTACATGGTATTCAACGAATTTTCAACTTGGATCATAAAGGAGAAGTGGCTAACTATCTAAATCACATATTGAATAACGTTTCTGCCAAAATAAGGATTTAGGCTATCTCCCAGGTTTCATCTCAAGAGTATGAAAACAGATAGGAACCTCGATGACTTTTTGACAGTGACTTCCCAAATCGCTGATATTCGACAGTTGGCAGGAACTGTTCACTTTATACGGCAAACTCTTCAAAACGCATGAGCCTCCACGAAACGCTAAAGCCCTTTGATAGTCGTTCGGTCCATCTTGGTATTCGGCGTACCGCTCGAGTAGTTCTAATGTATCCTAGCAAGAGATAATTGTGAATCAAAAAGCAATATCTTCACGATAAACAGATGATCGAATTTTCATTGTGAACGAAATAGACATATCAAGAAAAAACAATTAATTCATGTTTAAGTCCCCCGGGTGCCAGAGCTTTTTCAAAACAGGCTGCAAGACTCTGGATTAGTGTCATTTATGTTATGAAAAATACGTTAAGAGGATGTATTTTTGATGTCATTCATTAATTTTTTTTATTTGGTAGATTTCGTTAGATTTGTTTTGATTCAGTGTCCCTTACACACCCATATTACATCAATTAGATGTAGATATATCATATTTACACAATACCGAGGAGGAGTGATTTGAACTTAGCTACCAGCATAAATCATTGCGTTACATCGATTTTTTTTTATTGCGTTATTATAGTTCTTGAGCAAAATTTAGTAACTCAGGTTGACTACATGTATTGAAATCAATGAGTTTGCTGAAGATTGTTTTATTGAAGATCGAGATGTTGTTTCAGGCTTATCCCCATATACCTGGATTTGGTGGTACGTGTACCTGGAAATTATAGTACTGATAGATGTATCTGTAACACTTACAGTGAAAATTGTATTGTGATGGTATAACGGTGTTACCCTCTGGCAAGCGTAGCATCTGCCGGTCTATGGAAAATAAAAGGAATAGAAATTGACCAAAATTGATTACCTTCAAAATAAAACTAAAACGTAGTTCCAAGCGGTATAATCTTTGACAAATTTTGTCCCTAGTGTGATGACCATTTTCACCTAATTAGCTGCCCTAATTATGCAAATTTATGCAAAGTTCATTTTCATTCAAATCATAAAAAGCTACATGCTTTTATATCATGTGTGATCGATTGATTGATTTTATTTCCCATAGAACATAATTACATATAATAATTTTTCTTACAACATATTGAGATGAACTATGAATTATACCAGCGATACAGTAATGAAAAAACATTGCTTAGATAGTGATCATCCCCCTTAATTCTGTGACTATCCTGAGCAACGACTATCACTAATGGATAGTCTGCGATGTTCGTGGTTGAACATTGAAATGACTTCAACCTTTAATTCAGTACAATTATAAAATCTTCATTACAATCTTTCGCTTTCATTTTTAATTAAGGTTATGTTTTTTCTCATACCGTACTGTTACTAATCATATGCTGGAGCCAGTTGCTCAAAGGTTCGTTCAAGATAACAGTATCCAGTTCCACAGTTGTGAGTTAAGATTTAACTCTGAGTTAACTCATTGAAAATGAACTAATTCTAACTCAGAGTTAACTCTAACTGAGAACTGTGGATAAATACCATAGCAACAGTGAACTTTCAATTGTCACCATGTCAACTATCCGCTGGTTAGCTCTAACCAACTTTTGAGCAACTGGCCCCTAATACTTGAAACAAACTCGACAATTCCCAGAAAATTTTCAATACATGAAGTGACTGTAAAAAGCCTTTTACATGAAGAGCATAAATCAGTTAATCTACCTGATTAGTCATAATCGGTTCCTCAATAACTTTCTCATCATTTTCAACAACATACTTCTGCGAAACATCGAGAAGACTTCCATTTTTAAGCGAATCTGTTATCCACATTGACGATACTACGTATGTATCAGGTGGCAAATCCTCCAGTTTCAGTAATCTTTTAAGTTGCGCGACTGTATCGAATTCAGTGACAATGTGAGTAACATTCTCACTAATAAACAAAATAACAATAAAATCATCGAGGAGCCATACTTTTAGACCTAATTGTATCTTATGCTGCCCAGATCAGTCAAATTTCCCATCCTACATCCACAGAAACAAAGTTTTCACAATGAACTTTCTAAACTGATCCAAAAACCACCAAGTCTACTCACAGTCACCTAGTGGAGAACTATGAATGCTATGACTTGCCTGATTGACTGATCAATTCTACATACGATATGATTACACGTATCAGAGGGGGTCATGACCCCTGAACCCCCCTTTTTCCTGGATCTGTGCCTGCTAAGACATCTGTACTTCTACCAATTTATAGCCACCAACCAGTTGATAGAGAAGAAACAACTATCAGAAATGACCCTTTTTGTCTTTGACAAATGTCCATTATTAAACTGTATAAGGCCTATAGAATGACATTACTCACTTAAAATCATCAACAACTGGAAATCGTTTGCTTTTTGCTGCTTTCTTCATCATTTTTAATCTGGCATTTTGAATACGAGCCGGACAGATGTATATGCTCATTTGTCGTCTCGGCTCACAAGCGGTCATTTTTTGGGCCAACGTGTTTCAAAATATGAAGAATCCTGCACGATTAAACTGAAACACGATCAAAATCAGGAAGGAATTCATGAAATTAGGGAGGGAATTTGCATTGAGAGTGCAATGAAAATTTGGCGAAAAGTTCGCAAATAAATTTGCTCGACGACCTTGGTACGGTTGTAAAGAAACAGACAACGTCCCGGACAAATTAAATTTCAATCCCCATATTATATTCCATTCACTACGGGATGCAGCCCGGACGCCCGCAAGCTTCTTATGTACCAGTACGGTATTCTCTTTCCTTTTTTCTGATTGAAAAAGTTATACCTTATGATAAAGCTTATGGCAACCGGATAACGATCTATGGAAATTATGTTTCTCAATAGCGGATTTAGGGAACCTCGCCTTTCAGGCACAGGGGGGCCGAAGGCACGGGCGCTGGGGGTCAAAGGCCCCGCGCCCGTGTGAAAATTTCGTGCCTTTTTGATTTTGTTTCATCCCCAAAGAAGGGCACATAATTTAGTCGTCCTTATCAATTCAAAAAGTAGAAAAGGGCACATTTTTACAGGACGATCTGAGGATCTGACGATCTGAATTCTAGAAGGACCATCCAGGATCGCAGATGTCCGACAATCGAAAAAAAAACAAGGAACCGGGCACTTTCAAATATCTTCATCTATTAATCCCAAAAGTAGAAAAGGGCCATTTTTACAAGACGATGCTGATAATTTTCAATAGAAAGGAACAACATTCTACAGGATTTCGATCCCTTTTTGCCTGGAAACTAACTACGCGCAGCTTGTCTAGAAAGCACTTTGCATCGGGTCTCCGTTATTGCTTTGGAAAAATTGCGCTAGCAGTAGTAGACCTTCAAAACGTGGGAGGACCAGCCCCCCTATCGTTCGTGGAGGAACGGACTAATCGTTCAGATAAAATTTACAATAAATCCTATTTACAGAATCTCGAAATATCTTTTCTAATGCAAGTAATTAAATAGATATGTGTACACCCGACACCATCACACGACGTATTCACATCAGAAATCTAATATCATGATGTACTTATATATCTGACACAAAATGATTACATGTATTTTAAATATTAGAAAAGCTACTTTATTGGCGATATACACTGGGTTGGAGATATCTTATTGAAAGTCGTTTCGTGTTTCATTTTCTTCCAATAGAATACGTTCGAGAGTTTCGATTCGTTGTTCTATGCTGTTTACTTTAACGCGATATCTTTCACTGTTTTTATCAGCGATTCGAGGAATTCAACACGATATTCTAAATCCATTAATTTCACACTCAGCGGTCCGTTCGACGTTGCAGGAATCGAAGGCTCCGTGGTTGGTGATGGAGTTGATGGCTTCTCGGTTGGTGATGGAGTTGAGGGCTCCGTGGTTGGTGGTACAGTCCAGGGCTCCTGAGTCGGTGGTGCTAGAGTCGCAGTTCCCCCGATGCAAGGTTCATTATCCTGAAAATGGTCACAGTTCATTTTTTCTGGTCATTGAAATCCGAATCTGTTCATGAGCGCTTCGCTGCCATTTCTAGCGAGTTCGCAAAGTGATTTTACACGGTGGCTCTGGAGAACACGGCGGTGCGTACATAGCGCATAAAAACTCCCTTAAATTTGGACTGCATTTCACTTCCACCAGAACTGACGTAACTCCACGCCAGCGTCTTCTTGGTTTCGATGACGAAACATATTTGGCAGTTTAGTTTGATTGTACGACAATCCTACTTTACACAATGGCATTTGTATATCCTGACAACTTTCAGCTTTTGATGTTCTGATAAAAACGCTTTCCCCGACACCGAAACAAAGCATAAACGTAAAAATCCAAATTGGCGATATTTTCTTGATCGATCCTGTTCAACGCAGTGCAAACTACCAGCATAAAACGCAAAATAGAAATGAACTTATTTTCCGAATGCCGATAAAGGTCACTATAAAATTAGATGCGCTATTTGAGGTAACACTCTCGTTAATTGTGCTGTTATTCCCAATAACAAGGTCACGGCAGTTTCCAAGGAAAATAAAATAAATTGCAATGATGAATATTAATGACACTGTAAAAAACCGAATACAATATTCACGAATTACGGAGATTCCGGACACATTCGATTTAAATCGACATTCATCGTTCAGGCGCGGATTCAGACGATAGCACCGTAGGCATGCTACTGTCCCCAAAAAATGTCGTACTATTTTTCATTTTGCTTCATCGACCCCCATTCATTTCAAAGTTAGAAAAGGGCACATTTTAACAAGACGAGGCGGATAATTTTAAAAAAAAAGGCAAGACATTGCCCGGAAACTACATCTCAATGCCTACATATTCTAGAAAGCACTATGCACCAGGATATCCTTTTTTGCTTGAAAATTGGGGCTAAAAAACGGTAAACGTACAAAATCGTTTTTACTTGGATTATATCCTTCACTACTTTATAAGTTGCGCTACACGCAACAGTAGTCCCTGGATCTGCCCCTTGCACAAAAAAATCGAGAAATGTCCTTTTTTGGAACAGTAGAAAAAATTCGAAGTGGATTAGTAAACTTTTCAAATGTATTATATACGAGAGTGTGCCTCAAAATTTGAATGCGCCCTCCAAAAATTCTAAAGACGAAATATAAATCGAAATGGACCAAGGGCCAGAAAAGTCCCATTCTAGCCCTTAATTATTTGTTGGAGGGCCACAAGAACCCCAACCAATGTTTCACGCTTGCAGCCCTTGCATTTTGCAAAATCTGCCCTTTTCAAATTAATGCCATTTTTAGGTCCATCCACTTCAAAGAATCCTAGATCTACCCTTGCTAAGTCTATAAGTATATACATTCACAGTCCGATATAATGCCATCCTTTTTAGTGCCACTGCTCGCTTAAAGCCAACATATTTGCCCAAATCTTACTCAAACTTCAATTGAAATTACCAATCTTAAATTCGTTTTAACGCCATGTTTTTCATTGGTCCCAACAGTTATGAAGGACTTTTACTGAAGATCATTTTGATACCCAAAGTCTTTAGAAGATCAAAATAAGTCATACTCTCAGTATTGATATCAATACGTATGTGTGTATATTTAAGACAAACCTTGAAAACACTATAGCCTAACTGCTATAAATACTTCCGATAAACATAGTAGTCAGACAAATTGGTAATGAAATAAAATAAAATATTAGCAAAACCCAGCTGCAATGAGACAAAATTGGAATGCTATAAGAATTCAGCCGATATCAACCAGCTACCCAAACCCGACCCCTCACACAATCATTCTTCCTCATTTTTGTTGTCCAGACTTCGGAGCCCAGTTCCATAGTCATGGCTGAGACTTAAGACCAATTCAAGACCATCTTAGTTCTAAAACCAATGTAACAACTTAAGACCAGTCTTAAAATGGGAGATGAATTCCCAATAAGTAACAAGAAAATCAGAATAAGGAACAACTAACATGTTACTTGTTCCTTATTGGGAGATGAATTCTGAATAAGTAACGGAATAAGGAATAAGGAACAAGTAATGAATTTCACTGGGGTAAATTTAAGACCATTTTTGAACTTAAGTCTCAACTGAGGAACTGGCCCACCTGACATGTTCGAGAAACTAAGCCTCAGACACACTGAACAATGAACCAACGAAGGAACTACAATCACTAGGCGTTGCATATTTCAGAAGTTCACGCGACAATTGTCAATGTCTGAAGGGGTTCCAGGTTACAGCGTTATACCCGCACTAAAAATAAATGTTAAAATAGTTTTCCTACTTTTTCAGATAAGAAATGTTTGAAATTACGCAAAAATACAATACAACATTCATTAACATAATCTAAACATAATACTACAGTAGACTCCACATATAGCAGTAGCATGGGGACTGGTAAAATGTTATCGGTATAAATTTTCATTTTTTTCCGCATTAACAAACACTAGGAACAGAAAATTCTTTTTATCATTCTAGGGATCATTCATTTATTACGTACGCATAAGATTTGAAGTTTTCAACCCCCCTCCCCCTCTGTACGCAAAATCGGCCATTTTTTCATATACACTAAGCATCACAGTACGCAATTGCACTGACCCCTCCCCCTCCCCTAACGCATACGTAATAAATGAATGTACCCCTACCAGTATGAATGGATTAGGGAACATTTATTCATTAAACGTATGCATAAAATTGGAATTTTTCAACCCTTCCCCCCCCCCCCCCGTACACAAAAACGGCCATTTTCATAAACACTAAGTATTACACAATTGCACTTAGCCCTCCCCTGATGACAATGTGTGCGTAATAAATAGATAACCCCTTACTGATTAGGCAGAGTCTATTGTATACTAATAATAATACTAAATGTACATTATATTCTAGGGTGTAAAAAACACTTGATTAATGCATTCATACAAATAATGTACTTTAAAAGCTACACTTACAATGAAACGGCATAATACATGTATAACTAATTACTAATTACTTATAAATGCGATACATATCAATAATATATTATTACTATATTATTTAAAATATGTTCAAGAATATACATTGCTATATATTCTAAAGAATAAATAAAATTGCATTGCGACTCACAGAAATATCATCATTCCCTTTTTTTCAATCACCTATAAACTAAGTCTGGAAAATCTCAGAAGAAATAACATACACATGTACATACACGAAAATAATCATTTGGATGTCGCTGGAGACTAATCAATGTCGATAATTCGCGAATTTCACATTGAATAGTTGAGAGACCATTATGCATCTCTTTCCGAGAACGAATTCAGTCCACAATACCGATTTATGGACGGACGTTGTCGATACAACCATCACTTCCAATCTATATACCATTAGACCGAAGGTCAATTGAAACGTGTATCTGAAAATTCGTAGCAAAATAAACTACCAGTACCTAGGCCTAGTTTCGCTAAAAGGTTTTCGAAGAGTTATCGGTTTAGTTGCTTATGTTTTCAATGAGGGCAACTATTCAACTCCACAGTCTTAAGATTAAAACCTTTTAAACACATTGGCTGCCAGCTTGATAATACGGTGTCGCCACCAGGCACCACAGGAATATAGTCGTAGGTCAGCAGTGGAGCTGCTACATAGTCAGCCTTTGCTCAAAATTAACCAATGAAGTTGTTTGCTCAAAAATATCTTATCATAAATATGAAGAATCTCTGGCACTCGTGAGAGAATCGTAAGTAAAAGTTAATTCGTAGCTGGCACTCAACGCATTTATGAACTTTTCCTTAGTGGTGTATCATAGAAAGAATTTGAAAACTATTAAGGTGTTAGAAAAGAGTAGTAATGAAACATGGCTGTTATGTGAAACAGGCCCCAGAACATTGCAGACACAAGGTTAGCTCAATACGATATCAACGACTTAAATATCCGTAAACAACGTTGTTGAAGTAGCGGGAAAGTTCGAATCGTCCTCCCAATCGGCTCGCCATTCATCGGCGCTGAGCAACATCGGCGACAACGTCCAGCCGGCGTTGAGCAGACCGGGCTTGAATTTCATGAAGTGTTTCACAGTGAACATCTGAAGATCGTACTCAATGGACGCGACGTCTCCGCTTTTCAAACCTCGGATCAGGTTCAGAAAATGTGGACAACTTATAACCTGCAAAACACGGCAGTAAATGCTTACAAAGAATCTGCTTGCTACACGCGTGCACAAAGGATATCTGACTTAATCATAAACCAAATTCTTCGAAATATACCCAATTCTGAGTACATTACCGGTACTCGACCAAGTATAGGGTACTTAATTGCGAGTATCTGCTGTGGATAAATGAGTCATGTTGGTGGCAGCTCCTAGCTGCCAATTACTCTGCTAGGTGGCAATTAAGTTTATCTTGGATAAATGATAAAATTACAAAAAAAATTTAAACAGTACCACACTTGAAAATGGGTGCATTTGTCAATCAATGCCCAGTTGGAGTACTCAGCATTGGGTGTATGTTTCGATAAATTTGCCTTTTGAATTACATTAGTTGTAGAATCACTCTCTTACAACGTACCTGCCCTTGGCACAAACTTTTTTTGGCTGCTTGTTGGGCAAAATTCAACACCTCTGCTTGGAAACACGCCCGTAGCTGATCTTCCTTTCCGGCCCGTGAACTGAGAACTATGGTAATCACACCTGAAGTCGAAGGACGGTCAGAACTCAATCAAACTACGGGTAGTAAATTCATATAGACTCTTCCAGAAACAACTCTGATTAAATTGATTTGTCTTACTTATGTTTTCTAATTCATATACCCGGCTAAGATTATCATTTATGTAAACAAGTCTTTACTAATATTTTTTTTAAACATTTTCTTAACATTTTTAACATTTATTGAAACACCAAAAATATATGAAAAACATAGAAATTACTTACGGTTTTTGCAACGCAAAATGTATTTGTTTTCACTGTCATGTATCAAACAAAGTCCACGATCAACTTTCCACGTATTGCTATATAAACGGAAGAACAATATAGATTTTGTTTAATCAAGTTGTTAATGATTTTGTTAGTAAAGATCTCATAAATTTAAAAAAATTCATTCATAAGATCGATTTCTAATAGATCATTCGGGAAAATATAAAATTCTGTTATGGACATTTTGAAGGGCACATGAAAAATCTGACCCCTGAAGCCACCCTGTCTAGGATGGTTAGAACATTTGACTCTTCGATGCCAGGATTTGAATCCTATAACAGAATCATCATCGTCGTCGTCGTCGTCGTCGTCATCATCATCATATGATATCTTACGAAACTTACCCAGACTTAGTTAACAACTTTCGATAAGACACGCCTAATTGAATATCAAATATCCGTCTTGTTCCTGAAAAACAGATTGTACGTACATACATCTATGTCAAAACTTTGGAATCGGAAAATTTTCTATTTCACTACGAGGAACATACAACGAACTGTAAACTGCCTGGTACTCACCCCATACTACGGGCTCGAGGTAATTGACAAGTCTAACAGGTGCGAAATAGCTATCCCTCGTCAAATAGTGCTCGATGATTATCTTAAGTCGAGCTTGATTCAAAGATTCCATAACGACAACAGTCACCGCTTTGTAATTGGCAAACAAATGTAGAGCAGTAAAGATCACATAACATAGCCACACCAAACTGAAACAATCATAGATACAAGGATAGTCATTTATGAGCCCTCTATGGATGATAAATGAGACTCCATGCTCAGATTTCTCGGGACTGTCAGATTACATCCAAAATTTTGACATTTCTGAGGTAGACTATACATAGCTTCAATCTTGGGGTAAGACTATACTTTCAGACTATACTTTTTTTCAGACTTTAATTTTGGCTACTGACCTTTGATTTTGAGCCACTAACGGAATTAGCACCATACTACACAAAAGAGCTGCAAGATTCACCATTGTTTCCTGCAAATCGTAACAAAATGTATAAATAATGAACGATAAATGTTGGTTTCTCTGGAGATCTCAAACAACAACCACTTAGAATATTGAGGTCGATTTCATATACCGCATTTAACCAGGAATTAACCCAAGTTGATACTCAATATGAGGACTCTGATCACCTCATTCATTCTACACTGCAGCAATCAAGGATCCACGATTGTTGCAATACTAAAAAGTTTATCTAAAATCCTAGACATATTTCGTTCCTCCGTCGAGGTTCAAGCAAGCTATACAGTTCATGGAAATCACAATACCTGACTTCCATCCTTCGCGGATACATCAGCCATGTTGTTACGTCTTGCTTGATGTTGAGTCAATGCAGCCCGAGTAGCACCGCCCGCTACACCTACTATCGACTGGAAGACAATTGTATCACAGTTTCAACACGCTAAGAAACTCTTCTAAGCGCCAATGAACTATTTATTGCTATGTCGGGCTGTCCACTCTTTGAAATTGTGGCAATTAGAAATATTTAACCTTGGAATCTCTTACATTTAGTACACGTGTATATAGTACACATGTATGTATCTTTTTTGTTGAAAATATCATATGCGAAGTGTGGATGAAAAAAAAGATATAATTGAAGTCAAGAGCATAAAACCTAGCCTTTTGTATGTTCATTATCAATTAGAAATGTCTCGGGTGACGTCCAATCAAAAGAATAGCGATGAAGTATCTAAAATGTGAGGGGCTGCTGCTCCAGACTGTAAAATGATAGTTGCATTGTCGGGAAAATAAAACCATTTCTTTTAAGCAGATTCATTTTTAATGCCATGAAAGGTAGCATAATCAGGAGTGGTAAATTGTCAGCAATACAGATAAATGAAGCAGCTCTGAACTATAAGCTCCACGACTAATCTAATTTCATCTTTTTCTAAAGACTCTTTTTAGCCAATGTTGAGCCAATATTGATGTAATGGTGTTGATGCTGATGTTGTAGCATGCTTAGCTTATATATATATATATATATATAAGCTATATATCAATTTCCATTATGGAAATTGATATAGAGATCACTACTTACCCTGCACACTCCAGAAAAACATACGATCGCCGTAAAGTAATTCTTGAAAAACGGAGCTATCAAATCCATCGAAATCGCAAAATCGTTCAACATGTCAGCAAAATACCTACAAACGTAGATGATTCAAGATCTGCAGATCAACGGAAAGACAACTACATGCAATTTTTCTATTTCTTTTCAATGCTTATAGATACCTCCATCGTTTAGCGTCACAGTCCAAGCTTGATCTAAAGTGGAAAATACACCCGAAATAAATCACTGGTTAACAAAATTGTCACAGGATGATAAATAATAAAATAAATAATAGTCATTTATATAGCGCAGTTTTCCATAGTAATAAAGATATTAGATAATAGAATAACCATACTAAGACATGAAGAATAAACAAGATATTATAGAAGCTCAACGAAACTCAATTTTCTAATTTTTTGATGCAGGTACGTATCAAACTTCAATTCATCAAACTAATCAGTATGGGGCAATCTTGATGAAAGAGCTAAATGTTAATTCCAAAACTAACTCTCTTTCAGGACAATAGCAGCTCAAGGAATTTCTTGTCTTGAACTGGTTATACCAGCACAATATTTGTATGAGTAGGTAGCGCATATGAAGTAGGCTACCAGCAGTAAGAAAATCGTGATTAGATAGAATTCAATCTATCTAACTTACCCTTTAAGCCAAGCGAAGACGATTCTTCCAAACATACCAGTTCCATCTACAAAATATATTTTCAATTCAATAACGTCAACCGCTCAAAACGTCAACCGGTTAACTTATGAGCGAATACTTTCTACTTACCTTTTAAAATCCATGTAATCGTAGCAGCAGTAGCAGTCGCATTCTCATCGCCGACTCCATAGCCTTGTAACACGGCTCTAGTGGCCAATGTTCCCGTGATACTACTCGCAAATGCCTAGCATCGACAGTGAAATCATTAAAGCACCTGCCACTCGGATTGGTGAATGTTGGCTTTGAACCTGACACTGTGCTCCAGTCAAAACTTTACACAGCATAGCATTGAGGACTTTTAAAAACAGTATTTTTAATAAAGGCAATAGGGGAATATAAACTTAGCTAGACTATGGAAAATCTGGACTTCAAAATTTGAATGATAGAACTATTATCAATGGGGTACATTCTACAATAGATTCGAATGTATTTGGTCAAGACTCACTATCAACATAAAGTCATTGATGTTGGATATTCCTCATTTATGAGTTTCTTCCACCAGATGAAAGAGAATGAACTAAGGCCTACGCATTTTACTTGTTGCAATGCCATTTTTGTTCTATATTTAGGCAGTGTAGGTTTTTTTAAAATCTTTTATAGCATCAATCAGTTTGTATGAATGGTCTGAGATACCGGTGCTAAAAAAAATATATCTGAGGGTTAGAGTGCCAACTTTTTACGTAACGGTACATAATTTACACTGATCACCTCAGATCTCGATGTATAAACTAGATACAATAATAATCTAGTTTACCTATACGTCCATGCTTAGATCGAAATCTAGTTCAAACAGGTTTGACAGCACCAATTCTTTCTTCAATTCTAATGTAAATCGTAAGGCCTTACCTGTATAGTGTCCCATATTTGATATGCCAAATAATCCTTGCTAACGCTGTCTGGGTATCCTTGTGGTAAAAATATAGACTGAAATCGTAAAAAAGAGCAAATAACTTATAAATGAAACTAATGAATTTTCGATTGTGCATTTTCAGTTATCGGTAATTTGCAGTTTTATACCGAAGCAAATTGTGGAAACCAGATATCATGTGGCCTAAGCCCGATTCAAAGACTTAAATTGACCAATCTCAATTCAGCATTTAAACTGATGGTGACCCATCTCAATTGACCTACTGCTTTAAGAAACTACACAGGTTCCTTGTTACAAGGAACTCCAGGGGCCCGAAACGTTTTTCATTACAACCAATTGTTTTTTTATAAGTTTATCCAATTAGAAATCAATAGAATTGATCTGGGATGGAATATACGTTAGCTGTAATCGATATGTCATTATATCCAAGGTCGTTATAACGAGGTTATGCTATGTAACCTGCTGCCTACCTCTAGAACTTGATTAAAGTTCCTCGCATGTGAACTTCGGTTTTTTATGACTACGGGTCGCGAAGTATCGCACAATGAAGATGCAGTCAGACCGTTATAATCAGCACTGCCTTTTTGTTCCGGAACATGCGGCTTGGTTGTATAGTACTCGCGGTCAACAGAGGCCTTGCCATACCGTTCTTTACACAATAGTACATTATCTGCCATGATCTCTCTGAAAATACAGAATCATTTCTTAAGTTCAACAGGTTCCTTTGAACCTGTATTAGGCCTAGTGCATAACATTATAGGCCTAATAAAGCTTTAAAAAGCTGGAGTAGTATAGAGCGCAGGGCCGGATACCGGTAGTTCGCGTTTGCAAAAATTGGTTCAGAATTACTGGTTGAAAGCACGGGTTGTTTTAAAAAATCATTTACTTTCAGGTTGGTGCGGTAAAGACGGATTGAGCCGATTTTTTCGGATTAATCGCACGATTTAACAATCTCGAAAGCACTCAAATCTTTCTCTAACCACTCAGTTTAACGCAGAAATTCGTTATCTTAAAGAATAATCTTACTTGAAGCGGATTGGATAATCAATAACGAAGTTACAAACTGTTGAAGTGAAATACCTATTGACCGAGAGTTGGTCCCTTGCCTTTTTATATTAAGACTGATGGATAGTATTTCAAGTAGCCTAACAAGTTCGGACAAGGTACTACTCTGACTCGCGGGAATACGAATAGAGGATCAAAAACTTTGTGTCAAGTCCCGGCCTGTGCATTCAATTCAATGCTTCCCTACGTTTGTCAGCTTGTTGGGCATGCGAATTAGGTTTCGATTTCGAATGGATGATTAAATTCGATTAAATTCGTTAAATTACTTACCGGCCACCGCAAAAAGATACCGGACGTTGCCGCAAGTGTCCCGTAAGCTAGCTCCACCTTGCGGAATATTTCATCCTCACTTGCCGCAATGATAGATCACCATGGCGAATGAGGACGCCAAAATTTTAAGTACCGACGTAAATGCCACAAAACGATGTTAACATCTTTTCTCTGAGAGTCCAGCTGCATTTATATGCGGCCTTTTGTATATAACAATGTCCAGTGTAAGTTTAGAAAATGGAAATTTTTATGTTATAATTTTAGGAACCCTTAAAAGTTAAAATGAGAATGAAAATCTGATTATGAAAACAAATGTAAACAAAAGTAGTTTTATTTGCACAGTTTGTTGTAAAAAACCCCAAAAGATAGAATACGGTCTAATCCAAATCAAATAAAAACAAATTTAGTTTAGTTTGTCTTTGCACTGAACTAAAATCTTCCCGTGGGTGGAAGGTGTGGGTGTCTTCATCCAGAAAGTTTTAGATGTTAATGTTATAAGAAGTTATTTAGATGTTAGCCAATAATGTTAGTGAATGTCTCGTCCTCAGGATCTTGCTGGGGAGATCGGTTCGCACCCCCCCCCCTGGGTACGGGCCTGAGCCTGAGCTATTTTTCCCCCATATGGGACTGTTGTAAGGGACTAACAACGTCTGGTATTCAGACTCAGGCCTACTGTACCGGTATTTCTCCAGTGTAGCTACCTACTACGTTACAGTTGACAATCTAAAAAATTATATACTCTTTTAAACGATTTTTCAAAACTCTTTTTAGGTTATTACGCAGGCTCCAAATATACTGCCCGGGACGGAGCAGTTACCATTGCCTGCAATTATTTGTATCGCGATCGGGTGCTATATTTTTATCGTCGCTGTTGCGCTTATCATTAAACAATGTCTCCAGGTCAGTAGAAAATGAGCAGTTGAATGTATAAACCTGAAGCCAGTTCCTCAAAAGTTGGTTAAAAGAAAAACCAGCAGGGGCCAGTTGCTCAAAGTTTGGTCCGAGTTAACCAGTGGATAGTTGACATAGTGACAATTAAAACTCAATTGTATCAATGGTATTTATCCACCGGTTATCTTTAACCAACTTTTGAGCTACTAACCCCTGATAGATAACATTGTAACAATGAACTTTTAATTTTCACTTTGTCAACTAAACAGTGGTTAACTAAATAACTTTTAGCAACTAGCTCGTTATGGTTGACCTATGAAAAGAAGTCAACTTCCCTGCCTATGTTTTATCCGTCAAACCAAAGTTAGCACTAGCTAGCCGTCATGTGACGATAAAACTTCATTATTATCCAGTGGTTAGAAATAGAAAATTGTCTACTATCAAACCATTCATCTGTATTTTCAACTCTCGATTTCAAAGTCGGAGCCATCCTGTTTCGTTCCTGGCAAGGTTGGCGGATTTGAAAAGGACACCACTTATAAAATAAGAGATTAACTTAAACTAACTTTTGTGCAAATGAACGGATATCAACTGACCATTAAACGACAACTTAACTCTTTTTTCAGTCACGCGGAATGTGTGGTGAGGTTCAGTGTTGCGGTAAAGAAGGTGACCCGTGTTGTGCGTGTTGTTTGACTATTGCGCAAGCTTGCAACTGCTGCCAGAGTCCGTCCGTTAAAGGCTGTATGGACCGCTGTTGTCCGAACAGACGTGTAAGTAGACACTGCTCTCAGTAGCTGCCAACCATGCCCTTAAAAGGTTTGGTGTTTATCAACGGCATTGAAAATCAATCGATGTCCCTCGTGTCCCTGGAAAAAATTGTTTTATCTGATTTGCTCATTAGGTAACTGAATTTCTGAAAATTTCTTGATAGTTCAGATATTCTCAGGTATACAGCTCTGCACTGATAATCATAGTACATTGTACATGTAAAGCTCTATGTACAGTAGAGGGTGAATGCATCTATACTCATGATAAGGGGTCTGATGAATCGGTATTTGTTAAATCCGACCTGCAAAACCAAGACCACCGGGTCTCTCTCAATCTGTATTCAATTAATCTGCGTTAGTGAATACAGGCCTATGTTATTACAACCTTATTTATTAGGGGCCTACTGATAGCCATGAAATAACTCACATGCCAGTATATCTTTACTCCAGGTATTTATTCATCTGAATCTTGATTTGACGAATGCAGTTTGATTTGAACGGTTTAGTTTATGTGCAGTTTATGCTCTTTTCCACGTTAGCCTTGTAATGCTTAAGTTACTGCAGTTGCCTTATACTGTGCTTCAATCCATGATTTTTCATTTCAGCATTTCGATTGCGTTGACATCATTTTATGCCAATGTTGTACACCGCCTGGTCCCGGAAAAGACCCATTATGCGGGGTAAGTTTTGAAAAAAAACAAAACATTTGTCGAAATAAACAATGCATGATAGTTAACCTTATTATTCTATTTGAAAACTGAGAGCTTTTATGCAGGTTACAGCCTGCTCTGTCTGTACCCAGCCCCTCAAACGATCACCTTTTGATGGGTCACGACAATCTGATTTTCCGTGCATGCTGATTTTATTTCTATATCAGTGATGCCAGGTCAAAACTTTTCATAAATTTCAAATAGAAATGCGTCAGATCCAGACAAGAGACCAGGCAATCAGTTGTGATGATCTGTGATTTGTAAAGATGGCTATAGTCTGTCAGTTGTCCGAGAGGGGTGGGTACGGACAGTAAATTGACCGCTGTATTTAGTTTGAACACAGCCTTATACATTTCAGTTATATTAACCTACATTATTCTTCCAACTGCTGACCAGATATTTCGCTGCCTGGTTTGAGGTTTTTTTTTTAGGGCGCCCACTTACATCCAAATGGACAGTCATGTAATGTAATGGCTATATCTGGATTAGAAACTACTGGATTTTGTATTAAAATAGAGAAACTGTCATAGACTAACTAGCTTTTTACCCCGGTGTCCAGTCGCAAAATTTTAACACTGAAATTACCTCGGTGTCCAGTCGCAAAATTTTAACACTGAAAACATCTATATTTTTAGCCCACTTGGGACTTTAGTCCCAGCGGGCTATTGCGTTCACTTTTCGTCCGTCGTCCGTCCGTCCGTAGACGGAATCCAGTTATTTTGGGAAGTTTTGAAGACGCTTCAAGGTAATGTCTTTATATTTGGGTTACACATGTATCTACCCTAGACACATCTTCAGCCCAAAAACTGGCCCTGTCAGAATCAAGATGGCCGACTAGCAGCCATTGTTGTTCGCCAAAATCAGCACTTTTTACACATTTTTGAACTTTTTGAGGGAAATTTTGAAGACGCTTTCATCAATTACCTTGGTCTTTCGGATATATGTGAATCCCCCCAGGGCCCATCAACATAACAAAAATTGGGTCGGTCGGACTCAAGATGGCCGTCCTATGACCTTTTTAGTGCCCAAAAATGTTAATTTTGGCCCGAATTCTGAGTCCTGTAGCTTCCTACTGGTTTGCCATTTCTCATTGCAATTTGTGATGGGTATTCTATGGAAAGGGATGTTTTATACCTGAGACAGGTATTTTTCATCAGCCAATTATGCCGCAATTGGCGGCCATCTTTGTGTCACCAGTACTCATTCGTAAGTGGGAAAAAGTTTTTTTTCATTATATTGATACCTAAGCGTATTTTGCTACCACAATCAATAAGAAAGTTGTAGCTCATAACGTGTTCTATGATTGTGGTGAGTTTCAAGGTAATTGGATTTCGTATATGGCCACCAGGGGCGTTGAATAATACAATATCTTAGCATTTCTTTATTATATTCGTTCCTATGCATATTTTGTAACCACAATCAATTGGAAAGTTGTAGCTCATGACATCATTGTGACGTTGAATAGTAGAATAACTTAGTATTTCCTTATTATATTGGTACCTAGGCATATTTTGTTACCATGATCAATTGCAAAGTGGTAGTTCATGACATATTCTATGATTGTGGTGAGTTTCGAGGTCATTGGGTTTTGAATATGGTCACCAGGGGGCGTTGAATAGTAGAATGACTTAGTATTTCCATATTAAATTGGTAACGAGGCATATTTTGTTATCACAATCAATTACAAAATCGTAGCTGCTGACATGTTCTATGATTGTGGTGAGTTTCAAGGTCGTTGGTTTTTGTAAATGGTCACCAGGGGGCGTTGAATATTGAAATTGTTAGATTGTTGAGCATTTGAAACCACTTCCCAAGTGGGCATGGTGTCCCTGGACCCCTAGTTAACATTTGGAACAAATGATTAAGCTATTTTCATCATCGGACTGCAAGCACTATCATTCTTCGCTTAATATATTACCCTTACTAAATATGTATATTATTTCCATTTTTAGTGCATAAAGACTTGACTTGGTAAATTTGCATTTGCATGCTCTGATAGGGATGGGTAGTCAGTCGTTCGAAGTGATAGGGCGTGAAACTTTTTACTGATTTATTGATTCAGTAGTAATTTTAGGTAGATGGCTATCATTGGTGGATAGGATCGCACCAATATGTTTCTTAGGTGTTCATAAATCTTGCATTGATAGCAAAATCACATTAATACAAATCCAGTGGGTATGGAAACAGTAAACAACGGATCCTACGCCGTATATCACCTTAACGCTTTCAGTGCTGACTAATCGATACCCTGCTGAAAGTGCTGGAAATAATTTGAAAATGTTCAAAAACTCAACCCCAGTACATTGAATAACGGGCACACCGCTGTGTCTACACCACAGCGCAGTGTACATTGTAAGTTACTAATATTCCACAGTGCTTGACAGGTGCTGCCATCTTTCATTTCGAGATATTGATTATTACCCAGTAGATCAATACACCGCACGCCAGTTTACTTTAGCAAAGTCCATCACCGATTCATAAGTCAGTGTAGATGCACTTAAAGGGTTAAGGCGTTCAATTTTCCAATTTTCTTTCGTCATTTGCTGTCCGTCTGTCCGTTGATGGAATCCAGTTATTTCAGGAAGTTTTGAAAATGCATCAATGAATTGTCTTTATATTTGGTTTATACGTACTTAGATCTCTTCTAGCCATATCTGCAGCCCAAAATCGATCAATAAATTTTCTTGTATGTTCCATACCTATGTGTATACCTCCATTATACCACCCATCATAAAACAAATTGGGTCACGAGATGTCCATCCTGTGACCTTTCCATGGCCAAATTTTTGGCCTGAATTCCCTGGCCTGTAGCTCACTAATGGTTTGCCATTTTTCATTGAAACTTGTGATCTTACACTTTGGATGTTTACAATACAGGATATTGAACGATTCAAGTTCTGAATTTTCCAGAACTTGGAACCTAAATCTGCCATGTGTTAATTTGAATGCAATGAAATTTGCTTTAAGCTTTCCAGTAAGCGTAAATTTACTTTACCAGTTTAACCAGTAGATGGTTATTGGCACTTACAAGGCCTACTGTTTGATAACCATAAATGTTTTTTTTTTCATAAAGAAATGGATCCGACATATCCGTGGTTTACTGTATCCAGAATATCTAGTTAAGCGTTGACCAGGCTTTTCTGTCTTGCAATCTAAGGCTACATGGTCCCTACGACTCCTTCATTCCTTAAAAACTCCATCTTAACAGAAAATGCTTTTAAAGGTGCTTGAAACTCCATTGATTTGAGCAAAATGCCCCTTAACTCTTTCAAAACTTTAAGAAATAAGCACTTAGATACTTTAGATGTTGTACAATAGACTATGCCTAAATCAGAACAGTGGTAAGAGTTTACTGAGATAAACAGTACCAATTTAGGAGGAGTCTACAGCAATTTGAGATACGAAAGTGATGTAGACATTTCCTTGAAATATGAAATTTTCTCCTTTAAAACTCCTCGAAAATTTCCAGGAATGACTGATCTGTAGGGACCCTGAGGCTGGTATTATCTTTAACCATGGGGCTAACTCAATTGAAAATGAATTGAATTAGCCCCTGTAGCCGGTTGCATAGTCATGACTTCCATTTAGGACCAGTCTAAAATCGACTTCGTTCTATAGCCAATCTAACAACTTAAGACCAGCCTTAAGATTTAAGACCACTTTTGGACTTAAGTCATGACTGTGCAACTGGCCCCTGGGTTAAAGTCCATAAAACTGGGCCCTGGGCTATAGGCCTAACTCCATCGGGGAGTTGGGCGGCTGGGGGTGCTTTTAGACTATTCACGTGCTCGTTCATTCACTATTATATAGGCCTGTAGGAAAAACTTGCATCGTTTTAGTTTTTATTTCTTTGTCGCCCGTAATCGAAACACGCTCTCGATTTATTAATTGAGAAATTGTTGCGTTTGCAGTTGGGGCCGTGCGAATGTCTGTGTACGTGTTCGATCCCAAACTGTGACGTGATCAACTGTTGGTGCTTCCAAATACACATGAACGCCGGCGGCGGTCCGGCGCGTCGCACCGCGGTCGTCGACGCATATTCCGGCTCCGTCGACGATGACGATATAGTCGACGACCATCCGCAGTTCGTCGCCGTGCGAATGCAGCCGATTTCGTAAGGAGATATGCTCTCTAGCAGTTTCGCGTAATTCACCACCACCGCACAACGCAGCGATTCCGGTAAACGGCGGAACCTTGTTACAACGAACTCGGATGTAAACATTTCTTATTATCAGATATACCCAGATAAATACAGGGGCGGACCTAGGAAAAATTGAAAGGCCAGGGTCCAGTAGAAGAGAAAATGAATTTCTCGTATGAAGAAGCCTTGTCGCTCGGCATCCCACCCTCAATCTAAAGATATCTTTGAAGAAATAGATCCTAGAAAAATGCAAATTCCGGAGAGGATGAGTGTTAGATTTACAGGTTTTAACGATCTCTGTCTTGACGAAAAGGGGTTAACCTCAAAGGTAAGGCAGACCCCCGACATCAGCTCCGTCCAAAAATACCAAATGTCAATATTGACTCATGGATCCGCCTCTTTATCTGAACTGTAAAGCTGATATAAAGCCGATTGATTGTTTTTATCCTAATTTCCCTCAACACTATACATTCTAAAATCGAAATTCGTTCAGTCGATACTTGCCATACAGTCCCTGATTCTAAAGATCAAATCCAAAATGAAGTTTATTGTAACGAGGTTTTCGCTGTGTATATAGATAATCCTGAAAAATTCTCCGAATCCTTTTTTACCTTTCATTCCTCCTCGTACAATGTGCCTTCTTTCACGGATATGTTCCTTGTAGCAGAACCAAGTACCGATAGTCACATCCTTTTCTCCTCGGTTTTATGATATCGATGGCGCGATTCTGCCATGGTGTGAACCCATGCCATGAGCCTCAAACACATTAGCTGAATTCTGCCAACTTCAGCCAAGTGCGCTACTAGATTATATTATTCAACCCTTTATATCTCAAAGTAAGGGTACAGCTTTGCGTAAAATGTTTTCCCCCTAAAGCGGACTGACAAGCAAGCGATCTGCGGTTTTTGAACTCCTCAACAGGCGCAGATCTAGGCTGTAAAAAATTCAACTTTGTATTGTTGGAAGAAATTGAACACCAAGCAACTACAAACCTGCTAGTGAAACTGGTGGATCCTTGCTTGCCACAGCAGCATTGGAGGTTCCCCATACCACATACTGGCCGCTATCCTGTTTATCACTGAAATCATAAGTAGATTATATTTCGAGGTCACTGAGACTCTGAGCTATATCCACTGAAAGAAGACATTCGGCTTATAGTGCTGCGATGTTCGTACATATCCGAAAAACACTTCCATGCACTTTGTGATTATCACAAAGAATTAAGATGAGCCTTTTCTATCCTTATGAAATCAGAATCAAAAAGTGAACTACTGATGAGCCACAGTTATTTTTTTTGGTTTTAAACTTCCAACCAGGTTGATAGAAATTGCCTTACTTCAGTTTTGCTTTGCAATAAGGTGGTACATTTGCTTACGTGGTACATGAAAAAAATTTTTCTCGGAACAAAAATTAAGCTGTGTTTTGATTTGAGGAATTTTTTGTTTTCATCCGTTGGTTGGTTCTTTTTTTTCGTTTCGAAAATTCTGAAGTGTTATTGAAGAAAAAAACTGTGGTCTCTGCCATCTCCCTCATGAAACATTCAAAAGAAAAGTCTTTATGCGATTACACCATTGGCATATGATGGCCTGAACAATGCATAGAATTTTAGAGGTCATGTTTGATTTATCTCTTAATTGATTTATTGTTTACCACAGGACAAGGTACCAGATATAGCTCTGCGAAGAGTTCAGGCAGGTGTTGTACACGCATGGGTGGAGATCCATGATTGTATCTAGATAAACACATTTATCACCTCACTAAATATAGCTGAAAACGTAGATCAAAGATAGTTGATAAGTCGCACAGTGAAATATTTGACTTTGTTCCCTGCTGCTAATGCTATGTACATCACAATAATACAAAACTACTGAAAACCCTGTTGAAAACCTAAGGTGATTTTTTTCGCCCCAAACTTTTTGATTCCACGTGTATAACCATTAAATGTGCTATTCCATGTCCTCCCATGCCTGTTATGACCCTAGCATCCCAGAGATTTGGATAACCTGTGCCCGTCCTGCACCGAATAAAGATGTCCTGTGCTGGTGGAGACCACTTTTAGTGAGCAGAGTTTTGGCGCATTATTCAAGTTTTGTACCACATGGAGATGATTTGGCCCTGGCCAAATTGGCATGGATCAGGCTCGAGCCCATGGGAAGTGGGTCATTTCGGGAACCAGTTGCTTTGTTCTGTGCTACAATTCTGTGCTACAATTTGGCCTGGTGCGATGTTTTTGGTCGCACCAAATTTTGCCGGGCCAAACAGACACGGGCCCATTTGGCACCTGTGTGAACAGTTGTTCTGGGCCAAATTCTACACATTCTACAAACATACATTTATCTCTGATATTACCACTTTTAATCATGGCGATAAAGTTTAATCACTTATTTACAAAACAAGAACTCCTGAATTGCATGTCCGTACAAATAAAATATTCATGAACATTTATCAACGATGGTACTCGATGCAGGCCGTAATCGGCCATGTCTTTAGGGGGTTTGATTTTCGTGATAGTGGAACCTTTTCGTTAGGTGTTCACAGAAATGTCCGAATGGAACATTCGCGCAGAAAATTAGATGCAATAAGGAGCTCATTTTCGCAATTTCTAGAATATTTTGCGCTTCTCTTTCCTTCAATTTTGCCTCAAATCAACGAAGTTTGGAAACATGTGCATATTTTGAACGAAAACGAATGAAAAAGTGTTACCAATGAAAGACTCTTTTCAAAACAATGCTCAAATCTCCTCAAGGCCAGCATCTGGGTACAACTTTATAAATTAGGTTGAAACTTCAAACTTAAAAAATCACAGAATTTAGATTTTTCTATTAGGCGTACTATCAAAAATGCATGTTATCAATACCTAGGTCAAAGATTTGTCCAAGGAATTATAACTGATACCTGGAAATGACCTCTTAATTTTATTTGTGATGGTGGTGAAATCTGATGATCTTTTGAGTAATTCAAAACATGATTTATTTACTACCCATACGATCAAACAATAAATTTGATGAACATAATCAGAAATGATACATCAAAAGAAATTGTTTGTGATTTTGATCCCAAAAAGCCTTTAGATATTGATTTATGATTTCAATATTGCTTTGCGTTGTTCTTTTATGTGTTGTCTTACTTACTTAGGGACCATTGATTGGGCATTACATGTCTTTATTTATCAAAATTAATCGAATCTGACGTGGTTCAGCAAGTTATCATTCAGTCTACAAGCTCTGAAACTGTGAAACTGGGCCCTCACGTGAGGGTCCTTGTATCAGTACCATTCACAGTTTAGTTCTAGAATGGATGCATTTTGAGTTCACAATTGAATGATAAAGCGGAAAAGACAATACGTTGTCTCTCCTAATCGGCCGGGTCACTTAACTAAATCGCAATAAAATTTGTAATCTGTTCACTTCGATAACTGCCCAGAGGGCAGTTGCTCAAACGTTGGTTAGAGTTAATCAGGGATATTAGTTGGGATGGTGACATACGTTCATTGTCGCTATGGTTTCTATCTGTATCTGCCCTTACTTTTGAGCAACTGGCTCCTATAGTGTGTTATGGTTAGCTAGATCGTGATTTTAAGAAAAAAGTTGCTTACAGGGTAGATAGGCGGCTGGTCAGGTCAAATTCTGAGCTCAGCAGAAGGAGAGACAACGTGTCAATTTTTTTGCCTAAACCAAATTGTTATTTCCAGAAACATTCATTGATTCATTCATTCACATGCATTTAGGAAATGCAAATTTCAAACATTTGAACTACCAGGTTTGTGATAAGTTCGCCCTATAAATACTGGGCGATATCTCATGTCCTTCTGATCGTTTCTTTTTTCCAGTTCAACAACATGAGCTGTACTTGTGGATGTTCCGCGCCAGAATGCGAAAATATCAACTGTTTATGCTTCGAGATCAAAATGAAAGCACTGCCGGCTGAAATGGAATGATATAGATATAGACCATTTATACACTCTGCCAACGAGTTTGCATTCGTCCTTATATCTTATCTTTTCAACCCAATTTGTCGAATCCCCTTTTTTTGTTTGACGTTCAAATGTATTAAATTAGGGTCCCGTTTAGGTATAGTAAGAGTAAATGCAGGATACAGAATACATTTTGTATAGGGTTTATGGTGGGAATAGGTCAGGATATGGTAAGGGTAGATGTAATGATGTTGCTCCAAAAGTGTTTCACCTGTAAAAATGTCAAATGTATTATTATTTTGTATTGTTGCAAAATGATACATGTAAATTTATAATGCGGGTCCAGGGGCTTGTCCGTAAGACCTTAAAATATCAAATGCTCCATTTCCTTAACGGCGCTTATTATCAAAAGGAGCAAAATGTTGTCAAAAAAAGAATTTCAAAGGACCCTTTCTGTACGACAAAGGCAGAATTTGTCAAAGAGCCTTATCTCATTAATGTTTCCCCTATAAGCAGATGCAGACCCTGTAATGTACTTAGCCCTGTCTGCCTGAACCGCAATGTCAGTTATAAGATTATCCATGTGTATGTTTATGGTATGTTTATATTTAAATGATTTTATATTAAAAACACATTCTTGTATTTTTTGTATTTAATGATAAATAAATAGATTTTGATGAACATTTATTTCGCTATCAACTTTCCTATCCTGTTTTGCTGCTACATGTGTTGTGTGGGTATGGACCTACTTGCGTTTCACTACTTGATGGCACTGACTATAAAACGAAAAAGAAAGGTTTGATAGTCCATAATTAAGGCAGGTCCATTATCAACTGCACCTTGACAACACATTTCGAACAAGTTCTTGTTCCTTCTGACATATTTTGATGTGAACTTTATTAGGGCCTACCTGAAAGAGTAGTTAGTCGCGATAATCTTTCGTAAACTTTGAATAGGCCTAGATTACATTTATTTTCGTGGGACATTATTGCTATGCATTGGAAAATTTCAAATTAAATTCATTTCATCCTAGAAATTAGTCAATTTCATGAGACGCTATGTCGCATCGACTCATTCTACATGTACAAAATATAGCATTAAAATTTCCCCCGGTTTAACTGCCAACATTAGCGGATTAAAAGTTATGTAAATAGTATATTGACAGACCAACACACGTCCCTTTTTCAATGACGTATCTTTGTAATTTTTCTATTGGCCAGACATCAGAAAAAAATGGCATATACAATTAAAAACTCGATTTCGGTTCCTGGTCGACGTCGGAAATCCAGACAGATCGAACGAGTAACATCTGAACTATATCAGCGTGGACCAAAACTGGACCGCTTTATTGTTACACATAGCATAGATACAAGACAGTTGGAGACATGGAAAATGATACAAAAAAACAAAGGTGATCAGTAGTGATATATAATGACAACGATCCAGACAAACAACAACTAACACTCTACGACGACGGAGACAAACTGTCTAAGAGGACAAAGGATAATTAGATAAGGGCTATTAGCATTATACGCAAATATATACAAGCTATAGATGAAATATATAGGGACGAAAGTGTAGTGTATAGGCTGTAGGCTAGTAGAGTTAATGGATTATTACCATTAGACTAGAACAACTCTAGAAAATTGGCCTTATCCTGGAGAAGATATAGTCTAGTACCTTGCCGTCGTTCCACAGTTGTAGGGAACCGGTAACAACGACTGGTATTCAGACTGGAGAAGAGTGCTCGTCAGTGTGAACATCTGAGACAGTTTGGATAATTCAGTTGACAATTTGCACAAAACAATTGCTTTGACTTTGGCTCTGGGCGCGCATTGACACTAAACCCTCTCAAACTCTTGACACAAAAGAAGTTGGATACTAAATTAATAATGTTCACTCGGGCAGCACATTGAACCCTCCAATCGTAGAGGTTTTATGTGACTAATTCAACCAATAGTTGCATAATTTTCGATAAATGGATAAAATGCAAAAAATTGTACAGAGATCAGGCCCAACTACGGGGGATTCACTGCACAGATTCCTGTACGACTGGAATCGGATTTAATGAGCGATATTCCATAGAAGAGCATACGCATAATAGAACGTGAGCTTCACTCGGATTTATTTCTCATAGACCGACATTGTCGCTGTGTAAGTTAAAAGTGAAAAAATGTTGCTATGCTAAGAACTTTTATTTTTTTCGCTTTTCATTCCATTCTATATAATGGCTGATTTGGGACACATGAAATTTTTTTTACATCCTCCACGAGAACGCGCAAAAAAACAAAACAAAACTAATAGCAAAAGTAGCAAAATTATTTTGTTTTTGTGCGTACTTGATTACAGTTTTGTTCGCGCGGTAAGATTTGTTTTTGCGCGTTCTCGTGGCCGATGATAAAAGCAGCCAGCTTAACTTAAAACGTCTTTTTATTAAGAAATAATTTTTTTAAAATGTTTTATCCCTTTGCCCCCCTTTTGCTTGAAAAATCCGTAGGGTAGGCCTAGTCCAATTCTGAAAATTGAATAAGTGATCACTTACGATTGGTAGAACACTATATCCGTGTTGACGCGATGAGGAGAGAATCCCACAATGATAATAAAAAGTCCGAAAAATTATTCCTGAAGATGGCTATTAGGATATAGTCGAAACGTTGAAATAAACTACTATCTCGAAGTTTCATTTTCGGACTTTTTATTATCATTGTGGGATTCTCTCCTCAAGTGATCACTTAACCTGATTTTTGTAAATGAAAATTCGCGATGAATTTCCACAGGGCATTTTAGGAGGTCTTGGAATTATAGATTTTCATGCTTTGCTGCTGGCAACGCGTTCTTGCTTTATCGTTTTAAAAAAAGCACATCTATTCGTGATTCGAACCCTAAGTACAAATGTGTATCGTGACCTATATGTACGCTAGCTACTGGCGGCAGGCGCGCGCCACTCTCGACTTGCCGAATAATGACCCGTACTTGTATTTATGTAGATAGACTCCTGGCGCATCCGATGATTGGTCAATTCGCACCACGTGTTCATTAGTTAGAGGAAGAAAGCGGCGTGGAGTTTGGATAATCCTTGTTGAGTAAGGAAAATATTTCGATTTCGTGCCTTTGAGTGTAAGTAGACAAAGAAAAAAGCTTATGATCAATTTTGTCATTCATAAATTTTACGATGCCCTACAACCGGTGGTGTGAAAGTATCTTTTGCAAGTGTCCAATCTCCGAAAGGATAACGCTTAACTGAAATTAGGGCGAGAAAAGAGAGAAACAGAGAAACCGGCGCGGGCGGAGGAGACCTGGCCTGGAGACTTGTCATCAGTCCGGGGACGAACAAAAACTAACTAGGGCCTACTATCAGACTATCACGGTCTCAAAACGTTGAGATGATGGTAAAAGTGCAGATCCGCACCTCTCCGCGTAAACGGTTCAATCAATTACATTAAATATCATTGTTTCAGATTCAAAATGTCATCAGCAATTCAGTACATTGCCATTGGCATTGGTTAATTTTAAGATATCTTCACTAGACTGAGATGGGTAGAAAGATTTTAGCCAGGATTCTGTCGTTCAGCAGATTGCCTCAATCACGAGAGGTGCGGATCTGCACTTTTACCGAGATGATTACTCGTAGATCTAAATCAAGCCAGTTCCACTTGAGTGAGTTAACAGGTTAAGATTTGAGTTAACTCATCATTGCTGTGGTGGAACTGGATCCAACTTTCAATTTGTTGCCTAATAAAAAACCCACCATCCTGTTCTGAAAGCTGAATGATTGCAGTTGTTGCTTATTTTATTATTTAGTGATTAATTTACTATCCAATTCAATACCGTTACTTCTCAACCTACTAAAGACACAAACTCATGATATTGTTTTTATACTTTTAAAATCATTGACTTAAAACCACCAAAAATCATGTTTCCAAAAAGGAAGTGGTCATTTTGCTGGATCCGGTTACGGCCCACAAAAAGTTATTTTAATGTATATCGTTTCTGATTGGCTGATTTGAGTGATTGAGCTGTTCAATAATGTACGGCTAAAAACTAGCCAAAAAGATATTTTGCCTTATATACAGCCAAATAAGCATACATTCCTGGTTCTCCTTATTACCGAGATGACGTAATATACCGAGATCAACCTAGATGACATGACATATAACATTTATTTTTTCCTTATCGATTTTAACACTTGAAATCATATTATATCCGTAATAAATACCAGCTTGAGTCATATTTTACATATTTTGTCGGATATTTTTGTAGAAAAATAACTTTATCTTTACCGAGATGAGATCGATCGTCAATCAATCAAAATCAATGAAATTTTATCGCTAACGGAGAGTTTTTTCTACTAAATATCCGGCAAAATATATGAGATATGACTCTAGAAGGTATTTATTTCTGATATAACATGTTAAAACGGTTAAGAAGTTAACAAAAATGTTACACTTGATGTCATCTCGGTGCATTCTGTGAGGTGGTCAAGCTAGAGCTTACCTAAGCAGCTCCTAACAGCAGGGAATATTGTCTTAAGAGGAATGTAAGCACAAAGTGCGTCATGAACACAACAATGGGGTGGATATTGTGACCAATACGAGAAATGAAAAAACCTTTTGCATTTGGTAAATCTCAAAATTGAAGAACTAACACAGTTACCCGATTGTAAAGTCAAGCCGAGTACAAAATGTATTTCTGAAATTTATGAAAATATGAAGGACTAAAAGAAAGTTTTTTTTAATTTAATGAATTTTGCAGAATGGGGGCTCAAAGTCATTTTAAAATGTCTTTGCTATGCAAGGTACTTTACCGAACGCTTTGACTTCACAAGGCCCGTGGGCCTCTAGTTACTACCAATCATCTATTTTGAACGATGTATTTTATTACTTTGTTTCCTTTAATTCATCACCTCACATAAGCGGCAATGTATAGAATACATTTGTGTATGTGCGTACATATAGGAATACAATATATGGCTGCTGTGTGTATTAGTAGTCACCCAAGTGAATCTACTCAGTCATTTGGTGATGATAGTAGTAGTAAACACTGCGCTTTCACATGCGTACAATTAGCCTCTTACAACATCAATTAAGACAAAATTATTAAACAAATCAATGATTTAAAACCTGATGAATGGCCTTGGCTAATTGGGCTAAGCTTTATGAAATCCGTGTATTTTTTATATTGAATTGAATTTTACACAATATTCTACTTTGATGGCATTTGCTCTTTAAGCTTAATACACACATAAGTCATCTATCCGGTGCCAAATGTCAAGATATGAAACACGATTACCTAAACAATCCTACAGTACTCATAGGTTGCAAGTCTTATAAAATATGAACCCCAAGCTTCGATGATTTTTGTTTTCTCAACTTCTGATGTGAATCAAGTAATTTATGGCCTTTACACTGTATTGTAGAATTGCTAAAAGCCGTGAATGTATTAATGCATTGATAGTTCATATGTGAATGTTATGTAGGCCTATCAGTAGATGAAGTAATAATGCCATCCAATAAGTCTGACCGCCGCCAGTCTTTGATCTAGATTCTAGAATTCTACGTGTAAGCCTCTATACCTGTAAACTTATTTCATATTTGAGCAATGAAATCTTATGAATTGATTATTTTTTGGGGAATAATGATTGGGGGATGTTATACCAACAAATACCTGCGTAGCAATTTTCAACGAAAAGGGAATGTTGATGCCGGATTTTGGTTTGGAGGCTTACTTCGGGGACATGCGGGAGATATACATTCGCGAGGCTCTGGGTCTTTGTTTCATGAAGAAATTTAAGATTTATGAGTTAAGTTTGAATTGTTGTCTTCATTGAAAACATGAAGTAACCAACCAATGGCAATTACATCAAAAATTTGAGTTCAGTTTTTTTCGTGAAACTGGATTCAGGTTTCAAAATATTTAACTATTTTTCAGTTGAATAGGCCTAATTATGTCTGGTAAAGCCAGAGGAAGAGGAGGTAGAGGTAAGCCGAGGGGAGGAGCAGATGCCGCACCGCCACCCCGCCGTCCCGGTGAAACACCATCACAGGCGCCTCCGCCTGCTGAGGTAAGCGTTACAAATGCCATCAGTTGATGAGTATCAGTAAATTTTCATTAGATAGCCTGACATATGTTTTATGCTTTGTACATGTAGCCTGTGAGACCACCCATCGGGCGAGGACAGCAAAGAGGCGGACCAGATCGACCGGTAAGAAAGAATTAAAAACAAATCAAAATATAAAAGACTGCGTTAAAAATGACAATGTCCATGCGCTTGTTTGGATTTGGGAGAGGTATTGTGTGTCCTTCTGACCGACCAACATCTACGATATGGGTGTAGTTTTTACGAGAAAGTTGCCATCACTACGCTAGTACGGCAGTAGTAGTAAAATACGATTTGATAGGCCTAAAGACAAAAAGACGAAAAATGAGATTAATTTTACGCTTAAAAACATTTCTTTTCTTGATTTTACGATTTCAACTAAATACCTTTATAGAATTTTTCTTTTGGTGAGTAAAATTACAAAAAAAAAAACGGAACTTTACTACAATAAATACCTACCATGCCCGCTGCAACGTTTTATTGATAAGTGCGCGCATTGTCTATCAATGAATGACCTATCAAACACGTGCCAGCTCGGTGTTCAGGAGTCTCTCAGTAGGTACACATTTCGTATGCACTTGTTCGACTTAGCTCTGCGGAAATTAATTGACAGATGATTGACTGGAGATCGGTAAATGATACTGAACCGTAAAAGCAAGCGTTCATGATAGTAAAGTATGTCATTGCCGTTAGTCCATCAAACTTTTATTAATGATTTCACAGGGCATCATCCAAAGGATTAACTATTTAATCGATTTAATTTCCTGATTTATTGAGATTATCTACCGCTAATTATTATTAAGTTGATCTTGGAGTTAATACGTATTTTAATGAAACCCTCCCGACATTAAAAATACAACATATATGAAATAAAAATTGTATCGATTTCTCTACTATCGGTGCACAGCTAATTTTGTCCCTGGGAAAACCCATTACTATACTAGGAATTCATCACGTAGTTAATTCAATACCTTGCGAGCTGTCTTATCGCACGCAAGTGTCCTTGTATATATATGATAGATTTTGTGAAGTAAGTCGTGGAAGAATGAAGCGTGCAGCAACTGATAACGCCCAACAGGCAACAAAAAGTCGTGTCAGAAAGTTAATGATTTCTATTCAAAGTTGTATCCATGTTTAACAGCGTACTAGAAAAGGTGACGCTTACCTTTCCTCTGGTTCATTTTTCATCATGATCTGATGCCAAATTATGTTTGTACACACGGCTAGCTAAAAAAGCTACTTAACTCTTGAGGGAACTACAATTTATTTGAGTTTTTTAGTCAAAAACTACTCTTCTGGTGAGGAAACTACTATTTTTCATAATCTTCGAAAAAACTACTATCAAAATTACTCCAAATTTGTTTTTGATGTTGGCAGGTCTCTTCGCTGTAGAATTAAGAATCTTAGAACTTACAAATGATGATCTGAGACTGGTCTTAAAATTTAAACTACTACTGGGGGTCGGTTACACAGTCATAGCTAAGAATTAAGACCAGTCAAGACCAACTTAGTTCTATAGCCAATCTACCAACTTAGATCAGTCTTAAGATTTAAGACCACTTTGGACGTAAGTCACGACTGCAACTGACCCCAGAAGCTTCAATTGCTTTCTCAAATCATGATATTAAAACTTGGTAGGAGGGTTAAGACTAGACTTTAGCTTTGATGGACAATCAAGTTAACACAACTGTTTTCTATCAAGTATTGAATTGGTACCTTCAATTTCATGCCCCAGTACTGACTGCATTCCATGGTGACGTGCCACCATCTAGTTTTATATCTTTGAATGTAGTTTCGTTGATATATTGCAGCCTGCTGTATCGAGCGGACGAGCGAGTCTTCGTGGCGGTACGAGAGGTGAACCGAAGCCGGGAGAGGTGCCGACCGCGCAGCTGGCGGAATTGTCGATCGGTACGAGCAATGCCGGTGATCTTCAAGGTCGACCGCGGCGAGAAATGCGATGGGTCGAGAAGACTACGAGACCGGCGCATTGCGTTGACAAGTGTGGTAGGTACCGGAGAATTACGAAAAATTTATGAGTTTGTTTCGAAGTATTCTTGTTACGCGCATACGTCAAGCTGGCCAAACCGACGGCTAGTACTACTACTGGTTAGGTTAGCATGCTTACTGGTTAGCATGCTTGCTGACTAGTGTTAGAGACATGCAAAGATGATCATTACTTCTAGGATTTATGAACTGCGAGGCTACTTGACCCTATTTGGTTTGACTATCAGAATGGTGTTGACGCATCATGGAAAAAGATGGCAGCAAGACCGATAGCCACACTTCCCTTAAGTGAAACTTAAAAAAAGCATGAAAGAACTTGAAAATAATCCATATCTACAGTAAACCCCTATAAATATGAGTCCTTATGACCAAAAGGGAGTAATCTATCGTCCTAGTTTATAGAATAAATGTCCGTGCTTGAGTGAGTTTTATTCATGTGAAAGTGTGTAATGTCTGTTTTATCCCAAAACAAATAGACCTGTAATAAGATGATCTCTAGGGTGAGATCGAAACGGTGTGTCTTATTTATATTTTAGATTGAATAAATAAATTCTTGTTTTTAATTCTTTTAATCTGTAGATAGTGGGTTTTTATCTTATTATCCGTTCACCACGTTTGAGTGTGGTTATCGTTCTAAATAGACCTGCTTAAAACAGGTCTATTTATTGAAAGTTGGCCTATAATGATTTATTGAACAAATAAAACATTTCATGCTAAAAAAGCGGGTTCAATCTTATTACTTCCCTTAAAACCGAATTGTTGATGTTTTATTTCAGGCGGGTACGGCGCACCGCAGACGATAATCGCTAACTTTTTCAAGTTGGAAAGCGCGCCGTCGTGGAATCTGTATCAGTACCACGTCGACTTCAAGCCGCAAGTCGACAGTAAGAGAGTTAGGATCGCCATGGTGAAATCGCAGTCGGCGATTATCGGGCCGGTTTCTGCATTCGATGGAATGGTGTTGTTCTTGCCGAGGAAATTGGAGAAAAATGTAAGTATTAAAAAACCTTGTATCGAGTTAGGCTGAATTTTTAAGAAAATTTACCTATTTAGGGGTGCATTCTGCAGGCGCGTTGGAAACAATTTTTATCGCCGCATCCGATTGCCAATTTTTGGGAGATAATTCTATGATCACTTGGCCCGGAAAAAAAGCTCTGCCCCTGTAATTGAACTGTTTCTTCAGAATTATTGATTACATCAACTATGTCGGAAAATTCTGACCCATACATACTGTCCCATTGTTAAAGCATTGGATGGGTTTCGCATCTTAAGTGGTGCCGTTGTCTATTCATGAGGATCAAGTTACGTTGTATTGTTTCAGAAAGATAATACTCCAGCTTAATGATTTGATGATTTAAACCTTTCGCTTATTTTTTGCAGCCGACCGTCTATCTCGCCGAAAAAGAATACGATAATTCGAAAGTTGAGATAACGATGACGCTAACCGCCGAGTTGCCGCCGAGCAATGCTCAGTGTTTGCAATTGTTTAACGTCATCTTGCGAAGGTAGGCTCTGGTGATATTTTTGTCCTTGACATCATTGAATAGCATTGATATACCAGTGCGTACATGGGTCCCTCAAACACCCACAGAGCACTGGATAAATGATTTTGTGAGCTGATTATTTTATTTAAATTTTTTTTTGATTTTTAGAGCGTTGAACAGTATTGGAATGAAGCAAATCGGGCGCCAATACTATTGCCCAGACGATGCGAAAGACATCGAAAGACACAGGTTCGTATTTTCTTCTAAGAAAAAATAGCGGAAAATTGTGAGAGGTTGGATTTGCCCTGAAAATAAATTGGGATTCGGTCTGTGGCTACAGTCTCGTGACGCGTTTGTTTCTAACAAAATACACTCTGCCTATTCAGGAATAGCATTATCTGTATTAAACCTGTTAGATGGCTGGTAGTTAGTTAGATTTGCCATCCTAAAACCAGAGTACATGCAATCGAAACCTGTGTATTTAAAGAATCTTTGATTTCAAGCCATGGAATTGATGTTATTTCAGGATGCAAGTCTGGCCCGGATATTCGACTTCGATTCTTCAGTACGAGACGTCTGTGATGATGTGCGCCGATCTCAGCCACAAGGTTCTGCGTACTCTCACCGTTAAAGACATGATGGAGGACCTGCATCGAAATTGTCGCGGAAACTTCCACGACGAAGCGACGAAAGCTCTCGTCGGAGAAATCGTGCTCACTCGGTAAATAACATATTTTAGGTGACATGTTTGTTAATTTCAGCTAGAAATGTGTACGCTTTTTTCAATGCTGGCAATTTCCCAACCATTTCCCTCCTTTGTTGTTGAAAAGAATTTTTGAAAATGTTAAGTTCATCGCAGTGTGGCATATAAAAGAATATAGGCTGCGTTAAGTCTGCCCCGTAGTACAGTTTATCATAAATTACAAAGGTTTCGCAATGTTTGTTCTGCGCTACCATCTTTCAATAGAGATTTTTACCAATTGATCTCATGTATATACACCGCGGGTACATATAATTACAGGATTCATAGCAGTCCTTGAAGGTCCTTCAAAGTTAAGGTATGGGAATGGAACGATCCAATTCCTTGAATTCATGGAATGGGCAGTAGAATCCTGAAAACATTGATTTCAGGATTCCCAGCTTAAGCATGACGATTTTATATAAATCATGGAATTGGAGTAAAAAAGTCCTCGAAAGTTATTTAATGAGATTGGTTATGGACACTATGATTCTACACTTATACATCGCGTAGGGTGGTACACGCGGTAAAACAGTTTGCTGGTGGTGGCGTCATGCTATTATTACTTGTTTTGATATTTGTGTCATGCGTTTTCATCTTTTATTATGTAGGTACAATAATAAAACGTACCGCATTGACGACATCGACTGGACGAAAAATCCGGCGTGTAAATTCAACACGCGCGATGGAGATATTTCCTTCATCGATTATTATCAAAAGGTATTGATTCGTTCGATGATAGCATTTTGCCAACCTGGACTCGATTGTAGGTAACCGGACAGGGTGCCACTTATCTGGAAATCAGGAAAGTTGTGGAGTTGCTCTAAAGAAGTCAGGGAACTTTGTTTTAAAAAAAAGAAGCTAAAACTCAGGATTAAGTCGGGGAAATTGGTTGAGATAGCTAGATCGAGCGTAAAATCGTAACTGCAAGTCAAGGGTTTTTGCCTGTGTTATAGTTACTGTAAATTCAGTGCATGTCACTGCTTGCAGCCTCAGTATTTCGAGTAGTGTTACTTTTAATCATCTGAAAATGCTTTTCACACAATAGGATTAGATCCTAACTGGATTTTAGACAAGCTGATAGAAGAAATCAAATCGATTTTAGAGTTCAAAAATTTGTTAATGAAATTGTACCCAGTACAAGTTGCTTGACTTATCGTTTGTATAATTTGAGTTATTGCAAGATGCATTTTATTCGCAGGCTTACAGTAAGCGTATCCTCGATGCTGGACAGCCGTTGCTGATCTCAAAGCCAAAGGCATCCGACAAACGACGTGGGATGACCGAGGATATTCTGTTGGTTCCGGAGCTATGCGTGCTAACCGGTTTGAGCGATCAAATGCGCTCGGATTTCAACGTCATGAAAGATCTTGCCGTGTACACGCGTGTCGGGCCGCAAGATCGTCGCGAAAAACTCGGCCGTTTCGTCGAATTGCTCAGCAGGTATGACTATTCAGCTCTGGGAGTTTGTGGCTTTTTTCCGGTGTCGAAATGTTTTTAATTTAAAAAGATTGTGAGAATCTTAGTGTTAGGGGAGTCTGTTTTCTTTTTCAAAGAGGAGGGGGTTATATATCATAATAGTAGGGATTTTGTAGGTGTTGTGTTAAGAGTAAGTGTTAACACTTGCACACAATTATGCCGATTCAATTAAAACGTACTGCAGCAATGGTTTAGACGTGCTTATCATCAATTGAAAACACTTCCGATTTTTCGGACCAATTGTCTCCTCATCACTGTTACCTTCCAGAAAAGTAATACACATGAATAAAATGATGATTAAGTTTATCGATAAAGATGGTATGTTGTAATCACTGTTTTCTTATGCAGCAACGCGGAAGTGCAGAAAGATATGTCTGGCTGGGGTTTGAAGTTTGCGAAGACATTGTTGGAATTCCAAGGACGAGTTTTGCCAGTGGAAAAGATATTCCAGCGAGACAAAAGCGTGAGTTTAAAGAAAAAAGTTCGAGGGCCAGTTTATCAAAGGTTGGTTAACGATAACCAGCGGATGAATACCATAGTAATGATGAATTTTAATTGTCACTGTGTCAACTATCCATTGGTTAACTTTAACCAAACCTTTCAGCAACTGGCCCCTGGTCTAGGAGAGAATAAAACAGGACTGAAATGTCATCTGGAGTATCTTCTGAATACCGGTATCAATGACTTGGATGTGGTTATTGCAGTTGGTCTCAACACTTCAAATGTGCCAATTGATACTTTGTTTTTTTCAAATTACTTATTCACTCTTATTGTACTGGCCGACTTGATAAACAGAAGTCGTAGAATTTTCATGAAATTGAATAAAGGCAATGAAAGAGGCACTCTTGTCTTTATTAACTTGATAAATGATTGGAGAAGTTACCGCTGACCTTGTCTGCAGTGTGTTCTATATCATGTGTCTACTTAATTTGTAGTTTGGATATAAGCAAGATGAGGCTGATTGGTCACGCGAAATGCGCGGTGCCAAGCTGATCACCTCGGTCAATCTGGAAAATTGGATCGTGGTCTGCACGAAGAAAGATTCCCAGGCGGCGAATGACCTGTGTCAGAACCTGAAGAAGGTCGGGCCGGCGATGGGAATAATGGTTGGAAATCCTAATGTGTAAGTCGTAATCCCCCAATTAATGAGAAACAGTGAGTCAGGGTGACTGTTTTTATCCATTAAATTCTAAGTATATGAAGGCAGGAAAGACGATAAAGCAAAGATAAAGTCAAATCGAATCGGACTTTTAAGTGGACACCCTGAGATAGTGTATTGAACATCATATTTTACATAGGGCCTACACCGTGAAAGATATCTGAATTGGATTGAAATCTGGATTAAGTGTGCAATGTCTTATTACAATTGATGGTTATCTTATTATTCAACTTCCGAGTATTTGGAATTATTCTCAAGCCCCGCCTATCAATGTGACCACAAATTGAGGAATAGGCTATATCAAACTCAGCAATATAGGATGTGGTACACGGTCTCCAGTTGAATGAAATTCTTTACGCCATGAACGAAACATTTGTCTAACAATAAAATGTAATGATGACTTAAACAATTGCCAATTTCTAGAATTGAACTCATGAATGATCGTCTGGAAACGTACAAGGCCGCGCTGCAGAGCAGCATTAAACCGACAACACAGATTGTCATGATAATGGTACCGTCGAACCGAAAAGATAGGTACGACGCCATCAAGAAGTTCTGCTGCGTTGATCATCCAGGTAGGTGGATAGTGTAGTGTTTCAATCCAGGTTTTAATTAGTTTTGTGTCCATTTGCACAATTGGTCTATTCAATGGCTTTACCTCACAAGGGCCGCTTGATCAGTTGAAAATTTCAGCTTATACGCTACCTAACAACCCACTCATAAGCTTAATCGTACTGATGGTGACACTGCTGATGAATATATAGTAAACGGTAGTTTTGACGTTTAACCATTGCCATAACCCTAGATTATTGATCATTTTTATTCAGTTCCGAGTCAGGTTGTCGTCACGCGAACCGTGCTAAAAGCCAAAGGACTGATGTCTGTGGCCACGAAGATTATCATTCAGATGAATTGTAAACTCGGTGGAGAAGTTTGGGCCCTCGATGTTCCGGTAAGATTTAGACTTAGTATACCCATTAGCACTCAAGCCGCCTGTATCTGCCCTGTCTATTACATCTTCAAGTCGCCTGAATCCGCCCTGACATTTTAGAGCGTGTGAGCGCTCGCTTCAAATCCAAGTAAGTTCGGATGTATTTTGAGGGGCCAAAAAAAACACGATTTTGGTCATGAAAATTTTTATCATATGAAAGCCTATAAAAAAGCACAAACTTGTAATGCATGAAAATAACCAGCTAATCAGCTATTCGGTATCACAATAAACTTGGATTTTCCCTTGAATTTTCTGAGGATTACCGTAATTGACACTACATAGTGAAATTCCTGAGTGCTAATCGGTTAGATATTGTGATATGATTCGATTTTAATGAAAGCTGTACGATTGGCTTTGAATGTTTTTAGTTGAAGAAATTGATGGTTGTCGGCATCGATTCGTATCACGATTCGAGTCAACGCGGTCTGTCAGTCGGAGCGTTCATCGCGTCGATGAACAACACGCTGACCAAGTATTATTCGCGCGCCATCTTCCAACACAACCACCAAGAACTGCAGGATGGCCTGCGGGTATGCATGAAAGGTAACGTAACTTTAGAAATGTGTTATGAACGGACATTCATCGAGGCATTGTAATATCAATTCGGTCTCCGACAAATCCCTGTCTTTAAAGGTCAAGTTATCCTTTACTTGACTGCTCTTGAATCTGAGAATTATCTTTGTGACGGCTAAAGTTAGTTAGAATTTCAACAACTTCTTATGTCGACGAACAACCAGCGCTGGTTATGCGTTGAAAAATACTGATAAAACATATTGGAAGAAATGCTTTTGCGCAAACAATTTGAATTAGATGTTATTCAAAAACGTTTAATATGTACATGTATTAGATAAATGCTTGGATAGCATTCATTTCCCTATTTGGTTTACCTTCGGCTAGGTGTTAGATTTAGTCGAATGATCCTTAGTTCACTCTGAAAGAGTGAGTAGGCCCGTATGTAGCAGGCAACAGGCACCGCTCAATCAAGTCCAATCTGACAACCGTTTTAGATATTCATAGACATGATTTTCCAACTCAAATCAGACAAGGGAAGTCCTTGTAGCAGAAATGGGGTCTCGATATCGGGAATAATTGTTCAGTGAACACGATAAACCAAGGCATTTTGCGCTGTGGCAAGCAGAGTCCACCGTATGAATTGCATACGATTCGATTCTGACGTCAAAACGAACACATTTCCATGGTTGAAAAAAATACCGCGACTTGAGCCGAGGCAATATTTATATATCGTATACGAGATGTTGATATATTTCGTTTCCAGATGCGTTGTCGAAATACCACGAAGTTAACGGAGAACTGCCGGAGAGGATATTCATTTATCGAGACGGCGTCGGTGATGGCCAATTAGCCGCCGTGCACGAACACGAGATCGCGCAACTGCTCAAATGCTTCGAGCTGTTGAAAGTGAACTACGTGTAAGTTTGAGTGAAATTGTGATAAAAACGTTTCGAGTATTGGCCTAACCATCCTCCCTCGGCGGGTATATGAACCTATACCCTGTCACAATACGAAACCATGACTGCGTAGATTTGCCACAAATCATAGCCGACCTAATTGGATGCTCGTTGTATAATCGCGGAAGCTAATTTTACGGAGAACTAGCCATAAATCGAAAAATCCGGCCTGAAATAAAACGGGATGTCTCATCAGCTTATAATGACATCATCTATTAGCGCGCACTCTGGTTAATCAGGCAGGGTTTCATATCGTCGCGAGTCTTGATGCCATCAGATTCGAATTCCTGCAGAGGGAGGATGGGTCAATCTTGCTTAATTTCTTTAGTGGGATTAAGCTGTATTTTCATGATCTGAATGTCAAAGGATTGCTTTTCAATTCCATATGTGTTTTGTCGGAAATAGTCGGAATGAACTTACCATTTTAAAGTTATTTTGATGAATTTTGGCTGGGGACGCACAGGCCTGCTGAAGTTGTGGTGTAGGATAAGAAACTGATGATATCAGGATATGCGTAACGTGCAAAATCTGTATTTTCAGTCCCAAGATGACGTTCATCGTGGTGAAGAAGAGAATATCGCAGCGATTCTTTGCAATTGCCGGACGAAACGCGTGCAATCCGTTGCCGGGAACAATTGTCGATAAAGAAGTCACCAAGCCTGAATGGTAAGTGCTGAACCCTTTCAGTGCGTATACACTGCAGTGCGGTGTTTGAATCGGTGATGAATTAAGCTAGTACACCGCACTGCGGCGTATTGGTGTAATTAGTAATTAATTTTTTATCTCCATTGAAAGATGGCAGCACCTGTCAAATATAGTGAAATATCAGTTACTAACGATACACCGCGCCGCGGTGTAGACACTATAGTGGTATTCCCGTTATTCAACATACTAGGGCGGAATTTTTCAAAATTTTCAAATTACCTCCAGCACTATAGGGTATTGATTAGTCAGCACTGAAAGGGTTAGTCTGCTTAGAACAGTTGTCGTGGTTGAGTGGTTTGGGTGATTATGATCTTATCAGTCTCGAGAATTCATGTGTTGCATAATCCTGCCGGTGATGGTCAACTGTTTTCCTCTAGTCGCCCTTGCACCAAAAAATGAAAAAAGTAATGCACAGTCATTCGAGAGATTAGAATAAGTTCGAAGCGCCAGCAGCTAGGCACCAAAAGAGAAGGACATAATGTTATTATGACCCATTCATGAAAATGCTTTGACTAGGGACGTTGCTTAGTGCATTGAAATAACTTCAACCTTACATACCTCAAGGATCCCTGTAGGATCCTCACTGCTTGTGACCCAGGGGCCGGTTCTATAGTCGTGGCCTTAGGCTTAGACTTACGACCAGTCTAAGACTATCTTAGTTCTATAGCTAATCTAACAGCTTAAGACCACTTTTGTACTTAACGTCTTGACTATGGATCCGTACCCTTTAAAAAATTCAACCTCAAGCTATATATATTGATTTTAGTTGGTATTTTAATCGCGACATTTGTTTAACTATGACCATTTCAGGTACGACTTCTTCCTCGTGTCGCAGTCTGTACGTCAGGGAACCGTGTCGCCAACTCATTACAACGTAATTCACGACACATCCGGATTGAAGCCCGACCACATTCAGCGTCTGACATATAAATTAACGCATCTCTACTATAACTGGCCGGTAAGGAGAAATGTTTAAAGATTTTGAATTTGTACGGTAAAATAGCTATGCCTCAGCTGCTTCAATTTTATGGAACAATCTACCGTTTAACTTACGCACTGCTCAGATGAATTTAAGTCTGGTGTGAAAACTTTTGAGACATGTACTTGAACTCCATCAAATTTTTTTTGATAATCAGTGTAGGAGTCGACTCGGACTAGGAGTCCCTCTGGGGGTGTACACCTTTTTGGGTGTAACAAGTCCTTCAATGTTGGCCCCTGGATCCACCCCTTCAAAGACATTGTCTAAATATAGTTTTGAGGTATTCTGTTTTGATTCAATAGATGTCAAGATTTCTATTGATCAGGACGTATTCACAAATTAGATGTGGTTTTAAAGTTTGAAATATTCTCTTTTTCAGGGCACCATCCGCGTTCCGGCGCCGTGCCAGTACGCGCATAAATTGGCGTTCTTGGTCGGGCAATCGATTCACAAGGAGCCGTCTCCGAATTTGGCCGATCGACTGTACTTCTTGTAAAAAGAATACATCGCTCAGGAGTCCGCACTGGCGAAGTGTGCATTTCATCGTATTATGTGATTGGTTTCCTTTGACGCGCTGCAGTGAAATTACGATTATTTACTAATATGGCGACCTCATTCGCGATGACGGCGACCACTTGATTTGAATGTACTGCCGATTGGTTCCGATCCGATTCGGGTGTTATTAACAGTCCGTGTGTACTTCGAGTATGATGTTTTAATACGGATTTTTTCAGTCGTGTTCCGCCGCGATTGTGAAACGATGCGTTTTATATATATCCAGTTCGAAATGAAGCGAATTTCTTATTGGATCCAAATTTTCTGTTTCTTATTATATATCTAGTAAATCTATGCATCCCCTGTGTTCATTGTGAAACGAGGTGTGACGAGTATTGATCGATACTAGTCAATTTGAATGTATCGAACAGTTTACATTCCGGGAATGGGAATGTTCTCTCAAGATCGAGGCATTTTTTTTTTGTGGTGTTTTTTTGTTAGATGATATTTTGTACCTGCAAAAGCATTTATGAATCGATTTGTATCAGAAACTGTAACTGCATTTAAATAAGAATTGCTACGATGTAGATGATACAAATATTTTTTTTAATAAGAATTGCTACGATGTAGATGATACAAATATTTTTTTGATGGCTCGCTTTGAAAACACATTGACAGTCAACCCCCGATAACGCCCTCCCATATACTGCCACCCCCACCTATCTCCAGGTTTTTCGTGATGTACATCTCAATACAAATACATCGGGGGTTGACTATATCCCGCGTGCTAAGCTCGAGCTTTTATTCTTATATTGTTCGTATTGAAAAAAATTGTTTTTGAGATGCCTAAGAGCATTTTTAGAAAATAAAAATGCGATGCTTCGATTTTAAAGACGAAGGCCTTTTGTAGCCTACTAATGCTGGTTTCAATATGCAGCCCGGATCTGCTCCTGGTTGGACGTGCCTTTCAATTCATGGTCCAGGATTGCATTCGCCTTGTTTTTAATTGAAATATTTACTTATATGAGCACTACTAACGCCAGACATTGGTCATTTCGTTGCCACACTTGAAAAAGTGATTGTCAACACTTGACACTGCACTGGGGATCCACGAGGGTGGATCCAGGCTGCGTATTGTTACATAAATGAACAAGTATTCAAAGAAGTGAGCTAGATATGGTCATAATCTTCAGTTTAGCCTTCGAATGGTCATACAATAAAACTCACTTAATTCGGATTACTAAGGACTGTGCCCAGATTTAAGTAAAATCCGAATTTTGCATAATAGTTTACATGGTTCCAGGTTAAATGGACCAAATATTTTGTGCAAATTGAATTAGATTTCGGATCGACGATTCCGAATTAACCCTAGCAATTGTTGACCAATTCAAATTGTGGCCATCCGGGAAAAACAGCCTAGAGGCTGCAACTATTGATCGATTTTTTACGCTTAGTACACATGGTCTCATATCATTCTTATAGAAATAATTATAGAAATTATTTCTAATACATTTACCACAAACCCTGTAACTTCACGCAGCGGTGAATTTCAGGCCGGGGCATTCGAGGCTTTGCTTCATTCCAGTTCTTTCTGCGTTTATATGCTCATCCTCGACGTACTCCTGGTAATCCACATTTACAGTGACAAAAACAGCGCCAGGTTCGTTGCCTTATACTTCATTTCGAGGAAGCGTGAAAATAGCGAAAGCAATTGTCTCAGTTTCGATCAAATGAGTTGATACGGTTTGATTTTATAGTTTTTGGGGAGCCACTTAATTCTAAATACAGTTTTTTGCATATGTTCTACTTGCATTGCTGGCATTTGTTTCGCATTGGTTGAAAAAAAGAACTTCCCTCCCGCGTCTGTTCTATAAGTCTCAGGTTGAGCTTTTTATTTCAACTTTTTTATTTAAGAAAAGCGATAAAAAATTTGCCCGCCTTTGTCACTTTCCAGAAAAAATCTGAGAAATTAGGGTATTTCTTTGTGTGGCCTAACCGAATCTGATAAAATGGTCTTACTTGGGACAAAATTCTATATTTGTTATATCCAATGAATAGGTGTAAGGAAGTTCCACTATGTATTCGAGCGCCCAGGCGACATAGTTGCTTAAGGGTTAAGAACAATGCTCATATCTTTTTACTTGCTCGACTTTGCTATAATTTTTGAAAGTATTAAACTTTTGTCAACATTTTTGATACGAAGTGTACATTTTAACTGCATACTTGACTTGACGAGTTCCTAAGTTGGAACGCTTTACCTACTGGTAAATGTTTTTATTTAGAATTAAGAATATGTTTTGTGTTAATGGAAAATGTTTACAGATTTTGTTTGTAATTCATGTAACCAATATTTTGTAACTCATATTAAACTAGATAGATGGATAGATAGATAGACTAGATGTACCAAGCCTATGACAGGTTTTGAACAATCTCTGCCTCAAAACTGCTCACCAGGTGGCGCAACAAAACACTGGGTTATTAGTAGTGAAAATCTTTTCATTTTTGACGAAATTTGAACTTGATTTTTAGGCTGCCAAATCCGAAAATTAACAACAACTCATTGGATAGATAAAAGATTCGCTTTCTCACTGGGGTTATGGTAAAGATTTTACTGAAAATTTATTTACTAATTAAAACAGTTGATTCGTATTTAATTGAAATGTAGAAGGAAATCGAAGTGTGGTAACCCAGTGCGTCTGGCGATCATTACGGATTATCGCCTAATCCTCACTTCCTTCGGCCTTGCTGGTATCCCATCAGTATCTATAAGGCTCGTATTGATGCATGCTAGACAGCAGTGTTGGTCGAATTGATGTTTAGAAAGTTCACGCGTGTTTTGATGAACTGACTAGTTATAAGAGAGTTCTAAGTATCCAGACTTAAGTTTCACAATCGGATATTTCGCAGCTCATCTGATGATATGAGCTTGACACTAACTGAAAATGAGTTTTTATTACCAAGAGCTGATCACCCGAGTGGTTTTGGCTCGTGCCAGATTAGGCCTGCATCAACTGCACCTGGTGCCAAATGGTCCCCTGCCTGTTAAATGGTCCCTTGCCCATTTGGCATGTGTAAAAAAATCTTAAGATGACCACAATCGTCCGGACCAGGCCAGTGCCTTATTCTATCACAGGTTCAATTATTCCATGTGAATGCTTTTAGTTCTGGAAGTGGCCTCCCTGACCTCAGCATCAGTTAGATAGCATTATAGCAGTGACAGTAATTTAGGCACTGGCCAAATTGGGCTTGATCTGGTCTGAGCCAAATCGTCTTGTGTGATATGGCTTGCAAAACACTTATTCTTCAACCAGAGATTGCTTCCAAGAAGAGAAATATTTTCTAGTTGATCTTATAGATTAGTTGAGTTTTTTTGTATATATTTCAATAGCAAGCAGTTAAAGAATACACACAATATTGTTCTATGAAAATGTTTGTCCTTTCAATGCATTTTTTTGGTTGATTTCTTTCCTTTTTTGCAAAATCTCGGGTCTTGTGTCGTATTTCGTGATCTAGAATATTAGTTCTAGCCCAGCTGCTTATCCTGAATCCAAATAGTCTCCCAGTAAAGTCCAACTTTCTGAAAAATATCGTCTCGAATCCTTTCTTATCAAATTTTCCTTTGACAATAATTAGCAATAATATCCTATTTACCTGTAATATAGCCCTTCAAAAACTAAGGAACATGGAAACCACAGAATTTCAACCTGAAAGTTATTCTTACTATTCTTTGATAGTAGGCCCTCTACACTGAATATTGGTGAACCTATACCCTAAAATAATGCATCCAAATTAGGTCAAACTCCTGAAGGAACCCTACAGATCAGTCATTCCTGGTTATTCACACTACAAAATTGGATAACTCATTGCCTGATACTTAAAATGGAAGGAGATTCGATCATTTTGTTCAAATTAAAGTATTTTCAAAAAGAAATTTCGGCCTGGCAGGAATGTTTTAGGATTAAAGGAATTTTATGTTGAACCGAGTCGCTGTGTAATGCAGACCAGAACACTCGCTAGTACGGAAGCCCCTAGGTGACATACGAGAAAATTTTTTCACAATTTCGATGTCGAAATTCGACTTAATTAACACGAATTTCGACTTAATTAACACGAAATTCGACTTATTATGTAGAAATTCGACATATTTTGTCGAAATTCGACTTATTAAGTCGAAATTATGAAAAAAATTATCTCTTATGTCACCTAGGGGCTTCCGTACACCACCTCGACAGAAAGGAGGTTTCGGAGACTCCAAAAAGTCACGTGACCAATAAAAGAGTACGATTGGAGGCAAACGGATTCTCCGATCTGATAAAAGAGTTCGCCCTGGGCTTCCGTACGCTTGGCACCAATAGTTTTTCCCGGATTCGAACCCACTTTGATGATGACGCCATCTAGCGTGGAATCCCGGCGGTACTGGCATCCACTCAAGGGTACTTCTCTGAAAGAATTTCATATTTATAGCCCAATTTGATGGTTTTTTCGCGTTATCGAGCTCGCTTTGAAAGAAATTGAAGATGAAGACGGCGTTGATGGTGGCGGAGAAGCCGTCGTTGGCGCAGTCGCTCGCTAAAATACTGTCGAACGGAGATGTAAAATCTCGGAAGGGATCGAACGGCGCCTGTTCGGTTCATGAATGGACCGGCAAACTGAACGGGGAAACTGTCCGTTTTAAAATGACATCTGTTTGCGGACATGTGATGACACTTGATTTCATCGGAAAGTATAACAACTGGGATAAAGTGGATCCAGTAAGTAAGCCTAGCGGTATTTGCTGTCCTATCCTATCATCTATCATTTCGTTTTAATTCGTAGTACAAGTCTCGCCAGGGTCTAACTGCAGTTTAGGTCACCTTTCCACTATGTGGCGCTAGTGTCATTAAAGAATAGTGTTATGGTTAGGTTAGGGACATAACCATTAGGGACACCTAAACTGCAGTCGCTACGGTAACTAACTACTTGAAGCCGCGACAGGCAATGATTGTTGAAGTTGGTTAATTTATAAAGGAACTGGAAATACGTCCTCTAAATGCTGTCATCGGCGCTCTGCCACAAATTCCCGAATGCATCTTCAGGATTGCCGTGACGTCGGCTGTCCCGATGTAAATTTCCAAATATTAAATCTATCATATTGGTCTATATGGTGTTATTTTAGGCTGAATTGTTCACAGCGCCTACTCAGAAAAAAGAAGCTACTGCCAATCTACATATGCCAAGTTTCTTAGAAAAAGAGGTAAAGTCCTGTACAGTCAAATTTACAGTACACACATATGATTTAGTGTTCTCCACTTAAGGTTATAGAGGGTGGCCACCCCTTTGCCTTTTACATCCACCCCCCTGTGAAGATCTACCCCTTAGGCCTATAAAATATCATCTGCCCCTACCACAGTGGATCTTATCTATCAATGCTTATATTTGCTTTGAAACATAGTGAGCTATTGGGCAAAATAGAAGATTACACCTAAAGTAAGCTTTGATTTTTTCTGTATTTTTTTTTTTGGGGGGGGGGGGGAATTGAAAGCCTTGCTGTCATAATACAGTCCCTTTAAGATTCCAGCATCAGGAGAACACTGGGCTATCTTTCTCGAGTTCATCAAGATTTCAATTCGAAAACTTTCATTTTCAATCATGAATTATTCTGATCAGGGCCGTGGCAGCGATTATCTAGTACTTTGGTTGGATTGCGACAAAGAAGGTGAAAATATCTGCTTTGAAGTCATCGATGCCGTGAAACATGTAATGAATCGAAACAATAGCGGACAGGTACATACTTATATAGTTTACGATGAGTTAAAATCCCACAATAAATGAATGAATCTAAAAAGTTAATTTCGGATGGTTCTATCACCCTTCCTCAGTCTAAAATGGCTGAATAAGGGTGGTAGCAACCAGCCAAAATATTTCTAATTCTTAAACCTTTTAGATATCCACATACATTTATTGTAGGATTTTTACTCATCGTCTTATTACGGATATTGTGATTCTCAACTGATCCTTAACAGGAGAAAGTTTAAGCTTATGTCTTAGATGTCAGTTGAATAGAAGGCCATTTACTTCACCAATGCGTTTTACGCGTGGAGTGAGGCTGGATTTAGCATCTTGTTTTGGAACTTCTGGCAAATGATCTCGGCAAACTAACCATTGAGACATGGGGCCAGTTGCTTAAGTTGGTTAGGAACTCATATAGGCCTAGATAACATGATTATAACAGTGCAGCTTTGATTGTCACTATGTTAGTTCGCAGGGGGCTCAATTCGGAAAGAAAGTTCAAGCCAGGGTTTTAAGCCCTATGAGCCCTTGTGGTCAGTTATCCACTAGTTAGTTTAGCCTAACCAACCTTTGAGCGACTGGTCCTAGACAAATATAACTGGGTACAGTTTCACAAAAAAGTTGAACTCAAATCTTTGGTTTAATTGTTATTGGTTACTTCATGTTTTCTTCAGTGAGGACAACAATTCAAACTTAATCGTTTTAGGCTTACACTTTTTCATGAAACTAGGCCCCGAAGTTAGATTCAATTCCATGCGCTGCGGCGGCACCGAAATGTTCGCTAGATACAGCATTTATTTTCCTCTCGCTTTTTAGACGATTTTCCGCGCAAAATTTAGTGCAATCACCGAAACGGATATCAAACGCGCGATGAACAATCTCGGATCGCCGAATCAGAACGAAGCGTTGTCGGTCGACGCGCGTCAAGAGCTCGATTTGCGCGTAGGCTGCGCTTTCACGCGATTCCAAACGAAATATTTTCAGGTGAGTCCTCGCTCGGGAGTTCGAATACGGTAAAACCTCTCTACAATGAATGCCTGTGGGACCGAGCAAAAAGTATTCGTTATTCAGAGGTTCAAGCCATGATGTAACATCGGGCTACGCCTATTACCTCCTATAATAAAACTACAACTACAAATAAAGCCAAAAACTAAATTGATATAACACTTGATATAACTGAAATGTTTTAACCCAAGGGAATATTGTATTTTAAACTATCTGGAATGTTGAATATTTTTCTGTATAGTGCTGTGAGTCGTCATGAGATTTAACGGGTATCAGGACAATTGCCCCCGGATGATTGTCCCCGGATAATTGCCCCCCTAGGACAGTTGGCCCCCCCAATTAAATCTTTTTAATCTTAAAGTTACACAGATATTTACTTCTAATTAATTAGACAAAGTGAACTAACTCTAGCTAATAAGTGCAGCTAATTACTCTAGGACTGATTTAAAGTTTTTTATTGGCTTAAGTTACACTAAATTAGCCAAATAATGCACTAATAAGTGGACTAGTTAAGTTTCCTTTGATTTGGTCGGCGAATTCTGATTACTCAAGGACTGATTTAAAGTCTTTGATCTGCAAACAATATCAGTATTCTATATCTCATAAATCTATATTCAATAATATGCAAATGAATTTCTAAGTAAATTATTTAGGTGGTGTTAATCCAAATCAAAAAGGATTTTATTTGGGGGGGAGGGCAATTGTCCTAGAATCGATTTACTGCTTAATAGAAATAAATGAATTATTATTATTATTAGGAATCATGGCTCCTGCGATTAGTGTGAATTATATCTCATGCAAACATCCATTTCTTTCTAAAGCGTCTAGTTGTTTCGTGATTTATTTTCATTCAGGGTAAATATGGCGATTTGGACAGCACGTTGATATCGTACGGACCATGTCAGACCCCGACCCTCGGATTCTGTGTCGAAAGACACGATAAGATACAATCATTTAAACCCGAGCCATTTTGGGTTTTGCAAGTTCAGGTACGTGAACCTGCTTAACTATTTCACTGCCTATCCATCTCGATACACAGACCATGAATTTTCCACCTTTTTAGCCCACTTGGGACTTGAGTCCCAGCGGGCTATTGCGTTCACTTTTCGTCCGTCGTCCGTCCGTAGACGGAATCCAGTTATTTTGGGAAGTTATGAAGACGCTTCAAGGTAATGTCTTGATATTTGGTTTATACATGTATCTACCCTAGACACATCTTCAGCCCAAAAACTGGCCCTATCAGAATCAAGATGGCCGACTGGCAGCCATTGTTGTTCGCCAAAATCAGCACTTTTTACACATTTTCGAAGTTTACGAGGGAAATTGAGACGATATCAAGACGATATGATCAATTACCTTGATCTTTCGAATATATTTGAATCTACCAAGGGCCCATCAGCATAAGAAAAATTGGGTCCATCTGACTCAAGATGGCCGTCCTATGACCTTTTTAGTGCCCAAAAATGTCAATTTTGACCAGAATTCTAGGTCCTGTAGCTTCCTACTGGTTTGCCATTTCTCATTGCAATTTGTGATGGGTATTCTTTGTAAAGGGATGTTTTATACCTGAGATAGGTATTTTTGATCCGCTTATTATGACGCAATTGGCGGCCATCTTGGTGTCATTAGTACTCATTCGTAGGTGGGAAAAAGTTTTTCGACATTATATTGTTACCTAAGCATATTTTGTTACAACAATGAATTAGAAAGTTGTAGCGTATAACGTGTTCTATGATTGGGGTGAGTTTCAAGTTCATTGTTTTTTGTATATGGCCACCAGGGGGCGTTGAATAATACAATATCTTAGTATTTCTATATTATATTTGTACCAATTTGTACATATTTTGTTACCGCAATCAATTGCAAAGTTGTAGCTCATGACATCATCTATGATTGTGGTGAGTTTTAAGGAAATTAGTTATTCTATATGGTCACCAGGGGGGTTGAATAGTAGAATAACCTGGTATTTCCTTATTATATTGGTACCTAGGCATATTTTGTTACCATGATCAATTGCAAAGTTGTAGTTCATGACATGTTCTATGAATATGGTGAGTTACAAGGTTATTGGGTTTTGAATATGGTCACCAGGGGGCGTTGAATAGTAGATTAACTTAGTATTTCCATATTAAATTAGTAACGAGGCATTTTTTGTTATCACAATCAATTACAAAATCGTAGCTGCTGACATGTTTTATGATTGTATTGAGTTTCAAGTTTGTATATGGTCACCAGAGGGCGTTGAATATTGAAATTGTTAGATTGTTGAGCATTTGAAACCACTTCCCAAGTGGGCATGGTGTCCCTGGACCCCTAGTTGGTAATTTTGCTTTATCTTGAAATGAAATATTAACAGGCTTTATCTCCGTATCTGTTGTGAAAGTAATGTTTCATTTGCGATATGAACTATAAAGCACTGGCTGGCAGAATTATTTGAATCACAATTTTGGTCGAAAGAGATAAATCCTGATCCCTGTCAGGAGAGGCTACTGGGAGAAGAATTATTGAACGGCAAAATTATTTCCCTCTCTATCGTATGGCAGTGAATGAAAAGGGACAACAGTGTTGAAAAATGTCAATTGATCATTTATTTACAAAAACTGTCGCTTTATTTCCGTCTTCACGCCATTTTCAGGTGGCCCATCCACAAGGCCGGGTTCTGTCGATTGATTGGGATCGCGTTCGTAGTTTCGATAAAGAAGTCGCTCAAATGTTTCTCAATATCATCAAAGGAGCCGAGGCAGCAAGGTAAACGAAAAACGACCCGATTACTGTTAATGTAAAACTATTATCTAAGGCGTCCGCATCGAAGATTATCAGGATCCAGTTCCGCGGTCGCGAGTTAGAATTGACTCAGAGAGATAGAGTTATTTCATTTTTGAGGAGTTAGCTCTCTGAGTCAAATCTTAACACAGAACTGTAGAACTGGGTCCTGATCGAAAGAAAAAAAAACTGAAAAAAATTGTATTTTGCGTAGAGATGCGAACAGTGGGTGAGTGGTTTAAACATGCCGAAAATGTATTGATTCCAGTTTCATGAAAAAAGTCTTAAGCTCAAGATGGTTAAGTTTGAATCGTTGTCCCCATTACCAAACAGGGTTGTCTTGGGCCCCATCTGTAAATAGTTTCATAAACTTCACACACTTGATAAAGTTTGGGAAGCCAGACAGTACGTTTACCAGTCTCCTCCTGCAAATTGAACTTGAATTGAATAGTGGGACATCGAGGCGACTGATTGTAGGCTAAAAGCCTCTTACCGAGTGGCAAATAACAACTAAACCAAAAATTAGAGTGCAATTTCTTCATGAAACTGGGCCTTGAGTGATGCTGGGTGGTTAAAGGGATTTAAAAGAGTAATTGGTAAGTGTAGTTCAATTGCTAGTGAAGGAATCGTTCATATCAATTGATTTCTCATTTCAGAGTTGTCGATATCGTACAGAAAGAAAAAACGAAAACTCGTCCGCTCGCTCTGAATACAGTGGAATTGCTGCGAGTAGGAAGTTCTAAATTAGGTAAACACCAGGGCTGGGTTTTATAGAGGTGGAAGAAAGATAGTCCCTGGGAACATTTTGAAATTTGTCAGTTATAACCATGGTTTCTCATTGTTACTATGGTGGTTGTCACCCGGATTGACGATTTATCCCTAGGGATAACTTTGATACCCAGTCTATGAAACTGGGCCCTGAACAAAAACTCGGCTATTTCGGCTATCATGAAAAAAAATTAGTTTCTTTTGTAAAAAACGATTAAGTTAATCGCACTTATCTCTATGTGACTAGGCCCTGAAAGATAACGGGCAGATAAAAAGGAACAGTGAATGTAAAATTGCGATTGAAACAATACAATGTTTTTTGCCACTATTTCAGGAATGAGTCCTCATCATACGATGCAGATAGCCGAGCGTCTATATACTCAAGGTTACATCAGTTATCCCAGAACAGAAACGACGCATTATCCGGACAATTTCGATCTGAAGTAAGTGAAATGGGCGACTAATGAATGGCGAAAAAGTACGAAATAATGCTTTTACGGTTCCAGTTTAACGGAAATTCATAGCCACAAGTACAGCTTTTTTGGACAACATTTTAATGGCCGATTTTGTAAATCTTATTTTCTACAGAGGCACGCTTAAACCGCAACAATCCAGTTCTCAATGGGGTGAATACGTTCGCGATTTGCTGTCATCTGGATTACAGAAACCCCGGTAAGATTTCGAGTTTGTGATAGAATTATGCGCAAATCGCAATTCTTACTAATATTTCTTACTAATTAGCCATGCAATGTTGCTTGGGATTAGCTCAACAGATTTTACAGTTCAAGGCCTATTGAACGATTCAAAATGGTCTTTAAGTTTTGACTGTTTCTTTTCGGAACATATTTTATCCGATCTTGTGAATGATACGGTTTGTTTTCGTCCATAGTAAGGGTGTTGACGCCGGAGACCATCCACCTATAACCCCTATGAAGCCCGCTAGTGAATCTGAATTGGGAGGCGACGCGTGGCGTTTATACGACTACATCACACGACATTTCATAGCTACGGTGTGTATCATTACTTGGGTTAAATTGATGTGAAACATTTGAAAAAGGGATATCTGCTTGAAAATTTGTGGAAAAAATGGGAAAAAAACCATGAAAAATTCTAGTGTTGAAAATTATCGTGATCGCCATTTTATGCCGTATACCGTGGAGCTCAGAATTCATGTCCGAGTTGTATTTAGGTCTAAGAAATTTCATCGTGATCACCTTGTCCATCTGTGCATTCGTCCGTTTATTAATTCCAGATGATAATTCTTCATACTGTATTACTGTTCGCTCTGATTTACCATCATGGCTTTTATTCTAAAACATCCTTGAATTTAAATGATTCCTTTTGGCGTCGCACGTTATAGGTCAGTCCAGACAGTAGATACATGCAGACGACGGTGCTGTTTGAAATCGGCGAGGAAATGTTCACGTGTAGCGGCAAACGCCGACTGGTGGATGGTTACACTGCGGTGATGAGCTGGCAGGCAGTCACTCAAGATGAAACGCTACCGAATTTCACTAAAGACGAAATGTGTTCGATAAATGAGGTACAGTTACACTTTTTCCAGAAAACTAACGGATCTACGAAGCCTTCGCGCGGTGACTCATCAGAGTTGTAGTGCATGTATCAATCTGCCTAGATCAGTCCCCTCTGTCAATTACCGTAAAAACCGGCGTATAAGTCGAGTTTTTAATCCTTAATTTTACCACTAAATTATTGACCTCGACTTATACGCCGAGTACAGTTTTCTACCACCTACAGTATTTTCGGGTCACAAGAAATGTTGATTCTACCAGACAAAAAAGACAGTGTTCATCTTCTCACTGCTATAACAGTTTGAATAATTATTCATGATAAATAAAGTTATTAAATGAAAAAAACTTGCATTTTGACACAGCTTCATTTAATACATCCATTTTTAATGGAAAATGAATTCACAAATGGAATGCCATTGAATCATACAATCAACATACACTACGGTATTGTTGAATTGCGATCGTCCAAGACTTCATTTCATACTACGATGGTAAAATTTCGGCGAGGTTGGTTTCAAGCTGCAGATCGATACCTGCGATGAGATACCAACCTATAATTTACATGGTAATGCCCTAAAAATATTCTGTTGTCCCCAACTACAGTTTATTTCTTGGTATCGGAATTGATTTCGCATCCCTGAAGTTTTCGTCTTGTGTTCGCGTTATGAATAGCTTATTTCTTCTTATTTGTTCATCGTATTCCTGACACGACTGGTAGACTGATATTACCGGTAATCTCAGTATGCAGAGTTAATGAGCAAAACCAACAGTTAACAGTTGAAAATCTAGCGCTTTATTTTCTGACATTTTGACGGCTTACTAGTTCGTGATTTCCTTTGGAAAGAAGAATTTGGTATATTCATCGTCACTTAACAGACTTTGTACACACTATCTTTATCTACCTGCTATAGGTTAAACTAGTAGAACGCCAGACGAGTCCTCCGGATTATCTCACGGAGTCCGAGCTGATCACGTTGATGGAGAAGCACGGAATCGGCACCGATGCCAGTATTCCCGTTCATATCAACAACATCTGCGAAAGGAACTACGTTACGGTGATGAGTGGACGTAAGCTGAAACCGACAACTCTCGGCGTCGTTCTCGTGCACGGATATCAGAAGGTAAGTTAGGCCATCTTCAATTCTTCGTCACTTAATAAAGGTCGGATCTAGAATTCTTTGAAAGGAACGACGGACCACAATTGGAATGGGCACTTTATTTGAAAAGGACAGATTACGCAATGCGAGTGCTACATTAGGAACATGGGGTTCTCTGATGGCCCTCCCACAGAAAACTTGGGACAAACAGGCTTTTCTGGCCTTTATTAGGGCCCATTTGAATTCATTTTTCGTCTTTTTGTAATCTTTGCAAAAAATTTTTTCAAAATTTTTGGAGGACATATTCGAAATTTGAAGGGGTTTGACCATTTCACCCAATCCACAACCCTAACTCCGCCCTTGTTAATTTCAAGTCGTCATTTAACTTATACTTGATTTTTAGACTGATCCCGACCTGGTTTTGTCGACTATGCGATCGGCGGTCGAACAACAACTGAATTTAATCGCGTTGGGCAAAGCGAACTTCAACGCCGTGTTGCAACACGATCTCGACATATTTCATCGGAAATTCAAGTATTTCGTCGAGAACATATTCGGAATGGACGAGCTTTTCGAAGTGTCTTTTTCTCCGTTGGCCGAAACGGGGAAACCTTTATCTAGGTGAATATCATCTCTAGATAACTATAGGCTCAATGCATATACGTAGCATTATGGTCAGCATAGTAATGGATATCATTGTACCATTTTGGGGAGCAGCCATCTTTTTTGGTGGAGGGATATTTTTCCAATGCCTACCAGTATATAACAAATGCGCATCGATTAATTCACAGTATTGTTTCATCATACTACTTCTTGAATCATTGAAAACTCAATGTTGAAGAATGATTTTAAATTTTCAAGGACCTTGAATTTTGAGAAATAACTCTAAAAATCCTATAGTTCCTAGCCTCCTACCCTCGCTCAACTTCAGATGATAGAATTCTTGATATTATCATTGGATACCTCGTATTTTCATATTCTCTTCTTGAATACTCCTCAAAAAGTCTTGCAATTCTGGAATGAGGTTTTAGCATACCTACCAGGGTCCCTTCCAGATCAGTCATTCCTGGATATAAGGAGTTTTAAAGAAGAAAATTTCAAAGAAGCGCCTGCATCAATTTGTTACTCAATTAGGGTAGACCCCTCCTAAATCGGTACTCTTTATCTCTGTAAACTGTTAATTAGGTGGTTTTATAAGCAAATCTTTTATCCTTTACATTACCTCACCCCAGTTTCTAGTTCCGTAACCACCTAGGGAAACAAAAGACCCTGGTTCCCACTGTATTGATTTAGGCATAGTCTAATGTACAACTTCTAAAAAGTATCTAACTGCCTATTTCTCAAAATTGATGGAGTTTTAAAGGAGTTTCTGAAATTGTGCTTGAATTAAAGGAGTTTCAAGCACCTTCATTTAAAAAAGCATCTTGTGTTTAGAAGGGACCCTGCCTACATGTGAATGAAATGCCTGTAGCACTGTCTTGTCTCATTTCTGCAGATGTGGTAAATGTCGGCGGTTTATGAAATTGATATCGGCCAAACCCAGTCGCTTGCACTGTTCATGCTGTGATGAAACGTACAGCCTACCGCAGAACGGAACGATTAAACTCTACAAAGAACTGAAATGTCCTTTAGATGACTTCGAATTGGTACTTTGGACAACGGGTGCTAAAGGAAAGGTATCCGTCTCTAGTCTTTGAAATACAGTCGACTCTGCCTGCCATGGAGTCGCTTGGAGGTTGGCCATGATAAAATAATTATGATAATGGAATTTTTTTCGATATCCTTTATTTTCAGTGTTATCCGTTGTGTCCGTATTGCTACAACAACGCTCCGTTCCCGGACATGAGAAAAGCAATGGGATGCAATGAATGTACACATCCGACCTGTCAGCACAGTCTTATAAATCTTGGTGTGTCGAGCTGCGTTGAATGCGAGAATGGTGTTCTGGTATTAGATCCTACGTCTGCCCCGAAATGGAAGATTGCCTGTAATAAGTACGTGTGGTTTCATTTCTTATGTTTACCGGTGGATCATTTTAGGACCTCATATGACAAGAAATGTGATTTTTCAGCTGTTGAAATTTTTTTCGATAACTTAGATGTTTACCGCTTCTAATTTAGTAAAAATAGTTATTTTGTTTAAACTTACTTAAGTTATAATGGTTTGAACCCTGTAGTTAAATCCTGTTACCATCCCCCACAGGGAACTGATTCCTTTTTCTTGTTAACTTGATGATTGTCGATACTAAGATATATCTTTCGTATCTGTTATAAATTAATTTAATTCAGCATTTATTGTAAGAAAGTCGTGAATAAAGATTTAGTATACGTAGTAATTAATACAAAATAGTGACCGAGATTTTAGAAATTAGAAAATTATTGATTATAGTTATCAATAAGCCTGATGTCTCTTTTCAGGTGCAATATTGTAATCAATATGTTTGAGAATGCGCACAGAGTAATTGTTTCGCCTGAAAGCTGCACGCAATGCGACGCTAATCTACTCAGCGTCGATTTTAATAAGGTAGGTTTACGAATTTCAGTCCGTATGTAGTAGCGCTTGGTATAAAGTACGTTGTATTCGGCCGAATCAATAAGTAGTGCAAGCATACACAAGTGTAGACTCCTCCAAACTCAAATCATACAGATATACTAATAATTTGAATTAGAAAATGGAAATTCTGTATATATATTAATGATAATTAGGTTTTTGTAACGAATTAGATTAGAATACGAAGTAGCATCAGTAAATACAAAATATTGTAATATAAGACACTGGACAACTGGTGATATACTCTATTGTGACTGTTCTAATATTTGTGTTTGAATTAAGTGACATGTGATTTGAAACAATTACGATTACGAGGAGTTAACTGTGCGCACATTGATGTAATGGTTAATTTTGTAAATAGATTTTTCTTGCCAACATTCTTTGGAAACATTTCTTAGAAGATAACCTACAGTAAGAGTAATGTAATGTACTGATGTTTTGAAAGCTCAAATCATATCATCGATCGATGTCTCTTTATAGTTCAAGACTCCACTGCCGAATGACGAGACCCAGCACACCGGCTGCGTCTACTGCGACGAAATATTCAAACCGTTAGTCGAGCTGCACCACGCGAGGACCCGACGACCGAACAGTAAACCGTCGTCGTCGCGGGGCCGTGGACGGGGTAGAGGCCGTGGACGGGGTCGCGGGCGCAATCGTTAAATACACGATACAATACACACGTAATGAAACACGTCTGCTGTCGAGGTTATTATTCTACTTCAACGTTCTTCCAGATCGCCACAGCCGATAGTAAACACAACCGTAGCTCAGTATTGAGGGCAGGGAATGAATCGTGACTTCGTTACTGCTTTCAGTCGATAATGAACTGTACGACTCCTGTTGCGTAAGCGGCAAAATAATGGGAATCGTAAACGAGCTCTTTCGGGGTGGCAGACCTCGGATAACCCAATGGTAATGAATATCGCCATCGTTTTCCTGCATAAACTCTGCTACGCTGTTGCTATTGGCGAAGCAACGAATGACAAGATCTCAACGTGGTGGCAATGGTATCCTGTTGGCAGTTGACGTGTTACCAACTTCCGCCTCGATAAACTCTCCATCATTGAGATTCGGCTACGTCTCGAGATATCGTTAGGTGGCAGATCGAGTTGACGTAGTACTGCCCCGGTATATATACAGCATTTAATAATTTGTTGAGGATATAAACGAACTCTTCTTCAAGCGCGCGTATTACGAATAACACTGCCAGCAACTGTGAAAACGATCAAAATATATCAATTTACGTAGATTTACAGACTCATTATTATGCGTAGTTAAATTAAAACAATATCTCGTGATCTAAAACATAGAGTGGTACGACCATTTCCTTGAAATAAATGAAATTTTATTTTAAAAGGAAAATATATTTTATCAGTATACATTAGTTTTTCTGCGGGAGTGAATGTACAGAACTCACCTAATTTTGATTTTTTAATCTGGATCTTCACTTATTTCAGAGGAAATATTTGGCCATATGACCTGGAAACGTAAACTATTATACATAATTCGTATTTTCGAAGTCTGTGCAGTCCTTAGTCATCCAAATTAAGTGAGTTCTCTACTGTATTTTTAGAATATCACATGTTTATGCTCTACGTTCCAACTGGGAATCCGAGTACAATTTGGAACTGATAAGGCTAAAAGAAATTGATACCTTGTTCCTCATTTCAGCTCAGCTTAATGTCAACCCTGGATATTACTTTAAAAAAACTAATGATCAAGCTAACCATAATTGACCCAGCAGTTAAAGAAATGAACTGAAATTTTATTGCAGTTCACAAAATGACCCAGGCAATCAGGAGAAACTAGGAAACATTTTATTTTAGCCTAAGTAGTCGATGACACTTGATGCCAAAAATCAAACAAAAAGTTAAAGAGAATGTTCGCACATAATATGTCATTGATGATCTTTGATTATTTGGAAATCAAAGTTGGATAAAATATTTTGTGAACTCCTCATAGTAAGTCTGTGTGTAAAATAGGGAAAAAGTATTGAGCGTAGAGTAGAACTTGTATCAAATGATTTTACAAATGTCTAGCATACAAAATTTTGAGCGGCACGTCGGACAAGGAGCTTTACAGGACATCCACGTGTCTGGTTCCTGTTGATTTTGACGGCTGGCGAACCATTTACCCATACACTCTAAACACCACATCGGGCGACAGTAACACTGAACGCAGTCGCCTTCGTTTAAATCGTGACAGACTTTGTTCAGTTTGACATCGGATTCTTTTTGCATGCAGCCGATACAAGTTTCAACTTCCTAGAAACAAAAATGACGTACTGAGGATGGTATGTAATGTTAACTGGTACGGCAGCAGAATCTCTGTAAACTTTCATTTGGAAAAATTGAATAATCATCCATGAAATACTTCGCGAATTTCAGGACTTCTAAATTTTAATGGAGGAAGTTGCCCTTGGGCAGAGATAAGCTTAGTGTTTCTGTATTCACATGCATGAATTGATCCTTCAGTACTCACCATGCTAGCTGGTTTTACGAAGCGACTATTGGCTTCCACTTGATCCTTAAATGCTGCCACAAATCGTTCGCTCAGCGACTGCTGTACGACAATATTTCTCACGTTACGTATAGGCTGTTTAAGTTTATTCAGAAGATCGCTGTACTCTAATGAATTCAGTCTGAAAAATGGGAAAATTGAGATTATGAACAAAAGCGTTCCACCCCAGTTCAATAAATTCAAGGTCATCCTTCTTTTCATATTCAACCAATAACAACCTGAACCAGGAGAATCGTCCATTATACGTCCTATCCTATATATCCTATATATGTGGGAAAGGGCCGAAATATTTGCAAACCTTAGGCACATGGTCTTATCCAGTAGGTTAATAACAATAGAACCTCAACGACCTTGGATATTATGATTTATTTGATACTGTTTTACGAACCTAGAATTTGATCCATATATGCCAATTTAAAAACTATCGGTTATCGAACAGATTTTCTGGTGCCCTGAAGTTTGTCTTTGACACGGGTCCACTATTATTAGTATCAATAAATCAAAGAGGATCTTAGAGGTTCATAGTTTTAGCAACACCAACTGTGCATATTAATCATACATCGCTGAAGATTCTCTTATTTCCATAAATCAAAAAAAGTTTACGCATTCATTGCCAACAACGAGATATAGCCAAAATAAAATCACAGTGACAATAAAATTCATTTTGAAAACTAATGTAATCTAACACGGTGATTTTCAAGGGAAATTGACGAAGTAAGTTGCCATTGGCAAATGAAATATGTGAAATGTAAATGAATTTCCAAAATATTTCCCTGACTAGAGGAAAATTTCTCAAATTCCCAAATATTTTTTCCCTGTTCTGTGGGAACCAACCACGAAGATGAATCCCTGTGATTGCGAATGTATTTTAAGAATTCGATTCATTTTCGCACCTGATCTGGAAGGGTTCGACCTTGTCGTTGGCACTGACGACGCTGATCTGTAAATACTGCGAGCCGGGATTGCCGTCGTGCGTAATCGCGTGCTCCTCGGAATGACTCAGCGTCAAGTGAATATCCGTCTGGTGAGCGACGTGTACGAAATACGTCGTTGTTTTCACGATCCACGAATCGGTGACGATCATACGCCGTCCGATCGGACCGGTCGTGAATTTGTCGACGCGACGAAATTCAACGTTTATACTCGAAGCGACGTCGCGCCACGATGTGCTGTTAAGGCTTGCGTTCGATGAGTTCGTGTGAACAGCGAGAGTTTTGGCGATCGGATGTTCGTTCCAGTTGTCCCTCGACCATTGGTAAGCGAGATAGGCCGCTGCGAATATGATGATCAGGGCCGTGATGAGATAGAGTTTCCAAAATAATGTCGCTTTCCAAACGTACAATAAGTGAAGATGTGGACAGCAGATACCGAGACCGAAATAATATCCTGGAAAATTCGAAAAAAACTATGTTTCATCGTTATAGAAAAGTCAAGTGTGTGCTTAATCCGCCTGCTTAATCCGTATCAGTTTAATCCAGATTTTGATAATCAGGATCCAGTTCCACCGTTGTGAATTAGAGTTAACTCAAAGAGTTAAAATTAGTTAATTTTCGATGTTTTAACTCTATAGAGTCAAATCTTAACTCTGGAACTGGATCCAGGATCTCCACCAATAATACCTGTAGGCCTATGTAAAATATGTTTCATTCAGATTTCTCATTAACCAGATGAATTTTGTTGGTCTTCATCCGGAGTAAGCGGGGTTCTACTTCAAACCCTAAAAAGAAACAGGCCTAGGCCTATTTCGATTTAAGATTTAAAGAAATTAGCCTATCAAAACATGTCACTTCAATATTTAGCAATTTGTCATCTTGCAAAAAATTTTAATTTTCATCAGAGAGGATATAATGGTGGATCCAGTAAATGTAGAAGGGCTTATCACATAGAAGTTAATAGCCTAAAATCTGGAATGTACAAGCCAGGACATTCGAGTAGGCCTAAGGCATCCAGGAGATTTCATTGTAGGTTGGATTTCTTTAGGCTGACTTGCATTTAAGGGGTGTCAAGACCTGTACCACAAAAAGTTCAACTAGGCTTGTTTTTCCATTGACAAGTAATTTAAAGTACAGAAGAGGAATGGAATGTACCAGTTTTAGGGGAATTTGAGGAAAAATTTAATTCATTAATTCGTACCAAGTGGAATAACTGAATGGACGAGGGCCGTTGCGGTTGTCCTCTTGATATGGTAGTAAATAAAATTCAGATCTTCGCTTCCCAGATAATTTGCCAGAACGTTTTGAATCGTAAATCCGGCTGAAACGAACTCGGTCGGCGGTGCAACCAGGCACCAACTGAACAGAATATAGCCCAGCGTGTAGATCACTTCTACTGTCGCCATATAGGGCACTGTGTTTTCTTCTAACAGCCCGATATCTTCACTCTCAAACTCATCGAAATCCATCAAACGACGTCCGACACCAGAAAGGTAGAAACGTCAACAGTGGGGAAACCCTTAGAAAACCCGGAAATGCCATGAGAGAATGTAGGTCAACGGGATACCTTTTTCAATTAAGAATTTATTGCTTCAAAGCAAATGTTAAAAGCAGATCCAGCGAAGAAACTACACAAACAGTTTCATCAATTGATTTCGATCATTCTAATATATCATGATCTAAATTTTGGATGCATTTGAACTGACATTAGCAGTTTATTTTCGGTTGTTTAAAGTTTTCGGCGTTTCGCTGAAGATTCTCCCCGCGCGTAGGATTCGAGCGTCTAGTGACGTCATAGTAACGCGACGAGTCGGTGCGAGCTATTTGACGAGAGAAAGAGTTGATCGGATCTTCCGCAGTAAAATACATGCATAAGGTCAGTATATCGAGCTTTGATTTTCGTAATTTCTTATACCGTCGGACCGAAAAGCTTCTTTTCTATCCGCGTGCGTTTAATCTACTGAGAATTTTCAACGTTTTATCGATGATTCGAATCGGTTAGACATCAAATTATTCGCAGACCGCGTAGACGCCGAGTACGCCATTGTTGGGAATCCCCGCCGGGCCCGCCCTGTTGTTGTTGATACCGGTATCTTCTTGATAACAATAAGAGTATCTGTCACATTGACAAGACAATTGAATCTCTAATTAGATTCTAGCACTTAGGTTGTCAATGCATAGTTTATAGGCCTACTTTTTGTCATGATTAATTTTGTGAACATCATATGTCATTTGTCACTTTGAAAATAGATGAAGAGTGGTAGTGTTTGGAGCTTGTTTGTTGGTTGCTATTATTGCAATATATTGGTTCAAACAAGTGTTTATATTGGAATGATGAAGTTGCCCTATAAATCAACTAATTAGTTTATAAGCTGACGTTAAAAGTGGGCTTGACATAGTTTGTCCACTTAAATGCTGAGACAGACCTCGATAGCGTACCGGTACTACATCCTAAAAAATAGCTTGATTTTGTCTGAAAACCAGACAATGGGTAAGCCCTCTGCTCCAGGTTTGACAGTTGAGATAGGCCTATAAATTTCTGAATTTAGATTAGTCACGCTGGTATGAGAGAGTAGGCTATATATGTATGAAATGGGCTAGTCATGTTAATTTGAGACACAACTGGAACTAATCTCCAGTTGTGTCTTGGGAAGAATGGCTTGTTGTAATAGGCTTGGGCAAAAGTAAATTTCTGAATAAGGCCCTAACAGTTACGGTGTGACTCTTCCAGTGAGTCTGGATACAGGTTCTACTTAAGTTCTTACGCTTAAGTTCTTGCAGCCTGGTAGAAAATTCAATGATGTTTTTTTAAATTCGATTTGTAGGATTGTTAAAGAAAGATAAAACAAGATGGCTGCTCCAGCGAGTTTCAATCCCCAGCCGGTGAACGCATCGGCGAGGCCGGGTCCTACACCTCCTAAATTCCTCAAACACCAAGTGTACGAACATACAGATTCCTTCTCGCGCGTCGATGAACATGCAATCATGGTAAGTGTAGGCTATATGCGTTCTCTGCTGTTGTGTTAGAAATTAATTGTTCAGCTGCACCGCGATGGTGGTTCCTCTATTCGTTCCAAAAAACGATTATGAGCTTCTTAACGAATCCATCTGACACCTTGATATCATCATGTTTATTTGGTCCAGGCCTTCTCTGTCATCTCATGGTTTTGTCATTGGCTTATTGCCTGGTTGGTATCATTTAGCAATGTGGTACATAGTAGCACGTTGTAGCCTTACAGTTGGCCCACAACAAATTCAACTTGAAAATTGCTTGAGGTGCCCAGTTATAGAAATACCAGGGTCCCGTTCGAGGAATTCATCCAATTCAAATCCATGGTTGAGTTGCAATCAGTAATTTGCACCAGGATATCAAAACTTTAAACATGTTAAACTGCACTCATGGTTAGGTGTATAGTTTCCATGAGATTCTATCGGGTCACTTGACCTAGCTCAGGAAACGAGGTATCAGGAGGTGGCTGTAAAATATAATCTCAACGAATAAACATTTTATTGTCGAAACAGTGTACTGCAGAGATCACAGCAGATGATGCTTAAAATCGATATCCCAGGCCGGGAACTTAATCTATGCCACAAGATAGCTGCCTGAATAGACGATATAGTTTTCGCTGTATAATGCCTCATAGATGTACACAGATACTTAAAAACATCTGGCAAGCGCGCGATATATTTCATGTTTGTATGGCTATATTTTGCCGAGTCCAAATATGGATCAATTCTGTACGCACAGTGCTGTAGTCAGTAGTACATCGATTCATATTGCAATTAATTTCAATTCTGGGCATCTCATGTTCTCTCGTTTTGTACCTAGATTTAGAATTTTCATTTTCAATGCTAAAACGTATACCGACCAATTTCTTGCTCAGTCAGAAACTCCAGTTTTAAAAACCAGTGGACAACCATGCAATACTGGCCCTGGCCTGAACCATTGAAAAATGGCCTACTATATCACTTTTGGCATATCTTTTGCATAGGCTAATATATCGGCAAAATTGATATCCCAATAGAACCCTAGCCTACTGGATGTTTGTCCTCAGACTTATGTTAATGACTTTTTACGTAGGAGAATCTTAACGAATCGGAAAGTTATACGACTGCGGCCGATTCTGATGCTCGACACGTCGTCAGAAGGAAAGGGTTATTCGACGTGTGGACAGAAAAATATATATGTAGCCTAATTGTTTTTAGTCTGCATCTCTTCCTGTGCCTGACTCACTTGGGGTTTCGTGCGTTCAATAGATTGCGGTTCACTCATTCAGCGGAACACAGAGATAATGTTGATGATATATTGTGTCGGGTCTTTTCCTATTTCGGTATCACGTCTATATGTTCTTTGAGTTCGTATTCATCGTTGATGTCTGTATAGTCTGTATCTCGGAATTGGAATCGACATTTTTGCTGATAATACGATGTTCCTGTATGCGTCACGCTACTAGAATATTCATTATGAGTCTAATAATTTAAAACCGACATGTTTTGACGTATAAATAATAGTGTTCAGGTTTTTTCAAGCACCAAGCGAGTTGTTTGAACTATAGTCCTATATACGACATAGGCCTATATTTGAAATAATTTCAAGGTTTAGTTGGGGCTTTTAGTTAGTAGGGCTTGGGATGTCCTGCTTGAATGTATCATGTATACCAATAATTATGTTACATTTGAGAAAATATATTCTTTCGTTCATTAGTTTAGAGCCGCCGAGTTGGATTGCGGCAATCTTTGTTCCAAACTGGACAACCAACTCTGACAGGTGTCAAAAAAGGCCTAGTCAGTGTTCTTTAATGCTGAATTTTAAAGGGGCTGCATTCATTTTTAGGTGTAGGACATTGTTGTTGCTTTCGATCCGCTAGAAAAATACAGAAAATTTGTAATCTTCTATTTTCACATTAACTCAATGTAAAGCTATTATCAGCTTTCATAGTTGATATTGACATCATCCACTCTGGTAGGGGCAGAAGATATATTTATACGGGGTAGCTGATTTTCAGAGGGATGGATATAGAAATGAACGAGGTAGCCGCCCCTCTAAAACCTGTTGCGGAGAACACTAGTTGAAAATACGTAGGCCTATGTGTAATATTTTAGGGTAGCTGGTATATGAAATTCAGTGCCCCGTTTCCAAAGAGAAGGGGTTAAGTAATGAAGACGCATAACAGGATACATAGGATCTTTTAACACCGCCTCATGTAATCAGGAGATGATACCTTATAGCTAGAATTGATAACTTAATAACGATGTTATTTCTTAGAGCGGATCAAACATCGGATCGTTCGCTATCATCCAGAAATATATGTGTTCAGACGCCGACTGACAAAAACTCGGCGATAAATCGGCAAAAGATAAATAGTACGCACATACCATGCTATGAATAGTTCTCATGTCGGTATTTTGCATAGTGCTTCACATTGTAAGCATTTTTATTCATTGTATATGTATATAGAGTTTGCCTTGTCCTGCAAGTCCCCGAAATGTCTTTTCTTTGCGAGACTTGACAATCTTCGTAAATGTAAGAGCTCGTTTCTTTCAATCGGAATTTTGTATGGTATTAGGCCTCTCCTATCTGCGAACCAGATCGAAATAGGTCCTTCATTCACTTGAAATTTTGTTCCAATTCGCTGTGAAGTCAATGCTAATGTTTGATTTTAGTAGTCCTCTCCTCAATGTGGGCGTTGAGAAGTTATTCCAGCTGATTTATGAAGACGCTCGAGAATGTGTTTGTAAAACACATAAAACATTATATGTAAATGTGCCAAATAAGGGCTGGAACAACACTGTGGTCCTTACTGGTGCCAAATGGGCCAGTGCCTGTTTTACCTTGGCCAAATTTGGTAGGTGGTTAGTACCGGTTATTGTATGGAACCAAAAATACATCTCTTTATGTATTTTTGATGGAACCTATCCTATTTAGGGGTATGGTCCCGCTCCGGTCTCAGTATCCACTATAGGGATCAATGCGCTTTTCGGAAATGATCTGAGGTCCATTTTCCGTTGGGTTTTCTGGCTTTATTAAGGCTATAGCTTCTAGCTATATGATTTATGTAAGTCTGAACGTGGGCAAACCATTCAGCGCGTCGACTGAGCAATATAGATATATCACTTAACTTTTATCTTAGTGAAAATATCTTCTCGAGACAAGAGTGTCGCTGAATGCTTATCACGTTGACATTCAGTATAGTACAAGGATGATTTGGTATTATATATATATATGTGTATATATATATATATATATATATATATATATGTATATATATATATATATATATATAATGTATTTTTTCGTTCCGCCGATCACCATATTTGGTCGGTACCAAATCCGTTTGGTGAATAGAGTATTGATAACGACGAATGGCCTGTTGCAATTTAACGTAACTCTACTTAACTGCGTGTGAAGGCTTGAAAAGATTCAATTACCGGATATCTATAGGAACTGATTCAAAAATTTTAACTTCTCCCGAACACGCGCGACCGTGTTTTTTGAATCTTAAAAAAGGAATTTTCCCTGTTATTTATTTAAGACTGGTAAATTTCCTTTGATTTTTTGATTGAGTGTCCCTTACAGACCCACCACACCTGCCGGGAGCGAAACAGGGGGTTTGATTTTGAAATCGGAAATCGAAGTACAAATATAGTTGTGTGATCGGCGGTCGAGTTAACAGAATTTTTTTTTTTTGAAATCGAAGTACATAATTGGAAATTCGGTTCCGGTTCATTCAAACAATCTTCCATTCAGTCTGAACCGGCAAGCAACTGAATCGCGCGGCCGTGTTAGTACCCGTGCTCTTCGATGTTATCACGTTTCTCCCGTTCTTCATTATCTCCGCCGTAATACCAGTGTCCGCTACAATCGAAATCGACATTTTACCATTTCAAACGCTGGTCGCATTATTTGAGAAATAGTTCGAGCGCTGATGGATAAAACCTACATTGGTACTTCCATTTACGACCACTGGTACTTCGATTTAAGACCACTGGTAGTTCGATTTAAACGAAAATTCTGTTAGATACGACGGACGATCGCAAACTACTCGATCAAAATCAAACCCCCTATAACAAAGCCTTTTTCTACTTTCATATTCTCGTATCTTAAATCTTATTATATTGTATCTTAACTATAACTATCTGCTCGATTGTTTGTTTCGTTCTCGGCAAGTGTGGTGGCTTTGTAAAGGGACACCAAATCAAATCAAACCAAATCTATACCATTCGAATCAATAAGAGGGACGTTCCCTATTTTGATATTTAAAAAAAGTGAAACTAAACCGAAATTTTTGGACCGGTCAAAGTGGTTAGAAAATCCATTTCGTCGCCTAAGCATTGCTGCTATAGGGGGATATGAAAAAAAAATTTCGAAACAATTTCAAATGAATTATGCGCAGTATATCGGTTCACAGATCTGAAACAGTCGACGTGTAATGATCAATTTAATGCGGTCTGGTGAAACGAATGAACCGCGTAAAGATTTTTATTTGATTCGAAATAAAAAATTTTGAGGTCATGTAGTACGTATAGACATCGGGGTGTATCAAAATCTGACATCTAAATGGCGATCGGTTCATCATATTTATTTAGCCGATGATGTTCTGTTTGTTCAACATTGTTATTACTGTTCAGACTGTTAATTACGCCTATATGACAGCGCACACGACGACACGAAAAAAAGAAAAAGAAAATTATTATTATTATTTCGTTATTGTGCCGCGTATTCGGGCCAGTACAGCCCAGTCAATGGCTTTTCGCGAAAACGTCGTGCTCAATTTTTGTGTCAAGCCGTTTTTCCGTATGATACGCGATAATATATATGTAAATATGAATAACCTAGAAAATAATGGGATCATTCAGCCACGGAGCACGTACGGAGATAGAGAGTTATTTGTTAGATTGTTCTGATAGTCCTGAAATCAAGATTGTCATATTGTCCTGTGTACATACTTCGTTACAAGTATAGAAAGTGAAATACTGTATAATATTATTTAAAAAGATCTGGGGTGATTTTGTGTCCTTATGGTTTCCGCGTACTCGAAGACCTGAAAGTTAGGTTAATCCATTCACGGATTTTAGAATTATTTAATGGGCCATTGTTTTATGAATATAGAAGCAAAATATCACGGTCGTGACCAGTTGTGTCCATGTTATCAGGTTCAAAGACTAGCCGTGATCATATAAGCATTATTGGCCCGGCCAAATTAGTACGGATCGGACCCGAGTCAAATTTGTTCTGTGCCTAATTAGAGAGCTTGTTCACACGCAAACCACTCACTTGATACTAAACAATGCTCAAACAAAGTGAAGTGAATCATACCCAATGGTTTGACCCATGCTTAAATTTGGTTTGGGCCTGGTCTGACGTTTTTGATTGTGCCAAGCAGGCACAGAGCCATTTGGCACTCTTGTGAACAGTTATTCCGGGCCTAATTTGGCACAGACCAACTATGCCCATATGATCGCAACTTATAGCAGCCCTCTGCAATTTCACTGCTTGTAAGCCTGTATGTTTAAATTTTGTATTGGTTTTTATAATTTTAGGTGGCCCGCTACCCACATCGATCGTTTCGCGATCTGATGTGGGATTTGGTGCACTGCACGAACTTTACGGAAATCGAAAAAGTCAGGTACGTACCAACCAACCACAACTTACAACGAGAAGTAGAATGTAGGTCAACTCTTTGTTGACAACCCATGTTGTTGCCACGCGAAACTCCTAAAAAGGCCTCGATGATTATTGTAGTGTATGAAAAGCTGTGCGGGCTGAGTCAGATAGCATCGCGTTTAGAAAAATGTCAAAATACTGTATATGGTGGCCTAACGGGCTATGGTTTTTTATGAGTCAAATAGTGAGCAATAATGTGGTTTAAGTTTGCCTTGATGAACCATATGATCTTGTCACCAGCTCAAAATTTTTGTCTTTGTGTGGTTTACCGGATCTAACGTGGCCCACCCGACTTTCCAGTTAAAGGTCTAGTACGTAATTCAAAATAATGTTGGTCAGAACTAGTTTTTTGGAAATATATCTCGAACCTTCACGCGTATTAGTTCATTTTGAGATGATTCATGGTAATATGATTGATAGACATTCGTCAAAAGACAAAGCCGATCAGAGGCGTTTGTTGCAATGCACAAATACAGTAATGACTTGGTCGGTTTGCAGACTGAGATTTTAGATGTTTGAAATTGTTTCTAGTATCGTCAGTTTGATTGTCTTTTACTCATCAAAATGAGCGTGTCTTGTGTTCCGAGATCTCGGAGGATCGTTCCACTCGTTCGTCGGATCTCGGTTACGTTCAGGTCACCCGAGATCCGTGACCGTTTTGAACCGAACGCCCAGGGTGTACTCTTTTACGACCTCCGAAGTCACCATCCGAAATCGCCGGTTGGCTCCGCATAAAATCCTTATCACACCACCTCGACAGAAAGGAGGTTTTCGGACTCTACCAAAGGTCATGACATGACCAATAATAGAGTACAATTGGTGGCAAAAGGATTCTCCGATCTGATAAAAGAATACACCCCTAGGACCTAAGTCATGTGATGTGAATATAGCTGTTCATGTATTGGCTGTAACTTTACGATCGGGCATTAGTGCATTCAGGTCACATAAGACACGTTCGATGGACTTACGACTGGTCTGCGATCAGTTTTAACGATCTTTAGTAAACTCATGTTGCGAATATTCCACAAACGAAAAACTGGCCGCTGATTCCTTAACGATCCGACGATCAGGTCGGATCTTATGCTACCAGGGGCTGGTTTGATAGACTGGTATTACCTTTAACCCCGGGGTTAACTCGGCTGAAAATGAATTGAGTTAGCCCTCTGGTTAAAGGTAATACCAGTCTCTAAAACTGGGCCTTGAGTTTTAGGCTTTAGCTTATTTTCGCGAAGTCGTTGAACTAGCGTTTGCATCGGCACTATAGCTCGGTACATCGATACACATGGGTGCTGTAGCCGCTGTTACTGTATCCTGCAGGTATAGTTACAGAGTAAAAGAGATCTATCTACCTACTGAACCGTACAACTGTAAACAATATAGCATGACTCAATTGAATGGTATTAAAGCTCGTGAACCAATTATATTCCGATGAAGATGATTTGAAGCTTACCGACTCCTGTGTGCGGGCGCGTCAAACATCCAGCGTACCAATTATACAGTTCACCCCCAATTAGAGCCGTTTCATTAATTAGATTTACCAGGTCAGATCTGGGCCATATCCGATACAGAGTGGAAATATATAGAGCGCAATGTATATGATATTACCAAAATAGATGAATGTAGGATTGATACATCGATTGATACAGGATTGATACTTTGCAATATAGCCAATCAAATTTTCAGGATTTTTTCCCGGAAGGCCTCATTGCCTTGCCCTATTGAGCGGTTTCATTTTATCTGATGTGCCAGATTTATTCCCAAATACTGTCTAAATATATAATCATGAATCTTTCCCGTATTAAGGGATTTTTACTTATGGCCAGCATACCTCAACTTGCAACTGCAATGCGATCATGCACGACTGGTCTCCGTGTAATTCGCAAGAGCAGTGTGTGCCGGTTGCGACTGCGCGACTCATTGAGACCGGCCCCCACAGGCTCTATATGTGAATTTTACCATCAATGATCAATTTATATTTTTACCGACCAGCTACCCAAACCCCATAAACAAATACTAATACAATTTTTGAGCGAATATTAAGATTACCCGAAAATACCATGAATCTACAGAGACTGAAATTCGAATCAGCCCCTGAAGAACGATTACATCGAATTAAGTATTGAAATATCGCATTCGAGCAGAATTTGACAGATTCTATTCTGTGAGATGGTTTATTTAGGTCTTCTAAATGTGTACAGTATTTCGGTTATGGAAAATCCTCCGCGATGCTGAACTTCGCCGGAATTCCGTCAAATCATCGCGTGCTAGTAGTGGAACTGGATATTAGGCGCGATCTTACAGAGACGATTTGGCCTGGGCCAAATTGGCACGGATCAGACCCGAGTCACATTTAGAGCACGCTCACGCGCAAACCATTCACTCGATACTAAACAATGCTCAAACTAAGGGAAGTGGGTCATTTCCGGTACCAGTTGCAATTCCAACGCAATCATTTGTCTCGTGCTAGAATGTGGCTCGGGCCTGGTCCGACGTTTTTGGATGGGCCAAACAGGCATGGGCCCATTGGGCACCCATGTGAACAGTTATTCCAAAATTAGCCAAAAATGCTCGCGTGATCGTGACTATTGACCAAATGATTAAGAGTCACCACGAACGACTGTCGAAAGTAGTTGCGGCTGTTTTTAGATAACCTTCTAAAATCTTGCCTCTCGATATCTATATTTTACAGAATCATTTTCCGATGGATGACGTCGAAGAATATGTACATCTTGCAGTTCGACAACGAAGCGCCGGGATCGCCCGAAGAGGTGCTCACGGCGTTCCGACGCAGAAAGGGAACGTTCGCTAAAATCTTCGAACTCATGTGCTGGTTTGTATTCCTAATCGCCGGCGACCGAGGCCCATGTTCATTGGTTTAGATTTCACAAATTGGAGGGATTAGATTTCTAAAAAAATACGGAGAGTAGAATAACATTTGCTACAAAGGCTTATACCATATTCAAGACGGACTTAGTGCCTAAAAAAAAACAGAACCATATTGAAGATGGACTTGATTTCTAGAAAAAAAAACAGAGATCAGAATAGCATTTGCTACAAAGGCGTGTACCATATCGAAGACGGGCTTAATTTCTAAAAAAAGAAAGTAGAATAGCATTTGCTACAAAGGCTTATACATGATTCAATGAAAAATGAATGAATTTTAACATTTTAAACCTAGAAGTTTCTCTGATTCACTCAGGGAATTTGGGGTAATCACATCGACATGGAAAATTAAGGGAAAACTGTGGGGATTTGTAAATGGGCGTAAAGTGGCCACGCCGTATCGGTCTCCCGCAGGTTGTAGGTCAGGACATAGATCTATAGGATAATAAGATCCATCTATCGTTTTAGTGCTCGAGTAAACCTGATTAAAGCTTAGATTGCGGTGAAATTTCATTTCTTACTTTCCAAAGAAGAAGACGATGTTGATTTATGCACGCATAGTTTCCCCTTCCCCGCGTAGAAAGTTACGGATTAAACAATTTACACGCTTCTAGCTATAATTCAAGTGGATAGCAACTGCTCGCACCGGAATTGTTTTTGTATCGGAAAGAAAATCGTCAATAAAAGCGCGTGTGGAGGAAAAGGAACGTGAAGTGGTCTCGTGCACATGTTTCTTTTCTCGTTTTGACCGTTCAATCTTGGCGTAGTCATTACTCCAAGGTTTAATCATCGTCCCCATTCCAAAACAAACCTTTCTAGTTTTCATACATCTGAATGCAGTTATCAAATGAAGCACTCTAATCCGCGTACACCGTAGATAATCGAAGAAGTCCTACAATTTGAATTTTTTTACGATATAAGTTTATTAATAAGGAACCACAACGCTTCGGCTGTTGACTTATAGCCATCCTCAGGTGGAATAACCAGAAACAGAAGTAATGTAGCATAAAAACTTACAGGACATGAACAAAAGTTTATGTCAACTCATTAGTTTTACACGGTAGAACTCGCTTAATTCGGATGACTCGGGACCAGCCAGATTTCTCCGAATAAAGTAAAATCCGAATTGTAAACGATAGTTTACACAGTTCCTAGTTAAACGGACCGAAAATATTGCATGCAAATTGAGCGAAAATCCGGATTGAAAAATCCGAATTAAGCGAGTTCTGCTGAGAACACTGGTTTTTGAATGTAACCTAAATTTTAAAAAATTTCAAACATTAGTCATATGAGAATTGAGCCCGGGATTCGTGTTGAAATTGATCTCCGTCATCCTCTCCTGGGTACGAGGGAACCTGAACTAGAATCCAGGGGCCAGACAGCGTTATTGAGACCGGCATCCTATTCCATTATGTTGTATTATAAACTGATGTTTAACTTTAAAAAGGACGGGGTTGCCTCAATCGACAATGAATTGAATTAACCCCTCCATTAAAAGTAACACCAGTCTATAAAACGATAATAAAACGATAATCGACTAATATTTGAATCAAGCCCGGGATAAAGTTTTGATTCTGCCGGTTCAGACTGGTCGAAAGATTGTTTGAATGAACTGGAACCGATTTTCCCAAATAGGGCCTATGTATTTCGATTTAAATAGAAAGAAATTCTGTAAATTCGACCGCCGATCACACAACTATATCTGTCGAGGATTTCCGATTTCAAAATCAAATCAAATGTGGGTTTGAAACGAACACCAAATCAAACGAAATCTACCAATCAAATCAATTACAGGCTCAAGCCCTATTTTAAGATCAAAAAGTATCGATACTGTACCCACTGCTGAAACACTGCTGTGAGCTCATTTTCAAATATTTGACTCGAAGTCAAATTCAAAACCTTCTCTACCAGGGGAAATTGAAAATGAGTTATCCCCTCTCCACTGGTTCAAATATAATACGGTACTAGTCAATGAAATCAAACCCTGAATAACAATGAGGATACTGAAGAATTGATTGATAAACCTTGAAACACATTCCCTAGAGGGGTTGATTAAGTGCTGATTCTAAAAGAAAATAATAGCCCACAATTGCGAATATACATTTACCGGACACCTGCAAGTCATTGTATTTCAGTATATGAACTCAAATTTTGGATAAAGAGAGCTCCAACAATTGACTCATAAAATCTATAGTGACTATGTTTATGCGTCGGCCCTGCTATCACCTGTTCAAATAATAACGTATTTCAGCATTTTTTTTTCGTTTCTAAATTATTCTACTGGGCACGTTGAATGAGCGGCCAATCCTTTCACGGGTTTCGAGTGATAAAAAACCTAATCATAGTCGCGCAAATATCTTTCCACACGAATCTACGATGTGTATGCGTATTTGTATTTATTCCGCTTGACAGGCCTTTTAAAAAAGTCAACCGCGCATTAAAATGCCTGGACGGGATTTGACTGACTTTCTCGTTCAATTTGAATAAAGCTCGTCGTTGTATGAAATGTTTGCGTCTGGCTGTTCAGCATATTTCGTTTTGAATTGAATTTCGGAATTTCAACTCGCGTGAACTCCTTCCTGTTTGCGTGCAGCGTGCTATTGTTGAATATATATATATATATGCTGTATTTCATTAAATCATGGACTCAAAAACGTTTAGATTCCATGGATAAATTTGTATCTACTGGCTAAACATATTCGCTGCCAGTGGTTAGTACATGATCCCTTTGTACCTGACTGACTGTCTATAAGCAAATTTATTTAAAGTGTTCCAATATAAAATGCCCTTTGATTAAGACCCGTGCAAATGTAATGCAAATGAAAATAAAAATTGGTGCGTTATTAATCATATTTTGACCTAAAAATGAGTTTGATTACCTTCATAATCATAATGCTAATAAATAAACTTTCACAAAGAAAGAAAAAAACTTGAATGATTAACTGAATATATGTATGACATAGATTAGAGTTGTTGACTGACCTGTGTTTTAAGCCGCATGAATGACAGATATATGGGTCCGGGTATTCGACCAGTTTGCGTATAAATCATGATTTGTGCTAAAACTGTCCCGATTGCCTGAATATGGAAATGGACAAATAAACTCCAGATTGAATTTGTTCGGATAAGATACGATATAAGTGAAATTCCACAATAATCAATAAGATGATTTAAAAGCTTTTTGATGGCAACGTTGATGGCACAACGTTGCTGCTGTTTCGTAATGGCCATCATTCCATCGTTCCACCCGATGAGACATCCTCCCTCGGCAGGGAATCAAACATGATGGCATCGCTAGAATCAGCTACATAAAACCCTGCCACACTAGACCGGGTGCGCAGGTACATGCGCAGGTTTACTGCATGAAGACTTGCGGCACCAATCAGATTGCCTGTTGTGTAATCACTATAAATTGATGAATTATTGATAAATCCTGCGGTATCCTCAGATTGCTATGACGGGTGACAAATCGGTCGACCCCATTCCCTTGAAATCCAGTTACTTCTGGTTTCATCACGTCTGAGAGGGTCAACCTAAATGGCTTTTGGAAATACTTGAAAAATTGTGGTATCAATTAACTTAGGAATTTTTATCCTTCAATTACTATAATTTCATTGTTCAAAGATTTAAATCTCAAGTCTCGAATGAGATCATACTAAATAGTTGGTTACTCTGTTTTATTTAGTTTTACTTTCTTTTTCATAATCAAAGTGTATCTTTAATTTTTTTTCAGCTATGCTGGACTTCAGTGCGTCACGTTGAACGGACATGCGAAAGGAGTCGACTACAGGCCCGGCAAAAAGTTCGTCGGCACGCCGTACAATCACAGCTGGAACGCCGTACACATCGAAGGATCGTGGCAACTCGTCGACGCCCACTGGGCAACGCGTTACCTGTCGTCGGAGAAAAACCTCCCAGAGAACCTCGTCTACGAGTACGACGATTTCTACTTCCTGATGGAGCCGCAACAGGCCATCTACAGCCACTTCCCCGAAGATCCGAAGTGGCAGCTTCTCCGACAGCCAGTCAGCCTGGCGCAGTTCGAAGACCTTCCGTTGGCGAAGTCGCAGTTCTTCAAGTGCTTCATGGACTTCTTTGAGAACAACCACGGCGTAGTGAAGACGAAAGACGGCCGCCTGCAGATGACGTTGTGCTTCTGGAAGCCGGGCACGTTCACGTACAAGTTGGCGTTCTGCGACTCGTTGGACGAAGAGTACAAAGGCGTCGACATGAAACAGTACATCGTGCAAGAAACATACGGCAACAAGCTGAATTTCTACATTCGCTGCCCGGTGAAGAGCGAGTACTACTTGACGATCTACGCCCAACACGTACCCGACAAGCTGTCGATCGAAACGACATTCAGAGCTGCCGCCGAGTACAAGATCGTCGCTGACAAAGGCTGCGAAAACGCGCAACCGTATCCGAAATGCTCCGACACGAACTGGGGTCCCGGCGCGCCCGTACAGCAATACGGCCTCGTGCCGACCGTTCGCGAAGGAGTCGTGCACGCACCGAATGGCGCCGCCGAGGTCGGCTTCTTCAAGCACCACAATCCGGATGTGCAGCTTCTCGGCAAGCTGCGCAAGCCGGGAATGAGCGAGAGCGAGCTCGACAAGTGCGTCAAGGAAACCGAAAAAGACAACACGGTGTCGTTTTCGGTCGAGTTGCCGAATCGTGGCGAATACGGCCTGGAGATTTACGCCAACGAGCCGAAAGACGGAACGACGTACACGCACATGTGCCAGTACATGATCAACTACCCGGAGAAACCTTCCGACAAAAAGCCATTCAAAGATCACTACGACTTGACACCGCTGCACACGAAGGGACCAAAGGATTCTGTCTCGTTGAAACCGTATGGTGAATACCAACCGGGAACCAACTCGGTAAGAAGCTTTATATATATATCATTTTGGGTGATGAAATTAATCTGCTTCATCAGAAAATTCGGGTTAGATATAAGGCCCAGTTGCACAATCAAGACCCGCCTCTGACCATCTTGGTCAACAAATCAAGAACAGTCTTAGAGTTAAAACCATTTTGGGACATAAATTACAACTGAGCAACCGAGCCCATTTTTACATACCGGTACATTGACCAGGGTTCTTAGCATGCTTTTAAAAGTACTTGATTAATGGATTCATTTTCATTGGCCCTTTGCATACTTATGAACACTTTGTGTAAGTCATTGCGTTGTACTGAGAATGTCTTTAGATATCAAATGGATTGGTTTATTTTATGATATGACCACCTGGATCCAGTTCCACAGTTTTGAGCCAGAGTTAACTCTGAGTTAAAATTAGTTCATTTTCAAAGTTTTAACTCAGAGTCAAATCTTAACTCACGACTGTGGAACTGGGTCCAGTAAGCCAGTTTTCTGGTAATTTCAATGTCGGCTCAGGAAAGGTTTCATCAGCGAAGTGCTTTGAGCTATGAGCTATGTTTATGTTAAGGTGGACCGAGTCCCATACTTAATTCTCACCTTCAATGATCAATTGAATTAGTATTTGCTATAGACTATAGAAAATGCTTTGAAGTTACGCGTTAGTATGGGACATTATCAAATGATTGTGTTTATACAATGAGATTGATATGCAACTCGTACACATGCGTCATTGCTTCTACATTCTGTTTCGTTTTAGCTCACTAGTTCGAAATTAGATCCACCCAAGAAAGCAGCTCCACCTGTTGCACCAAAACCGAAACGCACATCAGCCGGATTGTATCCCGTATCCGAAGAGCTTCCAGGACCGCCACCAGAGTTCTTGCAGCCGAAACACGCGCAGGACAGCAGCCAGAGATACTTACCACGCAAAGAAGACCCGACCTCGTACCCGTGTTTGGCGGCGCAAGCCGCATCCGGGCGTATCCCGTACGGAGATCAGAGATCACCACCGGGTGGCAAGGGCCAGGAACGAGGCGAAGGTCAGCAGTATCGGGGTCCCGGCGCGACCGACGAATTCGGTCGACCCTACGCAGCGGGTGCCGCTCCATACGGATCAACCGAGCGAGGTCCCGGACAACAATACGCAGGCAGTCCCGGTGCGACCGACGAATTCGGTCGGCCCTACGCCGCGGGCGCTGCCCCGTACGGAACAACAGAACGAGGTCCCGGACAACGATATGCAGGCAGTCCCGGCGCTACTGATGAATTCGGTCGGCCGTACGGTTCGACGGAACGAGGCCCCGGTGAGCAATACGCTGGAGCGCCCGGAGCAACGGATAAATATGGGCAACCTTACGCCGCGGGAGCTGCTCCGTACGGCACGACAGAAAGAGGCCCGGGGCAACAATACAGCGATAGACCAGAAGCTACAGATGAATTCGGGCGCCCGTACGCGGCGGGTGCTGTACCGTACGGTTCTACGGAACGAGGCCCCGGACAGCAATACAAAGGTGGACCGGGTGCTACGGATGAATACGGCCAACCGGCAACCGATAGATACGGTAACGTCATCGGAGGACCGGGAGGTCGCGATGAATATAACCGACGACCGGGATCAGGCGCTGGCAGTCCCGGATATGGTGGTGAAGATGATATCAGGCCAACAGTCAGCATTGGACAGGTATGTTCTTTTGTTAAATATCCGATCGGTGGCATTTCTGTTTATTTTCAATTCATTGAGAAGATGCTATGTATAAGTATCTCGATGTGTTCAGATATTCTCTTGTAAGATGATGACTCGATAATTTTTCATCAGATGGCATAGCTGTTATACCTAGTTCACTATATTTCCACCAGATGCCCTCCCTGACAGTGTAGCTCATTACGTTTCACTACTCATCCGACCTGTCTTGAAAAACTGAATTTGGTTTTCTAGTCTTAGTTTTAGTCTTGTTTTATGATAGGTTTTGATAGGTATGACTTTCTTGTTAGATTTTTTTCGTGGCTCTAATATTTTATAGAGTCTTACCGGTAGTCGGGTCCAAGAAGTGATTTTATGGCTTGCCCGAGTCAGTAACCTTTATCCCTGACCTGTATCCCTGTAACCCTAAAACCTCCTTGAGGAAGCATTTGTTGCAATAACAGTATACCGTTAATCAGAGATTTAAAAAAAGGAATTTTAGAACAAGATTTTGAGCTCTTATTGAAATTTTGAGCTCTTTGAAAGAGTTAGTCAGTAAATATGGTAGTACATGAATCATTGATTGATCATGGTTCACTGGGGCTGGTTCACTGCGAGTACTAATGCGTAATCAGTCCTTGCGAGCATTTAGCAATCGATATCATCCCATTTTAGCTGGTCTCAGTTATTTTGGATGCACACACAATATGTATATTACATATTCTAGCTTTACATCTAATGGAATAATTCCCATACGGTTAAGAGAATAGACCGACAGAAGTGAGTCATTAATCTATTTTAATCCATTGTATATAATGTGCGTATGTTTTACCCCGCCCCCTGGGAATCGACCATCAAAGGGCTACAAGTGATGCATCCAAAATACATCTTTTGAGAGTGTCTAGAGTAGTTACAACGATGGCACTACTGTATGGTAGCGAGATAAAATGTCTTGCACAGAGGGTCCTCTAGCAAAAAAGGGGTTTTGGTTTTGTCCATCGATGAAAGCAATAAATGAGATATTTGTTGAGATACAAGACGGTAAGATACCATGATGGTTGATCTGAAATCTTAATTTGATATGGGCTTACTATTCCATTAGGTTGATTTCAATTTTTGATGGGTTTCGTCGTCAGACGAACCCATCTATGGCATCGTCGTCATGTCTGTCTGTCCGTCTGTGGATGTTTCTTTATGACACGATTTAAGCTGTTTGTGTGGACCGACAATTCTGTAATTTCACACAGGTATTCTCTACTTGATGTAGATGGTGCAGCTTGGTTTATATTTGATTCCGATGGTTATAAGTGCTCTAATTTGGTTAAAAGATAATTAACGTTACTCGCTAGTTCAAGCCGCTGTATAGCGCGTTGCTACGACGACGCTCGATCAACATACTGGTACTCGCTGTGTAATACTGAACACGTATATACCTGTAGATATTGATCGTACTAGCACCGGTTTTAGATAGCGCGCGCGCGCTGATCGGTCTTAACACTTCTCAGAACTGCTGTGCTAAATGCTGAGAGGCCGAATCTATGCGCAATCATTTATTGGGCTCGTCACATTTGATAGTGAATGGATAAATAACCGGTGTCATTGACGGTCGCTACTCCCCATCAGTATAACTCATCAGTATAAGAAATAATTCTTTCGAGTTTTTTTTTTCAATCCCCGAAGTTGTTGTTACTATGTTGACCTCGCCGTTTTATAAGCTTACCGATGATTCTTCTAGTATTTTCAGGGTCACAAGACATGACGAAGTTGTAAAGTTTTGTACAAATTTCACGAAACAAACAATTATTTAGGCGGCACCTGATCTATTGATTAATTATCATAAATAATCTTTATTTCATTAAAAATTTGTTTTATTCAAACACTACTTTCATCGCACATAGCGTGATCGGTAGGCCCTACTATTCTACTGTAGGCCATGGACTCTTTCATGTGGTAGGCCTATTACAAATGATACAATCCGCGTGTCCGTGAATAAGTGACACGTGGTGGGGCGGGTTGTGAGGAGCATCGAAACTAATCCGTCACAAATAATAGATAGAAAACAATACCTTAAGAGGTTAACTTTTATTAACATCATTACCAAATCAAAACCTGCACATCCTATCATAAATAGAAATTCTTAGAATTTATTTCAAAGAATAATAAATTACGTCTAAATATTGGGATTCGAACTCGTAGCATCGATTCAGGTGCCTTTCCCAAAGCGGGTATCCCGAGGGGAAAACCCATTACTATTTATATCGAGAATCGCCTTTTTGACAGCGAGTTCGGTGAATGAAACAGAAACAATTACACAGAAACCCATCATGGAAAGTTTCTTTCTGGTTGGGATATGTCCACGGAATTTGTTTTTTAATTGAGCGAGCGGTGAGGGCGAATGGTTAGAGCGATCGACTGTGGGAAGCCAGGTCGTGGGTTTGAACCCCCGTGCATTATCTTAGTGTCCTCGGGCAAGACGCTTATCCTCATTGCCTCTCTACCCAGGAGTAAAATGGGTACCTGGCCTGATAGATGATACCTGAGTGCCTAGCAGCTGCTAGGATGTTACTTCTCCCCAGGGAGAGATTACTGATACATGGAATAGAGTTAAAGGCTGGGGCTAATAATACCAAATTTGGAGCGCATTTTGAACTGACTCTAGTTTGGATACCTGCGCTTATACAAATGACAATTACCATTATCAACATTTTTAATTTGTTACCCTCAAGAAGGAATTTGTAACGCTCAATGTTTATTTGAATACAAAACTATCTACTTGGCAATATACTACACCAGTAGATGGCATATCTGCGTATGAAGGTGGGTTATCCGTAGCTGATAGAGGATTTAGATTTCTTACAGATCGTTAGATGGCACCGGCTATTAGAAAAAAAAATTTTAGATATCGTTATAAGATAAACGAAAATTTTTGCAATATTTACGAATTCTTCGGTGGAGGCGTCTTGGATGGCCGACGATACATAGATATCTCGAGCGGTTCTTATCGTGCTAGTGAAAACCACATAGGTAAATAAAAAATCGTAAATATTTCGTTTGGATTATAACCGAATAAACCAGGGCTGACGAACAGACGTCTCATTAGAGGCGGTGCGTTCGTTGCTTCGAAATCTATTTCAGTGGAAATTATTTAATCTCGAAAAAAATCTCTTAAAGCTATATATATTCGTGGAAAAAAAACTATCCAGATTAAGTAAACAATTTAACCCTTCTTGTATGTCAAGTGAGTCGCTATTACCAAATTTGGGGGTGTATTTTTTTTGCCCAACGAGTACATGCAACCGAGCGGTTTTAGTCGGATTTTGTCATTTATATTTCGGGTCTGTTGCTAATCATCGGTGTAAGATTTTTCAAACACCTACCTAGCCCCCACTAATTTTGGCGCGACAATTTCGACTGAAATAGATCGAAATCGTAATCAGATTTTTTCAAACATTATCGCCCGAAATCTAGTTTTCTTTTTGTCGGTTTAAAGTTATTTATTTGGTCCGTCATTTGCTGGGCGCGATGAAAACTTATTATCAAAACTGGGGGAATACGTACGCGTGTGCGGCTTTGTACGTAGGTCTGTAATTAAAGTAGATAGTATTTGAACCAATAAGAATTATCGGCTGTGAAATATATAAGTGAGCTCAGGTACTCGTGAGATTTTATCGGCATTCACCCCCAGACGGCTTGAGCAGGCAGACAGGCAGGCAGCAGCTGTAGTATCGAAGTGTATTTGTCTGCGGTCAGCGAGCGGTTAAGAATCTTCTGGGGAACTTTCTGTTTTTGTTTCGCGGTCATTTGTTTTTCGTGTGTGGGTTGACTAGAGAAAAAAATGTCGTCCGGATATATACGCATAACTAGTAGTCGATCGACAGCTGTAAGTATTGATTAAATGTCTGTTATTGATTTATCGATAGTTGAATATTAATTGATTGGTTTTGTATATGAATATATATATATAAGTATATATATCATTGGCAGTACCCAAAATATGCATAATTTTCTTCTGAAAACGTTTTAGGCATTCATTTGATCAGGAAATTTGACGTGACCGTCTTAAAATCCAGTTTAAACACTCTTGTCAAAACATAGTCCTAGTCGAATATGTATGTAAGCATGCTTGGATATCAGAAGTACGTCAAACAAAAGATCTGTTCAGTTGAAGGTGTAAATATGACTGCATTGATTAATCCCTGGATCAAATAGATTATTCAGAAAATTATTTAGATTCTTTCAAATTAAAAAAATAATTCGAGGCCGATTTTTCTGACCTTTTTCACAAATTTGAACTTGTACGGAATGTCTTTCTGAACTGCGCTGTATTTTGATTGATGCCTTCGTCACGAGTTAAGTCTTAATAAACCCTGAAGCTTTTAATTATATATATTATAAATAAATATCTGTTGACGCAACAGATATTTATGCATAAGCGTTAATAAGGCTACTTGGTACAATCAGATTTATACGCGTGCAAGGTCGCTGAGCAAACTAATCGGCTGTCCTCACCGAAGGTCATCGATGAAATTTGAAATATCAGATGAATCTTAACGTCTCAGAAAATGAATTTATTGTTATTGTTGATATTACAATTCCTACAGCTTTCATTTCATTGGGCTCAGTAGCCACTTGATTTCATAGTAGCTGCAACTGGTCGCTGCTATACAGGGTGTCTCAAAAAATGTGTTACCGTAGCTTAAAGATAAATTATTCATTAACTATGATTTTAATGAGCACTGAACTACAAATTCCGATCCTGAAACACACAGCTGCTATCTGTTCCTGATTTTCTGTATTAGTTAACGAGAAATACCGATTAGATTTATTTGATAATACAGGAATTTGAAAGATGTTACTGAAGGTCTTACTGTTGATTGCTGATTACTTTGAACAATGTCTTTCATATTTCAATGAAATGTTACTGAAAAGAATTCAATTTGTTACTGATAGCACATTTTAGAGGTTGGCAGCCCTGGAATCTGCCATAATCTGCTAAAAAAATGTTATATTCGCTGTTTATGCTTTGTAGATCTTAATTTTATCACGCCGAACACTTTTGAAATAGCTTACGACTTCGACTTCTGATATCTAAGATTAAGAACGTTTTGTTTGCCGTACAGGAATTCAATATTATTGAGCTCGTGGCAGTTGGCAAACGAGATCGTGGTGTTTGAACTATGCGCGCAGAATGTTGATATTTGTGCTCGGTAACCCCGGTGGAACGAATGCTGCCTTTATGAACACATTCGGTCAAAATCATGAAAATCTTTAGTCATAATCACGATCATCTTAGGAGAAGGAAATTAAGTGAAGTACGATGAACAGTACTGCAAAATTGAAAATATTCTCGTGACTAGCACGGCCAGGACAGGACAGCACAGCAGAATGACTGAAATAACTCATAGAAATTGAAACCCTTCGGTCTAGTGTTAATGCATTTATCTCATTGAATAGGTAGGGTGAGGAGGGTGTAGTAGTATTGATAAGCCTGATGATGTGCAAATCTAGAGGGATAAATAGTAGCCGTACTATTGAATTCCCATAAGATGGAGAGGATTCCCTTACAGACGGTTCATGGTATAACAACGAGTAAAAATAGTTTTGAGGTTAAATTTTACCGACATGAAACCGTCAATCGGTTCATGATGTTTATATCTGTTCCTAGTCCGATGAATCCGTATTAAATGTGACAAATTACAAACGAAGTTGTTGTTTCCGTCATTCACTAAAACATTGCACCAAAAAAATATTCATCGTATTCGACTAAAAATGGAGTTGTTTTCAACTGCTCTATTTGAGACTTTTGTTCAAGATATTTATGCGATGGATACATATGTGACTTGCTCGAATACGCGATGCAGTGCTGTGCGGAATTTTAACGAGGTTTGAACGCTGTATGTGGCATGTTCATAAGTCAGTCTGAATAATGTAAAACCTTGTTTAGCGTTAGATCTATGCTGTCTACTTCATTTTAAGCAACTACGAACGTTGCGAACGTTTTCGCTTTTTACACACAAAAAAGATTTAAACAAGATTGGCATTTAAGGGTAGCAATGATAGGCCCAGTTACAAAGTCTCTTGCTGATCGACAACAAAGTTCTATGGTACACTTTCGAAGCAATCGGGCCCGCCGAGAAGTAGCGGATTGTGACTGCCGTCGTTGCAAAACTTTTGAATCTGCTCTTCACTCGCTACTTTACAAAGCAATTATCAGCCACGATATAACATAGTATCGCCTTATGTCGAGGAATAGCAGTCTCAAACAATAATGTGAGTGGCCCCACCTTTTAAAACATCTCACTAGCCACATAGACAGCTTACCTGGTACCGAATGTGCAGTGTGAAAAAGATTTGAAGAATTCCAAAAAAAGTCGTTTTTCAAATAATTTCTCTCCGCGGCGTATGCCACTCTTCGGTTACAGGTAGGTGGGCGTAACATAAACGAGTCTGAAGTACTTTTAAGTTCGGTCGGAGATCTGATTAACAGGTGAGGTGTCGGCGTATCTATCCGGCGTCTATTCTCTAGTATATTGTGCGTTCGGGATCGCTCGTTGCTGTATCTGCGCTGTTATGCTGTATTATACTGATTGATTGGTTTCGAGTAGTTTTGTGTTGGAAGAAGAACATTTTCGGAAAAATACGTTTAAAACCCAACAATTCGCGCATAACATTCGAAGCTTATTTTCCCCGGACTATCTTCAACGTTGTAAACACAATCGATAGTCTATATTCGTTTAATATTTCTCCGACAAATTCGAAATACTATCAAGCCCTTAATAACCCTAACGCTTACCCCAGGAGGAATTGAGAGTACGAGTGATAATTTACCAGTCACCTAGATATTTCAAGTAGTAGAGTAGTCGGCCGGCGAGCGATAGGTCAGTGGTTCGAGTCCTGGTCTCGGTGGTTGACAGATTTTTGCTCGGTATGCTTATTACGGGGAACAGATTCCCTACTCTGGTACTTACACTAATTCTCTAAACATTTTAATTAGTAATAAGCTTCCCGCTGGTGGGTGCGTTAAATAGGTGTGTAATTAATGGACAAGAGCCCCAAACCTCTATCTCTGATCCTAACCCAACCCTAGCGAGCTTTGCCTTCGTAATGATCATTCCATTATGATTGCTGAGAATGAGAGATGCAGTGCTACCAAGCCCGCTAAGCCTTCATCTGTTACTGATCTCCTCCGATCGGCATTCCCGAGCATTTTTTGGTCAAAGTTTCTTTTGCGGAACCAGTTGACTTGATTGTTCCTCTTCACTAGAATTTTCAAGTCACATTTCAGCGAGACTTCATGGGTAAAAAATGAAAAACAATGCACAATATAGTTAGTGGTTGCACCTGTGTTCTAGTGCCTGGTCGAGGGAAATAAGTCGGTGTAATGATTACATATAGGGCAGACTTCATTGTCTAATAATACGGGGTAATTGCAATAATAAATGATCAAGGTTGGTTTTTTGGCCTGCGAATGTTGCGTCAAGAAGATAAATCTAAATCCATTTTATGCGTAAGAATCGCATAGGTAAAGTTAGTACATGTCTAGAGCCGCGATCACACGAACGTTTTCGGCCCAGGCCAAATTTGGCCAGGAACAGCTGTTCTCGCAGGTGCCAAATGGGTCTATGCCTGTTTGGCCCGACCAAAAACGTCCATAGCGGACCCGTGCCACGTGACATATGTTTGCGGTTAAATTGCAACTGGTTCCGGAAATGGCTCACTTTGCTTTGTTTGAGCATTGTTTAGTATCAAGTGATTGGTTGGCCTGTGAGCACCATTTCTTATTAGACACAGGCCAAATTTAGCTCCGGCTTGAACCACCCCAATCGCGTGCGAAGCCCTGCCGATGGAGGATGTCCAATACGAGGCATTGAAACATTTTCCTGAACTGTATTCCAGCATTTGCTGAGGATAGGCCTACATTCGATTGATTCGTTTGTGTGATAATGCAGAACCTTGGTTTCTAACAGTTCTGCTTCAATCCGTCTGTAGGCCTGAAGATTTTCTAATAGTTCAACAACCTCGTTAATGCTTCAGAGGCTATTATTTGGTTTAGGGTAGACTACCCGATGCACACCTGTATAGTAGACATGAAGCAATTTTCTAGCCACATGTTCGCCATGTTTCAGTAAAATTCCTGCAAACAATGCAACAACCGAACCCGGATCCTATTTCAATTTAATGCCGCTTATGGCCGTTATTTGAATCAGAAATGATTTTTTTTTCTAAGAGTTGAGTTACTGACTGACTTCATTTCTACCTTATGTCTGTAAGTTACACTTTTAAACATCAGGACCAAGTCTCCCCGAAGTAGCTGATTTTTTTACAAGGTTCCATCGATCGGATATGGGAACTAGAATTAACTATACACGTTGAGAATGAAATGTATTTCCCAACCGGGTTCGAGAGACATTGTGGGTGAGGAGAATTTAACTTTGAAATTTGCTGCAGCTGATTTTCACTGATCTCAACAATATACGGTTCAATCTTCAACAATATACGGTTCAATCTAACTCGGAACTGTAGATCTAAAACTGTGTGCGTGTATTCAACTAAGGAATAAGTACATGATATTTGAGTAAAGAGATGAAGTTACCGGTAGACTAAACTAAGGCTTGAACTTAGTTTAGTTTGCGAACTTCATAAGACCACAACTCTAATTCTGTATGTTTTTGTAGACATGAATTGAGCAGCATATCGACATTATCCATAAAACTATTAAAAATAATAATTTCAGAATGATTTATTGGCTCTTGGGCTTCTCATACTGTCAGTCTGTCAACAGTTATATGTATGTGTGTCTTTCAGCTTCTTAGCTTCGTTAATAGTTGGTCAATCTTGATGAAACTTAGGTATAATGTTAGTTAGTACATGGATCTACGTTGCGCATTGCAAAGAATAGCCCAGTGCACCACCTAGCAGTAGATCTTCGTACAAAAAAACTGTTTTCAGCGATATGACCTGACCTCATAACTGTCGAGCACAGGGTCGAAATTCAAAAAGTTGTCAAAACATAGCCCTTGCCCCTAGATGATGCAACTTATCCGAAATGCATTGCAAACTAACGCATGGTAATTTCGTAGTTCGAGAAAACCATTGTCGCCTATGGCTTGTTCTTTAAAAGAAATCAGACTGGTTGGTTTCTTGTTCATTCTCGATAAAGCAATAGCTGCTCTTTTTCGACACGCCAACGGAAAATCATATTTAGCTCGTCTTTTACGAAGCTCTCGAGAGTGTAGGGAATGCTAATATCCTTGAACACAGAAAATTTGTGTTTATCAAGAGAAACAGTGAAAAGAATTAGTTATGCTTACGATAACTTATCCATTAATCAGATGTAAATATGTACCAAGAATATATATATATATATATATATATATATATATATATATATATATATATATATATATATATATATATATATATATATATCGGCCACTTTCTGTAAGCATGAGAAAGCTATGCACTGCGATTAGCTACGGAGGTAGCCTAATTATTTATCGGAATTATTCTTACTAATTAACTTTTTTTTCGACCAGCCGAGAGAAGTATTTTAGGGCAGCGGCGAACAGGGCAATTTGCGTCGGATGTTTCGGCTTCGAGGACGCGTTGTTTTAATCGAGCTTATTTTCGTAACCCTAATGACGGCCGGTTACCCGATTTCTTATCGAGGCAAGTCAGCGCCGAGAGCTGCTGCTGCTGCTGCAACGGTACTGCTAGACTGTATGGGTGTTGGCTGTTGTGCGCGCATCTTGACGTCTGGGATGATAAGACAATAGCGTCGGTATGGGGAATAAGTGCAACCGATTTTGCGGCTACGAGTTGTGCCCGTCGGGTCCCGACCGGACCGACGACGACGGCCGGACGGATGGGGATCACGATAACGACGAAGATAAACGACAACGAAGACGGCGCGAGGAGGATGTAAAGAAGAAGAAAAGTGACGGCGATGATGATAACGAGAGTGGTAAGGGTCGACGAGGACGCGGCCTATTCGGCAAGGGGCGTAGTAAGGACGAGCGCGATAAAAAACAACCCACTACTAGTAAACATAAACAAGATAATAAAGAAGGATTCATAGAGCCGGAGGTATGGTAGTAGCTTGTTGCACTAAAAACCCTGCCATCACTTATAATAATAACAACAGAACGCGTAATGTATTCACTTCCCCTCTCCTCCCCGAAAAAAATTCTCCTTTTTTGCGGTTTCGAATGTTGAAAAAATAAAACCAGGTTTTTGTTCGACCCGGTGATGCCGCTTACTTCGAAAAATGGATTGATATGTAATCATTGGTAGGTATTGGAGTTTTCAATGTACCGACCAGTTTCTCTAGTTCTAGTTTCTCTATATGGCTCATCATAAGTTCGTGAAAAGCGATAAGCATGGTACCTCGGCTAATGAATGAATATAGAAGTGGATTTTGAGAGCTGCTGGCTATATTTTGTCACTCATTTTTCCCCGTAGATGCCGATTTGATGCTATGTTATGGAAGAAACCAATTTTGGGCGAATTTGATTGATTCGTGCCCTGTTGACAAAAGTACACCAGTTTTGAATCACAGGTCGCTTAGATTTTTACTTTCAGCAGAACTTTGAACGTGATCAGAAAAATGCTTCTAGGCTATGTGGGATATAATCAGATCGGTTATGAGCTCCTGGAGTATTAGATTTGTGCCGAAACGTGGAAGGTACTGAGGGTCTATCCATTGATTGATGAGTATGAAATTTCAATTCATCACTCCATAGGTTGTTATCCCGATAGACTTACGATCGCACCGGAATGTCGAAATGATATTTAATCTCGGTTTGGATCTGGCGTATGTTGTATCATGTGACGAGACAATTTTCAACGAAGCAGACCTTGAAGGAGGACGTTCTCGTTCGTATACTATTACATGTACTACGTTTCAAGTGGAAACGAATTAAAATAAAAATCGATCTAATTCGCGAAGATCGAGCAATCGAGGAAAATATCGGCCAGTTTTAAGTGCACTCTGCGTATGTCGTTTGACGCGAAACTAAATACCGGTAATGGGCCCACATTTTTTGATAAGCGAGTTACGTAGGTTTTAACAAAAATACATAGAGAGGATATGTATTTTTGTCCTTATATGTCCTTATGTATTTTTGGTTTTAATCATAATCGTAAAATTCTCTTGCGCCCGATTATGTTTTCACCTCAATTTGATTATTGTAGGTCGAGAGTTTGTCGTTTTATCATGCTATTGCTGTTTGAATAATGTTTGCGTGCATAATTCTTACGGTGAGTGTAATGCTGACCTTTGAAAACATGTAACCAACTATCTGCAGGTTTTCATGCAAATAGATATTTCATATAACTGTCAATAATTTCACCTGATTTTGAGTTTAATTTGATTTTCTGTTCCTATCAGTAAGCAATTGTTGGCAGGACATTCGTTTGGTCCTAGCAGTAACGTCATAACACTGACTTTGACAACAGTTGAAAATACTACAGCTGAAAATCAAGTAATATTAAAGTAAGATTTAAGTTCAGTTTTCGATCGGAATTAGAAACCAGCCCGTGTGGCTTGCATTTCACCTTTGATACCGAAGAGAATGGTACACGCAACATGTACACGACTCAGCTCAGCTCCTACCAAGATACCACTGTAAAGCGGCATATTGTTGTAACCAAGTAATGTGTATAGTAAAAAGTTGCTTCGGTTTTACACGTGTATTCACCTGTATGGGAAAAGTAACATTGTTTCAGGCGTATTCACCCTCGGAGAATACCGTTACCTCATAAAACCTGCGAAGTGTGAAAATATATGCGAATGATACGTTTGCTACAATCGAATTTATTTGTTGAGAATTTTGCGAATTTTTTCCCTACTGGGAAGGTTTGTTTTCGAGTGGCAATTTCAGTATGAATCGAGTTCTTACTATCGGTGTCAGGGGGTGCTTTTCGGCGTGTTATTTGCTCATCGTTAAACACTTGTTCTGTAGGGGTTATGTTTACTTAACGACACCACTCTACGTGACATATGAACATTTACGACAATGCGGAAAAAATATTCGGATTTATTATCAGTACATGTATTTATATATATATACGCCTGTAACTGTGGCCCTTGTCATAAAAAGGTTATCGAATGGAGGTCATTTAACTATTAGGCTCTGTGGAAAGAATATTCGGATTTATTATCAGAACATTACATGCATGTGCCTGTGACGTAAAAGGTTATTGGAAGGAAGTCCTTTTACTATTCAGCTCTTACTCTTCGGAATGAACTACCTCATAGCATAAGAGAGTCTCCATCTGTCTCGGCCTTCAAATTCACATTGAAAATTTGTCTTTTTATATACACCTTTGGCGATTAAATTTTAAACTTTCTCCTTTCATAAAGTAGTTTTAGAATGTAAAGCGCGGTGGTTAAGATTTCATAACCGCGCTATATAAAATATATTATCATTATTATATCGAAAATAGCCTGTTTATCGTTTATCTGAGCGACTTCAACTACTACTTAACTAAGTAGAGCATAGAAATTATCCGCGCGTTTGAACTGATTAAAAGCGATCGATGAGAATTCCTTTCGCGTGACTTCGGGTCGTCGATTATTAGTGGCACTTTAGAACGGTGCTTTTCTTTTCCTGCATTGAATTCTTTCGTTATCGATACGTATTAGATGAAGAGAATACTCCCGGTAGTGTCTAGATATTTCTGGCTGGAAACTTCGCAAAAGTATCGATACGTATTTAGATGAAAAGGCTTGCTTTCAGCAAACACCCTTAAACCTTCCTTTTGACAAAATTAGGTAGGATCAAACCCCTTACTACTGTCAAATGCCTATAATGATCAGTCTCGAAAGCTTCCAGTGATGAGTTCATTTTCAGGATTTTATTTTCGCTGGATTGATTATATGATGAACTCTATCTTTGAGTCAAAATAAATCGTTTTCGAAAGCTTAACCAAAGCGAATACACAGAGTTTGCGAAAATTTGTTTGCTACTGTACCGTAGGGGTGGCTCTGACAATACCCAAATTGTTTTCATAGGGAGAAAGGGGGTGAACTTGGTTTTTGACATCAACTCAAAATGTTGGGAAAGCTTTGGATTAACCAACCCCCCTCCCCCCGCAAAGTTCCCTTTGTGTTATTCCATAGTGATGGGGCTGGAGATACCATAGATTTTAAACATATACATGTATATGAGATTATCAAAACCAGCGCCCGAATATGTTCAGAATGCATGAATATGAGTTGAATTTTTCAATCTTTACCGGGGTGGGAGGACCTGCGAAAAAAACCTGGAGCAACCCTTTATAATTTAGACTAGGGCTACTCTTGCGTGTACGTTATAGCCATGTGGAAAATTTTGTGGTAGTAACTGTTCCAACTACCGGACTCGGCAAAGAGTGACATACGATAATGTAATATGACATTGTTCTATCATAACAAAAGGTTGTTATGGAGATGTGGGTGAAGTGTCCACAGTCTAAAAAACGGAAAGCATCGACGAATCAAGTATCGTTCAAAGCAAAAATCAAGTGTTCCACATCTGCCATTTTTTTCGATCAAACGCTTAACTGTATGTATTGTTCATGTCTTTGTAGCATGCTGCGGCGATTGAGCTCGACAACAAGCCCAGCCGGGCCGATTGGGACACGCAGATGAGCGAGGAGCAGCCGGCGCCTGCCAGTTTCCAGCCAGTTCGCATCGAGACGAAAACGAAGGCCCCGAAACCGGCGCCGGCGCCCGCCGAGCAACCGGCTCACATCGAGAACGTTCAACGATTCGAGAAGGTCGATAACCACGCCATCGAGGTAAGTACGAACTTAAAGCCCGAGGTCGAATCCGGACTCTTATCGCGAGTCGACCCGGAATCGACCTGTTGCGTCAACCCACCCTCTAATAATCGATGCACTATCACAAAGTTTTCTGCAGTTGTTAGTTTGACTCGGAGTTATATAATTGAAAATGAACTGATTTCAACTCGAAGAGTTAACTAAACTAACAACCGTGGAACAATACCCTGGATCCAGTTCAACAGTTGCGAGTTACGATTTGATTGAAAATTAACTAATTTTAACTCGAAGTTAACTCTAACTTTCAACTGTGGAATTGGACCCGGGCTTCACCTAAAACATTGAAGAAAATCACCTTACAAATGAAAATAACCATTATGTCCCCACTACCAAAAAATGTTAATCTAACTGTCAAACCCTCTTCAGATCACTTTTCCAAGGTTCAATCTATTTTGGATTTTCCATTGTAATTGTGAATATATTTCACCGATATATGCACCGCATTAAACACGGCATTTCATTACCAGGGAGTCGACGTTCAATCTAATTTGGATTTTCCATTGCAATTGTGAAATTGTTTCGCCAAAATAAGCACTCGCATTTAACAAGGCATTTCGTTATAAATGTCCTTTGAAAGAATAGCCGATTAGCGGCTTGTTTTTATTTTCATGTACGAAGATACTTCTGGCCACTTGATACGCCTATCTACACATTTGATCAATGATTTAGCGACGATACAAGCAGTAAATTGGCGAGAAATACCCATAAAACTCAACTTACACGATCTATTGTGGTGTGGGTACATGCGGTTTTACAGCCAACATCCGTACTTACTTTCTCTATACGTCGGAATAAATCATTGGTATTTTTAAATCAACAAAATCGCGTATATACCGGCATATCTTTGCCTGCTTGGAGTTGATTAAACCATTGATCAGCAGTTTTCATGAAGACACCGAAGGCTAGTGATGATAGGGAACAGGGTGGTGATTCGTAGGAAGATTTTCTTATCAATCAAGATAAACAGGAACGTGTATCGTCACCTTGTTCATATTGAATGAACCTAGTATTTGTTGCAACACCTTTAAATGCATGGCCATTAAATTAAATTTAGATGATTCCATTTTCTGCTTAAAGATAACAATGAAATTAAAAGTATAGATGCCAAGTTAACTTCGATAGGTTTAGATAGATATGAACTTTCAATAAATTTAGTTTAGCTAGCATGCCTGTACTTAAAAATTTATACTATTCAAAATCTTGAACCCTATGAATAAGAACGTTCACTTCTGTACTTATATGAATCCGGTTTATAGGCAAGCGTCCGGATGAACTTATGATCCTGATCATGTTTTTCGCTCTTCGTAGGTGTCCAAACTCGAACACAAGAACTTCAACGATCTTGTTTGGAACTTGATCTACAAGAGACAAATCGACAATGAACTCGACAAGGCGAGGTTAGTATCGGGAGCGAGCATTGGCCGAATGCGCAGCCTTTTTGACTGTATTACTGGAGAAAAATATTCTAGAAATAGCGTGTTTTGAACATTTGAAATGCCGGTATCCAATGCAAAAAATTCATAATATAAACAGGGCTGAAAACTGACTATTTACTACATCGCGTAGGAGATCTGGAAAACTATAAGTTTTGAGTGTTTACTGGAAAACAGAAGTTTTCAAACATTCCATTCTGAAAAGCTATCAGTCATTCTTCTCGTGGTGCATAAACCTTTTTCTGACATAAAGCTCTGATATCCTGAGCATGCACATCATATTGGTGGCAGAGGGGGATCCATTTTGAAAGACTTGTCACATTCCAAAAGGGCACTTCGATGTCCAAACAGGCAATATTAGGTTCACCAATCATCTTAATTGACATGCGATCACACGTGCAAATTTTGCCCGTGCCAAATTTGGCCCGGAACAACTGTTCACACGGGTGCCAAATGGGCCCCGAGCCTGTTTGGCGTCGGACCAGGCCCGAGCCTAATTTTAGCACCAGACAAATGATAGCGTTTGAATTGCAACTAGCACCGGGAAATGATCCACTTCGCTTTGTTTGAGCATTGTTTAAAGTTTTACTGGTAAAATCACTGAGTACAGACACTATATGTAATAAACAATAGACAAGTTTTTATACAAAAGAATTCTATTTTAAATCAATGAGCATTGTTTAGTATCGAGTGAGTGGTTTGCGTGTGAACGTGTTCTCTAATTAGGCACGGGCCAAATTTGGCCCGGGCCAAATCGTCTCCGTGTGATCGCGGCTAAAATGTGTCATGAAACTGGGCTCTGAACCTCAATAAAACCAGGGAGGTGGGAGTCCCACCTCCCTGATAAAACCCAGGTGTGAGAATCTCTGTGTAGCCGCCGAAATGCTGGATCATGATTTCATTCATCTAATCTGCTGGAAGTAGCACTACCGATGAGTGTTTGTTATGATGAGTATTCATGATTTCAGCGGGAATGTTTTGGTTCGATGATAGCGCAGCAACCTGCTATGATCAGATCAACTGTAAATCGATTGAAAAGTGCACGTTCCCTCGATTTTGTTCTGAAATAAACGAATCGAGTAACATAAGTTCAAACACTACGATTGATTGGCTTATTTATTTATTAGCTTATTTATCTATTAGCTTATTTATTGATCGTAATTCTGATGCTATTTTCAGAGCGATTTTCTTATGGTTGTGTACGAAGGACTTGAACGAGATGTCATTCAACAACGTCGACAAAGATTCTCCCGAAGAAATCTTGATGGGTCTGAAGAGTGGCAAGACGACTTACGCGCAGATTTTCGAGATTCTTTGCAGGTTCGAGGACGTCTTTATATTACATCGAAAAATATCCTACTTCTTTCGAATCGCTCAAAAGCCGGTTTTAACCAACAATCTGAACCGACATAAGATAAAAAACTAAATGATAAAAAGTTTAAAAATCGAAAATCTATTCCATCGAGACACGACTTTTCACACTTGAGATCATTGTCAGGTGTGAATGCACATCTGTAAGACATTATAACCTTATTCGCCATTCTTCACGCGTGTTCAGAACCAGAACCTCATCTGGGACATGTCTGATTGAAAATGCACTAGAATACCAGGTATTATTAGATGAATGCTAGGTTTAGACGTTTCATCACCATACTTTCAAATAGCGATCCAATCAGTCAAGACTTGAATGAGTTATGGGTTCAGGCTGCCGATTGATACTCGCTTCCTCATGATATCGAATGGATATAGATGGGGGGGCTTGTATTTGGAGTTTCGTGGTGAACTATAGCTTAGATCATCCAGTATCCCTGGTCTATGTATATCAAAAGAAGTACCCGGGATACTGGATGAGCTAAGCTACAGTTCACTCTCAAACTTCAAATACCCCTGTGGGGGGTCTGTGAATAATTTTCTAGTACACTATGATTTGTAATCTAAGAGAATCCCACGCAAATATTTTATAACACAAGGTGAAGTCCGAAAGGTTTTCTTCAAGCTGAAACTTGACTAATTTGTTTGTTTTAATGCAAATCTTCCTCTGGATAATTTCTAAGACCTAGATTAGAGTATGTGTGTTGTCTGTACAATGCGATGTACAAACAATCCTTTCCAGAATGAAACCATATGTATTCTGATGATTGAGTTTTTGTTGATGTCGGAGATTTTGTTCTTGTCTTTACAGTTATGCTGCCCTTCACTGCGTGATCATCACCGGCTACGCAAAAGGTGCCGACTACAAACCAGGCATGAAGTTCAGCGGTCGTCAAGGTCAACACTCGTGGAACGCTGTGCTGATCAACGGTATCTGGCGTCTGGTCGACTGCCATTGGGCGGCGCGACGTTTGATCGGCAAACACGCCAACGTCGAGAACGTGCGCTACGAGCTCGACTTCTACTATTTCTGTCCGAATCCGGCCCAGTTGATCTACACTCACTTCCCCGAGGAAGCTGACTGGCAACTGTTGAAACGTCCGATATCGTTGGGTGAGTTCGAACAGCTCGCGCCGGTCAAGTCGGCGTTCTTCAAGTACGGCCTCGAACTGATCAGCCATCGCCAGGCGGTGATCGAGTGCAACGGCGAAACGAAGATCGTCATCAGCTTCCCGCCGCACCGCGAACGCGAGCTCGCGTTCACATTCAGCATCGCATTTGACGACGGCCAAGAAGAGCACAACGGCGTCAAGTTGAGCCGATACGGAATGCACGAAACAGTCGGAAACGACGCCGTCTTCCGTCTGCGCTTCCCAAAATCCGGTTCGTACAAGTTGCTGATCTACGCCAAAGAAGTCGATCCGGATAACAAGGATGCCGTATATGGCGCTGTTTGCGAATACAAAGTCGACGCCAAGCTGCCGTACGGCAAAGAATTCGAGCCATACCCACCTTGTCCGCAGACGAGCTGGGGTCCAGCCGAAGCAGCCAACCGATACGGCGTCGTTCCACTGCAGAGAAGCTCGACGATCGCGACCAGCGACGGAAAGATCGAGGTGAAATTCAAGATGTCGAAACAGCTGAGATTCATGGCGAAGTTGAAGAGCAACGAAAAAGACGAGAAAGAATTGGAGAAGTCGGTGATGCACCGCATCGTGAACGAACAGTTGGCGTTATTCACGCTGACTTTGCCTTCGAAGGGCGAATACGGTCTCGAGATCTACGCCAACGACCCGGATAAAGATGGCAACACGTTATTCCACATCTGGCAGTATTTGATCATCAGCGAAGCCGGTAGCGCCATCTGCGGCCTGCCCAACCTTCCGCCCGGTTATCTGGGACCGCAGCCGAAGTTCGCATCGTTGGGATTGTCGACGTCGAGCCACAACGACCCGTACATCACGACGAGCGCCGGCGAAATTCAGATCGACATGAGAACGACGCAACCGCTGCGAGTTACCACGCAGCTGCTGTACTCCAGCAAAGGCGACAACGACGATATGAGCCAGTACGTATTACAGCAGATGCAAGGAAATCTTCTGTCGTTCCTGTGCAAGTTCCCGAAGGCGGGCGCGTACAAGTTACAGCTGTTCGCCTTGCCGTACACCGACACAAGCGAAAGTTTGCCGGGAGTCTACAACTACGTCATCGATACGACCGGACAGGCATCGGACGACTGTCCGTACCCGAAGCAGTTCGCGCAGTGGAAGGAAGGCTGTTACCTGTTCACGCCGCAGGACGGTAAACTGAAAGAGGCGCACGGAAAAGAGTCGATTCCGTTCAAGATCCAGGTGCCGCAGGCGAGCGCGGTCGCGATCGTCATCGGCGAGGATTGGACCCAGCTGGAAGAACGAAGTCCCGGCATCTGGGAAGAAAATGTTCCAATGGCCAAACACTGGCGTGAACAGAACAAGGTGTCGCTGTGCGCGAATTACGGCGCCGCTAAGGCCAGCTACAGCACGCTGCTAGAATACACCATGTAAAATTTCATTCGAAAAGTAGCAATAATCTCACTCCAATTATTATAATTATTATTATCATTATTACGATTATTATTATAGCGATTGTAATCATGACTGGCTAGAAATTTTTTTTCCGCAAAGTTTTTTTGGCGACCGCCCTTTTAGAAACGTGCTCCATCGAGAACTCGATGCGGAAATTTAATCGCGTAAGTCGGATGAAAATAATAAAGCGATTACTATTGATGAATAAATATATATATATGTTTTAATATAATACATTTTGTGTTTCGTCTGCTATTTTTTTCGTGTAAAAATATCGAATTCTTTTGATATCAGTGGCGGATTCAGGGGGAACTCGTGAGACTTGTGTGCAAGTCCATCAAATTTTTGCCATTTTCTACTTTATCAGCAAAGATAATTGGTGCATTTCTGCGTGGTAGTAACCCAAACATTGCCTTTATGACCATCGAAGTTCCCTTTTGGGATGTGACAAGTCATTCAAATTTGCCTCTGGATCCGCCCCTCGATATATTATTACACTCTGGTGCTAATGTTAGAGTCTGCTTAGTTCAATTTTGTTCGCTTCGGAAGCATACTGGCGTATATTGTGAAATGTAGGGGTTTTTACGTTGTAATTTAATCGTTGATAGTTTACTAAATGATAGGTAACTGATTATAGTAATAAGCTGAAATCGTAGGGGATCTTCCAGATTTTTTAAGGCCGTTGCGAAATTTTATACATACACACTATTGTTGTCATCGAAGGAGTAAAATGTTATTTCGAATAAATCGTAGTGCGCGAACTGAAATCATCCGCTATGAAAGAGTTGGGACTCTGGTTTGAATGAACAAGGAATTGTTGGAAACTTTGGCTGAAAAAGTTCACGCTCTTTCGTTTTGTACGTTTGATGCTGAATTCAGGATAGTTGCGAAATATTGTTGAAAATATTCACGTGAATTGAAGAATGCATTTAAAAATGGATTACACCTGAAAAAACAGAATAATGTTTTTGTTTTGTATTTTGTAAGATCTCGAATTACGCAGTTTTAATGGGCATGCGTCTGTCTACCATGTGTGTGTTTATTTTTGCGATCAAGAACAACGGAATGGGACCAGTTTTACCACCAACCAACCAAACCATTCTAAGCCTGCCATGGAAGGCTAATTAATGTAACTTCTTTTTGAAGGGTCATTGATGATGTTAACCCAAAATTGATCAACGATCTTTGAAGTTATTGTTACTCTTGAAAAGTGTAAACAGGTAAATGCAAGCAATTGAAGATATTGGAAATGTACCTGAAAGTCGCTGAAGTGCTTGGAAAATAAATATCTTTCAATTTAGGTGGTCAGCGAAGTTATATCAGAGTGTGATTTGTAGATGCTGCAATCTAGAAACAGTAAAAAAAGAACTGAATATGTAAATGAATATTTCATGTCATAACAAAGTAACATCCAATGAAAGCTGCTTATATTATATATGAAAATTATATATATACTCCTTAAAGAATAATAATAACTGGTGAAGACAACAAATGTAATTGGGATTTTTGAACAATGTTGGCGAAGAAAATTATGTGAAACTTTTTATTTTTGTATGTTATTTTTTTTCTCCTTTGAAATCATTGAATCTGTATATTATTTACACATATCTGCCATTAACTGGCTCTGCTCTCCTAAAATCTTCGAATAAGCTTAGATAGATCGTAGATCTGCTCTCCTGAACTTTCATGTAGATGCAAAATTTATTACGAAATCAATGTGCTATATTATCATTATAAAGGTATAACTTTTGATAAACTGTTTGCTTGGGCATTGGTAATATATTTGAAATATTATGGGCTCACGATGATTTGGTCGAGAGATTGTCGATATTCAAGCAATTGCTGTAAACTCCTGTGTTATCGATATCGAGAAAGTATTAACTCTTCTGAATATATGATTCGAAAGTTTTTTTAAGTTGGAGAATATGCGCTGAAATTTCATACCCAAATGCCTTGGTCTAGACGGTTTAATTGTGTCCAGTTTCGGTCTATCACTTGGATTAATATAATTGATATATTTTGAATGATTACAAAATATAATGGCTTCAAGCTAAATAAAACTAATCAAGGTATAACAAAGTATTTTGTGTTTGTTTTTTTTTTTCGTTCTATTTTTGAATTAAGGATTCTGAGATACAAATGTATACTGGCAGTTTAATATCTTGTTGGCTGGTGAGCAGATTCAGAAGAATATGTTGGTGTCTGGCTTTATCTTCATTACAATTACAAGTATGGTATAAAAACTTATATCGTTTAATTGGTGAATTTGATTTAAGCGAACTGAATTTAAAGACTTAGAATAATTATTAATGATGAATAGTAGGGCCTCCCCGAGGTGAAGATTAAAAACAATTTCTGTTATTGAACATTTTGCGATCCACTTTATAATACTACTATTTCTTGAATATTATTTGTTAAACATGTCACAGCTCTATGAAAAGTGGGTTTGAGGTTTCTTTCTACCGATTACAATGCATTGTAATTTAATTTATCAATCATTGGTGTAGGATCAATACGATAAAAAAATTCAGAATTTCTGGTACTGGGAACCTGAATAAAGAAAAAACATTTCATTCTTCAATTCATTCCATTTTTACAAACAGTTTTGTTTTGCTTTCTACGTGTATTTCACCACAACGTTTCTTTACTATTGCATTTGGCACTATTACTGGCGAAAGGATTGGTAATGATGGTTCTTCATTCGATATTCAACCAGTTTCTTTCGGAAAATAGTTTGTCCGAGGCAACTTTGCCCGTGATGCTCGTACTTCCGCGTTTGTATTCTACAGAATAGACGAAGTTATGGATTTTCTGCCGAAAATTATAGCAAGTTTTCGATGTCTCAGGCGCTTTATTCGCTCGAGTTGACCGTCCTAATGTCATGACAGCTACCGTAATCGTATATTCTGCACAAATATGTCGTTTTTCCGGAAGAAATTTGGTGGTGAGTGAGGCCGACCACAGGGGCTCGTTACGATAGCTGGGGGTCCAAAATCATAGATTTGACCCAGTATCCTAGGTACCACCTATAAAAAAAGAAAAGGGAGCTAACATTTTGACATACAAGAATTGACCTTCTCATTTCAACCCCTCATAACTTCGTAACCGATCGACCGATTTACACGAAATTAGATTCGTTTCATTCCCAAGAGGTGCCTTTTTCGTTTGAGACCTTCCCCGATGAAATCGGACCGGAGACGCCCGAGAAATCACGACTCAAATCCGAAAAAACGGGTCAAAATATCCAAAGCCGGAATTACTAGGACGGCTTGAAGTGCTCAATTTCCGACGAAAAACGATGATTTGACGCGGTTCCCGGACGTTAATCTTCACATATCATACATCGCTGGAAAGCTTATGAACTGACCTTATTGAAAGACGCGTTTATTTGATAATCCGTTCCGATACCCGCGACTGGCGAGCTGATAATCCAGATTGATGCGATAAATACGATTTCCAAGTGTATTCCGGCCGCCATTAACTGCGTGACGTCATGAGAAATCCCAGCATGCAACGCTAGATAATTGACATATTCAGTCGACCAATCACGTATCGCGAATTTATCAATCCTCAGAGCCCGTGACGTCACACCCTCAATGGCGGTTCAGTGACGCTTAAAGTGCGTATTTATCGGTTCGGTGCGTATTATCACCTCGCTTGTCGCCGGTTTCGGAACGGATTATCAAATAAACGCATTTTTCAATAAGGTCAGTTCATAAGCTTTCCAGCGATGTATGATATGTGAAGATTAACGTCCGGGAACCGCGTCAACTCATCGTTTTTCGTCGGGAATCGACTACTCCGAGACGTCCTAGTAATTCCGGCTTTGGCTATTTTGACTCGTTTTTTCGGATTTGAGTCGTGATTTCTCGGGTGTCTCTTATCCGATTTTGTCGCGGAAGATCTCAAACGAAAAAGTAACCTCTTAGGAATGAAACGAAACCAATTTCGAGCGAATCGGTCGATGGGTTACGAAGTTATGAGCGATTGAAATGAGAAGGTCAATTCTTGTATGTCAAAATGTTAGCTCCCTTTTCTTTTTTTATAGGTGGTACCTAGGATACTGGGTCAAATCTTTGATTTTGGACCCCCAGCTATCGTAACGAGCCCCTGTGAGGCCGACGAGCGAAAAATACAATCAAAACAAATCGATTTGAAAATTACAGACAGATTTTTGGGGGCGGTTCAACACTACAATGTTGTTCAGTTACTCGCTCCTGGTCTTCTAATGATATTATCAATCATAACATCAGCATGCAAATAATACCCTCATATTCATATTCGTTGTACTAGCCTCTAGTTAGCCTCAATAAAACTAGACCCTAATAAAAAAACATCAATCACACCTGTAGACTTAACTTAACAATATCAGGGGCCAGATGCAACTATAGTTACTCCCATCCCAGTATCCCACATGAGCAAATATCTCCCAAGAACGAGGAGTTGGTAAGCAATTAAATAGTTTTCACATAAAGCTTGTAGGCAAGGCCTTCAAACCTAGCCCATGCAATCTCTATATGCATAGCCTAGTTGGGGAAATTAAAGTTGCATCAGGCCCCTGTGACCACTGGGTTTCCATGATCATTGAAAATCATGGAAAGTCAGAAATATTTTAAAATAGTTTTCCTGGTCTTTAAAATTCGGGAGATTTCTACTCTTCTGCTAAAGTCAGTGAACTGAAAGTCATTCCAGTCCAAACCTTCAATGTCTTGAAGCTTACAAAAAACTTCACTTTTAATGGAAACAAATAATTTTTACATCATGTTAACTATCCGGAATACAGGCTAGATATATAAATACCCTATTTCCAAAATCCTTTAAGATTCTAATTTTTTCATTCATGAGCATGATAGATTCATGCAGATTTCAGCTTTAGGTCCATCTGTTGGAATGAAGTAAGGCTAGAGAAAATTGATACCTTGTTTCTCCGCTCTGCTGAGCTTAAAACTTAACCCAGCCGGCCACCTATCTACCCTGTACATTACTATTTCTAAAATTGAGATCAATTTTACGATAACAGACCCTGCAGCTATAGAAATGAACTGATTACAAATTTTGTCATATTTTGCAAAAATTATCCGGCGGCTGCTGTGGAGAAACAATGTATCATTTTTGTTTAACCTAAATAACCATAATTCTTGCACAAATGATGGCGCTTTGAGCCAATGTTTAAGACAATAGCTTGATTCAATATTCAGCGTATAGATGCCTACCGGTAGGTATAATACTTCATTTATTTCTAGGCAAGTCGTCCAAGAAAAAGTCGCCAGATTCAACATCAGGAAGATTCCCACCTTCGCCTAGCCCGACTGATCTTACAAATGGAGACATGGGTACGAAGAATTTATTTTTGACTTTGAAACAATATATTCATGAATTGTATAATATCTACATCATACATTAATTTTTGAATGAAGATTATTCTGTATATAAAGTTTTATTCGATGATGTCTTATCAGGCGAACCTTCCGATGTTTTGAAGCCCAATTCAAGCTGGGAGAATAAAAGCAAGCATTTACTCGGGCGTTCAGCGAGTTTACAAGATTTCGATACTGGTGACCTAGGTGAGCATCGTGGTTTCCGATAGTCGAAAGTGATAATTTTGTTTTTTGACCTTGCCTTTGATGACCCTGGTTTAGACTCTTATCCATAAATCAGTAGCAGCCTTGTTCGCAATAATACGTGTCATTATCTCTCTTTGAGAAAATGAAATCACATGGCTCCACAATTGATTCTCTGGTTTCTGTTACGAGACCCTTATTTTCATTGTGTCTGTCTGTATGTGTGTCTGGGTCTCTGTCTTACAGCGACTTAGCTTCATTAATAGTGGATCAATCTTGATGAAGCTTTGGTACAATATTAGTTTGGGGATCTTGTCATGCAATGCCAGAAATAGGCCCAGTGCGCCACCTAGTAGTAGAACTTGGAACTTAAAACTTTTCAGCGACACGACCGTGAAGATGACTGACCTCATAACTAAGGAACGAGTTCGAAATTCAAAAAGTTGTCTTGACAAAATTAGCCATTAGCCCTAGATACAACATAGACCTATCCCAGATGAAATGGGAACTAATGCATGGGAATTACCAGATTCAAGCCCGAGAACCATTGTCGCCTGTGGCTAGTTTCCTTAGAATTTCCGAATCGCTTTTATATTTTGCTGGATTTCTGTAAATTAACTTTTGAATGTAGAAATTTAGATGTGCAGTATGAATATGTAATATCATTTATTAGCACGTTGTTCCTATCCATGAGGTAGCTCACAAGATCTCAAACTATTCTATGCTCATAATTTCTTCCATAGCACATAAGAAATTCAGAGATGCTCTTAGGCTAAAAATACACTATATGAACAAAAATAAGCCAAAGTAGTCCCCAATAAGACTTGGCTGACCACGGCCTACCGCATATACCAGATACATTCTACAGAAAAGGCCAACCTACGTTAATCGGTAAAATCGATGTTTTCGTTCATTTCTTCAGCTCTCAATTCAGTGGACATACCGGAAAGTGCATTACGGACTAAATCTAGACTGTCAAAAGCATTTGGCGAAATGCTGAATGACAAAGACGCGTTGCCGTACTTCATACAGTTCATGGACGCGAAGAAATCGCCGCATCTAATCAAATTCTGGCTCGAGTCGGAGAGCTTTCAGGCGTCGACGTGGAGCCGTATACGGTCACATTCCTTGCACTCGATGAGCAAGAGTTCGTTACAGGGTACGACGACCGAACCGTCGCCTGCTGAGACAATGATCGAAACCGCCGCGATCAAATCAGATAGTCCGCCGCCGGATAATATTATCAGCAGCGGTGTCGGCGTCGAACCGAGGACTAACGAGCGGGCCGCTGCCGCCGTGTTGTGCAATAATACGAACGTTATTCTGGCGAATTGCCATCACCGACCGTCGGCCGACTTCGTCATCGACGAGGCGGAAGAAATTTCGGTGAGATCCCCCAGTAGCGAAAATGAAACGGGGATGACAACGGGAACCATTCACCTCGATATAGAAAATGAGGATCATCTCGGCGAAAAATTACGGAAAGGTTTGTAAATTCTCGTACGCCTCACGTAGAGAAAGATCTACATGGTGGTTCCTCCTGTTTTGCCTTTGAGGTCGCCCTTTTTAGCCCACCAGAGAATTTAGTTCCACAGGGCTATTGCATTCACTTCTGGCCCGTCATCCATCTGTACATCTGTCTGTATACAGAATTAAGTTTCTTTTGAAATTTTTCAATGAGCTTTGATGTATGATCTTGATATTTGGTTTGTGTATCTGCCATAGACGTATCTGCAGACCAAAAATTGGCCCTACTGGAATCAAGATTGCTCATTTATTATGCCCATTGTTGTTGGGCAAAATCAGTACTTAAATACATCAGTAGCCGTCTTAGTTTTATCAGTACTAACGCCACTGAGAATTAGGAAGTCAATTATAATTCAGTTGCTTTGTCTCTTATCTAGGTATAGAACACGATGCCATAGCAATCTACTCGAAATATATATCCCTGGATGCCACACATCCTATTGACATATCAGAGGAATTAAGGAATGCAACCATAAGTACGTATGCCTAAGTGTTTTCGACGATCAATGGAGCGTACTTGAATTTGACAAATAAATCATGTAAATTTAATTGTTCGAATACCGGAATTCAAAAATCAAGGGGCCATTGGTATTCGTTTTTTTAATGTGTCAAGCCTTCGTGTGTTGTGTAAAGGAATTATGTTCTCTGGTAGGTAAAATATGCCGAGAAGATGGTCAAGTTGATCCCCACAGTTTTGTCGACTGTCAAAACGTTGTGCTGGATATCATGGACAAAAAGTATGTATTATACCTCCATTAAAATGGCCACCGAAAAGTTATACAAAATGTAGTTTGCTATCAAAAATTGAGGGGCCAGTTGCTTAGTCATGGCTTTGACTTAAGAAAAGTCTAAGACTGACTTCGTTGTATAGCCAATTTAACAACTTAGGCCAGTTTTAAGATTTAAGACCACTTTTGGACTGAGGTCAAAGACTGAGCAACCAGCCCCTGGTCGCGACTGAAAATACTTATTGAAGAAGTTAGACTCAAATACAAGCCTTACACCAAGGGGTCATAATCACAGCTTAGATTTAAGACCAATTTAAGCTGATCTTAGTTCTATTTTATAGCCAATCTGACAACTTAAGACCAGTATAGTAATCATTCCTTTTCTTTTAAGATTTGTCTTCTCTGGGCTTAAGTCGCGACTTTGACTTTTGATTTTTAAAGTAGCCTTACCCGGTGGCGGAGACTAGTATGAATTTTTGCTGATCGCGATTTATCTGTTTCAGTTATTATCCAGAATACATGGAATCAGAATATCATTGTAAATATCAAATCGATGTGCTAACTAGTGGAACTGTGTATCTGGCTGATGTACTTTATAACGATGCTGCTATGTTTTATTTCATGGAGGTATGTACGCATGTGAGTTTCCCCTCCACAGTTCTCCGTCTAAGTTGACGTCTGATCCCTTACTGATAATGATTAGATTTTATCTGTATTTGGAAGATGGCAAAACCGGTTAAACATAATGAATCGTTTAGTAACTAGCAATACTAGCAGTAGACGGACTTAAGCAGTGCCTATTACACAACACACTGGGGTGGAATTTCCAAAAATTTTCTCCAGCACTTTAGGGTATAAATTAGTCAGCACTGAAAGGGGTAAAGATTTCAATTGTTTCTGGATTCCATTTTCCCAGGGTTTAGATTAATCGCACAAATGTCCTATTCTTCACTTGTAAAAATTCTGCCTTACAAGGAGCGGCCGTAGTTGTTTTGAATGAAGACCCTAGCGATGTCTATCGGATGTCAGGCAAATGAAAAAACGAGGACGTATGAATATGTTCAAAACCCTCGGGCAATGGGTGTTGACACGAACGTATATATACATCCAAAACCCTTAGAGAATGGCTGTATTAGACCTAAACATATGCCCGAAACCTTTAAGGGGTTAATGACAAACCCAGTCTAATGTGCTGAAATTTTAAACGTGGAGAATAAAATATTCTACTTAGAAATTGTGCTGTTTTCATTTGATGCATGAGTATTTTAACTATAACTGTGACTCTTTCTTGTAGTTTATGGAAGTTGAAGGTGCTATGGCGTTGCTGGAATTTCTGATGGCTGTCGACAATTTTCAACAACATCTACTGTCGTTACAAGGAAACTACGACGGAATTCAAGCTCAGGACGATGCCATGATTGTTTATGATAAGTATGTACTAATTCTACATACATACACTGCAGTCAAAAGTTCCTTATAACGCCGCCCATCTTCAGAGTTTATTTGTAAATGAATATTTCTCAAATGAACTGAAGATGGGTGGAAGGATTCCATGAAGAAAAAAAAACAACAGTTGTTTGAATTGATATCGTGGGTTTCTCAATGATGTTCATCAAGACTGGAAATCTATCTCAACTACTTACAAGCGGAGTCTACTGTATGGATTTCTAACGCTGATGTATCGCTTGTTTCCGTAGGTATTTTTCGTTACAAGCATCAACGCCGCTCGGTGTGAACGATTCAACCCGTTTCGAGATCGAATCTAATATTTGTCGCGACGGCGGACCTCTGCCCGATTGTTTCGACGTCGCAAAAAATATCGTCCTTCGTCATATAGACAAGGTAAGTTGATCATAAAACTAAGTGAAGTATCGCAAATTCCAATGAATTCGTACCGTTAAGCCTTTTACTGTCATCAAACTCTTTCTCACGGTAGTCATTACGGTGATTCCAAATGACGTCCTTCACTTAGTGAATAGAATTTGAAATACTGAATTTGAAATACAAATTTGGATTCAAAAGGGATGACTTACTTTATGTGATGATTTATCCAATGACCAAACTTTCAGCGAGTTCGACTGTGTTTTACATTGTCTGGAAGTTCGTTGATGAAATATTTTGAACACTGACTGAAAAGTTCATCAAAGTATCTATTCATGCGAAATATGATTTCAGCTAGATTATCATTTGATTTCGTCTTCACGTTTTTCAGCATTACTTCAAAACGTACCTGCGAAGTGAACTGTTTTATAAGTACTTAAACGAACTGATATTGACCGTACAATCGAAAGACGTGGCTTCTACTCCGTTATTGCAGAAGAGACGTGGTAAGTCGCATCCGGTGTAGGCGTTGATAAATGAAATAGATTCCGCTTCAATACTCGATAGCAGGCTAAACTCATTTTAGTCCTACTACCTTATGTATCTTGCAAATCTAGATTAGTCTGAAATGACCAACTTGAACTTTAGCAAACAAATTAATTTCTTACTTGATAATTGAAAATCTCAATATTTTTAGAGAAAAGAATTATGGAATTATGAGTTTTCTCGTATTTGGCGCATAGTAAACCATTGTTTAAAAAAAATGACAAACATGATTAAACTAAATGATATAGGCCAGTAATTTCTGGTCATTGCCAAAATAGGAACTACCCACCAATGAAGAAGAATAATAAGCTACAAGATATCTGAAAGTGGAAATGGTGGCTGACCAAGGAGCTGGTCTCCTAGGGTGGTGTTATCTTTTGCCCAAAGGTCAACTCAATTTAAAGTCAATTCGATTAGTCTCCGGGTTTAAGTTAGCACCAGTCTATAGACCCACCCTGTGAAATTCAAGATATCTTGCTGTGCCGGATGATTTGTCACAGATTGATGCGATGAAGGCTGGGTAAAAACAATGCTCGTCGTTTTCTATGTTTCAGGTAGTGACGCCAGCTCGGAGGTCAGCGTCGGAGCTCAGAGCAACACGAGCGGTAACATTGAGCCGGTAAGCTACTGGAATACTCTACTAGCCGGTACCGATAGCAATCAGGCGCAAATTCGTAAAGTTTTGAAACGACTTACGTACGACCTACGCATCGATACCAGATGCTTCAATCCAGATACATTGTGGGAACGAGAGAATTCAGGGTAAGAATCGAACATTTCGAAGCAAGGCGTACGAATCAGCTTTGGTAGTACACCTGATATTGTGGTTGAATTATAGGACCAGCCACAGATGGGCAGCTGAACGAAACCATCGATTTTTAATGAATTTACTCTATTGACGGATTGCCAAAAAATCCTCTTTGAATGGGGTTTTATATTTTATGATCACATTAATAGCAAAGTTGTAGATTATAATGCTTTCTATGATTATAGTGATTTTGATGGTCATTGGCTTCTGCATACATTCACCAGGGGGCGTTGAATGGTGAAATTATGTAGTATTCCATATAGAAATCTATGCGTTTTTTTAATCACAATCATCGCTTAGATGTAGCATACGATATGTGCTGTGATTGTGGCAAGTTTCAAGGTCATTTGTATATGAATGTTCATATCAGGGGTGTTGAATATTGAAATTGTCAGATTGTCGAGTATTTTAGAGCACTTTTCATTCAAGTGGGCTTGGTTTCCCTGGACCCCTAGTATTCGGAAACCTGGCCTTAGGATTTTGATCGTAATAAATGAAAAACTGACAAGTTCGAACTAATTTTTTCTTTAATAGGAAAATAACGCTGGGTAAAGTCGACCAGTACGGGCAGTTTACTTCAGAATTCGATCATGAACCAGACCATGACAAAAAAGGTGCGCATATATCTCTATGAATTATACGTTATTTCAATTGTGCAAAAATGAAGAAAAAGTGTTCGAATGTTCATATGCGATTATTGAATACCAGTTTGTTTCGTTTTTGGAGCCCAGTTTAACTAATTGGTTTTACTGCATCGAAGATAGGCTCAGTTGATGCTGTTGCTTACTTAAAATTTTCAAATAAAGCCAACAATTAAAACTTTTGATTGATCATTAAATCATCATCTAAAGCTTAGATAAATCTTCTGTCATCTGGCCTAGAATGTAAGAGATACCAATTCATATGTATTTATAGATATTGGTATTGATAAATGAATTAATACGGTTGAGAAATTCAGATTAAATATCATATTTTACATACATTTGTGTATATTGTGGAACCCTGATAGATATCTGTATCAGATCAAGAATCTTGATTAAATCGATCCCAGATTAAGCGTATTATAGATTAAGCTATTGTATATTTGAAAATTGTATTGTATTTGAATTATTGAATTCATTGAGAACTAGAATGATGTCACTAATTATAAGAAAGTGTAGTATTAGGTTAGATATCATAATCCATATAAAATAGAGGCAAGAAATCCTACATTTACTTATATTCATTTACCCTATTTATTTCAAACTTTGCCGATTGTGATTTGTATTTTTGTTTGAACCTTTCCCTTCTAGCGAATGGCTTATTTTCGAACAAAAAGAAGAAAGATAAAGAAAAGGTACATCGTATTGTTATGATTATTATTTTACTCATTTAAATGCGCTTCACTTCTGACTTAGTATCTCTGTCCCATCCTAGTTGACTGGGGCTCACCGGAGATATTCAGAAATCGTGTTTCAGTTAGTTATTGATTTCTACTGTCAGGCGAATATGCAATAGGAAATTTGATTAGTTCATCACATGCGCCATGACATGTGAAGCTTCGCCAAACAGCTGCTAACTTGTTGCTCTATTAGCTTTTTGGAAATTTGTTGCTCGCCCACAGATTTCATAGTCCTGATGTGTCTGCCCTGTGTGTAGCTGGAAATACAGTCAAGTTCATATCATTTTGCATAGCATTAGGTGAAATAGGAAATGTGTGAATGTTTCATTTTATCAAATTAAGAACATGATTATTTGAGGCATGCTTACCTGGCAAGTGATGAATTCCCACCTAAAATTAGTGCTAGATTATACCTGCAATCGAATGTATTCATGTTTTTTACTACTCGAAAATACGTATAATTCTTTACTAATAAAATTTCATTTTCATTAGGAGAGTGAACTAATTTCAAAGGAATGAAGAATTAAATGAATATACAAATTAATGAGCTACGAATTAAGTGGACTTGACTGTAATAGAAAGACATTTTCAGTCGAAGTTTATCTGGGGTAGTAACAATGGTATAATCATGGTATTTCTGTTTTTGAATTTCTGAACAGGCTCAAGAAGACATGGCGTGGCAAATTGCTCAGATGATAGTACGTGATGTGACCAGTGTTTCAAGTCAATCATACGAGGGCGATGAAGATTCCTAGGTATTGGTAATACTTTCTTTGAATGCGGAAAAGGGTTCCTACTTAGTCTTGGGTTAAGTGGAGGAAATGAGCATACCAAGTAATTAATTGTCTTAGAGTCTTGCCCTAGAACATGACTAGTACCGGCACTGGATTGCTTTGTTATGGCTCCTCGAACTATATATTTAGCCAAAGCATCGTAAACAAAAATTACTCATTCTGTTGACTACAATATGCTTTTCTTTTTAGCCAAATGACAACACGAAAAGCACCAGGAACCTCAGATCTAAAGCGATCCGTTGATATGAACTCTTTGATTCCGATATAGTGTATGTAATGTCTCGTAGAAATGAAAAGCAGCAGCAACAGCACTCACTATACACCAGCGGCCAGTTGCTCAAACGTTGGTTAAAGATAACTGGTGGATAGATACCATAGTAACAATGAACTTTTCACTATCCATTGGTTAACTCGAGCTTATGTTTTAGCAACTGGCTCCAGGAGAATTTCACGTGTCAAATAATCATTCCCAGTTGTGAATGTTCTTCAGATTATGCATCGCGATATATTTTATATCAGTTAATTACCGGTACATTTAACGTATAAACGGATATTAGATAATGAGCTTAGTGAATAGAAAGTTCACTAAAAAAAAGTTCATAGAACAGTGGCAATGAGTGTTGAACTTGTGTGGAACAACAAATTGTGCCTCCTGGACCCAGTTCCACAGTTGTGAGTTAGAGTTAACTCTGAGTTAAAGTTAGTTCATTTTCAATGTTTTAACCCAGGGTCAAATCTTAACTCAGAACTGTGGAACTGGACCCAGAAGGCTAGGTGACATTCTGGCAAACTCGACACCACACAAAAGTACGGTGGTACTTCGTAAGCCCTGAATCTTGAGACGCCGCTAATTAATTACCGGTACATTTAACGTATAAACGGATATTAGATAATGAGCTTAGTGAATAGAAAGTTCACTAAAAAAAAGTTCATAGAACAGTGGCAATGAGTGTTGAACTTGTGTGGAACAACAAATTGTGCCTCCTGGACCCAGTTCCACAGTTGTGAGTTAGAGTTAACTCTGAGTTAAAGTTAGTTCATTTTCAATGTTTTAACCCAGGGTCAAATCTTAACTCAGAACTGTGGAACTGGACCCAGAAGGCTAGGTGACATTCTGGCAAACTCGACACCACACAAAAGTACGGTGGTACTTCGTAAGCCCTGAATCTTGAGACGCCGCTAATTAATTAACCTCTCCATTACCGATACTTTATTGCCAGCATAATTTCCATTATCGAAATTTATATACACCGTATTACGTGTACCACGAGTAGATAGCATAATATGTGAAATGAAATAGCTGTGTTATATTGATTTGAATCATTGAATTTTTCATCACAATTTAATCAGAAACTTGTAGTAAAATTCATTCGCAATGATTAGCACTTAAGTCAATTAACTTATTTATACTATTAGGCTACCGGGGCCAGTTGCACTGTCAATTCTTAGATTTAAGACCATCTTGGTTCTATTACCGAGCTAACAACTGAAGACCAGTCTTGAAATTTAAGGCCACTTTCAGACTTGAATCATGACTGCGCAATGGGATTGTTTCCCTAGCACACGTGTCTGGGCCACAATTACAATCAAAGGATTAAATCTATCTCAAAATTTGTATTAGTTTTGTTAGAAAGAATAAGAAATTAACTAATGTATCTAGTCTTGAATATAATATCTACATCGATAAATGAAATGTGTAAACCATTATCAAATGAACTAAGATATTTTCATATAGATTTTGTCGATAAAGTTAATCTAAAGCAATTCCACGATTAAGTATCATATTTGATATAACACTATATCCGTGTTGAGACGATAATGAAGAGAATCCCACAATGATAATAATGAAAACAATCCGAAAATGAAACGTTGAATGATTTACTAGCTCCATTTATATTTTCGCAACTGTTTTTCATTATTATTGTGGGATTCTCTCTACATTATCCACGATTAATTGTTTTGAAGGGCTGAATTACGCGTACGTTTTCGGATTGTTTAGGATGTGTAAGCGGCTGGGTACCCTACTCTGCCCATAGAATCATTATCATGTGATATATATTGCGTTTTCTTGAGTGGAAATTGTGATACAATTGTTTATACCGTATGGCAGCTGGATGAAGCGCGGGCGTCACCAGAGCGGGGGTCTTGTATTGGTTCCGACCCCCCCCCCTCTAAAAGTCCTAATGTGGCGCTATATAGAGAATCCCACATTGATATTATGAGAAAGGTGAAGTCCGAAAAGTTTCCTTAAAGCTGATAATTAATTAATTCGACGTTTCGGCTATAACCTACTTCATCTTCAGGAATGGAAACTTCAGGTCATTCCTGAAGACGACTATCAGGTTATAGTCGAAACGTCGAATCAATGAATTATTAGCTGAAAAGAAACTTTTCCAACTTCATCTTTCTCATTATATCAATGTGGGATTCTCAATATATCGTCACAACAGGGATCTAGCGTTTCACCAATGGTTATCCTAGTGACGCCCCTGCGTAGAGAACGAATATATTTTGATTGAACGCGCGAAGTGTGATGATCTATCTACTTTCGACGGCCATCTTGCCTCTGCAGCCATGGGAAGCCCGTCGTTCTAAGCAATTTACAGATTAAAAGACTTAGGAATAACCATTCTAAGGAATACCTTAATTAGTCAGGATTAGTGATGTTGTTGCAGTAGAGATTTACATCGACAAATCATGATAGAAACGCGTACGAATCAGTTTCATGGATAAGAAACTAAAATTGTGAGAAAAAGACTAAATGCTGTGTTTGGTACTGGCCTATAATGTTCACAAGCTTTTGAATTAGCAATTGAATCACTGATGGTTAAAGAAATGAAGCTGTTTTCAAGAAATTATTATAAACTAAAATGTTTGTGCTACAGCCCTCAGCCATTAAAAGGCATTAGTTTTTCCTAGTTTTGGAATGTCGATGCCGGCTATTTAGTGATATATATATATATATATATATATATATATATATATATATATATATATATATATATATATATATATATATATATATATATATATATATATATATATATATATATATATATATATATATATATATATATATATATATATATATATATATATATATATATATATATATATATATATATATATATATATATATATATATATATATATATATATATATATATATATATATATATATATATATATATATATATATATATATATATATATATATATATATATATATATATATATATATATATATATATATATATATATATATATATATATATATATATATATATATATATATATATATATATATATATATATATATATATATATATATATATATATATATATATATATATATATATATATATATATATATATATATATATATATATATATATATATATATATATATATATATATATATATATATATATATATATATATATATATATATATATATATATATATATATATATATATACGTGTAAATATGTCTTGAGTGATAAATGTGTATAGAATAAGATATTATTGTACATTGTATGAAAATATGATTTAATGTACATAACATTTATATTAAGATAATAAAGATATGTCATATTGCTAAGTAATTAAGACGTTTTCGTTTTCATTAGCCATTTTACATTGGGAAGAAACGCTGAAACACAGAAATAAACATGTTTGATCTCGGAAGAAACGTTGTTCTCGACTCTGTGTTTCCCGTAAACGCACACTACACAGGGAAACGCTCGAAAACATGTTTTCCGTTTCCTCAGTAGGAGTCCACTGTAAAACCACTCGTTTGTAAACAGTGACTTTTTGCAAGTAACTCCGGAACAGCTACTCTCAAAACACATTGTTTCCATCATAAGTCAACTATTGAAAAGTAACCATTTTGAGATCGCTTGCCAGATTCCCTGTGATAAATAGAAACATATGCTTCAGAATTCCCAGGATATTAAAATTCCACTTTTTTAGAAATGTTCCACCCATGAAAACCGAGCCCCTCAAAACCATGGCTGGCTTCGGCTACGGATTGGACATAGATGAGCGCGTTATCCAAGATTGTACGTCGTTGGTTAGAGGTATTTTATCATTATAGGTACAGTCGACCCCCGATATACCGCCCACATGGCGCGGAACGATTTTGGTGGTACAGAGATTACGGCCTATATAGGGAGCGTTTTACTATGTATTTGTATAAGAGATGTACATTGAGAAACCCTGGCGGTAGGTGGGGGTGGCGGTATATGGGAGGGTGGTATATTTTACAGTTTGTCATACAGTCGCTTCTTGCACAACGTGGTGAATAAGAATACCGATATTCCAATTGATTCAGATTTTATTTTTAGGCCTAGTTGTTCGATGTCCTGTAGGCCTATATGGATGCAACGAAGATTATTCGCCTAATTTTTCTTTTCACCTTGTAAAGTTCTATAAGAAAATGTTACGGGATATATCGAACCGAATTTTCTGATGCCCTGGCGCTATGCTCCACGAATAAGTTATAAGATGCAAGCACGTGATAACAACAAACTAGGCCTATATGCACCGATATGAAGATGATTTAAGTAGTTGAATTCTCTTCACCTGTAAAATTCACTGTTGTTTTACTGGAATCCTGCAACGGACTTAAGCGCAGAAATATTCGCGAATTTTTCCCATCCCATTAAAAGATATATGTGAAAATTAACGACATAGTTACAAACCGGGCTGGGTTTCATAGATGTGGAAGAAAAATAGTTCCTGGGAACATTTTGAAATTTGTCATTTATTACCACGGTTTCTCAATGTAACCATGGTGGTTGTCACCCAGATTGAGGATTTACCCATAGGAATAACTTTGATATACTCAGTCTATGAAACCAGGCCCTGGATTTACTCAATACGTCATATACGAAGTTTTTCTGTTTCGCGGGTAATGGTAAGAATGCTGCAATCGAAGTCGGAAGTGTGAAAATGGCAAATGCGAGTGAAACAGTTACAAGCATTGTTGTGGTGCGTTTAGATTTTGTTGTTTTCTGATCAAAGGTAACCAACCATGAACCCCTGAATAACTGAGCTATTATAACCGAATTCGATGTTAACGGCAGAAAGTAAACGTATATGGCACATGTGTTAAAAAAAGTCCCATTGCAAATTCGTAGACTAGATAACTGATGAGTGACTTCATGATGAATATCGGACCGATGTTTAAACGCAAGAGAACGTCGTATTCTCTGTTTTTAGTTCTAAATTTCTGAAAAACGCTTAGCTTTTGAATTTGTACATATGGTGGGTATTTCTATTTAAAAAACGATTTTCATGACACACCTCATCGGTACTAACCAGAGTTTCACTTGAAAAACAATTAACGCATGCAAATAAGTATTAAATAGATACTTGGTTAACATGCTCTAATAACTCCATGTATTCAAAACACAAAAACGTACGAAATTTATGGGGCGAAAAAAGTGCATCCCATGGTTGCTTATTCAGGCCATACAAAAATATTTTCTGTGCGGCTAGAGGAACGATAACATTTTTTATCGCTCTTCTAGCCTAGCCGTATAGAAACATTTTTTAGTATGGCCCGAATCAGCCACCACAGTATCCTTTTATTTTGATCGAAATTAGCATGTCCTTATCATCATATCATTATCATATCACGTACTATCTATCTACGCTACTATGCTAATAAGTGAATTCGAAACATTTGTGATTTTTTCTTGTGATTTAGCAAAAATAGGCAACTAAACCATGACTATTCCAAAACTTTTGAAAGGATAGTAGTTCATGTATCTACCATGAAAACCTATTTTGTCTAAAATGTGGAGATTAGTATGTTACTGTGGTATTTTGAAGTCCATAACGCTAAAAATACGAGTATCGTCATCGCGACTATTTGACGTTTGGTTGAGCGAAATATTTCCACGGGCGACGCTTAGTCGAGTGTCTCTGATTAACTTCGTTGAAACAGCAATTGACGAAGTTACCAATCACACCTAATGAATTTAGGCTCGCCCCTCATTCCTCGTCGTCGTCGAATACGGCGCAAATGTGCAGCAACAAGGCGAGTGGCTAATTCAATTACCACGCCGATGCCACTCAAAGAAACGAACGTTATATCGCGCACATGCATGTACAACGAATTGTACATCGAATTGTACATCGAATTGTAGATACACAAGGCTCAATCAGCAAATCAAGCCAGTCAATACGGAGCAAGAACCGAGGGTCCGATTTTTTAAAAAAGATTTGAGGTTCATCTTAGATCGATATTGACAACATAATCTGCCGCAATGAAATGATTAGATACAATTTAGAGTCTTGTTGGCTATGAGCGGAGATGCTTCACATATAATAACAGTAGTAATAACATATAATTCACATTATTTTTTTCAGGTCGGTCCAAAATAGGGTTTTGCAAACTCACCTGTCAGCCGAACGAGCCAATCAAAAGTCATTGAAGAACAGCAATATACCTGCTTGTCACTTCTTTTTCAATATAGATACTAGGCCTATACGTCCTTTATTCTGATATCTTGAAATACCATAAAGGTTGTCGATGAATAAAGTTTTTCAGATTTCCTAGATCTTGATATGCATATTAAAGAGTGAGGTTTTCATTCAGCGTGATGTTTTTGACGCTACTATGTTGTTCCAAGAATTCAGAGGAACGGATATTAATGTAATCAAATTTTCTAGATCTTGATTTGTTACAGAGTGATGTTTTTTGTTCAATGAAATGTATCGAACTACGATCGCCTTCTAAGCTAATCTATCAACTTCGACCGACGTAGAAATGATGGATGTCATTTTTCTCCGCTGAATGGCAGACAAAACGAAAGTATTATTTTGTACCAACTCGACTAGTGTCAAATGTAGTTCCTTTTGTAATCAATCAGTTTAAAAAGCATACGAACGCAGTTATAATCAATCTCATTTTTTGACAGACGGCATGCTTTCTTATTCGTTTGTCGGTTGACGCTATGCCGAACTCTTACCGGTGTTTCCTCTTTAATACCGCATCGATTTATCGGCGTCAAATAAAATCTCTGACACCCGCATTCTCGGCCGAGCGTGACGCAGAAAATTTCATTAAATCCACAACAAAAGTTGCGCGCCCACATCCAACCTACCCCGTACCCCCGGATCGATACTTAATCTAAATGGATGTTTTATAGAGCACAAAATGTTGTCGGCATCGGCTAAATGGTAAATCAATAACTTAATGTTGTTCGGGGATTTTCTACGTGTCGTTTAGCTGCCCCGAATCTTGAGATTAAAACAAGCGTTCCGCCGAATATGAAAGATATTGACGATGGTATCGTTGATATACAACCATGTCTGACTTGAACGCAATATTAACCACCACTGCCAGAACATCGAAACTACAGGGCCCGGTTTCATAGACCGATATTATCTTTAACCCAGGGGTTAATCAACTAAAATGATTTGAGTTGATATGAATTTGGTTAACTGGATCAAAATGAATTAGGTTAACTCCCAGGATAAAGAAAACCAGTCTATAAAACCGACCTCACAGAAGTAATCGAAATGTAATAGAAAATAGTGATCGCTAGAGTTAGCGAGACGTTTTTAGAATTGACAACGTTCTCAGTTTTCGGCTGGATCTTCACTCAACCATCAAAGAAACTTCTTACAAGCGGATTTAATTAGTTTTGCTCGAAGCCAGCGAAGACGCGTTTAAACTCGGGGAAGCTCTAATTAAAAATGATGGATTGCTGCGGGTTATAGGTGATAGATTATTGGTTCCCTGCGTTTGCTGCATGGTTTCGAATCAGAATTCATTACCAAAGAATATCTTATCTATTTTAAATGCGATTTCAAGTCACTCTTTTGTTGAACAGTCATATGTCTTTCTGATAAGGCTACAAAATTGATACACTGTTTCTCCTTTCTGCTTAGCTTAAAAGTTGACCCCAGCCGGCCTCCAATCTACCCTGTACAATACTTCTTTTAAATCATTATCAATTTTACCATAACAGACCCGACAGCTATAAAAATGAGCTGATTGCTAATTTCATCGAACTTTACAAAAATTACCCGGCCGATTAGGAAAAACAAGGTACATGTATCATTTTAGTTTAGTCTAAATGTTGCATCATCGGTATATAAAGGATGTTCGTATCGAAAACCGAATACAGTTTCTATTTCAGTGTATGTTAGCGAGTTTCCTTACTTGTCGATGATCCGAACGAGGTGACTATACACTCGGGACTCATCAGACAGGAATTACCTTTAGAGATGAAACGCCAAAACCACGTTTCAAGTCTTCTTGCTAGGCAGAGAAATTCTTCCGCAAGACAGGTTTGTTGACGTATATGGTAGCGATGAAAGTTAGCTGGGGAAATTTCTCTTAAGTTTTTGACTGAAAATATTTAGTAATTTGATTGATAGGTAAGGTAAAACCAAACCTCATACCTAACGAATCGTAGATAAATTTGCTGTGTTTTCGTACATATATTAGTATGACTTGTACATCCTTTTTTTGGTCATAGCTGGATTTCATGTTCTTTCCCTCGGTTTCGCCTGAATAATCGGGAAAATGTCTCTTTTAACGAATTTGTTCTCGGAGTCTGTCCTCTTGTCCGTAATCCATGCCATATCAAATAACGAAATATTAGACGACAGATTTTAGACTTAATGTACCTGCTACAAGAAGATTTGCGACGAGAAATTATGTTTACTTAGGATACGTGTCGAACGCTGAAACACCGCTAAACATCGCGAAAACCGTCGTTTCATATTACGGGGAACATTTCGAGCAAATATCGAGACATAAAAATTAAGAAGGATATCGGAATTTCACATTTTCATACATTTGAACCCATTGGAAAATCGACTGAAATGAGATATCGGCACAATCCAGATGGCACTACAATACACTCAGTTGTACGTAGTGAAACTTAGTTTAATTTCAATGAACTTTGAACTGGATAGGCTCCCAAATGGAAATGTTGTCAAATGAGTCATCAAAAAGATAAAAGAACGACGTTCCCAATAAGTGTATGGTAGTTTTATCAGCTATTGAGAAAAGTTGACTCAAATCTAATTGAAATGTAGAAGAAATTGAAGCGCGGTAACCGAGTAATCACTAGCGAACCTGGCGGGTCCTCGCCTGCCATACGTGGAATCCTCGATTGCCACAATAGCGGTGCGGGTGCCCCATTGTGAATGGCGATTGAGATTCTGTTTTGAAATATGATGATATATTCGATGTAATGCTGCAAATCCATATTTATTACAATTCCGTTGTTTGACATTTTAAACTCTTCCTCCTGCCAAAATTCCTCTATGCAGGGCATGTGACATTGGAACCAGAATATTTGATCTAACAAAACGGCTGGAAATCAAATTTTCAAGTAAATTTATATAGTTTAACATTCCGTCTTTGAATAAAACAAAATATATCTACACTTGAAAAATCATCCCATGTAAAATCTACGACTTCTAAAGATATATATTATTTACCTAAAAGATGGATTTACCAAATCAACGTAAAGGCAACCCGAAAAAACAACATATTCTACTTTAATGATAATGTACCTATCCGACAGTGGATTTCTGGTTACCCGTAATTTCAATATATATATATATATATTTCATATGAAAATTATTTCAGTATTAAAGCTATAATCTTTTTTTGATTATACTTCGTAACACAATTCTATCGCTCCGTGAATCGAAATTGGTCAAGCTGCTGAAATGCCTGCATCGTATAGGAGCCAATCATACATCGTTTTCACGTGTAAATACTTCTTGTGATGGTAGAATAGCCTATATATACTCTGACGTGGAGAAAATTTATAAGTTTAAAACCTACTTTGTACAGAATTTAAGAGATTAAAACGAATTCTACTTACAAAGAAATAAGTGTTAAGAGTTACGTCGTGTATTTTGATTTTAATTCTTGACAAATAAAATTAATTCCAAATCTTTTAAATTCTGTGTGTAGCGAGTTTTAAACTTACTTTTTCTGATGATTCGCATTGAAATTGAATATTTTTTTATTTCTCGAATGTTTAGGTACAATTGACGGGATTTGCGTAACAAGTTTTACGGGTTCGTTTTCTTGGACTTGGCGTTCGACATTGCAAACTGGAGAACTTATTCTTCTTCAGCCAAGAATATTTTCGGAACAAATTTGTGAACGTATTGTCCGCTTTGGTCCGCAGGGCCCTTTTACTACGTTTTGGCGGTGGATACTCGATCACAGGCTCCGGTACTGGCTGCAGGTTGAACCGCGAGATTTCCTTGATCCACTCGGCGACCTGTTCGTGCGTATTTCGATCGGCCGGTTCGTTCGCGGGCGCCACGGGGTGATTGGACGGTGGCCACGTACGAGCAAATGAACCATCAGAGTCGCTACTGGTTACGGTGTCGTCATCGGACGTTTCGAAAGATACAATCGAGTCGGCGTTAATGAAGCATCTCTTCTGAGAGCAGGAAACAACACTTTTGTCTCCATCGCTTTCGCTGAAGCGCCGACAAACTTTAGTAGGACTATCACGTAATTCACCTTGCAGACGGTCCCCCGGTGGCGCATCAAACGCTTCCGCCGTCGAAGCGGGTATTTCGGCAACTTTATACGAATCCGACGCTACGATCGACTGAATTGATGACGGCCGTTTTTCTTTACGGCGGAATATCCGCCGGAGAGTATTCTCAGCGCTCGTGTCGACGGTGTTTGTATTTCGGCTGTTTGACGAGCATACAGATGCGTGTTTGGACATCGCCGACGGCTGTATCCGTTTTTCATGTTGTGCTTCGATTGAAGAAGACTGACGAGCCGGACTTTTTCCGACGACGCTCGACGCGATACCGTTTGAGGAGGATCGGCCGCCTATGCGTGAAGCCGCAACGCGCCGAGAATACCGCGAGTAGCTGGAACGTCTGGTCCCCGCGCTAACCACGCTGCCACTTTCTAACGCCAAGCTATCAATAGTCATTGTGTGTTTTCTTTGCGAAAATATATCGTTTTCGAAGGCTTTATTTACATAACCCTGCGTATGCCTCTGCGGTATATCTCCGTCGTAATCATCCCACATGAAATCATCGTGCTCGATTTCGATCGCGGTTTCCGCGACGACGCCATTTTTGTTTCGTTTGCTGCCGCGGCCACCGGAAGTGTTGAACTTGCAACAAACTGCCCGACATCTCGTCGATATTTTACCGGCCGCGGAGTTCGCCGGACGCTGGCGACAAAAACTATGATAGACAATAACGAAAATGCAACCGATCAAAAACGCTCCGAATACGGTGCCCAAAATGGCGAGTTTGTAGTTCGTTGTCGCTAGTTCGTGGTCGAGTGCCAGCGCTAACACCGTACACGTAGCGTTCTCTAAAATCACAAGAAAATAGTACAGAAAAACTACCCGTAATCTCTCGTTCCCTTTACAATTTACGAGATCGAATATCTGCGCGTAGGCGCGCTTTACTTCGACCAGGCGGCATTTTAACGTCCGGCTTTTGCGCGTGACCCGTCTGAAGTCTTTGCCGATGTACCAAGCGAAAAATACGAAAAAGTGAATGCCGATCGGCACAAATACCCAGAACTGTTTAGCCATGGCAAATAGCGAGAACGCCGCTACTCGAGAGGTCAACATAAAAAGCCGCCATAGACACTGAATAAACAGACGAAAGAAATGTTTCCTCGCTCTCAGAAACCACTCGGTATCCGGTTTACGATTACTGCTGGCTATAGGCTTTCCGTTCTCCGTGATCGGCGAATCGGGCGTCGGATTATCTCGGGCGACGTCGGCAGTTTGCGGCTGCGGTGGCGGTGTAACCGGCTTCTCGGTGTAGGTCGCGAACGTCACCGTCAGCGACAATAAGGCGATGATACAACACGATATAACAAATGCATTCTGAGATACGTGAAATAATAGGAATACTTGTATGACCAGATAGGGGCCCGTCTGTATCAGAGACTGTATGTGGCGCAGAGTTATCAACTCTTCGTAATCCGCGTCTTCGTAGACGACTAGCAGCTTGAAGTAGCGCCATATCGGCCCGAACTGGAATACGTGGACTACGACGCATAGGACGGATTTCGTCCTATCTTTGTGAAAATCCAAGCGTTTATAAATCCAGACTAGAGACGTAACGTTCATCGTCAACAAGGCAATCAACACTAGACAAACTATCGTTATTTGCCAATAGGCACCGGTGTGCCGATATTTCGTGGCCGCTTCAATCTGCAGACATAACTCAGCTACGTGTAAAAATATATGTATCGTACTAACCGTTCGCGACATCTTGTATTTAACGCAAACCCCGTCAATTTACCCGATAACGGCGCATCGAAAGTTTCGGCGTCGTCTGAAATAGTCCGGTATAGACGAAATAAATCCGATTCGCCTAATTCGATATTCTCGTTCATAGAAAACAAATCGAATTTCGCCCGATCCCGACGGCCTTTCGGTAACCTTTACAGAAGTCGACGCCGATGAGAAACCGAATTTTCAAACCGAGCAGATAACGGCAAAAGTAGATTTAACCTGTTTGTTGTTTGCGCGCGGTTCGATGGAATGAATCGCTAATGGCGCGCTGATACTATACTTTTCTCGTTGTTGCATCTCGCCATTAACGCGGCACTTGAGAGGATGCTCGCGCCGGTGTTCGGATGCGACGAGTAGAAAATTTGTATGCGGGTCCGCGGTTATTCGCGGTTTGCTGAATGTTCGCTGAAATCAGGCGTGAGAATCGCATCGACTGTGACTCGCGTATTCATCGTTCTTTCGATCGAGCGCTGAGATTGCGTCACGACGCATATCCGGTGGCAAATCGCCGCTCTGATCACCGAGCAGTTCGGATTAGTACTTACCGCGGCGGTCGTCTGCTGGTCAACTCGATTCGCGTGCCGAAGCAATTACGCTGCAAACTAGCGACTTCATTCCTCTGAAATCTCAGATTGCATCATGATTCTGTTGTATAACGAGTATACACACGCAAATATGATTTTGATTATGGGCGCACATCAGGCAATATCATCGTTTTCCCAATCGCTAATTACATTAGTACACTTTACCACGCGTATGCAGACACTTCACTTTATTTCCCTTCTGTCTGGTCGATACTACGGCAGACGTGTTAAGTTGTCGTCGTCGTCGGGGCGATGCGTACTCGAAAGCATCTGGAAAATGAAGAAAAATAGCTTTTACAGATAATTGGAATTCTATTCTCGATAGCAACAGTCACTTTTAATGAAAAGAATAGAATGACGCAAATTTCAAGATGTATATACATAGAAATATGTCCCAATGAAGTCCCACGGAACTTGATGATGGCTGTTTAGTCAACAGCCGGAACGTTGTGGCTTCATTGTAATAGATTCTATCATATAAAAAGTCAAATTGTGGGACTACTTCACTTTTTTACAGTGTACGGATTAGAATGTTTATTCGACCACAGGGGTTCGTATTTGAAGTTTGGGGGTGAGCTGTAGCTTAATTCATCCAGCATCCCTGGTACTATTACCAGGGATCAATACTGGATGATCTAAGCTGCAATTCACTCCCAAACCTCAAATGCGAGCCCCTGTGTATTCGACTACTAACTGTTTATACATGTAAATGGAAAATATTCTCAAAATATTCTCAAAATGCAATCGTTGGTTTCTTGTATGTATATAGATCTAATATAAGTTACAACCACGCTTCGAAATCTCAAGATAATCATTGAAGTGGAGCCCTGGAATAATCGCTGATGTCCCGTATGATGTTCACAGGCAACATGATCCCCGCAGGCAGCAGTCAACTGTCACTTGTTACTTTGAAGCATCCGATTGCGCTTGCCGGCCGACACGCTGTGGCGTATAGGAAGATGCTCTATAATAGTTTGTTGACTTGTTGCTGAAAATTGGCATACGCATGGTTTTTACGTGAATGATAGAAACGATCGCGAGTTTAATAGAAACAAACATTCAGCACGTTTTATATCAATGTATTGTGTTGTAGTAATTCGTCGTGCGTTATCAATCAGATCAGCTCTGGAGGCTTTCTATTTTCCATTAATACGTTTTAAGAAAAATCGCTAAATTCGGCGTGCAAATCCGGTGCACGCTTAATGGCGATAGCAATCCCGGTAGACCGAGCAATTACGGCGTCTTTTTATTGCGTTCACAATAAAAATGTATTGAAATAGATATTTATAGCAGCGCGAAGTGCAATTTGCAGAAGCGATGGGTATTTATATTTTATTACATTCCTATCCATTACCTCTACAAGCCGCGTTGTGCGAGTGCGTTGGAACCTGCTTCACAGATCAACGGCTTTAATTAGTTTCATTAGTAATCATAACACAAAAACCATGATACTTTAATGAAACGATGAGTTGTTCTGTGAAACGGACCCCAGGTTCAATAATCTTCCAGTTAAGATAGGGAGATATCTAAATACGTAATAAGAGATCAACCTGACGTGTAATAAGTGCAATCTTAATGTATCGGAGATGAGATGCGCGTTATACTCGTATGGCTTTATTTTGAAAGGCTATGGCATTCATGTATACATATACCCAGCTATCTCACTGCGGTTCCTGGGATTCGTAAATTATTGTGCTTCCTCTTCAATTCTGATAGAGAAACCCTAATAACGCAGGCTTATTTCATAAAAAGGCAAGCTAAAAGTTTCCGTCTTAAGTAAATATCACGCTGTACTGTCCGAAAAGGAAAGAAAACTAAAATGATACTGCAATGTTTATTCATATTCATCCTACATATACTTATGTATCAATACATATATCTTCAATATGTTTCTGTGCTCAAAGATAATGTAATTTGCACAGCAACATAAACTAAATCTAAACAAAAAAAAACTTGAAAGTTTATTGACGCCTTGAAGAAAAACAACACACATATTGGTTTGAGATGGTCGACAATAAAAAGATGATATTAATCATCATGTGATATCAACTATCAATAATAATTTTAGATTTGAATATATATGGTCTCTTAGACCTTGAGGTCAAGAGTACCAAAATGGATACTACTACTAATAATGATAATTGAATAAAGAAGTTTCCAGTTTCTAGGCGCCATTTTGTGGCGGTCCCTCGAGGTCCCTATTGTTGCGATAATTTGCGCTCATTTTTAAAACATAAGTTTAGATTGAATATCATATAGTGCTGCAGTCCCTCGCTCGACGAAATCGAATTATACACCATTTTAAAGGAAATTAAATGCATATATCTGCTGGCGATTATTGGAATTTTTGAACTCAACAATTGAGAACAGTGAAGATGTGAAACCAAGGACCGCATATCTTAACCGTGCGTAAAAGAAATCGCAATATTTATTAATTTTAAAATATCTAAGTATCTCTTAAAGCTATATTTCCAATTTTCACAGAGGTTAAAGAGGGTTATTTGCAGTTTAAGCCTGCGTTGAATTTTTTTGAATATCTTTCCTGACGACTGATCTGTACCCGCTTGAGTTTGAGATTACGCGCAAAAGGGGTCTCCCACTGCGCACCGCCATTTCACTGAACATTGAGATTTGTGAAAAGAAATCGCAAAAATAAGATTTTTTACTGGTTTATCAATATTGCTTCTGATGGTTATATATTACCTTTATTTTCGTATGGTTGAAAATGAACTTTGAGTGCTTTGATGAATTCGAGTTTTGTAGCGTTGGGAAATTAAAGGATTTCTTGTAAGAGTGGGGACTTTCTGTGTTGGTTGCAAATATGGCCTAGTTGAGAACCTAATTTGCGTTTCAACCGAATGTACCACTCATTGTTGGACACTAGAAAAAAAATCTAAGTTTTTATATATTTTTGAATATGCGGCGCAGCTGAAAGTTGCCAAACTGGACGTTGACCCCCTAAAACAGAATATCAAATGGGGGACAGATATGAACCACTTTAAATATTATATTGGAATTTTATATCAGTAAGGTTTTCTGGTCGATGTTTTCCAGCAAGAAGGTTGAGATTCATTAATTAAATTCATCGTATGATCCCAGAATGAGGGATTACCAGAGAGAGATATGTGTTAAATATGTCCTAAGCGTTTAAATTGACTGGCACATTTCACCATCGACTCTAAAACGTTTGATTTCACCGAACACAAAATCGGCGCTAGGCTGGACGAGCTGTATACGACAATCCCTCAACTGGGCCGTTCACACTTCAATAGCGGGACAAACCGGATCCCGAAACCAGATTAACGAATTGCCCCCGCCAAAATACGGTACAAAGAAGATATGGATTATCATCTCAAAATATCCCCATGGAAAATGTGAAGAAATCAAATTGCATTTTAAAATTTCTTGTCGCAAATCTCAATGTTCAGTGAAATTACAATGCGCAGTGGGAGACCCCTTTTGCGCGTGATCTCAAACTCAAGCGGGTACAGATCAGTCGTCAGGTAAGATATTCAAAAGATTTTAACGCAGGCTTAAACTGCAAATAACCCTCTTTAAACTCAGTGAAAATAGGAAATATAGCTTGAAGAGATACTTAGATATTCTGAAATTAATAAATATTGCGATTTCTTTTACGCACGGTTTAGATATGCGGTCCTTGGTTTCACATCGTCACTGTTCTCAATTGTTGAGTTCAAAAATTCCAAGAATCGCCAGCAAATATCTGCATTTAATTTCCTTTAAAATGGTGTATAAATCGATTTCGTCGAGCGAGGGACTGCAGAACTATATGATATTCAATCTAAACTTATGTTTTAAAAATGAGCGCAAATTATCGCAACAATGGGGACCTCGCGGGACCGCCACAAAATGGCGCCTAGAAACTGGAAACTTCTTTATTGAATTGAGCGGCAACCAGTCTCACCCAGATATATCGATGACGTAGCACACATCCTCCCAAAAATGATAATCAAAATTTTATAAAAAATGAAATAAGAGTTGTAAGATTGCAATTGTTATTTTGAAACGCCAATATTGATGACGTAGTGCACATGGACTCACGCACAGAACCCCTCATATAACGCATATAACTATGTACAAACATTATTGCAACGGTTTTTGCGGCGTCAAGAAATCTAAATCTAACTCAAGACGCGCCGACATGTTTCTATCGCTGAGTCCCATGTATCCTTTTTGTCCAACGGGTCGGCGATATGAAATCACGGAATTACCAAACGACGAAACGTTAGGTGCAGTTTTTGAAACCACAGTTTTACGATGCAATCATTCCCTTTAAAAAAAACCTCCGACAGTTCGGCTGCGGGGAATATCGCAATATACGCAAACAGCAAACAATAATCCCCACACAGATCGACGGTGGTGGCAACGTTCAGATATTGGACGTGGATTACGAAGAATAATCGGCATAACGGCAGTCAGAATGGTCGGTTCGTGATCGCGCTCAGAAACGACCACTTTGCGTAAAAAAAAATCTCACATTAATCCGACGTTTAGGCGAGTATGATATTTGTATCTATATGCAGACGTCAGCATGTCGATGATGCTGTAGATAAACAAAGAATACATTTTTATTGGTATAAAATCTAGATCTGATATGAACACTGCGTAAGTGCAGACATTTTTCATATATAACGGCTTATTGTATTTAGCCGAAACGTTGTTCGAAATATATACCATTAATTTACCATAGAACCTTTCTTTTTTGGTTGAATCAATCGTGGGATTTCTATCGTTATTCATCTGACACAGATATTGTGTATCTTCTCGACTCATAACACTCCTACACCTACTCGGGGAAACGCTAAGGCTTTTCTTTGAAAAAGAAATGGTCATAACCGACACGATGGATCTTAAGATTAATTGAGGAGTATTCCGCAATGTTGGTAGCTCTACGATGTACTAAAAATCGGCGACCCTGTACCTTCGATTGTGGCGAGGTCTGGAGTAATGTGATCTTATTTTGTATCGAAGTTATCGTAGTTTTTGCAGTGAAGACAAGGCGAATAGGTATAAATAGAAGGTTAAAGAAAACTGATACCTCGTTTCTCCTTTCTGCTTAAAAATTGACCCGGTCTGTCGCCTATATACCCTGTACATTACTTTTTTTAAACCATGATTAAGCTAAAAATGACAGACCTGGTAGAAATGAACTGGTTGTGAATTTATTGCGATTTACAAAATCACATTTCCGATTAGGAGAAACAAAGTATCACTTTTTTAGGCAAATAAATTTTCTAGGCCTACTGGTATTTCGAAAACATCACGCCTACCCTATATTTCTTGGTTAAATTTCACATTCGAGCACGGTTCGCAGTTGGAATCACAGCGATAGTAAAACGCACACATATTTTTTTCTTATTTGCTAACGTGTTTTTTCTACGTTTTACTTGTAATTGCTATTTTTGTGCTTATCTTTTCGAAATATACTCGAAATACAATTCGAAGTGTCGCTCGTATCGGAAAATATACGCACTTAACATACATTTGACACAATTTCTCGTTTGCGCGGTGCATTTTCCCCGTTAAAATATCTAAAAGCCAATAATAATGCATTCATAAATATGGAACCGTTTATTTCATAAAATCTGATCCCGAAAAAGAAAAATTTCTTCAACGGTCAAAAACCGATAATATTTCGAACACAACGAAACTACTCACGACTTTAATGCTGTTCCAATATCAACCTTCAGTTTGAATGCGTCAGAAATCTTCAACAACGATCTGCCAGTTTTAACATAGCCCAAATGTTAGTTTAAACGCATTTCGACAATAAGCAAATTGTCGAATTTGCTGCCGAACATTTGAAAGTATGTAAACGATATATACATTAATACGTATACATAATGTGCGTGTATATAATATGAGTGTATAATTAAAGCTGTAAGAATTCCTCGATGAATGCAAACGCACGTAATACAATATTCGTCGAATTCAAACGAAGATTTAATCTGAAATTTCAATGATCGCACGTTAAATACTCTCAGCGTGGTAGACCTTGTTTATGAAGTCTAAATAAAGGCGTGTAATTTGCGCAACGAAAACACTGAACTATATTCTCGGCCGATGCTTGGCTTAAGGCCCTCACTTGATTTGTCGTGTCGAATTCACCAGGCTTCAGGGACTACCCTAATATGTAACTCTTTTAATATAAGCATCAATACATCTGAAAATTCAGCTTCATTTTCAACTGAACTATAAATCCATTATAATAGAATCTAAGTTAATGGTCAAACATTTGAATCCTTTTATCACCGTAAGACACTAGCTGAAAAATTTGCTGGAAGAAATTTTACTCGATATTCTTGTTTTATCGTTTTAGCACATGGTTTCAAGATGATTGAAACTCATGATCTCTTTCGGTTCGTTCCGATAAATAATGAAATTACTTTTCGATTTATCTAGTATCGGTTCTAAAAACCTAACAAGATGGCAAGTTGCCGACTGAAAATACTGTAGTCAATATTGTGATTTTTTTCTAGATATTTGACCATATGCCTATGTTTCTTATAAAAACATTTCAGCCATTCGTCGTGGTTCCGTGAATATTTCTACAGCATTGAAGCGAATTTGAACAACTTTCGCCGCGTACCGGTTGAACTTAATTTTCATAATTACGATCTTTAAAACCTGTTTGCAATGTAGAGCGTGAACTTCCTTTCTAGCGCCTGGATGACTTTTCATAACTTCTTAGGGACAGTTTCTCAGAGGTCGATAGCGGTTTATAGATTTCATTGTGAAGAGTTTAGAGTAATTGGATCTGAACTGATTTGAACTCTTACTCGAACTCACATCTTTACGTACGTAGGCTATGCGGTTGTGTGGGCCAAACCTTTGAAGAACTGTTGCTCAAAATTTCGTTAGAGTTAACCAAGTTGGTCAGAGAGTTAACCAGTGGATAGATGGCATAATGGCAATCAAAAGCGCATTGTTACTCCCGCCGCGGTTATCTTTAACAAACTTTTGAGCGACGGGCCGCTGACCGTTCGATCGAAACTGTATTTTGCACCGCTTCGTCTTATAGCACGCGCTTGTTTTCTCGGAAAAAAACTTCGGTTGACATTTTCAGCTAAATTTATCGTCAAACAAATAAGCAACAGGCCCCCGAGTGCTAGCGCCTCGTCTTATCCCACCGAACCGACGCCGAGCTAATTATACAGCCACCATCGTTGCAGACGAAGCGATAAAACGATACGTGAAAATTATCCTTTCTTTTCTTCTTTTCTCTCTGATATCCGAATGCGTTGCTGGAAGCGGTATACGCTCTTCAAACGACGAGTTGGACAACTTGCAAAACATCGAAAGACAAATGATGTGAACCCGCGACATTCTTCACTGCGCGACACGCCTTGTAGATTTATGCCGCTGCACGTTGAACACCGGATATCTTAATGCACGCTATAGAGCGAGACAGCGAGAAAATGTTACATCAATCGTGACAGCGAGGACATAACTGCAACCGGTATAATTGTGGAGAACCTGACGGCGCGCTAGTTCTCTTTGAATAGAGAAAAATTTGGACTATTCTTCATCAAGGTTCCCGAGGCCTATCATGTGAAAGAAAGTGAAAGAAACATATTCGGCGCTGAAATTCCAGCCGTTAATGTTAAAAACTAAAGCTAGCGCACCCAAAGACAAAACAAGACGATTTTACGGGGCTGCGTTGCTCCGAAATAAGAAACACAGTTTACAGAAACATGTTGGCTTCGCCGCGAAACGAGAAACATTGTTTCGATTGCCGTGTTTCAGATAACCGACACACAAAGACAACCAGTGTATCACATTAATGATCAATATCATTACCATCTTGAATTTCATATCCTGTGATCCCGGGCAAATTAAGATATCGAAATGCATAAACACAAATCATTTATTCAGGTTTTTCTTGCTGTCTGCGCTTTATAGCTATGGACGCCTCGAAAAATACACATATGTATTACGTATTATTGTCGACAATGAATCATATAAATCATATAGCAAGGATCAATGAAGTTATTTTGGTCTTGAATATATCGATGATTGAATTGAATTGACCGGCAACCAGTCTAGCCCGGATGTATTGATGACATATTGCACATCCTCTCAAACAATGATTATTGGAATTTTTTTAATTCATGAGAGTTATGAAATGTATTCAATTTTGAAATAAACGCCAAGATTCATTGTAACTGTCACCTTGAAACCCAAATATTGATGACACAGTGAACCATGAATCACACAGAACCCCTCATATAACGCATGCTATTGGTATAAGTATATATAAACATTATTGTAACGGCGTCAAAAAAGTCACTTATACCATCGACTGTGGTGGATTTGAATGTTCTCATGACAACTCCCATGATCCTATGGTGGTTGTTTAGTAATAGGCGTGTCGGGAATTTCCCTTCAGTAAAATGTTTATCAAGTTTTGGTTTTGACGGGTGTTTTTATTGTTGTCAGATCAGTTTCGAACCAGCTCGCAAGCAGCTATAACATGTCGGATTTAAACGGATGTAAACAGCGTTAAATAAACTTTGTTATATGTAGAAATTTATTGGGCGTTTTCAATCGGATTTTCTAACAGGCTTTACTTCTAACTTATACTTCACCAATTCTTAAGGGTATTATTTGCTATCGACCTCAGCCGCAATCTATTTGTCATATTTAAAAGCCTCAACTTATTTGTACTCTCTAGTTCAAAAAGGCATAAGTTAAAGTAAATCAAAAAGGCGAACGAATGGAAGAAGAAATATCTACGATATTTTCGACGTCTGAACTTCAGCATGAAGTCTCTAAGTTCTTCTTCACTTTAATGTACCATTAGAACGAATAATGGTCCATTAGAATCACAATAAATGTAAATCTATACAGTTTGCATCGACGATGGTATATTTTATTCGGAAGCTGGATAGCTTTTATTATCTTTTTGAGCGAGAGAACAATGCGGCGACTTCCGAACGCGATTGCGATCGTTGCGTGGAAGAGAAAAACCTGCGGGTAAATTGATCTCTGGTGGTTGCGGCTCGTGGTACAGAGATCCTCCTCGTCGAAGTTTAGACTGCATCAAACACAGTGTAATCGAATCACCGACTCGACAAGATGCGAATGACGATACGCACGATACAAGCGAGTCATCCATAATCTTAAGCAATGGCGTGGTGGTGGTGGTGGTTTTCGACACGAGACCACTTGATTAGGCTATACATTTCATCTTCTAAATCGGCGCATTGATTTTCAGTAATGAAGGTACAATTGCCGTCTTTATTAACTGCAATCGGTGGAAGTGGTCCACCGAGGATGGTAGTTAGCAACATGTATGATACGTCGATTAGCCTAGATAGTCTCCGGTCCATGTATTCATCTTAATAAATGGTTTCCGGGCAGACGAAAATATACTTATTGAATGACTTTTTGGTTGTAGCTGACAATGGAGATGTTTAAGCTTATTTCTGGAATCTTGGAATACGATGATCTTTTTTGCGATACGTATCTATCATCGTAACTAATTCATCGCGTTAATACTAGGCCTTCAATCATTTGCGAACGGCAAAAATGTGGTGCTCGCGTGCAGCGGACTGAATATGTAATGACAACTCGGTCAGATCGTTTTCATACAAAATGACGTCGCTTCATACCACATAACATATTCATTATTCAAAAGAAAGACATGCAAATGAAAGTAACAATGCTAGTAATTGTAGGTATGGGTATGTTTCGGTTACAACCGAACGAATGTTTTTCCCTACTACAACCATACAGACCCTGAACTGCGTAAACGCTGACCTTCCCATCGAAAGCTTAGAAAGCAATTGGCAATCGCTGAAATAGTTGGTGGCCTGAATAAACAGTGGTTAAATTTCTCCTAATGCCTCGCTGCAGTTGAGTGTGTATATAGGTCTACCTGGTTGCAGTGTTGAACTGGACATAATTTTGGTGGAATCGGTGAAGCCGTATATAGATTTTTTACGGTGCATAACGATATTCGCCGAGCGAAACCTTATAGCTGGATACCAGATCAGTTATACGACTCGATGTCAACCGTATGTCTTACCGACCGACCGACAAGACGATGACCGAATGTTTTGCTTTCTAATTCAAGCTTATTTACGGAACTTTTGAGCAATATCAACGTCGGTAATTACCTGAGAAGACTATATCCATCACGGCTCTGTACGTGACCTGAGTGACTCTTTAAATGCATACACACGGCGCGGTATTTTTGTATTATCGAGACCCAATGGTGGCTAGACAGCTATTTTCAGAATTAGTCTACAACTACCAGGCCCTCGAATTCTACATGTTTATCCTTATGTTATTCTACCAGCATCCCCCAGTTTTTGATAATGAGAAAGTGTTTTAGGCGAAGCCCTGCGAGGGTTCATGGCGGTTTTTGAAATTCTTGAATAGCATTGAATAATTATTTTCAAGGCCTTAAAAAGCATTGAATTTATATGCGAGAGGCTTTGAATTTAGGGAAGAAGCATTGAATTTTCATCTTGTAGTCTTAAATTTTTTTGTTGCATTTTTGCGAACTTTTTGGCGTTAGATACTTTGATGATCAATTTGCGACGAAATTTTGTCTACCGATCTTTACCAGACCTTTTTACCGATGACATGTGGCCTGATCAAAATTTGAATGGATTGAATTCTGCCGACGTTTCAAGAGTGCACTTGTCACTTAGTTATGGTTGTCATACGGGGCCGGTCCTGATTTAAACAGCAATTCTTTGGATTGGTCTTGAATCTTAGTTTTTGGTGGCCTTGAAAGGCCTTGAATATAAAGCATCCTTGAGAAAATGACCCTTGCCTGCGCACACACCCTATTTCATAGTATCGTCCCGTTACGGATAGGCCTCCAAATCTACGGCACATCGCAATTGTATATATTGGTTCTTAGAATTACACTTCGTCGGTTTGTTGCTTTATTGTATTTTCGAACCGATGATGTTTGATGTTTTGTAACATTGAGGGACAATACAGTTTTGAGTTTGAATTTTTGTAATCGTTTTATCTCCATTTTATTCCATTCTATTCGATTTTACTCTACTCTGCTCTGCTACGCTACTCTACTCTAAGCGTGGTCCAACTGAGCAAAATAATCGCTAATGGATTTACGACGTTGCGCCATATCTTATTTTCACGCTAGATCTACTCATTAGAATTTTTTTGTGTCAATTAAAGGAAAAAAATCCACCTCCCCACTGACGACTTTTCAACACAAATACACACACACGCACGTTCACACACACGTTGAGAAACCTCAGATACGAGGTTTTGTCGATTGATTTACGGAACCAAAATGATTATCGGTCCATACATTGTATCGAGCGATTTTTCAAGACGCAAGCGATCGATGTGTCAGTTTCGGTGGCGTACTCGTCCAACGGCCCGTTACTCGGGTCCGACTGATTGACGGAGTGAACGCACTTAGTCGACGTTCTACATCAGCTGATTGGGTCGGCGTAAGATCGCCTATACATCAGGTACATATTGGATGAAACTAAAGACATTCGTTAGTTGATTGCAACGACTAGGAAAACATCAATACAAGTTAGGTGATTTCATTTTTGCGGGAAAAATAAATAAGTATCAGTGTACATGGAGTTCTTCCATTTCTGAGTTAAAAGAAAATGTATATCCTTCACAGCATATTCATATCTTCAACTATCTATTTTGTTACTATGAGAAGTATACTTGGTGAAAGGTGAAATTCATTGAATTTTCTCATTTGGTAGAAACTTCTACTATGTCTATATCCAAAATTAATGAGTTGATGCCATCTAGGTTTATCACACATAATATTTTGATATTCAAGGATATATGTGTAGAAAGATATATACGGTATGTAGTTCACTTCATATTAAGAAAATTTCGGAAAGCATCTAGGCCTACAGACAATGGACATCACTAATGAGGTTTGATTTCGATGGTAGTATAACGGATGATTTTAATACGAATTTACTTAGCTAAACCATGGTGTATGGGCGGACATGAAAACGAACTAAAATCACGTGCTTGAAGATACAGTCGGTTTTTCAGAGGATTCTCAGGCAATAAAGCGAATTTGGTAACATATCGGCAGGCGGTAACGGTCTTCAACTGTATTAGAACCCAACATTTTTTTCTAAATCTGGTCTCAATTATACTATATTGTATTGACATAATGTAAGCAAAATATTTTCTTTCACATCTGCTGCAATCTCAATTTTTCAAGCATCAAGCCTCATTAGCACAATGTTTTCCATTTCGTGCATTAGCCATCCTCCCTCGGTAGGGATTCGAACCAATTCTCATCACTAGACTCAGCCACGACAAGGAATCCTGTCACACTTGACCGGATGCGCAGTTACATGCGCAGGTTTGCCGCACGAACAGTTGCGGCACCAATCAGATTGCCCGTTTTATAATCGCTTTATAAAATAATTCAATTTCTGATTGGCTCATAATGACATCATCTAAGCCGCGCGTGTAGCGGCGGACTCGGGCTAGTGTGGCAGGGTCTCGTACCGTGACGAGTCTCGATGCCATCAGATTCGAATCCCTGCCGATATAGGATGGCATAAGCCGATGCGTATATACTTCACTTGAATTCTCTTGAATTAATCTGGTTTTCACCATAAGGTCGGGATTCGTTTTAACATCGCAGGTATATCCGTGCGACTTACTATTTCGAGAGTATAGCTTATTTGAATCGGTTTAATTAGCAGTCATCATTCGGTAGATCATTTGTCACGATTCTTCACGTGTAGAAGTTACCGATAAGTCTTACTCGGTAATTAGTCACGCCGCGTGAACGTCTCCGTTATGACGCCTCTGTATTCCTGCGAATTATTGATAGACCCAGCGCATATTATGTGTGGCTGTTTCTAGCCAGCTAAAATAAATCTCCTCCTGACCCTTGATAACCACCGTGATATGAAATAATAGCAGACCTGTTGCAAGGGGAAGAGGTTATTTTTCGTATGACCAAAAAAATAGCTATTTTTCATCAAGAAAGACGCTGGGTAAATTAGTTTCTCGGTAACAAATGCATTCATTCATCTTTCTATACATAAAAGAAAACATATTTTCGAAATAAGAATTTCAAAACTTAAAGAGCCTCAGATTTCCTTTAAAAAAGTTTTGGCGCGACTCAAAATTTTTCGTTTTGGCGCCCCCAACAAATGGAAAACAAAGAATATCCAGTTTGGCGCACCAAAAAGACTAGAAATCCATTTTGGCACGCAAATGGAATTTTTGGGCGTTTTGGCGCGGTTATTTTCGTTCATAGATACGCTGGTTATTTAATCGACTATACGATGTAGTCATGATTCCTAGTTGGTACGTACGCGTGTACTCGTAATTTAGCTTTCAATTTGAGTGCTGCAGTCACTCGTGCATAGAGATCCACCTCAGTAAGCGAACTGACGTTACGATGATCGACCTCTTACAGTTCTTAACATGCAGACGAACTCATCTTATCGAAGTACTCGTCGACGAATCGCGTTGCATCCGAGATTGATAGCATAAGTAAGTCAACAACGACATCGCGTACTAATTGTTCTCCAACTTAACTGATAAGTCTGACAACCGTTAACAATTTGGAACAGCAGGCAAGGTAATACATATACGGACGACTATGCGAACAATGGAAACTAGAACAAGGGTAAAATCTCGCAATATCGAAAATATGACGATACTTTTAACAAAACAATGATCCAAATAACAGATTCAAATTTTTCATAAAGAATCTTTTTTCAAGAAATTCCATTTCCAGTGCTGCTGCGGTGACCAGTCTTGCAGCGTATATGCTTTATCTTCAGTGGCTTGAGAATATCTATATCTGATTATACGCGAATAACATATCGAGGATTCTCCACCGAGTTCGAGAGTGGTTCGAGGGGTTCGCCTCAACATCGGTCGATACATTAATCAAATTTTAGACTATTAAACACGATTGCAAATATACCATCTGCTCTAGACGAGACGAAAGCATCCCCCGATGATTAAATTGTCGAGGAGGGGTAACACCGTGTGTGATCGCGCGAGACGCACCGCTCGATAATGATGATCTGCGCAGACAGATTCTTGAACCGGTATCGATATTGCATACACCGCGCCGTGAGATTGGTTTACCCCAGGCGGGCCCGTCAGCTATTTAGTCGTGGTTCAGAAGACCTCGACCGGTGCATATTACGTCAGGTTACGTTAGCTCATGGACGTGTTTATGGTTGGCTAAAAAATCGTAAAGAAAGCCGTAGCAGTTTCTATTCATTCGGTAGTGCCATATTTCGTATTTTTTCATTTGCTGGTTTTCGTCTCTTAACCCACCGAGGACATGTTCAGCAGGTTGGAACTGTATTTCTTTTTCTTGAAAAGAGGCCAGAGCAGAACCTTCGATCGAGAAACGTATCCACCACCAGATAACGATTGGCGATTTCGGGGTGCGAAAGACCGATGGCTCTCCTAGTGCCGATCATTTTTGCAAGCCAGAACCGCCAAACATTTTTTTGAATATGTTTGATGGTCTTAGTAACGAAGAGAAGCCCCGTGTATAGATCCAATAAAGAAGTTTCCAGTTTCTAGGCGCCATTTTGCGAGTCTAGACTTTGGAGTAATTATGCATATACTTATAATTACTCTTATGTTTGACGGGCCAGATTTCGAAGACGTAGGTATAACTGAGCCGCTGTTGATAGATCGTCTGTCACTAGCGGTGAAACAAGTCTCTTTTACCGCAGCAGCGAGGATTATTTATTATCACTAACGGAAAAAGTTATGCCAAAATTACAGCCCTGATGTATTGTTGTCATTCGGCGTAAATTTAAAAATTCAGAGCAAGTTTCCCTCGGCGATTCAACTGGCGTGTATAATTTTCAATATATAATCGGCTTGTCAAAGTCCTTAAATGCACCAGAAGCAATGTATCACGCGTCCTCGGAAATACGTAATAGGAGTCTGATTCGAGCGAAAATCTAAAAAACGTTTGAACAAGAGAAAGCGAAATAAAAATCCGACATATTTTGGCTCACCTGTTGAATGGTTTTTAGTGTATCTAAATTATTTTCAAACATTTTAACCCATGTTTTTAGTAAACCTACCAGTGTATCTAGTGATTTTGACTTCTTGACATGCTTCATTTATTTTTCTATTTGTAAGACATTTTCAAATGATTATATTTTCATTAGGCATTGGCAGATAGGGATCTCGTCTGCGGCATGAGCAGGTCACGAGAAAGTTCGTATCGAAAGATCGAGTATCTAGTGATCTTGACTTCTTGAAATGTTTCATTCATTTTTCTATTTCTAAGACATTTTTCAAATATTTACATTTTCATTCGGCATTGGCAGATACGGATCTCGTCTGCGGCATCAGGAGGTCATAAGAAAGTTCGTATAAATCATTCTCTCTCTTTTTAGTCAATAATGTTTGCATTGTCGAATGCTCGCAGTCGGTCTACTCATATCGTTGGTACTTTGATGTCTTCGTGATACTTTACATCAGTCAAAATACAATAGCAGTTTGAAGTCTTACTAATTGCGATATAATGAAAGCAATTTTTTTTAAACTGAAATTGCGTAGGGACGTCGAAAATGGTGGAATTGCGTGATTTTAACTCGACGAAGGAATCTACAACTAATCATCGCAGTCCTGTCATGTTCGGTCTCAAATACCCTTCGTTTCGCAAGAAATTGCAATCGATAACATCTTTGTGCGTATCATATAATAATGTATCAATACAGCGACCGTGAAAGATGTCTTCTTTACATTGATATTTCTGTTAGTTACTCGCATTTTTGACCAATTATTATACATGTACTTTGGCTCAACATCGCGAGGAGGTTGGCCATAAAAATAAACGCCGTGTTCTTGCACGTACGTCGTGAGGTGTCGATGTTGGGAACTTAACAGCTGAGCCAAACAAGTCTCAGGCAGTCACCGGGAGTGAATTTAGCTGTCAAGCCTCGGTGTACTGTTATGTAGTAAGTATAGATCCTATTCTCGCGCAAAAGATGATCCAACGCTCGCAGAGATCTTCACCGATTTATTTCATTGCCAATCCTACGGAACCATCAGGTATCTAAGTTGCAAATTTATCCGTCACTATTTGATTGTGCCGATGTTTTTTTTTACGCCGTGAAAACCGTTACAATTATTTTCACAGACATTGATACCTAGTATACTATGCGTTTCATGAGGAGTTCTGTGTGGGTCAATGTGCACTACGTCATCAATATTGGCGTTTCAGACTAACAAAAAAATTGTGAATTTTGGCATTTATTTTGTAACTAAATGTATCTCATAACTTTCATTTTATTTTTGATAGGTTTTGATAATTCTATTTGAGAAGATGTGTGCTACGTCATCGATATATTGGAGTCAGACTGGTTGCCGGTCAGTTCAAATCAATCATTGATATATTCAAATCTAAAATACCGTTATCGATCCTCGATATTACACGTGTTATATCATCTTTTTCTATTGTCGACAGTATTAAGCAATATGTGTGTTGTTTTTCAAGGCGTCAATAGTAAACTTTTAAGTTAGATTTCTTCTTTACAACCGGTATCATACTGACCTATGCAGTGTTTTGAAGCGGTTGCAAGAAGTGGTTCATAAGTTCGCATTTTCCTAACTAAAGCAATTACCAATGATCTTCAGCCAACGACTTGGACTACACTTCACCCGCAAGCGATGCAGAGTTCAAACGATAGAAACCGTCGTTGGATTATGAGGCATATGTATTTGTTTGTAATTTTTCTGCCCTTTTTTGAAACACTTACAAAACATTGCCACTCGAGAGGGGCTAGGCATGAGCCTTTCATTAGCAAGACGATGTTTTCGACCGTTTTGACCGTAAAACCGTTACAATGATTTATATATATACATTTATTACTACACTTTACTATTATTTAAGGCCATCTGTGCGAGTCGGTGTGCACAGCGTCTACGATATTCAGGCGTTTCAAAATACAAAATTACAATTGTGAATTTGGGCATTTATTTTCCAATCAAATATATTTCATAACTTTTTTTTGATAATTTCAATAACCATTTGCACAATACGTGATCAATATATCGGGGCTAGACTGGTTGCCGGTCAACTGAATTCAATTATCGATTATTCAAATCTCCGATATTACTTCATTGATCGTTAAAATCATATGATTTATATCGTATCATATTGTCAACACTAATAAGCAATATATGTGTTATTCTCAAGGCGCCAATTAACTTTTTTGAAGCTAGATTTCTTGTTCTACGCGGAAGCTCATTAGATGGTATGACGAAGTCGTCTCGTGTGTTTAAAGATTCATACGAGATGCCCCGTCCGTTATCAGGTACGGTCGACTCACATTTACATTTTTTGCGCCGTGCGTGAGCGAAAGAATAATTCGCGACACCGGACTTTCCTCATAACAATATCATTCATATCGAGCGCTATTTTCGCTTGTGTCATTACGGTATGTATATGTATATACGTATACGAAGTGCCGGGACTCGGTTAATTATGACGTGATACACATCCTGCGCATTAATCAGGGTTATAAGAAGATTAATTCGGTCTGTCGAGCTAGAATATAGCCCTAAATCTTTATTAACGAGACACGAGAATATCTGAATTAAGATATATTGTTTCGTCTGATCATTCTGTACCGGTGGCTAAAGACGATCCATATTGTGTAAGCCTCGTGCAGACGTATCATGACGTGCGTGCGAAGTTCTTGCGTAATTGGATCTTTTCGAATCGAATTACCGTTACTTGATTTTCGATCCGAAACTCAATTTAAGATCAGAAACTGAAATTTCTTTCGTTTTCCTCGCGAGATTGTCGCTGTTCAAGTGACAGTCGTATACGCTGTACCGAAAGAATTGTCGAAAATTATATATGTCTCATGAAATTCAGAAAATATCTACATTGAAAAAATGGGTTTATACAGTACGGCAGCTTATCTGAGACTCGTGCAAAACCGTCTAGACCCTTTATCACAACGAAATTAATGTGTCGAAAAAAACGTGATACAGTAAACCTCGTCTTTCTCGCATAAACACTCATCCTCGCTTGCCTTTTTGCGGTCCGGTATCGCTCCGCTTCAAATCAACTCGGATAACGGCTTTAGCATGAGTTCGAATCTCTTGACGGGTGAAGACGGAACAAACTGGTTTTAGGTAAGCGAAGTCCGAGTTATGGATAGGAAAGAAAGTTAGGAAATCACAAAATATGATCCCGTCTTTGTCCGAATAGGTCATAAGTCCGAGTAAGGTGAGGTGTAGTGCAAGTCGCGGTTTCTTGACCTAATTAAGTCGATGTGTTTTGCGTTTATAACACGATTTTAATACAGCCACCTGGCCCGAGAAAAATCCTTTCCCTGATTCCAAATGTGGGTTGATATAGATATTTTCAGATGAAATGACAGATATAAGACGCCTGTTATATTGGAAATTTAAATTGAAGCTTTTGCTGATTCGGCATCGTCAAAATACGAACGGCTAATCGATTTTCGTAATTCAAATAATCTGCGTATAGCAAATCGTTTGGAGACACGTCGTCTAGACTTACGCGGACAGCCACGAAAATGAAAAACGAAATGTCATATCGTATAGGCGTGCAGTTAGTTAATTTGAACAATTCCGTTTCCTGTAGCGACGTTCGAAATGATATTTCATCTGGATAGATTCGATTTCACACCGGTTTGAGTCGAGTTTTAACGCTCAGATTAACCGCGTCTGAATCGACGAGCTGTTCTTTATGTACTCATTACCGGTCGACATCGTGATAGTCGACACTATCGGGTAGGCAGAAATCGAATTCGCTATAAGTGAGAAAAATCACAATGGCTGCAGCTGGGCGTACGCTTGTAATTTGAAGAATAATTTCAGACGAACGGAATGGGTAGAATACGTACCTGCAAACGTATTTACAATCGTCGGCAGATGATTAAACTAACACTAATTAACAATATTCAAAACCGCCAAATTCATGCAGTTTCCTATTGGACTTTCAATGAAAAACCAAGAACTTATACATACATAAAAAGAAACCGATGTACCCGTTGTTTGAAGCGCCCATACGTACGTGATAAAAGGGGGATAATTTATATATATATATGCATACGTACGTATATATGCATATAGATCGTTTGCTGGATCCAAGACGACGACGCACGAACGACATGAAAGCGTGATTATTAAATACTTGTTCGCTTACCTTTCATGTGACATACTCGGCTCCGGGAACAACACTGACTTGATTTGAAAGCAGAGCGCGTGTGCCTGTGCAACGGCGACGACTTAAACCGTCGAAGACGATACTGAGATATTCCCGACCAATTCGTCGCGCACAAACGCTGTTATCAATTCTGTCAATGTCGCGCGGTCATTTCAGCATCAGCACGTTTGTATTCTTTAGTTATAACAAACGATAAAGGTAGATACTGAACGTTGTTTTACATCCGACCAGAATTCCAAGTCACAGCTCAGACATGTCATCGCGGCGTCGAATGGCTCGCGTATTTTTAGCTCGTTCGCGGACAGCTTGCTGCAAATGAACGACGCGAACGTCGTTACCGTTTTCTACCCGGTCAGCAAAACAAAACGCATCCAGAAAGAAAAACAGCGAGAGATTTTACTCGACGGTGCCCGAGCAGAGCACACCTACAACTCGGAGATATGGCCGATTCTTCTTATTTTCCCAACGTCGTCTGCCAAGACGGCACATGAAAACCGAACGTCCGGGAGGGCTATTGAAGTACGGGATTAATTCCCCGCTGTTTTTGTTCAATTTTCCGCAGGAATTAGCTTTCAAATGGAAATGCGTGTAGCGCGTTTTTATCATATTCTTTCACACTCGACCTATACAGCAACTCGAGTGAACTGAAGAATGCGCTCGTTACCGCGCGCGCAGGTTGTCAATTAACGAGAATGCGTTCCGGCGCACTTGCGCCTGGCATGAAAACGAATTTCACTAATTAATTTTCGTTTCTTTTCGGTCGAAATCCACGACGCGTATATACCGGGTCATAATGATTCCCTTCAACGCATCGTTGAATAGTATTCGTTTTAGAACTAGAACGAGCTCACTCCTTTTGACCAAGCCTTCGAAGATTTTCTCATCATGATTTGACGCATCGTCGGCTACCCTGAAATCGATGATCTCGCTGGGGCCCATACAGTTCTATTCAATTCATCTGAATTTCACCGCAGTGTGACAGACATGTGTATATGAAGAGATTCTTCACGTGACATCACAGAGTGCATCATTGGCCATGACGCGAAAGTGGCTCTGAATTAATTTTCCCTCTCCTGGGCGCTCGCTCCAGCGCGGCCTTCTGTTAAGCTTTGCTTGGCTCTCATAGAAATGTAAATCATCTACGTACACCATTCATTTTTCCCACCATGTTTATATACATTCACTCAAAAATGAAACTTTTCTCAATCTTGTTATTGTAAATATGATTATGGATATCTACATGTTCTTTTCTATGAAACAAATTAGATTTAACTTGAACTTGAAGTGCTACGGACGACTTTCATGACGGCCAATATGCGATGTTATCAACGAAGACTCCGAAATAAACATAAAATGTCGCACGTTTGGCACGGGGCCATTATAGCACGGGGATTTTATAAAGCATTAACCATCTACAAGAAGCAATTTCCTCTATTCACGCAGGACGAGCGATTTTGCTGCCAGTATCGTCGCAATTGGCGAATTAGTCGCTTAACAATGCAAATTTGAATGATTACACCGCAAGCATACGACGGTGAAGACTGTTTACGTGTAGTTCGAAGGGTAAAATGGAGTCGTTTTCAAGGGCAAAATATTATTGAATCCATGCTCTTGTGCTTGGATGTGAAAGTCAATAGTAAGCCGATGCGTGTCGTCAGATTAAACTGTTGTGCCGGGGTCGCAGTTTCGGGGAATCTCAAAATTTTGCTTTAATCACTATTGGTTTCTTCATATTTCCGATGAGGCCAACAATTCAAACTTAACCGTTTTAAGATAACATTTTGTTGATGAAACTGGGCCCTGGGCTATGTTTCAAAAGAACTATTAAATCTTAAATCGATCTAATTTCGTCATTATTTCATCTTATTGAGAATCAATTTAGAAGTTAGACCTTTTCGCGAAGGCACCAGTGTAAACTGTGTTCTCTTTTGAGTTTTAACATTTTGTATATACGCCAAAGTTTCGAATCAATAATAAGGATTACAACATAAATCCTTATCACATTAAGAATATCTATATTAGAAAACTTAACTTCTCTGCCCGGGAAATATTTCAAATCGTGACGCAAACAAAATTTCACAATAGCCTTACATTATGGAAAGCAGAGACTTTCTCCATTATAAAAAGCGTCAAGCAAATTCGATTCAAAAAGGCCGAATTATAATTGATAATCCCTAGTTCTTTTTCAACAAAAATCTATACGAAAGAAAGGGATTCCAGCCGTTACGTTTAGTCGTTTCGTAATACGAGAATTCAACGTTAAGTTGATCTGTTAGCGTAGATATTATGATCCAATAATGGCGGCAGTTATTCGAAGAATAGAATTTATACTCAAAACCCATTAATGGATTCTTCCGATACCAGCCTGGAGTCTAGGCTGTTAAGTGTACGGCCAGCACGCGAGGCTATACAAGATTAAATCCAAGCGCATCCAAATATTGAATTCGGCGTCTAAAAGGCAACGAGGCAATTCAATAATCTACTGCTTAAATTGAGCGCTATCGATTGCGACTCACTTGCAAATAATCGCGCGTTTCTTTTCTTCCAGTCGATGAAGGTACTCGAAGCGGAATATGCCTCTGATGAAAGCATTTGAGGGTATCGTTATGTCGTGCGGGTATGTTTGAGAAACAGTTTCAAGTGTGTTATATGGATGGATATTATGCGAATAGCTGTTGTCAGCAAACGAAACGTGCTAGACAAAATCTATATACAGGATAAAAAGAAATCGTTCTCCCTAACGAAAATGTTTCTAAGTTACTCAAACAATCAAGATGTGGAAATATTTCGGTTTAGAACTAGTTCGAATATATTCCTTTTTCATGAACTTGACCTTTCCTGCTGCAAGAGTTCATGCCGATGTCATCCACCCTTTTCCATCGTCATATGAATAATGTCTATTTAACCTTGACTTTTCGACTATTTACCTCGCGAGATTATCCGTCCTAGCCGTTATAAACGTAACTTGTAATAGGTGTCCAATTTTGAAACATAAGCCGTTGAATTAAATCCATTCCATGATGCATTATCGTTCAATTTAGTCTACAACGCCGTGTTGGGCTATGTACATTCCTCGACGTCTAAATTTGACATAAGTGGTACCTTTCGCTATATACGTGAAACGATCGAATATCTTCCGTATGCACTCCCGGCTTCGTGATTTTTATCATTCGGCGGTAGGCGACCTTCGAGATGTTACCCGAACGTTGACCAGGAACAAACATCGTATCCTCTAATGAAAATTCAGATCAGACATTTTTCATACCTCCACGAATGCATCCACATATCTACGCATGTACATCTCAAGCATTCCGAGAAAGATCACAGCCCCCATAAGATCTTCGATATATCTCGTGTATACCGGTGAATATGTAATTACAGATAAGTTCCCACTGTATAGAATTCCAAAAGGTAACTGAAGTGTTCTGGGGATAATGAAATGATTTTCCTCGATATGTTGTTTTGCAGAAAATAATTACGAATCAAAATCTCTCTGCGAAAAAATATCAAATCTTAATTTCGGTATACGACATATAACGTTGTATCAAGGTTCATGCGTTTTCTCCAATAGAGAATTGCCGCCGGACAATAAGGGGAAATTTGAAATCCAAGGGCCAGTCTTAACAATTAACGGGGGGGGGGGGGGGGTTAACGCGGGGGCTAACTTTTTCAATTGAGTTAACCCCCGGGTTAAAGATAATACCAGTCTATAAAACAGGGCCCAGGTATATAGTTGATACCGGTCTACCAGTCCAATACCATTTACATGTCAACATGGATCTTAAGTTAAGATCGATTCTGATTTTCGATTATACCTATGACCGAGTCAGGCTGTCATGATTGCGGAACTGTGTTCGTTGCTTCGATGAAGATGCGAACTTATCTAGTCGAACAATTTTGGGGGATTCGACTGGAATCACGCGACAGACAGGCTGCGGGTTTGTTTATTTTGTATATTGGAATGCTCGTCAATCTACAGTCGTGACAAACAGCAGTCATAACATAAGCTCTCGACGATTTCTCATCTTGAGCAGGAAATTAGAAATTTTCGTGCGACGGTTTATGATGAGTCTATCTAAAAATTACACCCGATCGTTCTCCAAATTGCAATTGCGACACGGCGCATTAATGCGACCGGTCGACGATAAGTTAATCGCCGCTGTACGGCCTTAGTGTACGCGGCTTCCTTCGGGGATATTTCTTCATTCCGCCGCCGTAACCTATGCTTAGGTCTACAGAATCAGAAGGTCTTCACCCTAAATAGTGTGTCTGTCGTATAGTTTTGAATAAATAATAATCATTCTGATAGCAGAATTTCACGACTGCCAATACTCCTTTCAATCATTTTCCACGCGCGCGTGACTTGATGCTATACGCACATCGTATCCATATATACCGTACAAGAAAACTATTGCCGTCTCAACACGCAAGATGAGGGCTTGTCAAATTATACCAATTTCTGTCATTAGCCTGCTCATTATTACATGTTAGAGGAAAAAGAGATTGGCAGGAACAAAATGACCCTTTATCTCCTCGCTGTCACCATGTCAACACGTCTCGTAGAGACCCATCCTGGTAGTACACCGATCATATCCTACCAAGAAAATTGTTTGGAATAATGAGAATGCTTAGTGCACACCAACGTTTATCTTAATGATTTTAGTAATTATTCATCTACCTTTTACGTACCGGTATATACGCTTGTCTATCAAGACAATTCATGAGTCTCAATTCGAGGCGTTTAAGTGATTTCTTATTGCTTTCTTGGCCCAGAGGCAGAGTGGATAGTTCCACGTGAAATCAGACCCTCCGATAACATCGTTTCAAGCGAATCCTTAAAACATATTTGTGTTGCCAACTCTTGTAGAATGCAATTAGCAGTAATATTCAGAAAACGTGTCTTGTTAGGAGAAGAAAAAGATGAGCGAACAAAATTGTAGGTAAGAATGTTCTATTCATTGTACAGGGCCGTACCTACCTACAATTTGAACTTATTTCGATTTATTTTTTTTGGGGGGGATATCAATATCATTATATCTATTGGGGATATCAATATCATTATATTATATATTTAATATTCCCCCGCTAGGTACGGCCCTGAAGATTCAATGTAAAATTCAACTCTTCAACAGTGTGGCCATTCTTCGACTTGGTATCCAAACTGAAATGGTTATTCTTCCGCGCAAAAGGACCGAAAAAATATTTCTAGCAAAGAGTGCCTATTTTTCGAGAATAGTCATCTGCTGGAAAAGAAAATTGAGCACTTCATATCATTCTCGACGAGACGCTTACAACGTATAGAGAAATTCCAGGAAATCTATATTTCACAGGATTTCAGTTTGCTTGATTCATTTCTGCTTTGATCGTAACTTTCACTAATTTGACGCCTGTGTTCTCCACGAAACGCGCTTCAATGAGGCATAGGAAATGTGATTCCTTTTCGACACGCGAAATCTTCAATCATTCAGGACTAAAAAACCTTAACCTCGACTTCGTGTAAATCTTAATGGAACACAGAGAGAAGAAATGTCTCGCACTGAACACACACCCACCCACTAAATCTATATACATGTTTTATGCGTTTCGATGTAAAATCGTTTGATCATCATCAAGTATTCAGTCGCGATTCGACGTTTATGGCTCAGTTTATCGAGTTAGCTGTTCTCGTTGACCCCGTCCGCGCATTCGACGAAGAAGAACAACACATCTCGTTGTACAGAGCTCGCGTCGAAGGCTGTCGGTATTCTTCAGCCGCGCTTCACTTACATATCGCAGACGATCATCTGAGATTGGCCGATGATTCCCTTAACGCCGACCGAATGGGAAAAAAGATGAAATAAGATTTCATTGACATTCTCCGCCATCGTTGTTCCAGTATATCGCATAGATTAGCGATTTAAGTCTCGCTGAATAAATAGATACTTAGACGCAGATATTTCTTTCTGTTTCGATGAAAGGAGAAAGCAAAGGTTGTCGGGGATATGGATTTTTCCGGTGTTATAGCGACGGCTTTTCCGTGGTATTCGCGCATGCATGAGCTATTTTTACGCGCATTTTATCCAACCCGGCAGATCGACCAAGATCGAACGCGATCTTCGACGTAATTACTGCGGACTCCGGAGGATCTTGAACTCGTCGAAGAAAATTACCTGACAGAAATTCAAAGGCCGTTCGATCTCGTATATATACTTAAGCCGACAACTAAGCAAGAACTAATTTGACGTGTAATTTACGTATAAGTGCATAGAACGCACGTAGAGCGAAAAATACGCTCTGAAAAATGGACTCGGAGTCAAATGTAATCGTACGGTTCCGATTACAAACAATAAACGCGATTACGATTGCCACGACATCTGAAACTAGGGCGGATATGGGGTTTAATTCAGGGAGGGTTGCAACCCGAAATAGGGCACATATTATTAAAAGGGGCACCCCAAAAGAAAGCTCAGTGCAAAAAATTTAACTCACTTTTTGGAAATACAGAGGATGAACATATGAATTAAACCTTTTTTTAGGTATTTGAATCCAGTTCCACAGTCAAGTGTTTGAGTCAACTCAGAGTTAAAATTAGTTCATTTTCAATGAGTTAACTCTGAGTCAAATCTTACCGGGTCCAGTTGAATATTTTTCATTTTCCGTAGAATTTCAGGGTGAATCGACATTTTTAGGAAGGGATGCGCACCCTCACACCCTCCCCTTGGATCCATCCCTGGTACATTATTATACATCGAAAAATGGGAGTTGATTTCATGATTAATTCACATTTAAGAGCTCTTGGATACTCGGTGATAAATCGTTCAACCACCACTGAAGGCATCTGATTCGGTGTATTATTCACCCATGGAATACGCCTTCGATCTTAGATTCGATGGCTGGAAAAAAAAGTTATCGTGTCTTCATCGCGATTCTGGTCAGTTGTAGTAATTCCCTTCGGACGGCCGTCGATACACCCGCAATTCCCGCATCGTCATCAAGGCGCGTAGCGATTCGTGAGCGATTACTTTCTATCTCAACAAAAAAGTCTTACGCCACCGCACGTTCAACTGGCACAGACGACACCAACGTCACTTGGGGATGAAGAGCTCGTGTCGACGGTCTGCGCATCGCCGCGAATGTTATTCCTGACAGTCGGCGCATCGAGCCGGGCGGCGTAATAACCAGGCAGCAACACGTCGATACAACACGAAAAACCAATTAATTATTATCCGTCAAAAAGTAATGCGAATCTAAGTGCATCTTGTATCAATCCCCGATCAACTCTCCGGTGGCCAATGATTCAGCTCTGATAGACAGCGTTGCTCTTACCGGCTTCTTCTAGATAAAAGCCAGATTGATCCAAGCGCAGAGACCGGACGTAATTGAGAAACGAAAAAAGCGTTTTACGACGTTAGCTTTTCTTATTTATGCCCAGATGGCTGCATTCAATCTATAAGTAATTATCTTATCTTTGAGTTGTGGATATTATTGTGCCCTTTGTGCGTCTACGGGGTCGAATTAAACCTCGATACGGCTCGCCATGTCACGTAGATACATTCAAGCATCCTAAATTTAACGCACAAGATAATACTGTCTTTTCCTATAAATATTGAATAAACGCGCCTATCTGCGCGGGTTCTTGACAGCCAATCCGCATCGATATAAGTATTCAATATCCAATCAACGCATTCTAGACTTCGTAATCCAGCAAATTAATGCATTCGTGTCGATAGTGACATCCAATCAACAATCATAGTACAGAAAATTCGGTTAGCGGTAGAAATTTTTTTAAAGATCTATCGCAACAGATGAGTTCATTGCACAGTTCAAATATATGGCAGTTTCATCGCAAATAATTATAGAATTGAAGAAATATATCTTGGTTTGGAATTTTCTTGAAAAATCGCTAAGAGGGGATTTTTAACTACTTTGGGGATTTGGGGATTTCGACCTTGGGGATTTTTACCTAGGGTGTTCTTACTTGGGGATTTTCACCCAGGGGATTCTTACGTACGACTATCCCAATGAAACATCCTCTCCAAAATGTTCTACCGCTCAGAAGAAAAACGAAGCGAAATGAAATTCGTTCCTAGAACTAATTTATTAAACGAGTGTATCTGTTTCTAGTACATATCTTTTTTTTTCATTTATAACATTATTATTAATATTTCCATTCATTCACATACTATAATAGAATAAGTTACGTAGTTGTTCGCGCGGGATTGCATAGCAGAATATGTAAACACCAATATGCTTATAAAGGCTTGTCCTCTCTGGAAGTTGAAATGCCTAGCGTCTGGTGGCACAGTATATATAAGGTATATATGTAAATGCGGGATATATAATATATGTGAGAATGCTGCAACTGGCCCTCCAAAATGTACCTATTTACAGAATCTATAGATAGACGTGAACGGTGTAGTTACGGATAAGATTACCTTACATTTCTTTAACAAAAGATTTTCCAACTCACATAGAATTTAATTACTCTTCAAAGAATGACGCTATGGCTACTTAGGGAAATGAGAAAGAAAGCGAAGGATAATTTCGCTAGCTTCGAATCTCTCTGATATGAACGCTGTGAAATTGTATCTCGCATCCACGATTGCTTTGCTATACAGACGATGGCAAAGTGTAAGAAGTTCATATAGAGCCTAGCGCAGATCATTTTGTTGAACATTCGTGACGATGAACAAGACACGTTTACGTTTTTTTTTATCGCAGGCGATGGACAAAATGGTCGGTGTAATCGTTTCAGAAATTGCTGGCGTAATTTTCTATTGTCGACGTTAGAATTTACCATGGACCCCAAAAAACGAAAATAGCCCATGAATTTACGAACTAAAGCAGCGATGAAGTGATTTCGATTCAATATGTGTCCTTTCATTCTGAAATTCACGCGGGGACGATGAAAGCTTAGCAGCACGAGAGAATTGGCCAAAAATCATGATATAATGCACGTTTTTTTATGTTTTCGCGTAGAAAAAAATAGGTATACATAAAATCAAAATTCCTGAGAATAAATAAACGATATTAAACGAAATTCAGCTTCTGCCAGGACACCGTGGAGTTATCGATTTCGAAACTACCTATTTACGAATACTGGTAACTACTCAAACTACAGACCAGGCGCTCTTTTCATTGTTTAGAAAACATCGTCCTGCTCGCGTACGACTTCACGGTACTCTCTGGGTTGTCTATTTCGTGTTAGTTACTATCAATATATATTTAATATATACATCATAATGAAAATAAATGAGAAAAAATTAATTTACAATTAAACGAAAATCGTATATATATAAGTTCACCATCATGTGTAACTCAATGTAGATCACTTTGAAGTAATCACTAACGATTAAAGTACGAGTTAGATTATTGCCGGGCATTCCGATGTACATGCCTCGTTGTTGTTGTTGTTATTGTTGTTGTTGTTGCTGTTGTTGTTCAACCGCGGTTAATTCTTAATAAGCTTTTCCTAGGTAAACGAGTCGATAAGGTCTCGTTTTTATATACGCCACCGTTGTATCTATATACGATAATATAAACGAAAACGATATTACATATCGATATTGTGCGTCCTTTTTCACACCGGACGCGTCTGCTGGTCCCACTAGTATATTTTCCAGATTTTGTCCGACCGTAGCCTCGGTCATATTCATTTCAGCCTATTTAGGTTGATTTACACAATGACGAATTCAAACACAGCGGAAACCATTCGCGAATGGAACCGCGATCCAATCGCGCTGCTCACACTTTTTGATTGGAGTAACGCGTGCAAATGACTTTTCCCAACTGCAAGTTACATTCTCGATTCGTCCACAACTTGTCCTCCTTCCTGACGAGCGCGCAGTTTTTGTACGAATCGCGGCCGCCTCGTGGGAACCCGGGCTTCCAGTTCGTGTACGTAACGGGGTCGCCGTTACAGTACTCCCAACGTCGGTATCCGGACTTTTGATTCAAACCTGAAGATATTGAGAAAATCTTATCATCAATGTGTGACATATTCTTAAGTGGATCCATGAATTCTCAAGTGAAAATAAATCAGTTAATACTCTACGTGTTATTTGGCCGCCAGTGTTTTACGAGAAATTGTATCAGATTGACACATGATACGAATTAGGTCATAAAAATAACTGGGTCAATGAGAAGAATCATCGACTAGATTATATTGTTCATAGATATTGTCTAAAATTGACTGGTATTCCGCCGAAGGACGAAACAGGTACTTAATAAAATCTCCGTCCAGTCCGTCTGAGTTTTACAGGGTCCTGTTTCACAAAAAGTTTTAACTCTTAAATCGATTTAAATACTTTATTTATTCAGTTTATCTTATCAAGAATCGATTTAGCAGTTAGTCCTTTTCGTGAAACTGAAAAGAATGGTTTGTTTTTCGTTCGAACGGAAACAGTCTTTTCACAATGTCACCCCGGGGGCTCCGTAAAGATCAACCTGAGAGGGAAGCACTTATTGTCTACGAATCACGAACAAACCGCCTCAAATTCGCATGTATTTTCTAACAAACTCCGATGGGGACATCACGTTACACACGCAGCAGCGAAAGATCAGTTGTTTTACTCGAAGACATTCGCCACGAATCTCACTAAAATCTCCTCTTCCAACAAACAGCCCGCCCCGGGGACAGGAGAATTCCGACGAAAACGTCGAAAGAAATTCGTCAAGGATATCGCAATTGGTTTTAAACTCAAATGAAGATTAAGTAGAAAGAAAAATTAGGACGGCTTAAATCCGCTTACGCATCGAGACCATGATTTGTCAAGTTTCCATGAAAAGCTATGCATACGTTTAGAATTGTGCATTACAGTTTTGACTCGGTATTATCTGGGCCATTCATATCAAGTATGGTCCCGTTGTGATTTTGTTTTTAATTCAAAATTTAAAAAAAAAGATGGAGTCATAATGGAACCAGCAGCACTGTGTTGTCCTTTGGCCTCACTTGCGGAATCGAAGTTCAGAACTAAATTCCCAAGAACCCTGTTAGGTCGAGATAAAGATGATAGGGCGCTCCTCATAACATAAGACACAGTACCAGATATGCCGGATATCTCCTCCGACATAACATGTGGGATCATAAATTGTGACGAAATCCGATAGCAATGATGTTAGCACATCGACACCACTTACCCAACCAGAACGCTTCCCTTCCAGCCAAATCATGTAACCATTCCAGGTTTTCGGCCAACCAAATACTGGGCAAGTGGGCGTTATAGGTTTCCAGACAATAATTCTCCGCTTCGTCCCATGACGACATTAGTTCGATGACCTTGTAACAGATTCCGCTGAATTCCCGCCACCCTATACATAAATTAGAAAACGAGGAAGGGTTACACATTACTGAGTTGAAAACACTAGGCTTATATCACCAAAGACATGATTTTCTGATCAATCATAGCTTTCATATTTCTGTGCCCTATTAGTTACTTTAAAAGATCATTTATTATGGACATCATCATCTTTATCTCTAAAAGGAAACGAAACGAGTAGTACTATATAGGTAAACTGTTTTATTTGACACACGAGCTTTCGCTACTGATGTATAGTAGCTTCATGTATTAGCATCACTCATTCACCTGATGAAGCTGTTATACATCAGTAGCGAAAGCTCATGCGTCAAATGAAATAGTTTACTTATATAGTACTACTCGTGACGTTGTATCTATTCTGCAGCCGGTTAATTCACGGCTCCTCTACGGAATTTCTAAAAGGGAACGAGACTAGCACTCCATTCGGTCCATAGGATATATGAATATGTATTTCGGTCGTGTTGCTTTGAAAATCCTTATATTTGAGAGATACGTGTTGTATCCGTCTCTGCTTCTTAAAGCATATATATGCAGACACATGTCATTACCTTCTCCGCAATCAATTCCGGATTTCCGTTCTTTATCTATGTCGGATACCGAGGTATTCGGCGCCTTAGTCGTCGCCGCATTCACCCTGGCTAAATACTCTTCCAGAGAAAGCCAATCGGTGCCGTCGCATTTATAGACTCGGTCTGTCGCCGGGTCGAGATGCAGCATGCCTTTCGTGTTGGAATTACACGTATCCACGTACTGTAGAACACATAAGACGTAGTTAATTGAAGAATACAGAACTAACTGATGGAATGCGACGTTTTTTTTCACATCAACAACGGATATCTTAATACTTCGCGATCCGAAGAGTTCTTCATCGAGTTTCTAGATCGATGAAATCCTAGAACGAGAACTTACCCTTATATCTCCTTGATCTTGGCCCGCCGCTTTCTTTTCGAGCATTTCGCCGATCGTTTGGTGACTTTCTTTCAGACTTTCTTTGATGTCGTCTGGTAACTGCGACCAGGCACCGGCATTTTCATCGCTATTGACCGGTTTCTTTTTTGTCTCGATACTGCTGTCGTCCGCTGCCAGATCGGTCGTGTCGGAATTCTGGAAGCTTTCCGACGAACTGGACGACCACTGATCAACTTGCATACCCGTGTGATCTATCTGCATACCTTCATCAATAGGTTTCCTGTATCGTTTGATATTTTGTATAGGTTCGCTATTCACTGAAAATATAGAATATAGCGTATGTTGAGCATCGTGGAAAATAGGGGAGTACACTTAACTAAGGGTCTACAGAACAGGGATCCAAATTTATTACTCATCTAGTTTTCACGTGTGATTATGATATCAAAAGATATCTTTATTTTTGTCAATTTCAGTGATAAATTATGGCAATATAAACGTCGGGACTGGTTGAGAAAGTTCACAGTCTCTTCACCAGAATATCGACCGTCACTTTACCTTGTTCAGTCTGCCTAGAATCATCGCCAGCCCCGCGATCGTTATCGCCGTTTTTGTTGTTCTTTTTCGCTTTGTTTTTCTTCTTCCATTTTCCGCCGCCGCGACCTCCGTACGCTTTCCTGCCGGGTCTTTTCCCGCGTTTCGGACCTTTTTTCCGGCGAGCACCGGGCGAAGATCCCCTGGCGTTGTCATCGTTATTCTCGACGTCGTCCGCGTCGTCGTTGTTGCTAAACTTCTTTTTCATCTTTTTCTTTTTCGTCTTACGCGGTACATTACCCGCGTTCGTCTCACTAGCTTCGCTATTAGTTCCTACGTCTAGACCATCCTTATGAGATTGCGACAGAGAGTGATCCTTTTTTCTCTTATTGGATTTTCCTATAATGGGAAAGACAAGTGCATTTCCTTTATCTAGGTTTTTTGCATGCAGAATCATCATTTTATGAAACACCGATTGAGACAATCGGTATAATTTTGGGTGAAATTTATCATCTGAAATGCTTACTATCATAATCCAATTTCTAAATGTATATATCGATAATCATGGAATGTTGGATTTAATTTATCAAAGGTTAAATGATCTGCATGCTTTTTCGAGCGGCGATTAACCAGTTTTAAGTACTGTATCGTGTGTGTATGGGGGTTTTGTCGATCAAAAGTCAAGGTTCATTTGAACTTGTGTACACCTATTTTCTATCTATTGTAGACATGAGGTAAGATTTTTTCTAAACGCAAATTGTTAGCTTCTTTTGAGTTTCTTTTTATTGTTAGCTTTTTATTGAGTTTCTTGTTATCTTGGGGATACGCGTTAGGTCTGGACTTTTATGAAATACACGAACAAATTAGGCCTATATCATTTTCGTGTATATCATTTTTCATCGTAGCGTATTATTCATATCCCATTCAAGCAAATCTAACTGGGACACATTGAATCGGACTAACCCTTCTTTCCATTTTTCTTAGTCTTTTTATTCTTCTGCTTGTTCTTCTTCGCCAAACGTTTACGTTGTACTTGTAGACGTTGCTTACGCTTACGTAATCGTTTCTGGCGTCGTTTCTCTTTCTTCCATTTCGCTAGAGCGGTCGTCTTACTTTTCATGCGGCGGTCGCCGTTTGTGCCGGCGTCGTTTTGATGTAGAGGCGAAATCGGCAGTTTGTTGTTCGAATACGACCCGGACACGGAATGATACTGTTGAGAGTGAAATTCTAAATTTAATCATACATCTCAATGAATAAACACTTGAATATTTGAAAATTATAGTCGTAATAATAGCAATTTATTCAGTCTAAAATCCATATAAAACCGAAGCTCACGCCAGCACAAACCCTGGCCGCAGACCCTTGATTGTGTTGGCGTAAGCTTCGGAATACTGGGAAGCGAGGATGTATAAAACATGCTCACTGGCTTAACATGATATACAAACAGCGTCCGCGGAACACAGAAAACGAGTTTGATTAAAACCGCTGATGGACAAATGGGTCTTGAGATTAGAGTTTTTAAAATCCATTCATGGACTAATTTGATTGAACTGATCTCCGAGTCAGCGTCCATTTAGAACGGAAAGCAAGAATCGGTTAGATCCACCTTGATGTAAATACCGGAGAAGATCTATGCTTGATTTATCAAAACGCGTAGATTTTCAGTTCTGTGTCGATCATTTTGTACATTGACATAACATAATGCCTAGCAATTTTCATCAGTTCTACATATACAAATATATTGGCATTTGTCTCACAGTTGTTTCTGGTACTTACCCTATGTATTCGTTCAGGTGTGTCTATCGTATTTGACACGTCTTTCCGAATGGGAACAACGCCGTATTTATTGACCATTCCAGGGACGGGAGGGCATTTCCCAGCATCTGAAATAAACACATTCGCGTCGTTTGATATCGGACCTTTCTCACAGAAAACTAAGTTCGCGTCGTGTAAAATGAAAGAGCTTCTTGAAATTCCTTCAGCCCCCTGATTCTATTTTCCGCTTCATACATTTCAAAGAGGTGAATTCATACGAAAATTGATGAAAAAATCACTATTATGTACTGAAGAATCAATTTTCGAAATCCATATCGTTTTTTCACCTCGGTCAATTCTCCTCCAATTACCTTTATCTTTATTGATGATAATGATGACGCACTTGTCTTCTTGGCCAATCAGCGCGTTGACCGGGGATTTGAGAAGTAGCTTGAATCGTTCGTCACTTTCATCGAGGAAGTCTTCGGTAATTCTTATATTCCAAGTAACCATCGTAACACCTAAAAAAAATCACCGAAGCAGATGTTAGCACTAATAGCCCACGTAAGCACATGTTACCACAATCGATTTTCGATGGTGAAAAACTTTTCGGAATTTCTTAATTCAGTTGAAAGACGTTTAGGACTTGTTCGAAGATTATGTTAAAATACGGTAATAGCAATGGTAATTCAATATATTTCACTGTGATAGAATGTTCATCAGCACTTTTTATTGAATTGATATTATTACCCTATAACTCTTAACAATTTAGTAGTCATCCCTCCCGGTAAAGGGCTTTTTCAAGAAGCAATTGTATTAAAATGACTTTTTGAAAATTTTTCAACTGATTTTAACATAAATTTCTCAATTTCTTAGATAGAAATTGATTGGATTAACGAAGTAATGTATATATCATACCGGGATCGAATTGTATTTGGGCGTAGTCTTGGTTGCCAATGTCGACGCCGATTTTCGCTGACATTTCCTTAACCCTGACATTGATGTACGCCGACTGGTGGACGGCTCCGGTCCGTTTAATGCCGACCGACAACGTGCCGACATCTTCGCAAACCGTATATTCGGACAGGCTGAATTCGATTACCGGCCAGCGCATTTCGAATCTGCGAGCATCGGGAAGAAAACGAGATTAACGGCATAATCATAACATGCATAATCGAATATTAGATTTGATGTAGCATAATTAAGACTAATGAATCATTAACGTATTAGCACTTTCATTCGGCAAATTGTTGTTGAACAAGATGCATTCCATACTTTTCGATCATTTGCTTCAAGGGAAATGGCATCATCATTTATCTTTAGATTTCAGATTTATATTATGTAAAAGAATTAACATGCATAGAATTGATCATCACATAGAATCGATTCCACAAAAGAAACTTATTCGGAAAGCTATGTATCAAGGGGTTTCATTTGTCATAGGCAATTCTATTGTGAGTCTGTCTGTACGCATGAGAACTTCTGATTTCAAACTGATTGCTCGTTGGTGGAATGGAAAGATAACATATAATTGACTATAATGAATAAATAATATGAAATTTGAATATAGTTTGATTCGTTTTTGACATGCTTTTCCGAACCAACTGACCGAAAGCTTGATTGATTGATCAACGTCTTGAACGAGATACTCACCTTGCTGCGGGAATAGTATTTCCTTTCGCGTCGTGTACTTCAAACAGGAAGTTGTCTCTGGATACCTGGTGATCGGCGTTGATAACGTACAGGATTCGCCCGGCGTCCAAATCCTTCTGCGTGAACTTGTTTCTCAGGCGACGTTTGGTAACGGTGTCTTCCAGATAGCCGTAGATCGGTCGCTCGAGAAGCGTGTAGACGATATCGCCGGGTCCGCTACCGTCGAAGGTCATCGTCTTCAAGAATCGATTGTTGATCAGATAGCCGACGCGACCTCTATCGAACGTTTCCAGCATCGTCGGCATCTTGTTGCGGATGAGTTTCGGTGGAAGGATATCCTTGCTGGAGAGCAGAATCTTGAACGGTACCGGGTCTAACTGTAGGGAGTTGTTTATGAGAAAACCGATGTGTTTGTTGTCACTGACGATGAACCAGAACTGATCGATCATCGCGTCCGAGGAGAAACTCTTGTACAAAATGTTGCCGAGTTTGATGTCGGACTGGTTGAATTTATTGATGACCAGTAATCCTCGATTCAAGATCTCGCCGTGATCGGGATGTTTCATGATGAAGTACGATACGTTTCCGGCATCGGTGTCCGGGTCGTACACCGACAGGTAAGCCGGAGTTATGACCTTTTCCTCGCCGCGTTTCACCGGAAGAGGTCGATTCACGTCCAAGGTCGGCGTAATTCTATCATTCGGTATGATATGGAAGTAGAGCGTTCCGTTTTTTGTCTGAAATCCATTCGTTATGGTGAATTTCATGAAGTCTTCGACATTTTCCGAGGAGCCGGCCGTATGCGAGTAGAGCAGTCTTGCCGATGCGAGGTCTAACTGCGTGAAATTACGGATAGCGAAACCGCGTCTGTTGGCCAGCTCTATTTGTCCGTACAAAGGCGTCCTCCATACGAAAAACCGCAGTCGACTGGCCATCCCCGATCCGTCGGAGGCGCTGAGTGAATCGGTACCGATGATCGTGCGTCCGTTTTCTTTCACCTTGGCGTTTTTCACCTGTAAATCGATTTCGGAAATTTTCGAGTTCTCGATTTTGATTTCGAACGTTTCGTACGGGGTCGAGTAGGTTCCGTCGGTGACTTTGAAGACGAAACTGTCGCCGGACATTTTGTCCAAACCGCCCAGATGGTTGTACCTGATCCGGTTGTTGAGCAGGTCACTTTGGGTGAAATTCACGCCCGGGTCGATTTCGATCCATATCTTGTCGGTTTTGCTCAATTCGGAACCGGGACGAAGAGCGATAACTTCACCTATAGGAACGCGCTTTTGCAAGATTCCCTTTTTCGGCTTTCGGATGACCACGTACCACAATTCGCTGTCTAGATTATCCACATCCATCGTCCAAAGCGCCGATGACGTAATGAACGCGGTTTCTCGATATTCTAAATTTAACCCGGCGTTCTTGACGATATTCGGCCGTTCGTCGTTCGTCGAATGCACTTTCACTTTGCAAATACGTCTGGTCACGTGCTGGCCGTCGTCGACCCTGATCGTGAAGCGATCGTCGAAGTTCTCCGATCCGTCGTGTTGGTACATGAGCACCATGTGGTTTTGCAGGTCCCTCAGCGTGAAATCGTGCATCGGGACTTGTATCATCCCTTCCGAGCGTCCTTCGACCTGCATCATCATTTTGATGTCGCCGTGACGAGGTTTTCTAGCTACCGAAAACATCAAGCGATCGCCGGGCAAATCGGCATCGGTAGCGTTCAGCATCGCGATGTCGATGATTTTCTCTTTGCCTTCGCCGACTTCGAAATCGGATAGGTTAATAGTCGGTTTTTCGTCGTTCTGCGGGATAATGCTTACGGGTAACAGGGTCTCCGGGGAATACAAATCCCCGTCGTTCACTTTCAAAACGATCATATCGTGTAGCGGTTCAACTCCCTGGTGATTCGCCTGAACGTACCTGATAGCTCCGTCATCGATGTCTTGCAGACTGAACTCGGTAATCGGTTTGCCGGTGTTACTTATTTCCGAGCCTTTGTCCGGTTTCGTATTCTCGATGAAGCCCCATTCGGGTTTCTTCGTAACTTCGAATCGCAGACGAATCGGTTCCGAATCCTGGTCGTTTGCTGTCAGAATGTTCGGAGCGATCGTCACTTTGCCGCCTTCTTTCACCACTAGTCGATTTTCCACGACGACCTCCGGCGCTTTGTCGTTCACCGGCAAGATTGTTATGTTGATGAAATTAGACGGAAAATCTTCGTCGAACGTAGTGGCAGCGCCCGGTTTATCGGTGACCACGAAACTGAACCCGTCGAATTCCGGATTGTAACCGACGTCGCCATTTCTGTGCATGTACTTGATGCGGCCATCTTTGACATCGCGCTGCGTGAATCGGTTCACTTCCGAACGGTAATTGTAAATGGAGCCTTTCGTAGGCGGTCGCACGACGATGAAGGTGATTTTCTCGTCTGGCGTATCGGGATCGGCGGCCGAGATCGTCGCCGGCGAAATGACCATCTCGCCGCCTTCAGACACGATGATCGGGCCGCTCGTCGACGACCTCATCACCGGCTTCTGGTCGTCGACCAAAGTAACGTCGACGGGAACGATTTTGGATATGAAATGTACCCCGTCGTTTACTTTAACCATGAACTGGTCTTCTTCGGTATCTGAACCATCGTGAAAGTATCTGAAACGATACAGAAAACGGCATTTAGGAAAATGATGATAATGCGGTAAAATTGGAATATATATCTCTTTTTGGTGTTGTAGCGTGAAACATGGACGTTGTATTGTATATTTTTGTGCGAAATTGATTGGCTATGATTGGCTTATTAAGCGTTTCAGCTGATCATACCAGCCAATCATGTCTCGGGATTTAAACTTTCATAATTTCACTTCCCAGCAAAAGGGTGTCAATGATGTTGGAGGTCTACAGTATTCTGATTGAATAGTCTTTTCATTCAAATGTGAAATTGCTGTTCTTATATTTAAAAAAAAACTCAATGGCATGGTATTTTTGGAATAGGGAGGTAGACACTGCTGATAAGTGCATGATCTCAATATAAGAAACGTCTTGCTTACACCATGGCGCCTTTATCCAGATCAGTCAAATTGAATTTATCTCCCCTGATCATATTCTGTCCATATTTCTTCAGCATCCCGTGTCTGGGTAAAACATCGACCGCAAATTCCAATTCCTCCGATTTCGTGTCGATATCCGTCGCGGAGATCTCCGCCTGCGTTATCGTCACCTGGGCACCTTCTTTCAGTTTCACGGTATTCGTGTTCAATTCAGGGGGTTGGTTATTGACTGGTAGTACACGCACGACGAACGGTTGAGGCGCTATCGTGTTGCCCGTGTTATCCGAAAGGGAATAGTAGAAGACAATTTCAGCCGGTTCGGTGCCTATATCCGCGTCTGGTGGCATGAAAGCGATCAGGAGATGGTTTACTTCGGCTTGCGTGAATTCGGTGATGGCCGGCAACGACGGGTCTTTCACCAACATACTCATATTGCGAGTGTTGATCAGCCGGCCGGAGTCTACGGTCACTTTTGCCGGAGGGAAAAACGGCTGCACCGTAACCGTGTAGATAACGTGCCCGTCGTCTGTATCGGGATCGTCGTAGGCTAGGTTATCCCGAGTAAAAACGGCGACTTCTGTCTCCAACACTTCCAGAACGTTGACGGTATTGGCCACCTTCACCGGCGGTTTTGCCAGCACTGGTTTTATGTCGATTTGAAGCATTTGCTTAGGGGAAACGTTTGGCGGCACGTTCTGGTCGCTCAGCGTGAAGTGAAACGTGTCGTAGATTTCCGAATCACCGTTATGCTGGTAGAAAATGTAGCCGCGATTTATTTCTTCTTGGAGGAAGTGTCCGACGTTCTGGCCGACGGAACCCGTGCGGTACTTGCGGACGATATTACCGTGCGCCGGCGCTTGCGTTACTGCGTACATGATATCGGACGACGGCGAATCCTCGTCTTTAGCTTGAAGCATGTCCGACTCTATCTGCAGAGTATCGCCTTGTTTGACCTCGAAGCCGCGCTCGCTGATCAGCATCGGCGGGGTATCGTCTATCGGTATGATATGAAAGTAGAAACGGATTTGAATCGACCGACTTCCGTCGCTGATACGCAGTAACATGTAATCTTGCACGGAATTCCCTCCGTCGTGCCTATAGTATACCCTTCCCAGAGCTATATCCTGGGGATTGAAGACGAACGCCTTTTGTCCGCTGACGAACAAATTTCCATAGTTCAGTCCTCCAGGTTTCACTAGAATTTCTACGTTATCGATGTTGTCTCTGTCGACAATTTGCAAGTTATCGTTGGTGACTTTGGCCGATTGACCTTCGACCAGAACGAGCCCAGTATTCAAGGTCACTCTGGGTTTGATGGTCTCCGATGGTCTGACTGATATGTGCAAAACTAGAGGCAAACTATGAGCGAAGTGGCTGTCGAAGATTGTGAATTCTATACTAAAATCGGTCCTATCGGTGTAGCTGATATTCGGGGGTTGGTAGGCGATGTTACGATTAGCCAAATCGGCTTGCACGAAGGAAGAGATTTCCTGCGTTTGGTCGGCTAGATTAACCAGGTGGCCTTGACCGGGCAACAGTGGTCGACTGACGTTGTAAACCAGTGACGCTCTCGGCGTCTCGTTATCCGTGGCCGTCATGATATTCGGCGAAATCACGGTCAACACGAATTCTCCGACATCTAACAAGTATTCGCTCATAAACGAAGCTTTCGGGGGCATGTTCGGGAACGCTCCGTTGATATCTATAGCTAAATACATTTGCTCCGTGATGATGCCGACGTTCGGGTCGTTAACCTCGACGGTGAGCGGTATATAGTCTACCTCGGGCGTCGAAGGAACTAGGTGTTCGTATTGCAGTTGCATGAACAAAAACTCGTGGCACTCGCGCCAGATGGAGTGAACAGGCGTTTTATCGGGTCCGTGCACGACCTGTCCGGCGATTGGCCACGCCGAGCCGATGCTGTTGAATCCGACCATGCAAGAGGCGTTGTTGCGCATATCAAAGCGGAATCGAAGCGCCGACGCGTCGATGAAGTTCGACACGCCGTTGAACTCTTCGACAACGGGGTGCGTCAAGTCGTTCACGACGAATATGTCGTATGGTTCTTTGACGATGACGATGTTGAGGTAGATCGTATCGGATTCGACGTCGTCGACGCTGAATCTGTAGACGCGCAGTTTCACTTGGTCTTCGCGCAGCAACGGGGATCCGTTGTGCGTGTACTTGACAAACTTCGGCTTGTATTTACAGTCAAAAGCCTGAAACGAGAGGGATAAAACGTGGCTGGTTAATCGAAATTAGTACTGCACTAAGCAGGGGCGGATCCAGGGGATTTTTATGAGTGCGCTTTTCTACTTTGTCAACAAAAAATAATTGGTACATTGGTACATGTCTGAGTGGTAGTGTCCCTCACATTGCCTTTGTGGACATCAAAGTTGCCTTTTAGGATGTGACAAGTCCTTCAAATTTTTTTTCTGGAGCCGTCGCCTGCTAAGTCTTGACGAGAATAATATTACCTATTGATATACATTTGGAACGATTTCAAAGGCGAGAAAGTGGCACAATTATTTTCATTTGAAATTTTCTCTCGCATTCAACTCATTTAAAAGCGCTCAATCTGAATCGCTTAATCTAAATCGTAGACATTTTCGACACCTAGAAACGATTGAATTGATTACAAATACAAAGTCCCAAGTCAGTTGGCATTGTGTTGATATTCATACTTAACGCTGTTTTCAGCTAAAAAAAAACTTTTATGCCTGTTTTTAGGCGAATAAGAAACCGGGAGATTTACGATGTATGAAATGAATGCACTGCAGCTGGACGACAGCCTGCAGCAGGACGGTGCAGAGAAATGCATACAGCGCAAACGATATTGAACGACCGGCAGACGACATCATCAGATGCCGCGTTTAAGCAATAATGTCTGTGTAATAACATTGTGTTCGTTGTACGAGAGACCATCTCGTTAATTGAAGCGGGCCATTAATATCGAGTTGGTAACATTAACGGACAGTTACAGTTCACAAGAGATCGCATAATTAATGATATACGGTTTGACTTTATTGCAGCCAAGTCGTAAGCGTTGAATATGGATATGGATACTCCGACGCGGAGAACAGATAACTAATAAGTTTAAAACCCACTCACTCTACAGCATTTATAAGATTAAAACGAATTTCATTTATCAAGAATTAAAATCAAAATACACGACGTTTCGAACTCTCGCTAGAGATCATCGTCAGGTGTAAAACAGCTGCCGATGATGATCTCTAGTGAGAGGTCGAAACGTCGCGCATTTCGATTTTAATTCTCGATAAATAGAACTCGTTTTAATCTTTTAAATTCCGTATATGTTGCGTTAATTGTGGGTTTTAAACTTATTAGGGCTACCAACATCGAGCAGAATGGCTCGGATTCTTAGATCGGAATTTCTATCGTCATTTCGCGTTCATTGATAATGATAATAACATGATTAAAAAGAAGATTTTCCCCTGATGAGTGAACGATGCACCGTATAATTGGAAGGGGATTGGCTGCATCGTTTTCTTCCCGAGAAGGTCGTTTGAAATCGGTTTTCAAACAAATGTCAGCGTCTCTTCAAACTTTCCAGATGTGCTTCTTTCTTATCAATGTCTGATGATAAACCGGATGAAAGTACATCTTGTCAACATTACTACATTTTCTATTTGAGAATTATTTTAGTATTTAAAAAAGAAACGACTGCCAATAAAGTCACAGATAAATCCACAGAAAAATCAAGTTGCAGAGAAATCGTTTTGAAAAAAATGACATTTGTAGATTTAGGAAAGATTCAGGAAAAAATAAATCGTTCTCAAAAATAAAGTTGCAAATAAATCGTTTTGATTTATTTTCTTACATGTCTGAGAGGACTTTTCAAATTACAATAATCTTGCTGAAAATTATATTTTTGGACAAAACTTGGTATTCTATAGTTGATCTTATTATTCACCAGTGTAACAAAGTGAGGATTTCATATTATATGCAGGAAATGTTGTTATTTTTAGAAATATTTTGAGATGTCTCAGAAAGGAAACCTTTTGTTCTATTTTAAATCTCTATTGAAAGTCGGTCTGCCAATAAGGTAAAAGACAGTTGACGAGGACTAATAACGGAAAAGGAAATCTTCCGTTGTTTTTTACTTTTTAAGTTTTGATGAAAAGACCCTCTCAGTAACATCTTTCTCCCTGTTTCACTCCCAACAGGTGTGATGGGTTTGTAAGGGAAATCAAACGAAATTTACCAACCAAATAAAATAACAGGGTCAATCCCTATTTTAAGATTTAAAAAAAACATGTTTCATATTTTGTACACATCAAACAAATCAAATCAGTATATTTTGTTATAGAATAGTAAAACCATGCTGAAAATCAAGAACAGTTGGCAGCTTCGTACACGCAAAATCTGTTTCTTGTTTTATATCGTTCGGTCGAATGATACTCACCTTTGGACTGACTTCTCCAACTCGTTGCGACATCGGATCGGCCGAGTCGACTTCGATCTTGCACAACAGGTGGTGATCGTTATCGGTTCCGTTGATGATCAAATCGTACGGATCGATGTAGACCGCTCGGCCGATTTTCACTCGGACATCTCGTTTCGTCGAGACGATCCTGCAATGCACCGCTACGAACAGCAAGCACACGATTATGCCAAGCCTTTCGAGCATCGTGGGAATATTCGTCGTCGTCGTCGTCGTTGTTGTTATTGTTTATCGTCCGACGAGTCTCAAGTCATCGCGCTGAAAAATATACGAAAAAAAACCTCGAAGTCTGAATCACGCTGTATATAAATCATATCTCGGTATATAGACTTCGTTGGAAGATTATAGCGACATCGAATTTCGACACGACGAGACGCGTGCGAAGCACGCCTCAATCGAGAGAGAGCGAGTGGTGATATTACGATACGACATTTAAGGAAAAATACGGATCTCAATTCTTCCGCGCATAATATCCGTTGACTTCATCGGCGGTAAACCCCAAGGGACGTTGCCCCAGTCAAAAGCTTTCATATCGATTCGAGGCAGACGACATCGACGACATGTATGATATATGCGCATTATTCAACACGAAAATCTCGTCGTCGAATGTACATACTTGCCGGTTGTCTTTTTATCCCGAGGAGTCCATCTTCCCTCTCTGCCGAAAACACAGAAAACAGAGATAGAACTTAAGACCCGACATATAACCATGGTGGCGTTCAGTACCAAAATGGATCAATTCCCAATCGGTTCGATTAGAACTGAATTGATAAAGAATCAATCAAGGTTTAGATCTGTGAAATTCATAAAAATGTAAATTTTTTAGATCTTGAAGGGATTGTGCCTAGCGATTTTCTCATGTATATGGCTGGTTGATTTTATTTTGATTTGATTTGAATTGGTGTCCTTTTGGTGGGAACGGAACAGGCGGTTTGATTTTGAAATCGGAAATCGAAGTAAAAATGGATGGAGGATTGGTTCAATTTATAGAATTTTTCGTTTAAATCGAAATTTTGCGATACCTTGTATCTCCTTTCTGCTGACCTCAAAAGTTGACCCAGCCGAAAAATTGCGATCAAGCTAACCATAACTGTCAGACCCAGTGGCTATAGAAATAGCTATAGAAATAGCTATAGAAGAAACCCGACCGATTAGGAGAAACGAGGTATCATTTTTTAGCCTTAAGTATAAGACTTTCCAGTTGTTTATCTACATGTTATAAGATTGAATAATGTATTAAGGTTAGACATCGTTTTCGCGCTATATCCTTTCGATAATTACGACCCCATGCGTGTGGTTTCCTTTTCAACGCTTCGGTTGCCCCCATAGGTGCGCGCCGCAAATAAATTTTGTAACAAGACGTCTTTGAAAAGCGTCAATATTATATCCACTCGAAAACTATTAAAGGAAATCCGCTGAGGTACATATATAACATGTCAAGCTTTAGAATTTTTGATATGTTTGCATTCCGCGCTACTGTGCTTTTGTCTGAGTGAATTTAAAGTAACAAACCGCAGAGAATCGGCGTTTATTCTCGCGCTCCGATCGGGAGGTTTATTCGCCGCATTTTTTTTTCATGTTGCGCGTCTAAGTCAATACTGAATAGGTACCGGTTTCACCTCCAGGCCAGCAGTCACGTACGACTACGTTGCAGGAATGCGCGCCACCGACGTATCTCAAGCAACGGACTCTTTAAAAAAAGCGAATATTTTCATTCGCCTTCATTCAAAAAAGAATATAATTTACGACACCTCATCGTCATCTAACAAAGAAAGATGGGTTCGTTAGGCTAACACAGAAAGATTGTTGTGAATAGTACTAAATTGTCTTAATACGAACGTCGGGGGACTTCGTCGCACTCCACCCCGATAAATTTCATCAACAGTAATCGCTTCTGTGGCACAAAATAGCCGCATATAGCCCGGATCGAAATTTTGAGCTTCGGATTTCAACAAAAAATGCCTTTTACATGCAAGTGACGAGATTTCATTGATTTCTGGAGAAATGTGTAAAAAAGACGAATGAAATTCGGGGTTCTGCATCATTTTGAGGTTATATACATAACTCATTATCCACACCCAACAAGTATATAAATATACCCGCACTTAAGTTCGGAAAGTTCAAGCATTCGAAATACGTTAAACAAAAAAAGGATTATTTCAACAGGTGTTGTCCTTATATGGCGGAAATCATCCACACAAATTCGCGCAGATCAAAAAACTTATTCGAAATCCCTCGTTACCCGATCTCAAAACGTGGATATACATTACATATATAATACCCGATCTAAATTGCCACCAACCGTGCACCAGGGGTTTTAGATTTTCTTAACCTTGCGTATACGGTAGGCTGATGTAGAAACTATAAGCCGACTCCATATGTTTCACATATTTCGGCTCGATTTGTCTAATTCTTCCGTTGCGGAGCCAAGAATGCGTGAACCATAGTTTGAGCGGATATACCGCTACATGTTTCCCCCTTCTTTCAATGGAAAAAACCCGCAACCCCGACCGATAAAGGAACCCGATCCTTTCTTTTTTGGCTTCGACGGTGTTCCGGGGACATGGCTTTCCGAATTGAAAAAAAAGGTTTTAGTGCGAAGTCTAAATCGTGGTTTTTTCCAATTCATCTCACCGTTCTAAATATTATCGGTCTTTAACTTGCGATAGTGCTCTTAATTCTTTATTCTTTGGCACGCCTTTTATAGGCCTATATCATTGAAGTGCCGTTGGGTAAAAGATTCGTTGCTAAAAGCGTGTTAAGTTTTGCATCCCTCACTCGAAGTACCCCTCACTCATTTTGAGCCATTGGAGCCACATGTTGACTCCAGCTTTACTGCTTTCACTGTCCTTATAGCGTTATATACCTAGCCTATTATAACGTAATCCAGGGGTGGATCCAAAAGGGAGGGGTGAGGAGGTGTAGACACCTGGTCCGTGTTCGAAATGTTTTTTGATAGCGATATCAATCATATTAATGATGAAACCCGCAGGTCAATAAACATCGATTGCTGTTTCGGAATATCGAAATATAAAAAAAATCATATCTGCATGGGAAAACACTGCACTTGAGCCCCCTCTACTCAGCTCAAATTTCTCTGGATCCGCCCCTGTAATCCTAACCCTAAGCCATTACCTTTTAGACCGCAAAATCTATCAGACCCTAAACCCTGTTTGAAAGAGCCGCCATTTTGTCTTTCCAAAAACTGGGAAGTGGGAGCTGGAAACGATCACGCTCTCTCTCTCAATAACTCGCGCTAGGCTGTTCGAATTTCTTCGTTACAATGCGAGCTATTAAGTGCAATTCATAGAGCACCGGTGATACGCTATTTATTTATGCAGACGCTAACATCGGTAATGGTTGTTTATTTCTCCGTGATTCGTATATCTAATATCATATGTTTACACGGTAAAAAGTCACGCGGTAATTACCGAGACAAAAGAAAAAACCGATTCCGGCAAATCAGCCACGCGTGAAACAAGCGATCGTAAAAATATCCCCGTATTTACTCGGTTCCGCCGCTTGAGTTTCGTTTAGGTCGCCAAGCGAGGCGCGGTTTCTGTGTATTCTAGAATATCGTATGAAACATGTTTCTCGTTCTTAGAATTATGACTTTTAGTATAGAAACAAACGAGCCATTCGTATATCATAAACACCGCATAAAAACGACAGACGAAAAGTATCTGTTTGCGCAATTTCGGATCGTTTTGTGAACGGGATACACGCATTTACGACGCAGGCAATTTGTCTTGTTTCTGTCAGAAGTTTTGTGCGATGGAGTTGAAACCCTCACGCACGCGAGTAAGTTCCGTATATAGTGCTCGACGAAAATCAATACGAAGAATTCGACGATAAATGCCAACCCGCACTTAGCGCCACTTTTAGGCATTATTTAGCAGTTGCTCAAAAGTTGGTTAAAGATAAGCGGCGGATAAAAACGATAACAAGAACTTTCAGTCGTCACTTTTTCAACTATGCACTAGTTGACTCTAACAAACTATGGAGCAACTGGCGCCAAGTTTGAAGTTCCTTCTTTCCGATTAAGAGAATGAGAGAGAAGAACCTTCGATCGAAAAACAGTCTGTCGCCACCACAGGATTCGCATCCATAAACCCCGGAACAGGTTGACGAGGACCGATGGCTTAAAAGCTCTATTCAGTTTGTTTTCAAATAAAATGATGTTGGCAAATCAAGATGATACTGTGGGCCCGGGTCAAATTATCTCACTAACCACCGATGGGATGTGGTACCTGTTGGCCATCACGCGCAAAACGCGTTCGCTAGAAACAATATCGCTAATATTTCGATCCTTAATCGTTTTCGGCGACTACCACCAACAACTACCTGAAGGAAGTGTTGTTTTTTGTAGCACGGGTCATTACTGGCTATCAATCACACGCTCGCTGGCTAAGTGCGCTCCGATAAGCCGCGCGGGCGGTATTTTTTCTGATGCGAAGGTGATACATTTTTCGATGATAAAACCCCAAGGCGAGCAGATTACATCATTTCTCGCCTGCGCAATCACTGAATAGATTTTTAGATAGATTGCTCCGCTTGTAGAGAAATGTCAAGTGGTCTTGTTCAACAAGTTTTCTTTTTTTCCTTTATTTATTTAGGTAATATCTATAGTAATACTGGCAATACACCGGTACATATCTCTACTCAACTTACACAGTTTTGTTTTTGAAACATTTTCTAAAGAATATCGTTAATGCCCAATCTGTCAACTCCAAAACGTAGTGTAGGCCTAATTAAAAACAAGGGTAATAGTTATCGATGATTATCAGAAACACTGTTTCCATTAGCTATGGATTTTCAGTACAGTGAAAGATGTAGAAAGTGCAAAGGCCCGACTTGACACCAAGAAAAATTACACTATCTAATCCAGATTTGTAGGTCATTCCCAGTAATCGAAATCTCTAATTCTTTCGAGCAAACTCAGTGAAACTAGATTGGATGGAAACAGACGGGATTGAGGTTTGTTGTTTTTGCAAACCGAACAAGAATACAACGGCATCTCATGTTGAACTACAAAGTCTACACATAGTCGTGAATGGGACCATTTAATTTCAAACTATACCAACACGCCACGATTAGAATTTGGATCTATACGACGCGATGGAGGATGGAAACCGATCGTAGCCGGGCTTATATCGATTGCGCTCGATTTCAACAGTACAATGGCTACTCTAGCGAGCGTGAATCCAATCATGGTGACCTTCACCCGACGACCGATGAAAATTCGGAATCGGCAATATATTTCGACGCAGGTTTCTACCTTAGTAATATCATGACGCGGGGTTCTTGCCAGTTTGTCTCCGAGAAATAGATTTCATTGGCAGCAAAACGCTGAAATTCCATTCAGGATATATCCGTTCGGCGTGTAACGGCTAATGAACCGCAATATTCGATAAAGCGTCGTTGGTCGTCGCTTGATTCGAGGATGATGCGCCGCGGTGTTGTATTTTCATCAAAACAGGTTGTGTTACGGTATAACGTTATAAAGTCCATTAAGTCACAAAACACCGACGCACAATTCCAGACCATTCACAGCAACATTGGCATTGAAAGAATGAATCGCAGAACATGATACCACAAATAGGTAGCATATGTCAAGATTTCGGAACATAGATTCGGGTTACCCCTTAGTATTTTTGCCACTAAGGCCAGTTTTGGATACGGGGTCAACTTCAGGGAAAGATGAGTCATTTAGTACACTGCCACGACCATGCTAACGATAACTATCTTCAAAAACACAAGTTGATGGTGATAGAAACCTTGCATCTAACGAATCTTCCGGTCAATTCGAGTGCTTTATAGGTGACGATGTCACGATCTCCAATCGATAAATATAATTTCACAACACACAGTACAACACATAAGTTCCCGCCAGTTCGTCTCGTATACGTTGTCTTGGGACGAGGCTTCATTCGAGATTCGAGACCATATAATCGTATCTATCGCTTGGATCGAATCGAATGACTCTTAATCAAATTACGGAGACAGTTTGCCTACGAGAGAATCCGCGGACACACACAGGAACCCGCCGAATGCAAAACGACTACAAACCGCATGCTGTTTTCCATCATGCGCTTTATAGAATTCGTGACATGCGTAAGATGATGAACCGATTGCCAACCGGCACCAGAGATTACATTAGTTTCATCTGGCTTGTTACGAAATCATGTTTTAAATATGACGAATGCCGCTTCACGAGCGACGAGTGTCTAGTAAAACGAAGTATCGCAGACGGGAAAAAGACCGCTCGCACGCAGACGACATAAATATCATGTTCTCGACGGCATTCAAAGCGATCCGTAGTAAAAAATCATGATTTAATTGACGAGTTGATCTTTTCATTTCCTACTACTTTCGCATTGCCATGATGGATATTCTCGCCGCTAAAATGAAGACGAATTTTCCAAGCGTCCGTTTCATTTGTCGACCAACTGGGTCCAGTTGCTTGCGATTTGACTTGGGATAGACTTTACATGTTAGCTGCTGCGGTAACCCCGAATGAATGTAATTTTTTGAGTCTCGCGTGTTTTATTCTTTCCTTGTTTTAACCTTTTGTTTAAATCTTATGCCGGGCACAAGCGTTGTACACGTTTATCTGAATAAAGTTTGAATTGAATTGAATTGTAACTACTGTATAGTTCAAGGACCAGTTCCATACATGAGTGGACTCCGATCTAAAATCAGTCCATTTTCGATGAGTCTACTCCGAGTCAAATCTTAACTCACAACACTGCGGAACTGGATCCATCGATACACAAAACAGAGTTGCGGTGCCTATATGCGGTGTTTGAATCAAAGTTTTTGAATTTTTTTCTTGTATAGGCTTTATTCGACATTTGACTAGTATGGCTGCAAACAATAATATTGGAATGGTTCTGAAACACGATAATATTTCAAGTTCTAATTCTCTGTAAATGTCCCGAGCATTAGATTTATTGATGGTCGCTCTGAGAACTTCTTTCTGTGGCGTCATACACGTTCCCAGCGACGCTTCAAATAATGGCGAAGATATTTCAAGAATTGACTACCCTGGGTGACCGCAAGGGTTACCGGGGACACGTCAAAGCAACGAAGAATACGAAGTATACCAACGCACATGACATATTTCAAAACCTCACGCTTTTCGCGAAGAAAGAGAAGCCATAAAAGAACAAAGAGGAAATACGGTCGTAAAAGAAAATTCCTTCAAATGTTACCGATCTTTACGAAAACTATCTATCTAAATTTGTTCATTACCAGTGATTGGCCAACGTATTGAATAACTTTATGAGTATTTTGCACTTGGAAAAAAATAAAGTAACTGATACGTGATTTAAAACTCGGTGGATAGGAATTGCGTACATACATATACATTATCTTTCGACGGCGATCATCGAAAAGAAGGCTCCCGTTTAGAACTGATAGCGGCGGACATCCGGCCCTTTTTGGTGTTAATGTTTGATGCATCTTATTGATGAAGGTTAATGTTCATTCCATACTGAAAGCAATATCCTGTATTTCTGGGTTCATTGCGACGTACAATTTTTATGTATTCGAGTTGTAAACAAAGCTGAGGGACCACTGACTGACTGTAGTTATTCCTCGTATTTGATGTTAATGGAAAAATACTTGGAGGTGTGGTGAAATAGCCGTACTCTGACGTTGAGAACAGATGATAAGTTAAAAAACCACTAAATAGAGAATTCAAAAGATTAAAAACGAATCTCATTTATCAAGAAATAAAATCAAAATACACGACGTTTCGAACTCTCACTAGAGGTCATCGTCAGGTATGAAACAACTGCCGACGGTGATCTCTAATGAGAGTTCGAAACGTCGTGTATTTTTATTTCATTTCTTGATAAGTGAAATTTTCTATAAGTAGTGAGTTAAAACTAATTACTTTGAGGTGGGTGTCGATGGATGTCCAAGAGTTTCAAGGAGATACAAGTGCTCTCGATTACAAGTGGAAAAATTGCAAGGAATTTGAAAATTGATAAATGGAAAGTTGGCCTTGACAGATGGAAGTTTAAATAGAAGGAAGACGCCGTATTTTGCCCGACTATCGGATTTTGCTATAGCTAAAACACGTTCCGTATAAAAAGATGTCCAAGGAAATAGATTGAAATATCGAATATTACGTCATGTTTCTCAAGTATTTCCAGATCCGATGAGTAATAGATATAGTGGCGATATACATGTATACGATATGCAATGATAACACGACCGAGCGTGTTCAATCCCGAGTTATTAGTTAATAGCCGTGATGGGTTATCATCGGGACAACGACTATGCGTTCATTAACAATTCATTAATAATATCAGAAATATCCCATTTCATGGCGTCTATCAAAAGCAATTTTCTAGCGATCACGCACACGAAATATATGCGCTTCGCAGACGACCAATGCGTAAATGATTCTTACCACTTTTACAAGTGCGGTGTTCGGAGTTCAGGAATCAAGGACCCGAGTAAATACATTGTACAGTGTTCTAAACCAATATAAATCCTCCTCACTCATGCATACAAAAAACTTCAGAACACTGTATAACTTATGTATTTTTATAAGTAAAATTCAAAAAATATTCGTGTAAATACGGCATTCGCTACTATGTTATTTTGTATATTGTATTGTATTTTTCATTCACATTGTCTAAATTGTAGACCTTGAGTTTGTCAGATAAACTGTAAACTGTTTAAACTGCAATCATTTTTCAACGGTCCATCGCCTTGAAACCGATATCATCAATTAAGCAGACAACTCCATACACGGAAAACCACTCGTCCACAAAATGTTGCGTAGATTTCGATTACGTAATTTTCGATCGTACTCGCCGAAGATATTTGTCAAAATCGATAAAATGGTGCCGAGCTTACGTAATGGTTGAAGCAGTCATCGATATAGTAAATATAAGGTTTTATCTACGGACGACTCAATGCCATTGAAATCAGGTTTACGAAATGAAAATCTTACTTCACATTTTTCTATTTCAAGCGCTTGGTCGTAATAACCGAAGGGCCTCATAGATATCACCCGAATAAGAAAGCCACTGGCACCGAATGAGTGTGAAATATAAAGCGTGATATTTTCCCGTCTCGCATTTCGCAGCGAGGTAGAGTCCCCGTTTGGGAGTAAAAAATATGATTAATATCAGAAACATAGCCTAATGTGTCACAGAGGAAAATAAGCTGATACGCCTTCAACTGCCGTAAGCTAAATGAGTCCCCGCGGTGTATCGCGAAGATTTCGATAGCGTGCGCACTGTTGTTTTCGTGTTAATCATCCAAACGGGAAACTAAACAAGAAAAAAACAACTTTCTTTAATACATTTGATTTGAAATGCGATCTATTGAATCCAAAAACTTGTCTCTTCGAGTAAAGCTCAGCTAAACACTATTTTGATTAATATCTTTTACCATTTCAGTATTTGGGATTCGTGAGTCCCAAATATGGATATGTATATACAATTATAGGTCGATGAATTGCGCGCCTAATTCGCGGAAACTTAGATAAATTGTGCCTATGATATTATTCTCGTGTGTCACTAATAACTGACCTATAGTGGTTCATAAGCCTATACACGTGGTCAAAAGTTGCTACAAATCGTTTGATTTGACTCTCTCCGCTGCGTTATTCATTGTTTGACCGCAATGTCTAAATATTACGATATTTGCTCTCGAGAATATGTAAGTCGTATACTATGTACACAATTTGTGTTTGGCCGTCATCCATTGACGACACGGGTCAATTTATCAAAATGTACTCCAAACTTGAGAGAGCATATCAGGGATTTCGATCTGTGAAATCTGAAAACGGCTATCTTATTACTATATATGGACCACACACGCAAGGCTCCGGGGCTATTTGAGCTGCACCCGAGGTTTACTAAAAGGCTCAATGCAAAATTACATTGACCTTCCTAGAACTCTCTGTCCACAAGCTCGATTCGTCGTCATATATGTATGTAACTTTTGCTAAACATCGGTGGCAAATAACAATATATAGACAATTTTCACTACGTATGAAGTGTACGGGTTGAATTAGGGCATTCCGACCGCATACCGAATAGCCTTTGAACGTCGGTTTTCTAAAGTTTGACTTCTGATCTTCGTGACAAACAATGCCTTTTTATCCGCGCGGATAAAAATATCTAGCGATCTCGACAGTTCACCATAGACGAAATTATTATGGTTTATAAGCACCGGCATATAAAAGGCTATTGAAAAGTAAATAGATTCATAATAGGCTTTGAGAAGAAGTTAAATCAACTTTCTTTTCGATCATCTTACAAGTACATTTGATATTTGAAAACAGCCTTATACGAGTGAATATACGAAAAGACTTCAAAGCACTTATCTGAAAGGTATACAGAAACTTGGCGGCGTTTTAAACACGACAAAAATCAGACCCCCATATAACGACACATATTTTATATCGATCGGCTGCATGCAAAATACGTAGTTGACCTTGTCGCATTGACGAACGATTTAAACGTAATTAGAATCAAACATTTTTACGTAGATAAACACATCCTTGAAACGAATGCAAATAAAATCTGCACAAAATACACACGAGCCAAATCGCATTCAATATTCAGAATAATCGGTCGCGGCGTTTATTTAAAACCTCGATTGACTGTTATCCGCGTTCTCTGCTTTTTTCAACATTTGTACATTCGATATTTTTGAATGAATTGCGAATCATAGATAATCATTTCATATTTTCATTTCAGTAGAAAATATGTATATTATTTGATTATCATTTCGTGAATGAATCTTATCCGCTAAGTGGATTGATCAAAATTCCTTTTGATATAATCGGCTTCTTATTCTTACAGAATGGTTAATTGTTAATCAAAACTTTTTCCGATATGCTGAAAATTACGATGAAAAAGATTCAGTAATGCTAAGGGTCCACGAATCGTATATTTCTTCGTCTATAAGAAACTATGTCGACTTCTTCAATGGGCTGGTTGCACAGAGATGACTTAAGTCCAAAGTGCATGGTCTTAAATCTTAAGACTGGTTTTAGTTTTTTAGATTTGCTAATAGGACTAAGTTGGTCTTAGAATGGTCTGGCTATTCAACTGTCCCTTGGAAGCTGGTTCCACAGTCGAGACTTAAGTCCGAAAAATGATCTTAAATCTTAAGACAAGTCTTAAGTTGTTAGGTTGGCTTTAGAACTAAGATAGTCTTAGACTGGACTTAAGACTAAACCGAGACCATGGAACCGGCCCTCAAGTGTCCCGGCACTGACTTGAATGATGTAACGAATTTTTTCATCGTGTTCTATTCTAATTCAATTCGTGGGTACACGTGCTAATTGCATATATCATAATCAAGGTATGTATGGAAATATTTTTGATGGCTTGCCTTTTTTTGGGTTCATTGATAATGTAGATACAAAGAATCAAACAATACCTTACATGATATGTTAGCATCCTCGACTACAACTCATATTATACATTGTACATTACGCACGTCGAAAATGATTACCGTTGTTTTTGATTCGGGAACGTCATCAATATCAAATCGAGTGTAAACATTTGCAAAAATATTTCCTGCCGTCTATTTATAGCAATAACGTGCAGTATATACGTGTTGGAAATGTCGCTGAAATTATTTTGCTGTCGCGCGGTTCCGAAAGAATGTTGTTTTCACTTATTTGCAAGAATGCATTTAATTGAATACGCAACTGAGAATTGGGCTCTATAGAGAATTGCGTTTGAATACGGACATTTTTTTCAAATAGAACGAACGGTGGCCCCCGACCGATCCTGACACAGCCGTTGCGATTACTAACTGAACTTACCTCAATATGGAAAGGTATTTTCGCGTGTATTCCTGGTTTAAAAACTCAACGTCACATGTCTTTTTGATTCAACCTAAACGTTCAAGTATCTAAGTATCCTCGTTTAATATCGATTGATAATATCCTCCTTAAGTCTCGGAACAACTAACGCTAGATCGTTCGCCGAATCGAGGTACTCAACTGGCAAGATATTCAGATTTTCTACACAACGAAACGGGATCTCGCGCGCGAGTGGGTGTTCATTTACGCGCACGCCCCGAGATACTTAGAAACGTAAACACGGATCAGGAATGTTACGTTTTGATCATTTAGCACAAACGTAAATACGCATCTACAGCCGTTTTGTCGATTTAAAGAAATCAAAGGAAGAAAATATATTCACGCGCTATCGCCGTTATCCTAGCGAATGGCGGTCGCCGAGGTTCGCGCGTGCGCTGTGTGTCAGTCAGTGTATACTGACGAACCTAAGTGGCCAGACCCACGTGCATATGAAGTTAATCCCCAGAATAATGTCCTTAGTCACAACAACACTCGAATTACAACTATTTACGAACATTTGTCTCGTTGACGGATATAATATACGGCCGTTGTGTTCGCGATAATAAACACGAAAGGCCGGCGCGGATTTTCGTGACTTTTTAAAAGCCATAATCCAACGCTTAATTATAGGCGCATTATTGTTTCCCGATGCGTTACCGGCTGTAAAGAATTTTCAATCAAAACGAACCGAAGCAATTTAATATAGGTACCTCGCCGCGAAATATATGGGTATGTCGTATCAAAGCCTAAGCCTATAATCAAAACAGCGATTAGGCAATGGTTATTAAAGGAAAATGTGTAATATTCTTTAATTGATTATCATTTTACGGAAGCATTACTGTACAGTATGCCCTCAATCCAAGTATTCAAAAATTAACAGGCCGCTCTTCAGACAACAAACGATATTCGTATTTTTCGGTAAAATTTTCTGACAATTCAGAAACTAATCTCACTACTTCTTATTATATATACTGCCATCGAAATATTGTGAACTCATTATGTTTTTTCTTTACTCTGTTAACTTCGCTTCTTACTATACCATTCATGATTTCTGTCATAAAGTCATTTTCAAGTCTTTCTCAGTTGATCGCAGATATGAGATTAATTCGAAGTATTCGTACACTCGAACAGTTATCATTTCAACTGTTGTTCAAAAAAGTTAGATCACTCATGAATTCGAATGCTTCAAAATCAATGTCGCAATTACCGGTGGTATATTCAATCGTATTGTTGAACACTATAGGAATAATGCGATCAAGTTTAAGAAGAAAAATATTGAACCATTACCATATAAACTTACACGGAATCGATCTCTTACTGCTTCCGCCAAAACCCTTCTACCGAACACACGTTATTTCGAATACTTTCTAATTGAATGTATAAATTTTCAAAACATTGTCTTTCGAATTCGTTCTACTGAATATATAGAGATATTCTACAGAAACGCAGCGGAAACCCAGAGGTGGTCAGTAAACAGAAGATCTAAATCGAATTCGTGCTTGAGCGGAATTCCGAATACTGAGAAATCCGACGACGAGACTAACATGCACCAAATGACCGATTCTAAGTCTAATTATCTCTCAATTAATTCATTGAGCATTCAAAATCAAACGTGGGTTCTTCGTTATCTCCGACTTCTGTCCGACAGTAAACAGTGTCGTAGGCGGCGATCTACAAGTGGCGCATAAATTCCGTGAATGTCCGTTTAAAACCAAACACTTGAGAACCGTATTATTGGAATTTCTGGTGATTATGGCGGTCAGATTAAGTGACTTATCACCGGATCCAAGCAGACATCAAGTATGATTAGTATTCTGTTGGTCATTTGAATATTCGTTTTTGTTACCAATGTCCAATGACTCTCCTCATTTACAGAGTCGGGTTTTATGAATTCAAACTGACAAGAATCTCATTAGGTTTAGGTACAGACTAAACGTACATTCGAATAAGCTGCCGCAATACAAACGAAAATGACCGTATGGCCGGTATTTAAGAAAATTTTGAAAATGTCTCGTCTCAGCACCTCGTATCTAGCGCTTGGCGTTTATCAGGGCGCCAATGTGTGTCCACCCCTTATCAGCACAAACATGAATTCATACAGTTTGCCTTAATAGAGTTTCGATAAAATCAACCGATTTTAACAATCGGTCCATTTTAATGTTTAGATGGATATCTTGCGACGCCGTTATGTAATAATTACCCGGGTCGGACTGATGGCATGTGCGCTAGATCTGTCACGCCAATCTCGGTACTATTTGAACAGGGGTGACGGGTTATCTACGTGCTATGTTCCTAATTAGCCACGCGCTGTGGTAATCTATAACGTCATATTTCACTGTCATACTGCGCCGTGCTTCATCATAGATTGGTTTTTAGAAATTGACAAAAAAACATTTTATACGGTAGCACTAGAATTATCTGCAAATACTGGACTCCAGTTGCACAGTCGTAACTTATGTCCAAAACCTTCGATATTTGGACTGGTAAATTTGACCGATTGTGAAGATGAATCAGTTGAAAATCACAATATCCGTGATAAGACGATGAGTTAAACTGATTATAGATTGATTTAGATGATTGAGATTGATATAGGCCATTGACTGATTATAGATGTAAGGTGAACTTAAAGTGCAATGTCCAAAATTCCTAGAAGATATTTCGGGGATATATCCGATGGTTTCAACGTTTTATCGTTTTGGATGTTCTCATCGTTGGAAACATGCTTACTTTAATCGAAAAGTATCAAACGGGATTTTCGAAGTGATCACTCGCTTTATTGGTTCTTAATGTGAAACAAATACGTACATTATTGGATTGACGGTTCAATAAAGTAGACAGGACACAAACATGAAACATGGTGATAAAAAAATTAAAGTAAAGTGGAACGATTTAGAAAGAACCTAGCTCTTGGATTTGCTCATTTTGCTTAATAATATAACATTGGTGACATACGTAGATTCCCTATTGGGGATAGAATTCTCAATAGTTACTTTAACCACTACAAACACATACACTTCATCACTCCGAAAACTAAATGTATTTTTTTCCAAATACAAATTGTTAGAAATAATTCTAATTGTCAGATGATAAAAACTGTCATTTTTGTGAATAGAAATGTTTGACCTTCATCTAAATCATCTAATTCAAACGTCTGATTAAACTATCCAACTCTTCTGGCATTGTGGTTCAATCGATACACGATGTTTTCGACCACGCACAAAAAATGTTTTACTCAAAAAGTCAACACTATTACGCGATATGTAACTCGCTTTGTTTCTATTCGTACCATGTAACACCCACACGTTATCAATTGCTGTTGACTGATCGTGATGTTATCCCGTGCGAAAGACAATGAAAAACTGCTGTAAAAAAATCTCTACGAATGCGTGCGAGGTTCGTTATATGCAAAGAAAGAAAAGAAAATATGAACGCGATAAGAACAAACATACGAATATATTACACGCATGCGACGGAATGCAGTAGTTGAGCAGGTGTCGCGAACTAGATGAAGGAATTTCGACTAGAGCACGTGTTATTTAATCAAAAATTTCGATTTATAATTTTTGTGTGACATGAGAAGAAAGTATGTCGGTGAAATTATGTTTGTAAGATTCCAGAATAGTATATATAGCATAAAAATGAGGTTCGAAGTGTAAAAACTGTATTGTACTGTACTGAAAAATGTATTTGGATTTGAATATATTGATCATTGAATTGAATTGAATTGAAATGACCGGCAACCAATCTAGCCCCGATCTATTGATGACGTAGGGCACAACCTCTCAAAAATGATTATCAAGATTTATCAAAAATGAAATCTGAGTTATAGAATATATTTAATTACAAAATAAATGCCAAAATCCACAATCGTAATTATTGTTTTGAAAGGCCAATATTGATGACGTAGTGCACATCGACTTGCACAGAAACCCTAAAATAACGCATATAGTCAACAATGTATATACACATTATTGTTACGGTCTTTACGGCGTCAAAAAAAAGAAACATTCACTTGAATCTTACTAAGACCGATACAACCTAGAAAGAAAAATGCGTATATTTAGATATTGAATTTGAAGAAAGTATTATTCGGTATAACCAGAATTTAACTGGTATAAGACGGAAGCATTTTAGGCATTTAAAAAAACTTTCCGGCGAAATCGACCTGTGGTTGAAAACGATTACTCTTAGTCACTGATCTGCAATCGACGATAATGTTTTACGCATTCAGTGGTTCATTTGCCACGTTGCCTGCGTATTCGAAATAATTTGGCAATATTGATAACTTGAATAAACGTTTTCTGTTCTAAGTGTTGGTTTTTCCAACGTGTGATATGCTTTTAAGATAAGCTAATGAACTTTTCTTGCGCAGGCCTTCGAACCTCTGACCAGACTCATATTTTTTTACCTATTTCCACTTTTAAGCTAAGAACTTTCACAAAACCATGTTAATTGCTTTAATATCTAGTTGTATTTGTTTAACTTGAACGTATGAGATATCGTTCAATCGTCTCGGACGATGTAAAAACGTTCGATGTATTTATCGTATATACGCGTCCGATTAACTGTATGTACGTACGTATAGAAAGTTTCAGCCAGCTAACGTCTATAACCCCCAGGAATACCGACAGACACGACAAAAATTGTTCACATCTGGAATCAGCAAATATTCGGTCGATAGTACGCGTGAATTACACATGTATATCCAGAATCATCCAGGGCTTCGTTTTAACCCTGCCAGACCCGTGGTATTATGCAAAAATACTCTACAAACACGTTTTTTATCCGACTCGCTATTTTGAGACTTCCAAGAACGCATATTGAAACGGTGAGAATGCATTTTAAACCAGGTTAAAAGGCTTCATAAACTAAAATCCATCGCCAAACAATTTTATTTTTTACGTACGTTTTTCGAAATGCGTACGGGATTGATTTTTAGTAAAAAGAGCCCACCTTGCCTACTCGAAAAATCTCTACCGTATACAATACAATGACTTATTCTTCACGAGTTCATTGTTCATCACATTCTCTTATCCGTGTCTGTACGCCTTTACCAATAAATGTGTATCCTTTACGTGCTACCACGAAACGGTGCAAATTACCACCGGTTTGTTTAACATTTTCTTTTTGTGTTTTCTTGTTTCTGTTAGATTTTCTTTTCTGATGGTCAAATAGTGGAATTTGAATTTTACTTTTTTTGTATCCAGACGAGCGTAATGACGGAAATCGAGGTAGCACTTCAGGCCCGAGGCATTATTTGATAAATTCATAGAAGACATCGGCAAATTTGTACAACACCATTGATTCCAATGCACATAGATCGCACATAATACGAATTCAAATTTACATTCATAATTCGAGTTCTACTTTTTTTCTCCATTAATCGAGTTTTCTCATCAGACGTCATTTATGCACTTGAATACGTCTCGTCTGCCGAAATAGCGCAACGGAAACAGCATTCGACACACAAATCCCCGGATATAGAAATGTTCTTCGAACGACTACCTCTCAAAATATGACCATTGATTTTGTGCGTGTTTGTTTTCGTGCTTCATCGTGACATAATCGGTTGTTCGAGACGTTTTTTCAGCGCAGACACTCGGCGTGATTCGACGACGGCGAACGAGTTTCCGATTTCCGTTGAGTTTTGTTTCGAGGCGAGGACGACGTGGAAACAGGCGCCAAATAAGGTGTTAACATATCCGTTTCAATCATGAAATATAAGTTAAGAAGCCCGATACTACTATATAGTATTAACATAGACTAAGAACATTACGTACGTCTCAATTATTATTGATAACGAGAGGAAACTATCCAGACACATTTCAATGAGGATGAAATTCCGTTACTAAATCATAAAAACGAAAAATGAGAAACGAAAAATCTGAGAAAGAACTGAATCAGAGAATTCCTTACTATCCAACGTGGAGAATGACATAAAAAACGAACTTATCACGATATTTGTAAATATCAAATCAGCTTTTACTTCCAAATAAGTGCTTAAAAGTAGTGAGAATAAAGCAAACATAGAAACTCCACCTAAGACAAGACAGATTCATTTAACATATGGTTTTCCTAGAGATCATTATTTCTAATTCCGATTTTGTGATTCACAACAGTGAGCTTTTTTTTTATCAATAGGCCAACGGATTCGTCAACGGGAGATCGCGTTTTCTTGGTTGCAACTGTTCAGTCGGCAATGTCATATTTTGACTATCGTCTGCCAACAAACATTATATGAATCGTAAGAAGTTATAGGCGAAAGAAATACGGATTCTCAGAATCGATCACTCGTTCTCTCGTTCAGACGGCACACCCTTATTAGAGCCTTCGCAACGTTATTGTTATGACATATTTTGTAATGAAAATGCTTAGCTCTGTTATGTTGTGTAGACTCCAGTCGTTCATGAGGCGAAGAAGCAAAGACCGGCGTCAATAAAAAGTCTGAAAAACACATGTGTAGCGAGACAACTGAGAATAGCCTGGAGCAAACTGCCACTAAAGGTAGATAGATTTCAACAGCGATTTTTTTTTTCATTTCATACAATATTTAAAAGTATGTAAGCCGGGCCAGATTATATATTTTTTCTGATAGAATACGACCAACCGTAAAGAGCAGACTCGTTTCGCGTTTTAAAGCTTCGGCCGGATGTCCTGTCACAATTTTTTTTTCAGACTAAAAGGGGTTTTTTCAGAGCCGCGATTCTCATTTTGAATCGCGACAGATCGTAGCCGACTTTCACGTATAATACGTGACGTGAATATTATATCAATTCGTTTCGAGAAAAAAACCTATACGGATTTTAGTTTCTTGGAAATTGTGGCGTACGATGTCAGTGTTGACATCTATTCAATTCAACTGACTGCCAATTCAAGCGATGTTTGAATTAAGTATTAGGTTTTCTTCGCGTCGATGAAAACATTTCTCAAAATTATGCTGGGTATTTTCCAGCTGTAAAAGGTTTCATGGTTTTACGTTATATAAAAACCGCAATTGCGTGCATCATTCTTCGGGTGACAACTGTCGAGCTGGACCTATTACATGGAACCTAAACAAAATATCATGGTTGTCCAAAAATGTCCATTGGTTAAATTTAAAACCTTTCATAAGTCAGATAATCGCTCATATCGGATGAATATTTATGGTCACGACTTTTCCTTCTCTTTTCAATGAAATTCATATTCAAAAGTCGGATTTCATAAGTCGGAAAATCTCGTAGTACTTTCCCTGGTCCCAAAATTTACGAAAAAATAGCTCAAAGTCGGAGGGCTATTCGTCCCATTCCAGTTTGATTTCTTCCCAGTTCCGACCGCCCGTTTCTGGCTTGAAATCGACGATGTCATGTCATGTGAACAGTCGTTATTTTAGTTGTGTGGTTAGTGTATTAGAATGGAAACATTAACCCGAAATACAGCAGTATTTTTAAATCATTTTTTGTAGATGTTGATTTAAATTTCGGATTAATTCTCAAGTCAAGTCGCAGTTTTCGGGAAAAGGCTGGAAATCCGACTGTTTTCAAAGTCGGAATTTTTTTCTCGGTTCCAAAAGATCCGACTTTACGCAAGGTCTACCGTAGCTAAGTTATGTATACTCCGATCGGGGGACGCTGTAGAAGGACCTTTAAGTTATAACCACCAGTTATAACAAATCACGTTACCTAATCTCTTATGCCATATATTCGTTTACGTGGTCGCTGTTAATCGACGTAGACAAGTTAAGTAACCGAAGATAGTTTAATTGAAGCGATCTATTTTGTAGCAGATCTGAGAGCTTTATAGAAGCAAGATCTACTGCAACCGACACCCAGCTAAGTGTTTCTTAACAGCCTACCTATACCTACCGGCAATAGTAGGTTGATGTGTGTCGAGATAAACGCGTTCTAAAAACTGAAGCAGGTATACAAATATTTAGACGAGAGATTATACAATAATTTTGAGAAGTTTGTGCCGTTCAAAAAGGCAGGGTTTCTACGAATTTGTTTCATCTCGGTTTTAGTTTTTTTCTTACAATGGCCAACACTTCAGCCACGATTCAATGCGCCGAAGCCTTTTAAAAGGAGCGATTGTAATGAAATCGTAAGTTTCTTCAAAATCATGTTTGCACAGTGTTAATATTGCTCTTTTTGCGACCACACAGGATCAAGGATGTTAGCACATTCACTCGAGTTATGTTGCTCGAAAAAATTGCAAAATATGAAGACATTTTCATCTTGTTTCGCAATCTGTGGACCAAGTGTTTTGCAACTTCCAAGAGCTATAACAGAATAGTTTTTGTTATTTTGATTTTTTTTGCATGTTGCATTTCCCAATGTTAAACCGATTGATCAACTAAAGTTGCCTTGATGTGGTTGTTTGAAAAATGAGAAAAGCCGAAACTGGAAACAACAAAAAATACAACAAAATGAAGGAATGCTACAACAGGTTTCGCGGAATTCGTTATTTTGATTTCGAAATGATGTTTTAAAACAAAAACATTTCCTGTCGGCTGAAATTAGTGGGGTGTCGTTTTGGGTCACAGTCGGTACGATCAAAATTGCTGAGCAGCCATTATCTGTAGTTATGTTCAGTGGTTTCGACGCCGTATTTTTGCTAATGGAGCCGCCGATTTTCCGAAAACCGTTTTAAAGAGTGAGGTCACTTCTGTTTACTATATATCACATACAACACACGCGAGAACAAAGGCCAATTTTCTATGAAGCATCAACAACGGTAGAATTGATATTTATCTTATTTGGATGGGGCCCAGAAAGGAATAATACGCGCCGATATCTAGGTCTTCGTTATGAAAAAAAAACTTCGAAATTCGATAGAGACGAATCGAAGTACTATGAAGTCATCAAGAAGCTGTATATATTCCGCATAATCCGTTGATTTCTAAGTGATCAGGGAAGTACCTAGCGGTCGCCCCTACCCCCTGAAATTTTGGAAAAGTGCCCTTTTTGCAAATGTAATTGTTTTTTTCTAATAGAACTGCCCTTTTTGGGTTTCTCTGCCCCCCACCCCCGGCGCAAAAAATTAAAATCAAAATGCTAGGTACTGCCCTGGTGACAGAAGGTCGCGGAAAAGCGATGATATTTCAATAATCAACCATCCGAATCAGTTTTCCTGAGATACACGAATCAAAGTCTACGATCTCGTTCCAAACTGGCAGAAGGTGCTACAAAAAGCGATGAGAAAATTCAAATTGTTTACGTAGTTCGAACTCGAATCAGTTTTCGCTGCCAATGTCCCGAAGGTCGTAGGGGTTGAATTTTTTCGCGACCTCACCCGACATTCGATATTCGAGTTTCAAGTGGAGAACTTTCCCACCGATGCTCTTTTTATGGCGCTTTTTCAACGTATACGCTATCCTGTACTTCTTTTTCCTACAATTACACGCTATTAATTGAATGTTTTATAAGTGAGTTAATTGCCCTATCGTGCGTTATACCGATTTGTTTGTTTTAGATCGTGTATTTGTATTTCAAGGGTTTTATAAGTTGCGCCATACATTACACGTACACGGATATTACAGTGAAGTATGCAAGGGGCAATGAAGTATATATACATATGTAGCCATAAAATAATTCTTTCAAGATTCGTCTCCGGTGAAGGTAAAACAGTGCAGTTAACACCTTTTAGAAGTTTACCGACGTAAGCGCGAAGGAGAATGTTTCCCACGCCAAGTTAAGAAAAAAACAAACTAGCTAGTTTCAACTCTGCTAAATGCAGTGCAAAATAAGGTTTTTGCGTCAACCAAAACAAATGATGCTATGATATATTCCGATCGTAGCTTTCAATATGGTTCTGTATATCCCGATAGAACAATCAGACAAAAACAGCTAATTGCTATTAAACCCGTTGATGTTCAAGGATCTTCTTTTCGAAATAACAAAGTGAACCCTAAATTGGAATGGGCGGGTGCATGAACATTTGAAAAATCTAGAAATTCAGCGGGAACCTGCACACCCAAAAACAAAGTATCCTTATCGGTCAACTCGTAAAAACCAGGATCAGTTTTACGGAAAAACAGTTGGGGGATGTTACATTAAACTATTTGGCTCAATTGTTTTGATTTTCAATCGGTACATCTACATCAATTCATTTCGGCATAGTATCACGATCCCAACGCAAAAAAACTGGAGTGTACTCTGTATTTATCTCGATGATGCCTATCCTAACGAGTATAAGTAATACAAATGCGTACACCTGAGTTCTCGCTCGTTTAGAGCCCATTAGCGACAAGCGCGCGGTTAACCGCCATTTTTACACGTTTTAACCGAAATTATGAGTTGTGTCAGGTGACACGGTAACAAATAGACCTACTATAGTAGTACGATGAACGGCCCCTCGTCGCCCGCCGTTAAGTATTATTGTCGCGAAAAGGAATCACAATCGTCGGTTGCGATCGTAAAAATAGACAGATCCTTTTTATTCACGTTTTATTTGTTAGTTCAGCTGTACCAATACACTTTCAGAAATCTGATGGAGTTCGGTTGAAGAGTTACCACCCTACGGCACTTCGGACGATTTTTGGGACTTGAACCGAATTCTTTTCACGAGCAACACAGAGCCGCTGTTATTGTGGGTCAAACGAAGGCAACAAGGTCGACGAATGGTATTAAGATGCAAGATAAATGAGGTTCCGGGGGCTGCATTGCGATCGTGCCTTGCGAAGGTATATATGAGTGTCACGACCGATGTATTCCCGTGTTCTTTGACCTTCGCTCTGGTAAAAATGAGCGCGCTGGACTGCGGTCGCAACGCAAAAGATGGACCGCGTTTGTTTGACTCTAAGGCGGGCTGGTGTCTATATCTGTCAACTTCCTTCGTTCTTGTCGAGTGTACGCACTACACGCAAACTTCTTCTGTCAGCATCTTACCCTACCCCCTCCTCCAGCTTCTATTCCAATTATATCACGAATGTACCGTTTTCATTCCCGATTCTTTACCTTTATATCCCAAATGATGCCCACCCAGATTCATGGTCAGATTCTCATAGAAGATTTGATTTGGTTTTATGCGAATATCAGAATAATCGAAAAATGTTTTTTTCGTACACATGATCCCTATAGGAACTAAACATGTAGACATATACTTGATTTATTTTGGCGCACATGATTTTTTCCGCTCACTTTAACAATCAACAGACGTCTTAAACGAACGGACAAATGATACTCATCATTGAAACTCGAGGCTATTATTCAGCTGTGTTTGAAGTTTTGTTCCGGCCGTCGTAATATATCTTCCTTCGTACAATAGGTACGGAGTTTTCTACCGCACAACCGCCGCATACTTCAAGCTATCGAGAATATGAATGACAACAATGGCCCATCCGAATAACCCCCCAAAGAGTGACACTTAAAAGAGATAAAAAATATCGTCTGTAAATTGCTTCTATCGCTATCGCTCGTTCGTGTAGTAGTCAATCGTATCGTCTGCGCGATCAGTGAGCAAAACTACAACAGCAATTGGTAGAAATTTTCCGTTCATCTCCCAAGATATCTTATCCTTATTTCGAAATAAAATACCGATACATCATTCCTATCAACCGATATATTAGCATTTTACAGTATCTTATCGCACGTTATGGCCAGAATTATTCTGTAGGTACATATATAGTTAAAGTTGAAAAAATCGACGGGACTTAAGACGCGCGCGGGTATATAGATATTTCCTACGACTTAACCATAGCTCACATTATCAGGATCCTCTTCCACAGTGAGTTAAGATTCAACTCATTGAAAATAAACCACTGGTTGTTTTTGTATGAATATACGCACCGAATAGAAAACCAATGCAACCAGACGGGCGTTATGATAATTTGATTACAGATTGGCGTCGACTGTAGAAAAATTGGTTTTATTTCCAAATGAAATCAAATCTGCACAAAATCAAACAGTAAACACATATTCGAGAAAGAATGAAAATCGTCTGGCATAAAACGCTAATCCGATTGTGCTCTATTGTGTTCGTTTAAAACGGTCTGCGTACAATACACGAACTCGATCGTGAATAATGAGAAAAAGCTTTCTGTCATAGCGGTATGGGCTTAACCCCCGGTTCATATCACACTGGAAGTGTTTACGGGTCCACCTTTAAAAACATGTTGAACAGATTGTTCGGTGTACGTCTAAAAATCGATTGTGACATAGAATTTTTACCGGGTAAATTAGGTTCATATTCGTGCAATATTTTGCAATTTCAAGGTAGGTATTGACGTATTAGCTGTCAAACTATTTCCCAGGTCGCGATAGAATTTACGGTTGGGGCTTCGAGTAAATTAATACTCCAAGAATGGATGAATACGAAAATACACAAACGTCGTTCACCGTTTGAAAACTTACATTCTTTCAATGCGATTTTCTAAAAATTTCATTTCTTAAAAAACTTACCCCTTTCTAAAAGTCTATATATTGATGACGAATTTTGTTTTCAATCGGTAAACGCTTTATCCAAAATTCCTTTTGCGTACGTCGCTAGTACTATCCAAGCGCACAAGCAACCGCAACTCTCATTGCAAACATCACAATCGACTGATGCAGAAATAATAGATAGCGCCATCTACATGACTCCGGAACACAAGGAACTCCATGAAAAGAACACTTATTTGTTCATTATGACATGTATAGGAGCGCAACCGAATATTCCAATGACAAAACAATCCCGCGATCCCTTTTGAAACATGTTATACGTTGAAGCAAATTGTTCCTGAAGACAAAAAAACTGGCTAATGTATGTTGAAGCAAATAATTATTGAGAGACAAAAACTGGCATTTGTGTTATTGAACCAGACTGGCCATCAATTTTACCAAATATATATACATACTCCTCGCCATGTTATCAAAATATATATGGTAAAATAAATAAGATTTCTACAGTATAACAAACTCTAAAACTATTGAGTTTCAGAAAACTCCTATTTTTGCCGCCATTTTGTCCTATAGTTGGATCATTTCTTACTCTTTTCTAAAAACTATTTTCGTGTTTATTCACATTTAGCCGGTCCTTCGATAGATTCTTTCAGTATATAGGCGCGTTCTAACCGCGGGAAGCTCTAGTTAGCGGTACTTGCAAGCAACCAGACCCTATCGTGTCGACTTATCGTTTCTTACAGAAATTCATTGGAATACTAGATACCCGCACAGAGCAGGACATCGGTTATACAAATTATGGATGACATCATCCAAGATATCACTAAGTGGACCGAATTGACTACCTTAAGGTACCAGGTATGAACTCCCACTTATTACTTGACTGATCCAAGACCGATCAGTCCCATACAATTTACGACGAGACGCACAACTGTTATTAAGCCATTATTTTTGTAATATTCTTGTTGTCAGGTTGTGAAAATGTTTTCTTGGCAAAACGAGATGGGGCGGACCTCTGCCCCCTCCCCCCCAGAAAAGATCCGCTCCCCATTTCTATAGGAGTGGTTATTCGACCTTGCGCGAACGCCAGGATCCGAACTCTCGGTTTTCATTCCACTCGTCGAATCGAAGAAAATTAGTTGATTAGCGCCGTACCCTTAAACCATAATTGAAATTTCTTAACGTAATCGCTGTTTTTATTACCGAGTCGAGATATTGCGTGAAGCTGATAGCGCCTATAATATAAATATACCCGAGATGATTCTAATAACGATCGGTGCATCTTCGTTACTTGTAGCCGTAAAATACGCTGATTGCACCCACGTGTGATCGATTCCCCGATAATCAAATTGTAACCCGATTTATTTCCGATGTATTTTCGATATAGTAGATATTCTATAAAACTCGCTACGCTCAGTTCAAGGAGCTGGTTAAATTTCGATTGATGTTCGACTTTGTTTTATTTGGTTTCTACGCCAGGTTTAAAAGTCACCGTACTAGCGTTGGGGATGGCAAATTCCTTCGATCGCGATCATACGGCCAAGTTCAAGTATGGTTTACTGGGATGAGAAGGGATGTCCTACTCTTTTAACTAGCCACAAATCAAAGCCTAGTCATAGGTTCTTTCCCAGCCTTATCCAGGCATAGACATGTAACTAGTTTATACGTCCATGATTCTGGCCAAAGGTAGATGTGACACAGGTATCTCTTCTGCAATTTTCCTTTTTATCAAAGCTCCTCCATAAATTACAATCCTACCAGTCGCATGCGGATTTCGTTATTGGTACTTGAATTACAAACTATAAGGACTGCACGAATAAACAATAATAGGTTGCCGGTACAAAATAACGAAAAAGTTGAACCGTAATCTAGTTATTTGAGTAAAATTGTACTACGGAGAATGCAGTGCACGCACAACAAAGCCCGAGGCTGCGTAAAGCTGGTACCCTACAAAACAAATGTATAGCACATACCATAAAACATGGCATCCAAAAATAATAAATTTCCGATGAAATATAGTGTAGTCCCCAGAAAGTATTTAGGTTTATCAACACCGTTTCATGTTTTCTTTCTTTCCATCAAATCACGTTATGGAATATATCTTACAGCCGTTTCTTCTTAATGTGAGGTTTTCATCGTCACCGGGTTTAAATCATCGAAATGTCTCACAGCCGTTATGGAATATTCTTCAATCGCCCAAAATTTCTCAAAATTCCAAATAAATCAACAACAATTTCACGATGTCACGTTCGTAGTAAATTTTAATTTTACTCTACTGAAAATTCATACAAAATTTCATAGGGAAATAATACACACAGCAACGATAGATTAGCAACGCAGGCGGCAAAGAATATATAAATGAGGATTTTTTAGGTTCCATGAAATTAAATATGTAGCATGCAAATTACACGTGGTATGAAATACATGTATTGACTTTTAAAAATCAGATTGAAATCATAATCATATATATCAATCATAATATATTAACACGATTTTAAAATCAAACTTAACAGAATGCATGTATCATGAATGGGATTTTTATTGAAAAAGCACAAATGGAAAGCTATTTCCTGCTATCTGAACAGCTCAGATTGTCCAGGCTTGCCGAGGGGAAATGCGCAATGTTAAACTCACAAGAGGGACTAGCATTTCATAAATTTCGCCAATTATCACGATAAGCATTTCTTTCAACTTACACCAAAATGTAATTGATCCACACACTAAAAGATCTTATCTTTTAACATTTTTTCATCGACGATAATACGCTTAGGGGAGTGTTCTTCAATTTAGAGTTTTTCAGGAAGTTTTATCTATATGATGTGCAGCACGACGTGCAAGTTTTCTGGAACCACTTTCTCAATCTAAATACAGTAATGCATTATAAACCGAGTCTACTGTCATTCCTCAAATCCTTCCCGCACATATCCTCCTTAAATGATCTCGCAGCTTTCATTTCGAAATTCTCCGCTATCTCGGTTATCGTTTCAGGTACTTCGCAGCGCGCATGAGTTCATTCGAAAACCACAGCGCGAATGACAGCAGAGTTATTGATCCGGCTTGATGCGTAGCGGCGAGGTGAGTGGGCACGTACATTAATAAGGTTCCGATACCAAGCGTGACCTGAAAAATAAGAATAGAACAATACAGTTCAGCTTTTTTAATTTGCACATAAAATGGTAGGGGGTTAACTATATCAAATACACAGCAAGCCGTTTACTGGGCCTTGTTATCCCTTCCAGTGTATCCACACCACAAGCAGTGTATAAATCCGCAACTAACTTAGCTAATGCACCGCATCGGGGTGTATCAAAATTATTATTAACTAGTTATTGAAAGACGGCAGAACTTTTCAAACTAGTGAAATATAAGTAACTAATGATACACTGCACCGCCATGCAGACACACTATAGAAGCATGCATGTTATGCGACACACTGGGTTGGAACATTTGAAAATCATATCTCCAGCAATTTCGGGTATTTATCAATCAACACTGAAATGGTTTTAACGTTATTTTCATGTCACAATGAAGAGCGCTATTCATTGCAAAGCTTCAAATAAAGAGAGCTAGCTGCAAAGGGTGTGGAAGAAATACCAAATAGCGAATACTTACTTGTAAAAATGACATTCCTAACAAACAGTTCAGAGCCAATCTGGCTCTCGGAGGCAACGGAACTCCCCTACACAAAGCCCATAGACCAACGATACTGCAGACGGTGGTTTCACCCTGGAAACATGGACAAAAAGCAACATATTTCAACTCAAGTCACGATCATGATTGCACGTTTTTTCAACATTTGAATAAATGATCAAATTTCTCACCAAGTGTCGGTGATTAAATTGCACAGTGGTTGCATTTTCAAAGATGTTTTTCAACTTTGGAGATAACGCCCACAAATCAGAGGGTATCCATCGATCGGCCATTTTAGGCCACGTATTGTATACTAAACCAGCATCCAAACCAGCCACAAATGCTCCTGAAAGTTAACATAAGTAAAATATAAGCACCGATAACGATTCTCTAAGACCCTTCCAGCTGCCGCTACAAATCTTCTGATAAACTCAAGACAATTTGGGTAAAAACACCTAAATAGCTATTTTCACTACATGGTCTAGTGATTCATTGGGGGAACTGTAGTAAGCAACCGTATTTTCTATGAGGGGACTTATTAACAAAAATTTAAGAGCAGGCTTCCACTCTTACGCACAAGAGAACTCACCAGAAATTGCGGTAAAAAATACTAAGGCTTTCACGCCCATCGCATATTTTCGAATAAGTGGAAGTTTTTTGCGTAATGTCTGAAAAATTTAATAGAACAAATTATAGCATGTACTTGATGATCCCGGTCAATTTTCAGTCAATTTGTAATCAATTCAAATACAATATAAATCAGATATAGAGTTTTATGTCACAATTTCTTAATCAACGCAGACAGAAAGTGTAACAACGTATTGTAACTGTCCAGGTACAATTTTTTATTTTACGTTCTAAGCATTCTTGCAAACAAAATATATGCTTTTGAAGCATATATAGCACCCATATTCTAGCTAAGTTTTCCAATTCAGGGAACAGTTACTCAATATGTTAGTGGATAAAAAGGCAAGATACCTTTCTTTGTCCCAACTTTTGAGAAACCATAACCCAGTTTAAAGTGTTGTTAAGCAAACTCAATCAAGTCAGATCCAACCAACTCTGATAACAGTTTAACTTAGATGTACATTGAAATAGAATTCTTACTCTTAAAATCTTTGCCTGCCACCCCTATCATTCAGGAAATGCTTCGCTTTGCCAGGATTTCTGAGTTTTTCAGAACTTTACAAAACAAAATCTAGAAGTTTTCATCAAATTGGTTTTACTTTGTTCATTTGGTCTCGTTTTTTTTTCATGTCAAATTAGTAGTATTTCTTCTTAGTCATACAGTCCGTAGCAATCACCAGTGCAGAGGGGGTATTTTGCAGGAAATATACCGTCCTAGGGATTTAGAGCCCCCATTTCAATAGATGATGTCACTAATACACGGCTTAGAATGACTGACGATAATCTGCTTTAGTAGTGCAAGGCATTTAAATTAACTAACTTGTGTTGTGCGATTGTTTCGCCATCTATCATTAGAGTTCAGAAACAAAACAACTGTACCAGTACAGTTTTGGCAGGAAAGTGATAGGTAATTTTGGCTGTACCAGTACATGTTTGGCAAGCAAAGAGTTAAATGCATGATACATGGACCACCAAACTAGGAAATCGCTCTCAAGTCAGTCAAATTTCTATGGCACAAAAAGGTCTGACTAAACTTTAGATTATGTATCATTTACGACAAACATTGTGTCAAAATACTAACATCTTGGACAGCAGCAATGGATTTCGTATCCGGTTTCAGGGCGTAGCTGATGCCGCCCCACAGAAATAGCGAATATAAAACGAAAGCAGATCCCAAGTGAGCAGCAAGTCGATACTGAGAAACACGAGGTACGTCTGCCGATGACGGAGGCTCTTCTAAACCACTTCGTACCATGTACCAACCCAGCCAGCCCTACAAAATAATAATGAATGGGATCAGAATATAGCACATAATCTAGAAGCTTTAGGGAGCAGTTTCTCAAAATCTGTACCAACTAACAAACATTAATTTTAAGAACATCTCACCAAATTTTCTAAGATGGGGTTCGATGTCAGATAATAACAGGAAATTCCAAAAAGGTGAGTGAAATTATTCGGGCTTAACTTTTTTTGACTCATAAATTGATTTATGAAAAATCGCTTATTTGGGTAACTTATTTATCCAATCTGTCAAGGGACTTTTCTAAAAAAAATTTTGACTGATGAATTGAGTAAAGACTTTGTAGTCAATGGCTTTTCAAATATATATTGTCGAAGTCATTATCAACCAACATCTGAGTGGAACCGAGCGTTGATAAAACTTGCACAGACAACAAACCTGGAAACCGAGTAAGCCGCCATAAATCAAAACTCGAGGTTTCATCTTTTTCGTGAGCCAGCCCAATTTCCAGAAGATGACTGCGGGAATCGCATACGCCAATCCTATAGTTCTTCCCCACATACGATGCGCGTATTCCATGTAGTATATGAACTTGAAGTCACTGACGGTCATGTCTTTAGGATGAACACCACTGAAATAAATATCATACACGTGTATGTTAACATTTGACGGTAGAGCCAGAATTTGGGCCCACCTTGCTTGACAGTTTGCTGCCTAATCCGGAAATTTAAGAATTCTTAGGACAGCAGATGCTATTAGGAATTCAACTCGCCCGGCTACTGGTTGTTAGGCCGAGAATATTCAGGATTACAGAATACTTGAACCTAAAGAATTATCACTCAAGGTTTTCTAGCAATTCAACGAGGAACTATACAAATTCAAAGAAGAATCATTTACTACAGTATTCATGTAACGTTCAGAAACTTAAACACCTCATCAATAAACAAGTAAACCATCAATCACTCAAAGTCACAATATCCGTGATGAACTAAAAAATGTGAAAGTACCACAATAACTGACGAAAAAAAAGTTTACTAAAAATATAGAAAGACCGGGATTATAGCAGTGATGATATTAGAAATATTGTCTATATAAGGCTTAATGTGGGACGGAAGTCTTCGGTAAGGTTGACAGAGCGATTAGTGCTGGTAAACCTACCAACTCTGAATCTTAACTTTTGAAAACATTTCGTCAGTTTACAATCGTAGGATTTTCACCCTTTATGTATGCGATATTGACTTCAGAAAAATAATCTAAAGACATACGTACGCTTTGAACTCTGGATATTCTTTATATTTCATAAACTCGGCTTCCCATTCGGCATTCGTATGCGGTCGTTTGACTCCTAATAGTTTCCAGTCGACCATCGATAACCCAGACTCCGTTAATCTGAAACATATGATTTCAACGCTCCATTTTTCATTCATTGAACATATTCACCAATCCAGCATCGAACAAAAATGAAATTTCCAGATTTGTACATGTGTATCAAAAGTTTCCTTTTTCATTTTGCCAACAAGAATAATTGGTGCATCGCAGTGTGGGAGTGTCTAATATTGCCTTTTTGGACATAAAAGTACCCTTTCGGGATGTGACTAGTTATTCAAAATTAGCCCCTGGATCTACAACTCAGGATGATCAGGATAAGATCAGTGATGGTTTAACCGACGGTTGAATGTACCACCACTATGAAACTAGTTCGACGACAAATACATAAACAAAGAATTCATTTCGAGGATTGAATATGTTATTGGCGTACCTTGTTACTCCACCCAGAACTACTGCACCGAATACCATACCAGCACATCCCAGAAGCCATCGACCAACTATTTTCTCAGATCCTTCACTACCCGCGAACTCTGGCGAACGCATCACCTGAAAAAAAACCATCACAAAATTGGATAGGTTAATTAAAATTTTGGTCACCAGCTCTAGTGAAGGCAATTTTACGATGGTTGTTACTTGGGCTCTTGAGTTTATATTCTCCTATGGGTGAGAGTATGTACCGCGCTATTGCATCGAAAAAGCACCTTACGAACCGTATTTAGTTTTCATCTTAAATATGGTATACAAAATACATCAATTGCTTTCTCAAACATGTAGTTATCCTGGGTTTTAGCGTGACTGCTAAGACATTTGGTTCAACCCCCCCTTCGAAAATTGGAGAATTCAGTGCATAGATAGACGCCCAAATGGCCAGTCAGCCATCTTTGATTTTTTTCAAAAAAATATATCACAGGTACAAAACTACATAGGCCTACCATAACTAATACAAAATGTAGTTGTAACGAGTTTCATGAAAATATAACAAAAGACCTAAGAGCAGTTGTCAGCACGAGATTTACTTCACAGACAGACGCCTGGACAGACAAGCTGTCTCCCTTTTACTCCCCTGTTCGGTCAATATAATGACAAATATTCGGTTTAGACCTCACTCGAGACATTTCTAATTGGAAAATAATTGGACTCCAAACACCAGCAATAGACCCTAGTCATTTCATAACCACAATTTTAAAAAAGTGATAGTCAAGACTTCTCAATAGTGAATGTAAGGGCAGATTCAGGCTGCAAATGGGTACCACATAAAAAATATATATATAAAAAAAGTATATGGGTGAGAGCAAATACTGCATTATCGCAACGAAAATGAACCATACGAACGATATTTACTTCTCATTTCAAATACAGTTCATGAAATACATGAATTGCTATCGGCAACATGTTATTATTGCACGCGCGCGCACAAGTCGTTTCGATAATTACGCCCGATCGAAACGGAATGATTATTTCTAGGTAATACTATCATTGATTTTTGTTTCTGCATTCTCGGTAGAGAAGATGTCCAATGGAACGACGACCACTGCAGATCCGCGGGTTGCCCCGTGCAAACAGTGGCTTAATGATATACCAGAGAAATGGGACTTTAAATTCAGCGTTTTCATCTACCTATTTCTATACGGTCCGGCGTCTTTATGTGGCGGTGCTTTAAATATTTTCACCATTTACGTGCTAGGAACGTTGAAAAACGACAGCTATTACCTCGTGAAAGTTCTGGCGGTTTTAGACGCATTGTACTGCCTAACCGTATTCATAATGTATCCATTGCGAACGCTTCACATATACATCGCGATGGGCGAAGTGATATTTCGCTTCGACGACTGGATTTATGGTAAAGAATACATTTACCTATCTGTCGCGTTGTTCTACATATTCCAGACGAGTCGGAACTGGAGCGTTATGTTGATCAGCGTTGAACGACTTTTCATCGTCGTGTTCCCTTTAAAATCTCGAATTTTTTGGACGAGAAAACTGGTCAACTTTCTCATTTTTCTCATTAACGGGCTATCGTTTTCATTTTATGTACCGCATTTTTTTCCAGGTAAAGGAATTCACACGTTTTCTTGTGAAGGTAGTAATCTGTACACCTTTGTCACATATCATGATATACAATTCAGTTCACACTTTTTGAACCAATGGCAAGGTATGATGACCGATACTGCTGGAACATTCTTTTCAATTCTAGTGCCCATGTTTATGTTGATCTTTCTGAACAGTATTCTTATTTCATTTTTGTTCATACAGAAAATACGTCGCAAAGCAATCGCCGACCATAGCAAGTTATCAGTAAAAACATCTTCTGAAGTTCTAGTTTTGCGAATGTCTCTGATTCTAGTTTTAACATTTGTCATCTTCGAATCCCTGATATTCATCGAAAAAATATCCTACAGCGGAATAGTGGGATTCCAGTTTTTGCACTTTGGAAGCTTTACAGGGGTCGATGCATCAATGGTTTATAGGAAGATAGCGATCGGTCTGACTGTCATCGATTCTTGCGCAAACTTCTTCGCATATTGTTCTACAAATTCTAAATTCAGACTGAAAGCCAAAAAAATATTGATGTGTAATGTCCACTAAGTCATTTCGATTTCGTTCAAATCAACCTTTGAAAGTTGCTGTACAGTTTGAAAAGCCTAACGAGGGATTTATCCGTGTAAGATTCTCTTACATTAATACATGCCAAAATAGCTGCCAGTCAGCCATCATTAGTGTTTCATGCTCACTATGTCCATGTTTCATCAAAATATAATGTAAGACCTAGGAGAATTTGTCCACTCAAGATTCACTTCGTACATGGGTTAAAATTGCCACCGAATGCCCATCTTTCTGTTGTGAATGAAATCACAGATCCTGAACTATATACTCTACCAAATAGTTGTATCGAGTTCAAGTTTCCGTAGAAATACAAACCCTAAACCCTAAGAGCAGTTATTCAAATTAACTATGTAGATCGATTCCAAAATGGCCACTAATCAGCCATCTTTAGGATGTGTTAAAAAAATATGCAGATGCAGAACTACAAACTACACCAAATAGACCGTAATAGAAATAATTGAAATAAATGTTCCAAGTTTCATCAAAATACAATAGAAAAGAGTTGTCAAGAGTAGTTGTCTATACAAATTCATTACATAGATGGATGCCAAAATGGCCACCAGTCGGCCATCTTTGATTTTTCTAAAAAATTAATGACAGTTGTGCAACAACATACCATAATGAATAGTTGTACCAAGATTCATCGAAATACAACAAAAGACCTTAAGAGCAGTTGCAAAATTCAGTACATAGATAGATGCCACAATGGCTGCCAATCGGCCATCTTTGATTTTTACCCAAAAAAATTGCAGGTGCAAGACTACATGGTATACTAAATATTCATCAAAACACAACAAAAGATCTAAAAGGTGTCCATGCAGAATTCACTATAGAGATAGATACGCCTACCAAATTGCCACGTTGATTTTTTCCTGATTTTTTCAAAAAAATAAATCATAGTTGTACAACAACATACCATACTTACTAGTTGTAGCAAGATTCATCAAAATGCAACAAAAAGACCTTAAGAGGAGTTGTAAAGCTTCCAAAATTCAGTTACATAGATAGTTTCCAAAATAGCCACTAGTCAGACATGTTTGATTTTTTTCATTAAAAAAAACGAATCACAGGTGCACTACTATATACCCCAAAAAATATTTGTAACAAGTTTCATCAAAATATAACGAAATACAAGATTTACTTCACAGCCTGGACAGACAAGCTGACTCCTGTATACTCCAATATGATGACAAATATTCATTTTGAACATTAAGTTTAGGCCAGTTTGAACGTTTACAAATATCCAACTCCCGCTATACCAATCATCTACAATAAGGAAAATTGTTCCCATAGAAATCATTTTTCAATTTAAAAGCATCCAACTCCCACTATACCAATCACATGCAATTTAGAAAATTGTCCACAGTGATGATTATCAGGTGCAATCTCATCGATTTCACAATTGGAGATACAAAACATTAACATTGAAGTATTTTGAGGATTCAATGAGGTTGTCAATACATCTACCATACAGAGAATTGCATGTACACAGACTGCAGAGCTACAAAAAATCGTTCTTGAAATCACGATGAAAAATTCGAAAAATGCACATCCCACTGATATTCTCTGTATTGAAAAAGAAAAACATTTCATTGTATCAAGTAACGAAGAACCATATATAGTATGTATAGACATGATTTCAATTTCTTTAATGATATAAGATTGGAGTTAATTTAGGTAGATATGTGATATGTTATCAGGATTTCAATTTTGTAAATGAATTAGCCTAAATGTAATCATATAATGCGATATTCATAATGTAGTATTTTCTGCCATTTTATAACTTTGCATATATATTGTTTTTTCACAGTTTCAGTTTTCTTTTAGGGCATCGAATTTTCTTCATTGACAATTTTCAATCAAAAGAACAAATTTATTACGGTGGAACCTCGTTACAGCGAACTTCAGGGGACCAGAAAATATATTCGTTATAACCGATAGTTCGATTTGTCCAGTATTAAATTAATGAAATTGTCTTACTTCGGACAAAATTCTATATTTGTAATACCTGATGAATTGTTGTATCCGAGTTTTTTATGACAAGGTTCCACTGTTTTATCACTAATTATGAAACTAGGGGTCCAGGGACGCCATGCCCACTTGGGAAGTGGTTTCAAATGCTCAACAATCTAACAATTCCAATATTCAATGCCCCCTGGTGACCAAATACCAAAACAAATGACCTTAAAACTCACCACAATCATAGAACATGTCAGCAGCTACATTTTTGTAATTGATTGTTATAACAAAATATGCCTCAATACCAATTTAATATGGAAATACTAAGTTATTCTACTATTAAACCCCCTCCGGTGACCATATGCAAAGCCTGATGATCTTGAAAATAACCACAATCATAGAACATGTCATGAGCTACAACTTTGCAATTGATCATGGTAACACAATATGCTTAGGTATCTATATAATAAATACTAAGTAATTCTACAATTCAACGCCCCCTGGTGACCATATGGAATAACTTACGTCCTTAAAACTCTACACAATCATAGAAAATGTCATGAGCTACAACTTTGCAATTGATTGTGGTAACAAAATATGTTACAAATATAATATAGAAATACTAAGTTATTGTATTTGGTGGCCATACAAAAAGTTATGATCTTGAAACTCACCAATATCATAGAACACGTTATGAGCTACAACTTTCCAATTGATTGTGGTAACACAATATGCTTAGGTATCAATATAATGTGGAAAAACTTTTTCCCACCTAGGAATAAGTAATGATGACACCAATACGGCCGCCAATTGTGCCATAATTGGCTAATCAAAAATACCAGTCTCAGGTATTAAAGATACCTTTCCAAACAATTACCCATCATCAATTTCAATGAGAAATGGCAAACCAGTAGGAAGCTACAGGACTCAGAATTCTGGCCAAAATTGACATTTCTGGGCACTAAAAAGGTAATAGGACGGCCATCTTGAGTCCAATCAACCCAAATTTTCTTACGCTGATGGGCCCTTGGGGGATTCAAATACATTCAAATATCAAGGTAATTGATCAAAGCGTCTTCAAAATTTCCTTCAAAAAGTTCAAAAATCTGTAAAAAGTGCTGATTTTGGCGAACAACAATGGCTACCAGCCGGCCATCTTGATTCTGACAGCGACCACTTTTTGGGCTCAAGATATGTCTAGATACATTTGTAACCCAAATATCAAGACATTACATTGAGGAGTCTTCAAAACTTCCCAAAATAACTGGATTCAGTCTACGGACGGACGGACGACGGACGAAAAGTGAACACAATAGCCCGCTGGGACTAAAGTCCCAAGTGAGCTAAAAAGGAGTGGTGGTAGAATCACGTGGTAGTTTATCCGATTGACCCATTATTCAAGCAATTGCATATAAAAGTGAAAACCCACAGTAGATATTGAAAAGTTTATTTTCTGACAGTTTTGGGGTTACTTCTAAACCCAATCATCAGAGAAACCCAAAATTACCACAAAAAAAAAAAAATGTTTAGCTTTTCTGATGATGGGGTTTAGAAGTAACCCCAAAACTGTCCATAAGTGAAGTGAATTGACCAGCAACCAGTCTAGCCCCGATATATTGATGACGTAGTGAACATCCCCTCAAAAATACATACATATGCCCTACATATTTGATATAATTCAAAAATTCATAATTGTGACTTTTATTTTGAAACGCCAATTAGATATTGATGATGTAGTGCACATAGACTCATACAGAACCCCTTAAATAACGCATAGGCTACTAGACGTATCGGCCACACTCCGCTCGGTGGCGCTACCGCGCGGGATTTACGCGAAGCAGCAGAACACAAACACGGCCACTCTCTCAATTTTCAATGATAGAAATCGTGTGTGCATTTCAATTATTTCGGCTGTTAGGGTTTTAAGGCACAATATAAGTTGATGATGTGATATGGCGATGTTAATTAATGATAATTCCGCAGTGAAGCTAGTCACGAACGGTGCCGATTGAGTGTACAGCTGCCAAAAACACTGAAATGTGCGTAGTTGCGTAACTATTTGCAGTGAATTGCAGACGAAACATGAAGCCTTAACGGCCGTTTAAAAAATAAATTATACCAATCGCAATTGTAAAATAAAAATGAGATAGAACCTAAGTTAAAATTCTGGCCATTTCTAAAATGTTATTAATTATTATTACTAATTTTTAGTCAGTGCGGAGCGTTTACTTTTCGAACAATAATGAGGGGTGGTAGGTAGTCATGCAATTCAAGTCATCATTTATAACACGTTACTTCCATGTTGTTGAAAATCTCGCGAGTCCTGGACTAAACCCCAATGAACAATGTGATCTGCGTGCTGGCCACAAATGCACACAGATCACACTACAATACCCATTACACACTCCAGTACCCACAGCTTTCATATATCCATCCAAATATTTAGTGGCTTTCTTCCTGGGTAATCAATACGTATATAAACATTATTGTTACTGTTTAAATGTCAAAAATAATTTTCTGTTAGAATTTTGAGACCCATTATTGGGAATGATGTACCTTATTCTATAAAATCGAGCATCTTAATACTCGATTTTAAAATTCACTTAAAAGAAAATGGGAAATTCATATACTGAGTATCTCCAATTGCATTCATAGTTTAAATTGTAAATTGTCATCTAAGCTTACTTCTATATCCATGAAAAAATGGAGACATTTTGGCTCAGGCCAGGCCCAAGTTAGATTTGGCCCGTACTTTCAGGGCGTCCTCATATGTAAAATCATTCACTCATGCCTAAAATCTTATCAAAACGATACTAAGCAAGGTGAGTCACTTGCAGAACCAGATAGCATTCATATGGAATAATTTGAACTGTGCTAAAATTTGGCACAGGCCTGGCCAAGCCATCTCATCTTCTGAGACAGCAACCCAAATTTTCAATTAGACTGTCTGGTATTCAAACTAATGTTGTTGGCATTACCTTGACTTTTTCGGCCAATGAAGATTGAAATCTTGTCCAATTTTTTTCTGGTTTTAAATTTATACAAAATACATCAATTGCTTTCTCAAACATGTAGTTATCCTGGGTTTTAGCCTGACTGCTAAGACATTTGGTTCAACTCACCCTTCGAAAATTGGAGAATTCAGTGCATAGATAGACGCTCCAAATGGCTGCCAGTCAGCCATCTTTGATTTTTTTCAAAAAAATATATCACAGGTACAAAACTACATAGGCCTACCATAACTAATACAAAATGTAGTTTTAACGAGTTTCATGAAAATATAACAAAAGACCTAAGAGCAGTTGTCAGCACGAGATTTACTTCACAGACAGACGCCTGGACAGACAAGCTGTCTCCCTTTTACTCCCCTGTTCGGTCAATATAATGACAAATATTCGGTTTGGACCTCACTCGAGACATTTCTAATTGGAAAATAATTGGACTCCAAACACCAGCAATAGACCCTAGTCATTTCATAACCACAATTTTAAAAAAGTGATAGTCAAGACTTCTCAATAGTGAATGTAAGGGCAGATTCAGGCTGCAAATGGGTACCACATAAAAAATATATATATAAAAAAAGTATATGGGTGAGAGCAAATACTGCATTATCGCAACGAAAATGAACCATACGAACGATATTTACTTCTCATTTCAAATACAGTTCATGAAATACATGAATTGCTATCGGCAACATGTTATTATTGCACGCGCGCGCACAAGTCGTTTCGATAATTACGCCCGATCGAAACGGAATGATTATTTCTAGGTAATACTATCATTGGTTTTCGTTTCTGCGTTCTCGGCAGAGAAGATGTCCAATGGAACGACGACCACTGCAGATCCGCGGGTTGCCCCGTGCAAACGGTGGCTCAATGATATGACTGAAAAATGGGACTTTATATTCAGCGTTTACATCTACCTATTTCTATACGGACCGGCATCGGTTTGCGGCGGCGCTCTTAACATTTTCACCGTTTACGTGTTAGGAACGTTGCAAAATGACAGCTATTACCTTGTGAAAGTTCTGGCGGTTTTAGACGCGTTGTACTGCCTAACCGTATTTATAATGTATCCCTTGCGAACGATTCACATATACATCGTGTTGGGCAATGTGATATTTCGCTTCGACGACTGGATGTACGGTAAAGAATACATTTACATATCAATCGCGTTGTTCTACATATTCCAGACGAGTCGGAACTGGAGCGTTATGTTGATCAGCGTCGAACGACTTTTCATCGTCATTTTCCCGTTAAAATCTCGAATATTTTGGACAAGAAAATTAGTTAACTTTCTCATTTTTCTCATTAACGTGCTATCGTTCTCATTTTATATACCGCATTTTTTTCAAGGTAGAGGAATTCACTCGTTTTTTTGCGAAGGTAGTAGTAATCTGTACACCTATGTCACGTACCATGATGTACAATTCAATTCACACTTTTTGAACCAATGGCAAGGTATGATGACCGATACTGCCGGAGCGTTCTTTTCAACATTACTGCCCATGTTTATGTTGATCTTTCTCAACTCTATTATTATTTCATTTTTGTTCGTACAGAAAATACGTCGCAAGGCAATCACCGACCGCAGCAAGTTATCAGTAAAATCTTCTTCTGAAGTTCTAGTTTTGCGAATGTCTCTGATTCTAGTTTTGACATTTGTCATCTTCGAATCCCTGATATTCATCGAAAAACTATCTTATAGCGCTATAATGGGATTCCAATTTTTGCACTTTGGAAGCTTTACAGGGGTCAATGCATCAATGGTTTATAGGAAGATAGCGATCGGTCTGACTGTCATCGATTCTTGCGCAAACTTCTTTGCGTATTGTTCTACAAATTCTAAATTCAGACTGAAAGCCAAAAAAATATTGATGTGTAATGTCCACTAAGTCATTTCGATTTCGTTCAAATCAACCTTTGAAAGTTGCTGTACAGTTTGAAAAGCCTAACGAGGGATATATCCGTGTAAGATTCTCTTACATTAATACATGCCAAAAAAGCTGCCCGTCAGCCATCATTAGTGTTTCATGCTCAATATGTCCATGTTTCATCAAAATATAATGTAAGACCTAGGAGAATTTGTCCACTCAAGATTCGCATCATACATGGGTTAAAATTGCCACCAAATGGCCATCTTTCTGTTGTGAATGAAATCACAGATCCTGAACTATATACTCTACCAAATAGTTGTTTCGTAGAAATACAAACCCTAAACCCTAAGAGCAGTTATTCAAATTAACTATGTAGATCGATTCCAAAATGGCCACCAGTCAGCCATCTTTAGGATGTGTTAAAAAAATATGCAGATGCAGAACTACAAACTACACTAAATAGAACGTAATGTAATAATTGAAATAAATGTGCCAACTTTCATCAAAATACGATAGAAAAGAGTTGTCGTCAAGAGTAGTTGTCGGTACAAATTCATTACATAGATGGATGCCAAAATGGCCACCAGTCGGCCATCTTTGATTTTTCAAAACAAATTAATGACAGTTGTGCAACAAAATACCATAACGAATAGTTGTACCAAGATTCATCGAAATACAACTAAAGACCTTAAGAGCAGTTGCAAAATTCAGTACATAGATAGATGCCAAAATGGCTGCCAATCGGCCATCTTTGATTTTTACCCAAAAAAAATAGCAGGTGCAAAACTACATGGTATACTAAATATTCATCAAAACACAACAAAAGATCTAGGTGTCCATGCAGAATTCACTGTAGAGATAGATACGCCTACCAAATTGCCACGTTTTGATTTTTTCTTGATTTTTTTCAAAAAAATAAATCACAGTTGTACAACAACATACCATATTTACTAGTTGTAGCAAGATTCATCAAAATGCAACAAAAAGACCTTAAGAGGAGTTGCAAAATTCAGTTACATAGATAGTTTCCAAAATAGCCACCAGTCAGACATGTTTGATTTTTTTCAACAAAAAAAAAAACAAATCACTGGTGCACTACTATATACCCCAAAAATAGTTGTAACAAGTTTTATCAAAATATAACGAAATAGTTAGGAGCAGCACAAGATTTACTTCACAGCCTGGACAGACAAGCTGACTCCTGTATACTCCAATATGATGACAAATATTCGGTTTGAACATCAAGTTTAGGCTAGTTTGAACGTTTACAAATATCCAACTCCAATCATCTACAATAAGGAAAATTGTTCATATAGTAATTATTTTTCAATTTAAAAGCATCCAACTCCCACTATACCAATCACATGCAATTTAGAAAATTGTCCATATAGTGATGATTTTCAGGTGCAATCTCATCGATTTTACAATTGGAGATACAAAACATTAACATTGAAGTATTTTGAGGATTCAATGAGGTTGTCAATACATCTACCATGTAGAGAATTGCATGTACACAGAGTGCAGAGCTACAAAAACTCGTTCTTGAAATCACGATGAAAAATTCGAAAAATGCACATCCCACTGATTGTTCTGTATTGAAAATGAAAAACATTTCATTGTATCAAGTAACGAAGAACCATATATAGTATGTATAGACATGATTTATATATTTGTAATATCTGATGAATTGTTGTATCTGAGTTTGTTATGACAAGGTTCCACTGTTTAATCATTAATTATGAAACTAGGGGTCCAGGGACACCATGCCCAATTGGGAAGTGGTTTCAAATGCTCAACAATCTAACAATTCCAATATTCAATGCCCCCTGGTGACCAAATACAAAAACAAATGACCTTTAAACTCACCACAATCATAGAACATGTCAGCAGCTACATTTTTGTAATTGATTGTGATAACAAAATATGCCTCAATACCAATTTAATATGGAAATACTAATTTATTCCACTATTCAACGCCCCCTGGTGACCATATGGAATAACTTATGTCCTTAAAACTCTACACAATCATAGAACATGTCATGAGCTACAACTTTGCAATTGATTGTGGTAACAAAATATGTTACAAATATAATATAGAAATACTAAGTTATTGTATTTGGTGGCCATACAAAAAGTTATGATCTTGAAACTCACCAATATCATAGAACACGTTATGGGCTACAACTTTCCAATTGATTGTGGTAGGCCTAACACAATATGCTTAGGTATCAATATAATGTGGAAAAACTTTTTCCCATCTGCGAATAAGTAATGATGACACCAAGATGGCCGCCAATTGTGCCATAATTGGCTAATAAAAAATACCTGTCTCAAGTATTAAACATACCTTTCCAAAGAATACCCATCATCAAATTTCAATGAGAAATGGCAAACCAGTAGGAAGCTACAGGACTCAGAATTCGGGCCAAAATTGACATTTTTGGGCACTAAAAAGGTAATAGGACGGCCATTTTGAGTCCAATCGACCCAATTTATCTTACGCTGATGGGCCCTTGGGGGATTCAAATACATACAAAAGATCAAGGTAATTGATCAAAGCGTCTTCAAAATTTCCTTGAAAAAGTTCAAAAATCTGTAAAAAGTGCTGATTTTGGCGAACAACAATGGCTGCCAACCGGCCATCTTGATTCTAACAGGGCCAGTTTTCGGGCTCAAGATATGTCTAGATACATTTGTAACCCAAATATCAAGACATTACATTGAAGCGTCATCAAAACTTCCCAAAATAACTGGATTCCGTCTACAGTAAGTAAAAACCCCCAGTAGATATTGAAAAGTTTATTTTCTGACAGTTTTGGGGTTACTTCTAAACCCAATCATCAGAGAAACCAAAAATTACCAACAAAAGAAAACATTTTTAGCTTTCTGATGATGGGGTTTAGAAGTAACCCCAAAACTGTCAATAATATAGGTGAATTGATCGGCAACTAGTCTAGCCCCGATATATTGTTGACGTAGTGCAAAACCTCTCAAAAAATAATTTGATATAATTCAAAAATTCATAATTGTGATTTTTATTTTGAAACGCCAATTAGATATTGATGATGTAGTGCACATATACTCATGCAGAACCCCTTAAATAACGCATACTAGGTAATCAATACGTATATAAACATTTATGTAACTGTTTAAATGTCAAAAATAATTTTCTGTTAGGAGTTTGAGACCCATTATTGGGAACAATGTACCTAATTCTATAAAATCGAGCATCTTAATACTCGATTTTAAAATTCACTTAAAAGAAAATGGGAAATTCACATACTGAGTATCTCCAATTGTATTCATAGTTTAAATTGTAAATACCGTCATCTAAGCTTACTTCTATATCCATGAAAAAATGGAGACATTTTGGCTCAGGCCAGCCTCAAGTTAGATTTGGCCCGTGCTTTCAGGGCATGCTCATATGTAAAATCATTCACTCATGCCTAAAATCTTATCAAAACGATACTAAGCAAAGGTGAGTCACTTGCAGAACCAGATAGCATTCATATGGAATAACTTGAACTGTGCTAAGATTTGGCACAGGCCTGGCCAAGCCATCTCATCTTCTGAGACAGCAACCCAAATTTTCAATTAGACTGTCTGGTATTCAAACTAATGTTGTTGGCATTACCTTGACTTTTTCGGCCAATGAAGATCGAAATCTTGTCCAATTTTTTTCTGGTTTTAAATTTCGTGGTTTGAACCAAGCTACCTGTCGCACTGGTTGTTGTATTAAAGATCGGTTTATCACCTGGAAAGAAAAATTGGCATAGTCACAAAGGTAATTGTTTCTTGAGGTGCAATAGGTTTGATTTATGTAGGTATTACCAGATGAATTTCAATATTGTTAACTATTAAAATCCGGGAGGACTTAATTGTTCATTAAGTCTGTCACCTCGATCACTTTTATAATGCAGTAGCCCCTTCCACCCTCCTCCTCCGGGATTATATAAACCTACCACCAACAATAAGACCATTAACTAGCCTCAAATATTTCAGGATCCAACCGCTGAGGCTGGTGAAAGATAAGTTGAGAATGAAGAATAGAATAAATAGGTTCAATATTATACCTATCCTTATGTCAGGTTGTATAATCAAATGTGGTTAGATTAACAAAAACAAAATGGCGGCTTTTTCATCTGTAGAAGTTTAGGGTCGAGAGGGTAAGGTAAGTTGAAGGTTAGGGTCACAGATAGAGGTTTGGGGGCTCCTGACCATTAATTATACACCTAATTAAGGAAGACACCCACCGGTGCACGGGCAGCGGGAGAGCTTGTAACTAATAATAATCACATGTGTGATTAGAGAATTGGTGAAGTACTAGCAGACAAGCGAAAATCTGTCAACCACTGAGACCGGGACTCGAACCACGGATCTCTCACTTGCCGAGCGATTGCTCTACATCCTACAGCTATCGGGGTGACTTGCAGACATCAACCATTTAGGTCTATCCTCCGAGATAACTAAGGATAGACCTAAATGGTTGATGTTTGTATAACTCGTATAAGTAAATAAGTAGGTAGGCCATGTAGCGAATTTGGCAAAGCCATTAAAAACTTAAACATCCATTCATCCAACCAAGCACTAAAGGTATGAAACATTCCGATATCATCCAGAGAGGTACAAATAAGTCAAATATATACCACATACATATAACATGTCACAAATTGTTATATATACATGTTGCATAAGTTGCAATATAGTTGATTTTAATTTGAATTGATGAGTGCCGGTAACTAATAAATTCATGAATAAACTCCGTAATTGAGCTAGAAATTTCACGGAATCGCTTTAATTCAACACAGAATAAAACAATTTACCTGTCTTAGAGCTAAATACGAATACATAGCCATTATATTTTCGAATAACCCAAAAAATAACTAATAAGACTTTTTAAAGCCAAAGGGTTTTCCCGAAAATTTCTATTTCCTGCTATGTTTCAGCGATTGTGGTATACTGATGAAAAATTATATAACTTCCCCAAAATGAAGATTAGAACTAAAAAGAAAATTGTGAGTAAAAGGAAATATATTTTCGAATTTTTAATAAACAATTTTCGAATTAGCTTCTAACTTAAGAAATGGAGTAGCTGGATATGTAGAGACGATTTTTGATCTGAGTGGAAATCTTCGTCGCGCGATCCCGCGATCGCGTCAAGGTCGTCGACCAAATATTTAGAATATTTGTTTACATTTTTTTCATGCAAAAATCACAATGGAAGTGTGCGTCGAATCCGTGGCTTCTGCTTTAAATGCTGAGGCTGGGGGTATGCGAATGTTTCTGCATTGACAGTACCAATTTACCAGATGAAGCTACCAACAGGGGCCTGGCAAAAACGTTTTTGACCCAGGCCTAGTCTGAATGAACTGAATGAATACCAGAGATACGATCCCCTACAACTGTTTGAGGAACAACGGCTAGATACTAGACTAACCCAGGCCCAGTATCCTTCACTCACAACGACCTGTCACAATTTTAATGAATGAATAAAACCAGTATCAATCAACCCCAGTATCCCTAGGCCTACCTATCCTTAGTACTAATTAAAAAAGTACCGTACCTGGGACGGTTTGTGTCCGGCCCCTGTCATGACTGTGGAAGATACATTATTTATAGTGGTGAAAGCTTGTATCCTTATAGACAGACGGAAGTTTGGTACCTAGCTCTTGTTCCAAAACAAATCAGTGGTTGCATTGCAAGAAATATAAATTAACCTCTTTGACAGTTTGGCGTCAGATATTGTAGGGAACCGGTGTGTGGTATTCAGACTATGCAGTTAGAGCCCATTTTGTACCTACTGCATTTTTTAGGTGGGGACTGCAGTTTAGGTTCCCTTATGGTAATGTACCTAACCTAACCATAACACTATTCTTTAATTACACTAGCGCCACATAGTGGAAGGGTAACCTTAACTCCAGTAACACCGTGAAAATATTTGCTCCTGAGAAACCTTAATCAGTTGAGTTTGTGATAACTGTTCGTTGGGTTGTGTTTATTAAATTGCAGGTGCAATTCGCATAGAATTATGTTGCAACTTGGCTGAAGGTGGGACTACACCAACTGTTGGTAAGTAGGCTTATGGCACAGATCCCTGAAAAGCGAGCCTGAGTGAGAAACCTTAAGAAAGGAGTCAGTGATCAGCGACGGATCAATTGATCTTTGAGGCCAATTTCAAAGGACTTGTCACATCCCAAAAGGGCATTTTGATGTCCAAAAAGGTGATATTAGGTGTAATCCTGCTCTAAGGGGCAAATTGTCAAGTCCAAAAAAGGGCACTTTGATGTCCGATAAAGGCAATATTAAGTATACTGCCACACTGAAATGCACCAATTATCTTAGTCGAAAAAAAAATGAAAAAGGGCACTCAAAAAAAATTGATGGACTTGTACAAGTCTAAAGTCCATCTGGATCCACCACTGGCGGTATGATTTTTATTTTCAAAAAGGCTCTTCTTACAATTTCAGCTGACACGGTCAACATGGCCTAAATCTGCCCAGCCTCCCAATAATCACAGGTTTCGTTTCTTTCTTATTGTCGTTATTAAGTTCTTCTCCCTTTCTCTGTCTTCCAGGAATGTTGCGTGTTATTAAAGATCAGTTGCGTATACCTGTGTTTGTGATGATTCGACCTCGCGGCGGTGACTTCCTTTATTCCGATGAGGAATTCGAAGTGATGAAATTAGATCTGCTGGCTTTGAAAGAAGCGGGCGCCGACGGAATAGTTCTGGGCATCTTACAAAGGTTATCGATATGTTCATTCACAAAATGTATACGGGTATTTCTTCTGATTTGTCTTGATGTTGACTTTCGAAAGGAATGTTAATTATGTTCTTGCTTTTTGTAGCGATGGTCGGGTGGATAAAGACCGATCAAGAGAATTAATAAGTAAGTATGAAAACTAAGTACATTTGAATTGCTGTCATTGTTTTATGGCAAAAATTGTGCTTAACCGTGTTCACTATTTAATGGTTTTGTTTTAGATCTATCGTGTCCCCTACCAGTCACATTTCATCGAGGTAAGATTAAGAAAAACTCTGCATGAAGCTATGCATACTCTTTGCTGCCAGTTTCAGAGTTTTGGTTTTAAACCCCTGGCACATTTCAATTATCATACCGTGTATTCCACTCATATGAGAAGGTTAGGGGGTAACCGGACTGTTGACCCTGCATCAGTGACATGAAATTCAAAGAAAATATTCAGAAATTCCTTATACATGTGTACATACAATTTTGATTAGGCGTTCAGGATCTCAGAAGATATCTAGGTAAATTCCAGCCTTCATCACCAGCATTTCCTCATTTCCGCCAGTCATTCACATAATGGTATTAGAAAGGTATCAGAAAGGACTCAAATTTCAATTGTGTGAGGCTATTGAACTATGGTAAATGATTTAGGGAAGGGCCTGAGACATCCATCCATCCCGTTACCACCAAGGATATAACTGTGAGTGTTAGATTGACCCCACTTATTTGTCTACATTTTCTACTTTCAGCCATCGATATGACTAAAGATATTTTCCGCGCTATGGACGAGATAATAGCAATGGGATGTGAACGAATTTTGACCAGTGGTCAAGAGTCGTCTGCTCTCGAAGGTCTGCCTACTATTAAACAAATGGTTGAACAGGTAAAGATACGTAGATGATCCATAACTTGTAACCTTGTATCCTGGAGTTTTAGTATAACCGTCTTTGCACAATATTTCAACGATGTTTTTTCCTGAATACTTCATGCAAGCTTATAACGATAGGTTGTTTCATGTGAAATATAGCAGGTCCACGTATCTATTTTTCAGGCTCGGGATAGAATAACCATAATTCCAGGTACGTACAAAAAAGTATGTGTGCCATTAGAAACTCAAGTGAAAATTCAACAATACAAGCAGTGCTCCTTTCACCCGCCGGGCTGGTTCATTTCGGGATGCAGTTTCACTCTAAATCAAATTTGACACAACGGTTGGATCATCGAAATTGAATTTTAAACTTACATCTAAATCAAATTCAGAACTACGGAACAGATAACATTTGGATCTAATCGGGGAGTGGGAGAGCCACCTACCTGTTCTAATCCTTTTGGAACGTGCTTTTCCAGAAGAGGAATTATCTACTTTCTCTTTCAATTGCATTTTGAAGTTTCTATCAATTCTTCCATCTCATTCCATGTTTTTGGGAAAAGCACAATCCAAAAAGGCCCAAGACTAGTCAATCTTAGCTTAGTTTTGTTAGATTTTGTGTCTGAACAAAAGGTCAATAAATGATTCAGCACATAGTTCAAATAATGAAAATTGGAATGTCGTCATTGATGAATCATTCTGAGCTAAGAAGGTTTTTTGTATACGCAGTAAGCCTTGCCGGCTTATGTAGATAGCTATCGATTGAAAGAACATTTATTTTTTTCTGGTTTCAGGTGGAGGGATCACCGAGCGTAACGTCAATCGAATACTCCAAGGTTCAGGCGCGAGAGAATTTCATTGTTCGGCGCGAATGACTATGGACTCCGACATGATATACAGGAAATCTCATGTTTCGATGGGCGGCAAGTACGGACCCGATGAATACGCGTTGAAAGTGACGGACGTGAATAAAGTTCGAGATACGCTTAACAAAGCGCAAGATGCATTCGGATATCGCTGAGCCATCGAAAACGTCCTGTCTAGTCAAGAAAAAATAATCAAATGAAAGAGAAATCTTTGTTTTGTAGTTAGACAACTTTTGTTTCGAAATTGTTTCTATAATGATGCTAAGAATCATTTTTAATCAGCACTTTTCTACAATTCTTGTCCTAACAATTTTAATTGAGTAAGGTTTATCCTATAATTGTTTTTGTTGTTTAACAATCATGCCCATATTTTGATAAAAATGTTACCAAATGACTCCACTGAACTCATTACCTTTTGAATTAGTAAACTGATTTAACTGATGTTTGAGTTAACAATTTGTTTTGTAACAAGTTTTGTGAATGACAATTCCTAGCATACGTTATCTAAATCTTTTACCAACTTACGGTATTAAATGGGCAGAGGTGTTATAGTCTAATTAGCAATCTAATCATTGGTGTTAATAATCTTTTTGTATAGATCTTAATCTAGTTATTTCATTTTAAAATATCTGATCACAAAACTAAGCAACTCTAATAGCGCGGTTAGTGATCATCCTTGCTTGCCAGGGTTTAGGTGCCTCCACTGTGCATCACAAATCAGTAAATTGCATCATTAAGTCTATAGCTGCTACTGTATATTTAATATTAGTTTTGATGTGGAACTTGGTTTTAACCAATTTGGATACAGTGAATAATTGGATATAACAAGCTTAGAATTTCATCCTATAGGGGGCCTAACATAAGATTCAACTTTTCTCTTATGATCAGTTAATACAAAAGTATTTGCAAGTGTATGGAGGGGTTTGGGAGATTCGTACGAAGTCCCAAAGTTTGAAAAAAGTCACAATTTAATTGATAAATTCCATTTTATACAATGTAGTTTATAATTCATCTAAAATAGATCCTTAGCTATAAGGTTTGGTTTTAAAAAAATGAACCACACAAGAAATAAGGCTGGGTACTGAGGTTTGTTGGTCCCCTGAAGTTCATTGTAATAAGATTCCCCTGTAGTATGGTCTGTAGTTATTACTTGAGCTTTGGAGTCATTATTCTTTCGGAATGATGTCTCCAAGCACAGGCTTAACCACTGATCTACTGATACTGGTAGAATCCCTATCCATCCATCCACTTTACGAGTGACGGATTCAGTTAATGATAATCCAAAGCCATATGACATCCTATACCACTCCATATGTACATTACATACCAATTATGGTTTCCCAACCATCTACATGGAAGAAAAGCTATCAAGTTTGATAAGTGGTCTATTAACCTATCACTCTTCGATTGTATAAAGTAACCACTTCAGGGTAGAAAGCACTATGTATGAATTATTCTGGTACATATTTATTACCATTTACAATGACTTTGCATTTAAATGTATATTTTGTGAATCTGCTCATTTTGTTTATTCAAATAATTAATTTTTTCTAACAAATTATTATTTTTTTTCTATATTCTATTGTCAAATACGTGTGAAGCGGGATTAAAATTTTTAGCGGTATGTTATAAACTGCATAGTCAGCGGCTATTTACACTAACAAGGAAGCAGTAGGCTATTAATTGTGTGATTTGTTTCCCTAACTAGCCTAAAATCATGTACCTCAAGGAAACGCTAAATAAATTATGATAATTCTGTTTACACTGAAGTATTTAGGGAATACGCATGTTGGCTTCTATTTGTCTGCAAAAGCTGGATAGATTTTCATAGATCCCAACATGATCCAATTCGACGAGTAGTCACTGTAGTTCTTTATACTTACCGGTAATCACTCTATCTAGGCAAGTGATACACGATTCCTCCGCTTTCTGGTCCAGAGCAGAATTTTCCACTTGTCTCAAATGGATCTAGACCATGTAGTTTGTGGCCTAGTTTGCGTGCATAGTGGTGTTATCCTCTGAATTCCACTTGCTCTATGGAATGTCAGAATTCATCCAAGAAGAATAATCCTTTTTGACGCAAAGAAATCAGGCAATGGTAAATGAACAAAGCAATTGTATATATCATAAATCTTAAATATATTCTCGCAATAATTTTATTCCATTTAGAAAACATATAAATCCTTAGCACATTTAGAGTGAGATACACTTTCTCGATAGAATTACATTCTTTAACAAAACATAGATCAAAGTTCAAATAATTACAGACTGACGATGAATAAAACCAAGTTACCTCTGTAAAAACAGTTTATTGCCTTAGAGTTATGAGGTTCAAACTAAACCTCATCATCAGAGAAACAAAAAATACAATAATTATTATTAATTATTTTTACAGAAATAACTGTGGGTTTTATTCGGTAACTCTACACTGAGATATACATCAGTTCACTGCAGTCACAGACTGAATTAAATCTTGCCTAGAGTAAAGTATCGATCAAATATCTTTGCCATCATCGCAGCACAAACATTTCAAATAAAGTAGAAAATACATTTTACAAATGAGTGAAAAATTTCATAACCTATCGGAATGTAAAAACTTCTAGAATACCCATAAATAGAAATCTAATTTTTTTTTCAATGATAATAGCCAATTTTACAATATATCTTTTTCTAAAGTCATATATTCAATATAATAACATAATAATATATTCATGCAATAACCTTCGAAAAAAAAATCTAATTATATCATAAAATGTGATTAAAACCTTGTAGACGATTCATTTAACCTAAGGAACCTACCAAATGAAATAGTAACGAAATATTCCTGACAAATTATTTTTCAATTGTAAAAATAGCCATATAAGACGATCTGATTCGATCATCAATTTTTGTTCATTCAGAGACTTGATAGTAGTGAATATCACATTTTAAACAGGGGCGGCGTCAACGTATAAGTTATCGTAATACGCCAACCCGAAAGTTGATGCTCCAAAAGCCACGAATCCGTTTTGTGGTACAGTAGCTGGCAGTGTCATGGTGAATGCTTCAACACCATTTACAACTCCAAATGCTACATTTCCCTGCAAACATACGCATATGAAATGAATGCTCAAATATGCAGCAAACACGGACCCAGTTCCACAGTTCAGAGTTGAATTTGACTCGAGTTAAAACATTGAAAATGAACTATTTCAACTCAAGAGCTAACTCTAACTCACAACTGTGGAACCGGGCCATGATGGATAAATTAAATCATCATTACAAAATATAAAATTTTCTTTGATATCGTCAATTGTAATTGTCCATGTCCTAATATATTACATTTGTACCTTGATTCTTAAGGCTACTGTGTCCCACTGTCCACGTACTGTTTGCAGTGAGCCGACCTTGAGGAATTTGGTATGAGCTGCAATATACAAGTATGATAGTTAAGTATATTTCATTGAAGCAATGTGGTATCGGGCATCAGGAATATCACCACTCCCCTGAACAATAACCCTCATTTTCTCTTTTCTTTCTAGAATTTTTGGTTCAGTTGTTGTTGGTTACTTTAATATTTAATAGTAATAGTAATATTCAATCGTTCGTTAATATTTTCGATGAGGCCAACAATTCAAAATCAACTGTTTTAATATAAGTCATGAAAGTGCCTCCTAGAAATTTTGCCACTGTCGGAATCAATGGTTCACTAGGTCAAAGTTATCTGCATTGATTCTAAATTTGAATTCCACTCAGTCTTCCCTCTAGGGCAAATAAATCACTATTGAAAACTTCACCTAACAGCAACTAGAGAAGTCAATCTCAAATGTCTTTGGTGGCTTGTATGATAATATTAGGAAATAGCCAGTGTAACGAAGTGTAAAAATCACTTCAACCAGTGGGATAGCTGGTGTACCCGATGTCTATAGTTTATCAAGCCATACTTACCAAGATCAGTTGTAAGGTGCCACTGTCTAAGGTCTGGCGCAATCCAGAAAAATAAGCCCTTTGCCGCGTAAGCAGAGCAGCCGCCTCCGTTTTGAACACGAGCGGCGATAAAAACTTCCTTCGTCCCATTAACAACGCCTACTTGTATGTCAGCTTGAAGGTAAACATCGGCCCTGCGTAAATAGAAATTCTAAGTTAGTTAAAAGACCGTTTGATTCCGGTGAGTTTTGATAAATATGATACAGTCAAACCTGCTGAGTTCAGATCAGTTTAATCGGCATTTCGATCTAATACAGATATGATTTACGGTCCTTTCATACATTAATGTATGCAAAAATACAGTAGACTCCGCGTAAACCGGTACATGTCTATCCAGTTATCCGTTCAATTTGGTAGAATTAGCATACTGTTTTTCTGGCATTGGTATATTTTTGAAAATAAAATTCATTATGGCAAAAACAGAAGTGTCGCATAGTTTCAAAGAGAAACTCAATACTATTGATCCACATTTCTATCCATTGATTTTCCTGGTTCTTCAAACCGGTAATCGCTTAATTCGGCAATAGAATGCAGGTCCCAACTGTACCGGTTAAGCAGGGTTTTAATAAACTAACTGGTATTACCTTTAACCCGCCAGTGGCTAACTCAATTGAAAATGAATTGAGTTAGCCCCAGGGTTAAAGATAATACCAGTCTATAAAACCGGGCCCTGGAGTCTACTGTATGGTGTTTAATTTGAATTTCTCGCATAAATCGTATAAATTTTATTGGTCCCAAATGATCCAAATCGAGCGAATTCTACAGCGCACGAGTTTGTCCCCACCATTTACTGAATCCTCCAATAGCGATCGGGTATAGTTGATTTCCTCCGCACCAATCGATCGCGCGCTGAAGAACGGTTTGCTTTACGACTTTACCGTGTTCCACGTCGGACATAGCGATCTCGAATGAACCGATTTGTGGCGCGAAGTTATTCGGTTCGGTGTAAAGGTCATAGCCTGAAGCGAGAAGATTCAACGTTATTCCATCGCGTTAGAAAAGTAAATATCGCTACTACCAGTTACCGAATCGATGGAAGAATTCACACTAATAACGATGAAAATTTGCGATCAAATCTTGTTAGAACTATCTAACTTTAACCCTTAGTCGCCTGTCCATTATTCAAATGAAGGAAAAAATTCCACGTAGAGATAGCTGATCGGCAATTTATGGATTTTGAGATAAATGATTTAAAAATTTCTGACTTCCACTTGATAAGCCCTCTAGCAGTAGAAGTGTCTTTAACTAGGAATACAGATCCTGACTCAGAGTTAGCCCCAGAGTTAGGCTATTTGAATTGAATTGCAGGTTTTTAAAAACACTTGCAGAATTGAAGTGATGAGACATCACTCAAATGAAAAATTGTAAGGGCTGATGTAATATCAGAAAAATATGTACATATGCATATAATGCATTTTATATGCGGCTTGTAAGTTATTTCTGTCAGTTTTATGTACAAATGTTTATCATGGCAAATAAAATTCTTGCTTAAAAAAAACAAAACAAATATGTGCTGGCACTAACCTTCGAATGTGTCTTTATAAGGCAATGGAAATGGATGGCTAGGCGGCGGTGTACCATACGAGCCTTTCCTGCCGACATTCAGAGTCGTTAGGGTGAAAATCGTATCGACGTCGATGTATAGCGAAAACGTTCCATTTTGCGGCTGAAAACAAGTATGAAATAGATCGGAATACATGCTAGATCATTTACATCCGTCATTGAGGTAAATGAAGAGATAGTTCAACGCTCAAGACCAAAAATTGAGTAGCAGTAATGGATGATAATTCAGTATTACATATACATTGTTAAGTTCCATCGTGGCCAGTCGCATTGTCGAGGGCTAAGATTTAAGACCATTCTTAGCTCAGGGTTTGTGTAGAGAGCCTGGCCGCCGCCATTTTATGCACGTAGCAGACGCTTTTCTCTCGGCTGTGACGTATTTCGACCCACTGCAATACGTGTTACTGCTGCTATTCATAGTGTTTTCGGCAATAATAGTTCTAAACTGCAGCATAATGCCACATCAGCAATTATTTGGATATGTTTCACACAGTGAGTGGATAAATAAAAGTAAAGACCCCACTGGCAGCCCAGCGGGAGTATTTTAATCGCAATTTTCAACTGAGATCTTCGATGAGTGTATCTATTTGTGTACACACTGGTGTGTGATGGGCCGGGATACGTCATCAATGTTTACATGCCTCACTTTGGAATTCAAATATGGCGGCTCTCATCTGCCGTAAATTCTGCTGATAACAGTATTAAAATCGTTGTATACAACAAGTTAATTAGGAAGAATTGGAAATTTCAACTAGCATTATACTAATCAACAAGAGTAGAAATGAATGGCCAATTATAATTTTTTGACTGCAGTTCCCCTTTAAGACCAGTCTCATGATTTAAGACTACTGGGGCGAGTTGCACAGTCATGACTTGAGTCCAAAAGTGGTCTTAAATCTTAAGATTGGCCTTAAGTTGTTAGATCGAGTATAGAACAAAGTTGGTCTTAGACCAGTCTTAAATCTAAGCCATGACTATGCGACCGGCCTCAGGACTTCAGCCGTGCCTGCGCAACTGGATCCAGGAGCTGGTAAGGCTTAAATCTACCCCAGGCAAGCCCATTTCGATTCATCAGCCGGTCAAATGTTTTTGGACTTCAGGCCTAGTCACCATGTGACTGGACTTAGCTAAGCCGAGGTACTTCCTGAATTGAATTTCACTTCTTTTACTTTTTCGAAACTATTTCAGTGCTTAAAATGAACGAAATATAGAATAATCTAGTACTTGTACAGGGAACCATGTAGCATAAATGAATGCCGATTATCATCATCAGTAGAAGTACCGAGTGTATACTCTCTGAAAACTTACCACAATTGGAGACAGTTTAGCAAACACTTTCTCAGTACAATTTTCACCTGAATAACACAGTTTCGACATCCACACATTCAACTGTTTAACTTTTACCTACAATTAAATTAAATTTGATTGAAAATGAACGAATTTTTACTGAATGCAACCAATTTTCGTAAAATCTAGGGTTTCACATTTCCCGTAACGTCAAAGATTATTGATCCTAAGGAGGTTTACTTTCGATCGACGACAAAAAGATTTTTTCATCAATTGAAAGCAACTACCGGTACGTACCAACGAACCTTTCAGCGTGAATGTCACATTTTCAGCAGCTGTTTTGTAAGCCGGAAGGGCTGGACGGATGCATTTAGAATGATCGTGGCTCTGGAAATATACAATTACATGACAATGGATATTTTTATGCGATGCCGAAACAGAGAGCACCCCGAGCTAGAGAAAGGGATGGCTGGGAATGCTGTGATTTCGATACTATCCAAGCCACTCTATTGGACACCACTACTTAATCTATTCTCTCGTTTGAAAAATAATTGAACTGATGGTCCTGAGATTTCATTATTACCAACTGATCTATCTTTATCCATCTACAAATTTGGTATGAAGAACATTCACCAGTACAAACTGAGCAAAAGTAATGAATTTCAAAGATTCTCAGTTTGATTTCGAAACATGGCTGGATCACAACAAAATGCTGATGATTGCTAAGATGGACTTCATATTCGAAGAATATCCATCAAATACAGTGGAATCCGCTTAATTCAGATCATCTGGGACCAACAAAATTCATCCGGTTTATGGGAACTAGACCAAAATCTGGATTAAGCGGGTTTGACTGTAATCACTAAAAGCTTATAGATTTCGGTCGGCTTCATTGTACGGATAAGCGTTTTATCACTTTCGAATCTGCAACTCGCGTAATACATGCCATTTTCTCTATCACGATTGTTACAGACTCTTTCTTTGGATCCACTAAAGTAACGTAACTACCGCCGAGTTTGAGATGGTCGACTCCTTGACCGTGCAACAGATATCTCCAGCCGATCTGAACGAATTGGGTCGTGTGAGCTACAAATAATATAAATCGAAAGATTCTCAAGTTGTATGCGCATGTCTCAGTGAAACAGCATAACCAAAACGGTATACGATTCTTCAAACTGTAAGTCTCTTAAAAGTTTAATCAAGTTTCGATGAATCAATGCGCACATCGTCCCTACCTACCTGTTACCCATATAGGGTTGTTGATGTCGTAATGACCTGACCACGGCTGGTCGGCTGTCATCAAGCCATCTCTCTTATACGGCAAAGACTCGTAGTATGACGCGATTAAATTCCACGATATGGTGCTATGAAAGATATATACGCATATTGTACATTTCATTGAATATCCGACTACCCAGCAGCTTCGCTAAATTATCAAAAGCAAAAAGAAAATGATAGTCAATGAATGAACGAACTTAAACCTCGTAGAATATCGAAAAATTTCAGATTTATTTCCCTATGGTGGTCACCAGTAAGTTAATACTTGTCTACAGAAGCCGGTGTGGTCCCATGGTAATTTTCAAAACCGAAATACAGGAATGGTCATAAAGCTATTTACCTAGTCATTAAACCATTGACATAGTTCTGATTCAAAATCTGAAATGCAGAGATAATAGACTTTACTTGATATAGATTTTTTTTACTACCAGGCACACATGTATCACTTAATTTCACTTCAATCAATTTCACTTAAGGTGTAACTCAGTAAATCGTTTCAATAGTCTAACTTCTCCGTAAAGGCGGCACCCCAGCATTGTAAAATTTTATCTTATATCAAGGATGCGTCTACATATGATCAGGCTTAGATAAACTTGCTTTATACATACCCTAGCCCAACATCCTGCTCCAACATTGTCGTTAAACGTACTGTAGTCTTCCGATGACCACAACGGTTTACCAGTCTTCTGTGCATCCGGAGTAGATAACGTACCCGGATAATGTACGCTGTACAATAAGAATTGATAAAACTTTTTTATCTAATTGCAAGAGGGCAAGCCCAGCCTATATCTACATGCAACTAGTCCCAGGGTAAATAGCCCCGTACGATAAGTAGTAAGTAGTAAGTAGCAGTCTACTTGCATTGCAACTTAACGAGAAATCTTGTGATTTGCTGTTCGCGTTTGGTTTTTGCAAAAGAATGAAATGGTTTTTGACTGCTAATATTCTATCCTCATTGTTCATGGTGCCATGGGGTACCAGCACACCAACTAAGCCTGTTTAACACATTGCAAATTAGTTCCCAAACTAGATTTTAGGCTTTTCACTGACTATTCCGAAATGCACGTTGTTTTCCCTGACTCCATCTCCCGAGAATTCAATCAATTAACTCAGTCAAGTACATAAGACATAGACGGAAACTGTTTGATTTTATGCGCGATCTAGCAATCTCAAATTTCCCTGACTTAAGGCATTTTGAAAAATTCCCTGACTATTCCCCGACTTTTTTTTTAAACCCTGGGAAGCCCAAACATACTTTTGGCAGTAGGGCATACCCCATATTTATTTTTTTCAGTTCATTCGGGTCCCTTATGACAAATCAATATCTGTTTTGGATATATTTTCACATTAACATGTTTTTTGGAAGGGGTCACATGTGACCCCCAAGCTGCTTCATTATTGGTTTAGAGTACCTGAATATTTTTAGAGAAAATTCATAATATGAAAAAGTGCATCCTTTAATGCCCAGTGTTCCATATATGACCCCAATTTTTGATTGAAAATGTACAAGCTACGTTCTGACTATGGGTCATATAAGACCCCTTGGGTTGAAGTGGTAAATTTGATTTTATGGAGCGCCACCTAGTGAGTTTTCTACTATCCGATAAGGCTCATATATGTAAAATTGGGCTTTTTAGGTAGCACAGGTGCTCTTAAACACATCTAAGAACTCTGGAAACCCAACATCAGCAGTTCTTAAATTTATGACCGGCTAAATAGGTGGGGTCATATATGACCCGCAGGGCGTCCTAGGGTTTAAAGAAAGAAAATTCCCCGACTATCCCTGATTTCCAGGTAAGTGGCCACCCTGAACTGGCCCTTGTTGGTGAAATAATGCGGTAATCCTACAAGATCAGATGTCTTGCGGTATTTTTAGTAAATCTGTCCAACTTACCCGATTATTTGTGTGGACTGATTGAATTTGGGATCTTTCAGACAATCAGCTGTCACTTCCCCGAAGTTACCATCCGCCACTACCAGTTGAACATGGCTGAATCCAGCTGCATTCAGAGCTTGGCGTAAAACCTACAAATAACGTGACGTACATACCATTTTTCAAAAGGAGCCAATTCCGGCTGAAATAGTACCAAATGGACTAAAACTGCACTGAAAATATCACTGAACCCCTGATTTAATCAATTCTTCCAACAATTGAGCTTTAAATCGGTGTGGTTATATTCAATATCTACAATAAAAGGGGCAACCTCAATGGGAAGCCAGAGCCAAACCCCTACACACCGTTGAGATTTTCCACGATCTAAAGTGTTATACACCGATGACATACATCGCTTGTTGCTATAATTGACCCGATTGTATTCGATACGCGACTTACCTCGACATATGTTTTATCGAAAGCCCTTTCATTCCAAATCTACAAGAATAAAAATCAGACGGTGAACGAAGTGTTTGAACGTTCGTCAGTCCCTGGAACTGAAGGTTGATTTCAATAGAATGAAATCTTGATTGCATCCCAGTTCACACAAATGACTGACTCCCAAAAATGCCCTGACATGAGATTCAAATCAATCTAATAAAGAAACAATAGCAATTTTGACGCCGTTATAAACAGTCCAGCCTAAACAGACCCGCAAGAAAATGAATCGACATTCCACATACCCCGATGTAGTCTATCGTCAAATCGTAAACTCGTTTCGCTCCTTGCACCCATTTGACGATGTACGAAGCCGTAACCGATGGCCTCGAGTACGGCGACCTACTTCCTGCAGCCGCCAACCATCCGGGGAACGCCCAAGGCAAACCGTACAGTTTGATGTCAGGATTTCGCTTAAAAAATAATCAATGATCAGACCGATGCAAAGAAAGCTAAAAAAATGGCAGCTGATCTGCTTGTTGCAGGCGTTGTTCTCCAGGATCCAGTTCTTAGTTAGAGTTAACTTCAAATTAGTTCATTTTCAATGAGTTAACGCTGAATCAAATCTTAACTCACAACTGTGGAACTGAGTCCAGGTGTGATGGTCTATTGTCTCCATCCATGGGATTTATTAATCTAATATGATGGTCTGTGCACAAAAACACTTATTCGTTTCCATGGTTGTTTTGCTAGTATTATATACTTATAATTATCGATCATATAATATACCTCTAGCTAATATCATAAGCTCAATGCTTTCAAAATAAGGCATCACAAGAAAAATTGGTATTTCTACTATAATGCCGAGTTACTTCTTAACACTGTCAACCCTACTGATGCACGGTTCTTACAAGGGGAATCCTAAATTCTGGTTCCCTATCCTCAATGGCTGTCAGTATCTTTTAAAGAGATTCGTAAGTACCGTTCATCACCGGCAAGACCAAGAAGACATCTAAAATTCCCTGATTTTTTTCTGAGTGATTATTTTTCTAAATTCTTTTTAGTTCAGGCTTCCAACCTGTGATGTTTGTTTATGGAAACCTTTGCAGTACTGGACAATGTGTATATTTGGAACAACTAAAAAACTGCAGTTATTGAAACCAAAAATCTTCATGAGGCGCCTTATAATGAATGCATTTAGTTAAAAACAATCTTTTTGGATACTTTTAAATAGTCAGTGATTCGTAGATTCGCACCTTTTTTGCTTCAACCATCAGCCACCATTCATAACCTCTTCTATAATTTTCATCCCAGGAATTATGCATATGCGATGCCTCAGTACCATCTACAAACAAAGGAATATTGGGGTGGCCATGTGCATAATTAAAGATAAGACAATCTTGATATGAATCCACTAGAAACATTATCATTTCAGAAAATGAACACCATCTGAGTTCGCCCGGAAAATTCTGAAAAGACCTAAATTGATGTTGATAACTTTTTCACAGGGGAGAAATTCATTCTGGACACCTCAAAATAACTTTTCCAGGTACAAAAAATCGAAAAAATCCTTGGGGGAAGGCACCTGACCTCCTACCATTTTCTAAAATTAGGTCATGAGCCCATTTGCTTCCATCAACAAAAACCAATCCAGTTTTTCAGTGGAAAAAATAATGGGAAATAGAGACGAAGCTAGCAACAGGACCACTATATTGCTACCAATAGACTGAGGTAAGGCTATTCAATGCCCCAATTCTAACCCTAGTCTTACTCATATCACACTTAGTTGGTTTACCTGTGCTTTGAGAATCTCCACCAATCTCAACTTTCAATATATGAAGTGAGGCGGCGAAGTTGGGCTGAAAATAAATTCATTTTTCCGTTTAGAAAACAAGGAACTTACGGCTTCCATAAGGCAGAGGTGTAAAAAATATTCATTTTTAAAACTATAAACATATTCCCAGTATTCATGACAAAATCAATCGCAAGTGCTGATGACAATTTACTTTGATTTGAAAACTTTGCACCCTTCATAAATTACCCTCCTATTAACAACAACCTGTTAACCTCCAAACGGTTTCATAGTTGGACACTGTCTTCGAAGTTCTTTTCAACTTTCCCTCACGATACTTGTCCGCTGTCGCACTCGTGCCTAAATATAGCCTCAGATGGAGTTTACCACCGTCTTCAGGCTGCATTCCCAAACAACCCGACTCCGTGGACGCGTGAAGTCGCCCGGCACCCCCAAGAGGCCGAACACCCGGCTGCCGATGAAGCCCCGTTCAGAAGGACTCTGATCACACGAACAATTCCTGAGCGAGCCTGGCCCTCGAAGCCCTTCATCTTGCTTGGCCTCACTCTTCAGAAAGTGTCAAAATGAAATAATTACCTTGAATAGATAATCCAAAATTTCTGCCTTTTGAGTCGGTGGATAATTAACGAGTAGCTTAGAGGTCGCCTGAAATGAAGCAAGGAACTTTTCAAAATTTCAAAACAGACTCAACAAACTGTACATTTCGTTAATCAGCACGGCCACCACTGCACAGTCCATCGATTCGAAAATTTTGAGATTTAAAATGTTATCAACTTACGCCTCCACCGCTAATTCCACCGATTCCATCGAATTGACGATTGAGCTGGCTATCGTCGAGGATAGCGACCGTAGAACATCCGATTGTGCCGATATATATGCAGAAAATGAAGCTTTTTAGCCAGAAAACCGAAAGTCCCGTGACTGAAGCCGCCATCTTTACAACAACAATAGTCTCCACCAAACTACGGGTACTCGGCAAATTCAAATTTATTGGTACGGGGCCGGCCGGAGGTGACATGAAAACTACAATTTTTTAACGTTCGAACGAAATGTTTTTCGCGGAAACAGAAAGTTTTTCTGTACGAACGAAAAAAAAAATACATTTGTTTTGAAACCATGTCACGTCCGGGTGCCGTAGATATGGTTTTGGTCTTAATATACTTAGTCTAGTCGAACTGAGTCGAGACGATGGGGATCTAAGGGTTGTAAAGAAGCGCGATGTTCGAAAAATTTTAACGTGGGGATAGATGATTTGACCGGAGTAATGTCAAGCCATGGTCGTTCTTTTCATGATAGATGGGTCAGTTTTCGTTAAATGTTTTCGCAGAAATAGTAACTGGCGATATCTGTGACTCTTTCACGTAGAAATAAAAAAAGAAAAAACCTGTTGTTGCTTTTGATGTTTTTCGCTTTTCACACGAAGTATTTTTTTCTGGTATGGCCTACTCGATTTTCTATAAATTATTCAGCAGAAACCAAACGAAAATAATATTCTCCCTGTTAATTTCACAGTATTTTATTGACGAATTTCTGCGTGGATTTTTGGCATCTTTATTCATTTCTGGCAGTTGGAAGTGGGCAGTTTTAGCCATAGCCCGTTCTCAAAAGACAGTAGCCTACGTGCGTCTTCTATTCGTTTTGCATGTAAACTACGCAACTTTTGCAATAGCAATGAATCTTTCCGTTTCCATCAAGTGGTAAACTTTCCAAGTAGAGATTTAGCGCGTCATCTAGAAATTCAGACGATTTTGAGCCTGGAATTCGCTTCAAAGGCAGCACCGCGCTGAACCAACCTAAAAAACATTGACAAAGACAACAGTATATGTAGTTGTTGAATGAGTACCAGTACATTTATTGAAGGAAGCAAGCTTGAGATCAATGCTTTCCTATCAAACATACATTTAGCGCTATGGTTATCAGGAAAAGTAAAATCATCAAATCTCTTTATACATCGCTTGATAGTAAACCCCAATGATTCAGCCATTCGTCGGTATCCAGTGACTACATCGGGATATCTCCATTCACGATATTCTTCCCAAACTGGATGAAACAACCATGACGATGTAAATCCCTGAATTCATGAAATGTTACGATTTAAGTTCCGACAGTGTGAGAACACAGCTATGCATTGTGGTGTAAGTACTACATGTACTAATCTTTATCAAACCACCATTTCCAGGCCCGTGCCGATCGGGGCAGTTCTATTCAAGAAAATTTCACTTTTTACCGTTAAAAGGGTCACTCTCCCAGTGAAAGTGGACAGATCCAAAATATGATGTGCCCGGGTAACTGACTAAATCATTTCAGAATGGCGATTACCTTTCATTTTCCAAAAGAAGGATGAAAATTATATTCAAATTTCGCAAATCTTGACCTTAATTCTTTGACACTGACTTTGGAGGTTACTTCGAAAATTTTAGGGGTTCGTTCGCTACCCCCTGATACCCACTCGACACGGGCCTGATTCCTACCTGAAAGTACGGAGACCATTTCACCGAGTTCATTACATCAGATATGTAACGGATCGATGACGTGTACGGCAGATGGAAGAAAACTTCACCGTTCGGGGATAACAGCGTTTTTATGTTTTTCAAATTTGAATATTGATTACGAGTCCAGTGTAGAGCTTGAAACGATGTTATCAGGTCAAATTTCTGTAGCCATTCCGGCTCGAATGTATCGGGTTTGGTGAAGTCAGCGACGGAGTATTCGATTTTAGGGTTTAGATTTTTTGACCTAGCAAATTCAATCATAGATACACTCTGAAATAGAGCAGGAATGATAAGAATATATTTCCAAGTTACTGCCTACGATTTGTATATACATTTTATATATCTATACCTTATCGAAGGCAATAAGATTTTCAACTACATCGATCTTTTCCAGTAGAATATTTGTGACCTCACCGCTACCACAGCCGATGTCCAACACGTTCCTATAACGATTCTGCTGAAATTCAATCGACGATAGAATATCTGTAGCCAATTGTTTTTGCAGATCAGAATTATTTGAATAAAATTCACCGTCAACATCCATTTCGCCGGTCCTTCTGGGTCGGAGGTGGGATTAACAGCACTAGAATATCAACATCTCGTATAAAATGTGTTTAAATTTAGTCTATATATTATCGCGACTGTCACACATCAAAATGTGGTGTGAACAAATAACTATTTCTTAGAATTTTCCTTGCATTTAAATCGACCTTGATATTCTTATCAATGTAGGTTCAATAAGAAAACAAAAATATGGGACGAACTGTAATTTATGGAGGCTGATAAGGGCCATAGCGAAAAATTTCTGGTACGCAAATCAGGGCGCCAGAACGCCAGAAAGCCAAAACTACGAAAAGCGTCCAATTTTCTCTGAAAGTTCGTTTTGGTGCGCCAAAACAAAGAATATTCCGTTTTGGCGCTCCCGCCAAAACGAACTTTCATTTTGGCGCCCCGCCAAAACAACGAAAAACGTCGAAATTTCTCTGAAAGTTCGTTTTGGCGCGCTAAAACAAAGATTATTCCGTTTTGGCGCCCCGCCAAAACAACGAAAAACGTCGAAATTTCAGAGAAAATTTGACGTTTTTTTCGTTTTGGTGTTCTGGCGTTCTGGCGCCCTGATTTGCATACTAGAAATTTTTCGCTTTGGCCCTTATCAGCCACCATAGTAATTACTATTTGTCAAGAGTATTTCTTCTTTTCGGGAAAATTGTTCATTTGATGTCTAACCGGCCAGACTTTTCAGAATAGTTCATTATTGGAACGATAACCACACTTAAATGTGGTAAACGGATAATAAGATAAAAACCCACTATCTACAGATTAAAAGAATTTAAAAACAAGAATTTATTAATTCACCCTAGAGATCATCGTCAGGTGTGCACACCTGACGATTCGAAACGTCGTGTATTCTATATATTTTAGATTGAATAAATAAATTCTTGTTTTAAATTCTTTTAATCTGTAGATAGTGGGTTTTATCTTATTAATCCATTATTGCCGATCTGGCTTGTTTCGGCGTATGGGACTTGAAATTTATAACATCTTATTTCGATTATCGATTAACAACGAAAAATGGATTTCGAATAAAGAGTTTTACTTTAATCTCCTTTCAAATGTGGAGATGTATTTGCTTTTTCACCGTCGAATGAAATAAGCGTGGAAGAATGTATGTGCATAAAAATCTCCGACACGCATGTTGGCGAAATAGAAATACACTAATCGTAATCAATATATTTTTGTAATTTATTTTATTTGCATATAAGCAATGATATTTTTAGAACGAATGTGAATCTTTCCATTGACATCAGGTGGTAAACTTTTCAAGTATAGATTCAATGCATCGTCCAAAAATTCAGACGATTTTGAGTCCGGAATTCACTTCAAAGGCAGAAGTGCGCTGAACCAACCTGGAATGATAGAACCATCGCGGTGATATTGAACGAGTAAAGGTATATGCTGAGTACAAGAAGCGGGTTTAAATATGAATTCCCTATCAAACAGGAGACCTTTGGCACACTGACGACCAGGAAGAATGAAATCATCATTCGTCTCTGCAAATCGTTTGAGAGTAAACCCTAATGATTCGGCCATTCTTCGGTATCCAGTGGGTACATCGGGATATCTCCATTCGCTATATTCTTCCCAATCTGGATGGAATAACCATGCCGGCGTAAATCCCTGAAATTCACGTATGTTCAGATTAATCTTCGATGCTGTGAATGAAATATAGACTCGCAGAGAAACCGTGTTAATCTGGTGTAGAATAAATACAACGAGACGGATAGCTTTCGAGTGACTCATCCGCCTGCTGATGAAGATGCTATTCGCAAGTAGCGAAAGCTCGTGCGTCAAACATAAGATTTAACCGTAAAAGTACTATCCGTCTTGTTGTATTTAGAACACAGACTATAATTGCGAGTCACCACTAAAAAGAACCATCAAATTCCTACCTGAAAGTATGGAGACCATTTTGCTATTTTCATTATATCAAGTACGCGAACGAACGATGAAATGTGAGGCATATTGACGAAAACTTTACCATTCGGGGATAATAAAGATTTTATATTTTCCAAGTTTTTATATTGATTACGAGTCCAGTGTAGTGTTTGAAACGATGTTATCAGGTCAAATTTCTGTTGCCATTCCGGCTTGAACGTTTCAGGTTTGGTGACGTCAGCTACGGAATATTCAATTTTAGGATTCGGATTTTTTGATCGAGCGAATTCAACGATAGATTCACTCTGAAATTAAACAAGGACGAATATCAAAAGTTAAAAAGTCACTACCTACCGTTATTGTATGCATTTTGTATATCTACCTTGTCGAAAGCAATTAGATTTTCAACTACATCGATCTTTTCAAGTAGAATATTTGTGACCTCACCGCTACCACAGCCGATGTCCAACACGTTCCTATAACGATTCTGCTGAAATTCATTTGACGATAGAATATCTGTAGCCAATTGTTTTTGCAGATCAGAATTATTTGAATAAGCCTCGCCGTCAGCGTCCATATTTCTGCCGATGGAAGAGTTGAGATTATCAACAAAATTGATTATCAGAATATAATTGTGTACGGTATACTGTGCGTATATGTTTTTCTTGAATCGAGTCTATCGTTTTCGTGAATGGTAAAGATTTATATAGAAGACTCTTCGCATTCAAATCGACCTTCGTATTTTCTCAATGCAGACCTTGTGTGAACAAATTGATATCTGTTGAACTGTTATCACTGTGTGGAGAATGTCGTGGCTGGTATGTTCAACTTTTTGAGATGGCAGTTTAGACTTCCTGAACAAACTCGTGCCGCCGCATGATGAAATATTTAATCTAGATGATGTAGCATGAAAACTGATTTACATTGACCGTTTTACAAATTTTTATTCCGTTCCGTTCCGGGTTTTACTCAGGGAATTGATAAAGGCAGGAACTTAACGGAACAAGATATTTGTGATATACGGTCCATGTTCCTTTACGTTCCTCTCCGTGCCATTCCGTTTCGTTCCTTGAAGTATCATAAAGCCGTGATAACATAGCTTCGTTCTATACTACGTTTTATTTTCTCATTTAAATGCCTAACCTAAACGCAGACGCATCAAAACTTAGATAACGTATCGAAGCATAGACGCAGTTTTCTACAAATATAGAAACACAAACATCAATCTTCTATCAAACCAATAATCTCTAAATAAGTATGCTTGTCTAAATAAACCTTGAATATCTTTCTTAAATGAACAGATCCATTGAAATCAAATTTACTATAATTGCATCAACTAAAACGAATTAAACATTATTCACAAATCATTGAGCTACTCCTAGAACGTTATATAATCTCCAACATTTAACTTGATACTAGTACATGTACTGTACTGCTACACAACTTTATTGCGCCATCTTGAGCAAAATCCACGTCAGCACCAAAAACTAGGACAATTGATGATTAACTAAACTAGCACAAAATTAATGAGTCGTTTCTTGGAACGACGACGCACTGTATATCGGTCATGAATATTTCTTCTTGATTGGGATTTCGGGAAATTATTCTTATTGCGTTTGGAAATAAACTGCCCAGTCTTTTGGGTAGTTCGATTACAAATCTACCCGGTACTGGCTTATATCATCGAAGTGACTTATCTTGGAGATTGAAATTTGTAGGACAGATTGATTGGCGATAAAAAGAAACGTTTAGTTTTCGAATGGAGAACTCCTGTCAGCCTATATCCGCACTCCCGGCCCGCCGCCTGCCTGTCGGCCGCCCTCCCGGCCCGCCGCCTACACCACCTTGCTGCCTGCACCCACTCGGCACGCTGCGCCTGCCCGCACTCCCAGCTCGCCGCCTACCTGGCTGCCTGCTCCCACTCCCGGCCAGCCATCTCGCCTGGCTGCTTCCTCCCACTCCCGGCCAGCCACCTGCCTGGCTGCCCATGCCCGCACTCCCGGCTCACCACCTGGCTAGCTGCCGACCCGCCGCCTGCCTGGCTGCCTACCCGCACTCCCAGCCCGCCGTATGTGTTAACATTAGATGAGGAGAATGGGAAATTTGGTTTCAGAATCCGAAAACTTTTACACTGTACACCGAAGCCCACGTGGCTTCGATAAAGAAATTGTATTGGCCGGCTAATTCAGAGCTCGAAGTGTTTGAAAGGATATCGTCTCGGATAAATTATCTTGGCCACCAAGAAGTAACGCAGATCGACGCTTTTATTGTTAACCTTCTGACCAACGAAAGCAATGGAATTTATTCCCAGCTTTTCTATCGCTTTTGTCCTAAACTCTTTGTGCTAAAAACACAGGGGTGCGTACTATCTCAGCTGGATAATTTGCGTTTGCGAAATGTGCTTCCTTTTAATCTAGTCAAATGCAGCGAAATCAACTTAGAGGACTTTTACATCAGCATATACCCGAGGAAAAAAGACTACAATAAACTTTCGAACTATTAACACGCAGAAAACGACCAAAAAATATAAATAAAAAATTGACAAATGATCTTTAATCCTTGTAATATAGTTACTTCCAAAATCTCAATGTATTAATTAGGCGGCCAACAAAATAAACCCGAATCAGTCGCTTGACGGTTCAGGCCGCTTGGATGATTGTTTGAATGAACCGGAACCGAAATTTCCAATTATGTACTTCGATTTTTTTTTAAATTATGTAACCTCGACCAACGACAAATCAACTACATTTTGTACTTCGATTTCCGAATCAAAACCCGTTTCGCTCCCGGCAGGTGTGGTGGGTTTGTAAGGGACACCAAAACAGAATATTGATCCACAGCTAGATTTTCGTAGTATTTGAAAATGTTTCGTAGTATTTAGAAATGTTCTTAATGTTTTTTCCGTATGCGTTGGGGTTACGTTAAAGCCGTCAGACAAGAACGTACTAGTAGTAAGAATTACGAAAGTTCTTGTTTGATGCTTTCATCTACCAACGCAAACCATAAATCAGTCTATAAAAAACAATTCTTTCTCGGTTCTTCTGCTGTGAGATCTGGCAAACATTCAGAAAATCTTTATATAAAACTTTTAAATAGTGGAACCATATTTGGTTGGGTCGGAACAATGGAGTGTATTTATAATGAGGCTCGTGAAGGGATCACGCTGATACTTGATGATATTCCCGGCTACTTTCCGTAAAAGGAAAAACCGGAAGTTTAGGAAGATGTGGTTGTTTTGCTTATCCTGTATTAAAATAGAATTAGTTAAATTGTAGATAAAATAATTAGTATAAGTATTTCAAATAATTTAAGAATTGATAATCAATCACAATGTATTCCGAATCGTAGTTAATTATAATAATTAAAAAAGAAACAATGAATTTGTACTGTAATTAGAAAAGAAAACAAAGTTTTGAAAATATATTTAATTTGAGTAATCTAGATGTTGTTAAAGAACAAATTGTTAATAATCACTAATGTTTTAGAAAAATTAATTTGTGTTAAATGTTAAAACTAGCTGTCTGAAGTTTCTGTTGTCTGTATGCGCTCGTTGGTAATTCACAGACAATAGCTGCTCTCTCAACAACGACTAGCAAGGAGTGAGTAAATCACAACGCGTCATGACCGGAGGGTTGGAAGGAAAAAGTTAGTTTAGCAAATCAGTTTTGAAAATAATTTTAGATCAGCGAATCATTAAGGCCAAATTCTATATGACCAAAACAGTCATGACAGTAAGGTTGCTGCTCCTTGCCAAAAAGTCGAGTGGGAGAGTCGGTATTTTAAGAATGCCGATTCTTTCTATAAAAGGGACCCGCATCTTGAGAGAGCAGTCAATCGAGAGAATCGGTACCTTAGTAAGACGAGTGTCAACAGCAGGACAGGAGAAGCTTCGGAACGATAGGGATTCATATACAATAGGGATTAGGAAAATCATTCTTTGTTCAAGGTAAATAAAATATATTATCTTCAAGATTATCATCCGGTATTTCAATTTATTCATTCGGATTTGTGCACGGACACGTTCTCTCGCCAGGGCCTTACTCAAGTATTTTATAGATAACGATTAAAGAGAGGATTGTGACCGGTGTATCAATATCAAACGAAATCTACCAATCAAATGAATAACAGGGTCAATCCCTATTTTAAGATAAAAAAACACAGGGGCCCACTTATCTGCCCTGAATAATCGTTCTTCTCAGTGCCCGTGGACTTCGGGAAATGATGCCAAACTTTCCGGTGCAATGGGACAATTCGTCGGATAAGGAAATAAATGAAGCGGTCCTATATTGCGACTAACGGCAAGTACACACACCGAACTCCAAATCACGCTGACACCATATTTTATTTGTTTTGCAAATTCACTAGGACGTGTTTTGAATAAAATCGAATCTTTCCATCTTCGTTCAGCGGTAAACTTTTCAAATAGAGATCCAGCGCGTCGTCTAAAAATTCAGACGATTCTGAGGCTGGAATTCGCATCGAATGAGGGAAAATTGTGCCGAAAAAACCTAAAAAATATACGACGATGACTGTTAACCCTATGCCCGTTTGTGAATGACGCAGGAGTTTATTTTGGAATTCCAAATATATACCTTTTGCAGATTGACGATCAGGGAAAATGTAATTTTGAACATGTTCCGTGCATTGGTTAACCGTGAAACCTAATGATTCAGCCATTCGTCGGTAACCGGTGATTTCATCGGGATATCTCCATTCACGATATTCCTCCCAATCGGGATTAAATGACCACGTCGGTGTGTATCCCTACAAACACGAAACATTCTCAGTTCGTAGGTAACAGCGTCGAAAGGGCTCGAAAAACCTAATACATTTCATGAAAAGTGGAAAATGTTCGTTCGTTGTTTACCTGAAAGTATGGAGACCATTTTACCGAGTTCATTATATCAGACATGTAAAGGATCGATGACGTGTACGGCAGATAGAATAAAACTTCACCATTCGGGGATAACAAAGATTTTACATTTTCTAAGTTTTTGTATTGATTCTTAGTCCAATGTAGAACGTGGAACGATGTTATCAGGTCGAATTTCTGTTGCCACTCCGGCTTGAACGTGTCGGGTTTGGTGACGTCAGCTACGGAATATTCAATTCTAGGATTCGAATTTTTTGATCGAGCAAATTCAACCATAGATGCACTCTGAAATAATAATCAAGTTCATTGTTTCCGAAAACAAAAACTTTCTCAAATCTAAACAAAATCAAAAAGCTCGTTTCATGGAAAGAGAAGTTATATCCCGACATAAGCCTATGCCTTTTATGTATACCTTATCGAAACCAAAAATACGGTCAACTCCGTTGATCTTATTTTGTAGAAAATTCGTGACCTCACCGCTACCACAGCCGATATCCAATACGTTCCTATAGCAGTTTTGTCGAAAAAACCCGGGCAACGTTAGAATATCTCTAACACATTGTTTTTGAAAATCGGAATTGTTTGAATAAAGTTCACCGTCAAAATCCATTCTTGCTTTGAGGTCGGGAGAGTAGAGTGGCACCACCAATGAATGAGTTTTCTGCTTTGTACATGTAATAGCTATCCTGACCTGTTTTCGTTGAAAACAGGTCTGGATAGCTTTTATATTCTAACACTGAATACCGAGAGAACTTCAAAATGCACACCCGGTACTGGAGTATGCAATTTTGATTCATGAGCAATTATTCGTAGTTTTAAATGGACTGTGTATGTAGAATGCTGCGCTTTTGTAGGTTGAAAATTGACTGAATATTATGATATATTATCATATACATTAAATATATTTTTTCCCTCAGAAAAAATCAAGATTTTCTCCCGACTATGGTGGCTGATTCGGGCCATTACATAAAATTCCTGGTCCAATCATAGATACTCTCTGAAATAGAGCAGGAATGATAAGAATATATTTCCAAGTTACTGCCTACGATTTGTATATACATTTTATATATCTATACCTTATCGAAGGCAATAAGATTTTCAACTACATCGATCTTTTCCAGTAGAATATTTGTGACCTCACCGCTACCACAGCCGATGTACAATACGTTCCTATAACGATTCTGCTGAAATTCAATCGACGATAGAATATCTGTGGCCAATTGTCTTTGCGGATCAGAATTATTTGAATAAAATTCACCGTCAACATCCATTTCGCCGGTCCTTCTGGGTCGGAGGTGGGATTAACAGCACTAGAATATCAACATCTCGTATAAAATGTGTTTGAATTTAGTCTATATATTATCGTGACTGTCACACATCAAAATGTGGTGTGAACAAATAACTATTTCTTAGAATTTTCCTTGCATTTAAATCGACCTTGATATTCTTATCAATGTAGGTTCAATGGAGGCTGATAAGGGCCATAGCGAAAAATTTCTGGTACGCAAATCAGGGCGCCAGAACGACAGAAAGCCAAAACTACGAAAAACGTCCAATTTTCTCTGAAAGTTCGTTTTGGTGCGCCAAAACAAAGAATATTCCGTTTTGGCGCTCCCGCCAAAACGAACTTTCATTTTGGTGCCCCCTCCAAAACAACGAAAAACGTCGAAATTTCTCTGAAAGTTCGTTTTGGCGCGCTAAAACAAAGATTATTCCGTTTTGGCGCCCCACCAAAACAACGAAAAACGTCGAAATTTCAGAGAAAATTTGACGTTTTTTTTTCGTTTTGGTGTTTTGGCGTTCTGGCGCCCTGATTTACATACTAAAAATTTTTCGCTATGGCCCTTATCAGCCACCATAGTAATAACTATTTGTCAAGAGTATTTCTTCTTTTCGGGAAAATTGTTCATTTGATGTCTAATCGGCCAGACTTTTCAGAATAGTTCATTATTGGAACGATAACCACACTTAAATGTGGTGAACGGATAATAAGATAAAAACCCACTATCTACAGATTAAAAGAATTTAAAAGCAAGAATTTATTAATTCACCCTAGAGATCATCGTCAGGTGTGCACACCTGACGATGATCTCTAGGGTGAGATCGAAACGTCGTGTATTCTATATATTTTAGATTGAATAAATAAATTCTTGTTTTTAAATTATTTTAATCTGTAGATAGTGGGTTTTATCTTATTAATCCATTATTGCCGATCTGGCTTGTTTCGGCGTATGGGACTTGAAATTTATAACATCTTATTTCGATTATCGATTAACAACGAAATATGGATTTCGAATAAAGAGTTTTACTTTTATCTCCTTTCAAATGTGGAGACGTATTTGCTTTTTCACCGTCGAATGAAATAAGCGTGGAAGAATGTATGGCTATGTGTGCATAAAAATCTCCGACACGCATGTTGGCGAAATAGAAATACACTAATCGTAATCAATATATTTTTGTAATTTATTTTATTTGCATATAAGCAATGATATTTTTGGAACGAATGTGAATCTTTCCATTGACATCAGGTGGTAAACTTTTCAAGTATAGATTCAATGCATCGTCCAAAAATTCAGACGATTTTGAGTCCGGAATTCGCTTCAAAGGCAGAAGTGCGCTAAACCAACCTGGAATGATAGAACCATCGCGGTGATATTGAATATATACTGAGTACAAGAAGCGGGTTTAAATATGAATTCCCTATCAAACAGGAGACCTTTGGCACACTGACGACCAGGAAGAATGAAATCATCATTCGTCTCTGCAAATCGTTTGAGAGTAAACCCTAATGATTCGGCCATTCTTCGGTATCCAGTGGGTACATCGGGATATCTCCATTCGCTATATTCTTCCCAATCTGGATGGAATAACCATGCCGGCGTAAATCCCTGAAATTCACGAATGTTCAGATTAATCTTCGATGCTGTGAATAAAATATAGACTCGCAGAGAAACCGTGTTAATCTGGTGTAGAATAAATACAACGAGACGGATAGCTTTCGAGTGACTCATCCGCCTGCTGATGAAGATGCTATTCGCAAGTAGCGTAAGCTCGTGCGTCAAATATAAGATTTAACCGTAAAAGTACTATCCGTCTCGTTGTATTTAGAACACAGACTATAATGCGAGTCACCACTAAAACGAACCATCAAATTCCTACCTGAAAGTATGGAGACCATTTCGCTGTTTTCATTATATCAAGTACGCGAACGAACGATGAAATGTGAGGCATATTGACGAAAACTTCACCATTCGGGGATAATAAAGATTTTATATTTTCCAAGTTTTTATATTGATTACGAGTCCAGTGTAGTGTTTGAAACGATGTTATCAGGTCAAATTTCTGTTGCCATTCCGGCTTGAACGTTTCAGGTTTGGTGACGTCAGCTACGGAATATTCAATTTTAGGATTCGGATTTTTTGATCGAGCGAATTCAACCATAGATTCACTCTGAAATTAAACAAGGACGAATATCAGAAGTTGAAAAGTCACTACCTACCGTTATTGTATGCATTTTGTATATCTACCTTGTCGAAAGCAATTAGATTTTCAACTACATCGATCTTTTCAAGTAGAATATTTGTGACCTCACCGCTACCACAGCCGATGTCCAACACGTTCCTATAACGATTCTGCTGAAATTCATTTGACGATAGAATATCTGTAGCCAATTGTTTTTGCAGATCAGAATTATTTGAATAAACCTCACCGTCAGCGTCCATATTTTTGCCGATGGAAGAGTTGAGATTATCAACAAAATTGATTATCAGAATATAATTGTGTACGGTACTGTGCGTACATGTTTTTCTTGAATCGAGTCTATCGTTTTCGTGAATGGCAAAGATTTATATAGAAGACTCTTCGCATTCAAATCGACCTTCGTATTTTCTCAATGTAGACCTTGTGTGAACATATTGATATCTGAATAACCATAGAAGCGATAACACTAAAAACCTCATTTTCTAATGAGTAAATACAGTTTATTAACACGAACGCTTTCGGGATCATATGCCCTCATCAGGTGAAATACAAGTGAATCAAATGATTAAACTACAGGTTTATATACAACATAAGTTACAAAATTACAAGTGCGAACTTCTAAGCTAATTACAAACCAAGTATTTAATTACAAGCTAATTATTTGAATACATTTAAGATAAAGGATGAGCCGTTTTGGAATATTGTTGATTTAAAGAGGGTCGTTGTGCCTAATAAACAGGGCCTCCCTAATTTTACAGTCGAGATCAGATGAGCCTTTGTCTAGAATTTTGAATTTGTTATCACTGAATTCCTGATCACAAGTGTGACAAATTGCGAGATGTTGTCCAATCGCAGAAGTCTTTGATCTGTGTTCTTTAATCCTGATGGATTAGGTGGCTTCGATTAAGAAATTGTATTGGCCGGCTGAAATTCAGAGCTCGAAGTGTTTGATAGGATATCGTCTCGGATAAATGATCTTGTCCACCAAAAAGTAACGCAGATAGACGCTTCTATTGTTAACCTTCTAACCAACAAAAGCAATGGAATTTATTCCCAGCTTTTATATCACTTTGTCCTAAACTCTTTTTGCTAAAAACACAGGGATCGTACTCTCAGCTGGATAATTTGCGTTTTCGAAATTGGCTTCCTTTTAATCTAGCCAAACGCGGGAAATCAAGTTAGAGGACTTTTACATCAACATATACCCGAGAAAAAAAAAGCTACAATAAACTTTCGGACTATTTACACGCTGAAAACGACCAAAAATATAAAAAAATTGACAAATGATCTTCAATCCTTGTAACTTCCAAAATCTCGATGTATTAATTAGACAGCCAACAAAATAAAACCCAATCAGTCGCTTGCCGGTTCAGGCTGCTTGGATGTTTGTTTGAATGAACCGGAACCGAAATTTCCAATTATGTGCTTCGATTTTGAAAAAAAATTATGTAACCTCGACGAACGACATATCAATTTAACATCCCGCGTGTAGACCAGGAAGTGTTCCCTATGTGATACAGTAGAAACTGAGGTACATTTTGTGATGGAGTGCCCAAAGTATTCAGCTACTAATGTACAGTTTATTCAGATTCTCACGTCAACTAAGCTAGCTAAAGACCTAGGTCGTTTCTGCTATGCGGGTTTCATCAAGACGACATTATAATTCCATCGATCATCTATTGTATTAATTACCTTTTACCTCTTATACATGTGGAATTTGTAATATAAGTGCTATTCTTGTTTAGTGCTAAGTTTTGTTATAACAGTTTATATATATATATATATATATATATATATATATATATATATATATATATATATATATATATATATATATATATATATATATATATATATATATATATATATATATTCTATTTTCTTCCTCATCTTGTTAATATTCTTGTCACTTATGGTCATGTAATATTGTTTATTTAAGACAATAAACATTAATTGAATTGAATTGAATTATCAACTACATTCTGGTACTTCGATTTCCCATTTCCAAATCAAGCCCCCTGTTTCGCTCCCGGCAGGTGTGGTGGGTTTGTAAGGGACACCAAAACAGAATATCAAACGAAATCTACCAATCAAATAAATTATAGGGTCAATCCCTATTTTAAGATAAAAACGGGGCCCACTTATCTGCCCTGAATAATCGTTCTTCGCAGTGCCGTGGACTTCGGGAAATGATGCCAAACTTTCCGGCGCATTGGGACAATCCGTCGGATAAGGAAATAAATCAAGCGGTCCTATATTGCGACTAAGGACACACACCGAACTCCATATCATGCTGACACCATATTTTATTTGTTTTGCAAATTCACTAGGACGTGTTTTGAATAAAATCGAATCTTTCCATTTTCGTTCAGCGGTAAACTTTTCAAATATAGATCCAGCGCGTCGTCTAAAAATTCAGACGATTTTGAGTCTGGAATTCGCATCAAATGAAGCAAAACTGCGCCGAAAAAACCTAAAAAGTATACGACGATGACTGTTAACCCTATGCCTGTTTGTGAATGACGCAGTTTATTTTGGAATTCCAAATATATACCTTTTGCAGATTGACGATCAGGGAAAATGTAATTTTGAACATCTTCCGTGCATTGGTTAACCGTGAAACCTAATGATTCAGCCATTCGTCGGTATCCGGTGATTTCATCGGGATATCTCCATTCACGATATTCTTCCCAATCGGGATTAAATGACCACGACGGTGTGTATCCCTACAAACACGAAACATTCTCAGTTCGTCGGTAACAACGTCGAAAGGGCTCGAAAAACCTAATACATTTTATGAAGTGGGAAATGTTGGTTCGTTGTTTACCTGAAAGTACGGAGACCATTTTACCGAGTTCATTATATCAGACATGTAAATGATCGATGACGTGTACGGCACATAGAATAAAACTTCACCATTCGGGGATAACAAAGATTTTACATTTTCTAAGTTTTTGTATTGATTCTTAGTCCAATGTAGAACGTGGAACGATGTTATCAGGTCGAATTTCTGTTGCCATTCCGGCTTGAACGTTTCGGGTTTGGTGACGTCAGCTACGGAATATTCAATTTTAGGATTCGAATTTTTTGATCGAGCAAATTCAACCATAGATGCACTCTGAAATAATAATCAAGTTCATTGTTTCCGAAAACAAAATCTTTCGCAAAATCTAAACAAAATCAAAAAGCTCGTTTCATGGGGAAGAGATGTTATATCCCACCATAAGCCTATGCCTTTTTACCTTATCGAAAGCAAAAATACGGTCAACTCCGTTGATCTTATTTTGTAGAAAATTCGTGACCTCACCGCTACCACAGCCGATATCCAATACGTTCCTATAGCAGTTTTGTCGAAAAAACCCGGGCAACGTTAGAATATCTCTAACACATTGTTTTTGAAAATCGGAATTGTTTGAATAAAGTTCACCGTCAAAATCCATTCTTGCTATGAGGTCGGGAGAGTAGAGTGGCACCGCCAATGAATGAGTTTTCTAGGTTGCTATCCTGACCTGTTTTCGTTGACTTTCGTTGACGTTTTATATCCTAGCACTGGAAGAATATCGAGAGAACTTCAAAATGCACACCCGGTACGGAAAGTATGCAATTTTGATTCATGAGCAATTATTCGTAGTTTTAAATCGACTGTATAATCCAGTAGAATCCTGAGCTTTTGTAGGTTGAAAATTGACTGAATATTATGATATATTATCATAGACATTAACTATTTTTTTCACTCAGAAAAAATCAAGATTTTCTCCCGACGCTAATGAAATCTATTTTCTGTGAGAAAATGCTGAGATTTCACTCCGCGCTAGAAATCTTGCATTAATATGGAAAATCGAAATTCTTGCGAGAAAAAACGTGACAGAAAACTCACCTGACAAGGGAAAATTTATTCTTTAATCACAGCTGATCAATAAAAGTTTTTTTTAGAGCCACAGAACTACGTAAGCCCCTAGTTGACATACGAGATCATTTTTCACAATTTCGACTTATTATCTCGAAATTCGACATAAGTCGAAATTCGACTTAATAAATCGACTTTCGACTAATATCTCATATGTTATATCTCATATCTCGAATGTCGTCTGAGGTCTTCCATAGAAATTGTGAAAAGATTATCTCGTAAGCCAAGGGGCTTTCGTACAGAACTAAGCTCAAGTTCAAGTTCAAGTTCAAGTTCAAGTTCAAATTTATTTCACAGAAAGCATAACGGGCTATCTACACAGGTTGAGACAAAACAAACAATAAAATTTACAATTTAAAAAAAAGCACAATTATAAAGAGAGAGAGAGAACAGTTGCTTTCAGTGGGGGCTAAGCAAAGCCTTTAGGCCGCTGTCGCAAGCACCCAGGGAAAAAAACGAAAGGGAAATGAAGAAACAAAGGAGAAGGAAATGAGAGTTGATGATTTTTGATAATCTCAGGAGAGTTTATATGAGTAAGCTAGAGTTCAGGAGAGTGAGCAATTATAACAATTAGAGTTGTTACATTGATGGATATCATTGTAGGCGGAGGTGAGATATGGTATGAGTTTACGTTTTAAATTTTGTTTGCTTGTTTGTAGGATGTCATTGGAAAAAGGTAGTTTTCGCCAGATGTTTGAAAGAATGTTTTGAGGTGAATTTTGATGCGGGGTTGGCGGTGTTTGTTTTGAAAATAAAGAATATGCGTGGTCTAAATATATGCTTTTTCTGATGTTGACTAAAGGAGACAAGTTTTCCGCGGTGAAGTAATTAGAAAAGTAATGGGGTGAAGATTTGATGGTGTTTTGAATAAAAAGTGCGGTTTTAAGGATGAGGACATCATTGATTTTGAGGATTTCAAGATTTTTAAAAAGTGGGTCTGTGAGTGCAGTGTACTTAGAGTTGGTGATTATTCGAACAATCTTCTTTTGGATTAGGAGGCATTTTTTATTATAAGGCGAGTGACCCCAAGCCAACAAGCCATAGTTCAAATGAGGATAGACTAAGGTGTAGTAAAGAGAAAGTAAATTCTGTGCGTCAAGGATGTTTTTAGTTTTGTTTATGATACCAGTAATTTGGGAAATTTTCTTGTGTATTTTTCCAGTTCAGATTTTCGTGTATAGTCAAACCGAGGAAATCTATTTGTTTCCCTATCCGATGCTGATTCGGTGAGCACTGGTAGGTTCGCTCCGAGAGGTTCCGTCTCGCTTTTACGCCGGTGGATCCTCATTTACGTGGTGCATCATACCATAGAATAGTTCTATGATCATACACTATGCAGACAGTAAACAGATGTGTAGCGGAAATTCCTGTTAAATAGTTTAAAATGTTGTCGTTAATGTATAGTTTGTTTTTCCGCTACGGAGCCCTCCTCATGTTTTTTAATTGTAATGTTTTTGGGCGATAATTAGCTCGCCCCTTTCATTTCACATTCTGTGCACCTCATTTTCTCTGCATATAGTAGTATAATTAATTTCAGCTTTTAATAATCAAAACTTTAGGTTGATCACTTTTCGCTCTCACCTTATTCTACTATGTAAGATCCCGATTTACTATTTGTACAGTCGTCTAAACTTTTAAACTCGGAGCTTTTGCTCGGCGGCCATGTTTTTGTGCTGTGTGACGTCATCCTCCATGCACGGTGACGTCACACTGCGCGGAATCTATAAAAATGGGTCAGCGCGCGCAAACGTCACTCTCGTCTCGACCCACATTGATTTGAGGTAAACAATAACACGCGCTCTCCTGGCCTGGGGCAACCCAGGTCAGGCCGGGCTCTGACGTTAGTCAACTCGACGATATGTACCTATTTTTAATCCATCGGGAATAGTCAACCTGGCGGCTTTTTCCTTTTACCTTTTTACTTTTATGCCATGGCATGAGCATTATTTTGGGTCTTCGTGGGCCTAAATTTAGCGACCATTGAGTCATTAATCGTGGATTTTTGCAAGGAAGGAGAGATCCTTGCACTAGCCCTTTTATAGATTATAAATAATTTATAACTAAGATAGATTATGATTTATTTTGAAACAATTTATTTAACCTTTTTTTTTATTTGAATGAGGTGTACAATTCAATTATTGTGATAAAAACTTCACGTGCAATATGTAAATATGTATATAAATTATACAGTAGTTATCCGTTTCTGAAATAATAATTTTCTATATTATTCAATACAAGACTTATCACTGTCGTGGGGGGTGGCTTCTGGACGAAGTAGGATCCACTTTCTTGAGGCCAGGTTTATAAATCTTATTCTTAATGAAGTGGCGAGTGTCGGGGTGTCTTTAGACACATAGATGGGGGCAAGATACTACGCCAGGAGGAGGAGATCGTGCAGGGAGGCACTCGATATGATGTTACACCTCGAGGACCTGAGGAAAAGATGCGCCGGAGCTCGGGTGACTGTGAGGTTCCGACATCGAGTCAAGGGCCCTGACTCGATAGACCTCATGGCGGACACCTGTCCTGTCTGGTCCGTGTAATTGGGTCAATAGCTAAGACTTACCTCTGACACTCGCTTCCTTCTCTCCTATTCCTTTTTTACGAACTATAAACTTTTTGTCTCTGAAGCTGTCCATCCCTTCGGCGGAAACTTTCTGAGGATTTCCCCTTTGTAGTTCCACTCCCCGGGACTACAGGACCAAGGCGGACCCTGTAGCCACGCTTATTGAGGAGACCTGAAGATCACGACACCTATCGGTCGCTACCAGAGGATGACACTAAATCGCGGACGCGTACCGGCTACAAATTGGTGGCAGCGGTGGGATGGATTGCTTTCAGAGACTTTTTTTTTTTAAATTCACTATTTTTTTTTGGTTCTCTTACCCTTCCCATGACAGTGATTACCATATATAATAACACTTAAACATTAGGCGCATTAGTTAGTTATACTAAAATACATACAAATTGCGTGACGCGTGAAATGACTCTAGTTTCTCTTATCTAATACGATAGGTTTTCGTATAGTCCGGAAATACTATTAACGCAATTATGAGTCGTCGTGAAACTCGAGGGATGTCTCGAAGTGTGACGCGGAGTCGTAGCTCCGAGAGTTTGGTCCTAGGAGACAGAGCTTTGTTGCCTGCTGAGCTCGTAAACCGAAGTTCTGGAGACTATCCTGATGCCGGGGCCGCTAGACCCGCTGATGCTCCAGTCGTTGATGAGTTTCCTCGACCTGTTGAAGTGAACAGGTCTCGATCTTCCCACACTGATGTTTCGGGTCAAGTGTCCCGTATTTTGACCTGCAAAATAAAACCTGAGTGTTACAATGGTGATGAACCGTGGAATGATTACTTTTTAACGTTCGAGACAGTGTCTCGTCTGAATGGATGGGACTCGCCAACTAAAGCTGATATGCTGTTTTCTCATCTACGTGGTGCTGCCAGACAATTAGCTTGCAATCTGATGGGAGATAAAATAACTAATTATTTTCAATTATGTGCAGCTCTGGAGAGTAGATTCGGACCAAGCCATAGAGCAGAAATTCATCTTGCAGAATTACGATCTCGTCGACGTAAACGAGGCGAGTCGCTGAGGGAACTTGGTCAGACGATCATTTCTATGGGAAGATTAGCCTATCCGGACTTGACCCCAAAACAGAGGGAACGCCTCTGTCGGAACCATTTTATCGAGGCCCTTCCAGAAGTCGAGACTCGGGTTCTGATGTATCAGAAGGATACATGCTCATATGATGCACTGGTAAATTATGCGCTCGAATTAGAGAGCATACACGCGATGGAAAATAATCGACACCATGAGAACGTCAGGTCGCAAATAAACGCGGTCACCTCCACGCCTGTCGCGAACTCTGATGATTCCAGGGCTATCCAACAACTGACGGATGCTGTTACCCGGTTGGCCGCTGACGTCCGGGCTATTAAAACGCAGAACCCAACCTCTGCAGAAAATCGAAGATGTTTTAACTGCGACCAACAGGGCCACATCCGAGTCAATTGTCCCCACCTCGGAGGTCGAAGACAAGCTCCCAATAGACCATGGGAACAATCCAAGTCGAGTTACACAAAGAAGCAGGGAAACTAGATACCGTTACTCCTGAGAGGGAAGGGGTAACACCCGGACAGACACATCCTCACCTACCTATCGAATTTAATCAGCCAGGAAAGATCAAGGTTCTTTCATATGAGAATGCTTTACCTGAATCTATACATCTGTCTGCAAGAATTCTCGGCCGTGACACGAAGTATTTAGTAGATACGGGCGCACACTTCACAGTGTGGAGTAAGAAATTATTTTCTGAAATCAGCGAAAAGAAGAAACTCACCTTGAGGGACACAAAGTATAATTTATATACTGCTGATAATAGCTCCCTGGATGTCGCAGGGACAGCTAGAGTTCCGTTGGGTCTCTTTTCTTCTAACATAATGTGGGACGTGATAGTCGCTGACATCACAGATGATGCTATTCTAGGAATGGATTTTCTTGTCGCATATGACTGCCATATCCACCCGGGTACCGGCACTGTGACATGCCGGGGGAATCAAGCTTTTTCTAATCCGACGGGCCATCTCGAACAGAACTCTACCTACGTTCGTAACTATGAGAAATTAGTCTTACCTCCGAATTCTGAAGTTGTGGTATCGGGTCATGTAAAGACGGCGTTACCACCTGGACAATGGGGTTTAATAGAATCTAGCAACAACTGGAGGCTAGGGCCAGAAGTACTCGTCGCTAAAGAGGTCGTTAATATAAATAGTAGTCATATTCCTGTTCGTATGGTGAACCTTAGCTCGCATCCGAAGATCATTCATAAAGGGACACCCTTAGGGGTAATCGGACAAATTTCTAAAATATATACTGAAACTAGTACATCGAAAACGTCGAATTCAAACGACCAATTACCTGAATTTCTACAAGATTTGTACCACCGGAGTTGCGAAGGTCTGTCCACTGATGAATGTCACGATGTGAAACAACTACTATCTGAATTTTCGGACGTTTTCGCCTCCTCTAATTTAGATCTTGGAGAGGCCTCAGAGACTTCACACGTCATCGACGTAGGTAACGCTGTTCCGACAAAACAACGCTTTCGGCGGTTGCCCCTAGCAACACAAGAAGAAGTCAATAAGTTAGTCGATGACATGCTGAAAGCACGCGTGATTGAAGAATCTGATAGTCCGTGGTGCAGCAGTATTGTCGTGGTTCGTAAGCCGGATAACACTATTCGACTGTGTTTAGATTATCGTGATGTTAATGCTGTAACCAAGGCAGATAGTTATCCTTTACCTATTATCAACGACACTATCAGATCACTGGCTGACGTGAAGTACCTCAGCACCCTTGATCTAGCATCGGGGTACTGGCAGGTGAAGGTACACGAAAACTCTAAGGAAAAGACAGCTTTTGTTGTGGGCGGGAAAGGCCTATACCAATTCCGTAAGATGCCCATGGGCTTGAAGAATAGTGGTGCCACGTTTCAAAGGCTAATGGAAAAGGTATTCAGAAGTCTTATCCCAGAAATTGCTCTGGTTTACCTGGACGACGTTATTGTTCATGCTGGTAGTTTCCTTGGGATGATGACCAACCTACGTACTGTCTTCAAGTGTCTGCGACAGGCTGGCCTAAAACTAAAACCTAAGAAATGTGAGCTGTTTAGAACGTCAGTCAATTTTCTTGGACACCATATCTCCGCTGATGGTATATCATGTTCAGAAAGCAAAATCGAAATAATCCAGAATTGGCCCACTCCTAAAAACGTCACAGAGACTCGATCTTTCCTTGGTTTAGCATCATACTATCGGTCGTTTTGCCAAGGGTTCGCTGAAACTGCAAAACCTCTTCATCGGCTGACGGAAAAGGGGAGGGAATTCAGATGGGATGTCCAATGCGAAGAAGCTTTCCGTGAGCTGAAGTCAATTTTGACTCACTCACCAGTTCTGGCTTTTCCCGATCCAAGGTTACCGTTTATCCTGGACACTGATGCGTCAGCATTCGCAATTGGAGGTGTCGTCAGTCAAGTTCAAGAGGGCAAGGAGAGAATTATCGCCTGTGCTAGCCGTTGTTTAACGAAAGCCGAGAGGAATTATTGCGTGACCCGCAGGGAGCTTTTAGCTGTCGTCGCCTTTGTAAAACAGTTCAAATATTACCTTGCCGACAAGAAATTCACAATCCGGACTGACCATTCATCCTTGAGGTGGCTGATGTCGTTTAAAGAACCAGAAGGCCAAGTAGCTCGCTGGATATCTCTACTGAGTGCATACCAGTTCGACATCGTACACCGACCGGGTCGAAGCCATGGTAACGCTGATGCTCTATCGCGCATGCCCTGTCGTCAGTGCGAGAGGATTGAAGGAATCTGTTCTGAAAAACAAACACCAATATCTGTGAGGAAACGAGCAGTTAAGAAAATGACAATTCACAACGACAAGCCGTATTCCTACAGCGAGTTCTTACCGTCGTCAGAGTGGTCACTCGAGAATATGAAACTAGAACAGGGGAAAGAAAGAGACTTGAAATGGGTCCTTGCTCACATCCGAGATGATGAACGCCCCGGATGGCATCAAGTTTCCTCACAAGGTGTTGCCTGCAAATTTTATTGGACCCACTGGAATGATCTGAAAATGATTGAGGGGCTCTTACACATTATAAAGAGAAGAGAAGGTTACCCGGACTCAACTCTATTAATCTTACCTGAAAAGTTTAGGAAGCAAGTCCTCGACCATATTCATTCATCTGCAGTCGGGGGTCACTTTGGTGTCAAAAAGACCCTCTTTTTAGTTCACGATCGTTTTTTTTGGCACGGTATCGGTGATGACGTAAAGTGTTTCTGTAGAGGGTGTGATAAGTGCGCTTCAAAGAAGTCCTCCAGTAGATTAAAAGCACCCATGAACAACTATCTGGTAGGCCAACCTATGGAGAGAGTATCGATGGATATATTGGGTCCATTACCTGAAACATATGATGGAAACATCTATATATTAGTTATTGGTGACTATTTTACGAAGTGGATCGAAGCATACGCAATTCCGAACCAAGAAGCAGTAACTTGCGCCCGGATACTCGTAGACGAGTTTATTACTCGATTTGGCGTCCCCAGAATCATACATTCGGACCAAGGTCGAAACTTCCAGTCCAAATTGATGGCGGAAGTGTGTGAACTCCTTCAAATCCATAAAACCAGAAGTACCGCATTTCGACCCCAATCGAATGGAATGATCGAACGTAATAACCGAACATTGTTAATGTGTCTGTCTTTTAAGGTTGAAGAAAACCAGATGGACTGGGACCAACACTTACCATACGTCACCATGGCGTACAGGGCGACGATACACGATGCAACTGGGTTTAGCCCAAACCGATTGATGTTGGGTCGCGAAATTGACCTACCCATTGACGTTATCACAGGTGGTCCTCGCTGCGAAATTCCAGTCATCAGCAGTCAATACGTTATTGAAATGAAGCACCGGTTATCAGAGTCTTTTCACGAGGTCCGCATACAAACTCATAAGCGAGCTGAAAGAAACAAAACACAATACAATGTCAAATCTAAACCACACACATTTGCGATAGATTCTAGAGTCTGGCTGTATACCCCTTCCACAATGCCGGGTAGAACGAAAAAGCTATCATGCTTATGGTCTGGGCCATGTACCATACTTGAGAATTTTAACGATGTAATTTTTCGTGTCAGGCTTCCCTCCGGGAAGGAGAAATGCGTCCATAGTGACCGATTAAAAGAGTATCTCGTAACTAATGATGTCTTTTCTCGAGGCAACGATGTTTCACCTAGCGACGATCCAAATCTCAACTGTCAACCGTACCAAACGAGAACTGGGCGTCCTATTCGCCCACCCAAACGCATGGGTTGGGACTGAGACTGTTGTTCTAATCTCTGGCCTGTTTTCTTTCCTTTCAGTTGAAGTCATGAAGACTAACGCAATGAAAGAGAACCGACGACCCGCAAATTGGTACTGCAAGTATTGCAAGCGAAAATTTTCTGCCAATTACAACAAGAAGAGACATCTCGAGTTTTATTGTGCACCGTACAAATCTCGGGCTGGTTCGTCTCCATTTATATTTAAGAGGTTCTATAGATGTATGACGCGCGGTGAAGGAGCGGAAGACCGGGAAGAGGTGAAAGCTCACATAGAAACCAAACACTATAAGATTTTCAAAGACAATGGATCGAAATACCTAGGCTTAATCAAGCTGCTCGAAGAATCGGAGTCGAAACCGGTATTAAAAAGCGCGGTCTCGAAAATAAATACAGACCCCGCACCCGCGGCCGTAAAATCGACAACGAAAGATGAAGAAAATTTTGCAGACATGCCGATACTAACCTTGGATGACATGGACATCGAATTTGCCAAATTGTTCGATGACCTCGACGATGTCATTCCGGAACCTGCCGATTCTGTTCCAATTACGAAACCGTCCGTGAACGAAGACCATGTATCAAGAACTGTATTGATAAGTAAGAGGAAACCCGTCGAACCGGTAGCCATTAATAATCAAATTCCGATTCCGTCCGATTCCGCATCTTCCGTTTCTACAGATATGCCCACCGCAAACGACGCGTGGAAACTAATTCCTTTAGACAACTCAACAACAGCGCCCAGCGATCCGCGAGTTCCGATTCGTGTCATTCACCGGCATGAACTGTGGGGCGGCACTATTTCGATTGAGGGTCGACCCGGTGACCGATTTGACTGCAAATTTTGTACAATTCAAGAAGAGATGAAAGACCGTATGATCGAAAAACTTTGCGCCTAGTTCGTGATCGTAGAAGTCCTGCTGACTGTTAATGTAATATTGTTGATGTAACGTATTTTATGTGATAATGTATTTTCCTTTTTTTTATATGTAGTTTGGTCGCCTGTTCTGAATGGGGCATTCAGGGCTGGTGGGGGGCTGTGTAGCGGAAATTCCTGTTAAATAGTTTAAAATGTTGTCGTTAATGTATAGTTTGTTTTTCCGCTACGGAGCCCTCCTCATTTTTTTTAAATGGAATGTTTTTGGGCGATAATTAGCTCGCCCCTTTCATTTCACATTCTGTGCACCTCATTTTCTCTGCATATAGTAGTATAATTAATTTCAGCTTTTAATAATCAAAACTTTAGGTTGATCACTTTTCGCTCTCACCTTATTCTACTATGTAAGATCCCGATTTACTATTTGTACAGTCGTCTAAACTTTTAAACTCGGAGCTTTTGCTCGGCGGCCATGTTTTTGTGCTGTGTGACGTCATCCTCCATGCACGGTGACGTCACACTGCGCGGAATCTATAAAAATGGGTCAGCGCGCGCAAACGTCACTCTCGTCTCGACCCACATTGATTTGAGGTAAACAATAACACGCGCTCTCCTGGCCTGGGGCAACCCAGGTCAGGCCGGGCTCTGACGTTAGTCAACTCGACGATATGTACCTATTTTTAATCCATCGGGAATAGTCAACCTGGCGGCTTTTTCCTTTTACCTTTTTACTTTTATGCCATGGCATGAGCATTATTTTGGGTCTTCGTGGGCCTAAATTTAGCGACCATTGAGTCATTAATCGTGGATTTTTGCAAGGAAGGAGAGATCCTTGCACTAGCCCTTTTATAGATTATAAATAATTTATAACTAAGATAGATTATGATTTATTTTGAAACAATTTATTTAACCTTTTTTTTTATTTGAATGAGGTGTACAATTCAATTATTGTGATAAAAACTTCACGTGCAATATGTAAATATGTATATAAATTATACAGTAGTTATCCGTTTCTGAAATAATAATTTTCTATATTATTCAATACAAGACTTATCACTGTCGTGGGGGGTGGCTTCTGGACGAAGTAGGATCCACTTTCTTGAGGCCAGGTTTATAAATCTTATTCTTAATGAAGTGGCGAGTGTCGGGGTGTCTTTAGACACATAGATGGGGGCAAGATACTACGCCAGGACGAGGAGATCGTGCAGGGAGGCACTCGATATGATGTTACACCTCGAGGACCTGAGGAAAAGATGCGCCGGAGCTCGGGTGACTGTGAGGTTCCGACATCGAGTCAAGGGCCCTGACTCGATAGACCTCATGGCGGACACCTGTCCTGTCTGGTCCGTGTAATTGGGTCAATAGCTAAGACTTACCTCTGACACTCGCTTCCTTCTCTCCTATTCCTTTTTTACGAACTATAAACTTTTTGTCTCTGAAGCTGTCCATCCCTTCGGCGGAAACTTTCTGAGGATTTCCCCTTTGTAGTTCCACTCCCCGGGACTACAGGACCAAGGCGGACCCTGTAGCCACGCTTATTGAGGAGACCTGAAGATCACGACACCTATCGGTCGCTACCAGAGGATGACACTAAATCGCGGACGCGTACCGGCTACAGATGAAACCGCTTAAAACTATAAGTTAACTTGCATTAAAATAACGAGTGGGTATAAATTGTAAAAAAAAACGTTCGTTCGTACGACGCGCTGCTGTGCTGTATATTTTGGTGAACAAAGCCTTTTCATTTGAATTTATCTGTATTGGTAAACTCCCAGACAGTGACGTCACGCTTCTGTTGTTCGACGATCGTGAAATATATGTAAGTTTTAACTCTTAAATGTGCCTTAAAATATGTCTACGGTAAACCCGTGAAGCTTATTTTGTTAATCAAAGGCGGATCTTTCATACGAATGTTATTATTTAGTGTTTTGTGTTTAAGATGTTATTGAAAAGTTTGTAGCAATGCCGGCGACTTTCTTTTGTCTCGACAGAAATCGCATTATTTACCGACATAAACCGTTATTTTCCGACGGGAGCTCATAATCTGGCCGGTCGGAATTTCATTTCCAGGTAACTTCACTCTAACTAGTAGACTAAGTGATACACCACCTAAAAGACTGGATCGACAGTTATATAAGACCATTTCTAATTGTAGCCTAGCCCCGAGCAAAAAAGATGTCTTCGCGTTCGTCCGGTGATTGCCTACCTACACACACACTGCTTCCTGGAACCCTGACCTGATTTTGAATTTCTTTGAATATTTTATATTAACCTTGAACCTAATTAGAATGGCTTAATGGTTTTTATATGCAGAGTGCGGCATGATGACTTTTAACAAATTATTGCTGCATTAATTTTGATATCACAGGGACTAGTCACAATCAATAGTGAATGAATAAAACCAGTATTAATGATCAACCCCAATATCCCTGTATAATGAAAAAACAAGGGTGGCAACAAATCAGGGTTACTCGTTGATACTGGTTTTTATTCATTCACTTTAATTTGTGACATGTCCCTGTGATTGATCATGAACTTTCTGTATGATAGGCCAATGACATTAATACCTAACGCCCTGTATTTATTTTCCTTCAGAGAAGACACACAAAGGCGTCGAGCGTTTATATCAGAATCAACTGACACAATGGCTTCTGAGGAGGGCTCTGGTCTGATGACAGCCCCTCCTCCAGCCCCTGCCTATCAGCATCAGGAGATGCTGCAGAAGGTTAGTGATTTTTATACTATCGCCTGGTGTACCCGCGCCGCGAAACGGGCGAAATCTTTGAATTTAGCCAGTCAACGATACTTATTTATTTTCCTGCAGGCTATTACATCCATGGAAGAAAAGGGAATGCAGGATGACCCACGCTACGCACAACTAGTTGCCATGGCAAATCATCATGGAAATAAAAATGGTGGCGGCAATCAATCACCCTGTCCACCACAACATCCCGGTGATGGCCAACCGTCTGAATCTCAGATGCCCGGTGCCCCGATGAATAATATGGGCATGCAACAGCAGTTCAATCAACCCCAACCAAATCAGAATCAGATGCCGCAAGGACAGACCACAGAAGATTGGCAACGAGGCGGAAATCAAATGGGTGGTCCGATCGGAGGACAAGCTCCGCCTCCAAATCAGATGGGTGGTCCAATGGGAGGACAAGCTCCGCCTCCAAATCAGATGGGTGGTCCAATGGGAGGACAAGCTCCGCCTCCAAATCAGATGGGTGGTCCGATGGGAGGACAAGCCCCGCCTCCAAATCAGATTTGTGGTCCAATGGGAGGACAAGCTCCGCCTCCAAATCAGATGGGTGGTCCAATGGGAGGACAAGCTCCGCCTCCAAATCAGATGGGCGGTCCAATGGGAGGACAAGCTCCACCTCCAAATCAGATGGCTGGACCAATGGGAGGACAGGGCCCACCACAAAATCAGATGGTTGGACAGCAAAATCAAATGACCGGTCCACAGCAAGGTCAAATGCCGGGACCAATGAGTGGACAAAATCAGATGGCAAATCAACCGGGACAAATGCCAGGGCAGATTGTTGGACAAGGCCAAATGCCTCCCAATCAGCAAGGTCAGATCCCAATGGGTGTTCCCAATCCAGGTGGAAATCAAATGGGACAAATGCCGTTGCCAATGGGAAATCAGATGGGCCCCGTTAATCAAATGGGTCAACCGATAAACCAAATGCCCAATCATCCAATGCCCGGTCAGATGCCGCCAAACCAGATGCACGGACCGCCGATGGGCGGACCGATGCCGGACGGACCGAAACCAACCGCGTTCAATCCGCCGCAGTTGCAGCAGTTGAAAGCGCAAATAATGGCTTATAAACTGTTGGCGAGAACGCACGGCATTCCGGAGAATCTACGTCTGGCCGTCGAAGGAAAACGTCTGCCTCCGTTCAGACCAGGTGAGCAATTATAGTTAGTAACAATTCGCGTGGGGGGGTTCATGATATGCATTTGAACAAAAGTTTATTTGTCTTCATTCTCTGGAAAAAAAAGCTCTCTATGATTCATACAGCTTTATCCGGTCAAATTTTTGTCTGCAGCTCTTAATTCTGTTGATTTAATTTATTACCGTATGTGACATTAAGGATGAATATTTTCACTTCAAGCAGGCCGGTTTGTTTCTATCCTCCCTCGGCAGGGATTCGAACCTGATGGCCTTCGAAACCGGATTCAGCCATGGCACAAAACCCTGCCACACCAGACCGGGCGAGAAAACTTGCAGTGAAAATCAGATTGCCCGTTGTTTAATCGCTGAGGCAAATTTCACAGATAAACTCTAACTGGAAAAACCTAGGCTAAAATGAAGCAGGATTTCTGATTGGCTATTAATGACTTCATCTTGGCTTCATCTATGTTCTGCACCTGGGCTAGAGTGTCAGGGTTTTGTAACTTGTTGCAGTGCGGTTTCGAATCTGCTGAGGGAGGATGGTTTGTTTCCTGAAAGTTGATATAATTACAGTAGGGGTAATAATTGCTGATAAATCATAAGGCTGTTTGTTAATATATATTTTTGTCCTCCGTTGATGCAGCTGATCCAAATCAACAAATGCGTGGCATGGCGCCGCAGCAGCCCGTTGGTCCACAACAAGCCCCAAATATGCCCGGGCAGCCGACGCCGCAGAGATACCCGATGATGCCACCGGGGCAAAGGCCGCCAGGTCCGCAGCAAGGACAGCCAATGATGCCTCAACCATCCAGCGGACAGCAGCAACCGCAACAGCCGCAAACGCTGCAGGCGGCTTTACAGATGCAGCAGAAGCAGAATCGACTGGCGCCGGTCAACAAACCTCAAGGTCTCGATCCGGTTGAGATATTGAAAGAACGCGAAAACAGGTAGGCTGTTTGTCGAAATTTTAGGAATTGCGAAAACAGATTCATTACAAAAATCTTCACACGATTTTGATTTATGCATTGGTTTTTTCTGCGAACAGGTTGGCAAGTCGGATTTCGTTGCGTATTCAAGAGTTGTCGATTTTACCCGCGGTTATTCCCGAAGATCTGAAAGTTAAAGCCATGATTGAAGTTCGAGCCCTTCGACTGCTCAACTTCCAGAGACAGGTTGGTCATACTAAGTTACTTATCTGCTTATTTAATTTTGCGCGATTTAGAGTGTACAGTGATTTAGAGGAGCTATACAAGGTCTGCTAAAGCTTTCATTAGCATCATTAATTTTGGGAAATGTAATCGAGGTTTTGTTTCCAAAAGTTTGAATTGTGCGGAGTTTGAATGATTATTATTACATTAAGCACTAAGACAACTGGAATGAGGACTTCCAGAACAGATCCATGAAAATCCACAAAAAGGTATTTGATTTATCTTGTAGATTCAGACCACACTGTTCACACTATCCAACTATAAGTTGAAGAGTCCTACAAGTAAAAAAAAAGTTTTGGGTTGTAGAGGATGAATAAGGAAAATCTGAGTTCCTCCCACATGATTGATACTTAAACCCTGAGTCCAGCTTCAGTTTAAGTTTAACTCAAATTTTTGGTATAGTTACTTAGTGTTTCCATTGAGCACAACAATTGAAACCGATGGGGAACTTCAAGAGGTGGCTTGATCAAAATTAGTTCATTTTCAAGCAACTTTGAACTTGATTGTTAGATACCTTATTCTGAGTTCTAAATCCTACAATAAGGTTATACCGAGCTGCTAACTGTTCCTGATTTTCAGTATTTGTTACTATTTGATATGCTTGATGCTTACAGAAATACGTATGAAAGATGTTAACCGAAGGGTTACTGTTAATTGCTGATTAGTTTTAGCATTCTGAACATTCTTACATATTTCAATGGAATGTTACTGAAAAAAATTCAATTCGTTACTGATAGCACTTTCAGAGGTTGGCAAACCTAGTGTATATGTTCCCCATTGTGTGATTGCAAATTTCGTCTGTCATCGTAATAATGTTTTCATCATCTCATTTGCAGTTAAGAAGTGAAGTTGTATCGTCGATGCGTAAGGACACGACGTTGGAGACGGCTCTCAATTCGAAGGCCTACAAGCGAAACAAACGTCAATCCCTGCGTGAGGCAAGGATCACCGAGAAACTCGAGAAGCAACAGAAAATCGAACAGGAACGTAAACGCAGACAAAAACATCAGGTAGCTGTTTTGAAAATCCTACGAACAGCATTACATTCCGCTTCGCTTAAGTTGTCATTGGATAAGTCATCCCATTACTTTTGACTTCAAAGTCATCTATATTTTTGAGTCGCGATTTATATTTTGGATTCTACAGTCGACTGTGGCAATTAAGGATTCTTGTGGCAAGCTAGGTTTACTTATTTGTGCATTCCGGCAATAACGCCCGGATTTCATCTCTGGTTCAATTTATTAGAATCTATCCACACTTTCTCAAATTCTATGATTGATGAATGAATATCTATGAACCGCGAAGATGAATCAAAGTTTATCAAAAGATGTGATTGCCTTATTTCCGATGTGGGAGGCTAAAAATCGAGAATATTGACTAAGTTGTTACTTGCACTGCTAAGCAGGACATCTCCTGGCAATGAGTCCTCATTCAATTGACTAAGTATATTTCGTCATTCGTATAAGTCATCATGCTAATGATTATCCCGATGACTCGCCCTTTCAATAATGCTTTTCTTCGTTTCAGGAATATTTGAACGCGATATTGCAACACGCGAAAGAGTTCCGCGAGTACCACCGGTCGATCGTCGGTAAACTCGGCAAACTGAACAAAGCCGTGTTGACGTGGCACGCGAACACCGAACGCGAGCAGAAGAAAGAACAGGAACGCATCGAAAAAGAGCGTATGCGTCGACTTATGGTGAGTTCGTTTCAGAGGTCACGAAAAACAACAAATTGTTATTGTCCATCCCCAACATCTATTGATATCTATTGATTTGACTCCACGTTTGTTATCCGATGTACCTTTGAGATCTTGCTAGCACGATGCCATCTGCTGCAATCCTGATGGTTTCCCGGGTGAGATCTCCGCCAAGGCAATGAAGGTTATCGCCCATCTGATATGGGCACCGGCAACAGGGCAGCCATCTTGATCTTGATTTTCTCATCAGCATTATACATGCTTGAACAGACGTTTCTTATCAAGTTAATGACCAGTTCAGTTAACTCCACTGTTTACTATAGAGTATGCATTATGTAACCTGCCTCCAATAGACCTATCTAACAGCGATAAGTTCGTTTACCCATATTATTATCATCAATCTACTGACAATGGAATAGAATTTCATACGATTTAAGATACAATTCACAATGTAGAATAAAATGAATCCATACCATACCAGGGATACAACAATAGATGAAATAGGTGTGATTTAGGTAAAATGTTCTAAAAAGATGAATTTTAAGAGCACCACATGAAGCGTCTAATATGAGCAGTCCTGCTTGGTGTGAATGATCTAAATCATGTAGGCCTACATATGATTGAAACAAAACTATTTTTTGGGCTCCAAGAAGTAAGATTTTTCAGCCCAAAAATTAATGCCGAAGTTGATTCATGCCCTTTTTAGGCTGAAGATGAAGAGGGTTACAGGAAATTGATCGATCAGAAGAAAGACAGACGTCTGGCGTTCCTGTTACAGCAGACCGACGAGTACATCGTCAATCTAACGAAACTTGTGCACCAACACAAGGTCGACCAGCGCAAAAAGAAACTGGCCCACAAAAAGAAAAAGAAGAAGGAGAAAATCAAAGTAAGAATCGAAGTTGAGAAATTGGTACCAGTTTTCATTAGTGTTTCTCACGTATGCTGTATCTAGAACAGTGTGGCCACTTACCTTGAAATTAGGGAATAGTCGGGGCATTTTGTAAAAAGAAAAAGGGCTAAAAATCTGAGAAAAGTCATCATTATCAAAGTGGCTCATTAAAGTAAACAGTCATGGTTGGCTGGTAAAATGGTGTATACCTGTGCAAAACTTATCGAGAGAGATGTGGTATTTCCTGAATCTTGCAGGGTCCCTACGACTCCTTTGATTCCTTAAATACTCCTTCCAAATGGAAAAATTTTTCAAAGGTGCTGAAAACTCCTTTAATTTGATCAATATGCCCAGAAATTTTAAGAAATGGGCAATTTGTAATATTTGTCTACTTATTATGCCTAAATCAGTATAGTTAGTACCAGGATTTTTTTATGCAATTGGCAGTTACCGAATAAGAAACCAAAGTTTAGTTCCGTAGTGTAAAAGATAAAGATTCGCTTATGAAACCACCGAATTAATTGTTTACTGAGATGAAGAGTACTAATTTAGGAAGAGTCTACAGCAATTAGGATATGGAAGTGATGCAGGCCCGTCCTTGAAATATGAAGTTTTCTCCTTTAAACCTCCTTTTATCGAGGAGATATTACTGATCCATACGGACACTGTCTTGTTTCTTAATCATCTCGCAATAAAACGTTTTTATTGCCTTGTGACATACAGCAGGCAATAGAGGCGGCGAATGCAGCTGCAGCAGCAGCAGCGGCGGCGTCTGCTGCTAGTAATAACACCAATGGACAGGAGAGCAACAACGCCGAGGAGGGCGCAGCAGCTGGTTCATCTAAAGAGGGTGCCGTAAGTCATCATCATCATCCGGCTGTCATCATTGTGTACATGCGATACTAATACCTCAACCCCGGTTCCGCAGTTGTAGAGTCACGTTAAACTCTAATGAGTTACCTTCTAACCCTTTTTGGATGAAATTTTAGATCCATGAGTTAGTTGAATGAGGGTAAGAATTGTCATTTTCCATTCTCAGGGTTGCAAGTTATGTAAGTTTATGTTAAAGTACTAAATAGCATTTGACCTTAGATTAGAACTCATGACAGGATTTGTGAGTCTGATAAAGTCTGCAAAAGGCTTAACTTTTTGAAAAATTTAGGATAGGTCCTGTTTAGTGCTTACTCTTCAGGTGAAATCCTGCTGCAAACCTGGCATGCATGAGATTGTTGATATAGTTCAGAGTTACGATTGTTGAGTTCAAGCAAATTTTCTGCCGGTCTGAAACAACTGTGGAACCGGGCACTGTCATGTAATTCGGCTTTAGGTTTTGAGAATGGCATAGCGAATTATTTTCCCCTAAACCTTGCTCTCCTTATCCCTGATTTTGTTGCAATAATAACGTCCGACAAGTGACCGTTCAACGATGATGACCCTTGTTTGAATTGGCGAGGAGCTGATCATGGCATTTGAAGAATTATTCGTTTGAAGCTAACATATTAGTTAAGCATGATGCGTTCAGGTTGAGGGGGCCATCTATTTTACCTTTAGACTTAAGCACGTCCTTTAACCCTTTCGGTGCTGACTAATTAGTACCCTAATTTGAAGTTTTTGAAAAATTCCAGCCCAGTGCATCAAATAACAGGCATCAGCTATAACACGTCTACACTGCGGCGCGGTGTATTTCGTTAGTTACTTATAACTGTGTTTGACATGAGCTGCCATTTTTCATTAGAGATAAAAACTTATTTATACACCGCACTGAAAGGGTTAAGGGATACTGCCAAGAAGGAAATATTTCATATCACCACGCTGCGTTGGACTTGATGAATGGATGACACCCTCATCTGTATTTTTAGCAATTGGCGGAAAATATTTTTCGAGCTATTTTTGTGATTTGTTTCTTCTTTGTGCAGCTGTAGTTAAGACACGGTCCTACTGTTTTCTAGAGTTGTTCAATATCATTTGAATGTGAGTTTTTTTTTAAACGCATTTCAGTTACAAAATGGCTTATCTGTTATTCGAATGTACATTAATGATTGTTCCTAAGTCGTTGTAACTGTTTGCAATTTTCCTGTCAGTAGTTTTTTGTCAACTTTTTTCAATTAAGTAGTAAAAATGTGAACTACTTAAATAACAAAAAAACTGTATTTACATATACCTGGTATTTTTTTATCTCTTGTCTTGACGTAGGACCGTAAAACCGGTTTTGTAGATTAAACTTTACCCTTTCGCTGGGCATGAACTTGCATTGCCAGTGCCTATTGCATTTTCATTTTAAAAAAATCAGAATTTTCGATTTTATTTCTTACAAAAAATTGTTTTACATGCGTCTCAGGTTTGAGGTGAAAATCAATGACTTCTTCAAAACGCCATGCACAGCGAAAGGGTTGAAATTTCAAAACGCCTCGCAATCTGTATCGCGATGTTTTCTATAGATGAATCCTTTCGAATAATAGGCACTAATAATCGTTGAAATCGATTTCAGAACGTCGAGGAAAATTCGAACGCCGAAGCGAGAATAACCGTCATCGAAACCGAAACCGGCAAAGTCTTGTCCGGGGACGACGCTCCACTGGCGAGTCAGTTGGAGGCGTGGCTCGAAATGCATCCCGGCTACGAGGTGGCGCCGCGGCAGGCTAGCGAGGAGGACGACGAAGAGGACAGCTCCGGGGTCTGTATAGTGTTATTAGTTTGCACGTCGTGTGCGCACGCAGTATCCATGATTCTGAAGGGTTTTTTTTCCGAGTTCAAAATCTTTGTCCCTCTGTTATAAAGAAGAACAGCTGAATAGATTATGAAATTATATAATGATATGATATAATAACGAGGACCAGATGACGTTGAGACTACCATGGTATGAAAACCTGCCAAATTAGCCCATGTGCGCAGCTTAGATGGTGTCATTATTAACCAATCAGCAATCCTGTTTTATTTTAGCTCGAATATTACCAGTTATAGTTTATCGGCCTCAGCGATTATACAACGGGCGATCTGATTGGTGCCGCAAGTTTTCTAGCGGCAAACCTGCACTCGTACCTGCGTACTCAGTCTAGTGTAGCAGGATTTCATGTCGTGTCATGTTGTGGCTGAGTCTAGCGTTGTCATCGGGTTCAAATCTCTGCCAAGGGATGTTGCAATAGGCTATGTAGGGATGTAACGTGGATGCCTTAATAGGGATTATTATGGATTTCATTTAGGTATCAGAACCTTTCTTGTACAGAAGTGCAGACAACATCTTTAGTTGTCTCGCTGTACTAGAGACTGTTTCTACGTGTTTCAAAGCAGTCAATGTTGCAAAAATCTTTATCCCATATTTCGGCATTTATTTCGATAGTTTTCAAAGGTTTTTACCAAAAAAGGCCCTAGCTCAGAGGGTCGATTTACCATAAAACAATAAAAGGCTTAATTCATAAAACATTTTCGAATCATGGCAAATGGCGTGCGCGCAAACGTTTTTGCATTGATGCTATTAACTGCAGTCTGTTGACGGTGGCCATTCATTCATTCATTCCTCGCTTTATTCATTCTTTCATTGATAATTCATGCTTTGTTTATATATATATTCTGATTGCGTTAGTTCACTATACATTCGTACGGTTGCAATTTCATTCACCGCCACATCGATCCAATATTCGTCTGCTTGAAACAATCGATGTCTGTCTTATACGAACTGACTTGAACGTCCGCTTCTTAATCTGCTCACCATCTCATTATCATTTGTGGAGTAACGTACTGCACGTACTCCGAGCAAGATTCGTCATGTTTTTTTAGCTGCTTTCTTCGATACTGGCTTGGCATGAAAAGTCGAACAACGTTGTCTATTCAAATACCGTATAGACCTACGTGCCGGTCCTCTCTCACAACTTAACAAGCATAACCACTCAATTCCAATTACATGTACAAATGTATGTACTTTCATGCCTCTTACAAATTAAGTACAAACCAATTTTAAAGCATTTAGCGAAGACTTTCTCGTAATGGTACACAAAAATGATACTATCTTGAAGTAAAAATAATTAACGATAAATTCTAGTGGCCACTCGACGACGGACTGCAGTTGATTTTGCGGTTAAGTTGTTTTGGTTCTATGTTTCTAGTCGGCTGACGATCAGTGCTCCGAAGAAGAGGAAGAGTTACGCGAACAAGAGAATAAAGAAGAAGAAATTGTGCAGTAAGTCATCGGAGACGTGTATAAATTCCGGATGGAAGCTTTAAGCTGCGTTCGCAATACCACTATTTATACCCGCTACCACTGAAAGCTTGCTCCATTCCATATTGGAACGGACTAAATTTATACCATTCTAAATGATATAGTGTAATCGCGGCTTAAAACACTTTTAGTGCTGGCTAATCGATACCGGAAAAAGTGCTGGAGATAATTTGAAATCTCAAAAAGTTCCACTCCAGTGTGGTGTATAATAGACACACTGCTTTAGTGCCTTGTCGCGGTGTATCATTAGTGGTTCTAGTATTTCATTTTGTTAATAGAGATAAATATAGATTTCAATAGAGATAAAAACTAATTTAAAAATCAATACACCACGATGTGATGTACTAGCAAAGTCCATTGCCGATTTATACACCACAGTTTAGACACACTGAAAGGGTTTTGGAAGGGAATAAACTTCTTATTTTAGTGGTTTATCTATGATGGACCTTAGAAAATATCAAAATGCTGATAGATAATGAAAATCACTCCTTTTAAACAAAAGAAAATATTAGAAAATTCTGCCTTTATATTGAATATTCCTAGAGTAGCCTATTTATTTGATGCACGAGCTTTCGCTTCTAATGAATAGAAGCTTCATCAGGTCATTGATTTCTATTGACTATACTCATCCACCTGATGAAGCTTCTATTCATTAGAAGCGAAAGCTCGTGCGTCAAATAAATAGTTAACCTATACAGTACTACTCGTCTCGTTACTTGCCTTTATTTTGTGTACCAATTTTTTAAGACAACAGGAATGCACAGTTTCAAAGATGTCCGCACGGTTGTTTTTTCAGAGCCGCTCGACGTGAGGACGATGAATATAAGACGTGTGGCACAAATTATTACGGTATCGCTCACACGGTACAGGAAACCGTTACGGAACAGGCTTCGATAATGGTCAACGGAAAACTGAAAGCCTATCAGGTACGTGCAAGTCTTAAGCCGGGCGTGATCGTCGCTGGCGGTCGCGTCGCAGTGAGTCGCAAGGCCGACCTACGCCCGCCTTTACAGATTATTATTGGATTTACGGGTCATAGCCTTACCTCAGAGATGGTTGATATTCCTACCTTATTTCACATTTTATTCATAACGAATCCATAGATCCTGGTTGAAATCAGTTGTATAGCGCGAATGTGACAGTATCATGAATTTTGATCCCTTTTGGTTAAATTGTCTGATCACTGAAACGATTGTTACGTTTATTTATCGACTTTCGTTTGCAGGTGAAAGGTCTCGAATGGATGGTGTCGTTGTACAATAACAATCTGAACGGAATTCTCGCCGACGAAATGGGTCTCGGTAAAACGATTCAGACGATCGCGTTGATCACGTATCTGATGGAACGGAAGAAAAACAACGGCCCCTATCTGATTATCGTACCTTTGTCGTAAGTACTCGAAACTGCTATGATAAACTGCCCCTTCGACCTGTTCAAGTCCACTCAAGAAACTGCTTTCAAATTGATGAATTTTACTTGATTTATTTGGAAAAATCTTCTGTTTCCCCGATGAACTCAATGGGCAAACATATACTGCCCCTAATAAACCAATCCCTGCCCCCTTAATGCTAGGATATTTTCTGATAACGGAACATCTGTGTTTTGTCAAAATTAACCCCCGATATACTGACATACTCTCTATACCGCCAAAATCCTTAATCACTTATGTGGTCGGGTTACCGGGAGTTGTTGACAGCATTTAGGCCTTTAGTGCCAATGCTAAGTAGGAGTTTATTTGAACTAAGGGGTCTCTTTATACTATTGCGCAATATTCATGCAAAGTATATGCATATTTTGTAACCACAACCAATTGCTAATCTGTTACGCGAAACATGTTCTAGATTCTTTTCAACATCGATCTGATCGAAAGCAAGTTGACCGTCTGTAACAAAAAATGGGCTACCTAGAAGATACGTATATATGCTATATCTGATTGTTTTCCAGCACGATGTCGAATTGGGTTTTGGAATTCGATAAATGGGCGCCGTCAGTAATCAAGATACCGTATAAAGGCGCGCCGCAGTTCAGACGCTCCATGGCGCCGCAACTGAAATCCGGCAAATTCAATGTCCTGTTGACGACGTACGAGTACATTATCAAGGATAAAGCAGTGTTAGCTAAGGTTAGTCGAAAATGTTTTTCTCACTGTCCAACTCATCGGTGTCGGTCGTCAGTGATAATTTTCTCCGATGATAAGCCCAGTTAATAGAGGTTATAAAGATCCAATCATTCGTACAGGGGAATCAGCCATTTCATGTACATTTACTGAAATGCTTTTGATGCCTGCAATAACTAATTCAAACTGCTGAGAATATGAAATACCATTTCAAATTATACATGGCATGCATTATGTGCATAGTGAAACGTAGCTTAATTCTTCACTCAATAACCATTCGTGAAAAACTGTACGTGTTGTAAAAGCTAGGCCTAATACGAAATTCCACATTAAGAATAGATAGAGTCTGAAATGTTGCCTTGAGATAGTATTTTTATTTGATAATTTAACTATATCCGAATAGTTTTCTTCGGGAATGCTAGCGTTACAACAAAAGTATGAAATATACATACCGGCATATACAGTCCTTAACAAATGGACTAATTAAGCTATTAGATGATACAAACTAGGGGGAAAGAACAGACTAAACTAAGTTCAAATGAAGCAAATGATTCAGTAGTGAAGCTTGCAAGGTGGTAATTATTGTCATCGGATGTTAAATTCGTAATAATGACTTGAGTTTTGCAGACTTATCTAGTCTGGGTTTAATTTTTATCGATGTCTGGTGCGGAATTGAAAATGTTTTCTACCAGCGTCGGTAATGACCGTTTGAGAAAATTCATATCGATACAACGCAATTCTGATCGTGAATGCATCGTAAAGAACACATCGAATCGTACCCTTTTCAGATTCGATGGAAGTACATGATTATTGATGAAGGTCATCGTATGAAGAATCACCATTGTAAGCTGACGCAGGTTCTCAATACGCACTACATAGCTCCGCATAGACTGCTATTAACGGGAACACCGCTTCAGGTATGTATATAATTTGACAACGTATTATGTGAAGGAAAAATAATAAATTTGCCATGTATCTTCAATTGTCTGGATTAAGATATTGATAATTCAACAATTAACCTGTAAATTGAAGTTTGACATTAGTGAATGATTGCTCCACTTGTTTCAATATGAAGAGTTAAATCCCAGTGATTGGTTCAAGAGTCCTGGAGCCAGTTGCTCAAAAGTTGGTTAGAGTTAACCAGTGGATAGTCGACGTAGTGACAATTCAAAGTTCATTCTTACTATTTTACTAATCTGCTTGTTATCTTTGAACAACTTTTTAGCACCAGACCCCTGGCTTTCTTTTGGTCTAATTACCTAAGGATTATTGATTTTGGACTTGGAAAGTTTGTGTTTCGAATCAATCAATTCAATTTGAATTTAAACTGGTTTACTCTATTTGTCAACCTATCATATTGGTTACCCTGATTCATCATATAATATGGAGTATTTTCTACAGTATTTCGACAAAAAACATTTTTCGCTTTATCTACACTTGTGTCATTATTTCATCGGGAGTGTCTCACTCTTCGAGTTTATTATATCGTCTATACTCGGTTCTATTTACAGAATAAGCTGCCTGAATTGTGGGCGTTGTTGAACTTCTTGCTGCCGAGCATTTTCAAGTCATGCGCCAACTTCGACCAATGGTTCAACGCACCGTTTGCTATGACAATGGAAAAAGTAAGTCTCTTTAATCACGGATGGTTTTCGCCCAGTTAAACATAGCTCTCAATTAAACGGCAATAATGACTGAATAATACTGTAATAACTTTCACTAGAACGATCTCGTTATCATGATTTCTGTATTCATCCACCAGGTGGAGCTGAATAACGAGGAGACGTTGTTGATCATTCGTCGTCTGCACAAAGTTCTACGTCCGTTCTTGTTGCGCCGTTTGAAAAAAGAAGTCGAATCCCAACTACCGGAGAAGGTATGTTACCGATAAACTTTCAACTCACACCTGCAACGATTTCAGTCCCTTACTATGTCCCGCTGATCTCTTCAGTAGCAGCTGCATGTTGTTTAGTACTCATGTGCTATCATCAACGTCTAAAACCAATTGGGGCAATTAATCTGGTCATAGTTTTTAGTAAGGGTAATCTAAAAATGAATTCACTTGAACATATCCATTTTACACACGCTAATGGTGTTTTGATTTTTTGTGTTAATGCAAGGATGAACACTAAACTTTTACTATTTGCGCAACTCTTGTACAATTACCACTCCCTTATTCAGTAAGGCCAGGTCTTTTTGTGTTGTGAGTGCACCAGCATTTCATCGAAGATTATTTTGACGTGTATTCTCTCTTCGGTAGGTTGAGTACGTTATCAAATGTGAAATGTCCGCTCTTCAGCGACTGGTCTATTGCCACATGCAGAAAGGTATCCTATTGACCGATGGATCGGAGAAAGACAAGAAGGTAAGTTTCGCTTACGTTATTCGCTGCCACGATTGGACTATGAGTTATCTTTTAAGAGTACATTGTCGGCGATTATTCACAATTCATGTCTGATTAGCATTGAGGACGAAGTTTGTAAATGGTTTACAATGCCCATTTACATTTCAATTGAGGCTTATATAACACTTAATCCAGCCACTCTGCTTAGAGCGCTTAAAATAAATGCTTCCAATAATGGGAATTAAAATACAAGGTATTACTACTGCCTGTTTATCTAACTAGTATATCAGTCGTCTCTACCTGAGAAGTAACAACCGAGTTACTGGTCTTGGTGCTCAGGGATCATCAATCAGGCCTGCTTACCATTTACCTCTGGATGAAGGATAGTCCAGAGATGCTTCAGTTACCAGTGGCCAAAATATCAAACACTTTACTTAATACAGTGAACAAGAAGGATTGGATACCAGATTTCCGTAGGTTGTATTGAACATACATGTGTAACGATCATGCATGCCCTGCCGGGGCAAGATCTGAAGGTCTTGATAGATATTTAGGGCTAAGTAGAATTCCCTTTTCCTGAATTTTTGACAAAATCACACCTTTCAAGTACCCTTTTCACTTTTTTAGGCAACATTTTGCCCTTTTTTGACGCCAATTGACTTAACTAATTTTGGGGATCTTGCTTAGTCTAACAGGACCCCCTGGATCTGCCCCTTAACCACCAAGGCTAACAGTCGCCATATCTTCTTTGGTGTCATATTAGGTGAAAAGGAATGTTGAATATCAGTAATTATTTTCAGGGTCGCGGCGGTACGAAAGCTTTAATGAACATCATCATGCAGTTGAGAAAGATTTGCAATCATCCGTTCATGTTCTCGCACATCGAAGAGGCGTTCGCCGACATGAGCGGTAATCCAGGCGGCCTCGTCAGCGGCCCCGATATATTCCGTTCGTCGGGCAAATTCGAGCTGCTCGACCGCATGTTGCCGAAGTTGAAACGAACGAATCACCGAGTTTTGTTGTTCTGTCAAATGACGTCGTTGATGAGCATCATGGAGGATTACTTCATTTACCGAGGTTCGTATTTCGAATGTTAACGCATCGAATTGACGATAGCTTTTATGAAACAACAACTTTATATGTGGGGAAACATCAGAAATATACACAACGTAGAAAACTGACACAGTGTTAAATAGTTGCGTGTATGCAGAAAAAGCCCACGATCAAAAAGAAGAAATCGAGAAAGATCAAAAACAAGAGTGTGAAAGATAATTTCGATTCAACAGCTATGAGTCATTTTTGAAACTGATTTTTAGCTCTCCGTAAGACAATGCGTTCATGTTGCATCAAAAATCCTGTGTGTCAAAATCATTGTTTTCTGTATTATTTCACCTAGGGTGTTGAATATTGAAATTGCCAGATTTTCATGTATTCAGCATTTCACCAAGTGGACTTGTTGTCCCGCAGCCCCTAGTTCTGCTTATCAGGACATTAATCAATCAAAAAAGCCAAAGATGCGGGGTCTGCTATAGTGGAGGTTTTTTACCTAAACCTAGGATTGTACTGTAAAAGTTATGAATGAATTTTATGAATGTATGATTTTCCTTTATCCAGGATATCATTATTTGCGTCTCGACGGAACGACGAAATCCGACGACCGTGGCCAACTGTTGGCGATGTTCAACGAGAAGAACTCGCCGTATTTCATATTCATGTTGAGTACGAGAGCCGGCGGTTTGGGTTTGAATCTGCAGGCGGCCGACACGGTCGTCATCTTCGATTCCGACTGGAATCCTCATCAGGTTAGTAATTCTTTACAATTTTGTTAAACCCCGAGATGATCTGAAATACTGTGAAAGTTCTATATTTAGAAGCATGCTCTGTTCAGGCGTAGTATAATTTTTAAAAGAACTGCTTGTTGCCGTTGAAAATCCTAGAGAAAATCACGTTTTAAGCGCGAGGTAGCACATTCTCAGTTCAAAGTAAAAGAAATTGCGTCAGTTTATATAAACATCCAATGAACCCGCTGAATCCGAATCGTTTTGTACTGATTGAAGCCAATCGTGTTTATGAGAAACCGACGTTGAAAAGAGTATGTAGTTCGCGTACCAAAGTGTGTAGTTTGCATACCAGATTTAATATCCAGATTAGATCAAAATACTGTAAATTGTTGTGCATTAAGCAAGCTGGGTATCCACTAGAAAGTTGTAAATTTCAAATCATTCTTCTTTATCCTCCTTCACTAAGGTTTATTACCATCTCGTTTACGTTAAGTTGAACCTTGTGGAAAGTCAACGGAAACGTTCAATAGGGAATAGAAGATTTTCGATTCGAGATTTCTGGTTTTAATATGCCGTATGGGATTCGTTCGTTTTTTCGTAGGATTTACAAGCTCAAGATCGCGCCCATCGTATCGGACAAAAGAACGAGGTGCGCGTGCTGCGTTTGATGACGGTGAATTCGGTGGAGGAGAAAATTCTGGCGGCGGCTCGCTACAAACTGAACGTCGACGAGAAGGTCATCCAGGCCGGTATGTTCGATCAGAAATCGACCGGTAACGAGCGTCGTCAGTTTTTGTATCAGTTACTCGAAAACGAAGGCGAGGGCGACGAGGTAGGTTCGGTTAAATCAGTGCAGAGTCAGGGCGGCCGATTACCCGGTAATCAGCGATAAGTCGAGGGCCCGGTTTTATAGCGCGGTGTAATTTTAACCCAGGGGTTAACTCAATTGAAAATGAATTGAGATAACCCCCTGGTTAAAGTTAATACCAGTCTATAAAACTAAGCAAAGGTTTTTTCTTTTCTTTGAAAAGTTGGAGAATTTTGTAAAAAAAAAAAAAGAAGAAAGTTAAATAAAGATCAGGGAAAAGTCAGGGAAATTAATAACTGATTAAATTAATAGTAAATCAAGTCAGGGAAAACAATGTACATGTCAGGGAAATAAAAATGTCACAAGTGCTCAGCCCGATTCCACCAACGTCCCTGCGAAATCAGACTCTGTAGAATCGAATTGAATATACGTTAGCTCATTTTCCCTGAATTTTCGACGTTTTACAGGAGGAAGATGAAGTGCCCGATGACGAAACGATTAATCAAATGTTGGCGAGAAGTGAAGAGGAGTTCGATGTTTATCAGGTATGGTTCGCTACTGTACAGTTGTACATGTATATCGATTGCAACTTCTATGCATCTACGAATCACCCGAAAACACCAGAAATAGCTGATACACTGCGTCGCGTTGTATCAAAAATACTGATGTTATAAATAAATAGTTTTTATCTATTGATTACCTGTCAAACATTGTGAAATATTAGTTACATAACAATACACTGCACTTCACACATCAGTGTAGATGCACTGTAGCAGTGTACCTGTTATTCCACACACTGGGGTGGAATTTTTGAAACTATCACACATCAGTGTTGATGCACTGTAGCAGTGTACCTGTTATTCCATACACTGGGGTGGAATTTTTGAAACTATCACATATCAGTGTAGATGCACTGACTAACATATCAGTGTAGATGCATTGTAGCAGTGTACCTGTTATTCCACACACTGGGGTGGAATTTTTGAAACTATCACACATCAGTGTAGATGCACTGTAGCAGTGTACCTGTTATTCCACACACTGGGGTGGAATTTTTGAAACTTTTCAAATTATCTCCAGCCCTGTCAGGTATTGATTAGTCAGCGCTAAAAGGGTGAACCTGATAACTGATTTTGACGGTAGTTTATTTTCAAAAGTTTTGACTGCATGAAGTCGAATTTGAACCTAGCTCAGAACTGTGGAACCGGTTCCAGGAACGCAGTCCTTACATGTTATCAACTTTTTTTTGGATATTTTATAAATTTGCAGGAAATGGATATCGAAAGGCGACGCGACGAGGCTCGACAACAGAAGAGGAAACCTCGATTGATGGAAGAGGACGAATTGCCGGCGTGGATGATCAAAAACGAAGAGGAAGTCGAACGCCTGACGTACGAGGAAGAGGAGGATAAGATGTTCGGGCGCGGCTCGCGGCAGCGCAAAGAGGTCGATTATTCGGACGCGTTGACCGAGAAGCAGTGGCTGAAAGCGATCGAGGACGGCAACCTCGACGAACTGGAGGAGGTCGCCGTGACGCCGTCGTCGTCGAAGAAGTCTAAGAAACCGCGTAAGCGCAAACGCGACGACGACGCTGACGACACGCCTAAGGAGAAGACGAAAAAACGACGTGGACGCCCGCCGAACGAGAAGTTGTCGGCGAATCCGCCAAAACTGACAAAAATGATGATGAAATTGTATGGCATCGTCGTCACCTACAAGGACAGGTAATTAATATCGGGTTCCATTTGGAAAAACTGGAAAATCACCCATGAAATACTTGGAAAGAACTTGGATATTTTTGGATTCATGAATCAGTTATGGATCACAATATCCGTGATAAAGCGATGAGTAAAATCCCACAATAGATGAATTGATCTAAATAGTTTATTCAAAATATTAGAAATATTTCGGCCTTACGTATTACTGTGGGAGAAATGACGTTTGCGAAATGTCGCAAATCTAAAAATTCAATATAGCATTCATCGTGCCGACAACGATTCCATTGTTTCTTAAAAGCCATTGTTTGCATATTTCGTGCAAATTGCACCAACCAGATATGCATACACCAAGTACGGTAATTTCAACAAACCGAGTTCACCAGCAAGTTGCAACTGAAAAGTCTCAATGAGATCGTGATTTATCGGCATGTGAAGAATCCAAATTTAACAAATGCAGATTTATCATGACTTGCTGGTGTCATGTAGTGTAGATTCATCGCATCGCCTTTTCACTTGTAGACAAGGCTTTGTTCGTGTGATGTCTGGAGCCATTTCCACTGTTTTTCTCCTAAGTTGAGGCCAGGTAACTTATGCTTATGAATTAAACTATTTTTTTTGGTATATATTCTAGTGATATGCGTGTGTTGAGCGAAGCATTCTTCCAGTTGCCAAGCAGGAAAGATCTTCCTGACTATTACGAAATCATCAAAAAACCTGTCGACTTCAAGAAGATACACGTAAGTTTAATTGAACATTTTCTTCACCGATTAACCTCTTGCCTACCTTCAGCGCCACTTGAATTGCCCGCCAATATTTATATTTGAATACCCTTCAAGTGATCAAGATTTGTTGTTGATTTTTCAGACGCGTATCAAAGAGCATCGCTATCGCAGTATAGATGACTTGGAAAAGGATATACTTCTGCTGTGTAAGAATGCTCAGCAGTACAATGAAGATGGCTCTCTGGTGGGTAATACTGCATACAAAATGCGATTTAAAAGATTATGATAGACTTAGACTAATTGGCTAATTCGAATAAACAAACAAGATATCTGGTACCAGGTTCTTCCTAGTGTTATGGCCATTGATACCACAAGTTATCCTGGACTGATTTTGTGTATTGTGTACTGAATTGTTGCTCTATCTGTTTATCTAAAAGTTTATAAATTATGAAGCAGATACGCATGGTTTTAAAGTTGAATTTTGACTCGGGTTTTCAGAAATTTGTGAACTGGTTTTAACCTCATGAAAATAATAGGATGTGAAATGGAATTTACGCCTGAAAGTAATAAACCATTAAAAATATGTTGCATTTCAGATCTACGAAGACTCAATTGTGCTACAGTCCGTATTGATCAACGCTCGTGAACGTCTAGAGAAAGAAATGTACCAAGAATCTCCGGAGGATAACAGCAACAGCGAAGGTGAAGAGGAAGAACAAGACGAAGAGGCAGATGATGATGAAAGTAAGTTTTTTTTTGGTCGCCGTTGAAAAGCTGCTATCACTTTTTAGATTTGATTTGTTCCACAGTCGAACAAAAAGATGTTGATGAATGTGTTAATAGTCGAAACGTTAGATTTTGACTAAAATTCATTGTCAACTAAAGGCCCGGACACACTGGGCGATTTCGTCGTCCGATTTCGTCGCCCGACGAAATCGCCGGTAAAATCGCCCAGTGTGTCCGGGCAATCGCCTTCGGCGATTTAGTCGGCCGACGAAATCGCCCGAATCCAACATGTTGGATTCTGTCGCCGGCAATTTCGTCGCCGGCGACAGAATCGCCCAGTGTGTCCGGGTACGGCGATCAGTCGCCTCGAGCGCCGTATTAACCAGCCAATCACGGCTCTTTGATTCATTAAAGGTGGCGCTAGCAGCTGGTCGTTTCAAAATAAGCGGCGCTGTTCGCCGATTACGTTGCCGACGAAATCGCCCAGTGTGTCCGGATTTGTCGGCGATCAAATCGGTCATAAAATCGCCTGGTGTGTCCGCGGCTTAAATTACAGCTCATATGATAATTACTTTAGTTAGAACTTTGAATCCAGTTGACATTTTCAATGTACTGGTAACCCTTTTGCTGCGTACGACATACAGTTGACATTTGATGTGCGCAGGACAAGCTCAGCTCATCAATAAGTATTGTATATTAGTAGTCATCGCACATTGTTATAACAGTATGTACGCACACCAGAGAACTTAGTTCTGGTGGTTGGCCTGCTGGTCATGGCTCATTGCATATGCTACTTTGTTGCATTCTCATGGCGGGGACCCCAGCGTACCACAGTACAAACATTGACACAGTGAAAAGGAGCGAATAACTTATGTTGACTTATTGCCTTATTCAGTAAATATCTCGCGGAATTGCCCAAAAACTGAGTGGAGTTTCCAAAAGTGATCTTAGTAAAATCCAGTGACTAGGGCGGTTTTCTGCCATACCATAAACTTCGAAAGGATATATTCTATAATATTGATATTGTTTATTGAGTCAAAGTTTAGTTATAAATGTAACCTCCTTCGTGGAATTTTCAGGCCAATCGAAAATGAAAGCGAAAGAGTCGAAAAAAGACAAGAAACAGGACGAAACTGTATCGTTGAATCCGGCTACGTCGTTGCAAGAGCCGTCTACGCCGAGCGCGTCGACGTCCGACCGTAAAAACCGGCGTAAAGGTCGCCCGCCGCAGAAAAACAGTCGACCGGTCATCAGCGACGACGAATCCGAAGCGGAATCGTATCAAGAATAGGAATAAAAGCTCGACGCGTAAAAACGGACAGGATTTGCATTTGTTGCGGGTGTGTGCATTGTATTTAGATGTGTTTCGTCGTTGCTGAACTGCGTGTCAGCCATTCGTGAAAAACGTTACGTTCATTACCTCTATATCTGTCGAGTAACCGGTAACACAGATATCAATCTGCGACCATTGCTCACGATATATTCAGTTTTTCACCGGGTGTGGCGAAATATTTACTGTTCCGCATTCATTGTGCATTTGTTAATCGCCGTAAAAATGTCTACCCATTGTGAAGCATAGATGGTAAAAAAATTGGAAGAATGCCGATAAGAAATCTTAGAATGTCCGATGCCTCGGTTGCTACACACACAAAAAACCAATAAGAGTCGATCTGTTGTTTAGCGTGGCATTGTGATATCGTGGAATATTCTATCATACCTCTATGGTATTTCTCGCATAGTGTCGGATTTTGCGAGAAATGAAACGCGCGAGTTACTGACGATGTCGTTCTTAATACGAGTGCGTAACGGTGATATGTGACCAGGTGGTTCTGAAATGTTGTATAGATTTTATAGGTATTAAATGTATTGTATATGATTCACTTATAACACTTGTGTCATCAATCTGAAATATGTGTTATGTATAACATCTATTCTACTTTTGTATTGATTTCATAAATTTCCAAAAATGAATTCATCTTCGAGTGCAGACCTATTTCTTTAATTATAAGTTGCGGTCGAATTTGACATAATTGCACACAAATTGAACCGCAGTAGCCTGTTAGAGGACGCAGGCTTGTCATGGTGCTCTGACATGGGTCCTCTCATGGGGCTTACTGTATGTATAATTCTTGCATCCAAATTGACTTCCGATTTGTATGTTATAGCAACAACTGTAAAATACAACTGCTAGTGCGAGGCACAGTTTTCTCGCTAATGGCAAACTTCTTTATTGTGCAACAACAAAGAGATCGGCTCTAGGTTGAAGCTTTTGACGGAAACTTCCTTAAACGATGAGTTGTGTTGTTTACGTTGCCCTAGTTTTTCCAATCGTATTATTCTTCATTCATCGGCATCATTTACCTTCTAGTAAAATATTTTTGTGTACATTCATCGCTAAACTATCATATCATTATTATCGAGATATTTGTATTATGTGATACGATATTGTGTCTTACATGTAATTTAATGACGTAAATATGATAGTCTCAATATCTACCAAATATACCCAATTGTTCCTTCAAGTTTTTGGTTCTCGGGCTTCCGTGAGACACTGTTCTCATCCATTCTCCATCCATTCGGTTGAGCGGAGTAATTTGGATTGTAAATTAAGATCAGGCAGGGAAGTGACAGATGTGACAATGGTTTCAAGGGACAATGAAGGAATGAGGATAAAATGCCCACACAACTAGTCGGTCGAACGAAAGAGAAGATCATTGAATATACTGGGTAACTAAAGATATGTCTGGTTTATTTCACCATCTTTTGAATATCGTAAATCTGTCAAAAATATACAATTCGAGAATAAAAACTTAACATGATTAATCATCAGCACGCGTTGAAAAATATAGCACCTTGCAAATCATATGTACTAATATTGGACAACTATTGGGCTTTGCAATCTCTTGATGAAACAGGGATCTGTTGTACAAAAATGTTGGGGCAAATGTTGATAAAGTCGCTGTATCAAACTGTCCCCAAAACATCCGTTGCTTATAAAGATACTGGTTGTTCACTAGAGCCATTATTATCACATTTTCTCATACGGATAAAAATATCATATCGATAAATTACTATATCTGGGGTTTGCTATAAAAAGAGACATAATTCCACAACCATTTACACATCACTTGAATTACAATAATGTATCTACATATTATAGATTAATCCAGTAATATATCACAGAGTAAAATATTCCTCCATGTTTCCCTCACAGGAAAGTACAAAAGGAATGTTAGGTACCGGTAATACAGTTACACATTTTTTTAAATCAGTCCGATCAAAGTAGATGTATTTTGGCTTCTTAACTATACATGTAGTTGCACTTCTGAATATAAATAATCATTCATAATCATATGCCACAAATTAAGTTGTTAGAATATTTCTTCAATTGGACAGAAATCCTAATGATATCCCAGTTACGTATCACAGTTTATGGCACAGAAGTTAAAACTGTTAGAAGATCTTACAGTAAAATTTCGGGAACAGTTGAATCAAAGAATTTTTTGCTTTCTTTAACAAGTTTCACTAGTCAAAAGTCTGAGTAACATACACCAGTGATAGATCAAAACATATATCTTCAACTAGATCAGAAATCCTTATGAAGTGTCAACTGTCATGATAACATGCTTTTTGTAAAAAAAATCTTGATTATCGTAATCATTATTATACATTACATGTATTTAGTATGCCGATATACACTTAAGTATGCTTCTCATTGTCTAAATGTTGGTCAGTACATTTCAGTATGAATATTATTCATAAAACAGTAAATATGTGCAAAATATACCAGTGCTTGTTCTTCTTAGAATTCCTCGTATATATCTGAAAATAGATAGAACTGTACACCTCAAAATATGTTTGAATCCATTTACAGGCGCAGATTCAGAAGGTGCTTTGGGTGCTAGAGCACCTCTTCTTGGAAAATTTCCTTTGTATAAATTATTCATTTTCAACACTATATGAATGAACTACTTACCTTCATCCGGAATTATATCTGCCATATTGCTTGCAATCACTTCAACATCATCATATTCATCACCAGCACTACAGAATATCAAAAGCAATGCACTATACTTTTTCATGTATGTGTTTATTGAGACTCTAGAGAACAGCATTTGCTGATTTCAACTATTATGTGCAAATTTCATTTCATTAAAAAAATCTGATTTCTCGACTGCCTGAACAGGTAGTGACCCAGCATTTCTAGGAATTCATCTGATACCTATACATGGATAAAAAATTGCTGAAATGATAAAGGGATACACACCCATAATGCCAGACATCCTTGGAGAAGTAGGCCTACACCTGCTGGGGCGTTTCTTACCTGTTAGACGATGACTGACTTGATCCTTTGAAACCAACGCCAGGATGAAAGTTTGTATTCGAGTATGGACTCGGTAATGACTGTAAAAGAAACAAAATACATTTTAGCTTCAAAGCCCATATACCACAAAATACTACGGTTCATCAAAACTATTTATGAAACTACGCTAATATCAAATCAATGATGAATTCTAGCTTTCAAAGTCTCTTACCGATCTTTTCAAATCCTCTTCATTTATATCAACATTTTCATTTGAGACATAACCATCTGGAAATGATCGGGTTAATTGTAGAATATACATATCGGTTTGCAATACTTAACACGTACATGTACCTCAAATAAGGTCAGTGTTCTCCACAACAGATTTTAGAGGACCGACGCCTCTCATTTTTATATCCACACTGAAAATCAGCCACCCCTTATATAACATTTGCAGCCCCTACCAGAAATAGAAGATTACACCAAAATAAAGCTCACGTTTCTATATTTTTGGGGGATTGAAAGCCTTGCTACTTCAGCAACCACGATGTCATAAACTAATGAAAACGAATGCAGCCCCATTTAAAATTCCTGTGTATTGAGAACGCCAAAGGTATACCACTACAGCTTCCCCAAAATACATTGTACTGACAGAAATTTACATTTTCGTGTTCATGTTGCTCAATAAATGTTGAACTTTTCTTACATTGTCCTTTTTCATTCTGTACTAGAAACTTTCCGGCTGGATTGTTATCAAGTCTGATAATGTAGATCTTCTCACCAGCCGCCACTGGTAGATCCAGTTTACCTCCATTGTCATCCTCTAATATACAAGCTACGTTCAAAATCGTTTCATCACCTTTAACCTGCGAATAGATGGAAATTGGTTTTTTATCGAATCAGATTTATACTGGTATAGATTGTACATGTACATGTAGGCCGACCATGATGCTCAGTGGGAGAACCTTTAAAAGCTGAACCCAAGAATTCTTCATGCAAAGTTAACCGACACCTTCCTGATCAGCAAACTCACCTTCAAACGTTTTTTTCGTTTCCTCTCTTCTTTTTGTTGTTTCTTTCGATCCTCAAGTAGTTTCTGAAAATTTGAATATGTGAATATGTTTCCATTTCAAACATACCTACTTTATGTAAAAGTTATTCCATCTCAAAGATGGTAGAACACGTTCAAGATAATCGTATTCTATTTGTATATTCTATGCACACCTTTTCTTCTTTTTCTTTCTTTTTCTTTTCTTCTTTGATCTTCTTTTCTTGTTCCTCTCTTTCTTTCTTCTCCTGCTGTCTCTTCTCTTTTTCGTTATCTTGCGTTCTGGATGGAAGAGGTGGCCCTGAGCTACTGAAATAATGGCAGTGAGAAATCAAAAGTGCTAAAAGATACCGCCGGGTACAGCAACTAATTACCTTCCTAAACCAGCCACAGCTGGGGTGTCAATATCGTCATAAACTTCATCAAAGGTTCCAATATCTGATGTACTTTTGGCAGCCGGTTGAGATTTATTAAAATTTCTGTGATAAAAAAATATTTCATAATTAATGATCACTTGAAGGGCTCCTCAACAATTCCTGACTGAAAAACACAATTTGCAGTTACTGTACATTTACCAGAAGCCTTGAGAATGTCTTCGCTCATACCTAATTTTCAACATTTTTGTGGGGGAGGACCCCCAAATAGTGCTTCGTCCATAGAGCGCTCTAATATCTTGTTAGCACATGGGCCCTCTTTAACCTCTGAACACCTTTACATGTGAATAGTACATAAAAAATGGCTACCTGTGCAACATACAGTTCAGCCATAACACGGAACTAATATTCATTTGAAATGCAGTACACAAATATTGTGTTCAGTTGAATCAACAAGGAAGTAAAGAATGCATAGTTGTACCGGTAATAGGTTGAATGTCGTCAAAATTCAACATTTTCCACTAAAAAGACTCACAATAGATTTTCTTCTATTTTACGGCATATAACAATAGATCTCGATCTGTGTAGCAGTGTGGGGAGTTGTTAGAGCTTTCTATTCTGGGGTTGAAGATCATCGGTTTGTATCCTACAGTAAAGTCAGGTGGTTGGAAGCAATTCTTGATTGCCAATTTCTGAGAGGTTCTAATATATTGCTATGGTGAATTTACTTCAATTTCATCAAAAACATGGTATTCAAAGAAAAAAATGTCATTCAGGGATGCCAATCTAAAGTAAATTGGTAGCAATAACGTATCAATACAATTGACGCAAAGTGTTTACATAAAAAAATTTTTCAAATGTGTAGTGGCTATATCAACAACGTATTATCTGGAACTATGTCTGTTATCAAAATTGTTAGTAAGACAATTATGCATAGGCCTATAGCCTTTAATTCAAAATTGAAGGAAAATTGTAGGGGTAATAATCTTGATGTGTGCGTACTGGTACACATTGAATGACAGCGGAATCGTCCTCATACTACATCCAACCTGTTTTCCTTAGTTCAACCTTTTCAAACATTCACAAATGATTAAAAAATAATTCTTTTTTTTTAACACCCTCAACCTGCTAAGCGCCACGCAGGGCATTACAGCGAGCTCGATGTTTCTTTATTTATCCCAACAGGGGAGGAGAGACCAGAGTTGAACCTTCGACCAAGAAACTCTGTCACCACCAGGGTTTGAACCCATAAACCCTGGATTGACGAGACCAGTGACCGGCGGCTTAATCCACTCGGCCACTACGCCTCTCATTTAAAAATAATCATACTAGGTGACCAGTTTCTGTGATGACAAATTCGCTGAGAGAATCTGCAGGTGAATGAAGAAATTTCTTGGTTTGAAATGTAACAATTCATTCATTATTCACCAATCGCGTATTGATGAAGAATGCGTGGTCAGTTATAGCTTATCCAAATCATTTCTTTTTTGCAATTTTCTTAAATTCCCTGAGTTTTCCCTGTTTTTTCTAGATATTTCTGATTCCCAGCGTTTTCCAGGGCAGTGGACACCCTAGCTGTTGTATATTCACATACCCAGTTGTTACTCCAAGTGTTTCCGCATCATCATACGTCTCCTCGACATTCTCGCAAGGATTGTGAGTAAGTGAGAAAGTTAAGTTCGATTCCGCATCATCGTAGATATCCTCTTCCTCCGCTACCGCAGCCGGGGTTTGATGATGAGAAGCTGTAACCGCGTTCATCGCAATATCCATCGTTTCCGCGTCATCGTAGATATCATCCTCGATGGTCGGCTCGGAAACATTTCTTGGATCTGTGATGAAAAAAATTCTTCTAAAAGCAAGAATAGCTGAATGGCGACTACAGCTTGAACTTTATTAGTCGTAACCCTGGCAAGAGCTCCCGTAGTCCAGGTTAGTTCATGTCTATCCCCAGATGACCCTAGAGTTAGTTCAATCAACCTCCAGATGCATTGAAAGCAATTTTTGATTGCCGATTTTTGACAGGTTCTAATATTGCCGCGGCGAATTTACTTTAATTTCGTCAGAAACATAGTACAGAAAGAAAAAAAAAACGTCATCCAGTAAATAATTGCCGCGGCTTTTACCGCACTTCCAACGCCATTGACCCCATCGACGCCATTGAAGTCAAATTTCAACTCAGAACTATGGAAATGGCCACTGGATCCAGTTTCATGAAAAAGCTTAAGCTTTATTTAGTTGCTAAGTTTGAATTGAAAGCATGAAGCAACCAAAAATTACATATCAACTGCGGTCCAGTTCCACAGTTGTCACTTAAGATTTGACTCAGAGTTAACTCATCGAAAATGAACTAACTTTAACTCAGAGTTAACTCTAACTCACAACTGTGGAACGCCATCCTTCTCGTTATTGAACCAGTCTCCGAAGTTTGTTGTCATGAGGTTTGAATATGATTCAGCAGCAAGGAATCCAGGGGCAAGGTCTGAAGGTCATATAGTATTATTCAGGGCAAATAATGTTTTACAGAAATTGTCCTCTTTTATAGGTTATTTATTATTGAAAAAGAAATGCCTTTACATTACTGGTACTCAAAATTTTCAGGGTCTTTAGACCTTCTGAATTTGCCCCTGAGTGAAAGTAAAATTACCCAATAACTTACTGGCAATGTGCAATTTCACCCAGGAAGGACGTTTCGGCACACTCGGACATGGCCCTTCATCCCCTAGTCGTATTACTTTATAAATTATTTTATCCACTGTGATGATAAGCTCATCTTCCTCAACGGAATTATTTGATACAGCCGAACTGTCCTGCTGACTATTTTTCCGATCAACACTACTACCGTTAACGGTTTTTTGTTCGCTGTTCATGTGGTGAAATTTTCCTTCGATGGCCGCGCGTTTCTGCGCGAAATTCTCCTTTTGTTGTTCCATGTTCTGAATTCGTTCCGTGAACTTCATACGATTCCACGATTTTGGTTTCTCGTCGCTCGGCGGCGATGGCAATGGCAAATCATCGACGTCGTTGCCACCGCTAGCCATCAATGAAAGCTCCGGCGGTGGTGGAGGAAAGTCGTCGTTTTCGGCGTCACAATCGACCTTCCCCAAAGCGAACTTCGGAGGTCCGGTTTCTTTATGGAAAAACGGCGATTTTTTCTCGATTGGTAAAACCGGTTTCAGTTTTTTCAGACTGTTCGGGGAAGGCGCGATGCGATGCGACGAATCAGCATTTGAAGACGGCATTTTAGCGACTTTCAAATCGTTTTTTATATTCGATAAAACGCCCGATTTGATCTCTGGAAAACACGGCCCTTTCGGTGACAGCGGTTTTTGGCCAATTCCTGGTTTAATGCATAATGGCGGTTTGATCGCTGAAAAATACAAATACATGGTTACTGTTATCAATATCCATTTCATTCACATTTTATGCGGAATGGGGCTTAAAATATACCGGTATTGAACTGCGTGGATGAATTCTAGTTCTATCCAGCTTTGGAAGGTCTTATAGGCTTAGCCTAAGTTTGTGAGTTCCCATGATTTAAAGACTCCAGGTAGTCAAAATTTAGGTTGTTCGAACCCCTAAAAAGTTGTGTCGATAGCAGAGTCGTCGGAACGGGAGTGGCAGAGGTGGCCAAAGACGCCCCAACTTTTTGCTTAAAAATTTTTCAATGCTTTTTTCAAAAGCACGCTGCACCCCGTAGCAGCTCGTCGTTCTCTGTACTAGGTGGTTGGCTCACGACTTCTCATGCTTCTGTGAATGAAACCGTGAAATGGCCCCAAAACGCATCTCCGGCGATCAAATTTTCAAAATTTTTTTAGGGGAGGGCCCCCAGACCCCCCCTTCAGAAATAAGCCTCGCCACTGAAAAATTCCTTTGACGGCTCTGGATAACCAATAGTATATTATAATTCATCAGTGACCACTTATACAAATTGTGGTTATGTATTCGATACCAATACCGCCGGTTAGTTTCAAACTTATCTCAGAATTACGCTGACCTGAAGGAAGAATCGTTGCAGGAACTTTAAACATGAACTCACTTAACAACAAAAACTGTGCTTTAAGATGTTTCATGTAAATTCTAAGGGAGTCATTTTCACAAAACCTTCGAGATAAAACGGAGTAGAGGCCTACTGCTGATTTTTCAAAATGGCAACAAACAGCGGGTTAGCGTACCAAAAAGAGTCACCAGGGTAGGTAAATCTTATTTCTCAATATCGGCATTAGCCTAATTCAAATACCGTACGGATACCTGGTTTTGGTTTTGTAGTACCGGTAGTTGACGGTTTGATAACATCACTTTTGCCGGACTGCTGAGCCTTGAAGCGATTTTGCAGTTCTTTGAAATCGAAATTATCATCTTTTTGATCATCAGCCTATCAGAAAAATAGTTTTTGTCAATAAATCTATTGATGGATATTTGATTTAAAAAAAAAATTCTCGATTGGCCTACCATGCCTAATGCACGTACAGGTACCAGATTCTTGATTTCCTTAAATTTTAGCCTTATTTATCTCATACATTTATTTTTGAGGCAGTTTTAGCGGAACTTATGAAATAAGGCAGTGAGCCTATAGGTAATTAGATTGAATTGTCTGAATGGTGTAGACTTACCATGGCCTCAGGTTATCCACTTCTAACTGCCTAAACTAATATTCTTATGAACGCAACCAGGAAGTGCTGTGCTGGGTTTCCCCATATTTACTTCCGCGTTGCTGTCAAACTGGGAGCGCACTGCTCTCAAGGCCGTGGAGTGGAGAACTATGGCGTTCTCGAGTGCAATGTAGTTTAAAGGTACGTAATTCGTAAAACGTAAAACGTAATTCGTAATGTCGTTTCAGGGCTTCCATACGAGTACAGTAACACTGCTTAAAGTAGTTTTTCTTGAATACACAGTCACAGGGGCTTGACACAAAAAGTTTTTGTATTATAGTATCTTGGATACCAGGGTCAGAAACTTTTTTGTGTCAGGCCCCTGTGCTTGAATATAGTTTGTCACTCACATATCGGAGGAAAAAGTGTAGGCCTACCGGTACCGGTACCGGTACGGTCAGTAACCTTTGTCTGTGGTTTAGTTACACGATCGGATCACAGGGACCTGACAAAAAAAAAATTTTGACCCCAGTATCCTAGGTACTATATATAAAAAGACTTTTTATATATAGTACATATTTTTGTCAGGTCCCTGTGGATCGGATATTTTCACAATAAGCCCATCCCATTATAAAAAGCTTACCACCAACGATTAGGTAACTAACTACAGTACCAGTGACTATGATGATTTGAGGACACGTACCGGTAGCCTACATAACAGCATGAAATCAATTTATCCTTCAATCAATCTCCTCAAATCATTACCGCGACACTTAATTCTACCGGTATGTAAATTTCGAGAATTCTTACTTCGTACTTCGTTCTATGAATAAAGAAAAAATTAGCCTATTACCAGTACGTCAATACCATGTTTCACTGAGACATTAGTGTCAGTGGTGTATCGCTATTCACGCGAGCTCTTAGTATACAGAGCGCCGCCAACTGGCTACTCTCAGGTGAATACCGGGTACGGTACGTCTTTTGTCTGGTCCAGATCGTTCTACAGGAGCCCATCTTGCTTGCCAGGGTTTGCCTACCACCGAAGCTTGTACCAACACAAACCCTATGCCATGACAACTTTCTTCATTTGTCTATTACACTGCCCAAGATATTGTCACAGCCACCAATATATTTAGCCATAGAAAGGGGGCGTTTATGCTCACAGTTCTTGAAATGTTTGGATTTTTTGGAAACTTATTTCTGAAAATAACGAACTTCAAAGTTCAGTACCCGCGTAGGCCTACCCTGGATTTTTATGGGCACGGCAAAAACTGACCCCCGATTTATATATCGCTCCCATGTCACATTGTTGAAAATAATAGAATGATTTTTACATCACTCAAAACTAGAGATTCACACGGTTTGAATGTTGCTGAAACCGTCAAAATCCATCCAGGGACAGATGAAATATGATACAACACGCATCACAGATAGTTTTTAAAAAAGAGAAAAAAATGACCCAACAATACAGGACAAAAGTACCTTAACAAAATGGCGGCTAGCAACTGTAAAATGGTTTATTCCAGGACGGCCACTAAAACAATGGAGGAACTATTGAAGAAGGAGTTGGGATGTAAATCAGTTAAAAGCTATGGAAGAGATGGAAGCGGCTGTATTAGCTCTGGTGCTGGATTTATGACTGATTCTGAGGGACACATATTCGCAAAAGTTAATAAAAAACATGGGGCAAGTATCATTTAGATTAGTTTGGGGTTAACCCTTTCAGTCCTAATCAATTTAGGCCTATACCCTAAAGTGCTAGAGATGATTAGAAATTTTTTAAAAATTCCACCCTAGTATGTTGAATACCAGTCATACTGCTATAATGCAACTACATTGCAGTCTACATTGCGGTATATCATTAGTTACCGGTACTAATATTTAACAGTGGTTGACAGGAACTGCCTGATATGAAAACTGATTAGAGCCTACATCAATACACTGTGATACTGTGATGCAGTGTATAAGAAAAGTCCATCATTGATTTATACACCGCACTGTGGTGTAGATGCACTGAAAGGGTTAAGCTCTCTTCCTCTCCCTCTCGTTTGCGACTTATATATTTGATCTCTGATAATTCAGGCTAGGTTAATGTTTGATGGAGAATATGAAAGCCTCAAAGCAATTGCTGCAACTAATTCGATACGTGTACCAAAACCAATCAAGGTACCAGTACCATGTCAAATCTGTACCCGAGGCATAAAAAATGTCTCAATTTTCCAAGTTCTGCGAATCCTTACTGGCAATTTAATTTGTTACTATCACGTATTACATGGTTTTAAGGTGTTTGATGATAAAAAACATGGCACAGTTTTCGTCATGGAATATCTGAACATGACAGGTTTGGGCCGACAAAATGCAGGAAAGTTAGGACATCTTTTAGCTCGGTAAGAAAATAACTTTGTATTCAATATGTTGCTGTCATTTAAGAGAGCTAAAAGAATCTTGTCAATTGGATCTTATCACTCATGCTTGGTAAAATATTTGAAAGAAATACATAAAATTGAGTTCATGATTATAGAATCAGTTTATGATTGAGATCTAAATGGCATTATAGTTACTTCTATAATTCCTGCGTTTTTTGTAGGATGCATCTTCACAACACCAAAATAAAGGATAAATCCGAAAGCATGGCAACTTCAGTTCATAAACAAGGTGAAGATGTCAAGTATATCGAAAAGTTTGGTTTCCATGTGCCGACTTGTTGCGGATTCATTCCGCAAGATAATTCTTGGATCGATGACTGGGTGGTACGTAAGCCGTTTCGTAGCTACAATATTCGCGTATCTTTGCTGTTGTTTCTTTTAGAACTTCAGAAAATTCAATGTTCTTCTTAAATTTCAGATATTCTTTAGCAGACAGAAATTACAGCTGCAAGTCGATAAGATCATCAATGAGGTAAGAATGTGCAACATGGAAATAGAGTAGTGTATGCCGTGCAGACTCAACCCTTTGCGTTACCTTTGCTCTTCATAACAATGTTCACTCGTTGCCTGTGTACCATTGTATCTGAAGCAATCATCTGTAGCAGGCCATGGAAGATATCACAGACTAATGTGCTTTTCTCCAGTTCTGTTCATAATGCCCATGCTTGATAATAAATGACAATTCTCATTAACCCTTTCAGTGCCGACTTATTATTACCCAAGTGCTGAAAATTTCATCCCATTGTGTTGAATAACGAGCATACTGCTTTAGTGCCTCTACACCCTGGTGCGGTGTATCATTACTAATATTTCAGTACGTTTGACAAGTGCTGTCATCTTTTGATAGCGATAAAAGCTAGTTAATAATAACATCCTGATGCTGTGTACTAGCTAAGTTGAACACCGATTGATACATCGCACTGCTCTGCGGTGTAGACACACTGAAAGGGTTGATGGTAACGCGTGTTGTTATTTTTCAACTTCAAAGACTGGCGATCGAGACGTCGTAGAATGGTGGCCCCGATTGCAACGTAAAATACCGGAATATTTCAAGGGTTTAGAAATTACGCCGGCTCTCATGCACGGAGATCTGTGGGGTGGAAATGCTGGTGAACTCGACGGTGAACCAGGTAATCTACTAAATGATATGAATTTTTTAATCGGTGAATTAGTGGTGTATGATGTCATCGAAATGTGACAGAACAACTTTGGCAAGAAGTAAATCTTTGAAAAAAGTGTGAACCTTGGTCACTCGAATTCAATCGCAGGCTAATGATTCGCCGATGAAATTCGAAAAGGCTGTCATAAGCTGAACTTATATAGAATTTTGTCACTCCTCGCGATAATAGATTGCAAATTTTGATACACAGTAGACTTCGTTCGCCCTGGATTTGATTGCCTCAAAAAAATTTCCTACTCCAATTCGTCGTGATTAGGACCGATCCCTGCTCCGATTGCCCGGAATTTTGCGTTCCTCAAAGAGAATGTATTGGTCTCGCGAGATTCGAGGCAGGCGGTGTCTTCTGTAGCATTTTCTCACTAATACTCTCACTTGAATGAATTCATTTTTTCGACAGTGGTGTTCGACCCGGCAAGTTTCTACGGACATTCGGAATTCGACTTAGGAATCGCGAGCATGTTCGGCGGTTTCAGCAAAATGTTTTACGACGAATATTTCAAGTTATTGCCAAAGCAACCAGGACATAGTCAACGACTGGGTCTTTATCAAATGTTTCACTACTTGAATCATTGGTAAGTAGTCAGACTCCATAGTTCAACGTATGATCCTTTATCAGCACCTACATGAGTCATAGCAAGTCAATTTAGTGCTATATTTTGGAAAAAAATTGATAAGGCACTGATTTGTACTTACCAGTACGTTTCACAAAAATGTCAGTAAGTGCTGAAAAATGCTACTTCTTGACTTGAAATTTACATTTTGGACAGCATTCATAATCGTAATACTATTGCGTTGATAAAAAAAAATCAAAAGCAAGCACTTCAGGGCAGTAAACATGTCCTAGTGCATGGATGACATAGGTGACTTGTCCATAGGTTATTGCGATGGTCTGACAAATCATGGTGAACAGTTACTATGTCTATCACGGGTGCAATTCACAGAAAGGTGCTACCTTTTCTGCACCAAAAATGCTGAAAAGTGTTAACTTTAGCTTAATACTAGTTCAAACCATGACCTAGTTCCACAGTTCTGAGTTCAGTTCAATTCCATTGAGTATTAATACCAGTAAGGTCATTAAATTGATTTAATCCTAGAATCATATCTTAACTCAAAACTGTGAAAGTGGGTCCTGAATAGACAATGTAATTAAAATCACAATTGAAATTTCATATAGGTTTAGTTAAGTAGACAACCTCCAGTGGAATAAATGCCTCGCTCCTCTTAGCCTCAGACTATCCTAGATTGATGTATTGATAAATCCATTGTTGTATATTTTCAGGAATCATTTCGGAACCGGTTATAAAGACTCGTCCATCAGTTTGATGAAATCTCTCTCGTGACAAAATGCCTTCTGTTTCAATCATTTAGCTTTAACTGTTGAGAAGCAATATAAAAATGCAAATTATGGCTCTTGAACTGTAATACAGTTTACAACCATGATCAATTCATTTTGCATATTTTCGTGGATTGTGGACCTTGGTAGAATTTGATCAGTCCCCAGAAAGTTTGTTGCATAAATTCGAATGTTTTTGTACTGCAAGGGAGGTTCAACTACATAATTCCAAAGTAAAGTAAGTGTCAATCCGTTGATTATTCGCTTAAAATGCAAGGAAAGGGTGTGTCTAAAATATATTCCTTTATTCTATGCTTTGCAAGCATGTAAAGCAATGCATGGCATTTTGCTGAGGTGCTTTTGTTAGATTTGGACAATAAAGTCTCATCTATATCATCTTACCTCTTATTGGTTTCTTTATAGTGTGTATTGGTTTCTTTATAGTGTGTAAGTGGTTTACAATGTATGTATTGACATACAGCCCACTTTGGTGATTTAGGATTTTGGCAGAGTATGGCGGTATATTGGGGGATTAACTTTGACTAGGTCCAAGACATAATGCAGATGTTCCGTTTTGCCAACTGCATATGTACAGTTAACCTTGCCTAACTTAAACTGGACTGGCAAAAACTGGTCCAATATAAGCGAAGTCCGAGTTAAAGATAGGAAAATACATTTGGAAATTAGGAAAAAAAACGGATTTCGTTTTTGTCCGAACTAGTCAAAAGTTGGAGTTAGCCATGTCTGAGTGAGGTCAGGTCTCTGCATATCCACTTCAACTTGTCAGTCCCAACTTAATTGAACAAGATATCACCAGTCCAGTTTTACAGTTGTTGTACATGTAAAGCACTGTCCAATGAATAAATTGAATTCCAACAGGAAGAAAATACAACCTAAGAAGACAACTATAAATTTTGTCAAAAATGCTAAATACATGCCAGGTATTTATTGTCATATGGTACTTACGGTGCAATACATCTCATACTCAAGTAAACTATATACATTTAGTCACAATACGTTCATACTGGAATTAATTAAATGCATCTAAAAATTTGAAGATAAATACACGTCTAAAGATCTCCAAAATAAGAATATAAATACTCTTACGGGAAGACTTAACTAAATGCAACTATGGCAAACTATGCCGCCACATGTAATGCTGTCGATGAACAGGTTTTACTTCAGAATTTCTAGGTTAGTTTCTGAAATCTTTAGTTATCCTTATATCCACTAAATGTATTGTAGTGTATACAGGTACTGAAGAAAAAAGTCTTCAGGTGTGACGTAATGGCAATAAAATGTAACCACATAAATAACAAATACAGTCAACCTCGGTTAATCCGTTTCACTCGGGACTGAGTGATACAGGGATAACAGATAATCCGCACGAGTTCTAGGAATTAATCATAATCCATAAACGATGATTTAAGCGGATAACCAGTGCAATAGCCGGTTTAAAGATGTCTAAATCATTTACTTAAAATCATGTGGCTACGATTAAGACACGTGAAAGCAATATGAAAGCAGGAGCCATCATTAAATGGAGGAGCTCGAAACAATGACATTGATGGATTACTTCAACGTTTTATGGAGTTTCTCATATTTCCAACTGACCACATTTAACCTCATTACTTGTAGATTATAGTTGCTTAAATTCTTAACAAATGAATGTTCCTGACAGCTGATATGGACTGCACACAACGTATTTACATAGAAATTAGGCAACGGGCCCGCGTATTTTGTAAATGGAATAAGTGAAAACACGGATTAGACGCAGAATTTTAAAGGGTATAACATTTCTTGAAAACGGGACAAACTATTGATACGGAATAAGCACTTAGGTATACAGTTTAACCACAGACGGATTAACCGAGGTTGACTGCCGTATTTCTTCATATGGATGATGAATATCGCATAAAATAACAATATCCACGTTATATACAGATAAATCTAATCTTCACGACACATTATCATGTAGAAGATCACATGTGTAATCAGGACAACCAGCGGCTTGAGAAAAAGATATCCTCACGTAAATCACAGGGAATGCGGAAAATCTATCACAGTTCAATTGATTTGTTCATCATCACTAGTAGCACATTTAAAACCGGTATAAATTCGATCGGCGCCGACAGGTAGAGGTAGTATGTAAGGGATGAGTTAAGGATCATATGAAATAGGTTTTATTACGTGTATAGTACATGTACGTAGATAGTGGATATATCATTTTCCGACCGATTTTTCTTGTCTCTTACAAGGTTGAAATTAGCAGAGCTAATCAACAGTTGGTAAAAGTTAACTTTAACCAACCTTTCAGCAACTGGCCCCTATGAAAAACAAAAGGGTTAGATAGGATAAACAGCTGACTATCACTTTTACCAAGGAGTATGTTCACAGTGCTTAAAATGCGTACATAAGGGCAGTGTTCTCCAAAACAGGTTTTAGAGGGGTGGCCACCCCTTTCACTTTTACATCCACCCCTCTGAGAATCAGCCACTCCTTAGAAAATATTTTCTGCCCTTACCAGCGTGGATATTAATATTCTATCAATATATTGAGCTATTGTGAAAAATAGATTACCCCGGTAGACCAAAACTAAGCTAACATTTCTTGAATTTTTGGGGGATTGAAAGCCAGCAGCCTCAATGTCATGATGCGACCCATTTAGCAATGGAGAACACTGAATGGGATTGAGGGAGCTGATGATCAGGATTATAAATGAATTAGAAATACCTGGTAACTCCTGATTCCAGGTGTTTTGAATTTTCAAAGTACATGTACCAGCAGAATTTTGACGGTCCATTTACATGGATTGGCCCACTAAGTCTAAACATCCAAACTAAGGACACTAAATTCCAACACGAAAGAGTTTCAGTCCGACTTATGTTCATAAAAAGGATATCTGTTGCGAAGCTAAGATCTCGATGAGTTTTGATAACGGCGTGAAATGTCGTAGGGTGTTCTTACATCCGAGCAATATCAGTTTACATCTCGCCCTCGTAACTGCCACGTTCAAGCGTCGAATATCTTCGAGTATATCACCTGCCTGCGAAAACATTTGTCAAAAGTTTAAAAATACACGGAAAAGGAATATGATTTTTGTATCCTCTAAGAATAAGCAGTGTTTTCAATAAGAGCCAGGTCCTGGGTCCCAGACCCGTCTGTCGTTTTTTAAGGACCCACCTGTTTTTTCAAACCAGCTTTCGTTTCAGGAACTGTGACATATTATGGGACCCTCCTGTTTATCGAAGGGACCTGGCTTGTTAATTTCTTACTAAAAACACTGATAAGGTGGCTTTTCAGGATTTGATGCCCAAATATTCGGCACAGGTTTTTCAATGAACATTTCGAAACATCCTGACAAGATAAACATATTCTCGATCATGAATATGTAATACAGTAGACTCCGCCCCAGAATATGTACACAGTAAGAGTTTTTTGTAACAAGATTCCAGTGCAAGTATATGATATGGTATACGTAGCTGAAAGCTACTTGTGGTATACATGTATAGTTTACCATTTTCAGCAGATTCTCGACACTGCGCGTGAAAGAGATAATTATAATGTCCTTGTCTCGTCCCTGATACTGATCGACGGTGTTCACTTCAACGCCGCAACCGCATGCACCCTCGACCGTCTGCGCTAACAACTGAACCTGATTCCTGTACGGCGATATCACTCCAACATTTGCTTTCTCGATGCCGCACTTGAAAGAGAAAAATATGCGTGTAATCAGTGCTCTACGCAAGAGGTTTTAAAGGGGTGGCCACATGAATTTTGATTGGGGGGCAAAAAATCTGAGCCCTAGTTGCAAACACACACATACCCTATAAACAATCTATAAACAATCGTTCCAAAAATCCACAATCCAGTTTTCCTGGATTTTTCCATGTTATAACACAAAATTCACCGAGTCAAATCCAAGATAGATTTTCTTGGTTTAAAATGTTAAGGTCAATAACATATCCAAATTTCCTAGAGTTTTTCCCTGATTTTTCTGATTCCCTGAGTTTTCCCGGTTTTCTGAATCAGTGGCCACCCTGTCAATTACTCGAAGAATACTTACTGTTAATAATGCATGAACAATCTGAGAACATAACACAGCTTCTTTCTCATTTTGCATCATTCCTTTAGCGTTACGACTTTCCGGACATGGAACCTAGTAAGATGTGAAAGCAGGTATATATAGAGGAATATGGCAAAAATTTCAATTTCTCCTCAGGCGATGAATTCAAATATTTGTGAAATGCTATAAAATACATACACCGGAAACACATTCGAATTCTTACGATTCACAAATAGATACTCACAAGGGTGGTGTCTACGAAAACTACCTCTCGCCCCGGGTTGCCACTTATACACTCCGCTAACCACTGACAAGATTCTTGCAACTAAGCAGAAGAAATTAATCATCTCTATGACATGCCAATGTTTAATTCATTCATCCCCTAGCACAAACCGAAACTTACTTGTAACAGGACATCAAGTTTCGGAATTTGTAGACATTGCTGTTCTTGTTGGACGGAGTTACATTTCAAAGCGCCGTTGTATACCAACTCATTGCTGAGAGTCATAATTGGTCTGAAAATAATTCCCCATGATTTTCGATAAACATTGTGGTATTTTCTTTTTTATTCAGCCGTATCTTCATTCAAACTACATTGTCCTGGTATTAAAACATCCATTACTTCATACCTATTCATCCTGTATTGCACATTGAGTTCATATGTAGCGTGCGATGTATCCAATCGTTGGAACAGACTTTCAGCCATTCCTAATGCTCTGAAAAGAAGAATGAACAAACTTCTTTAACCCTTTCAGTGCTGACTAATCAATACCCTATAGTGCTGGAGATAATTTGAAAATTTTGAATAATTCCACCCTAGTGTGTTGAATAATACCACTATAGTGCATCTACATCACGGCGCGGTGTAGATGCACTGAAAGGGTTAAGCAGATATAAAAAGTCTCTTGAAAATATTTGAGCGAAAGGAACTGAGCTTGGTGTGTCTGGCATTACAGTACACTGGTAAAAATTTTACTGGCAATTTCAACTTTTGTTCGAAGATGTTGAGTGGAGTTTTCAGTTTTAATTTGTTGCTTTAACAAATCATTCAGGCTCCCTATAGACAATCCTTCGGGATATAAGGAGTTTTAAAGGAGAAAATTTCAAATCTAGAAGAAGCGTCTGCATAACTTAATATCCCAATTATAGTAGAGTCCTCCTAAATCGGTACTGTTTATCTTGACGTATCGGCCCCACTCCGCGTGGTTGCGCCACCGCGCGGGATTTACGCGAAGCAGCAAACACAAACATGGCCACTCTCTCAATTTTCAATGATAGAAATCGTGTGTGCATTTCAATTATTTCGGCTGTTAGGGCTTTAAGGCACAATATAAGTTGATGATGTGATATGGCGATGTTAATTAATGATAATTCCGCAGTGAAGCTAGTCACTAACGGTGCCGATTGAGTGTACAGCTACCAAAAACACTGAAATGTGCGTAGTTGCGTAACTATTTGCAGTGAATTGCAGACGAAACATGAAGCCTTAACGGCCGATTAAAAAAAAATTATACCAATCGCAATTGTAAGATAAAAATGAGATAGAACCTAAGTTAAAATTCTGGCCATTTCTAAAATGTTATTACTAATTTTTAGTCACTGCCGAACGTTTAGTTTTCCAACAATAATGAGGGGTGGTAGGTAGTTATGCAATTCAAGTCATCATTTATTACACGTTACTTCCGTGTTGTTGAAAATCTCGCGAGTCCTGGACCATTGAACAATGTGATCTGTGTGCTGGCCACAAATGCACACAGATCACACTACACTACCCATTACACACTCCAGTACCCACAGCTTTCATATATCCATCCAAATATTTAGAGTGTCTTTCTTCCTGGATGAATTATCAATTTGGTGGTTTTGTAAGCAAATTATCCTTTACAATACCTAAAATCAGTTTCTAATTCGGTAATCATCTAATTGGGTTGAAAAAAATAATCCTGTTCCCAATACTGCACCAATTTAGACAAAACTGTACAACTACAAGCAGGACAAAATTTCTAATTGCCTATTCCTCAAAGTTAAAAGAATTTGAAAGAAGTTTCGGGCATTTTGCTCCAATTAAATGAGTTTCAAGCACCTTTAAAGGATTTTCAAATCAATCAAGGAGTTGTAGGGACCCGACCCTATCTATCCATCTACCATTATCCGACGGTACTTACACAGCATCTTTACTTTGCACTACAGGAGGCAACTGTTCAGGATCACCAACCAAGGCAAATTTCTTCGCAAAAAACAACGGTCCGATACAAGCCGGCTGCAGCACCTGCGACGCCTCGTCAATGATACACACATCGAACATACGCTGAGTGAACATCGCATGAGACACGCCTAAACATGTCGTAGCAACTATCATCTAAAACACAAATTCTCGTTGAATTATTATGGTTGGAAGCTCCTCGGGTATAGAGGTCTTGCATGTGACATCTTAGTTCGCGGGTTAACCAGCGCTGAAGACTTGCCATGCATAACAAGAAAATATAATCAGGGGCCGGTTTTATAGACTGGTATCATCTTTAACCCCGGGGCTAACTTAATTCATTTTCAAGTGAGTTTACCCCCAGGTTAAAGATAATAGCAGTCTATAAAACCGGGCCCAGGGGATTTACAAACTTCATTGTAAATCACTTTTTGTATCATTTGCTGACCAACATGGCATAGTAGAAAAGCGTATGGATGGTAGACCTCTATAACGATATGATTATCCTAGAATTACATCCCAAATGAAAAAGTCAGAAAATCAGTCACATCATCACATCGTCACATCAATCATGCATATATCATATCATATCATATCATATCATATCATATCATTGTAAACATGAAAGGCCATTACATAGGCACACAGTCTCTTATGTTCTGATATTTAATAACCATAGTGATGAAGGTACTTAAAGTACCTCTCTTAAATAGCATGGTATTACAAATCTCAAGTCCATAAAAAAATGTCCGAGTCCAGTTTCACAACACGAGATAATCTCAAATGTTTGGTTTAGTCGCTATTGGTTACTTCATGTTTTCAATGAGGAAAACAATCCAAACTTAATCGTTTTGAGACTGATTGCGAATTTTGAACATTTAACACCTATCAAATTATATCATACAGTATTTGAAATTCCACATTCAATAGCATGTTATAGTGTTAAGGAGTTAAGAGTTTACATCAAAGAAAGAAATTCCCATTTGAACATTACCTTTGAGGCGTAGAACATTTCTAAATCGGCTACATTGTTGATATCTTTCGTCAAATGTTCAGCGGAGAATTGCTGTATATCGCGATGAATTCTTTCTAACCTTCCCAGTCTCAAGAAATCCAGTTTATGCTACGAAATTGAAGTACATAACATAAAAGATCTTGGACTATAAGGAGTTGCGATGTTGTGAACAATCAAACAATGCCAAATTACCTTTGTCATTTTGAGCAGAATATTGTCAACAGCAGAGTGAGTATAACTGGTCAGTAAAACAGACAAACCCATAGCGGATAGAACCCTGACTAATGAAACAATAGTGGATGTCTTACCCGTTCCAGGGTAGCCTTTAATTAGCACATAATCTCTGCACATCAAGACCTGGTAAAAGAGATGAAACAAAGCCATTAGATTACAGGGAAGATTTCTTTCGAAATCAATTGATTCCTCTGGACTGGTGGTCTTATTCAAAAAAATTTCCAACTTTGAGGGTTAGATCCAAAACCTAGGGGCCGATTCTATAGACTGCTAACAACTCAAACCAGGGGGTTAACTGGTTAACTCAATTGAAAATGAATTAAGTTAACCCCCAGGATAATACCAGTCTATAAACCGACGCCAGGAACTTACGAACAATATTCTCTAGAAACTATCGTCTAAATGATTCAAAAGACCCACCTTTAAAACAGCAGTTTTCTGTGGTTTGTTCAACAATTTGAAAATATGCTTCACTGCAAAAAAAAGTGAACAGTTCAAAGCGTCATCCACACTTGCCAAATAAAATACCTTCATATAGAATTTCATACCTTTGGCAATGTCAGTTTTAGGCAGGACATGATTGAATTCAGGCACTCTCAAATCAATGACCAATTCTCGGAGTTTAGCGCTGTTCAAAAAGTACAACTAAAATGATTAGTAAGTAATGCAGGGAATTGAGGATGGAACCGTGAAATCGATTTTTATCCATTTCTGATTTTACCTAACGGGGGTGTCTTCCATTAGTTTCGACACATTATTGAAATTACTGCCCATCGAGTTGTAGTAATCGCATTTATCGATGCGGAACACCATCGATTTCCAATCGGAGTATTTTCGCAGATCTCTGAAAAAAGAACGTTGGATCATACAGTGTTTCCCCAAAAACACTGACTTCGTATAACTTTCACTCTTGGGGGTTTGAAATCAGTGTAGTACTACATGTAGAGTCCCTGGGCAAGACAGTTTGCATTCATCGCCCTTCTCCACACCCATGAGCAAATGATCCACGCCCATGAGCAAATGATAGATGACTGCTAAACACTGAGTAGTACAGTGGGTCGGAGGGTATTTCTACCCAAGGAGAGACGAAGAAATATAGGCTAGGGGCAATAAAACCTAATTATTAGGCTAAACAAAAATGATACCTTGTTTCTCCGCAGCGGCCGGGTCATTTTTGTAAAATATGATAAAATTTATAAACAGTTCATTTCTATACCGGCCGGGTCTGTTATGGTAAAATTGATCACGATTTAAAAAAAAGTAATGTATAGGGTAGATAGGCGGCCGGCCGGGTCAACATTTAAGCTCAGCAGAGCGGAGAAACAAGGTATCAATTTTTTTTAGCCTTAATATATATTTGTTGCATGGCACTTCATTATCCATATCCAGATTACAGATTTTCCATACAATACAAAAGACCACACCCAAAGTTACACATCCTCAACCTCTTCTTCATATAGATGCCCTTTCTAAGTAAATATGTGGCAATTACTAATAGGCCTACCATTGACAAAGCTTTTTCATAAAGATTTTTTTCATAGTGGCTATGACAATGTGTTATCTGGAAAGTGATAACTCCCTTTGGTTATCAAAATTGAAGTAAGACAATTATGCATGCAGCCTATTATTTAAAATTGAAGGAAAACTCTTTTCCCAATTTTCCACGCCTTTTCCATAGCCACTGAGAATAAAACAAAATTTCCATAGCATTTCCAAGGCTGAGAAAAAAATTCCCGATTTCTTAAACTTTCCAAGAGCTTTCCAAAACTCATAAGAACCCCATACACAACTATTGTCGCTATGAAGTTCCTCAAGATATCCGTCATTCAAGAATCAACAATCAACAGACAAATTACAATTCAATGAAGAGATTACCTGTCAACGACTAAAGCGATGCTATCCTCGGTAACTGATTGTACGATGCCCATCGTCAGCGAAATCTGGCATTTATTTTCGCAACTAACGACGATGCTGTCACTCGCAGAAAGTACGGAATTCGCGAGTTTCCTGCGATAACAAAACGATGAAATATGTAAGCCACAAAATAGGTAATCAGAGAAATAATCATAGACTTGACAAGAACGACGCCATTGTCGTTTGGATGGATCATAACAATAAAAGCTCCATGTAACAATCAATAGGAGTTAGACTCATTTGTTAATTAACTTCGAAGCTCAGGAAAGATCATGCAAGATCCCCCAGGAGAGACAGCCAACACAACAGTATCAGTTTCATAGCACATAACCCAGAACCACAATTTTTGTTTAAATTCAAATTAAAGAGTAAAATTAGTTCATTTCCAATAAATGAAGAAATCCCACAATACAAATCTTGTACAATAAAATCTAACAAAATGAAACCACACGATTTCAGCTGTTGGGTTAACAGCCATCATCAAGTGGAATGACCAGAAAAAGAAGTAACAAAGCATATAACAAAACATGCATTGTTACTTCTCAGTAAATTTCATCGTATAAAATTTGTATTGAGGGATTTCTTCATTTATCTACAGTTCACAAATATTAGAGCGTTTGATTCGACTACCTTTATTTCCAATGAGTTAAATCTTAACTGAGAAATGCGGAATTGGTTGGAATCGATGATTTTTTAGTAAACTCACAATTCAAGTTAAACGAATGTTCCATTGCAACAAATCTCAGATTTTGCTTCGTGTTCAGCCCAAGCATTGATTTCGTTTGAAAGGATTCTACAGACTAATGAAATCAGAAATGAACACAGAAGTGAAGACAAATGTATCAGGCTTACATGGCATATTTAGGATGTTTTCGGAATGTTTGGACGAATCTTCCGTTTTCGAGTTGTTTGGCGCTATCGTTCAGAATCATTCCATGTAAGCACTCGCCATGAGACTCCCTGAAATCACCAACGGAAAACAACACAAGTTTAACCCTGTCAGTGCGTCTACACAGCATTGCAGTGTACAAATCGTTGATGGACTTAGCTAGTACACCACATTGCAGCGTATCCATGTAATTAGTAATTAGTTTATTGGGAGATGGCAGCATGTCAAAGATAGTGAAATATTAGCAACTTACGATACACCGCAGCGCGGTGTAGATGCATTAGAGCGGTATGCCCGTTTATACAACAAAATTGGGAGAAATAAGATTCACTGGGGTATCTTAAGTTCGGTACACACAAAATTAATTTTTTTTCAGAATAGCATAGAATAAAATTGGGCAAAAAAGCAATCAACAGCGAATGCGTCAACAAAATAACCTAAATCATTTTTAACAGGACATCTCGTTAGTAATGGGGAAGGAGAATTCTATGAAAGTATAACCGCCCAATTCTAGTAGCGCGCATACCTCTTTAATGCCGTCATACACCAAATGTTCTGCATTTTCTTCTTATCCACATTTGCTTCCAAATGAAACAGCAGGCACCAGTGGGCGTAGTAGCGAAGGTGCGTCGAATTCAAGTGCGATAACGTCGACGGAATCAGATTTTCCATGGCGTGGCCAGACGACGGTTGACGATTCTCGATACACCTAGAAAATGATTATCACTATAGCGCCGATTAAACGAATGTAGCTGATTTTCCGCTGTACTGTTCTTACTTTTGATAAGCGGTGCAGTTGAGTAACTGCGAACATTTCGAACAGCCTCTCGAATTATTTATCGGTTGAGGTAAATCCGCTAAACGCCACCCGTCTTCGGTCTTCGTCAACGAATTCGATAGATACTGCGCCAGTTCATTACGTAACTGAATCAAACCTACAGTGATGAATACAAGTTCCAAGTAGTTAATCGAGGATTTAGTTGATCGAACAGCCTTATAGATATTCTACAGTTTTAGTAAGGTAAAGCCTTGAACGATATTTTTAATGTCAATTATGAAAATGAATAGGATGCCTTTAGGGCAGGGATGGTTCAATTTGCAATCACTTTAGTCATAACAACTGTGGATTCTATTTTAAGCCTTACTCTAACTTAATTCCGGTGTAAATACAATCACAGAGGAGGCAAGAACTATTGTATGTTGATATTGTATAAGATGTTCATTCCATTAATTATTGGTTCATATGAGTTTAAAGCTTTTGCCCCCAAAAATATGATAGATGGGCCGACAATCCAGACAGAAAACTACTCCTCCTAATGTACCTCTTTTATTAGGCTGATGAGCTGGAATGACCTTCATGGAACCGTCTAACAAATAGAGCAGAAGTCCAGATTCGGGGTCGATTCGACGGTCTGACATCATCATCGAATACAGCGTCACCTAAAATAAATCAAGAGTTCACGAGATGTACTTATCTTTTATCGATTTGCTCATAACAAGTCATTTTACAGCATCACAATATGCTTCAAAGAAGCCCCGATACACTACCTGACCCTTGTGCTCGACTGAAAATGAAGGCTTCCCCGTTTTCAGTTCTAACGGAACAACTTTTCTTTCCCGTCCGCTCGGCGCCTGTATTCGAACTTCGACTGTGACATCGACTTTCCCTTTTATACCAAATCTGGTCGGTAAAAAGATATTACTAACATACCGGTAATAAGAGAATAAATATGATATATAAACATCTATGTATTCTGTTGATCAATGCATATCAATTTGCGGCTGGGGACACCCTCTTCAGACATTTAACATTACAGCATGAACGATCACTAGTTTTAAAGTGTGATCAAATGACTTATGTTTGGTCCATTTGTTGCTTCATTTTGAATAAAAAATGTCTGAGTTGAGATTCTTGGACACATGAAGCCTGGACGATCAAAAATTTGAAGAACTCTGTTAATAAAGTGTTGAATGTCTGAGTGGTAAGTCTTGGCTGATACCTACGGCAGAAAGTGGAAGAGTCAATTTACCTTGGTGACCAGACGTTCTCTTCGATATCTTTCACATCCAAAACTTCAACGTCTGCCGCTGACCGCTGAACCGCTCGCTCACCGAATATATGTTGCTTATTTACTGTAGTGTACTTTTCCATCCAAAGTTTGATTTGAGGGATAAACTTTTCGATTTCTTCCATCAAGTTTTGTTCCTTTAACCCCAAAGTATACCTGAGTAAGAGAGGAAAGGGGCCAGTCTCACAACTATACAACCATCCAATAAATCTTATACACGTAATGCAAATCGAATTCTAGTAACTACTCATCCCGTACAACGGACTATGTACTGGGTATGTTTGTTTGATTTCAGTATAACTAGGTAACTGGACCTAAAGTAGATCATCAAATACACCTCTGTGCACACATATACCTTTCCATCAATCGTAAGAGAACATTTTTTTCAAAATAAAACTAATATCTTACATGTCATGTAAAAATGGTTTTTGCTGTAAGATTTTCCGCGCTGTTTCCGTGATTCCCTTCAATGTGAAAGTCTTCCGCTCCAGAACCTGTGAAATTCAGAAGATTGTCACTTTTTAATGAAAATTTATGATTCTTTATTAGGACCATCAACAGCATTTGAAGAAGGACATAAACCATGACTAAAATGGGAAAAAGCCTACATTTTACTAATTTCTATCTGGGCTCTTGTGTTAAATTCGTTTATATTAGATCATTTTCTATGAATCAAGGTTTATAAGTGAAAAAATTACCTCTTGAAATAAACTATGAATCATGCTACCTTTCAGCATGTGGATACTAGTGCCTTCAGAACCCTGCAATAGAATAAAAACAAATTTCATTTCATTGTATTTCATAAAGATATCAAATTCATTAAGCCCCGTGAAAGATTATTACATTACCTTGAATTTGTTATTCAATACAGACCTAAAATCAAAGATAGTAAATGTAATGAAAGTAAAGTTTTCTGTAATTAGGTTTTTACAGTACAAAATCAATACCGGTATATGCAAAATATAAAAGATTATTCCGCAATCGTAAGATAGATGGCAGGGCAACTTGAGATTTTTCCATGCAAATCAAACATACAGAATTGCAACATTGCGTCGACAGGGAAAGGAACTTACTTGCGCATACAGTAAACTGTGGATACCACAGTTGTTCCGGATATCAGAAAATCTGGATTCACGACGAGCAGACCGTGCTCGTCGGATACGTAAGCCGTATCGTTTCCGTCAAAATCAGCCAGAATATGTACAACATCTCCACATTTGATAATGGTATCCATCCTGAAAAAATAGATACCATAGATATCAGAATCAAGACCTGATTCTAAAATTCTCAATGAAAGTTTTACTAGAATTTATTACAGTAGGCCAATCTTGCTTAGACTTAGGTGTTTATTTTTGAATGATGAATATCATCACGTTGATACTTCGTACGTCGAGAAATTTCCCAATAAGTCAAGGTTTACATTCTTAGGCTATAACTTACCAAAATCCAGTCAATATACATTTCTTTACCGGCCCACTGTCATCGGCTTGAATGTCGAGTGTAAGACTAGAGCTGCACAATTAAAAGATTGGATCATAAAAAGATGCCAAGTCTGCGAACTTACACAACTTAGTAGCTTATATATACCGGTACATGTACTCACTTTGACATGTGAACATTGATGACGACATGACGCCCATACCCTGCAGCCGGAGCATGAATAGATTGCGGGTCGTAATTTTCAACGCAGCTGAAATAGAAATGGTTTATTTCAAACTCGATTCATCATGAGATTTATTGTACGTGTACAACTACAGGTCCCCAGTTCTACAGTAATCGTTACATTTAACTCATAACTGTCTTAAAAGGTAGTTCATTCCAATTATTCAAACTCTAAGAGTCAGATTTAACTCACAATGGATCCAAGTTTAGTTGACTAATTTTTCAAAAGGGTAATCTACTTCATCTGTATCTGTGTTTTTATAATGTTCTAGCAATTTATTGTGTATTTTCAAAAAATTGTTTGATTTCAACTCTGTACATTTTCCGGCTTCAAGTTCAATAAGGTATTTTGGAAAAAACAATCAACATAAAATTGAGAATTTTATGTCAGAATCTAACTACTGTAATACATCAGTGGAATAAGGAACTATTCCTTAAACTTGACATTTTTTCGAGAAACTCTGATTTTCTCAAGTTGACATTGATAAATTCACAGCAAGAATCCACCACAGAACCTGGTTGCACCTGTTCAGGGTTAAAATCTAAATCGGACGAGTTACAACATGTTTGACATATTTGAAAACAAAATAATTCAAACTCAGAGGTAACTGCAACTCACATCTGTGGAACTAACTCTCTCAAACAAAACGGCAACAGTAATTTTTTTCAATCAATATTGAAAACAATACTCACGGAGCTGACTGTTTGAATGGGCTGAGTTGACTTAGTTTTTTCGTCAAGCCGTCTTCCGGATTATCGAGGTCGATGTGTTCCATCCACGAATCGTCGTTACTGAATGGCATGAACCCGCCGGAATCGGAAAACGCGTTTGAATTTCCACCCCAAAGATTGGCGGCAGTAGCTTCGGTCGATGAGGCCAACTTTTGAAACGATCGTTCGTTCGACACTTCGAGTTCGTCTTGTGAAGAATCCTCCGCTCCCTCCAGGGTCGCTGATTTAGCATCAACGCCAGCAGGCGTCGAACTAACAGCCATTCTCTCAATTGGACCTTCATTCAAAATCATAGGCGATGAAAATTTCGTGTCATAACTCGGCGAAAGTTTGTCGGGGTCGCGTGCTTTTTTCGCTTTCGTATTTTCGCCCGAACATTGTCGGATGCGGTTTTCTTTACAAGACAATCGCGACTGATACGACTGTAGACTTTTATCGTAGCCATGTTGCTTCGGCGCTTGTGTGCAGCCTCGAATCTCGTTGATGATGTCGGCCAGAACTTCCGTTTCGTTTTTGTCGCGAACGGCGGCCGATTCTACTCGCGGCTTTTCCGTCGTCGTTTTTATCGCGCGCGACGGATGGTCGTTCTTTTTTGCGGTTAACAGTTTCGGCGAAGATTTCTTGACCTTTATTTCAGTAAGCAGGCTGTCCAAAATGTCATCGCCGTCGGTCGTAACGGATAGTTCGTCGTCGTTTTTCGCCCGACATCTATTATTCGTTTTCGACATTCGATATATCGAACTGTTCTTCAAGCGAAATCCGGATTTCTTCGCGTTGGAAGACGTCACCGGCGTCACCGGCGTCGACATCACGATATCGGCGTCGTCGCGAAAGTCGACGTCGAGGTGTCGTTTCACTTTATCGTCGTCCGAAGGCGAAAACGTCGGCAAAGCTCGCTTCGGATTCGGCGACAAACCTTTCGCCGCCGACCTTTTCATTTGCACCTTGCGCTTCGACAGAATACTCGGCGAAGGCGACGGATCGAAAATCAACTTTCCGCCCGGGAACAGCTGCTCCAACGACAAATCCGTCTCGATGGGAGTCACAGGCATTACGGTGCCGAGCAGAGCGGCCGTTCGAACCGGGTCGACTTCGAAATTATCACCGTAGTCGTCTATCCGATAATTCACACCGTCGTACGGAGTCGCGGCCACTTTCGGCGGTTTTGCTTTCTTTTTAGTAGTCCCATTCGCATTTTTACCAGCAGCAAACGTGGCATTCGAACCGATCGTCGTGTACTGCCCGAGCCCGGCGAGAAAACTGCGACCTTTCGGAAAGCGTTTCGCCAGCTTTTCTTCCGGCGTCGCTAGGATCACGGAACTATCGGATTCCGTCGAGCTTCGTCGGACGGATGAGTCGGCTCGACTAGTCCTCGTTATATCCGACGGCGTAGTCGAGCGGTCGAATACGACGGGGCTCGCGATGCTCCCGTCGAAACATTTCGGTACAACGGATTCTTGCGTGTCATCGATTGCGATGGCAGTTTTTTCGACAGAAAGACTCTTTCCAACGGAATCTCGACCGACGACTGTAAATAAGCTGGACTTCGCAGGTGTATTTTCAGGCTGAAATGTAATTTTACGTTCATTGACATCTTCAAGGGGAATTTGTAAAGGCATATACATTAGGATTGTACCAATAGTTTTTGGTACCTATTATTAGGGTTTTCGCGCAGAAAACCTTCTTGTACTTCTGTTGACTATCATTATATATTTTCCACTTTTATTTTCGTACATAAAATTCATCTTCTAACTGCTTCTAAACGAAATATCAAATTCTGATAGAAATATAATAGTCTCTCTGAAACTAGCAGATTATATGTATGAACTGTAAATCCTATTTTTAAAACTTAAAATTTATGGCAGCACTGGCGGAAATCTAGTTACTTTTGTCTTTCCCTTTCTTGATTGGCTTCCCATCCAATTCTAATTCCATATGGGTGTTAGGATTTTTTGTTAAAATCATATCTCCTTTGGGTCCCTTTTTGTCTTTATTAGTATTCTATACTACGATACGTACATAGAAGTACATTCAAGTAACTTCTCATAGAAGTGACTATGTTTTGAACTTTTTTTCTATGTGGGCCGTTTACATCGAATGAGTGACCGACTAACCTGTTGTTGGAAGAATTTCGATATTCTGGTTTGCTTTTCACTCGATGGAGTCGATTCATTTGGCTGCAAAAAGGAAGAAAAAGTATTGTGAAAAAAAAATTCGACCAGCTTTTGTCAGAGAACTGAACAACAGTCTATTATGGAGGTATCAACCTGCAGCCTGGATCCAACCTCACGCCCCCCACCCACCTTTCAGAGAATTTAAGTTGAATTCTAGATTATCACTTTTTGAAGGTGCTCGGATAAAATTGCAAATAACTGATGTTCATAAGATGACAAATATTTATCGATTAAAACAAGCCATAGGCAACAACGGTTCTTGTGCTCAGTCAGGCTCGGATTTGTAACTCCAAATTTCCAAATTTCTGAATACCAGTCGTTGTTACGGGTTGTTTGGGGAACGACGGCTAGGTACTAGACTACAAATTTCCTATGCATTAGCTCCCAATGAATTTCGGATATGTTGCCTCTTGGGCCAATAACTATATTTTCTCAAGACAAGTTTATGAATTTCGACCCCGTTTCTCAGTTATGAGGTATGAATTCTTCATTCCACTGAAAAACAAGAGTCTTTAGTGCCTAGTTCTACCGCTAGGTGGTGCACTGGGGCCATTCTTTGCACTGCACAACTAGACCCCCCATACTAAAAGTGTACCCAAGTTTCATCAGAATCAACCCACTATTAACAAAGCTAAGTCACTGAAAAAAAGACACAACCATAGATAATATGAAAATAAGGGTCTCGTTATGGAAGCCCGAGAACCAAAAGTTAGAGGCGAGATCCTGTTGAAGCGTGGATAGTTCAAACTGGAAGAGCAGTGATCAAATATCAAATGCCTTAGGGAGTGAATCCAGGCACACAGCAGACTGATACCTGCATTTAAAATGTTGCAATACCTTCTTTCGACTAAGACTAAGTTTTCCCATTTTCTTCATATTGCTTTCATTGTTTGTAGAATCTTAGGCTCACATTATTTTGGGATCATAATCTCTTAAGCTTGAAATCCATACAACGGCATGGGACATATTTCATCCAGCCTAAAGCGGTATAAAAAAGCCATAAGTGAATTTTAGGGAAGATTAAAGCCACAGTGAAAGCTATAGCCATTCAAATACCAAATGATCAGAAGCGTCTCAACACCCGTCTCACATCACAGGGGCTCGTTGTTCGGAGTGTATATATGCGGTATAGGTAGTACCTCGGATATTGGATGATCTAAGCAATAGTTCATCCCCAAACTTCTAATACGAGCCCATGTGGTAGTGGCTGGGATATTGAAAGATCTGACCCCAAACTCCAACGCATCAAATCAATTCAAAACCTCATTTTTCAGTATAATGCTAGGCCTATAGAACAGTTTTGTTTTTGTACAATCAAGTAGTTTAGACATACTATCAAAAATATTATGACACCATTCAAAATTGAAAGGGATAAAATAATAAATATCAGGAACAATACGGCAGTACTAACAATCCATAATTAATAGAATAGAAGTTACACGGAAAATTACTTGATTGTGAAAATGACACAGCAGAAAGTACGTTGTTGATCGTGTGCTTCTTGTAGGTAGGCCCTACTACTACTAGTTAGTACATACGGCAACCAATTGGCAGCCAAATGATCTCACAATCGGATCATATGTGACATAAAAAGTCACGACAGCCACTTCTGTCCATCTGAATACCAGCAGAATTAGACTATGATACACGACAAGATACAAGATAATGATGATGAAGCCTACTTAGACTTAGTTAGTAACCTGTCTGTGGTTTAGTTACACGATCGGATATTTTCACAAATGACATAAGTATTGGTATAAGCCCATCCGATTATAAAAAGCTTACCACCAACGATTAGGTTACTAACCTGCTAACAACTGCTAATCACACTAACTGACCTGGGCTGAACTGATGAAACACAAACAGCAACTTCTTGCTAAATTTTTTTTTTGGGGCAACTAAAAAGTTCGAGAAACAAAATTAATCAATATGAGTTCATAGAATTAAGACTTCCTTCGGATAATTTAAGGTGTTATGTACTTGATAACTATCAGTGTAAATGTCCCTGATTGAAATTGGCGGATTGTACGCGCGTATATGAATAAGGGACATAAGTAATGTGGGGAGGGCTGGTGGTGGCAGCACCATCCAGTGCTTTCTTAATTTTCGCGGAATTACCGGAATGCCACGGCCGTTGCCATCGGACTCAAACCGTCGGCACTTCTATTAGAAATCTACCATATCCATATAATTTCTATATTCTTTTGTATGTACTTTTTAAAAACAAAGAATCACGGACTCTCCATCCACTCTTCGCAGAAAAGTGCGGATCGGGCCCCCGCTCCACAAGTTTGATCGACACAAGCTCGATGGATCAGTCCGGGGGGTCGGTTCCGGTAATATTCTTTTACTCTAATCAATTTTTTGATTATAAAAAAAATCACTGGAAACATCTGGGCTGGTTTCCATTAAAATTGAGTTGGAATTTATAATTCACGGACGGAGCCGGCTGCTGCGACGGCGATCCAACGGCCGCCCTAATGGCAATGCCGTCAATGTGCGGCTCCAGACCCGCGCTGCCCGATACGGCCGTGATTTCCAGATTCATTAAAAACAATTCTTTTCAAGTGTATCAAAACATTACTAAAAGCATCAGTCCAATATAGGACTGGTTGGAATATGGACTCGGCGTGAATTGTCAAAATTCGCTATTTTTCGATAGCTTTTGAAACCATAAATCTTTTTTGATCTTAGAATAGGGATTGACCTTGTTATTCATTTGATTGGTAGATCACTCATTTGATTTTATTCCCTTGGCGACTACACCTGCCGGGAGCATCGGGGAAACTGCACTATCAGGAATGTGAGCGTGTTCCAAACAGAAACACATCTTTAAACTGAGGTCTTTCGCTCAAATGGTGATTCCAAGTGTTTTCCATTAGTCCGGCCCGGAAATTTACGAAAAGCCCTATGAAGGAATCCAGAGACAAGCCTCCAATTGCGAACGCCGCCTTGTCGTTTCTCTGTATTTGCTTCAATCACAAATTTCCGCAGTGACCTGGGTGCGCGAGGGTGCCTATTGTTTCAAAATATAACTAATTCTATTAAGCATTTTCTCCGTGAATTTCGGCATCGAGTGCATTCCTAACGGGCGCTTCGTCTTAATTCGCGCGAGTATACTCGGTACATCAATTGCTAAATTCCCTTTAGCTCGGCGTCGTCGTTTCCTAATCCCCGAGTCGGTCTGAATCATTTGCCTGCTAGGAAACTCGATCTGGCATCTAGCCACCTCGGTTGCCACTGTTCCGGGAATATCGGCACATTTCTAGTAATTAACCACCAGAGAGCAGGCGGGTATTGATAACTAGCTTTAGTTACTACAGGTGCCGTCGTCGCGCGCGTATTGTTCCAACAAGTGATGCCGCATTGAGTTTGGTATTATGCCATATCTGGTGCGCGCCACAATCCATCAACAAATACGCCAGCCAATCGCCGTCCTGCGAAACCACGTGCGCGCGTTAGCGAAATCAAAACATCGGAAAACAAAACCGCGTGGATACTGGTCACTAGAATAAATGATACCGGGAATTATAATCAACATGGTCATATATTTAGTAGCTTCGAATCGCAAAGTGATTTAAACGCAAACACGATTTACAACCAGCAACCAGAGAGTATTAGACATCGTAGTCATTAATCATGTGTCGTCCAACACGTCCGAACGGCTGTTTGCAAAACGAGAAAACGGAGGATGCGATGTTGTTGTTAAGTCTTCCGATATCGTCCACAGACGATACCAATGCTGCTCCTACGACAAACGGCGGCGTGGATACTACTTGCCCGAACTCGGAAAGCAGAGAACTCGTAAGAATTCGGATGTTGGCTACTCGTCTGCGCGCGATCGGCGACGAGATCGATGTCAACAGGAAACTAGCACCGCTCGTGCTGAATAGGAAAATCATTCTGTCCATGCTTACCAGGGAAATCGTCTTACGCATTGGTTGGAAACTTCTACACCCTCTTAAACTAGTCGGCAGAATTGCTTTATACTATTATCTGCTCACCAACAAACTGTGAAGGTAAGAATTTAATATATACATATATTTTGAGTTTTGATACACCGAATTCAGATACTAGTGGCTCATGGTGGATATTGGAAATGAAACATAAAAGATGCGATAATTAACAAATTTTTCTCCCAAATCACCAAATCTATCAAAAGATAAAGTTCGTTTTCGCAAAGGTCTTTTCGTGCAATTGCTGCGTTGCGAAATCACACGAAAAAAATCGTATCTTATCTCTATTTCGTGACATGTATGGGTTATCAGGTAGAACGATAACAACAACAGCTAATCAAACGGATTGATTGGGCAATTTTTGCAATCAATATAAGCCAAATATATGTACATTGTGCTGCATGCATCAATTCGAATTGGGACTTCGGAAGTGCAGTTTTAGTGGACATAGTTTTGACCAACTAAATATTGGCAGGTATACTAGAAGTCCATGGTCCGTTTCCAGTGTTCAGATTTTATAACAATTCAAGAACTGGTCGTCTTTTAGAGTGACCTAGACTTTAGAACGGGACTTTGGGACCGGAGGTCCACATGGTGGATATTGGAAATGAAACATAAAAGATGCGATAATTAACAAATTTTTCTCCCAAATCACCAAATCTATCAAAAGATAAAGTTCGTTTTCGCAAAGGTCTTTTCGTGCAATTGCTGCGTTGCGAAATCACACGAAAAAAATCGTATCTTATCTCTATTTCGTGACATGTATGGGTTATCAGGTAGAACGATAACAACAACAGCTAATCAAACGGATTGATTGGGCAATTTTTGCAATCAATATAAGCCAAATATATGTACATTGTGCTGCATGCATCAATTCGAATTGGGACTTCGGAAGTGCAGTTTTAGTGGACATAGTTTTGACCAACTAAATATTGGCAGGTATACTAGAAGTCCATGGTCCGTTTCCAGTGTTCAGATTTTATAACAATTCAAGAACTGGTCGTCTTTTAGAGTGACCTAGACTTTAGAACGGGACTTTGGGACCGGAGATCCACTGGGATTATTCAAGATACAATCAAATTTGTTTTGTAATTACGCAATGCAGGAGTAAAGTAGCTGTTCATTTCTGAAGTGGATAGATTTAAGTGATTACTAACCTCGTAGCCTCAATTGATTTATCGGACAACCAGGGACGTCCCTGTTCAGAAGATTTAGGCCATTTATGGTTTAAAAACGCGTTTCAAATGAGAACGGATATTTATTCAACGAATACTGAATCGATAAAATAGCTTTCAAAAAATTTCAGCACTAAAAGATGCGGACCTTTTCCGGGCTCTGGCTGCGAACGGAAATAAATAAATCTGAGGGTTCCTCAAACCCCCCCCCCGCCCCCACGAAATTCAAATGCTAGGACGGCCCTGATACAAGACCAGTCAGCATAAGACGATTTTGGTTCCATGTATTCAAATTTTTACTCTAAACCATGACCAGAAATAAGGTGTTACGAGTTGCGCACTACAAACTTACACGAGCGAAGTCATTCCCGGAAGTCATTCGTTCGGTCATCAAGACGAACATTCTGGCACCCGGAATGATAATTGCTTTGACTACATATATATAAATATTGCGTAATGCGTCATTAATATGGCTAGAATAGCATATTCACACGCGTGCCTTGATAGAAACACACACGGATGCTAATGACTACATTAAATATAACAGGCTTAGTTATATATAATCATTTTATCCATTTTGACAGTTTGTTCGTTGCAAATATAAACACGGGCGGATCCAGGGAGACTTATGAGACTTGTACAAGTCCAACAATTTTTCCAATTCCGTTTTGCCATCAAAGATAATGGGTACATTTATGGACACAAGTTCCTTTGTGGGACTTGACATTTCTTCAAAATTAACCCCTCCGTTCAGGAGTACGTTATTACCTTTTTGCATATCAAAGTTCCCTTTTAGGATGTGACAAGTCCTTCAAAATTGGCTTCTGGATCCGCTTCTAAAATACCGTACATATCTTTCGTTTTTAAACGTTATTTAAATTTAAATTTATTTAAATCATTGAACTCAAAATAAGACAATATATCATAATTGTTCTCAACCGGGGTCAACAGACCTAAAAATAGTATCTTGTTTATACCGGACTATATCACCCACGCGCTTGTCAACTTAATGTCGTTTACAAACCGAAAGGCTTAGGTGTTGTAAATAAATTTTTTGACCTTTTGCCTTTTCCCGTCGAAGAATTACGATCAGCTGTAATCCGCAGGGGCTCATCTTCCTGGTACATGCATAATTTAGATTGAAAATCGATTTGACGATCCGCGCAGACGAATGAGTTGTAAGGCATATACACACGACCGATTGAACCCTTCTCGGAATCGAGATATCCGCTACATCTAACTACCACACATACGCACAGTTCATACAATACATCAAACATAAAATGTTTTTTTTAAGATGCGCAGAGCACGTCGCAAATAAAAACCATTTGAAAGCGCTTTCGAACGGATCTAGAATCGACCCTAGATCAGTGGTGTGTGGTTGATAAAAATTCTGACACTTGTTAGAAAAAATACGATGGCATTCATTGCCACTTAGGAAAAGAATTCTCAATGAATCATCATCATTTTGATCAAGGCGCTTTAAGTGGGTTCCCATTGTCCTTTCCGTAATTAGAAACGTATTAACTTTGCAATAATCCCTTTTGTCCTCACGGCGATGTTTTCACAACGCTCGCACGTGGCGCAGGTGATTCTAAAGGGTTTAATTTGACGAGCAATTATTGGTTTAGTCGCAAACAACAATAAACCCGTTCGAACAATAAATTAGCAAATTGCCGTCGCCAGCATCCCGGCTGTTACGCGCGCAAAGATCAAACCCTGGATTTGCAAATAATTTCATTCGTTCATTCCAACTTGATTTAAAAAAAAACATTATGTTTGTACAATTTCAGGTTTTGACGATGCGAACTTTGGTGAGCGGAATCATTTTTGACGACCACTACGCCTTGTGGACTGGCACAAGCCGAAAGTCGTCTGTGAGAATTAGCTGGTGTCTCGTGACGTCACGTTGCATCATCGAGAAGTCCCAGAGAGAAGACGATAGAGAGAAAACATTAAAAAATCTACCTCGTCGTGTCATCATCAAGCAAATTAGTTATTCATAAACTCAATCGAAACTCAACGGAAACCCAGGGTTCATATATATGTATGTATATGCCGTGGAATTCTAACGCAAAGATTCATAACTGAAAAAAAAAACTGACAATACTATTTTTGTGTCTAGCGAAATGTGTAGTGTCGTATTTTTTTGGCGTGATTATGACTGTGCGTACGGACGATGGTAATTTGCGCGAACTTGTGTGCGTTTAAGCGGTGTCATGTAAGTGTATATCGTGAAATCGATCAAATGGAACATTTTTTCGTGACTCTGAAGAAGTATTGTTTTTGCAATTAGTGTCTGCGCCTTCCCCCGGAAACTTCAGCTAACTCTCCGCAAAACTGTATCCCGGCACTTCTGGAACTGCGAAACATCTAATAATGTTACAACTGTGGATAATATCTAGAAAAAGGATTTGAGAGAATTTTTTCTTTTGGTAGTTTTTGCATAGTTTTTGCATACACCGTAAAAAACCGTGAACTCAATAAATGTATATTAATGGCTTGAATTTAGATTACAGAAAATAGATGCTATATCTAAAGGCTACGTTTCAATATACGTATACATGCAACCTCTTGATCTTTGTACAGACCACATTCTTGCATATATGTATCTAAACAACGAAAATACTTCAGTCAGCACATTAACTATATGGGAGAACTAAATATGTTCGTACTGGGGATTTTGTGTTTTACCGAAGGTAAGTGGTTACCAGGTGTGCATTTGAATGCTTATGGATAAACCTCAAAATCCTAACATTACCTAGAAAACGTTTTTTTTTTTTCGTTAATCCCTTCGACCGATGGCTTGAGTCATTGCTAAGGCGCGAGAAAGTACAGGAGATGCACGTATGTGAGAACTATGTTTTCGGTTCGATGGCACAGGCCGTCGTTAGGTTTTTGTTCTCTTAGTGAATTCGAATGTATGTGATAGAAGAAAGATGACTATTGAAGGGATTTCTACATAAGATAATTAGTACATAAGAACAAATAATCTAAGAGTACGCGAGTCACATGGTATATATATACATATATATATGTATCAAAACATAACGCGCGCTAATAGTTGATATTGGGGATACCGTTTTGAAAGTCAACACCCAGATATGCGCTTGATAAAATATTCTATCATTATTGCCGGGTGCAATAACCACAAAAGAATCTATCTATCTGTAACTTTGCCAGCCAGCTCCTCGAGCAGCCGTCACACCGGTGAACTAAATTTTACAAACACTTCATTGAAGAAATCTACAAATTTCTTTTCACACATATATACCGAGTTTCGTTTTTTTTTTATTTACATATTTTCGGGATTTGTTACGCGTAGTTGTTCGTGGAAATTCTAGCACTATTCCACCCGCTTCGAAGATCAAATTTTCGTATTTGTTCCATTTTCGTTTAGTTGTTTCTAAATCTAATTTTCGTTCACTTAAGCTGCGTAAGTGGAAAATCCGACAATTAAGCATCTATTTTGATTGGGTTGAAATCCCGAACTATATCCTCCTACTGTTAGGATAACGAAAAAGAAGTTCAAAATGATTTTCTATTTTTTTTCTTCTTTCAAATCGTCGCTTTTCTAATTCGTCGTCGGGGGTGAAATGACGCGTACTTAATTAAATTAGCACTAATTCGTACGTTTTTTAATGATTGATTTGTATTATTAAGTTAAAAACATGAATACCTCATTTATTGATTTATTTTTTTGTTCTGACTTTGTATGCCGATTATACCTGAAATGGCGTAGGGTAGATTTTTAACGTAAGTTATAGATATTCTTTTCGTCGATATTTTTCTGTATATACATATTACATACATATAAACTTATATTCTTTAACTCTTGTGTTAACTATTGAGATAAATTACTCGTATTTATTCTTCTAATTTCATAGAAAATATGGTAGTCTGTGTAGGAAACTCTCGTTGAATACTGTGAACATGCGCGTAAGATTCTTCTTTATTGCAAAACAGCACAGGCTCTTGCCGAGCTTTTTTTAAGGGGCAGTTATATTTCAAGAAAAAGGACACTTTTTCACCATCGTAAAAAGGGACGCTTTCCTATTGAACACTCAAAGTCTGGGTACCTGGATAAATCATTTAAGAATGGGTTTAAAGGCGGAAAAACATGAACATTGTATCCAAAAATCGTGACCCAAATTTTTGACGCTGACTTTTTGATGGGCCAAATTTTAGGGTGTTTGTTCGCTACCCCCGAACCCCCCTCGGCACGGGCCTGAACTGATAGTTGAATTGAAGAGCATCGAAAATTTTGACATTCAGAAATTTAGTTTTTGGATCACTTTGACCGTTGATGTAATAGTTTTCCAATGATCTCAAATTCCCGAACACGGAGAACATGACTGTGTGAGATGTGAAAGACATATTTGGTGTTTCACACTGAACAACCCGATTACGTGGGAATGCTATATGCGAATATTTACGCACAACCTTTTCCGATGAGAAAAGTTCATCGTGAAGGCAAAAGTTTATTTTGAAGTTACTCGTTATGTCCGTTGTGTGCCCCCTCTACCTTTGTTGTTTGTAGCGCTGTGTAGATCATCGACCATAGATAAAAAGTCACTGAGGAATATGTCACAGAATCTGAAAATTTTATCTCTTTCTATAAATTCGTATTTGAACCTAATCAACAAAATCAAAAAGGGTTTCGGAAAAAAATGGAATCGAATCCTTTTTCTACAATACTGACGAATTGTTTTGATAATATATCATTTCTAAAAAGGCGTTTTTATTTCGTAAACGTTATTTTCAAAACAAGATTCATATTTTGATATTCTGGACTATAGCCAGACTTTTTCTTCCGCCACTCATTGTGTTCATGATGTACTTAAGAATGACCGGCTTGTGTTCAGCTTGTGTTCAGCGGATTGCTTGTATATTTATGCGAAAAATGTAAAATTCAACGTAAAATTTTCTGAGAAAACATTATTTTCTAGGGATTTGTAATTCAAGAAATCTATATTTTCTTTCCGACGAATTCTCCAATCGTCGCAACTGGATTTTTAAGAACTGAAACTGTTAAAGAAATCGTTTTTTGATTTAGAGAGAATCGAAAAGATATTCAGAAAAAATTATACACTCATGAAAAATCATATAACTTGTGTTTTTGTAATCAATACTTTTTAAACGGTGCATATATGAAGTATATATATTATTTATTAAATCGAATGATGAATTTTCTTGATTGTAGGGTCTAATTACTCGGTGAATGAAAAAAATATTATTATCATATTCTGATGATTTGTGATTTCTGAGCAGCAACAATCAAAAATTGTGTATTAAAAACTAATTGAATATTATCTATAATGATCACTTTGTTATTGTACATTTTCCATTGTCTAATTTATATGTTTTTCTTTTATATCATACATATTATAGATATCATTACTATAACTGTTATCGTCATCATCAGCGTGATTGTCTTCTTGGCTTGGCATTGTATTCCTTTATGTTTGTATATCACGTGCGCAACTTGGAATCTGCAGTAGTTCTTTTTAGTATTTAAAAAAAAGAAAATAATTTGAAAGTGTATTGACGCCTTAAAAAATAACACGTATATTGCTTAATATTGTCGACGATAAATAATATGATATGGTTTATGTAATATCAAGGATCAATAAAGTTATTTTGGATTTGAATATATCGATAATTGAATTGGATTTACGGCGACCAGTCTAGCCCTGATGTATTAATGACGTAGAGCACATCCTTTCAAAGATTACTACTAAAATTTATCAAAAATGAAGTAAGAGTTATGAAATCTATTTAAGTAGTGCACATCGACTCACACGGAACCTTAACGCTGACTAGATATCAATGTACCAGGTTATAAGACTCGAAGTATTCAAACCGATTACACATCAAGTTTCAACGTACTGATTTAAAAAAAAATCGATACACGCTTTCAAGGCAGATTCCAAGTTAAGATACAAATTCCATTTGAATATTGTTCCATTTCTTTGAAAACAGACAATGTTTGATGATCTCAGTTTGTACATTATTATTATTATTATTATTATTATTATTATTAATATTATTATTATTATTATTATTATTATTATTATTATTATTATTGCTATTATTATTATTGATATCGAAAATTCTTCTATGAATTTTTGTCGATACATATTTACTTTGAACGTGTGTAGTATATGTGCATGTTACTACACGTATACAAAACGGTATCGCGAATACATATACATATATATATTTTATCATAATAACGATGAAAAAATAAATGAATATGGATTTATATATTACGACACACTTCAGTATATTCCTGCGGTATCTCGAGGCACAATTCTATCGGAATCGGATCAGGTTCGATTACGGAAGTGGTTTTTATTTTTATCTAATATCGCGATGATAAAGACAATGTTCGAAGCGAGTATATAAACACATGTACACATAGCCGACGGCCCTGATTTTTCATCTGACGTTTTTATAACTCTTTATCAAGCCGCATGTATACATATGATGCAATAAACCGAATCGCAGCGTGTACGAATAAAACCGGCAAGGTTGATTTACGACGACCTTGAATTTTCGTTCGCGGTACAGATTGCGAATAGAAATACCGCTTATATAGTCAGTTTGTCAACGCTATAAAAGGATGACCCTGATATAAAAACGAAAAAAAAATCGTAACCGAGTGGATAAGTTTGAAGAAGGAAGTGAAAATGGTGAGGATTTCACAAGCTTTTTCAACCACAGTAACATGATGGAAAATTCTTGGAGTGGTAATCAAGATTACTCTATAAGGATAAACTGAATGTTTGTGCATTGTTTGTGGTTAGCCTTTCTGGGGATACTGTATTGCACCTACCCGTGAACCCGATGTCGAATCGAACTTTGGACAGGTCGGAAGCTAAGTACGGGATAGGGAAATAACTACTTATCAAATAATAAAATGATCAAAGGTTCACTCGCAGGAACCCGGCTCTCTACCAGGTCCTTGGCCGTCGTATACCATTGACTCCGAACGGTGACGAGACGAGCCACAGTATGCAATGGACTCTTGAAAGCAGTGCCAATACTATACCCTGACAAAAGGAACTTTCGAACACGAACAATTCCCTCCCCTAGATTTTGCAGCCTGAGATCCCCTAAAACCTATTCTGTGAAGGCGACTTAACGCAAGATTTCAAACGTCGGAATGATTTTGGCAAGGTTCCTATTTTTACGGGTCTCGTGTTCAGCTGAGTAAGCGGTTGGTTTTTTTTACCCGGGATTATTCTGCCAGATGAGGGGGAAAGGTGATTTGTTGTTTTTTGTTGTTGTCTGCGGAGGTGATAAGTTCGACCGCATGAGGTAAACTCGTGAACTAACAGAACGTCGAGGGTGCTGCAGAAACAATGCGCGCGCAGAAAAAAACAGTTGATTAACTGTCATGCGATGATGAAATAAAACATACCGCATAAATTAACATGAAATTAACACGGTTTCCCTATCTTTCTCAAATCTATTTCTAAAAATGGCTGCATTATATTATGCAAAAATGTTTTTAAAAACTTTTTTATTCGTCGTATTTCCTATCGTATCGTATCTTTGTATTTGATTGGATGCTACGATCTTTCTAACTAATTTCGGTATTCATCCACACTGCAAAAATGGAATTCCTGCGCGGAAAACGTGCGCGAGTAATAAATTTACGATTAGTTGAAGATTTCTTTGAAATACGAATCTATATTCTTATGGACATTGCGTCTGTATAACGAATCCCATCTACCGTGTAGGGCCACAATAAACCGCTTAAGATGGATAGAAAATATTTCTCATTACATCTCGTTACATATGAGAAAATGAAGAAATATTATCAATGTTTTTCTTTAAACAAAATAAACATTATGAAAAATCTGTTATATATCTTACGCAACGCAACGAAATATTTTCTTTAAAGATGAATGAGCAAATATATTCGTGATTCGTTTCACTACTTATTAGAATCGTTAGTATAATGACCCATTTCATCACGACACGAATAATAGCCTTTTGATTCGAAATCAAACATGGATTTTAAGTAATTGTAACAACAAGAGTTGTCACGCGACTTGTGTTCGGCGAGAACCTAAATCCTCGCGTCCCTCCGCGCCGCGGAATTCGAAATCCCTTGAACAAATACAGATATTTCATTCGAAGCATTTGTCTGACGATTGCAACATAACTATGGCAACTCATCTTCGACGCGGCGGTGTTTTCGTAACGACGACAAATTCAAAGACACAAGAAACCGTGATCGCAATAGAATTATCGCTTATTGATTTAACGGATTTGAAAAGGACGCATTTAAGCGCCTGAATAATGTTGATATTTCATTTTCTGTCGGGGTAAATCACGCCCGGGTGAAACTGGGACCATTCGGCGAATTACGCAACAAATTGGCACAATAACGAAGAAGTGTATTCATAATTATTGTCGCGCAAATATTTTTGTTCGAATTCGAACAAAATCGTTGCGAAGGCGTGGTGCTCTATAGCACATTAAACGCAACGATTAAGGATGCGAGTTTTCATTGTCAATTCCGTGTTAATATTTATTCAATAAACGATAAATCTCGATAACATTGCAACGGTATCTAAAGTCGAACACGATGAGCATTTACCCGATTGTAGGGTAAAAATTGATACCAATTGATTCTCCTTTCTGTCTTAGCTTTACAGTTGACCCGGCCGGTCGCCTTTCAACCCTGTACTAATACTTGTTTTTGAAAAATGAACCGGATTTTTTAGCCTACACATTGACGTTTAATTATTGAACCAATTCTAATATTCGTGCGTTTGAAATGTTTTAAAACATCGCACATAAACTGCTTTCTATAACTAATCAAAGTATGTACAAGCTCAACAGCAATTTTTTTTTCTAAACCATTTCTGTACTAGAATTTTCCCTTTTCAATTGCTTTTTCTGCTTTTTGTTCCAAGGCATTTTCTCGATCATTCGACGCAAATTTACACTTTGTTAACGAAATTTTGGATGGACTGATATCATATTGATGCTACGTTATTCTTTTGGCACGGGTTCAAATTAATCTATTTAGGTAAAAAATCGACTGTCTAGGGAAATAGTATTTGGTCGTAAATTTTCCTGTTAAAAAGCTTACTTTCCAATCATGTATTTCGTTTAAAAAGAAATTCATTGAACTCGATCTGTATTTCGATTTCCGATTTCAAAATCAAACCCCCTGTTTCGCTCCCGGCAGGACACAACATTCAAATCAATCCGAATTAATTAATCGGTCAAATACACAAGAGGGACAATCCCTATTTCAAAATAAAAAAGCTAGTTTGATAACCATCGCATGATCGTTGACAAACAAGAGATTTATTTTCATCGGTCTTTTCGGACAAATTCCGCTAATTGCCTTCGTCATTTAACCGATTTTAAAAGGAAATGAAATCGTGTCCGGAACAGCGGGAAGGCAATAAGTCGTCTGCAGGCGCATTGTGCTGTCGAACGGAAAGATAAATACGGTTGCGTCGGGGCGCGATCTTTTCCGCGCGCTGTCGTCTGTCTTTTTATGGCCGGCGGCGTGATGTTTGTTTCTGGCGGTAATTATCATTCACCGATGAGAGTGGAATTCGCGCCGTAGAATCTGCGCTCCGAGATTTGCCGGCCGATCGGAGATAATAATGCATTAAGTGATGCGCGCAGCGTGCGCCTCCGGGCGCTTCGCCGTCTAGATCCAGAGAATGCAAATTGCCCGTTCTTTATGTATCAAAGAATGAAAATGACGGCGAAATTAAGCTCGTTTAAACTCGTCGAGCGTTCGGTCGCGCAGCGATGTTATCAAAGGCGGCTAAAAATTATTTTTCCGCATGGTGCACGTTCATAAAATTTCAAAAGCGCGCTCGTTTATCGACGCGTCATTCTGTATTACGCGGAAATGAAAGTAATTCGGTCAAAAGAATTGAAAAGCTACACAAATTAGGAACAAAAATAAGATTTTAGCCAGAACATCTTCATGTCTAATTTCCCAACGATTATAATTTTGGACAAATAGTAGATGTATTATAGTGTAAATACATTTTGTTTGTTTCAGGAATTAATTTTTATGAATACATTTTTCACATTTCTTGCCAGAAACGATTCAGCCGTGGCCAATGAATAAAAAAATAAATGAATGTATATTTCTAAAATTTCAAATTTGAACAAATACAGGCAAAAATGGTATGATGTTATCATTACTGTTGAGTTAAAAAGTAGACCCAGCCGGCCGCCTATCTACCATGTACATTACTTTTTCTAAATGATGCTGGCAGAACTGAACTGATTGCAGATGTTATCGAAGTTTAAAAAATGGCCCGGCCGATACGGAGAAACATAGGCTCTTTTCATACATTTACACGTAACGCTAAAACCATTCTTTTCGCGACTGAAAATGCAAACAATGTACTAAACTATAAAAACTATCATTTGTGTTTCGCAGTGGTATCGATACATTTGACATAATAGATAGTTTTCGTGGCGGCCGCCAAGCACCACTTAAGCCTCCATCAAATCTCGTAAACAAAATTTGTAACGTATTTACCCAATAGAACTAATACAAATCGAATTGATCAAAGTTTCAATGGGACTCCTTGTTGGATCTCACCGGGCGCTTTTCAGCGGCATCTTTAGTGCACGTGTTTCATTATAGACGGTTTGTAACCGGGTTATATCATTGTTTTCATAAGGCAATTAGAGGCCAGTCGCGAAACCAGCGTGGATTAATTTGTCAGAAACCAGGCGCCAATTATGTTCAATCAGCGGACAGATGCTTGCCTAACGGCACATAATACGTATTACAAACCACTTGAGGAGCCGGTATTGACAAGACAACGGTTCATCGGGGACGAACCGATAATCCACCAGCGGGGAACGTTATGTAATCACCTGTCGGAACAAGGGTTCGTAAACACGGATCCGAGTGGCGATCGTGTTGACAGTTCGCGGTCGACGTCGCTATACTCCACATGCGATAATTAGAAGATTAATCGTTCGGTAACGAGGGAATTGATTATTGATTGTTTAATAATCGCCTGCTGGGATCCTCGCTTGCCAGAGCCACTTGTCCATCGCGAGCAATATTGACGCATACGCGGGACCCCGCGATTAACATTCATTAAGCTGCAAATAACTCGAGATCTATTTCATTCAAAAGGACGTGTGTCAAGGGCGGATCTGAGATTCTTTGAAGGGGTGGATCTGAAAATTGTAATGGGCACAATTGAAAATACGAGATTTGATAAAACGAGGGCTGCCAGGGTGGCGGATTCTGGTGGCTCTCCCACAGAAGATCTTGGACAAAGCGGGGCTTTTTTGGCCCAGGGTCCAGGTGGATAAATTTCTAAACATCCCATTTTCTTTTTAAAAAAAAATCCAGACTTGGTTGGCACATTCGGAATTTCAAGGGATTCGATCACATCCCCCTAATCCGCCCTTGTATGTTTAGAAATATAATTAGCGAGTTTTGGACAGTTAAACAGTCGATGATGTAGTTTTACTAAGCCACAGAATCCAAGATAAAGCGGAGGACTATAGTTAGGTCTACCTTTTGTTTATTGCCATTTCAAGGCCTCGTCAGTTCGGCAGTTCTGCTTTTTTTTCATCTTGGTCGTAATTTTTTTTCGCAAGGACATAAATCAATCGAGGGCTATCGAGGAAAATCTATGTTTCCCATAAAATTTTTATATCCGCGGCATTGAAAATACTGATGATTTCTTTAACCCGTTTCGATGCATTCAAAGACTATATATTGCGTTGGTCATTCCAAGCATGGACTATGAAACGATTTAGAGTCCATGTTCCAAGGAAGCACTGGAAGGTGTGGGTGCAGCTCCCTATTCCAAATTAACTGAGAACGCAGTCCTGACTCTGGATTATTGGCGTTTATATATCATCATGTACGCATAAAAAATGTACACTGAACAGAACAATTTAGGGGGTAACACAAATTTAGTCGAACGATACACAATTTGTTCATAAATATACATGAAAATGACTTTTAATCCGGATTTCCCATAAACCTGATGAATTTTGTTGGTGCCAAATGATCCGAATTAAGCGGGTTCTACTGAACATGCATTTAAGATAAACGAGGACGGTAAAAAGCATTTGAAAGAAGAGAATCCCGGCTATGGAGATTTACGATTAAAATGCGAATAATCTCACGCTTGGATGCATAATCTTCCAATAGGAGTACTCGGAGTAACTCGGAGGAAGAGTGTTTTTGAATGCTGAAGAAATTGTGTTAGTGAGCGAAAGCGACTCGACCAGTTCACTGTTACATATATATGTATTCGTTTTATAAACATTTTTATTTATTGAAAAATCGCCGACTGAAGAAACGTAATATTTACGATTTGTACACTGTTATGATGTCGTAAGTCTAATTTGAATCTAAATGAATTCCGCGTATTCTTCAATCAATGAATCTAAACTCGTAAGTGTAGCTTGGGCCACTTGAAAGTTTGGCCTAAAAATTGAATAATAACCGTTGTAAGTAAGTTGATAGAATGGCGTTTTCGTTTTGGACATATGTATTTGGGTAAAATGAAAACGTATGTGGTTTTATCAGGTGAACCGTAGACTTTAGGTGAACTACATGCTTTGGATCAGTGAACTTTTAGTAGGTTTATCCATGGGCTTTAAGGAACGTTTTAGAGTAATGGTTTATCAGATGGAAACACAGATTTGTTTTCGTAAGGCCTTATTATATAAATATATGTTCATTACGGTACTATAAAAAACCCCTGTAAAATCCACGTGTTGGGCTGGCCATAAGCCAGAATCAAGGCATCGAGTGCCCTCGACCGAGCCGCAATTATGTATATATCTACATGTACAAATAAATGAGTAAAACCTAATAGACCTGCGTTTTTTAAACTTTCGATAGAAGTGAATATATACAGTTCAAATAATCGCCGATGTTGCAATACATCATAAACAATGGCTGTTTAGTAGAGACAAGATAATGAACACAATCAACCTAAAAAATTAACGAGTAAACAACCATATGACCATTGCGCAGTGTGTGCTTCACCACGCTTTTAAATCTATTGTTTTTGGCAACAGTTCATTTCGTAGCTCGTGCGTCCGATAAAAATATATATATACCCGAAAAGGGAGCGAGGAAGCTTTGTTTACGACTTTTTCAAGTCAGATATGTGTATCATAGTGCATTAAAATTCAGATAGCTGACACATCAGTTCACGGAAGTAATTCTAACATTTTTCGGCAAGGAAAAAACCACGAATGTACTTAGTAAACTCATAATGAACAAACTTCTTAAACCCAAAGTTATTTAGTTAGAGATCGTACCTTTTCACTGAAGTATGCCTTTAAATGTCTCCATGCTTCGAAGTTTTTCGATGGATTCCATTATTCTCGTGTGTTGTGTTCGTGAAAAATATCTATCTTGCTATCAATCGTCAACACCGTGAAAAGTGATCCGCGTTAGGATATCTTGCATGAACTATTTCGACGTTTTCTTCACGAAAAAGCCACCACAATGGATCGATACATGATAAAAAATAAATGCATTTATAATATTGCGATAAGAATTCAACGGTGAACTACACCTATATATAAATAGCAACAAACATGTAAATATATTACAAACTTATCCTTCTAAACTTAGCATCGTCTATAATTAAGAGATACACGTATCACGCTTTTGACGCAAACAAACTTCATCATGAGTACCGATAAAACATATATAATAATATACGTCATCTTCTTTTCTTGGATTTGTTTTTCTCATCTGCTTCGTGCCACCTTCGTTTTAATTTACCTTTTTGCCAAACAACATAGTTTTAAACACGGCCTTTTTACGTCACGTATTTTCTGCGATCAGATTTTCTCCGCAAATCTCGTGATGATATTCGGTGTTGTTGTCTATATATGTGTGTAATGAATTTGAGCTGATTTCATGATGGAATACGATTTTCCTATAGAATTGAAGGGGATTGTGTTATACACATCCCTCATTTTTCTATGAAATAAAAAATGAAACTTTTTATACTGGGATGGGGCGCTTAGTTCGCCCTTGTTCAATAATTCGAAAACTCATTTTACCTTACGAAACCTATCGAATACCTTCTTTAAAGTTTATAAACGTGTATCTCTATCTGAAAATCGAGTAGATGCACGTGGAGAACACACCTTTTATTTCGCCTTTAATTTCAACTTATTGTAATATTTCTCTTGAAGCTCGAGATTTTTCCATCAATTCGAGCATGGACGTATAAACTAGTTTATATTATGTGTCCACGATTTGAGCAATCGAAAGAGAGAATCATAATTCCCGCGTGATTTCGATTCCGTAGCGGATTTTACTTTTGCACGAAGTTAATTCCGTGGGGCGCCGAACGAGACAAATATGATTGGAGAATTGGGCAAAATCCAGGTGGGTGATGGAGGCGATAAAGATTTCTCAAGCCTCTGAGTTTGCTGAGGGCCCGTTGAAGTATTTCGCTCTCGAGGGGGTAATCAAAAATATCAGCAGTATAGTAAATTTTTCTCAAATACTTCACGTCTAAAAAACGACGCCGGATAAAAAATGCATCAGCAAGTGTCTAAAGTCGAGGCACTTCTAGGTACTTCTTGGAAAAGTGTATTATTCGCTCGAGAAAGTTTTTCGAATATCCAGGGTATAAGTTAGTGAAGTTAAGGAATGAAGGGAGGTATTCTTAATCTGACTATCGACTCCTCGCCCATACTGCAGACGGCTTCGACGGCACCTGCAGAAGATTATTTTTTGGGATGAAATTACACTGGAGAAGTGCCGTTTTTACAAAGCTGATAAGAGAGTTGTGTCTCGAATTAAAGAATCTACAATCGTATAAACTAAAATTGGCGAATGTATGTCTTCAAGAGTTTCCATATCGAATCCCCATATATCTTTAATTATGTATCCAATTATGAGTCGACCTGTCCGAAATTACTAGGGATTTAGTCAAGTTAAACCTTGTTTCAAAGGAGTAATTCATTGACCCGCATTCGATATACATAATTCTTGAGGTTAATTATAACTTGAAATGCAAATGTAAAAACATTATTTTTTCGAATTGGCCAGAAGAGATCAACAACTCGCTCTTAAGGTCGTTGAACGCTGTATATATATTTCCGCCTGAGCAGGAATTTGTCTAATCGTGATTTCGACGCTAGTTATGCGTAGAATCTGAACCAACTTTTGCTCGCCGACAACTTTCATCTATTTTTAAAACTAAGAAATGTATTACATATTTCAGGTCCGCGACTTTTATTACACTTCCGCAGTCGGCACGAATTTTTATCTTTGATGAACTCATAACGCACTTAAACTTGGTTGTCTGACAGCATTTTTCCAGGTGAGTAGAGTAATCTAAAATTTTTAGGAATCATCGTTAAAGAATATGAATATAGTCTGTTCGGTCCGACCATGGACGTATAAACTAGTTTATACGTCCATGGTCCGACCAAAAACGTCAGACCAGGCCGGAGCCAAATTTTAGCACAGAACAAATGATCATTGTATAATTATAGATAAGAAAAATAAGATTTTTTAAAAAGGTATGTTTTAAGGCAAGCTTTAAAAGAGTCAACCGAGAGACTTTCACGGATGTTGGTTGGAAGAGTATTCACAAATGAGGAACACAGTAGCTGAAGGCACGGTCACCGGGTTCTGTCTTGACTAGAACGAAGTATCGAGTCAGTGGTATGCGTACGAGTGCGCTTTCTAATTAGGCACGGGCCAAATTTGCCTCGAGCCTGATCCGTGCCAATTTGGTCCGGGCATGGACGTATAAACTAGATTATTTTAGTTTATACGTCCAAGGTCCAGGCGAAATCGTCTCCGTGTGATCGCAGCTATGATATTTTACCCGGTGTGATCTTACCCAATAGAAAGTAAATTGGTCCCGTATAAACTCGCAGCTGCACTACAAAATACCACAATGCCGGTAATAGCCGGAGTTAAGTGATTTATTTCCCCTCGCTTGGAAATTATTTACAAATTCTTCGCGTGTATAAAACCAACTTCCTATAGTGACAGGTAGAAGCTTTGTTTCCTCATTAGAACCTTTTGTTGTTCTCCGCGCTGCGAGAAGACATGTCGGAAAAAATCTCCAACCTCCAGCCGCGGTAGAGAAACGTGAGCAATATCCACGTGCAGGGCGGCTATGCCTCCCGGAATAGAAGTTTTGATGGGATCGGGGAGGCGAAAGGGAAATCTCAAGCCGCGATCACACGAAGACGATTTGGCCCGGATCAGGCCCGAGTCAAATTTGGCCCTAGAGAGCGCGTTCACACGCGAACTACTTAAGCTAAATACGTACTAAATATTGCGCAAATAAAGTGAAGTGAGTAACTTCTGGAACCAGTTGCAATTCATGCGCAATAATTTGATCCGAGCGAAAATTCAGGCTCAGGCCTGACGACGTTTTTGGTCGAGCCAAACAGGCACGGCCCCCATTTGAACAGGGTTCATATTGTTCAGGGCTTAATTTGGCAAAATGCTCGTGTGATTGCAGCTTATATCTCCAAAACTGTTTCTCTCTTCATTGCACACCGAGCCTTGGAAGGCCTTGAAGCGGTTTCGAGATGGACGGAGCGCTAAGGTGTTTTACAGGAATGGTGTGGGGTCAAAGCCCCACTGCTCCGAAGCCTTTGGTTACGTAGACGTGGTGTCACTGCCTTTGTTCTTCCGACATGGTATATGTTGTAATTCATATAGATCTTCTATCAATTTTCAGTCGAGAACTTCTATCCACTGCCTCTTTCCTTTCTGGGATTCGAACCTGACGGCATCGCAAGACTGCTACTATAGCCTATATATATGAAAATTATATGAAAATTTGCAGCTGTCTGGTTCCAATCCCAAGGAAGACAAGGCATGGTGAAACAAATTTTGAATTTCTAAACAATCTAAATTGATTAAGGCTAACCTTTTATACTGAAGTGAAAAGGAACGAAATAAAAACAACAAAATATAATCATATAATCAAAATAAATATAATCATTTAATCAAAATAAAAAGGAACAAAATATAATCATCAAAAACTCATATATAAATATATAAATAATATATAATATAAATATATAAATATTTTATATATAAATTATTACAGATTTTTTATTTGCAAAAACAGGGTGGAAAAAAGAAATATAATGTTAACTGTTAAGAATTTTCATGATTAACTAAGATAACATACTTTTCTCGTTTCTAAAACAAAATAAACATAACATCGGAATGCACTCTGAAAGGTCTAATACTGTGTCCTATAGTTATCGGAATGGGCAGGTAACAAAAATTCAGACCGGTATAAACCCAGCTTCAAATGGCATACTAGTAATTGGAATTACATTTAATGAAACGCGAAAACTAATTCTGCTTTAGTTTCAAGGACGGATATTTTCTCAGGCAATTCTTTTGTCTTTACAAGCAGTAATATCGACTTAGATGATATCTATGTTGTTGGGGGATAGTCTCACAATTCTATTCATAATTACTTCGATTTAGAAATTTACGTTCAAGTACAACAATATGAAACTTATATTAGAATACATGTACTTATACTTTTAATACATCTTTGAAACATAGGAATTTATTCATTGCTGAATTGGAAGAATTTCGACTTCATCTTCACAAATCTGAAGTTTATATCTACTGCACTATAGGTTGCGTTTTCTAAACTAAGTCAACAACTACACATGCACACTATTGACAATCGAATTTCTTTGTATCTAACTAATCTGAATATTGTAAACCGTCAATTCATTTTGCATTTCAAAATTACTACATGATATGATCAAAAAAAATTAACAAGATTTCGTATATTTTCTCTTACAATATATTATATGATTACACTATATGATAACTTGAATACTGTTAAAACTTATCACAAAACATCATGAAGAATAAATGAATTCAGAGGGTAATTATAGTGCTTAATTAATTGTCCTTTATGCTTCCTGAAATAATTGATACTTCTTGAATTTGAGTTCTTCGAATTCCGATGGTAGGAATTTCGTAAAATTTAAGTGATAATTCTCATTTTCATGGGAACAAGGAACAGTTGCGAGTTAAAGAGTTAACTCTGCAAGTTGAGATCAGTTCATTTTTGATTAGTTAACCCCGAGTCAAATCTTAACTCGCGACTGTGGAACCAGGTCCTGTATCATTGGGATTTATTTCTCAGGTAATTTGGAAAGTCTGAGTCACAGGAATGCTGACATTGCTTGATAGGAAAACCATCCTTACATAGGTCATATTATAACTAAAGAGTATATATTAATTTGTTTATGGAAAAATACAGTGCATCTCGCCTAACTCAAACTTGGACCCTGGACATGACAACTTGACAACTTTCTGATCCTTAATTCGGACTTGTGTAAGGAAGCGATAAAGGGCCTCAAGTTGTCGCGTTCCAACTCGAGAAGTCGTCATATTTTATGTCGGCATAACGCGATATATCGCGTCAAGTCGACATGAATATGTCGACATATCGTGACGTTTTCACGACAAATTTAGCTTTTTCGCCAATTTTCCACGAGACAAGCCATCATTTGAAGACATTAATAGTAATAGCCAGTAATATGACGACTGAGTATCAAGTCGTCATGAAGTAGACTTGTCGCGAGGAGAGTGGTCGAGAAAAACGAAATATGTCGTCAAAACATCACGATATGTCGACATATTCATGTCAACTTGACGCGATATATCGCTGTATGTTGACATAAATATGATGACTTAGTTGGAACGCGACATCTCGAGGCCCTTTATCGCTTCCGTACTTGTGCTTAACTCAGACTAATCTCGAAGGTTCCAGTTCGGCCGAGTTAAGCGAGGTTTACTGTAGTTGAAAAAACATTAAAAACTATAAACATACAAAATTTTGCACAAACACATCACTGAGAAACCGATTTTGAAATACTTAAAAGGTTTACAAAACACTAAAATGAAAAAACTAAAACTCATAAGGAAAAAAACTTTCAAAGGATATGTAAGGTCAATGAAATGTTGCTGTTCAATATGTAATAAATGTAATAAATTTACACCTGCTACAAAATAGAAAGGAAGTATGTTAGATTACATAATTTCTCAATAATCGACTTATAACGATTTGGAAGTGACATTGAAATCACGCGCACCAGGGTCTTATTCATAGAAAGCAAATGCGTTATCCAATAGAACTAGTCCATACAGAAGCAATAAAGGGCCTCGAGTTGTCGCGTTCAAATTCGACAAGTCGCTATCATTTTCCTCGCGACAAGTCGACATATTCATGACGACTTGAAACTCAGTCGTCATATCACTGGCGTCCTCATCTTACATTTCGACGTGTCTTCAAATGACGGCTTGTCCCGTGGAAAGGGGCGAAAAAGCGAAATTTGTCGTGAAAACGTCACGATGTGTCAACATATTCATGTCGACTTGATGCAATATATAGCGATATGTCGACATAAATATGGCGACTTGTCGAGTTGGAACGCGACAACTTGAGGCCCTTTATAGCTTCCGTAAGTCCACCTAACCAGTGGTTATACAGCTTGACGTATATGCATAGCACTGATTTCAAATTTATCCACGCATTATTTTCCATCCGAATAATCAATTTTCATAGTGGAATCGTAGTCTCATATGATTTGACTTAAGATAAAAAATTGTCAGCGACAATCTCGCTTGAATTAATGCGAAGTAGTCCATAACAAAGCGAAAAACGTAATAGTTCTCTCGAGTCAAACGCGTAACGAAAGATGACAAGTCCTGACATGACGACAAATCGATAAGTTTAAAACTAATGACAACACACACATTGCGACCGAACGAGAAGTATTCACGCACGCACGAACGATCACTGAATAATTATGGCCAGGTAAAGCGCCGAGGAAAGAGAGCAGTGCGATTGAATTTCACCGTCGCCGCGACACAAGAGAAACATCATCGACGAAAGGGTTTTAATTACTCCGCGCGCGGCGGTGAATAGAATCATCTTATCACCCGAGCGAACGGTCGATACAGAGCCATTCCGTCGTCGACTTAGCCGGTATCTTTCCGGTGTTTATCGATTGTTGCGTGTATTGTTTCGTCGACGCACAAAGACCCCATCGCCATCGAGGACGACGACATCGCGAGCATCGACAGTGGATCGGCTCCAGAACAAAGGCGAGGCATCTGCTGGCCACACAGCCTGATCGACGCTAATACTACTTTCTTCAATAATATCAATTAAGCAGCTTAATGCATTGCTAATGATGATAATACAGCTTGTTATTGTTAATTTCAAATGTTTTAGAGCTGCTTATTGAACGATTCAACTCGTAATTGGTCATATCCTTTTTTATCAGAGAATGGCCGACGTAACCGCGCAGCCTGCAGAAAAAGTATGAAGGTGGTTTGCCTTAGTGGTAGGCTTTCCACTTCTATCTCTTCATCTCAGACTGCAGTGCAAGTGATTCTTCGTATCTGGAAAGACCTTCATGTATCTCGCACCTCCAGGTCGAACGATCCATGGCCAAGGATTCCAAATGGGTGAGGTCGATATTCATGGCTTTTAGGTCCTTTTTGCAAACATCTTTGAAACGTAATCGTAATCGTGGTCTGCCGGGTGGACGTTTTCCCTCTGACAGCTCCCCATAGAGGAGGTCCTTGGGGATCCTGTCATCATCCATTCGCCGTAGATGCCCAAGCCAGCGCATTCGTTTTTTTTCAGCAGCGTGTACATGCTGGGGATTCCAGTTCTAGGATGCTGTAGTTTGTAACTTTATCCTGCCAAGTGATTTTCAGGATGCGTCGACGACATCGTAAGTGAAATGCATTTAGTTTTCTTTCCTGACGTGCATAAAGGGTCCAAGACTGGCTGCCATATAAGAGGTTTATCAAAACGCATGCTTCATAGACCTGAATCTTGGTGTTGATAGTCAACTTGTTGTTCGCCCACACTTTTTTTGTCAGCCTCGCCATGGCGGTAGCTGCTCTTCCAATACGTCTCTCGACCTCACCATCAAGTGATAGAGTGTCCGAGATTTTTGAGCCAAGATATACAAAGTTGTGGACAACAGCCAGTTGATCGTTCGAGATGCTAATGTTTGGGGGAGAATCTACATTTTGACCCATGATCTTTGTTTTCTTCAAGTTGATGGTAAGTCCGAAATCATCACAGGCATTGTTGAAGCTTGTAATAAGTTGTTGGAGGTCTTCATTTGAGTGGGCAACAACTACTGCATCGTCTGCATACAGGAGGTCACGAATGCACTTCAGTCGGACCTTGGACTTAGCTCTTAGTCTGGAGAGGTTGAAAAGTTTTCCATCTGACCTAGACCTGAGGTAGATCCCTTTAGTGCCAGATGGAAAAGCACGTTCCAGCATAACTGAAAAGAAGATCCCGAACAAGGTTGGTGCCAAGATGCAGCCTTGGTTCACTCCACACTGGATGTTGATGGTCAGGCCTTCAGAGACTAGTGTGCCCTGCATATTTGAATAGAAAGATCTGATGATGGTAAGGAGTTTTGGTGGACATCCAATCTTTAGGAGAATCCTAAACAATGCATCCCTGTTCAAATGCTCGAACGCATTTGTCAGATCTAAAAAGGCGATGTATAGTGGCTGTCCCTGTTCCCTGCATTTCTCCTGCAGCTGTCTGAGAGAGAAGACCATATCAATGGGGGATCTGTTTGCTCTGAACCCGTACTGAGATTCTGGATAGACTCTCTCAGATAGTACTTGCAATTTCTTGAGAATGACACGAGTGAATAACTTACCAACAATACTGGGGAGAAAGATGCCACGGAAGTTGTTGCAGTCCTTCCTGTCCCCCTTTTTATACAGTCTGATGATGTTGGTATCTTTCATGTCTTGTGGCACCTCACCTTCTCTCCAGCATAGGCACAAGAGAACATGGAGTTCAGAAAGTAAGGCCTTTTTGCAGCACTTTAGTACCTCAGCGGGGATGCCATCTTTTCCGGGAGCTTTTCCATTAGTAAGGGTATCCAAGGCCTTACTGAGTTCATCAAGAGTTGGCTCTGTGTCCAGCTCTTCCATTAACACAGGTCGAGAGTTGATCGAATTCAGGGCTTCTTCTGAGACCATGTTCTCCCTGGAATATAGTTTGGTGTAATGCTCAACCAACCTCTGAATCGCCTTATCTGCAGGAGACTTCAGGAGAGCAGTTTTCTTATGCATTGGGCTGAAGGCTTGCTTGATACCATCATACATTTGCTAGATCTTGCTTCTGTCAGCTGCTTCTTGTATTTTACCGCAGAGCTCCCGCCAGTACTTGTTAGAACATTGCCTAGCACTCCGCTGGACTTTGTTCCGGGCAGACCGTAGCTTTTGCAGGTTTTGCAGGCTTGGGTATGCTTTATAGGTAGCCAAGGTATTTCTTTTCTCTTTTACGATGGGGGTCATTTCTGTAGAATGGGCCTCAAACCAGTCTGCTGACTTATAGGTCTTTTTACCAAAAGTGGATAAGGCAGAATTATACACAGCATCGCTAATGTGTTTTAATCTTTCACAGGAACTGGCACCAACTGGGTAAGAGAGAGCTTGTTTAAGTACATGTTCAAATTGGTTCACTTTCTCCTGGTTGTGGATCCCCCCAGTGTCAATACAAGGTCTGCCCTCCTTTTTCAAGAAGTATTTTCTCTTTGCTTGGAGCTCGACCATACTGCCTACTAAAGAATGGTCGGTATCACAGTCAGCACTCTGAAAACTACGCGTGATCTTGACACTTGATAAGCTAGTGAACCTGGTGAGAATCAGGTCCAGCTAGTGCCAGCGTTTGGACCTGGGATGCCACCAAGTGCCTTTGTGTTGGGGTTTCACATCAAAGAACGTGTTGGTGACACAGAGTTCATGGTTGCAGCAGAGTTCTAGCAGGCGTTGCCCATATTCATTTGCCTTGCCTAGGCCAAACTTACCCAAACAAGTGGGCCACGAGTTGTTGTCAGCACCAACTCTGGCATTGAAGTTACCAAGGATGAATAATGGATCCTTCACTGAAATTCTGGCAATGATGTTAGATAGGTCATCATGGAATTTGTTTTTCACCTCTGCTGAGGAAGCAATGGTTGGTGCGTATACATTGATTAGGTTAACTAATCCTACTGAGGTATGGTGTTGGAGCCATAAAATTTGTTCAGTTCCCTCTCGTCGCAAGGATATAGAATCCGCCAGTATGTTCTTGATGGCGAATGCCACTCCATGTTCCGTGGTCTTATCTTCTGGTTCTTTTTAATGCCAGTAGAAAGTGAAGTTTTCTTCTCTCACAGGTTCGTAGCCTTGAAGCCTGGTCACCTGGAGAGCGACAATGTCCATCTGCAGTCTGCTCAGTTCGAAGTCGATGACTGCTGTCTTTTGCAGATTTTCATGGAGACTTGGTGACAATGTCCTGACATTCCATGTGCCCAATTTAAGGGCAACAGTTTTCTGTTTTTTTAAATGTTTCTTCTTGTAGTTGCTTGGTGCACAGTTGAACACGAACCGTCTGTCGGTTTTCACCCTAAACCCCACGCACCCAGTGAGGTTAACGGACCGTGGCGAGGTAGCACCTAACTGGCTGGGGTTTGCCCAGCTTGAGGCGGGCGGTAGCTGCCCAATGGAGCGCGATGACCCCTCCCACCGCCAAAAGCAGCCCCTGGCGTCACACTCTACGCCAATTGAGCAGATGACTTAGAACCGGTTAACTGCTGCTTCCCGTGTTGAGTCAACGCTACAGAGCGAAGCTGGAGTGTCCTCTCCAGTGTCTGGGTAAATAAATATGGAGGAGAAGTTGATACCCGCAACTAGTCCTCAGTTCCACTTGGCTGTTTGAAACACGTGCAATATGGGAACATCGCATAAAAAGTGGACACTTGTCTCCACTACTGCTGTTTAATGTTGATAGTGAGACTTATATAGTGTTACTAGAGAAATATAGTATCCAGTCAGAATTTACCGACAATGGATCGTGCACAATATGATAAAGTGCACGAGGCTGGGTAAATGTTTTCAGTGAAACCATGAGCATCGCCAGGCGATGTCACTGTCCAGTTTGTAATAGGCCTAATGAGGTATCACTGGGGGAGAAGCTGTTACCCATGCAGCAACTCCTGTCTCTCCACTTCGCTGAAATAGGCCTAAAACCAATGGAAACGCAAGGCATTTACAATTGGTTGCTCAAACGAAGTCGCAGTTTTTCCTCAGGGTTGACTCCCGAAGCCTTTCCCGAGACCGGGTATCCCACAAGGCAGTGGGGGTTTGGACTCAGGGTTTTCCTTCCCCTAGGTGAATTGCCTTTCTGGGCTGAGGAGCCCCACCTACCTCAAGCTGCTGGTTTTGAGGCGCCAGAGACTCGCCTTTCGCCTTCTCCTGTTAGTAAAAGCAGTTCCGCCCGGCTTACAGAATAAGCCATACGAGCAGGCCAGGAGTCGGACTTGGTTGTCAGAGGCTGTTTGAGACGCCTGCTGTATGGGAGCATTTTGTAGGAAGTGGGCGCTTATTTCCACTACCACAACCCGGCAATGACAACCATTAGGAACCTTACTAATACATATGTATATTAAATCAATGGAGGATCCTGGGATCTTACATGTATTTCAATTGAATTTGAGACAATTTGTTCTCTGGAAAATGTTGGCCTTAAGTGAGCAGTAGCATTAAAAAAGATGGCATTAAAATGAATTGATTCTATTCGATTGTAATTCAAGTATCATGATTATATAGCCGCGGTCACACGAGTCATATTTGGCCCATACTCAAATTCGACCAAGAATAACACAGGTGCCAAATGAGCCCGTGCCTGTTTGGCCTGAGCAACGACATTAGACCAGACCCAAGCCCAACCTAAGCCTGGGCCAGATTATTGTGCGTGAATTGCTACTGATTCCGGTAGTGGCGCACTGCGCTTATACCTCGATTGTATCTAAATGATCACTGATATGATGAAAATAATGATAATACCAATGGTTAGACATGAATTCAGTTGGCATTGAGCACAAATTAAGTTATTTCAAGTATACAAAATCTGCAGCGTTTTATGTAAACAAAACTGCTCTTTTATAGATTAATATTGTTTCTCAGCACATCCTTTACCCTTACTTTCCGTTCTTATAAAGTAAAACTGTTGTTTTTATAGAAATTGACATTTGTATAGAGTATGATTAGAGAAAAACCCAATAATGCTTACACTGATAATGCGTGTACATTTAAGGTGTATTCATCCCTGTGACATCACACGCACAACAATAAGTAAGTGTGCGCTCTGAAAAATTCATGCACGTGCTATTTATTCTTAAAACCCATATATCAATTCAAGTTCAGGTTTTATAGAAAAAATAACATTTTTTACTGGTATCTGGGTTAGTAAACTATTGAATAAGATCATAATAGGCATTTGGATACATTAAGCACTACTTAATCTTTGAGCGTTGTTGAGTATAGAGAGTGGTTTACGTGTGAATGTGCTCTCTTAAAAGGCATTTGTTTTTGACTTTGGATCAAAATCATCTCTGCGTGATCGTGGCTTTATGCCAATTGAATACTTTTATCGAATACTAAGTTTGACACTCGAAGTGCGCAAATACAAATCCCCACAATGATCTAAAATCATTATTGTCAACGTTTTTTCGAATCATCATTTCAAGTTAACTGAAGTGCTTCGGTGCGTTTTGAGGTGCTTCAGTTAGGGCGCAAATGAATCTCAAATTAGAGCTTAACTTTTATCGGAATACACATCTGAACAATCAAGCACGCACACAGCTAGTCACATGAAGGGCAATTACAAAATCAATGGTTTATTCAGCTTAACCTCTATTGCGAGCCTCTAGCACTTGCCTGCTCAATGTTGTCCATACTCATTATCCAGAAAAAGGAACAACTACATCTAAACAACCTCTCTCATCTGATCTTGTCATCTCGCTCATCTCTACCTCACATCTGCAAATGAATACAAATACGATAACATCTTCATCGTCTCGAAAGAAATAAGAACGCATAAATGATTTAACGATTTAACCAATTCGATACAACGGATGCGACAAATTGATTTAACACGCCGATCTCATATATTATTAACAAGATCCCTTTGTGTTTAGCGACGTTTTAACCGGGAATTGCGCGACGACTACAACAGATAATCTGACAATCGAGGTGTTTCGGTGTGAGATGAATGCTTAATTAGAAAAGCAAATAACGTAGCCGATGGTGAGAGTCAGACGTGGGTATTGTCTGGAAAATCTGTCGGACAAGCAATTCAATTCGATACATTGCTAGCGCTTCTCTGACACCTGGTTCTCACCCATGACATGCCAATCGATTGTGAATCTTCGCCAGTCGGTTTCATTCATTGACGTCGATCGTCAATCAGTGAAAAATCATTATTATGATTTGATGATGGCGGATATGGGCAGAATTTGAACTGCCACCTGTCATTGGGAATGCAAGGGCACGATGCTGCTAGAGGGTGTCTTGGGGGACTCTATTTCATTTTCAAAGGGTCCATTAGACCGTTCTTTTACTATTTGGAATACAGATATTACTTTCTTTAAAGAATTGAAGGGTGAAGGAAAAACTTTTAATCATTCAAGTATTTTCCGCTTAAAAGCAGGACTACCGAAGAAATAAAATGGAACATAAATTGTGTTGAATTGAATTCAAATGATGAAAGAAATGAAGAAAACTAAACTTTTTACAAATAATGAGGTCAACAAAATTAAGATAAAAATAACTGATAATGATTAACAATGTTTTTGGAAAAAATGTTTTTGGCGGAATTCTGGGTGGCGGATCCGTACTATAAATAATCAAAAAAGGCCTGAAGTAAAAAATTCAAGTATCCTTTGATATTCAAAGAATATTTTCAATGGGCTCAAAATCACGTTACTATAATTTTGCAGTCATCATGAATACTGATGACATTTGAAATGGATCAGGAAAATTTCAGCTTAATCGCTCATAACAGTTATGATAAATTGATTAATTAGACAAACAACCTCTGCTTGTAATCGAAATATTATTTGATAGCAGTGAACTTCTGGACACTCCCGTATCATATGAAATCGCCGCAACTAATAGTAACACGACCTCACCATTAAGGTAGAAAGTGAAGCATGAAAATCAATCTGGATGACACCTGATATCCGTATGAAACCGGTAGACTTCGTCAATTAGAATGTGTTCACTCTTATGGTCAGCGCACACAGCAACAACATGAAACAGAAATGCTCTTTTGGGCGAAGCACTTCGGAGTAGATCGCTCCACAGTTTACTGAAACGCTTGTTTTTGTGCGAGTTTTGGTCAGAGAAGCTATACAAGAAATGAAATAACCAATCTGCGACGACGAGTAGGTCACTGATAATCACAATCACTGCCATCTTGTTATCTTAAAGGTCATAAAATTACCACGTTTCCCATCACCAGTCAAATTCATTTTGCCCTCTCCCAATTTCCATTTACCATTTGCAAATTCTATTCTTCAACAAGCTGTGAAATACGTCTTCAAATGTCAAAGGCGTTCCAAGAAATTTATAACCCCTATCCCGAATTCCGACAAAAATCTTTGCTTTATCTAAGATGACAAATAACTTCTCGATTATTACTTATAAAATGGATTGCAAAAAGCTAAAATCAGTGTAAAATCAGCAGAAAAATGTACGGATGATGGAAATTTCTAAATTAAGACATGCATAAAATCTAAGATTTTGCCACCGCACGCGGAACCATCACATAAACTGTTGGAAAAAAAGCGAGAAATTTTTCCAGAACATTCAAAATCAATCGATCCCATATAAACGAATTTTTGCGAGGTTAGGAACAGTGCAGAATCGTTAGTAGCTCGAAGCGCTACTGCGCGCGTTGGTAAGAGAATGGATAACACGCCGGGGTTACATACCATTACTAAGCAACCAGGCGAATAAAGAAATCAGCTTTTTCTAAGTATTTGTACACATACCGCTTTTAAAACGTATTAAACGATTGCTTTGAAAAATTGCACTCGCAGCGGGGAATCGTTCGTTATTAAAAGTCACCGGGAGATTGTTTCGTTGCTGCAGATCGTATCAATTTTTCTATTCGCCTCAAGCACAGTTAGTAAGAAAACATTTGCTGACACAAGCATCATCCGAGGTTCCACCGCCATATTTCGCAATCGCTGCATTTCGCGTATCGTGTTGTTGCTCAAGTTAAAATCGTATTTTCCCAAGATTTCTTATGAAATCAATTTCGGTATTCAACATCTCGTATAGATAGATAGATGGATGGATGGATAGATAGATTTATAGTTTATTTCCGCAAGCAATTGTAGAAAATTTTATATTCATAAAGGATGTTCCAATGTCAGTGGTAGGTGCTCATTTAAAGCAAAGTTGCTTGAGACACCTATCCCTCACACGCATTCAAAAAAACATATACTCATCAGTCATACACACGTTCACACATTAAAATCTACAAATGGCGGGAAGCGGGAAAATATACACATATATATATATATATATATATATATATATATATATATATATATATATATATATATATATATATATATATATATATATATATAGCATATGTATATTGAATTAATAGCCACCATTTAAACGTAGATCAAACTGATTTTCATGAATGGCGTATCGAATGAATCAAACACAGAAATTTCTGATAATTACAAAGTACCGAGAAATACGATCTGACGAGCGACTGTTTCTTTGTCAATGATTTCTTTTCCGATAAACGAGCGATTTCCTAGGGATGTGTATGTGCATGCATGCGCGAACGCTAGTAAAACCTTTGAAATATGAATACCGGAATGATGATACCAGGCAAGCTTTGATCGGCCGTAATCGAATAAGGAGAATCAAACCATTTTAGGTCCACCCTGGGAACAGGTGACATGTCTTTTCCCAGCAGTTAGGTTATTCGACTCACAATCGATAGATCAGGGGTGGATTTAAACCCCACCCCAGCAAAGCTATATTGCTTACATGTTTCAAATTGAGCACAATTATTGAATATGAATGTTCAAATTATTGCATATGAATTGCCGGAAGTGATTCGCTTTACTTTGTTAAAGCTTTGCTTAGAATCAAGTAAGCGGTTTACGTGTGAACGCCCTCTCTAAATTAGCCATATTTGATTCGGGCCTGATCTGGGCCAAATCGTTTCCGTGTGATCGCGGCTATTATATCAGTGTGTCTCTAGCGCTCGCTGGTTTTACAGTGGCGTTGGAAGTGCAGCGACAGCAGAGGCGACAGCAGCAGCGAAAGCCGCGGCAATAATTTACTGAACTACGTTTTTTTTCTTTGAATACCACGTTTTTGAAGAAATTAAGTCAATTCACCTCAGCAATATTAAGAATCTGTCCAAAATTGGTGTTTGGCCGCAGCAATAAAACATTGCTTCCAACGCGCCTGTTTTATCAATGAAAATCCTTTCAGCGTTATCAGCTGGATACGCGGGTGGGTGATTATCTTCGGCCTCCCGGTATAGCACGTTTCAAGATTGCCTACTGAGTATCGTAAAGCCAGCTTGTGTCAACTGCAGTGTAGCGAATACAGAAACAACCGATCGCCGACCTAAGCAGAGAAACAACTGGTGGAAATCGTATCCAGCTTAGTCGCGTTCGGTAGCTGAAAATCAAGCACGGCCGATGTAAGCCAAGCAACGATCGGTTTCTTCTCAGTTAAGCCCGCCTTTCGAGACGGAACAAAACAGAACGTTGATCGTTGAGACACTTGACTGTAATTGGTCTGCCGTTTGATAGCGTCTCTGGGAAGCCGGCCAATCAGAGCAATCCGCGGCTCCTGTACGGCGCTATACCGAGGTAAAGAGACGGAGTATCTTCATTGTCCCGGGGTTTAACTGCGAGATTATCCGAGTAAACTGATGTGTTATGCGGTTAGCTCGTAGCGGGCTGCTGGATGGTTGACAAATTATAGCGATCGAATTATATCGAGTCGGGGCGGCGGGCATATTGCGAGTGCCCGGTTTAATGACCCGCGCAATCACGAATATAAACAAGGGCACTTTACAGGGACTTAAGTGAGTCTTTTCTTCTTCCACCCACAAGACTGCTGGCCTTTATTCTTCGAACGCGAAAAATCAAAGCAGCTTCTCCTTAAACTAGAAAACCAGCTTAGAATAGAATTCGTCGTCAAAAATAATACTATCATATTATGTTACTTGAATGATGATGTAATAATATTCAACTTGTTAGGTTATGTTGTTGGAAAATGAACTTTCTTTGGCTAATAATGATCAGTAATACTTAATAATATAGTAATGCTAATTCACTTAATTTGGTACTGGCCAAATCAGTAGATCGCTGTTCAGGACCCAGTTTCACGAAAAAGTGTAAGCTAAAAATGGTTTAGTTTGAGTTGTAGTCCACATTGAAAACATGAAGTAACCATAAGCAATCACACCAAAATATTGAGTGAAACCTTTTTTCTGGAAACTAGCCCCATATATTTGTAATTTTTTGGAATGACATTCGATTTGATTGATTCTTAAATTCGTATCCGTTCAATTTGGTGAAATATCCAGCGCCAACGCTACGGAATGAGGTGGAATCAACAAAATAGGGTTAAAGATAACAGGCGCATAGATAATATAGTGACGATGAACTTTTAATTGTCACTATGTCAACTATCCGCTGGTTAACTCATGGAGTCCATGGTTAACTCTAACCAACTTTTGAGCGACTAATATGTCAATACGAAACACAAAACGGCAAAAAATCCTATTGTTTCTACGCATTTTCATTACTTTTTAGAGGATTATCATTGTAAATTGCGTAACCCTCGCAGCGCGCTGAGAGGGTTATCTCCGACGACAATCGGGCGCTGATTCGAAACGTTATTTGATCCTTACAGCACGAATTAATTACTTTTAGCGCCGCATTTCGCGGCGTAATTAGTTTAACCGCTCGGCGCGCGCGGGTAACCGTCGACGACCTCGTAACAAAGCGCGCGAGCGCTTGTCATCGGTACATCGGAAGACGAACGACGAGCGCGTGATTAATAAATCGACGTTACTTATTACGACGACAAAAATGTCGAAAACGGCCGGGTTCTTTGTTCGCGATCAATGGCGACAAATAAACTTTCCCCGCTCGCGCGCGCGCTCGTCCGTTCATTCTTTTTTATCGACTCGACAAATAACGACAATACGAGGAACGGCAATTATACTAATGGAGTCGGAGGAGGATTAGGCCCCGGTGCGGATCTGATTACCGTTCATTCGTCGTCGTCGGTCGTCGTCGTACATTAAGGGTTATCTAACCATCGCGATGAAACGCGCGCGGAATTAAACAAGCAAATCAAATCAAAAAAACGTCGCGAAATATCATCGAATTATGTCCGCCGCGTGTAATTGACTTGAGACGTACACAAAAGGTTTAAGTCGCGAATATCGCGTAAAGCCGTCTGACAATGGCTTCCGTCTGTCTATACCGATGACTACTCGGCTCAGGGGGGAATCGCGCGCGAGAGAACGTAAGGATAGAAAACTCATTAACCGTAAATGATCATCTCTCGTACGCCCCGAAATCAAAATGCTATTAGGCGAAAATAAACTAACACCTCGTTTCTCATTGTGATCTAACTGCAGGTTAGGTCACCTTTAGTGTGGCACTAGTGTTATTAAAGAATTGACTTATATGGCTAGGTTTGGTACGTAACTATTAGGGACACCTAAACTGCAGACGCTCCCTCAATCCTGCTAAGCTTAAAAGTTGACCCGGCTGTCCACCTATCTGCCAGTACACTATACCTTACTTTCTTCAAAAATCACGATCAAGATAACAATAACAGACCCGGCAGTTATAGAAATGAACTGATTACAAATTCGATTGTAGTTTACAAAATGACCCGGCAAATTAGGAGAAACAAGGTATCATTTTTTAGAGCCGGCAGTTATAGAAATGAACTGGTTACAAATTTTATTACAAAAGTTTACAAAAGCGACCCGACAGATTAGAAGAAACAAGGCATTATTTTTTTAGCCTTACACGCGCGCGCGCAGGTGAATCGAACGGGAAAGCCGTTTAATTTCGGTGACGAGAAAAATTTCCCGTTGCACGCGCACCAATCGAATCTCCGTTACGCATTTGTCGAAAAACGAAGAAAAACCCTACCATACACGTTTCTTTTCGCGTAAAAAAACCGACGGCCATCAATACGATTTGACAGCTGCGCATACAAACGGCCTTTTTCGACGAAAATAAAACGCGCACGGAAAAACGCGTCCGCGCTGCCGACTTATTATTAAGTTCCGCTGATGTCGTTCATCGTCAGCGTTTTATCGTCGCGACAACAAAATAGCATTATAGCACAACACGGTAATGTTATTAACATCAAATGCCGCGTTCATTGTTCGAAACGGGCGATGCTCGAAGCCATGGGAATACCCCGACTGACGATGACAGCGAATATTTAGCTCGGCGAGCGCTGAAATTCTCGTAATAAAGCGAGTTTACACGGTAATAACGTAAGCAGATGACTTAATTAAGAGAAAGGATGCACGCGCGACGACGCACCGCCGATCGCGAGATTACGTGCTGTTTGACGATCCGCATAAGTATCATACGGCAGATTCAAAAGATCGGGCACGTATTATCGAGAACAGACTTCTGTTCGTTCAGAATTAATAGCAGTTCCGATTCGATCGATTAGGCGCTCTTAATAACGAGAGCTTTTTACAATATTTTCCTCTTTTCATCGGTCCTTTACTCAATTTTCATCGTCGACTTTTCGCAAGCTTTTCTCATCGAAAATTAACGACTATATTACGAACACAAGACACCAGACATCATCGCACTATCAAAAGGCGATCGCACAGACTATCGCCGCGATCACGCGGAGATGATTTTGCTCGGTGTCATAGAATGACACGCCTCCCGTTATTCATGCCCCCTTTACAATAGATCCCAGGATTAAGGGTTAGGGTTAGAGTCTACAGCCCCATTATGACTCTTCACTAATTCTGTTAATCTATTGTTGGGGGCATCCGACATGGGGGCGGGGGCATCTGATTCTATGACACAGGGCCAAATTGGCACAGAACAGGCCCCAGTCAAATTTGGCCCATGCCTGATTAGAAAGTGCGTTCACACGTAAACCACTCACTTGATACTAAACAATGCTTAAACAAAGCAAAGTGGAATCACTTTCAGAACCAGTTGCAATTTACCCGCAAACAGGTATGAGCCCAATAAGGCCCCGTGTGAACAGTTGTTCTGGGCCAAATTTGGCCACGGCTTGTACCCTACAATGGTTAGAGGGGTATATAGTTCAAGGCTGCAGCTTATTACCTGCATCAGAGATCAAGGAAATGAGGTCTTAGCGTATCATTACCTTTACTATCAGCAATGCAGTGGTATACTGATAAAGCCACGATAAGCTAGTTCAAACCCTCATTTGACTCGTTGTGATAAATACACTTGATTCTTGCAGCATATGCCTGTGCACGAAACTCATAATCATTGAATCACGAAAAGCCGACAGATTGAGCCAGTATCGAGATCATGTCTTGCATGCCATACCTTGAAAGAGCTGAAAATGACGTTAAGATGGTGCTTGGAGTAATCATTTGACTTCTCCAAAAGTACTGCTCGGAGTAATCATTTGACTTCTCCAAAAATGATAACTTCAAGGACGGTGAAGGAAATACAGTCTCGAAAAATAATAACAAGCTACGATGTAAGACATTTCAATGATTCCAGAGGCAACAAAATAGGCTTAACTTATATTAGGGTATTCTCATATCGAAAGCTAGAATCTGGCGCCGAGACTGGTTAACTATGCCTAAGTAGCAGGGTTAAATCTAAAACTGGTCTAGCCTAATTTCTGAAGAAGTGCGGTAAGAGTTTATATCAAATTCAACGGTATCAGTATAGAGAGAAATGATGAAACTTGATATCAACTGGATTGTCTGCAGCGTGATGAACGAGGCCCTGGAGATAATCCCGTACACTGTTTCTAGCTGTAGTTACCGCATGTAAGTGTTTTGCACCTGCATAAAAACAAACCTAGACTTCACTCATTTTACTCAACAGTCCGGAAAAAATACGCAAAACAATGCGCGTTAGACAATGAGAAATAAGTAAAGCATTCAGCGAAAATGAAGGTGTCACCGGGACATGATCAAAGAAGTTCCTTTAATTCGAAATAGGGATTCGCTTGCTTTCTAACTTTATACATTGGTAGGGGCTGAACCGGGGCCCAGTTGCACAGTGTGACTTAAGTCCAAAAGCGGTCTTAGACCTTATATGACACGTGCCAGTCGCTCAAAAGTCGGTTAAAGTTAACAAGTGGATAGCTAACATAGTAACAATTAAAAGTTCATTGTTACTATGGTATCTATCCGCTTGTTAACTCTAACCAACTTTTGAACAACTGGCCACTGGTCTTAAGATTGGCTACAGAACTAAGTTGGTCTTAGACTGGTCTTGAATATAACCCATGACTACGCAACTGGCCCCAGAGGTTGTCTATAAACCGCCCTCAATAATCTACATCACTCTACAGACCCTGCAGAAAATCTAAATTCACCGACCAATCACATCGGAACTAAGTCCTGCGCCATATCGCGACGATAAACGCCGTTTCAAGGGACGAGATTACAGAATTGAGACGAGCCAATCGGAAACGTGTCGATGGAGTCATGTGATTCGCACCCGTTTCGGAAGACTCGTAGACCAATCAAACGCTCAATCGCGACGGTGTCTACGAATAGCCGTCGATACGAACACTAGGCGTACGTACTCATCCCGTAATAACATCAATCAGCGTTTCAGAACAGTCAATACAACGATAATTCGATACCGTTGTCATCGCGGTTGGTTATAGCTTATAGCTCCCAGGTTATATAAGATACAGCGGGAAAAACAAACGGGCAGCTCCGCACGATATCCCGATACAGCCTGAGGCGTACGCCAGATCAAGAATCGATTTCATTGTCTATAAACTTACACGCGCTGTAATTATTGGTGAAAGTTCGTTCCTATAAGCCTAGGCTATAATCCGTACACTAGAGGCATTGATTAACTGTCAATGCGAGTTGGAAAATTTGACTTAACCGGGATTGAGTGAGAATAATGACGTCGAATATTAAGTAATCGCACCCTTGATGTATTCAATCAATTCGAAACCCTGAGATTTGATAGCTCCGGCATTAAAGGTATTATTACAGTGGATGAACACCGACGACGCCTGTCACCTCAATTTGTCATTTGCAAAAGATTTTTGACAAAATATGAGTAGACAATGTATAATGAATTGATATCTATATCAATGATTATATAAATCGCTCAAGAATTTAATCACTCAAATACAATCAGCCAAATACTGTCATGACAGCATCTATTTAACTGGATTAAAAAACCTTGGGGCAGTTTTTATAGACTGTTATTTCTTTTAATCTTATGAATATAATTTCTATCTGAAAATCAAATTGTTGCAAATTACTCTATTTCTGAAATTTCGTAAAAAGGCATTGTTTGACCTCGATAAGATAGTATTTTGATACGCCTAAACATTGAGCTATTTCTGAGGTAATCCCTGCGAGCTGTTTTGATGATTTATCAGAATACCAGAAATAGCGAACAACATACCGATTTTCGCTAAATATCACATCGAATTTAACCAAAATTGATGCAGTTATCATTATGGGTGGGACCGAAAATATGTCCTCTTTACGTATTTTTGTCATTTGCAAAAGAGTTTTGACAAAATATGTGTAGACAATGTGTAATGAATTGATATCTATATTAATGATTATATAAATCGCTCAAGAATTTCATCACTCAAGTATAATACAATCGGCCAAATACTGTCATGACAGCATCTATTTAGCTGGATTAAAAAACCCTAGGGCAGGTTTTATAGACTGGTATAATCTTAAACCCGAGGTAAACTCAATTAATTTTCAATTGAGTTAACCCCCAGGTTTAAGTTAATACCAGTCCATAAAACCGGGCCCTGAATTTGACTTTCTCGATTATCTCTTCATTTTGTTAGTCAGCATTATTTTGCATATAGCAAATCTCAGTAAAGCTGCTCTGATATTGATATACCGATGTACTGGTACGTACACACAAAAAGTGCTCTAAGTCAAAAAATGCTTACCAGAGTATTCAAAAAGATTATTGGCCTAAAATGAATCTCATTGAAGCTGCTCTGATAACAATACAGTGGCGTATATATACGCACAGATGAAAATTTAAAAAAAACAACAACAAAATGCTTAAAGCCTAGCGCACATCGACACTGCGATTGGACACAACTAGTTGCTACCGAACGATTACCCCGCGCACATCGAAATCTAGTTACAACCGGTCAGTTGCAGCAACTGCATGGCGCGTGTCGATCGTCGAGATCCAGAGCGCGCACATCGACGGCGATTGAGTACTGGAGATAGATCGACGCTTACCAATCGTAAGCTCGCTCACATCGACACGTTCAAGCAACTGATCGTATCCAGCCAGTTCCTCTCATGCGCCGAAAACTGCCTTGTAACTAGTTATCTCCAATCGCAGTGTCGATGTGCGCTAGGCTTAAAGTGTATAAATGCTTAGCAGCATTCAAAAGATCTTAAAGTCTTAACTCGGTATGACTAAGGGGTACATTGTATCAAAAAAAACACCAATTCTAATTTTAATGCAGAACTTTTCTACACAATTCAAGCATTTTCTGCGTTTTGGCGCATGATACAGTTTTTTTCACGGACCGGCTCCAGACAAAGTAGCGATGTTTCAGAGGCAGAAGAATAAATCACGTTCATACTGCGACCTCTGATCAGATTATCTATAGATTCCATTCAGATCAAAATGTCGGGAAACGTATATCACTTATATCTAAGTTATCTTCGGGAAAATGAAGAGAAAATGGCTAAGCGAATGGTCGGGACAATTTTTCCGCGTAATCCCTGCATCCTATATTCTAAATCATTAATTACTAGTAAAACAAGCGGATTATTGCTGTGAAACTCAATAATTGCGAGGAAGTCTGTCGATATCGGAAACTAAAACCGAGTCGATTTCAATGAACGAGCATTTATCGATAAGATTCCTGGCATAACAGCCGATACCAGACGCTTTCCGATTTCTGGACTCTGACCAGAAAGGTCAAGGCCCTTCGCGAAATTAGGTCACAGTGTCCTAGTTTTCGAGAATAATTAATTAATCGCCGGAGCAGATGAAGATGGGAATTCTCACAATCGTTGGCAACTGACCAATTACAGGATACCGAGTACTTTATTGTCATCAATTCCCGGCGTCTATAGTTACTATGACGACATAATATTATGCGGTTTTGCCTACGTGAGGATCGTCGTTCTCATCATTCTCGCGCGCGCTTTCTCTCTTCTCCGGTGTCCGGTTAATTAAGAAGCTCGAATAGGTCGCTCGGCAGCGAGACAAGCATTCATCCGATCTGAAATTCTCGAAAGAAGTATTCAATTATTCCCCATGTGAAGGTCGTCAGCCTAGCTGATCGCCTCTAAATGCAGTATAGACCTGTCCGCACTGAAATACTAACAACTCACGATTACGCCATCCCGAAATCATCCCGAAAATAAATACCGTTGGAAATAACTTTATTTTTAAAATTTCGAAAAACGGCATTGTTTGACCTCGATACGATATGTACTTTGATACGCCTAAACATCGAGCTATTTCTGCGATAATCCCTGCGAGCTGTTTTGATGATTTATCAGAATACCAGAATTAGCGAACGCCATACCGAATTTCGCTAAATATCATATCGAATTTGACCAAAATTGATGCAGTTATCATTATGGGTGGGACCCGAAAATATGTCCTCTACATGTATTTTTGGCCTCATGCTTACTTTTAACTTAATGCTTACCGAAAGCAAGCAATGCTTACAGGTAAATAAGGGGTTTCAATTCAATAGAAGGTTGTATTTAACGGTGATTTTTTCACAAGAAACATTGAAACATCGAACCAGTAACGTGATTATTGGAAAAAAAGTTTATTCATTGTTTAGAAAATTTTCAATTGCAAAAATTGAAATGAATTGCTGAATTATTTCAGGCAAAATTTATTTTCCCGGTACATAAGGCCATTTTGTAATTGCTTCAGTGCAGATTTTTTCAAGAAAAAAAATGAGATGGCGAAGGGCCAAAATGAAAATAAAAAAATCTTTTCCATAATAGGTGTTTGAAAATGGAAGGGAGCTAGAAAAAAATAATTTTTTCCATCATTTGAGCATTTTTCACACAAAAACTCGGAAGGACTGCAAAAAACTATAGAAAAAAATTTAAAATATTGTGCTGATTGATGCAATTCAATGTACATTAATCAGTAGCTGGTGATATGACATACATAGCCTATTAATATGTGACTAAGTTCATTTGCATTTGTCCCATCTGTGCTTACACCAATATTGGCACAGCGGTGCTTAGGTCTATACGCACTAGCTGAACGCAAAAACTGTTTTCAACAATCCTTTTTTTTCCAAAACAATGAACTATGTCATTTTTTTCGTTGTATTTTTGTTCTATATATATATACATATACCTCTCATTTTCTGTTTGGTCATTCATTGGAAAAGCTTTTTTTTTAGAAATGTCCATTGAAAATAATTTATATCATTTGAAATGTTTTTCTCAGCATTTCTCATTCGGAGATTTGCGAAAAGGTTATTAGAAAATATTTTTTGAATTTCTTTTTTCAAAGTATTTTCAATTCGAAATTATGATTTTCAAAAAAAATTCAAACACATTTTTAGAGGCGGGCATAGGTCAGAATTTTGGGGGTGCCACCCTCCCTTAATCAGACACTAGATCCGCTCTGTGTGACCAGATGCAACTGACCACAAGTCGCTAGTCGACCTACGCCTCCTTGAACGCATCGGGCACCCCCCCCCCCGCCCCCCCGAGAGCGAACATTATAAACCTATCAACAAATCGATGCAAATTCACTTATAAAACAATAAAGCTTGCACTTATAAAACAATAAAGCTCATACAGATTGTCTGTTTAGCGATTTCAATCGATATTTGCCCCCTTCTCGTTCGGTACGTTATACTAATTCGGAAGTGGCACCCACACGTGTGCACGAGCTTCAGTTCCGTAATCTAATACGCGCATTATTGTCGAAACAAACGTTCGCGTTTGTTTCCCTCCCGCGAAATCAAAAGTAGCTGATTTAATCGGCAATAATGACTTTAACGAGACACCGGAGTGACGAACGAGAAAAAGCGAAACCGATTTCTTGTTTGCTCTCATTATGAACACGGTGCGCGCGCGCGTAATACGATCTGAATAACGATTTTCCTCCTCGATACTGATTGTTATTTTCCCCCCACAGTCATAAGAACAAATGCGCGAGAAACGTATTCCTTTGTATAAGTTGCTACCGGCACGCACGCGAGCAAACATGCGTGTGATGATAATTTTTGCAGTGTTTTATTCGACACCCCGAAGTCAGGCGTTCGATTTTTTTTGTGTCGGTTGTTTTTGTACGCGGACAGTGTCCAGTCTCATTCTCATTACGGCCGCGGATTAGTTTTTATCTGCAGGGTATCCATGAGCTTAATGTGCACATCTCGATCCGTTGAATTCGACCTTTTGACTTGATTCACATTGCAACTGCGCTCAGGGCACGGTTAAAATCAGTGTCGGTCAACTTGCACTTTTTCATCACCGGCAAAAATGGAATTAGCACTGTCAAATTTTGCGTGTATCTCAGGGGTGGATCCAGGGTTCAATTTTTACTGCCTCACCAAAGAAAAAAAGGGCATTTTTTCAAAAAACTTTCCAGATAATACTCAATGCAAAGCACCATTTAGGACACCCAGGTAACAATTGTTTCATACACACCCTCAGGAAATTTTGCCTGATAAGACAATTCAAATTCATTTCAAATTTTCATTTCAATTGTCTTTCCAAGAAGGGCATTCCGGATATTTTGAGTGCCTCACGCGAGGCATGTGAGGTACCCTAAATCCTCCACTGTATCTAATAAGTGAGCATGTTCACACGCGCAAACCACTCACTCAATACTAAAAAATGCTGAGACAAAGCCAATTGAGTCGTTTCCGGAACCAGTAGCAATTCACTTGTATAACAATAATTCAGGGGCGGATCGAGGGAGTCTTGTGAGACTTGCACGCGTCCATCACATTTTTGAGTGCCTTTTTCTAATTTGTCAACAACGATGATTGGCCCATAACAAAGCGATAGAGCTCCTTGGCCTTTCTGAACATCAAAATACCCTTTTGGGATGTGACAAGTTCTTCAAAATTGGCCCCCAAAGTTTATGAGTACACATATCGCCATTTTGGACATCAAAGTGCATTTTTTGGATTTGATAACTCCTTCAAAATTGGTCTCTGGATCCACACCTGCAATAGGACATGCGCTAAAATTTGCCTCGGGTCTAGTCCGACGTTTTGGGTCGGGCACGGGCATTTGGCACCCGTGTAAACACAGCTTATATAAGTTAAACGCAGATAATTTGGGCGCAATGAAGTTCATGAGACATTCGGATCTCAATCGCATTGTACATTGCGTCTAGTCAGAGCATCTAGACAAAGTCCACACAAGCCCAAAATCTGCGTTATATCTACTAGTTCGATTCTGGATTCAAATTCAACCAGGAACCACGGAATCTGCCTCAGATTTCTAACAGAAGTCATTAATTGAACATTCTTAGAATTCAAATTTGTCGATTTTCTTTTAAATCTATGCGTTATCACGCGAGAAATGCGACAAATTCCATTAACACATTACTACCAATTGAAGCTATCAATCATTCGCCCTTAGCAGTTCAAGGAACTGGCCATGAAATATCCAGGCACCAGCGTGCTGGCCTGGCTGTCCAAGAATCTGAGTTATAGACGGAAATCATTTCAATTAGCACGATTATTCATAAGAAAGTTTACAGTTATAAACTTTGACGCTTTTAGACCATATTCTTCTGGGCCCAGTTTCACGAAAAAATTAAAATCTTATAAGCCTAGAATGGTTAAGTTTGAATTGTTGTCCTCATGAAGTTACCAATGGCATTATAACAAAAATTTGAGTGTTTTTGTGAAACTGAGCCCTGGGCCCGGTTTCATAGACTGAGGATCGAAGTTATCCCTAGGGTTAATTCTCAATCTCTCAGGATCCAGTTCTACAGATCTGAGTTAGAGTTAACTCTGAGTTAAAATTAGTTCATTTTCAATGAGTTAACTCGAAGTCAAATCTTAGCTAAGCCCACAACTGTGGAACTGGGTCCTGGGTGACAACCACCATAGTAACGACGGCAAAACCATGGTTATAACTGATAAATTTCAAAATGTTCCCAGGGACTATTTTGCTTCTACATCTATGAAACCCAGCCCTGGATCCAGTTTCACGAAAAAAGATATCGTGTTTAACATCGATGCTACACACGATCAACTCGAATGAACGTATAAAATCAAAGACATTCAGGGGCGGATTTAGACAGACTGTCAGATTGTCGCCCGACACGGTCGGAATGTTAAGGTGCCCTTTTTATTTTTTCTCTCTGTATCAAAATTTGCCATTGTTACCACCTGAGATACACAATAGATATTTTTCCTAAATATATAACTTACGTTTCTTGACAAAATACCTCTCAGAGATGCTCAGAAAGCTCTAAAATGATGGTAAAATTTGAAAAATTTCTGGGGGAAAGGCGTGTTGCACCTACAGCGCTAGTATTTCCACGCTCACTAATACGCCTTTCCGCCCTAAGAATATATACCGTTTTTATTGGTCGACATGGTCACAACATGTCCCCCCCCCCCCCCGGATCGGCCCGTGACATTTGCCAGCTTTAATAACTCGCAGTATCGGCGATGTAAATCTTATATTAATTGATGCGAGCCAACAATTAAGGCAGACGTGCTCGACGCGAGTAACCGTAGAATGATTTCCTGAGAGTTCTCGCGTGGAAATACGACGGCGGACTCGAACACCGATAATCAGGATATTAACGGGGAAAAGATCATGAATCCATACAGCCTTCAGGCTTGATGAGAATCCTTCATTATATCATTATATCATTATTACTATCAAATTATCGTTATACCTTTCCTTTGAAAACACTTAATACACTCAGTAAATTCTAGCATAATGAATCTGTTAAGTCGTGATAGTCGCCACCATCATTATATTGACAACTTATCCGAATGATAACTTACACTTAGTTTACTTGGATTGGAATTTCTAATTGGGATTCAAAAATAGAGATGACTTAGGTGGTGTGACGATCTTTAAAATGCTGTTGACTTAAATGAGGTGACAATACTAAGCGTTTCGTCCACATCACTTATCCTGATTACAGTAGACTCCTCCTAAATCGGTACTGTTCATCTCAGTAAACCATTATTTTGCTGGTTTTGTAAGCAAAGTCTTTTTTTCTATACACTACTAAAGAATCCTGGTCCCAACTGTACCAAATTTAGGTGTAGTCTACTAAAGGGCTACTAACTAGACCGAAATTTCAAATTGCCTTTCTCAAATTGAATGAGCTTTAAAAGATCGTCGGACATTTTGCTCAAATCAACGGATTTTTAATCATTTTCCATTTAGAGGGAGAAGAAACAAGGAGTCATAGGGACCCGGTCTATGTTTCCTGTCCAACTTACTGGTTTATCAAAAAGAGTCGCAAAGTGAAGAACATCGCCGGGCAGATGGACTGGACAAACTAAAAACAAACCGCGTGCAAAACAGTCGCGATTTTCTTCGAAGAAAAGGACACAATAGAATATCACTATTACACGGGAGAGAATTGCCGACCACCGAGCGGAGAATAACAGGAAATTTGAGATGAGAACTCCTGCGCGACGTGTAATTACTCTGAAGATGGCAGCGGAGAAACTATCGCCGTTCGTTCAGCCATCTCGCGCTAAAAAGAAACACGCAGCTGCAATTGGCACCGTTATAACCCGATATTAGATAATAACATTTTTTCATTCGGTCATATCGCCGGAGAAATCTATTTCGCGCGCGCACGCGCCTTGTTGTCAAGAACGAATAATTCGAACGCGATTAATGATAAACGGGTCGCAATCACCGCTAGTCTAATTTCCTCCGATTATTGTTAAATCTCCGGCGGATGAAAATATTCAAAAAGCTTATCAAACCTACACTTTCTGCGAAAGTACTTTATGCACACATTAAAGAGTTGTTTAGAGGAAAATTTAGATTTTTTCATCATTTTGAGGGTTAAGTAAGGTTCGAGAACAGAAGAAACAACTCTCAATCCATGCTTTTGCTAATTGGGAACATCAGCAGCATGAGTGAGCTGACGCTTACAGTAAGTGATGAAAATATCCTTCTTATCTTCCTTTAGTTTTTAAATTTCTAATTTGATTTGACTCCTTGGATTCAGATGATAAGTCATCTCAGTCCAGTTGCACAGTTCTTGGTACAATATTGACCCAAATGTTGTAATTTTAAATCAGAACTCAAGAAATCATATCGAACAACCTTGACATCGTTCAAACAGTTAATAATACATGTATATAGTACAATACAGCACTACTATATGTGTTTGACCTAAATTAATCAAAATGACCTTGACCTGGTATAAATCTGTCGTAAATTAATCTAAATATAATTTTCCCGACATCAGCTCATTGGGCGTTAATCACCAGAAGGTGAATTTTTAGTAAAATTAAAGGCCGTTGAATACAGCTGCTGGAAAAATTATAGGCTTTCGAACCTATCAATAAATCGAGTACTTTGAATCAATGACCAGTTGGAAGGGACATTCACTCATTGATCAGAACTGCACAATTGAATCGATGCAGCTTTGACTATAACTATATAGAATTCATTAGAGCTTCCAGCCACCAGGCCACACGATTTTATTAATAAACTTCATTTCTAGGAATTACCATTTGAAATGTACCGACGTCCTTGGCAAATGATGCTGCTATCATTATCGCGATGAAGACTTGTTGCGATGCTGCCAAAAACGGCTGCCAAGTGTGTTACATCGGTAAAGGCTTACTGATATTAATAGCTAAATATAGCGTGAACTGACCGCTACTGGCCTACGTGTCCATCGACATTCGTATCGGACATGAAAATTTAATTACGTTCCAAGGTCAGATGACTAACGACCTTTCGCCGCATTAAAAGTTATGAATACCGTGTTCAATTATCGAATTACGTTTTCAAAAATTACAATACAATACGGTCATTTGAAACTCATGAGAGTATATCGCCATGACCTGAACCGAGGTCACTTATCACTGAATAGGCCTGCCTTATGATTACTTTTTTCGACTCACAATCGCTTTGAAAAGCCCTCTTGTTAATGCAATCAACTGAAAAAAATAGATTTGTAATATTTCCACTATTTGATGAACACTGTTTTCAAAAATAAGATGAAGTAATCAATTTTGTCCAATTATGGTATAGACTCAATAGCCGCGATCACAGGGAGATGATTTGGCCCAGGCAAAATTGGCACAGATCAGCCTCGGGCCAAACTTTGGCCCGTGCCTAATTAGAGAGCGGGTTCACACGCAAACCATTCACTCGATACTAAACAATGCTCAAACAAAGCGAAGTGGATCATTTCCGGTGCCAGTTGCAATTCAAACGCAATCATGTCTGGTGCTAAAATTTGGCTCGGGCCTGGTCCGACGTTTTTGTTTGGGCCAAATTTGGCCCAGCCAAACAGGCTCGGGCCCATTTGGCACCTGTGAATAGTTGTTGCACAAAAGTGCTCGTGTGATCGCGGCTAATGACCAGTCGGAAGGGACATTCACTCATTGATCGAAACTGCATGATTGAATCAATGCAGCTTTTATCTTATTGAACTACAAAAATGTTTCCGACTTCAGAAATATTTGAATCTAATGATACGGATATCTGAGTTTGATCATACAGTGAAAGCGCTTAACGAACCGGATCGAAGGACAAAATTTGTTTGCCATATCTGAGTAGACTCTGCTTAATTCGGATCTTGTTGGACGGTAGCAATTTGTACTTGGCAATTTCTGGGTCTCTACAGGTCAGTCAATCCAGGATATAAGGAGTTTTCGAGGAATTTCAAAGGAGAAAAATTTCAAATTTCGCGGAAGTGTCCGCATCACTTTCATATCCCGATTACAGTAGATTCCACCTAAACCTACTAAACCAATTTAATGGATACCAGCAACGCTACTGTGGCAAGCGAGGATTCAGCGAGGATTCTGCCAGCATCGCTAGTGGCACTAGATTACCGCGATTCAATTTCATTCTCCATTTCAATTAAATTCAAATGCATTTTTCTCACTAGTAATAAATCATCTAATTTCCTCACTAGATAGTGGAAGATGCTTAGATGTATAATGGTTTAAAAAGACAATATTTTTATCACTTGACTTCTTTTGTTCGTCCTATACACGAGCAATAGTCTGTATTTTCTGTTTGTTTTGCGTATGGCCGGAGATCATTATTTATACTTCAGATAGCCGAGATTACGTCGAATCAATTCAGTAATCACCGTCTAGATTTAATGCGTCGGCAATTTCGAGAGTCCTTGATTGCCGCGGAATAGTTGGCCGCCAGAGCGGAAGGAAAATATGCGATCAGAGGTCCGTCAGTCGGTGGGTCGGGTGATCACTTGATTAAGCGTTTTCCGGGGCGTCGAATGAATGAGCGCACAGATGCGATCTCTGGACAACGGCCAATTAACAAGGCCGACAGATAAAAATGTCCTTCTCTTTCGCAATCAGTCGTATATATGTTTTCCGTGATAATGTAGATATTCATATGTACTCAAGAGTCCCCGACAATATGGAACGATAACAAAATCAATCCCGATTGCAGGCCCGCGTCGAGGGATGGGGTTCGGGGCAAATTGTCATTGATAAAGGTGCCCTTCAAAAGGTCGGTGTAAAAAGAATTGGGTCAAGATTTTTGGAAATTTGGATACAATTGTCATGTTTTTTTTTGGAAAATGAAAAGTAATACATTCTCAACTTATTCATTCAGGTAGAAAATAAGATCAGTCCTTTTTCAATAGGAAAGTACCCCTTTTCATGGTGAAAAAAATACCCTTTTTCTTGATACAGAACTGCCCCTCAAAAAAGCTCGGCACGGGCCAGGTACACAGTTTTCAGCCACCGCTTGGAACTACTGCAGTCGAGTTAACCCCCAGTTTTGATCCCAACACGACAGGTGTGGTGATGTTCTAACAGGTTGTCCACTTCCGCCAATTCCCTAAGTTTTCCCCTGATCCTTCCATGTTAAAACACAAAATTCCCTAAGTAAATCCCGAGGGATTTCTTGGTTTAAAATGTGATAATTTATTCATTTTTCACGATTCACATATTGATAATGAAACGCGTGGTCATCCAAATTCCTTGAGTTTTCCAGGTTTTGTTTTTGCAAAATTTCTCAAAATCCCCTGATCAAGATTTTTCTGATTCCCTGAGATTTCCAGGTCAGCAGCCACCATGTGCACACCAAAAACAAATATCCAATTCTAGTCATTGGTATACCATATACAGCAAACCGATTCTTAGCTTACTCCTATCAAGATAACCCCCAGTTCATTGCAGCTTGACTGCACCACTGGATACAGCTTAAGATCCACCCCTGCCTAATCGGTAAACCGGAAAGGAAAAACCTTATAGTGAAAATCCATTTCAATAAAACAGAAATGAGTACACAAAGTTTAAGGTTTCAGTGCCGAAAATTCAGTTTTGACATTCGTGAAAAAAAATCCATACACGTACAACAAAGGCAAAGAGCGGAAATATTCAACCTTGCGCGTGCAGTTATGTAGAATTCACTCTTCAGGGGGAATAAACAAACCCGCCTAAAAACGATCGTAACCTTGTTCGCAGTAATCTAAATAGTCGAGATTAAAGACTCGATATTCGGCTTCGGGCTGTGTTTTTTGTACGATGATACATCATCCGAAAATAAGCACAATTTCTCAGGAACAATACCAGGTGAATTAGAAGAAAACGGCATCAGCAAATCAGACGCCAGATTCAGACTTCAAACACCACTTTCGTATTATATCAATTACATTTGCTAGGGAGTTTCTTCAAAACTGCCCCGAAGACCCATTTGTTTTGACCGACGCGCAGTAAAGTCGCCAAAGCCGAGTTGATTTTAAATGTGGTTTCGGGCCTTTTTTGTTAGATATAACCATATAAATGCATTATCAGCTCAAGCCTTATTTTGGAAAATATAAATATCAATAAAATGTTAGTAATAATACACCTACATCAAGTAAAATTCATTAGAAATGTGAATTAATGGGAAAAAGTTACTTCTGATTAGGACAAGAAAAAAATTTCTAAAAAAAAATTTTCATCAGGTCTTCAACGAACCAAACATCAAAAATATTGATCTAGGCATCTTCTGCTTTGATGTAAACTTTGCAAGAAAATTCAAAATTGGTTTTGAAAAAACTTCTGTAGATCGGGCCACATCGAACAAAAAGAATTTTTCACTTTCTAACAATTAACTTAAAAATGTTCTGCAAGCTCATTAGAAAGCACTAATTATTTAAGTAGTTAGATTGGGTTTTATCAAACAAATTTATTTCACTTTGACATCAAAAATTCTTAGATTTTTCTAAAAATTTACATTGTCAAATTCTTTTTTGATAACATTAGCTAACAAGTTGATTGATAAAAACTAATTAATTAGTCAAATAATCAACAGGTATTCAATTTCATGTCAAAATTTGAAAATGCATGTAGTATACGCCTCGTGCAACAAAATCTTCATTTCAATCATTGGAAAAAGGTCAACTCCTTGAGAGACATGTATCTTCATAACGTTGCATTAGATTCCCCAGGTATCTGGATATGTTTCGATAATCTATGGTGAATTGAATTGCCTGTCGTACTCGCTTCCCTGTGCACGTCTCCAGTGGAATCACCGATTACGATTACGATTACGATTTATTTACACTCCAACCATTTCCATGGTATAATGGTGAAGCTTTAAGTATGGCTGCCATCTATCAGGAAGAGTTAGCACTAGTTTGTGATAGGATTCCACACTTTTCTCATTATGATAGAATTTCTATGAATCTATTGATTTGATTTGACGTCTCTTACCAACCCACCACACCTACCAGTAATGAACAGAACAAATGGTTTTTCCAACGAACTGGCACCTCCCGAGTCCAGGGGCCAGTTGCATAGTCACGGTCTAGACTGACCATTGTAAGACAACTTAGTTCTATAGCCAATCAAGCAACTTAAGACCAGTCTTAAGATTTACGACTTTTGGACTTAAGTCACAACGGTGCAACGAGACTTAAGTCCAAAAGTGGTCTTAAATATTAAGACCGGTCTTAAGTTGATAGATTGCACTACATAACTAAGTTGGTCTTAGACTGTTCTTAAGTCTAAGCCATGACTATGGAACTGGCCCATCCAACCAAAGAGATAAAACTTTGGAAATGAGCTCTTCTGAACTCTTAGAATAAAACTTAACCGGCAACTGAGGAAATGGGTTCTGGTCTATGAAACTTTGTCCACAGGTTCTGTAAGAGTTCATTCCAAGGATTTTCCTGTGATTATGCATACAGGCATAACGGATAAACAATGTCGATAAGCTTGGTCAAGTGTTTACGAAACGACTTACATGTTTGGTAAGAAGATTCTGTTGCAGCGATGAATATTCAGTATTTAGACTAGCAGCTTACATGTAGTAGAAGTACTGGATAACAGGACACATTCAGTGCATTCACTCTCTGGATCAAACCATATCACAATCCCGTGTCACTTAGTCCTAGAAATATGGAATAAATCTTGACTCCATAATTACTATGTAAGTTATAGTTTGTGTGATTGTCATTTGTTAAAGAGGCCTATAGCCTAAATAACAAGATATACTTATCAAAATATCACACCTTAGTCTTCTCAAGAACTAATGACGATAAGGCCTCGGAAACTATCACAAAAGGAACTGGATATTAGACTGAATCCAGTTATATTTCACATTGAGGTATTTAGCCAAATTGTGATAAAAAGGGTTAGAGTGAAAATTGGGTCGAGAGGGTGTTTGAGGGTCCAGAGGGTAAGAGGGTTATTGGGTTAGGGTTAAGTGCTATAGCCTAGCAAATTCCCTTAGCCAATTCCAACAAGCAGGGGCAGACCCAGAATTTTGAAAAGGGGGGGCAAATGAAAGCGCGGATGGTAAAGCCGTAACAGTGTGAATGCCGAAGGGGCGAAGCCATAAGGGTGTGTCTGGGAGTCCTCCCCAGAAAAATTGTGAAAAATAGATGCGATGAGGTTCATTCTGAGCACTCAGTTTATGCACCTCAGTTGCGCACCTCAGTTCATTACATGAAAACAAAACCGAATCTGCCTATTCTCTGCCATCATGAAATTAATCTAATGGAAGAATGGAAGTGTTTAGAGAATAGTTGTAGGCCTATTCACAGGGACTAATGTGTTCAATGATCTGGAACAATAACACAGGGACTGGGGTTTATACTGATTTTCACCACTTTCAATTGTGATAAGATGTCCCACTTCGTCACAGGGACTTGTCACAATTGATAGTGAATGGATTAAACCAGGTATCAATGACTAACCCCAGTAGGGGTTAGTCATTGATTACAAAAATGTGTAAAAAGTGCTGATTTTGGCAAACAACAATGGCTGCCAGTCTGCCATCTTGATTTTGACAGGGCCAGTTTTTGAGCTGGGGTAGAAACCAAATATCAAGACATTACATTGAAGCATCCTCAAAACTTCCCATTATAACTGGATTCCGTCTACGGACGGACGAACGGACGACGGACGAAAAGTGAATGCAATAGCCCGCTGGACTTAAGTCCCAAGTGGGCTAAAAATGATAATCTGTTAATCCAATGTATAGAGTATATATAAAATAACAAGGGGGCTAACGACGCTCACACACTACTCAACTTCAGTCTCTTACTTCTTAGTTATTTCTAATGATCCAATTTCAATAATCCATGATATGAAAGCTAATAGCTTGCTGCTTCTAATGAAACTAATACCGTTATACCTTCTGATTAATAATAGTTCATGAATTATGTCTTTGAACGCGAAATTAGGGCCGAAATTGCCTGGAGCGGAAAATGCTATGACGCCGGTTTTTGCCGAATTGGAAATTTAAAATGTTGAGTTGGACGCGAAATCCTTCACCGATTTTGATGATCGAGGGCTTAATGTGCAAAACATTCTATATTTTCTGAATATTGCGGTTAGGTATATTAACAGATTATCAAATTTACATTACCTACAACTCTGATACGAGCCCCTGTGGGTGGGTAGTAGTCAGTAACCTATCTGTGGTTAAGTTTCACGATCGGATATTTCACTAAGCCCATCTAGGACTAGGACAAGACTAGGTGGGTAGGACGAATTCACAGGGACTTGTCACAATTGATAGTGAATGAATAAAACCAATATCAATGACCAGGTCCACTATCCCTGTATAATATAAAAAACAAGGGTGGCAACAAATTTTCAATCTGACAATGACTTCTCCACTTCAATCGACTGTAATTCCAAAAATTCTCAACCGATTCACATGAAATAAGCTTTAATACAACCTAGAAGACTTTCTGCTTCCAACGAGCCTTTAACCACCACTCTAGGACCATTATCTCACAACGAAATCACCGTTTTTTGACGAGAGATAGCTCAAATTGGAGGTGTACCGATTCTATGGTGGACAGCAAAATGGTCGTATTTTTCACTTCAAACGATGATTTCTATGTGAAATCTTAGAGATAACCCCAACAAACCATACATTTTTTAAAACTACGCGGTCATACCCGTACGCTTATCTCATTTATTTGTATAATCCACGCGATGGGTGAGCTCGCAAGCTCAAAATCGAACAAATATACGAAAAAGTCACCTCGCACTATCGCGCTGGCGGCCATTAATCACGTGACGTGCAGGTTCGGGCTATGTTAATAAAACCGCGACAAGTCTACGTCTGTAGACTTGAAAAAAGGAAATGTTTGCTAATAATACCACCCCTCAGACGAATGTTGCACTATATTTTCATAATACGGATATTTTATTAATTAACAGAACTTTTAATAAATTTTGTAATGTTTTTCGAAATCTCTAAGCCAATCAATGCGCGTGAAATATTTAGCCCGTTACTACGATATCACGTGATTAATGGCCGCCCAGTTGCTGACAAGTTGAACGCCGTGTTCGTCCTCATTTTCGATTTTGAGCTTGTGAGCTCACCCATCGCGTGGATTATACAAATAAATGAGATAAGCGTACAGGTATGACCGCGTAGTTTTAAAAAATGTATGGTTTGTTGGGGTTTTCTCTAAGATCTCACATAGAAATCATCGTTTGAATTGAAAAAAACGACCATTTTGCTGTCCACCATAGAATCGGTACACCTCCATTTTGAGCTATCTCTCGTCAAAAAAGGTGATTTCGTTGTGAGATAATTGTCGGAGAGTGGTGGTTGTAGGCTCGTTCGAAGCAGAAAGTCTTCTAGGTTGTATTAAAGCTTATTTCATGTGAATCGGTTGAGAATTTTTGGAATTACAGTCGATTGAAGTGGAGAAGTCATTGTCAGATTGAAAATTTGTTGCCACCCTTGTTATTTTATTATACAGTTGCAGGGATACTGGTACCCCCATCATTGGTCTCATCCATTATCAGTCGTGACAAGTCCCTGTGGACGAATTGGCCGTCAGGTGTATTGTAAATCCATTTCTGAAATGAAAACAATTAAGCCAAAAACGATTACTGGTACCTTGCTAATAATTAAAACGCTCGCGGATAATGTACCGGCAAACATATCCAATCCCTAATTAAATAAGTCTCGCTTATAAACGAAAACGAAAACGAAAATGAAAACAAGCGGATTGGGATCTGGGTTTTCCCCGAATTTCCCAATAATATTAGTTCCGGGTTCTTGTGTTATGAAGATCCTAGTATGCGCGCACACGGGACACCAGGCGCCCTACATGTAGTTGGAGGTCGCATTGGTTACTTTTTAATTTCATTCACGTCTAAACATGACTTTAACCATGATCATGAAGTTCGGATTTCAGAAAAGAGAATCGAAAGTATAGTATAGTACTTTTTCAGTCGTCACGCCTAATCAGAGTTTCTATCTTCTTACTGCCATTTGGCGCCTTCGCGGTTCAGGACCTCTCACGGGATATGCTGCAGCGACTGCAGTATAGAAGATTTTGAGGCCGTATGTGTAATATTAGTTTCGTGAAAAGCCCTGCATTTTTTGGACCAGGATCACTTTAAACAATTAGGTAATGATTAATTGAATACTACGTCGCATGAATTTCATCGTAAATAAATTTATTAAAGTATTGTATTGTACTTATCGAATCAAATTCAAATGACTAACGTGAAGAGTAGCCTAGGCTGAGAATGATCTCTGTTGATGATTCCTGATTGACAGTTTGACTTTGAGTTCAGCAGTTCCAGGAGGAACGTACTGTTTTTAAAACAAAAAGACTTCTAAAAAAGGATTGTGCAATAGTTCTTTAATTCAATCAACTCTTTATTATACTGATATGGGTCGACTTTGAGGAGATGCACAGCGTTAAATTTTCAAAAATGTCATCAGGCTTTTTTTAAACAATTTTTTGGACGAATTCCTTTTGATTAGAAATTTATTCCCTCCGATTGCAGATTAGATAGCAAATCACGACAACAATGGCGTCGAGCGGTCGCCAACAGCGACAAATTCCGCCGGAGATCGCCGCCGTTCTGCAAAACTATTTCCCGAACCTCGACCTAAACGAGGCTCGAACGAACGCGGCGACCGGCAGCTCGGATAATAACTCGACGTCGAGTCAACAGGAGCCGTCCGACGAAGACAACGACGGTAGTTTCGTCGTCAATATGCCCTCGTCGGATTCGGAAACGATGAATCATCAGAACACGGCAACTGCCGGCGGTGGCAGCGGTGGCGCTGCCGGGCATACACACGCCAGTGGTAATAACAATAACAATGGACAGAACGTTGCGCCGTTGAAAATAGTGTGGAAATTGATGCAACACAGCGCGCCGTTCATACTGTTAGTTCTGTGTAAACTGTTATATGAACACCGATTCGGTGAGTACTTACAGGGTCCCGACGGGTCCTCGAATTCCTTATATACCCTTATATTCAGGGCCCCGGTTTTAGAGACCATTATTACCTTTAATCCAGGGGTTACCTTTATTGAAGTAAATTGTGTTTACCTGTGGATTCAATCCCAGTAATACCTGCCTATAAAACCGGCCCCAGGGCCCAGTTTCACAAACAAGTTAAACTAAAATTTTTGGTATAATTGCCATTGGTTACTTCATGTTTTCAATGAGGACAACAATTAAAACATAACCGATTTAGGCTTAAACTTTTTCGTGAAACCGGGCCCAGGGGTTAAAAACTCGAGAATTCTGAGTTTCCCCCTCAAATCCCCGCAGTCCCCCTTAAATTCTGTAAATTTTCTTTAAATTATTTTTCAAATCAATTTGTGTGTGCAACCCTGTGCTTATGCATAGTCAATTGACGCGAAAACACCCTTCTTCTTACAATTTACTTAACGTCACATCGGTACAACTGCCACTGGACATAGATTATAAAAGGTGTTACCTTTGTTGATGGGTGAGACATGCATTTTACAGCAATTATTAAGCACAAAACCTGTCCTTATCTTACTAATTTTGCAAGAGAAGTTTTTAAGATTCCATGTAATATGGCAGTGTAAAATGTTGTTAAGAGTACATTCATAACTGGGCTTATCAAAACATTCGAGAGTCTTGTACAAAGCCCATTAGACCTTTCGGATTTGTGCCTGGTGTTTCCTCTTAAAGTCGAAGAATGACATGTACCACTTCTCTGAATATCATGGTCTGAACATTGAATATGAACTTATTGTAACTCAAGAGAGTTAGATCTATCACAGACCTATGGAACGTGATCTTGAAGATTGTCCATGTTTTCAATAACCATGAATAGTGTGCCTTAACAAAGACACGGATATGTCAGGGGTCAACGATGTGAAAAATAGATGATGTTCGCTTGAATTCTGTGTTAAAAAAAAGTAACAAGTGACAAGTCGTAAAAAATCTGTGTAAATATTTTGATCTCCTTATTGTGCGGTACATGATATACCACGGATATAAGAATTTAGGCTGTTGCGAAAACAATATGAATTCTAACCAATCGGATCTCTTTAGCTAGCCCTGTGTGCCGTATAGGAACTACATGAAAATTTATTTTGCAACTGTTGAATTCACATTTTTAGTTGACTTTTGTTGATAAGGTGGCTTTCAATGAAATGTGACTAAATAAAATATCATGCGATACTTACTGATAAAGTCTTCGTACATACGACTTATCTGAAATTTATTCCAGAATTTCATACATTGAACCTGTTTTAATTAGTTTTTCACGGTATAGCCTACAGTCATAACCGTCGCAATTTGATGACCATGCCCAGATGACAATTTAAAATGAAATACAATTTGAGACTCAAAAAGGTCAAGGTCATTTGAAGGTCATGAGATCAGAAAATTTGATAGCCAGCCACTTCATGATGACAACTGAGTTCGCTTGCGTCCATAAGCCCTAGTTTAAGACGATCGATGAATGATTTAAGTGGAGGTGTAATAGAAAAATACAACATTGATAAACACAAAACGTAATAAAATCAATCAATTTCAAAATAGAAACTGTTGATTTATTACGTGACCATCACTTTCTGTGTGATATGGGGTTACTTGAATGAATGAAATCACAATTTTCCCCTTGCAAGACCCTCAATCTCGATAAAGATGTTGTAGGAACCAGAATTCCATTACATTCAAATAGATTTGACAAGGAATTCGCATATATTGTATTTTTGATAGATATTGTTGTATGATGCATGCACAGTTGCAACAGCTCCCTTTGCGGTGCGGGGGGCCTGTATTCTGCTGGCGCCTATAGCCGTCTAGTATTCAATCTAAACATGTTAAGTTTTGGTTTGAAAATTTGAAACTTTTATAAGGCAACTAGTATTGGCCTTCTCTCTGGCTTGGTACTCAACTGCAGCTTGTAATCTCTGTTTTAATAGGTATTCTCATTCTTGTCGGGCTGTACGGTACATTTTATCAGACTAATGCCTTCCTGAAAAAACAGATCGCACAAAAGGTAGGGCCTTAGTGATATACATATTATATTGCCTGTGATCAATTATTCAGTTGCCCCTGCGCCAAAAATGCTTAGATTCTTGACTTCACATTTTTCAGGAAAACGATACTAGTCAACAGCTGCGATCGACTGGAAAGTTACTCGGATTAGTCGGTTTTCTCGTCGGAAACATACTCATTATCTACTACGTTTTACGAGAACAGAAGCTTTATTTAAGGTATCGTATGGTAATTGATTGTGACTTGCTGGAACGAGCACCTGGCAATAATGCTGCTTCGGCCAGCGATGATCCACCAAGTTCACTAATGTGCACTGGATTTCTTGATTTTTGAGCCCGTATGAAATCTATCCGTATGACCCTTATTCTCGTACTGTCTAGTAGGCTGAGCCCGTATGAAATCTAAGCGGGTGGACTGTATTGTAATATAACTAAAATTACGATACCCTATGAATTTTTGGTTCTCGGGCTTCCGTGAGAGACCCTTATTCTCGTACTGTCTAGTAGGCTATGTCTGTGAGTGTGTAGGCCTGTGTGTATCTGCCTTTCTGCTTCATTAATAGCGAGTCGATCTTGATGAAACTTGGGTACGATTTCAATAAGGGGGTCTAGTTATGCAGTGCAAACAATGGGCCCATTGCGCCACCTAGCAGCAGAACTAGGCACTATAAACTGTTTTTCAGGGAAATTACCTTGAAGGATGATGTCATAACTGAGGAACGGGGTCTAAATTCCAAAAATTGTCTCGACTTATTTAGCTATTGGGCCCAGGTACAACATATCCTAAATGCAATGGGAACTAACAATTTCGGAGTTCCAGTTGAAGCCTGAGCCCAGGAACCATTGTCTATGGCTTGTCTTGATGCTCTTCGAATGATACTCCCATTTCGCTTTCCCATTTCACCCTCATTCTACCTAATCTCATTAAATTTTGATCTTTTTTTGTGGGTGCTTGGATCCCTACGGGACACTGCCTCCATTGGCTTTCCACGCATCCTGCCATGTACGTGTGTAAATTGTTTGTAATCTATATATCATTTATACTGCATATATACATGGCGAAATAAATATTATTAATTATTATCAAATACGATAATATTTTCGATTGCAGTTTGATATTCCAACTGCCGAACGTTGGTGCGACCGTCGACTTCTGGACGTTACTGTGGGTTTTGGGAATTACCGATTTCGTAATTCGCTTCATCGCAATCATACTGAAAACTGTGATAACACTTCTACCACGAGCGGTGATCCCGTTCAAACGAAGGGTAAGTCGTACATGAAATGAAAAACGCTATGCTTTTAGTTTTAGTTTAGTTATTTACAAAAACACTGTCACTATTACATGAATGTGTTTCTACGTAATGAACGTAGGGAACATATATGGACTCCAACAAAAATTGGGTCGATCGGACTCGTGATGGCCGTCCTATTTTAAGTGCCCAAAAATGTCAATTTTGGCCTGAATTCTGAGTCCTGTAGCTTCCTACTGGTTTGCCATTTCTCATTGCAATGGCTGATGGGTATTCTTTGGAAAGGGATGTTTTATACCTGCGACAGGTATTTTTGATCAGCCAATTATGACGCAAATGGCGGCCATCTTGGTGTCACCAGTACTCATTCGTAGGTGGGAAAAGAACTGGATTATCGAAGTGAAACTGGTCTTGAAATGGACTTTTTTATATTAAGAAATATTAAAAGAATGAAAAATTCCCCATGAAAAAAGTTGAAATTTTATTTTATCATATATCGTTTCTAGGGTAAATACTACATGATCGTGGAATATATTTGTCAGTTTTATCGATGTTTAACTCCTGTAACACCGTGGTACTATTTCCTCACCGACACGGTGAACGGCGGGCAATGGTTTTCAGCAGTGTTGCTTATCGTGTATCTAGTATGTAAGGTATGTACCGGTACCCATATTTGCAGCTCAAAGCCGTACGCATAGTACATGTAAGGTCTTTTTGAAATATTTGGAGTACGGATCTTTTCACGAAAATATGAAATTTTTCATAATAGGCGTTTTGAAATGGAAGGGGACAGGAAAAGAAATAGAAATGATTTATTTTTCATTTGAATATTTTCCTCATAAAAACTGCAGAAAAAAATGACTGAAAATTGTGATGAATTCGATTCAGATGATGGGACAAATGAAAAAAAAATTCCCTTTTTGCAAATCACCAGATTGAAAATTAAGATGAACATAACGTTTACAAGTTACTAGATTGATAATCAAGATGGGCATAATAAAACATAACAGATGGGCATAACAATTTGAGGATTTTTGCGGAATTCTGGGATTTGGATCCATGCTCCAAATGATTAAAAAAGGCCCAATTTTTAACCTGTACTAATGATAGTAATGATCCTTGGTCCTTAACATGCCTCATTGATATAAAAACTGATTGTTCAATGGTAATTGTACTGAAATATTTCATGGCTTAACCACAGACCTCATCGGGTGAAATGGTGCTGTACAGTCCTCGTGCAGGACATGAACGCCGTAATAGAAATGACATATGTTGCTTTCGGTTTAAATCCAGATGATAATGATGTGGAATAAATCGCTGGAATTAAGAGATGCCTGGGCTAAATTCTACGTCGATTCGGTACGTATAAATGCGCGCTTTTATTCATTTCGATAAACACGACTAAGTACAGTCCGTTGAGATTGCATTCAGGCTAATAGGTAATGTAGGTAAAAATCATCTAGGTAAGACTCCACAATTCTTGTTAGTAGGTAAAAATCCCCACTTGGCGATTCATAAGGAAAATTTCAAAGCAAAATATTTCTACAATTCTGTTCATTTATCATAATCTTAAGTGGGTTTTGGCCTAAATTGCTTACGATGAAAATAAAATGGATGACGAAACCTTTTTCTAATCGTGATTGATCGTTCGTTTTCAGGTTTTCGGTAAATTAGCCGGAGATGATGACGTGAAAAATGCTGGCGATTCGTGTCCGATATGTCAGGACCATTTTCAAGAACCAATCATCCTGAGCTGTAAGGTAAATATTCAAGTTGAGCTTAAGTTTTAACGGTGTTATAGCTTTGATTAGAAAGATATTTGCTCGCACCAGCATTTGAAGATCAAAAGTTGCTTGAAAGCCCTGAAATCTTAAGCAACCTGGGAAATTATCTATCAGAGTAGTCGCCTCTGAATATAAATTGATTTTGGAATCTGTTATTTATTTGTTGTTGGAACTACATTTCCTTTCGAAAGCGCACTTGCGTTTTTACGTGCCAGTATATTCATGGCTTGCACACACGCGAGTCGCACACACGCGAGTCACACAGACTTGCTGCTATGTGGTGTATTGATCTATTCACTGCTGCTAGCTAGATACATGTATATGAATGAAAAGCGTGCCTCGCCTAAGTTAAAGTTTTCCCAGAATCTACAAATGATTCTAGCAACTGCGCCAGCCTAGTAAACATAAACGGCAAGCGTGCATATTCTTAGTCTTTAGAATAAGGAATAGGCCTAGAATGAAATCTTTATGAATTATAACTGCTTGGACTCAAGCAGTTACGAGTATACTTAACTTACATTTAATTTTGTTTATGGAGTAAACATGCACGATGATGTAAATTTAGGAAAGTCCATACTTGTATTTAACCCTTTCAGTGCTGACTAATCAATACCCTATAGTGCTGGAGATAATTTTGAAAAATCCCGCCCTAGTGTGTTGAATAACGGGAATACCACCGTAGTGCGTCTACTCCGCGGTGCGGTGTATCGTAAGTTACTAGTATTTCACTATGTTTGACAGGTGCTGCCATTTTTCAGGAGAGATAATTACTAATTAAATCAATACACCGCAGTGCGGTGTACTTGCAAAATCCATCACCGATTCATACACCGCACTGCGGTGTAGACGCACTGAAAGGGTTAATACAATTAGGAATTTTGTTTCTTGTTATATTTTTCAAAATTAAGTTAGTCAAAATTGAATTTATATTCTGAACTGATATAGGATTTTTATTCATGTTCATTTTAGCTAATCAGGTGCATTCTTTACTTAACGCATTTATATTTCACGACTTCACGTTTTCAGCATATATTCTGCGAGGACTGCGTTTCGTTATGGTTCGATCGAGAGAGAACCTGTCCAATGTGCCGCGCTAATATCGTTGATAATCCTACGTGGAGGGATGGCTCCACATCAGCTGCCATACAACTCTATTGAATAAACTACATTCCAACAAGTTCTATCAACAACAGTGTAAGTATTTTGGTTCCCGGGCTTCCGTTGTGAGACTCATTTTCATGCTGTCTATCGTGAGTCTTTCAGTAACTTAGCTTTGTTATTAGTGGGTCAATCTTGATGAAACTTGGGTACGATGTTAGTACGGGGGTCGTGCAGTGCAAACCATAACAGACCCAGCAGCTACCGGTATAGAAATGAGCTTATCACAAATTTTATTGCAGTTTACAAAATGATCCAGTTGATTAGGAGAAACGAGGTATCATTTTTTAGGCTGAGTTAACTGGGTGCTCCAACAACGATCCCTACCCCTATACATGTACTTTCCAACCTCATTTGATCTGCAGCCTGGACTCATCCTCTCAAATAATTCAATACTTCTAATTGAAAAAACGAAAACAAATGGAATAGATACACCAGACATTTTCAAAAAGCGATTTAAGACTTTGTACAACGAGGTTGTAGTGAGGTTCACTTCCAGGCTCTAAACTCCTAATCTCTTGCCATGGCAGAAGGGCTTTTCATTAGCAAAATGTAATAACGATGAAATTTTCTCTTTTGTTTTTTAGAAAATAAAAGTTATAAAGTTCAGGTAGAAAAATACAGCATGAAAAGCTTTTAGAGGTGATAGGTACGACTGATCAAGACTAAAGCATAGACTAAAGCCATTTCTGATGTAGATAAGAGAATTATAATTGCATGCATTGAAATAAATTGATTGTATTTAAGATAATCGAGTTTTTCTAATTGATTATTTCCAGAACAGGTTGTGAAAAGTATGAAAATGCCCTCGATGCTTTTTGTGAGATTGATCATGAGGTCTACGATTAATAAATCTTGCCACTTATTATTCAAAATTGCTGAACTGCATTGAGGTTATTTTATTCGAGGACTTACTCGTATTCCAAGGATGCTTTGATAAACTTGACGGATAGATTAGATGACTAATGGACAGTGACTACCCCTCGTGAAAATCGTAGGACTCGACCTGATTTACCTGGTAGTGTTGGGACTTAAAATATTTCAATAGGATGCAGGCAGGATACTGAGCTGAGAATCGGGGGGGGGGGGGGGGAAATTGAAAGTTTCTACCAAATGAATTTCACTATAACTCACCGACTTACAGAGCAATTTACCAGGTTATCCAGTGAGCATCGAATAAGGGGGAGCCTACTGTAAGTTGTTTCTTATCTGTTGTGACATGGAAATTGTTCCCTGGCTTAAAGTTGGCCGGGGATTCAGTGGGTTTTAGTCAATACATGTACGTACAACTGAGGTAAATCAATGGATGGTGAATCATTTTGCCAAATCATTAATTTGTTCTTAGTTGTTTCGAAAAAGATGTGTGTCAAGAGTTGCAGAATTGTTATCCTCTTTCTCAAAACCGCCAGATATTTTAGATAATGACTGCCAAGTGCTGCCCGTCTATGTATCAGTAGCGGTGAACACGTGAACTAACTCATTCCGACTGTGGCAAGCGAGTAAAAATCTTCGGGGAACCCGGAAATAGAATATTGTGGGGAAAACCCCCGACTTCACAAGGCGGCAGTTTTCGCATTTCGGATGCGTGCAGGGCCTAAATTTGGCCATAAATCTCGATTGTATCAACTTTGAATAAATATTGAAGACTGAAATTTTGGCTTAGGTAGCTGTCAACAGAGGTGAATTTACAGTGTTACAACCAAACACCAAAAGACCTAGAGTCTAGAGAGGCGCAGTCTTATTTAAATATTAAAATTTGGCGATTTACTTTTATTTAGTGAAAATAATACTTAAATATTACCCAGTTACCTTTTCTCAAAACTTTCGGGTAGCATTTAATTCGCCTATTTCTCGGGTTACGATGACGACGAAAATCCTGCTATTGGTGCTTATTTTCGCTCATAATTCGATTCACTCGAGGCTAGAAGAAAATACGATAATACGTTTGTTATTGAGTTTGGTACAACATAGGTCCGTTTTTAGCCCACTTGGGACTTTAGTCCCAGCGGGCTATTGCGTTCACTTTTCGTCCTTCCGTAGACGGAATCCAGTTATTTTGGGAAGTTTTGAAGACGCTTCAAGGTAATGTCTTGATATTTGGTTTATACATGTATCTACCCTAGACACATCTTCAGCCCAAAAACTGGCCCTATCAGATTCAAGATGGCCGACTGGCAGCCATTGTTGTTCGCCAAAATCAGCACTTTTTACACATTTTCGAAGTTTACGAGGGAAATTTTGAAGACGATATGATCAATTACCTTGATCTTTCGAATATATTTGAATCTACCAAGGGCCCATCAGCATAAGAAAAATTGGGTCCATCTGACTCAAGATGGCCGTCCTATGACCTTTTTAGTGCCCAAAAATGTCAATTTTGGCCAGAATTCTAGGTCCTGTAGCTTCCTACGGGTTTGCCATTTCTCATTGCAATTTGTGATGGGTATTCTTTGTAAAGGGATGTTTTATACCTGAGATAGGTATTTTTGATCCGCCAATTATGACGCAATTGGCGGCCATCTTGGTGTCATTAGTACTCATTCGTAGGTGGGAAAAAGTTTTTCGACATTATATTGTTACCTAAGCATATTTTGTTACAACAATGAATTAGAAAGTTGTAGCGTATAACGTGTTCTATGATTGGGGTAAGTTTCAAGTTCATTGTTTTTTGTATATGGCCACCAGGGGGCGTTGAATAATACAATATCTTAGTATTTCTATATTATATTTGTACCAATACATATTTTGTTACCGCAATCAATTGCAAAGTTGTAGCTCATGACATCATCTATGATTGTGGTGAGTTTTAAGGAAATTAGTTATTTTATATGGTCACCAGGGGGCGTTGAATAGTAGAATAACCTGGTATTTCCTTATTAGATTGGTACCTAGGCATATTTTGTTACCATGATCAATTGCAAAGTTGTAGTTCATGACATGTTCTATGAATATGGTGAGTTACAAGGTTATTGGGTTTTGAATATGGTCACCAGGGGGCGTTGAATAGTAGATTTACTTAGTATTTCCATTTTAAATTAGTAACGAGGCATATTTTGTTATCACAATCAATTACAAAATCGTAGCTGCTGACATGTTTTATGATTGTATTGAGTTTCAAGGTCATGGTTTTTGTATATGGTCACCAGAGGGCATTGAATATTGAAATTGTTAGATTGTTGAGCATTTGAAACCACTTCCCAAGTGGGCATGGTGTCCCTGGACCCCTAGTTAGAAACGTATTAAGTACGTTATGATGCATGTCTTTGAATTTCGCTGACATATAGCTATTTTTTCTCTAAAACCTATGTTATCTTATTTTTGGTATGATTATGGTTATATTTATGGAATATCTTAGGGTAAAAATTCACGATACGTGATAGCAAATTCCATAGGAAGTGGATATTTTGCCAATGCGGCATTATTTTAGTAAACGCTATTTTGCCAATGGCTATAAGCCCTATATAATAAGATATAGTTATAAAATATAACAATAAAATCATTACATTGGGTGTAGGATTAGGGTTTCGACCGGGTTAGGGTCTGCTGGAGGGTCTAGAGGGTTAGGGTGAGGTTTAGGATCCGTGTTTACCTCTAGGGATAGGGGTAGGGTAATTTGAGGCTATATGTAGTGAAAAATTTGAGGAGCTCGGTGGTCTAGTGGAAAGACGTTAGGCTAACAATCTTCGAATCCCGCTCTATGCTACTATTTTCTCTAACTCTGTTCTCTATACTTTCCTTGAATTTTCTAAGTCGTGAACCTCAGTGCGCATGCGCGGCGTCAATTAGCCAATCAGAGCATGCCATTGGCAAAATAGCGTTAACAGGAATAATGCCGCATTGGCAAAATATCACCTGCCTTCTATTTATGATCTTATTCAATAGTTGACTTACTCACACCAATGAAAAATGTTATTTTTCCGATTAACACTGAACTTGAATAAATATAGGCCTACCCTAATAACTGTCTGGACCGTCTTCTCACCCTGAACTTCTTCTTGCTCTAACTGAAGTTAAAAGGAATTCTAAAAAAATTAGGGTCCAAGTAAGGCACAAGCCCCTCCCCCATGCATTACCGGTACTATCCTAAAATAGCGTTCCTATGATACGAGAATAATGGTGTTGGCAAAATATCCACTTTCTCAAAAATATGTGACCTGAACCGGCTTTTTAGCACACTTGGGACTTTAGTCCCAGCGGGCTATTGCGTTCACTTTTCGTCCGTCCGTTCGTCCGTTCGTCCGTCCGTCGTAGCGTCCGTCCATCCGTAGACGGAATCCAGTTATTTTGGGAAGTTTTGAAGACACTTCAAGGTAATGTCTTGATATTTGGGTTACACATGTATCTACCCTAGACACATCTTCAGCTCAAGATGGCCGACTGGCAGCCATTGTTGTTCGCCAAAATCAGCACTTTTTACACATTTTTGAACTTTTTGAGGGAAATTTTGAAGACGCTTTGATCTTTCGGATATATGTGAATTCCCCCAGGGCCCATCAGCATAACAAAAATTGGGTCGATCGGACTCAAGATGGCCGTCCTATGACCTTTTTAGTGCCCAAAAATGTTAATTTTGGCCCAAATTCTGAGTCCTGTAGCTTCCTACTGTTTTATCATTTCTCATTGCAATTTGTGATGGGTATTCTTTGGAAAGGGATGTTTTATACCTGAGACAGGTATTTTTCATCGGCCAATTATGACGCAATTGGCGGCCATTTTGGTGTCAGCAGTACTCGTTCGTAAGTGGGAAAAAGTTTTTCCACATTATATTGATACCTAAGCGTATTTTGTTACCACAATCATTTAGAAATGTGTAGCTCATAACGTGTTCTATGATTGTGGTGAGTTTCAAGGTCATTGGTTTTTGTATATGGCCACCAGGGGGCGTTGAATAATGCAATATCTTAGTATTTCTATATTATATTCGTATCAATGCATATTTTGTAACCACATTCAATTGCAAAGTTGTAGCTCATGATATCATCCATGATTGTGGCAAGTTTTAAGGCCATTAGTTATTCTATATGGTCACCAGGGGGCATTGAATAGTAGAATAACTTATTATTTCCTTATTATATTTGTACCTAGGCATATTTTGTTACCATGATCAATTACAAAGTTATAGTTCGTGACATGTTCTATGATTGTGGTGAGTTTCAAGGTCATTGGGTTTTGAATATGGTCACCAGGGGGGCATTGAATAGTAGAATAACTTAGTATTTCCATATTATAGTGGTAACGAGGCATATTTTGTTATCACAATCAATTACAAAATCGTAGCTGCTGACATGTTCTATGATTGTGGTGAGTTTCAAGGTCATTGGATTCTGTATATGGTCACCAGGGGGCGTTGAATATTGAAATTGTTAGATTGTTGAGCATTTGGAACCACTTCCCAAGTGGGCATGGTGTCCCTGGACCCCTAGTTTACTCCGACTCCCCGAAATTGACGTGCATTGACACGTGGCCTAATAGTGCATTGACACGTGGCCTAATAGTGATTGTAATTTTCAGATGGTCTGAGCTGATGCCACGATGTCATCCGGGGCCAGCACCTATGATCCAAATGCCGACTGCGATTCAGATGTGCAAATCATTGACGTCGATAAAGAAGAATCACTTGTTAAAAATGCCTATTCCGACTCCAGCACAGGTAGGAGAAAAAATATATTTAAGTTATCACTGTCACGGGGTGATCATGATTATGGAAAAATGGGAACTGATTTCTTTCAGCGAAAACACTTGGAATTTGATAAATCTCTAGGAAATGGTGTTTATATTGGGCACACATTTTCCCATCCTCGCTTGCCAGGGGTCCGGTATCACTCCCGAACTCGCTTCCACCAGCCCCCTGGCCTCACAAACCGTGATTTCATTACTGGCGCTGTTGCTCATGACGTCATACATCGATTTGCGAAATACTTCCTTGTTCAGTAAAACATTCGCTGATTGGTCCATTTAACGGGAAAACCAATAGAAGCCTGAAGTCGTTTGTTACAAGCGTTGTGATTGGTACGACCGGATTCTGGTCGGCTAGTAATGACTCCAACGACGCATGAGGTAAAGGGGTTCGGCGAACAGCTTTAGCGTAGTGGGTTCGAATCCCTTGACAGGTGAAGATGACATTTTCCCCACGAATTGCGTTTCGCTCAAGAATTATGTTCTCCATCTTTGTCATCAGAACATTACACATTTAAATCTTCGTTTCACGTGGTAATGCTTAAATTCCTATTAAAAATCAATTTGGTTATAAAGTCAAAATATTCACTGGGCTAGCTTGCTAATGGATCTGTGAAGATAAGAACTCTCTGGTCATTCCTAATGATGTTCATCAAAACACGGGGAAAGTTCTGGTTTTACCGGGGAAACCTCAGGGAATTTGCATGTGGATGGGTTGTGGTCATTACTTAGGCTATGCGACAGTTATGTAGGCCCGGTAAGCTCTAATGTTGGGAGCATTTCTTTCGGAAGATGGAAAATCAAGTAGAAGATTTCTTGTCTGGAGCCTTTCTTTTGCAAGATGGAATATTCTTCTATGTAACAGATTTCCACCTTCAAAGGGATGGAAGAATTGACAGAAACTTCCAAATACAGCAGTTGAAAGTCAGTGAATTAGAATTATCGGTCTCTTCTTGTTGAGTGGCGCAAGCAGTCTTTGTTTGTGCTGGTGATGAGTGGCACAAAGAACTCTTGAGAAGAAACTCCCCCACTGAGGATATCTCATGATTTAATCGGGGAATAGTTGCTCAAGCGTTAGGGAATTTTGGATCTTTGACGAACCCGATACTAGGCAGTGGTACATCCAGAACACGTGCTCTCGTTGCAATTTCCACTCGCCCATTTGAAAAACAATGGCAACATTTCCACCTGCTACTAATCCAGAGCCAGTCCCAACACTTGGGTCTATACGCTTCCTCCAATGATGTCTCTACACTTGAGTGCCTGGAAATTGTATTAAAATGCAATGAAATTTCAAAGACCCTGTCATGGATGCCCTCTTCAAGTAGCCCTAATTTTGCCCTTTTCATTTATTTGTGCTCCCGGTCAAAGCCTGCCTCGGGATCTCTGCCCCTGTATGTTCAATACATCATAGCCTCACTTTCTTCAGATGGTGCAGATAGTCACGTATGGAGCGTCGGAGATCATTGCCGAGCTCCGTTCACCGAGGAGAATGGCGAATGCAATTACTACGATGGGAAAATTGTCGCTTTAAAACGGGGAGATACAAAGATCATGGCGATCGTCAAGTACGACGGATATAACTCCGTCGATAATGAAGAAGTCGACGTCAAACATCTGAAGATCATGAAAAAACTAACAAGTAAGGTGTTAAAATTTTGTTTTTTCGTTGAATAAGTCCTGGTTTCGCATAAGCTCCTATTTTTGCTGCCTATTGAAAAGTAATTGCAAGGAAAGAAGGTGGTGGGTTTAGTTTTGGGTATAGTTAGTCAGAGTTAGGCTTGACAGTTGAAATTTCCAGGTTCGGATAGGTTGAATCTATGGGCCGACTATGGACTATGGACCGTCTACTATATTCTGGATAACATTGGATGAAGTTATCAGATCGGACATATAAGGAGCCTACCTGCTCTCCTTTCAATTACTTTCACTCTCCTACCTGAAATTTTTTAGCAGCAATGGACACTTTTAGTGTTCCTGTGGTCAGTTATAATGCTTGAATGTCAGGGAATTTGAAAATAGTTTTCCAGGTCTTTGAAAGTCAGGGAATTCCGGCTCTTTAGTGTTCAAGTCAGTGAGTCATGAAATTTTTTAGTACCGGTATTAAGATATTTTCGGATCTTATTGAGTGGGCTATCTTTTTCTTGGCTCTGATGATCTTCTCACATGATTTGAAATTCCCTAGATATCTGAAAAGTTATGGAATTTTTGAACTAAAGTGTCAGGAACAACATGGAAAATTGCGAAGAAAGGTCATGAAATGTCAAAAAATTGGGTAGATTATCTAGCGCAGGAACTTTGTATTAGTCCAATTGTTATTTCTTATTTAATAGGCAGTCACATGACTGTCCAAATAACATGTCGGTAAAATAGCCAATACAATGGCTAACAGAATCCGATCACGAATTGATAACAGATAAGCCTTTGAAATGCATTTATCTGATCATGTTCAACCTTCAATAATTCTTAGAAAGAAGAGTCGTCAAAAAGAAGAAAGAAGTTTCCGACACATCTCTGTTCACACCTCTCACTGGTACTGAGGTTCAGCGGCAACTTGAGTAAGAACTAAGAAATTATATAATTCCAAAACTGTTCGAACACCCTTGAAATCGATCTTAAATGTCTTCAGTCATGATCGAGAACTACTGGCCCCTTGAGATTTGCAATATCTGGAGCCCAAAAATTCGACAGTCTCTATCAATATTTTCCGTTTTGATTTGCCCGTAGACAAAAGTATGCAGATTTAGACAAGTTCGAGGGAATGAGATCGGCATTGAATATTCTTGACGGTATCGACAACAGCGAAACTGTGAAGCGGAAAAGAAGGAAAAAGCCGTTCGTAGCTACAGGTGGACGAGAAAAGCCATCAACATCATTCAACCGGCAAGAATTACCTTAGATTATTTTAAAAGAGGCTTTTTTCCAGACGTTTTACACTTCTTTTTTTTCTTTGACATTCATTGTATAAAACCAAAGTATTCGATTTTTCTTATAGTTATGAAGTTTTGAAGCCAGAAACAACCCAAGAGCTTTTGGGTTGATATATATCAGAAAAGTGACTAAAGAGATCCTGGAAGTAGCTTGTCTTTCAAATCCTGATTTGATTAATTACCTCAAAAGACTGGGGAATACAAGAATGGCACAATTTTTATGGCAAATAAAAAGTTTTGGTTCAATATATCTTTACATCATCACCATCCAGATGACTTAGTAGTTGTGGAGTTTCAAGAGAGGGCCCTAGATTGATAGAACCAGTGATAGAATGATGGCTTAATCCGATTGACCACTAGTTGATATAGAATCTTTCTTAAATATTTCAGTCAGATCGTTGTAGATAAAAGTAAAGAAAAATCTTCGTCGGTTATGACTGAATTAGAACTGGAAACAACAAATGAACCAAACTCGCTGCTGACACAGGATATCGACGGTTTATTCGACTTCGGTGATGATGACAAATCTACTGCCAGTTCCAAACCTGAGACATCAAAGGCGGGGAAAAAAGAATGGGAGTGTGGATCAGGTATTTGATGGCTTTTGTAATGGTTTGACTATGAACATTCACCAAAATAATTGTCGAATTGCCAATAAACATTGACTATATATTGATATATTCTTATATTGACCTCTTGTATGCGCTGTAAACCTTTCACAGGATTTGACGATGAATTCATGGAGAAACCGAACTTCAGTCATGAACCGTCGCATCGGAAAGTGCCATTTGTTTTAACGGATGATGGAGAAACTCAAAAATTTCAGGTATGTTTTCCTTTCAAATCTATTGTAGATATTTTGGTTTGTCATCTGTTACCTTTAGGGTATTGTTGAAGGAATTTTTATAGCATTTTATCAGCTCATTATAACACAAAAAAACACTTACTGGGGTATACGGAGTCGAACTCGTATAATTCAGCATCAGTTGAGACCAGCGAAGTCTTCTGGTAAAAGAGAATATTCAATTAAATCAAAATCAGAATTAAACTAATCTAGATTAAGTGATCTCTACTGCTGATAGATTATGCAGAGCTGCCCACTGGCCCTGATTTTCAGAATCCAAATTAAACTAATCTAGATTAAGTGATCTCTATTCCAGGTAGATTATGCAAAGCTGCCCACGCCGGTCCCTGATTTTCAGGGGACAGTCCCTGAAACAGTTGTCTTTTGATCCTGAATGGAATTGTTGTGTTTTCTTACTTGCTTATTATGTCCCCGATTTGGAATATTTCTGTGACTGTCCCTGATTCTGGTATGCTCAGCATACTTCGAAAATGTCATGATCATTGTTTTGATTGCATTATCACTTTGACTATTTTATGTATATATGAGGTAGTGAACTAAAGCAAATGCTGGTTCTCGCGATTTTCAGGTGCCAAGCACGATTAACCAATATCTGAGAGATTATCAGAGGGACGGTATACAGTTTCTTTTTGATCGCTACAAACAAAACGCTGGCGGAATTCTCGGGGATGATATGGGTCTCGGTAAAACAGTCCAGGTCAGTGTAGGTAATAGATGTAAATTGGCACTAGAGGTGTGATGCAGCGGCTAGGTTCGTGAGCCCTGTTTAAAGTTGATACAGGTCTATAAAAAGGCCCTTGTAATTATAGGGGAATTTTAGTTCGTTTTGAATGAGGTGTAAAATCAACAACAATTTATTCGTAGGGCATTCGTCAATCTACTTTGTCTAGGTAATCGGCTTTCTTTCTGCTATTATGAATAAAACGGGAACGAAACATGACGCAATACTGCAGAAACCGAAGTTTATTCGGCAGGTACGTAACTGTAGCTGGTTTCTTTATCATTCAAACAGAAATTCTGAATTTGCTTCGAATTATGTCCGTAGATTAACTCTGTTCAATGTTTTAGATGTCCGATAGTGCGCGAAATATCGACGACGGTCCTAAAGAACCAGTATTGATAGTTTGTCCGGGATCTGTGTTGTATAACTGGATTGATGAGTTGGAAACGTGGGGCTATTTTGTTGCTGGGTAAGCTGTTACTTTCATCTTGGTAACGCAGAATAATACGTTTTGAAACTAGTCGGTGAATGAGGGATATAACATATCCTCCCAGCTAAGCACCCTTTTTGGGGTAAACGCCTCTTGTTTTTTTTAGAAGTAAAAAAGAATTGCAGTGAAAAGCCTCTGCGGTTAATCTAAAAAATTGATTGTCCTAAACATAAATAAATGCATCAGAATTCACATATATGAAGTAAACATTTCACCGATTGGATCTATATCCATTGATAAATGATTGTCTGTTTACAACTAAGAAACCAACTTTCTCCTTCATATATACATGTACCCCGGTATTCATTTTCTTCTTTAGAATTATTTACATCGTCGTTGTTTTCTAGGCGCTTCCATCTTAGTCAAAAAGAAGCGACACTTTCCAACATACGTAAAGGCAAACTGGAGATAGTGCTAACAACATTTGATACTCTCCGCGAACATATAGTAAGTTTTGTTCAGATCGATGACGCCCAAATGTGGATGGCGGATCCAGAGGCAAAAATCTAGGCTATAGTATTGTTGTGTGGCTAAAAAGTAGAAGTTGTAAAACAATGGAGTTATAATTATCATGGTATGAGTTGTCAGGTTAATTGATATCAAGTAACTTTGGGCTTTTTATTCCAATTTTTGTGGTCTGGTGTGGGAGAGTATTTAGAGCTTTTGCCTCTGGCATGGCAGGTCATGGGTTCGAAGTCCATAGATTATTGAAGTTACCCCGGGCAAGACACTAATCCTCATGGCTTCTCTCCAGTCATTGGGTATCTGGTGTAATACTCCTGAGCACTGAATATGCAAGCTCGGCTTGTGTTATATCTCCTGAGGCAGAGATGACTGATTCGCAGTTAAGAGGTAATAATACAGAAAAAATGAGTGCATTCAAATTGTATTGTATGGGATTCTTGCGCTATACTTCGAGTAATCATTTAGCTACTCCAAGCACTGTATATATGTCAATCATAATCATAATCATTATTCAATCATAGTTCCATGCCAAGCGTAGATTCCCCGAAAGAATACTTATTATTACCGGCATTTGAAATCTTTTTGAAGGCAGTGTTGAATGAATTTCGCTGGAAAGCAGTAGTGGTCGATGAAGTGCATAAAATCAAGGTCAGTTTGATCGAATAAAAATGATACTGTGTATGTAGAATTTTTTGACTGGATAAACATACCCGTTAACATCTATAGTGAATTCTGGTGGTTAATTTGGATCATTTTGGACCAATCAATGGCATTTATCCGGTTTATAAGAAATCCAGATTGAACATCAAATTTTACATACTGGTATATTTATGTATAGGTAGACCATGAATAATGTCCAAAGAAAATTTGATCTGTTTTGTAGTGGAATTAATAATGAACTGTTATCAGAACGAACTAGTTTTGTTGTATTGTGGTTAAAATCAATGTGAAAAATTTCAAAACTTGGCCCGGCTGCAATTCAGTTTTCGTGTAATTGCAGAGTCTGAAGAGTCAAGTAACAGAAGCTTTGAATCGAATGCATACGAAAAGACGTTATGGCTTAACAGGCACCGCGTTACAGAATAATATGATCGAGCTCTACTCGCTGTTGAATTGGTAGGCGAAGTCTACGATTGATCAGGATCCCACATTTCTAGTATTTCAAGTGTGATAATGAATATTCGCATTTATATATTAAAGGGCTAATCCGAACTGTTTGGGAAGCCCAAAATATTTCCACGAAAGATTCGCGAAGGCCATTGAAATGGGACAAAAACATGACGCAAACAAACGCCAGTTAGCCGAAGCTAGATTGAGTAGGTGGTTTTTGTAAATTCTGTAAATTCCCGGGGCCCAGTTGCTGTCATTTAAGTTCAAGAACCAGGCGCATTTGAAGCAGTTTTTTTACAGGTTCTAATATGTTGGCGCGGCGAATTCACTTCAATTTCGTCATAAACATGGTATTCAAGGAAAAATAAATGTCATTCAGTAAATTATTGCTGCTGCCGTCGCTGCATTTCCAACGCCACTGAGATCAGTCTTAACCCTTTCAGTGCGTCTACACCGCAGTGTGGTGTACGAATCAGTGATGGATTTTGCTAGTACACCGCACCGAGGTGTATTGATTTAATTAGTAATTACTGATCTCTCTTGAAAGATGGCAACACCTGTCAAACATATTGAAATATTAGTAACTAACAATATACCGCGCCAGGGTGTAGACGCACTATAGTGCTATTCCCGTTATTCAACACACTAGGGTGGAATTTTTCAGAATTTTCAATTATCTTCAGCATTATAGGGTATTAATTAGCCAGCACTGAAAGGGTTAAGGTTTACGAGACCAATTATCGGTATGCAGATTTATGAATTGTGTTGTCGTTGTAGGAAAAGAGAAGTTTGCTAAACTTAGGAAGCAGTGGATGATCAGACGAACTAACGATATAATTTCTGATCAACTGCCGAAAAAAGGTTAGTGTCTCGAAATATAAAATTGAAGCATCAGGTCTCGTACAAACTAAGCAAATAGTTGAATTAATCAATGTGTACTTGGTAGTCAAATACCGATCAGTATTGGAAGCTAGATTTTATTAAAAGTAAGTTAAGTTAGGAGCTTTCCTGCCTTGAGTAGACAACCAAGTAACCGTTGCTATTCCTATACGGTACATTTCTCACCGAAATCAGGAAAGTCGGCTTCAAGATATTAGCCCAGAGCCTTTTATGTATTTATCTCTATAACCTACATGTTTGCTGTTCTCTATGTTTATCGTATTAAGATGAAAAAGTTGTTTACTGCCAATTGACTGATTTACAAGTGAGCGTCTACGAAGCCATACTCAGTCACCATGATGTCGCTACATTGATCCTGCGACGTCGGGAGATATGCGACTGCGGCAGCGGCAAAATTCGACAAAAATGTCACTACTCGGTAAGTTTCAGTGGCTGATTTAGGTTTTGGTTTTAAAGAGTGAGTGGTATGGGTGAGCGGTTAGAACTTTCAACTCTGGGAAGCCAGGTCATAGATTCAAACCCCTGACATTATCGCAGTGTCCTCGGACAAGCACTTATCCTCACTCCACCCAGGAGCAAATGAGTAATAGACGACTCCTAAGCGCCTAGTAGCTGCACAAATGTTACCAATCACAGTGAAAAGGATGCTATAGGAATTAGATTTATCATTATCTATGTACACATGACATAAGGAGGACAGTTAGGATCACTTGTGGTTTAAAAGGTTGATTAATAGATAAATCTATTTTCAAAATCATCCTCAAGTCATACATTCAACTTGGCACATCCTCTTTCCAAATTCCTGTGCCTGTTCCTCCTGAATTTTATGGGTGATATGAATACATATAATGTTATTTGATACTATCCCTTTGTCTATAGTGGATGGTTGTGACCGCGAAAACATGTCCATTTAAATTTTGGTTCTGGTTTGTGTTTTTTCTAGCAAAATTCCAAATTGGAAAAAATTCGTTCACTCATTTTCACATACATGTACCTTCTGCTGAAAGCGGCCAATCACGTCGCGTTGCTCATACCCGACAACACTCCGAGCGAATGTCAAAAACAAGCTGCTAAGGAGATTTGTGAGTTAGCCTTCGCCGAGCATGGTGACTTCGTGAACCAGACTCGAGAGTGTGCATTCAAGACATTATCGAATCCAAAATATTGCGGCAAAATGAAGGTAGGAGTATAAATGTTAATTCTTTGACTGAAAGGGTTTTGATTGAAATTCTTTGTAAAGGTGAAGCCATTTTGTGGTTTCATACATATCCTTCAGAAAGGCTAACACTGACATTCTCCAGAAGGGTTAACACTGAAAATGTGAGAGTATCGCTATCAGAGCAATTAGTAGATGGCCTCAAGTGGACTTGGTATTGTCATCAGCTAAGAATTTCCTTGTGTACAATGTTAGTTTGGGGGTCTAGTTGTGCAGTGCAAACATTGGGCCCAGTGCACCACCTAGTGGCAGAACTAGGTACTGAAAACTCTGATTTTCAGCGACGTGACCTTGAAAGTAACCTCATAACTGAGGAATGGGGTTGAAATTCAGGAAGTTTTTATGACATGATTTGGCTATTGGCTATTAGATACAACATAACCAAAATACAATCACAACTCTCGCATGGGTACGAGACCCGCTGTCGTCTACGGCTTGTTTTGGTTTTAATTCAAAATGTGATTTTCAGAATTTCTCGTGGATTAGATATCATTGTTGAAGTTGTTGAGTGTTACGTACATACCGGTAATCAATCTTAATTTTGTTTTCATGAAACTGGCCGCAGATATCAAATTCTAAGTACACTGTAGTTCCTTTTTCCTAAAAAAATTGCAGGTTAAACCCTGTACACATTGGTGAAGAGATAAAACATACGTTATGATATATACATATGTATGATATATCTTCCTAGATTTTAAAAGGAATGCTGTCTGTGCTGAGGAAAGAGAAAAGTAAAGTATTGCTGTTTTCATACTCTACAAAAGTAAGTGTTTTGCATTTGTATCTCCTGTGAAATAGTTATCATGCTTAATCCATATGCTCATGATATTCCTGGCTCGTATTTGGTGCACATTCATCGCCTGAGTGGGGGGAGGAGTGAATTTAAACCAGATTCTCATTTGGTTCTTGTATGTGTCCAGTCTTTCGCCAAATTTGGGGTCTCCATACGACATGAGCTGTGAGGTGAAACTTGCTTTACTAATCAGCTACTAAACCCGTGACTGTAGTGAACTGATATAAATCACATTATAGTTAACAGATAAAAACCCACAGTAGATTTGTAGAAACAGTTTATTTCCTAACAGTTTCCTAAAAATTAAAACTAAACCTCATCTTCAGGGGAAGAAAACATACATTGTATTTTTTGTTCCTCTGTTTCTGTAAACTGTTTCTACAAATCTACTGTGGGTTTTTATTCAACAACCAAAGACCTTGTAAAATTGAAGTCCTCGTTGCGTACTTATCCTTTTACTCCAAAGTTTTCTTCAGTACAATATTTGATATGTTAAAGCCTTCAATCTTTTAGAACTTTAGTGATAGAACATTATTCTACTATTCTGTTAATATTGTGGGTATATTGATTCTGTACCTCTATCCGTATTGAGTCTTACAACTGATACAAACTTTGAAATTAGAAGATTTAAAAAAAACCTATTAACTAGACCCAGAGTTGAATGATTGTCATTTTCTTCTACGTCATACAGCTCCTTGATATCGTCGAACATTATGTCATCAGTGAAGGATATGAATATAGAAGACTGGACGGCAAAGTGCCAGACCGACAACGACACATGATGGTTCGAGAGTTCAATCGCGATCCGGATCTGTTCATCTTCCTCATATCTACGAAGTGAGTATTTCAGGGGTGGATTCAGAGGCCATTTTTGAAGGATATGTCACATCCCAAAAGGGCACTTTGATGTCCAAAAAGGCGATATAAGGTGTAATCCTGCACTGAGGGGCCAGTTTTGAAGAACTTGTCAAGTCCCAACAGGGCTCTTTGATGTCCGAAAATTTTCTTTGACAAAATGAAACGAGGCACTTTTGAAAAATTTGATGGATTTGTGCAACTTTAACCCAGGGGCTAACTCAATTGAAATTGAATTGAGTTAGCCCCCCAAGTTAAAGTTAACACCTGTCTATAAAACTGGCCCCTGGATTGGCTTTGTCTTTAATGGCCGTCGCTCACTTATCCACAGGTTTGTAGCTTTTGTTGGGCAGATTCCTTAGTAAGCCAGGCCGAATGGCAAAATCTAAAAGGCTTGGGCCGAAAAATTGAGGCTTTAGATTCAAGTTGATGGTTATGTTAAGTTTTTTCATATGGTAATGCGGGGAAGATTAGCTAATAGCCAGTTCAGATGAGGCAAAGTGGCTGAGGGGTATGAGCAACTGGGCACTGGTCTACCAATGGAGGGTGCACAGACCCGAATCCTTAGGGCAGCAGAGTTTTGTTGGTCAAAGATTTTTCTCTGACAGACGTTTCTCCCTTGGGAAAAGACACCTTGAATCTGCTTAAGGAGGGTCCCAGTTGGGCTCAGTGGGTTGAGAAATGAAAAGGGAAATTGCGGATTAAATGAACGAGCATGTGCCAGCCTTTTTTGTCACTCCTTTTTCGATGAGAAAGTTGATATTGCAGATTTAACCTTATCACTCCATAGATCAAAGATTTTTTTTCTTCGAAAAAATATCATTTTATTTCAAAAATAAGGCATATCGAACATGATTTCCCGTTTTTAGTAGTTAAGCTTTCTTTCTGAAAAAATCATCAATACTTTTGTGATTAGTGTATATATGTGATGTACAAAATATATATGATTGTATGAATTAGGTAAGAATATATTTCTTTGATAAAAATCACAGTTGTGCATCAGATTCTATTGATCAGGGACGAAAATATGATTCACGTTTTTTGATAATTCACAATTCATGCGGTAAATTCATGAAAATTGTTAGCTTTTATGAAAAAGCGATGCATTAAAGTTGTAACAACCCAACTTTGGTATTCAAAACCATAACATACAGGCAAATGAATGTCTATAATTACATAGCCTCACTTGCCTTATATGAATGAACCATTCAATTAAATTAATGATTCCCAGAAATATACCAAGAGATTCAATAAATCACGCTGATTCTATGTCGAATTCACATTCACAATTACAGTCTCTCAAATTCACTTTTTTCCTCGATTTCACGAAATCACATGTCAAATTAAAAGTTCACGAAAAACATGGGACAGATAATACAGGGGGGTCAATAGGACCCATTGACCCTCTGTATTGTCTGTCCCATTAATTTTCACCCTTTTTAAGGGACCTGTTTGAAAAAGCTCCTTTCCTTATTTACAAAAATATACACACAAAATATATTCTAGTATGGCTATGGCTAGTAGAGAGATGTACGGCACTTTCATATCGACTAAATGTTGCTAGTTGATGCCCTCACAAATTCTTCTAGGAAGTTTTTATTATGGTACTTTCATTTGTTAACTGTTACTTTATTCTGTTTTGACTCTCTGTGGAGTAAAAAGTGAGGGATCTTTTTCGGGGAGGATAGGACTAGCCGGGGCGGAAAAACTACGAACGGTTTTAACCGGTATCGCAAATCGAACCTGTGAATTTGCGCGCACTCCCGGCATTTTCAAGCTCGCGTCCGAAGTATTTCGTTTTGGTGATTTTGATCTATTTGGCTCATTATTGTTATCTACTTTTACTATTACCTCTATTGGTTGTGGGGGTGGCGGGTTAAAGAAGTCCCGTCTTTTTTGTTCGAGGCTCTTTCTCAACTCGGACATATCGATGATTGCCGATGAGTTTTCGTCGGCGTTTTGAAGGAGTGGCTCCTTTTCGGACAGTTGGTTTTCGTCGCGTGTCTTACCTGTATCGTTTTTCCGCTCGTCCAGTAACGGAGAATCGGCGCCTCCAAATTCCCACTCGACCGATGTGGCCGCGCTGCTATACGGCGATGTCTTCATCGGTGGCGTGTCGACCGAACTACGCATCGGTCCCTTCTCGAATGAAAACTCCGGTTCGCTGCGCGTAGTTCCCACCGACGCGACGCTTAGCTGTCGGTTCTTCAACGCTTTTTTCGCGACCATTCGTTTAAACTCGTTCAGGCTGCTGATGGTTCGGTAGTTCAAATCGTCGTCATCGTAATCCGCTTCGTCTCGTTTTTTCGGGCTGAGTTGCGGCGTTCGCGTCGTCATCGGCAGCGGCTGACTGCGTCGCGTTTTCGTTGAGCTCGCGACGCCAAGGCTCGACGAATTTGCGCGTCTCGGTAACGAAATGCTGCTGGAACGTAGGAAACTTCCGATTCGTTTCAGCGCGTGTCTCTTCGACTGCACGGGAGTCGTCGAAGTCGTCGGAGTCGGACTCTCGACGCGTATTTCCGGCTTGCCGCCGTATTTCCTCTTGAACGAATTGTACAAACGCATTTTGTCATTGTGCACGCGCGTTTCCCGTTCGGCGATCGCTTGCCGTGTCATTTCTTGTACTTTTTCGTCGTCTTCGTCGGTGTACGGCATCGTCATATTGTAGCCCAAAACCATCACGAACCCGCTGCAATACATCAACAAAAATATCACGACGAATATGATTTCGTTACGCGTTTTGATCGCCGCGTAGTTATTCTCGTCGTTAAGTGCGAGTTTTTCTTCGCCGTCGTCTGACGTGTTCACCGCTTGTGAATTTTCTTGCTGAAATCCGATATACTTCGGGTGATCTATGAATTGCTTATTCTCCTCGAGTCGTGCGGCTTGATTCGTGTATTTTCGTCGATCGAGTTGACTCATTGCGTTTTCGCCGTTGTTTCTGCTGTTACTTTTTAAATGAATTCGCTGCCGTCTGTGCAGGTTTTTCGGGTGGTGTCGTCTGCTCTCTCCATTACCGCAGAACACTGTTAGCAAAATTAGTGAAACGAAAAGTATTTCTATTTTCATGATTCTTTCATCTATCTAGTGATTTAGATACTTGATATATTCGCGCATTTTCCCTAAAAAGAAACCATATCGAATGACGATAAGTGAAATGCCTCAGTTTTAACCGGTAGATCCGGATAAATATCCATAAAACAAGTTAAATTTTAGTTCTTCATAAATCGTAAAACAGTCGATTTTTCATAAGATGTAAATCTAACTCAATTGCATTGTCTAAAGATGGACTAATTTGTAAATTAGTGTCGGTATTGCATTCAATGTGCACTTGATTTTGAGAGACACTTTCACACTCATTACAGCCAGCTTTATGCGTGCTAACTATGAGATTTTTAAGGGTAACTAATGAAAGTTCTTGATAGAAAATACTCGCATATAATCGAGACCGTTTCATTACTCGTTCATTATCTAAACTTATAAAAAGAATTGAATTACTTGCTTACCTTTCGTCGGTCACTTTTCTTGTTTGTATATTTGTTGGTGAGAAATTGACCTGCCTGTTTAATGACATTACCTTCCTGGATGTCACTTATATATTCGTATGCATGTATAAATATATATATATATATATATATATATATATATATATATATATATATATATATATATATATATATATATATATATATATATATATATACCGCAAGTGATAAGAAATGAGGACAATTAGATCGATGAAGGAATGCGTTTTCACTACTTGTATGCGATAAGCATGGGCACGCGTCCAAATCGATCGATGGTATAATTTTGAAAATATAGGTTAACCGGCTCTTATCAGTTATCTATAAAACTAATGAAATTAAACGAGATAAAAAATGTGTTTGAACATGTCGTTTTGATTAGGTTCATATTGATGATATCGATGAAAAAAGTGATGACGCTTAATTCTATCCAATTCATGAACTGATCAGTTTGATGTTTAGGATTATAAGCCGTCTGGATCCAGTTCCATAATTATGGGTTAAGATTCGGCTGAAAACATTGAAAATGAGCTAATTTTGAGTTAATTCTAACTCACAGCGAAATCAGGTCCTGTATTCCAAACAAGATACTGCCAAGATTATTAAAAGATGTAACATTTGAGGGTGTTTTTGGCTGTAATCTTGTGCAAATTCTGATGCTCAAGTTGTTATGATCATTGGTTTTTCAGAATTGCTGTTCCGAGGTTTGACTGATTGTAACTTGTACTCAACTTTACTCTCGATCTCTGAATTGTGTACTGAAAAGGTTCTTTTGTTTAAAAGCGGTTGGTGTTGACTTGGATATCCATTTTATGCTACATGTACTAATGATTCCTATTGTGAAAATATTCCTGTATCAAATCCCATTTCTGCTAATTTCATCGAAAAATCTTGATTCAATTCTGGATACATTCCTTCATGGCAAACTACTAATCTAATACAGCCCAACTCAGCTAAAACCTTCATCAGATACTGTCATCACATTACTTGATTTGGCTCTATTTATGAGTCCCAATTTGTATTTCCAATCCAATTTCCTGAAGTGTACGCCATTCTTTTAATAATAATAATAATATTTTATTTCCACAAGTAATTGTAACAAATCTTATATTTATAAAGGATGTTCCAATATCAGTGGTAGGTGCTCGTTTAAAGCAAGGTTGCTCATTTCGTTAAGTCATTTAATTGTAGGTTGATTTTATTTCATAATAAGTTCTCTTTCTCAATGCAGGGCTGGTGGACTAGGGTTGAATCTAACTGGTGCCAACGTGGTGATCATCTACGATCCGAATTGGAATCCTACTCATGATCTTCAAGCTCAAGACAGGTACGGCTAAAAATTCTGTTTTTAAGCGACTTGACTTTGAGGATGACCTCAAAACTGTGGATTCTTAAAGTTGTCTCGACAAAATTTAGCGATTGGCTCTAGATTCAACATATCCAAAAGCAATGGGAACAAAGGCATGGGAATTCGGGAGTTTGAGTCCGAGTCTGAGAAACGTGGTCACCTATGGCTTTTTCATAACTTTTTTCCCTCACAGGGCATACCGTATTGGACAGAGAAGAGATGTTCGTGTGTACAGATTGATATCGATGGGAACCATCGAGGAGAACATGTATCTCAGACAAATATACAAGCAGGTAAGAAAGAACGTGATTAACCTACTGGGTATAGGTCTTATAAACTGAACCTTTTGGGAAAATTTACATGTCATTGATTACTTGAAATTAGTTCATTATTGTCTGGTCAATTAAGATTGTGTTTAGTGGCGCTAAAAATCTATCAATTTCATGAGAGGCAGATAATCAACTCTGGGACTCAGATTGATGGGAAAAATGGATGGTATGCTTGTAAAATTGTGGAAAAATCTGAAAAATGCGCAAAAAAATTTTGAAAATAAATGAAGAATTAATGAAAAGTGTCAGTCAAACAATTTTTACGCCAGAATATATACACAAGCTGTGTTAAAGATTAAGAAAATTTAATTTAATCTGTCCAAATTGTGATCTGTAATCACTTAAACACATATATTATTGTACCTTGACATGACAAAATGTGAAAAATTATGTGACAAAAAATCCTAGTACATTTTTGTGATAAAATGTGAAAAAGCCAACGGTAAGGATGTGAAAAAAATATGAAAATTCCTGAGTCCATCAATCTGAACCAGGACTTATCTATTCTATGGCATTCTTATCACATATTGTTAGAAATTGTGAATATACCACAATGAAATGAAACTGCTGATGAGTGCAATAGGGGTAATAAGAGTTTGGTCAACTAGTTTGCAAACTTACTTGTTTGTCCTATAAATCATTCATCTTGTACCATTTTTAAACATCATCAAATGTACCTATTATGATGATGCTTTACTGATACATGAAATCTAATACGCCATAGAAATTTCAATGTTGATTTCAGCAATTGGATCAAGTAGCCGTGTCCGATGAGAATTCTCGTAGATATTTCTTCACAAATCAAGGTGATAAAAGCGGCTACAACGAGCTGTTTGGCATTGATAACATGTTCAAGCTACGCACGGGAGAAAGATGTCTTACCATGGAAATATTACAGGTGCGTTGGATAATGCTGTTGTACTCAAGTTATACAGTAGACTCCTGCTAACTTTAATCAATTTGGGACCAATGATTCTTTTGTTGGGTTTTAAAACAATGGAAACTTAGTTTATATCCTATTGCAACATTTCTAAGATTTGTGTTCAACTGATAATTCAACTTAAACTGGTCCAAGTTAAGAGTAGTCATCTGTAACGAACTGAAAATGCCTCACAATTAGAATTTAGACTACGTATACTGCAATGGTTTAATAGCACGATCAATCTATTTTGTTTCAGAGACATCAACAAGTTGAAGAGAACCTGGGAATCAAGACGTCTCCGTATGTGCCTCCAAATCCTGATATGAAACTAGATGTAGATGGTATGTAGTTCTGTAAATGTATCGGATCATTATTTCATTTATTTCGTCTGGGAATGTTTATTTCTGTTAAGAAGACCAGGGAATTTTGTGATGAAAAAGCTACAAATAGGGAAAGGCAAGGAAATTTGATGAGATGAGATTACGCATAAAATCAAACAGTCTCCATGAATGTGTTTACGTATTCGACTGTGTTAATTGATTGGATTCTTAGCAGATTCAAGTCAGGGAAACTACATGCATGTGAGGAAATAGTCAGGGAAGTGTCAGGGAAAAAGAAAGTCAAACAATTCCGAGAAATCAGAGAGCATTTATATCATATACATAAATTTATTCGTAATAAAACTGATAATAGATCAAAATCCAGTAAACTGATCTCGATTTTGCTGCGTAGAATTTGAATTATTTGTTTGTTCCTTAGAAATGCTAAATGAAACTGGCAATTCCAAAAACATAAAACTGCGAAGAAGTGTAAAACGACGCGAACAAGAACGATCTGATTCCGCTGAAAATTTGGGCGATATATCGGACTCTGACGATGAAAGTGTGGAATTACATGAACTTAACAACAGTAACGATTTGAACGATGAACTTGAAGAGGATCAAGAAAAACTCGAAGACGACGAAAACTCCCATAAATGTACGGATGAATTTATTGATAACGTTGCTACTGTGACGGAAAAATCACTACCAGCAAAATCTGTTCGTTGTCGAGAAATCCCATCACGGGATAAATGTCTGATTTCGTCCGATGACAGTGATGAACGTCCATTGAATAAACGCGCTGCTGCCACCATTACCGACAGGAATTCGGAAAATAATGTGCCACCTCGTAAACTGAAAAGGCACAAGAAAGATGTCCGGTTCGATGGGAAAAGTTGCCAAGAGAGCTTTGAGTCAGTTTCGGACGTGTTCGGTAGGTTTTTGCTGCGATTGTGCAGGTATTAATTGACAGCCAGGACCCACTCCTTCAGACTTCCAATACTTCATCAATATTTCCCTAATTTTCGATGACATTCTTATTTGAAAATGAACTAACAAATGAACCCAAATATTTAGATATTTTGTCATCACAATTTAATAAAAAGTGACTGTAAGAATATGTTTGACTTGAGTGATAACCAAGTTGGATGTTATGTATTTCATCAAAAATTCATATTGATTTCATATATAGTGTCACAAAAAATATTTTTAAAAGCATGAGTTGAACGGATCCGGGCAGAGTCTTCTGTAGTTCAGGCTGAGGTACAGGTAGATGCCATAGTGACAATTGAAATTGCGCTGTTACCATGGTATTTCGTCATCACAAAGCCAGCTTGTCTACCAGCTTTTCCTCAACCAACTTTTTGGCACAAATGATCCCAGATTGATACCTGCAGTGATGTTACTAGAATATCAATATCTAAGTCTCATGAGTATATTTCATGATATATGCCATGGGTATTGAATTGCTATTTTGTAAATAATCTGCTACAGAAAAGTTTGGAGTCGTGCACATCCATGAAAATAAGAAGTTGATTGGTGGCAGTAAAGCGGAAGACCACATGTCGAAATGTGCTATCAAAGACGTCTACGAAAATCGGATGTTTTCGCAGATGCCAGCAATGGCATGCGATCCTTTATCTGAGGTGAATTTAAAGGGCTTTTTTTATCATATATAGATTCTTTATCAGAATCATACAATATTTTCGTTTCTAACGTTTTAAGAATTTTTTGTTTAAAATCTGTTGTACGCGTATCAGAGAATCGGTTATACACTAAACCTCACCCAACTCAGACATGGCCAACTTTTGACTACATTTGACAAAAATGAAATCATTTTCTGATTTCTACACATATTTCCACATCTGGAACCACTTTCTGTCCACACGTGATCCCTAACTCGGAAATTCGCTTAAGCTGCTTGGCAATTTTGTCGGTCCTAGTTTTTCCAAGTTAGAGCGAGGTTTACTGTATAAATTAACCGTGATTTTCATGTTGATAGCTATGAAGATATCTTGTATGGAAATAGATTCTCTGAAGCGATGATAACAGCTCCATTTAATTAACAAAATTTGGTTGTGTATATTCTATCCAGCCTGAAGAGGAATGCTCAACTGGTGAGCAGCAGTGCGATAAATCAAAAACTGAAAATGCGCGCCGGTATACACTGCAGAGCATGATGATCGGATCGAAAAAGGTGCTAATTGGCCAGACGCCTCCGCTAATCAAAAGGTAAGATAAATATTGATCGAGCTTGTTACTTAACCAGGTAATTGGGATGATTGATGCTGCAACTGACTGGAGAAGAATCCTGTTAGACATTTCAAATAGAATACTATTACTAAGGCAGGTTTCGATTGAACATATTCTGGTTTAGGAATAGTAATTTTGGATTACAAACTATATACTTCATGTTTACAGATAATACTTTTTCTCGAATAGACCGAGTGTATTCTGGTTGAAAAGAACACACCGGAAGAGTATTTAACGATACGATTTTTTATTAGGTCTTTTTCTTATCAAAATAATGATGTTATAAAATTGGCGCTATCATATTGGGCATCATTTTGATAAGCTCAAATAGGAGAATTTTGTACATGTATTGAATTATCCTTATCGAGCTCATCAAAATGATGCAGGATCAAAATGTGCATTACTTAAATGTTTTTTCAAAGTTCACAATGATTGTAACAAATTGTCATAAGAAGTGAGAAACCTAACAATGGACCAAAATTCTTTTTTCCAACAGGGGCGAGTTCGAGGAAATAGCCAAATCATCAGGAGAAAGTTTGAAATCGTTCGCGCGGCGTATTGTCAATCTTGAACACGATGCATTAATGAAACTATTAGAAACGTATTACTCGTCGCTGGATGCCGATTTCGGACAAGTGTTCGACGCTTTGAACGCGAAAGTCGATGAGAAGAAACTTACGAAGAAAAACCCCCGTCCTGCTAAAGCTTCTAAATCAGGTACTGGTTTTACACTAAGGCTAAAAGAAATGATGCCTTGATGCCTAATCAGCCGGGTCGTTTTGTAAATCAAAGTAATGTACAGGGAAAATAAGCGACTGGCTGGGTCAACTTTAAAGCTCATCAGAAATGAGAAACAAGGTATCAATTTTTTGCCTTCATAAAAAAAGATTATTTGATATGCTGAACAGTGCAATGTAGTTTTCATAAGGATAAATCATCTTATGGTTATGATTTCAGTATTTCAAATACATCACATTCCTTGTCTAATGTCGATACTTAAGATACTCAAATGTTCAGTATTTTATGTGTAAATATCAACAAGGAATGAGATCAGTTTAATACTCTCAAACATTGGTACACTCTCCAATTGTTTTATCCCAGGGTTTCAATTAATTCATAATTTTCAATCATGAGCATTCTGCCTTGACCCCGAGCTGCTATGTTGTTCTGAATGAAGAGCAGTGATATCTAAACAAAATGATAGAATGAGGACAAAATGTTTGGAATATGCTCAAAACCTTTATGGGGTTAATGAACTTGAATACGAATACATATATATATACATTTATATAATACATTTATATAATACATATATATATACATTTATATATATATATATATATATATATATATATATATATATATATATATATATATATATATATATATATATATATATGTATATATATATAACTCCGTGTTACATGCATTCTATTTCAGTAAATAACAAAAAGCAACTGACGTGTCCTCGTGTGCGTCGCAAAGCTCCGTTGAAGACTCGCAAATCTAGGAAAGGCGTCGAATATGTAATTTCTAGTGACGATGAAGACGTGTTCGGACGCGGCCGATCGGATGCAGATCTAGATTTAGATGCAGGACCCGGTCCGTCTCGGGTGTCACCCAATCGAAAAGACGATTATCAAATTTTTCCCGGAGATAGGGATAGAAATTGCCGGCGGATCGGTCTGAACCATTCGTCGGCGGATGACTATATCTCGGATAATAGTTGCGGTGAAAGGACAGCGATACCCGATTCAAATCGCGGTCATTTGGATGAATCGAAAGTGCGGAACGGATGCGATGAAAATTTGCGAACTACGACGTTCAAGAAAGGTATCGGAAAATCGAGCTCGCGTAGAGAAAAAATTGAAGGGAATGATTCTTTGGTCATGGTACATGCGGATGAACGTTCAAAAAGTGCGGTTTTCGATAAACCGGCGTTATTGCCGCGTAACGTTAGCAGCGCAGCTGTATCGGAATCAGCTACCGGAATTCACATGACTGACGAAAATTCGCTGTTTTTAGACAGTTTTCTCGATTTTACTCCGGCGCGACCGAATCGCCGAACGTTTAAAAAACCTCCACGAAATCCGGCGCCCGCCAGCGCCGCCGATGTTCAAATCACCGAACGCTCGTCGTGTAGCGCCGTTACAGAGAACACGTGCGCCGATTTACTGGACGATTTATTCTCCGTCGGCGATAACGATGACGATGCCGGTCTTCGGCGGATCGACGAAAAACGCAAACCTCCTCCGAAAAAATCTAGAAAACGCGACAATGAAAATGTGGATGATTTGTTTAGCTTTTGATGTCGATTAACAGACCAGACCTGACTACAACTATGATTTGAGAGTAGATTAAGCTCTTTTTCTTAGTGCTCAACTACGACGAAAAATATCAAAAATACTCTCAAAATCAGAATGATTTCTAGTTAATTTTCAATTAAACTACTATCTTGTATTTCAAATTATCAACTATCTTGTATTTCAAATTACTCTCATTTTTCAGGGTGGCCACTGACCTGAAAAACCTGGAACAAAAAATCAGGGAAAACTCAGGGAACCAGGGAATTTTTGCCAAATAAACCTGGAAAACTCAGGTTATTTTGATATGTTATTTGTTCAAGCGTTTCTTTATCAAAATGGGATTCATAAAAAATTAATGAATTGTAACATTTTAAGAAATTCCTCGGATTTACTCAGGGAATTTTGTGTTGTAACATCGGAATTTGTAAATTGGTGGAAAGTGGCCGCCCTGTTAGGCGCAAACTACTGAAATTAGATATATCAGGTAATCTGGTCTGAAAAGACTGATATTTCATCAATCATCAATCATATCGGTGTATTGTTCACTATATGTAGTTTGAATGAAAGAGTTGCTTGTTTAATAAGCTAGCCAGTGTCAGGGGTGGATTCAGGGGAACTTACAACACTTTCACTTCATATCAGTGAAATGAACAGCTTTTTCTGTCAAAAGGGTACTAACAGAATGCCCTTTTCTAATTACTTTGCCCGAAAAGAATTTGGTAAGACCCTCAGAGTTTGTTTCCGGATCCGCCCTTGATGTATAAATTCCCCATGACCAAACAAGGTATTTGCCTCAGTAGGAAAATATGTTCAGAAAATTGTGATTTTAATAAAACGTTGTAACTATACTAAAATTTTCGGATTTTAAATGCATGGTAAAGATACTAGAATGTTAATGTATGCAAACATGATAGGTTTGAATAGTTCGGGAACAGATGATGTTAACTTCTAATTAGCTTATTTATAACATTTGTATGCAGCAAGCAGTACCTCTCCCGTAAGTGGTATTTCTCATCTGTAATAACTAGGTAATAGTGCAATTTTGACAATCCATTAGATTAGCAATAAATGTCTATATACTCATCGGTTGGGATTTTATATTAGATATTTTAACGAAATTGAAATTGTTACGTATATTTCGTCGGCAAACATTCTTGTTTATTCAGCAATCTGCGAGGTAGATATGGATATTTGTATCGAATCTCATAAGAGCAATACGCGGTGTTGTTACGGGAATGCTCGCCAATACTTCTTAGAATGCCTGCACATTCAAAACAAACTTCATCTCGGTTTTGATCTCGGTCGAACAATATTGACTCTGACAATGCTTTTAATTTGAAAGGGCAATCAATATAAGCGGCAATATTCGAGTATTAACAGACCTGAATACGACTACTAACTAGTCGATAGTAGTTTCTGGAGCTCAACCACTCCCAAAATAATCAAAATACTCTCAAAATCAGAAAATTTCTCATTTTCATTTTAACTGCAGTCAACTCCCGATATACGAGTATTAACAATATACCACCGCCCCCGATATACGGCCATACTCTCTATACCACCAAAATCGTTCTGCACCGATGTGGGTGATATATCGGGGGGGGGGGTTGACTGTACTACATTATGAAGTGAAATTATTCTCATTTTTGTAAAAACTACTACGATTAGAGATATCGGGTAGTGTCTGATCTGTATTAATGAACCGGCATCTGTTTATTTACACTCCTCTATAATGAATACATTTTTAAATATGCAGTACGTAATGTTATGATGTTTCCGATAAAGTGGGAACAGTTGAACTAGCGCTGATCATCTGTCTCTGCGGTAGATTTACGACGGAGGTCCGAGTATCCCGTTTCGCTCGATGTAGATTCCCGTTCGTCTGTGTCGTCGTCGAATCGGCGATCGCTCTTTTGTTGCGACTGCGGCAGGTAACGAAGATTTTCTTGTATCCTTGTCGAAAATTCGAGTTCAACCCGCCGTAGATGAGCCAGTTCAACGAACAGTTGCCGAACGCGAGCCACGCGACGATCAAATGAGCCTCGTCGGAGATTCCTTTCGTGAACGCGTCGACGATCGCAATCGTACCGTACGGAAACCAACAAATAGCGAACGCCGCGAACGCCGAAAACATCGCGAATATGGCTTTCTTTTCCTTATTGTTATGCGTCGCGGACGCGTGCGCCATCATGTTGTTCTGAGAGTCGCGGATTTTCCGGAAGATTTTGATGTAGCCGAACGACGTCAGCACGCAGGGTAAAACGATGCCGACCGTCATCAGCAATAACGTGTACACGCGCGATTCTCGGTTGATGTACGTGCACGTGTACAGCCGCGGGTCGTAGCTGAATTTCGCGAGCGGCGTGAAACTACCGATGGCGACTATCGAGAACGAAAAACTCCAAACGGCGGCGACCATTACGACGACGAAACGGTTTTCGAACACGCGTTTGTAGTACGCGTGATGGCAGACGTTGACGTAACGGTTGAACGCGATCAACGAAAGACTGATCAACGATACGCCGCACGACGTGAGCAGGACGAACGCGAAAAACACGCATTCGTCGTAGCCGACCATGCGTCCGTCGGTGAGCAGATTTACCAGAATCGTCGGCATCACGACGGCGGCGACTACCATGTCGGAAATGGCGACGTTGACGATGAAAACGCTTGTTGTTACTTGTAGTTTTTTCTTGCGAGCGACGGCGATTATGATCAATAGATTTCCGGCGACGCCGAAAAATATGTAGCATGATATGACGAATATTTTCATGGCCTTGTACGCATCCTGCAAATGTAAAAACATAACGAGATACACTTTGATTACAGGTTGGCGGATCCGGGGGCTAATTTTGAAGGACCTGTCAAAGCCTAAAAAGGCACCTCAATATCCGAAAAAGGCAATATTAGGCGTACTCCTGCACTGAGGGGCTAATTTTGAAGAACTTATATCTGTTTAGGGTTCTTTCATTTCCAAAAAGGTGCACTCCTGCTTTGAAATACACCAATTATCTTTGTTGTTGATTTTTAACAACTTGTCACATCCATTAAGGTCACTTCTATGTCTACATAGACAATATTGAAAATTTGCAATTACGTTTTCCATGCATTATTTCATAATTTCAATTTCATCATCATCGTTTTCTGTCGCACCATTCATATGTTCATGTTAGGCAAATTGCTTATTGGAAGTAGAGAGTAAAATCCCTATCCCTACACCCTCTAGACCTTAAACCGGTTGAAAAAAGCGCCTATTTCGTCTTTTGAAACCTGGAAAAGCGAGTTAGAAAAGATCATTCAAGTTGTCAAGTTTGTTGAATGTTCTGCATTTGTAGTCCATTGCTAAGTCAATTTTCAATTATTATGAACAAAATGTGTGAAGTCCTGTGATCAAATTTTGGAAGGGCAAAAAAATGTCGGTATTGGTGCAGGCTGTAAATAGATTGCATCAAGATATTGAGTGTTCATTTAATGAATTGATTTATTAATTTGGCTTAAGAATACCTATTTACATCGAAGTGAAAATCCAGTAGCACGCAGTGTTCTATATTTGATTCAACCATGGATGAAAAAGTCAATGGTACAGTTCGTAGACAACCTGAACGCTTGAAAACAATGCTGCACTTGTGGGCAATGGATCGCAATATGATGATAATTGCGCGAACTCAAAGGCCAACATTTACCTATAGGGAATGCGTGGACTATTTCTAAATATGAATTGTGACAATGAGACACTTAAATTGGAAGAGTTTCTTTCGCGCTTTTGAATTGATAAGCTGAGGTTTATCACCCCCCTGATCCATACTGAATGGGTTATTAACTACTAAGTAGGCAAGGCATGGGCATCTTATGTATCTAACTGTTGTTCGATCCATAACATCGTCTGGTGATCAGACTAAAGGTATTTAAATGAAGAAATAATAAATCAATGACTTACCATCATGCTTCTGTATCGTAATCTTGTTTCATATTCCCCTCGATTCAGGCGCGAAGTCCCCGAATCAATCCCCGTAACTCACTTTCTGAAAGTATCCACCCTCGTGCGTATATTCGTCGTCGATCCGTGCTCGGTTCTAATCTCACTAGACGGAAATTATTTCTTCGCCAAGATCTAGCGATTTGTCAATAACGAGACCAATAGGGCAATTAGCTCACTCTGCGTACCTTAAATAAACTTTCAGCTACAATAACTGGATAAATATTTGCCCCTTCTGTCAGAACTATTACTGACCGATGTTCGAGTCTTGCGCGTACCGTATACTGCGCCGTATGATGCAAGTAATCTAACCGTTAATTATGTGGTTTTAAATCTGCTGAAGTAATCACCTTTCTGCCAGGAGCGTGTTGTGTCTGTCAAAGCAGGGGCGGGAGCGTTAAGGGCGCGTGCTGCTATCGCAAATCTTCCGTCCCTTTTTGAAAATACGATGGCATCATTTTTTCCGGGCAATTTTCCACCCACGAATAATAGAACAGCAGTCCGCAGCGCAAGATTTAGCTATTCTATATGTCACTCAAGTGTCCAGAAGTTGTATGAAAATACACTGGAATTCATAGATTTTCCTGACCCATGTTTTGGCGCTGTGTCCGGATACTTGCACTTTTTACTACATGCCCTTTTCATTTCTTTCTGCTGGAGTACAAGTACGCTTCTGGAACCGTCACTGGAAAGTCTTTTGAAATGCGCCAAAAATTCAAATTAAATGATATCAGATTTAGCTCAATAATATCTACCAAGAATATCCAATTCCGTCGGAAAAGCGAAATGATGGTATGTACATTTGTCTTTGAATTTCAATTTTACTTGTACTATCAGATTTTGCAATCTTACCCTAACTATCAAACTCTCCATTCTCGTAAATATTTGTTTCTTTTAAATCAAATCGTCATATGTCGGCACTGAGATCCACATCATAAAATTATAGATATAATAAATTTTTAATTCATATATATATATTTTATTCCTGACTAAGAATTTGTTCCTGTAAAAAAAGTATTTACGGCGACCTACCCAATTTCAGAAGTATACCCAAAATTGGATTTTCTATAAAAAGAGAAAAAATCCCCCAAAATTGTATTTTCTATATAAAGAAAAAAAATCCCTACCTACCTACCCATTTTGGTGATTGCCCCGCCCAAGATTTTTTCGGTTGTGGCCCTACCGCCAGATTTTCTCTATGTATATCACTATACAAATACGTAGTAAATCACACCCGATATACCGCTATACTCTCTATGCCGCCAAAATCGTTCTGCACCGATGTGGGCGGTATACCCTACTAAGACAGGTGTTTCGCTACATTTGCAAGAATGGACCCATAGGGCATCCTGTTTCGCCGAGATCGAGCACGAAAACGAACGTATAAAAAGATGAGGACCATATTTTCGTTCAGCATTTAGGAAGATCGAACTTTTTACTAATAGTGAAAATATTTTCACATCACGATACTTGACGTATTTATACCGACATCAGATATCGACACGACGGTGATGATCTTAGTTTAGGGCAATGGCTATGCCTCCGCAAAATAGATTTCGAAACAGCGGAACCCGGACTGTTAAAACTTCCAGAATGTTTTTACTATACCGATCACCATATACCACACCTGGGTGTAAATGTGTTTATTGTCCGTAATCGATTATTCCTGTCGATGATCAAAACATGGATATGTTCCTCGGAGTATTTAGTAAAAAATAACATATAAATGAATAAGAATATATGTGTACTATATGAATAAGAATATGTATTTTGTAAATAGAAAATGTAAAAATGACGATTTTCTTTTCTGTTTTTCTTATTCTTTTCTTAGACGAATAAGGAATGATGTCAAACGCTATATTCACACGCTATATTCACATATTATAACTTTCAAAAATGCAATAAAAATTGCATACGAATTTTTGCATTTGTGCAATGATTGCTACGCAATAAAACGTGATTCAAAATTTCACGTTCACGCGTTTTCCAACACGCGATAAAACCGCATACATACAGCGGAACCTCGGATACATCGGATATAACAAATATAGAATTTCGTCTCGGGTAAGAAAATTTGATTAATTTCATACTACCGGATGTAACGAACTATCGGATTCGTTTAATAAACACATTTCCAGGTCCCGTAAAAATCGCTGTAACGAGGTTCCACTGTATAAACGTTGATTACTATATTATATATAGGCCTAAAGTTCTGTGTACTTTCATGTTCAGAAATCATCCCGTTTGCCGCGGCCCTGCGTTTCTTGTTATTTTGAGCATCATTTTCTAATGGTGTAGTAGAAGGAGACATTGACGACTGGGTGTACGATTTTGACGTCGACGGTTGAATGGCGTCACATTTTACACCGCTTCCGTGTATCATTTTATAGTGCCTCTGAAGACAGTCCCGACGACTAAATCGCCTCGAACATATCGAGCAATGAAGCCAATCATCGTTGTCGTCGTGTCTCTTCATGTGTCGTTTCAAAGCGTCTTTTCTGGAGAATATCTTTATAGGCGCGCAGACTGGGCACGAATACACCGAACCTATAAAATCAAAGCAAAAAACCTACGTTACTATTATCTAATGCACTTACGGATGAAATTGTATATGAATATGTACGGGCCCGTGAAATTTAAACGCTGTTTTTTACTATGTTAGTTTGCGGCCTTACGGGTTGTGGAAAATCTCTCAATTCGTGGAACGAATTATATTAGAGGAAATGATTACGTCGGAGAAACCGGGAAAAGTTTATCGGTTTCATGGAGCGTATCTGAGACAACTTTTTCAGGAAAGGCACCGCATTCGTTTTATCGAAGGCATATACAGTGATCAATACCCGATATACTGCCCACATCGGTGCACAACGATTATCGAGGTATATCGGGGGTGTTTTACTATGTATTTGTATTGAGATGTACATGGCTGTAGGTGGGACTGGCGGTGAATGGGAGGGCGGTATATCGGGGGTTGACTGGTATATACATCGCTATAGTTGTAAATTAGACCTTTTACGAAATGAAATATGATGTAATAACGCTTCTTATACTTTAAAGTGGTTTTGTTCTTTCGGAAAGTCGGTTTATATTTACCAGGTGGACCGTTTTCACTTGAACCATGAACAAAATTCTCCTTTCCTTTCATTTTCTATGCGGAATTCGCCGGATGACTGTTTCTTTGCTGAAAGCTGTAGGTAGCTGTCGGTAGAGCGTTGTTATAACGTATACGGTGTTCACTTAAATATTTCGGTATTGTATTTATACTTACACTAGTAGGTGGACGAAGGGATTTGTTTGAGACCGTCAAATTCCATCTATTGTTTTGCATTTACAGGTGAGCAGCGATATAAACAGGTGGAGTATCATCGTTGAATTTTGCGTTTGCAAAAAGCGTTGACAAGTGCTCAGAGCAAAGCAGAGTGATCGACCCGTGACGACTAGTCAATAGAGTTTCCTTTGCGTATAACTAGAGTAACTGTCTAAGACTCCCCATCTTTGTGCTAATCAAGAATATAACTGGTTGTTAAATCATCATCTTAACTTTATTCGAATATCATCATCATCGTCATCATCATCATCATGGTTACAATACTTGTATACGAGATACATTTATTTACATCGAAATTTCGAGCCAACCCTCCTCAGTTATCAGTAAAAATAGAATTACACGAAATCATAAATATTTTCACTGTATATACTTTGTTTTTATCGGCTAGCTTTTTGCCACAGTAGTAACGATATTCAAATTAAACAATATAAAACAATGATATGTGTAACTGTTAGTGACAACCATACAATGCGCGGCTTAGGGAAGACAAAATAAAAATTATAACTTTAATTATAACTGGTCGTTTGGTATGAAATAATCGATCATGTTTTAGAGTGAACGAATTTAATTATATTTATATATTACGAGTTTTTTTCCGGCTGAAATTGAGCTGATGAAATTAATGGAATAGTTTCTAGTCCAGAAGAATCAGTTTTGACTGTATCTCTATGTTTCAGCAATTCAGTAAAGTGTTCTTTAGTCGGGAAAGAGGGATGTAGTCTAGCTCCAGGAATTTTAAAATTCAGATTACTATTATATAATGTATTAAATCCGTTCTTGTTCAACTGAAAATTGTTTTCATAGAATAAAATTAAATTCTTCAAACCGCCTTCATTATCTATAACTTCTAAATATTTTGTGAAGCTCAAACGGTGTCCGCTGAGATAGGAGAGCACCCGTGAGAGGCAGACTATCAGTTCTACTGGATACAGACGACAGCAGTTCTACTGGTAACAGAGGACTCTACGGAAGGATGGATCAGTTACAGATAATGTTTGTGGCGGCGGCAGCAGTTTAACTTGTCCTGTTTTCTCATGGTAAATTTGTTCAGGGTATTTTAACGTGATGATAAGCACTGTGTTTCCCGTCCCAGAATAGAATATGATCAAAAACGTATTGAGGTAGTAAATCGCATTCTTGATTTTTGTATCTATTTCGGCTGTCTGATGTCTTTTTCAACTTTGCCTCAGCCTGATGTTGATTTTAATCAGATTTTAATACATCTTAAACTTTATTGATGGATTATATTGACAAGTCTTCTTTGAATGTGGTTGAGTGACTCCATAATTTGAATGTTCCACGATATGTTTCCATGCCTACATACCATAATTTTTGGTAATTAAACATATTGCATCGTTAAACTGATAAATGGTGTTTCTTTTCTATGATTTAACCCGTTTCAATGAAGACTTTTTTCAATCCTTCAATACAGTGTAAAATGGATTAAAAACAATGTTTTAGTTAAGCTACCCATCTGGGTGCTGGTTCTATCACGACCTATTCTAGTACGTGCTACTAAAATGAATCCACCAGATCCTCTCAAGCAAAGTTGAAATGGACATTTTAGGCAGCGTACAGTAAAGTGGCAAAACGCTATCTACGGACTTGCAAATCTTATTGAGTAGAAATCAATCTGACTAAATTTTAGTGACGATTTTTGCACTTTAAATCCACCCGTTGGTCATTTAAAAAATCATCAGTCGATTTGTTAAGTCAAGCTTATAGGCCTTGCCTTGACAGGGGCGCCACGTGTCTGGGGGGACGATACATATAACTGATGGACTGCTCACACTTAAATGATATCCCGCCATATTGAATACAGGGTTGTCCAAAAATAGATTAGTCACGCGTCATATATTTTGACATACTGACAAACCGACTATGGGTATGTCGGTTTGTCGGTGTGTAAGTCGAAAAACGCAAAGTTCGTAGACGAATTACCCCCCCCCCCCCGAAAGATTTTTTTGTCATGCCAGTTTGTCGGTATGTCTGTTTGTCTGTATGTTGGTAGAAAACGCATTTGAGAAAGAGTGCGCATTCGAATTACTCCTTTTTTAATGTATCTTTGCGCGGGGAACTATTCCACGCTATACTTGGCTTGAACCCGAGAAATTTTTACATTAACGGGTGGAACTAAAGCATTAAGTATGAAAATCAGTGAATGGAATTATGCCTGCCGCACTAAATTTTGAAACTTTTTTATCTATCAATTTTACTAAATCGAACCTGAAAGATCAGTTTTGATATATTTCAAGATTTGAGGGAAGGGCATTTCTCAGAAGTTAACCTTAAAAATGTAGTTATTGTAGAAACTTTTTTAAATACTGAAAGGAACACTTATATATGTGAAGGAGTACTTATTCACATTCATTATCCATGATATTATTCTTAATATCTTGGAAATACATTTTATTCCAAAAATACATTGATTGATAAGAAAGTTTTCCACTATAAAAAAAGGAAACTCAGCCAACCTCTGTGAGTGGCCAACGGGGCTTGACCTTGACCCTGACCTCATAGATGATACTGAATTTTGCCAAATGCCATATTTGGAAATTATGGTTTATGTACTTATAGAATATATCAATTATTTAGAACGCCACTTTATTTTCTGTTCAGACGATTTCCATGATCAGTTTTGTCATTTTACCAGAGATTCTACCGCATTAAAGTTGTAGGTCCTAGGTTCATCTATTTCAGCGTCAGCTGTTCAAGACATGGTCTGCGCATCTTGTGAATATCATGAAGACGGTTATAAGACACAATATGATAAGATTAAACGATTAGCTGAAGAAAGTAAGTTCATTTGTCACATCAATATCTTATGTCTATTTCAACTTGACTTGAGAGCACATTTGGTCACGGGGGCTCGTATCATAAGTTTGGGGGTGAACTGTAGCTTAGATCATCCAGTATCCCTGGTACCATATATAAAAAGAACTATATATAGTACCAGGGATACTGGATGATCTGAGCTACTGTTTACCCCCAAACTTATGATACGAGCCCCTGTGCATTTGGTGGGCTACCTCAGTCAGTTTCGGTTATACATGACAAAACGTTAGAATATATGGTTATGTCTGTATAGTTACCAAGTACCGGTAATATCTGTTCATAATAACCTATGTATACCACGCGTTTCGTAGATGAATCGTGACGCTTTGACAAACTGCGTCCAAGGATTTATAACGGGGTTGCTTATCTTTCCAACTTTTGAGCAACTGGCCCCTGGTAGGTGGTAATAGGACTCCAGACTTTACTGGCAGTTGAACTAAAACAACGTCTTTTAATCCATTTTACACTACATTGAAGGATTGCCAAAAGTCTTCATTGAATGCAGGGTTTAATAAAGAAAAGTGACTCGATTTAAATGTTTAACGTTAACAGTTTCCATGCCACTTATACACCATAAGTTTTGATAATTTGAAAAAGCTTCTTGAAGTTTTAGGGGAGAATTTAGGGGAGTGTTGCTGATGTCGCCACAGTGTAAATGTTTTGTTATTTGATTCAGGTGGTTTTATATCTAACGCCGCAAACGAGACCGGAAGAGAGCTTTATTTTACGGAAGGATGCTCACGCGGTAAATTTGATCCAGAAGACGCAACAGGTGCGACTGCCAAGCCAAGACCTGAATTGCATAAATTTTACAAAGAGAACATACTGAACATAACGTGTCCTGAAGGTTATCAATGCGGGGTAAGTGAGCTGATTTAATTACCTCCCGGCGAAGTTAGTTGCTAAGTCGCCGGTTTTTAACTCACGTCCGTTTGTTTTATTTTAGAAAGTGGCTTACAGATTTTCAGCGTTTGTTCGAGGTTGCTTCAAGGATTGCAGCAAGTCATTAGACATCATCAGGGGAGAAAACGTGAACTCGGCCCTAGTGTATTGCTGCACATCTGATTATGAAATTTGAAATTTGATTACGACTATTGTAACAGTGCTACCATCTACAGGATGAATATGGTGATACTCGTTATGGTTGTTTCCGGTGTTAGGTGGTTTAAGTAAAATTAGAGATTGGACTTTAAGTTGCTTTGTTAGGCTAGAACTGTTGTAAACCTGGTTCACCTCTCTCGTGATTACGCTTAGGTGACTACCGTAGAATAAAGAGGGCATTGTGTAAAACATTTCGCACGTAAAAGAAAATTTGTACGGCATTGGGAATGGAATCTGGGACTTACAAAACGGGAAATCTGTGAAAAAAATAATATACGTACTGCCATAGAAAATAATCAGAGAAATAAATGGTTAACATTATGTTCAATCTAAACAGCAATTCTCCTTATATTATGTATCTAAAATAGTCACGGAAAAGAAATGTACATAGATTCACTCAGAGATGAAAAGCGGCATTGTTTACCATTTGGAATTTTCGACTTATGATTAGTTATTATTTTTCAAATGAGGAGAGGCGTTTGAGGTTATGTATGAGATTTCATCTCAAAACTGTTGACGATGGTTTTCATCATGTGTCCAAAACTTGATACTATTTTTTGAATTTGATATTCAACTCTATTCTATGCTGCTCACCTTTGGAAAGATTAATCGCGATGATGAGATCTGAAAATTTAAATCTCCTGACGAAAATTGCTGAATTTGTGAAAGCAACGTTCAAAACTAAGTTGTAATTTTTTTGTAGTAGTCTCTTTCAGAACTATGTGATTCATCATTGGAAAAAGGTATACAAATTTGACAAAACTGATGTGCAATATATTATGATAATAGCATTCTATGTGATAATGCTAATTTTCTTTTCTTTCTGTTATAAATACTGTAATCCCCTATGTCCCACTTAGTGTGGTTAGGGTGTAATATATCTTATCTTCTCTAATCGTAGCATTTTCAACGAATGTTTTTTTCAAAATGATTATTTTCTTAATTGGACGCGATCGATTTCAAATCAACTCGTGTTGAAAATGAACACTGCTGATTGGCTGATTAGATTAATCGATTAGAATTAGGATTTCTTGATGGATTCATTTATTTAATTTCATATAATAAATCAATAATTTTCAATCAATTGAAATGTATTTTATTTGAAATGCTGCTTATATTTTCTGTTATCTATGAAATAAATGCCTGTAGCGCAAAGCGAGTAAAACTGATTATAACAGTTCTGTTTCAATTCATTGTTTGTCGCCTTATTTCAAACCGGAAGGGACCGGTCCCAACTGCAACCCCAGTCCTTGACGACTGTCCGACCGTGGTCCCGAATGACCATCGAACTAACAACGAGGGGTCCAGGGACACATTCAATATTAAACGCCCCTGATGAACAAATACAGAAACCAATCACCTTTAAACGCAGCATTATCGTAAAGCATGGCATCTCGACCGTGGTTGCAAAATATGCATAGGTTCCAATGTGGAATGGAAATACCATTCTCACACCGAAAGGTGCTGCCGCCGTGCACATCATTAGGAGAATTTCCATACATTATTGAGCCGTCGTTGACTTAGTTTAAGTTTGATTCAACTATATTCTCCTGATGATAGTATTGTTTATAAAAAAACATAAAAACAAATAGAAAAAAAAGAAACGTAGTTCATTCATATAGAAGGATCGATACGCAGGGGCGCATCCAGGGCATATATGGATATAATAGGAGGGAGGGGTAAGAAGGGCACTAATTATTGTAAAGAAGAACTATCCACGAGTGGCGAGCTCCGAAGGAAAATTAAAAAGCCCTGCAGATGCAATATTCAAGCATTTGAGTTTCTTTTGCAAGGAAAAACATGTTAATGTTTGCAGCAAATTGCCCTTTTTGCACACAATGATTATACATCCGCCTATTGTAAAAATGTGCCCTGTTTAGTTCGGAAAGTGCCCGGTCAAATAAACATCCGCCATGTTTACAATGACAGTGTGGTTAGAGTCGACTTATTAAGTCGAAAAGTCGAATTACTATTTCGAAAAGTCGACTTTTTGAACTGAAAATAAAATGCTGTTGGCCGCATTGCTCTTCCGTACAGGTCACAGCATCTGTTTATTATTCAACCACATAGAAATACACAGGGCAGTAACCAGGAAATCCTAAGTTTCTGTGTTATCTACACCAAGGGGGTATTCAATCAATTAATGCTTACCTCTGTTGTGGGAGGGGTTTCAATGTTTAGTACAAACATACTGTAGGCCTACAGGGATGTAAGAGAAAACCTTCTTTTGGTTTCATTCTAATAAATTTCATCGCATAAAATGCTTTGATGGAACTTTCAATTCAAATGCAGTTTCACAAGTTTCAGCAAAACGCTATCCGTTGTCTAGAATTTCCCTACAATGATGGGCGTCCATGAACAATGTGACATCGGTCAGTTGCGGATTGCAGGCTATAGCTATGATGGTTCATTCACATAGAAACGATTGTGACGCTAATGCTTTTAATGAATTCTACGCTGCGCTGATTACACCTACCAAGTCTTCAATTCGCCCTTTTTTCCCACAAACTAGCATTCGAACGCGGTTACCAACATTTCAATAGGGGGCTTTTGAAATACCTGCTTCTATTATATAGATAAAAATATGAATATGTTCACGAACAGCTATTCTGATTTTATAACTAATGTATACTCTAAGTTATTCGTCCCGTGGTACTTGGCGAATTCCGGTTTCATAGAATGTCGAGTGGGGATATTGAGTGCGAAAGTGAGTTTTCAGCGGGCCATGGGAAAAGGGAACTTTGAATTCGGGTGAAGGAGCAAGAATGTGAAAAAGAGCCCAGTTACGTATGTGTGTATATGTATGCGTACTGGCCCTATGCCCTTTATCTAATGAACTGATTTGATTTAAAAGGCGCCAGTAACAATGTAAATCGGTGTCATCTGGTGTTTGTCTGGTAAATACCACAAACGAGCGCACTATTACTAGCTGCGAGTCGTGGCGCACTCCTGTAATCCAGCGACTTGGAGGCTTGGTTTGGTGGACAGCTTGAAGCCGGGATAACATTACTGTCAGTCGTCGGTCTATGTCGTTCGACCGGGCGTCCGCGCTAAGCTCGGCGTCAATATGGCCAGCACGGGGAGCCTAGGCTGACCAGGTTGTCTAAGGAGGATCGAATCGGCCCAGGGTGGAAAGATCCCGCGTCGAGCAGTAGTGGGTTCGCGCCTGTGAATAGTCGCCGGTTGGCACCCCGGCCAATATAACTGGACCCTAACCTTTTGCTAAAATTAAGTACATGTATACGTTATAAATTGATGTTCTAATGCGAACGAATTCTCCAATTTTATGTGAAATTAGCGCCCCAACAATAAACGTGATGGTCTGCAATTCACTCGAGTGAACAGGAAAATGAATGTTTTTAGAGCTTGGCACCGAACATACTTATGTGAACTCAGGACACCTTCAAGTATCGGAAAGACACCTTCAAGTATCGAAAATTTGGCACAAAACTTTTGTGCCAAATTTTCGATTGTTGTCCGGTTGCTTTTACGACGATTGATGATAGCGACCTCAGCAGAGCCTTAGGCTGTACAATCACTACGACGTTCAGGCCCCTTGAGAAAAAAGGGTTTAAGAAAGTAAAATATGCACGATTCATATCTTACGTACATTCGATATCGACTGATTTCTATAAAGTGGCTTTTCATAGAAGTTTATTTCATCAACTTTATAACAATATTTACATCAACTTGATGGCATGAATAATGAAAAACATTAAGTGTGGAGTACAGTGAAATTGGAATCTATAACGGTTGGTACGGCCCCTCCACTGACACCACCCTGGGTCGTAAGCATTGTGGAAGTTAATCGGCTAGAAACCGGCGGTGTTATAATCTGTTCCGCATTTCATATTTTCTTTTGGACACATGAAGCAATCAGCTTTTTCCATACGCATTAACCGGGCTTTGAGCATGCGTCCATCGAAAAGCGAGCGAAAGCTTAAAAGCATCTGCCATTACTATCGTTAACATTATTATCATCATGTCTCTACAACAGACTTTATTATCGGATTATACATCATAATGCGTCGTCATTCTGAGGCTTGCTTGGATTAGATTTGCGTGGTGGTAAAGTAATTAGAATTTTCACTGAGCTTGGGAACTAGCTCGGCAAATAAATCCACAGTCGTCAACGATCAATTTAGATAAAATCCCTTTCCCGGCTTCCGACCGAAACAAGTGTGTCCCATTCTATATCGACTATACCTTATTTAAATTCCCGCATAATAACAAAAAAAACCTTGGTATGAAAAACAAAGCTGACAGACAGTGAGCAGAGAATTTGAGCAACAACATGCCGAAGACAGTGAGGCCATGGCTAATTACTTTACAAACACGACTGACGAATACAGTTCTACACAAAACAACAAGTTGCTATAGACGGCAACCAAAACTCAAAACGTCACAAAAGAACCCGCCGCTTTCAACACAGTCAAATATGGCTGTTCTTTATTGACGAGGTCGAGAAATCTGAGCACATAAATACCGCCTTCCAAATCGAATTCATCATCTTTAGCTGCAAGATTAAAATGACGAAACATAGAGCATTGGTTGAATGAAAATGCGACTGTAATATAGACAGCGTTTTTACTAACTGGCATAGAATTTTGATGCGTCGAAATCAGCAATAAGGTTTTTAGTTAAATCGTTTAAACCATTCTTGAAATGTTCAACCCTGTGCGCATCGGTTTCCTTGATTCTCGCAAGCAGTTTCTTCGAGAACGTCTACAATATTCAAGGAAATTTAGCACTATATTCGCTGCCGATTAGAAAATAGAGACCAAACATTTGAGTGGCTGATTCGGGACCAGATAATGGCAATCTTTCTGCCTCGGAAATGAACGACCTATTACCCCAGACATTCTCCCTGGACGGGCCGCCCCCGGGACAAATCCATCGGTCAAAGGACATAACGGTTCGCAGTGTGGTAGCTGCTCTGCCGAGTGCGACACGACCGAGATCTAAGTCGTCTGCGAATAATTTCGCGTTTCGGCTTCTGGGTTCGAAGTCTTTTCAGCGCCGCTCGACAGGGGCTCGTAACCCCGAAAGCACCGCCCGAAGACGGCCCGCAACGACGCCCACCGATAGCTCGAATCAGCCAAGTTGCAAACATTGAAATACATACGCTCCATTGTTGTTTGAAGTCTGTAACGGAAGCAACAGTGGTTATCTCTCTTAAAGTGCTACTACCAATAAAGTCTACTTCCCATTCTACATCAGCCTTCTCTTGTTCATCATTTTCTGCAGACCTATTACCACCAATCAGTGATTCGCTTACTGCAGTTTTCGACGATACCCACTGAAAAACACGAACAATCCTTGTAAATTTTCGTCGTGTCAATGGGGAACCGGCATACCACCGGTCGCGAGTGGCAGTAGTTCAGCCGGTTCTCCATTAAAGTGTTTAGATTTTGAACTTGGATGAATTTTGTTTTTTAGATTTCTAAACTCACCTTTCCATCTACTGTATAGTACAGGTCATCAACGAGCGTGTATTTATATGCATCGCTAAATACGTCTTCTCCTGAAAAAGGTGACTGCTAACCGTGAACAATTCCTTATATTTCACTGACTTAATCTGCTGATTGACCAGGCTCAGACCGCGTACTCTGGCTTTACCTCCAGGGACCAATTTGATTGGCTGTTATACCGAAATTAGTAGCTTGTATGTTCTTCCATATTATCGAATTAATGAATAAGTCATAAAAGCCAGAGAGACCCGCGTGGAGCTTAACTTACAGTTCTTCTATTTACAGTGGAACTTTTTGTTAGGTACACATGTCGGTTCCTATAGGAGAACTCACGCAGAAAATTATTGAAAATATACCAAAAGGAGCAATTTCACAACTCGCATATTTGGGATTAACATTTGGCCTCAAATCAAGTACATACCAAAACGGATGAAAAAAGATTACCAAATAGTGAATCTTTCGAAATCGATGCTCAAATCTTCAAGGCCGGCATCTTTAAGTAACAGGATTATCTTGTTGTTTTAATTCAATCCAAATATGCAAATTATCTTTACATATAATATATTCCACATTAAGAAAGAAGTAAAGTCTCCTTGAGTTTATGATTTCAGGGGCTGACCCAAATGCCAATTTTGAAGGACTTGTCACATGATGTCCAAAAAAGCAATATTAGGCGCACTCCCACTAAAATGCACCAATTATCTTTGTTGGCAAAATGAATATAGGGCACGTAAAAAAATATGCCAGACTTGTACAAGTCGTGATAAGCGTTTCGACCAGGCCTATATCTTAATAGCTATCTTCAGAAATACTCTTTCATCTTTCTTAGATTTTCTCAGATCGTCACAACACGAACAGAGAATTTCATCAATGGTTATGAAAATTACCTGTAAAATGATCTTGAAATACTTTCATTTTCAAGTCCGTTGGTGTCCTTTCGAATTGTATAGTTGTGTCTCGTCCAAATCACACAGGCTTTATACAAACGTATGTAATCTGTTCATACAGGTTTTATAGCCTTGGTCTTATTAAAAAGTGCACGGCCGTTGAGGCGGCGTCACCTATTTTGGATGAGGGGAGCGAAGAGAAACAATTTTCTATATTAGCAAATACCACTTTGACACTGTAGATACATTTCTGCTATAGTCTCGTAAGAATATAATCCCTAAGATTATAAGAAGTCGGACGGGAGAGCGGGTTTGTACGTAGTCACATAATTTCAATGGGAATCCATTATGGTTGATTGCGTCCCCCCAATGACGCTGCTCTGGGTCGTATAAAAGCATTGCAGAAATTAATCGGCTCAAAACCGGCTGTGTTATAATCCTTTTATCATTCATATTTTCAGTGCTAAAGTAAACGGGTGGTAATCATCGTTGTCTAGGTCGCAATATTGTTATGTCGTTCATTTCAGGGGTTGAGAGGGGCTGAATAATATGATATATGATATAATTCAACATATCATATATCATCGCCCAGTGTCACTCGGTAACTAATGGTAGATCAGCCAGGGAAGTGTGATGAGATCTCATCACACTTCCCTGGATCACCGCAATCGTATTTTCTTCGATCTATAGTAGTGAACATATATATTCCTTGCCCCATTTTGGCTTGATAATGTCCGATTTTGTCGATGCTTCAAAAGTCTCTGGTAGCATTTCTATTGAATCGTAATTTGACAATTTCTGCTGAATAATGGCACAGCCTCCACCATCTCCGCGTTCCTTCCATAATTACGTTCGAATGGTGTTAAGATTTCAGACTTTTCTAAATTCAAAAATATCTCCATCATTTTAAGAACAATTTTATTTTTTCTAAAATCATATCTCCAAAATACAACATACAAGTTTTATAAATACATACATGCACGCGTATCACAACAGGTAATTTCATAATCAATATTCGCAAAATTGTACATGTATTATAAAGTTCCGGTTCGACTGGGCGTATAAATTATCCATAAGCGGGCTCAATATAAAGTTTGTTATCCTGAATATAAATGTAAATAGATTATATAATGCTTGTACGGTACAGTATAATGAAATGAAATGAAATATAGATCAAGTTCATTACTGTCTCAGAGGTTAAATTGATTAACACTTGAATTTTCACCATAATTTACTTTTTTTGAAAGATACAATAATATGAGCGTTTACTCATCCCGATCTAATAAGATTAAGATAGAATTTCTGAGCTGAAATAAATTCTGAGCTCCGTCGTGTTTGGCATAAGAAGCTATCAAAACATTTTTTTACAGTTTTCTTGAATTTTTCGCATTTTTACGATATTTCACAGGTTTTATAAAAAAAAATGCATCAGATCTCTTCACATTTTATCAAATTGATAAAACAGTTCAACTAAACGGATCTTATGTTAGATCACAGGCTATCGCTCTAATGTTTTCGAATAAAATCAATTAATCCATATACAGGGTGTCCCAAAAATGCTTTGACTGACAAAACAATATGTGCATAAAGCACATAAAGCACAAAGATGAAGTTTGTCCAAACTTCTTCCAAAAGAAGGACAAATAAGGACCGCAACCGTGGAACCCTGCATGCGAGATTTTGTTTCTATAATGATTTTTTAACTGCGACAATAGCCGCGATCACACGGTGACGATCTGGCCCGGGCCAAATTGGCACGGATCAGGCTCGGGCCAACTTTGGCCCGTGCCTAATTAGAGAGCGCGTTCACACGTAAACCATTCACTCGATACTAAAAAATGCTCAAACAAAGCGAAGTGGATCATTTCCGGTGCCAGTTGCTATTCAAACGCAATCATTTGTCTGGTGCTAAAATTTTGCTTGGCCTTGTCCAACAATTTTTGTCGGGCCAAACAGGCTCGGGCCCATTTGGCACCCGTGTGAACAGTTTTCCGAGCTAAATTTGGTACGGGCCAAAAATGCTCGTGTGATCGCGGCTAATGTGGCTAGCCCGCATTTCTGTGAGGATGACCAAGGACACATAGTTACCATCAACCAAGTAAACAACCGAATGTGATACGAGAATCTATTTCTGTCAGCGTACTCAGGCCCGAAGGAGAAATAACATTATTCGTATCAGGATATGGCTCCACCTCGCATAACCGGAGAATCAATACATTTTCTCCGTGAACATTTTCCAGATCGAGTAATCTCTATGAGGATGTGGAGTGGCCCGGTTATCCACACGACATTGCGCCCACAGACTTCTTCCAGTGGGGTCATCTGAAAGAGAGAATCTATGGGAGCCCGAAGCCTCGAACACTTGACCAACTGAAGAACAATATCCGCAGGGAGATGCAGAACATATCGCCAAAAACATTTCCCAAAGTGATAGAGAACGTGGCTGTCCGTTGCTGTAATAGGACAACATGGAGCCTACACCGAACGAGCGGTGCTTGCTATAGCAGCCTTTTGGCCGTGGCTAGGCCCTCATAAGAAAGCCTTCTCAATTTTATTTTTGTTCTGGGCCCATGTCCACAGTTCCGAGTTAAGATTTGACTCTGGGTTAAAACATTGAAAATGAACTAACTTAAACTCAGAGTTAACTCTAACTTACGACTGTCGAACTGGGTCCTGTTTCTTTCTTATAACATGCTTTCTTATGAAAAATATTGAAATTGAATTGAAGTGAATTGAACACATGGTTTGAACAGGAACGGGTCAATCCCAGTGCAAGAGTGTGAACAGTTGAGAAATGATTATAAAAAAAATAACTCCCATGCCTTGACTTTAAATTCATGCACAAAATGTTTTGCCAGAAACAAATCATAACCAATTTTTTCCAGATGAAAAAATTCTCCTTGTATTCTCCTTGGAAAACGTTCACAAAAACGTTCGTCGAAATAGATATTACAAAGGTCTTGCAGCCCTGTGCTTTTTCAAAGTGACTACGCCACATGGGTCGAATAAACATATATACATGTATATACATGTGATTTACATGACAGACCCTCGAAATGGCCAGCAAACAAACTATGACGTCACGCGCAAGACCTATACCCATTTGAAAATGGGGCTCATCTCGTTAACACGCATCTATTGATTAATAATCATCTAAAAATCAAAACTCTCAAAATTCATTCTAAAAGCAGCTAAAATGTACAATTCGAGCGGAGGATCTGGTGCGACTCGTAACTTTTTCATGTAATTCCTATCGGGAGATCTTCGTAAATCGACTTCCACCACGTGAGCGACGATCATTTTCAATCCGAGCAACACGAATTCGTATCCGACATGCACATATCTATCTTTTCATTCCTTATGTCAAATTTAGGTCACGTATTTGTTTACATGACCTAGTTTGCTAATAAAAAACATAGCCAGCACTTTTTATCAGTACTAGAGCATTTAAACGACTGTAAGACATTAAGTTTGAGCAGCCAGATTCGACTGGTTGTCATCTAGTGAAAGTAAGTAGGTTAGTAAGTAACGTGTCACCTGGCAGGTGACTGCCAGGATCTATCGGATTTCATCGTCACTCCTAGTGACTATGCCACTGAAAGGGTTGGCATTTTAACACGATAAACGTTCCAAAGTTAGGTGTGTGCTTGCGCGAGCGCCCGAAGAACGAAGCCCCTCATCGGAGTAAAACAGAAAATGTATACAAGATGCATTCTGAGGTTGAGATTTTTTCCTGGAGCCCTCTTCTTATTGGTAAAGAGTATACAGTAGTTGTCGGCAACAGCCGAAGTATTCTTTGAAGTAGTCTTTGAACCGCAGCTGTCAAGATGATGGATCTATGTAATTACTTGACCACATGTACTCTTTTTAGTGTAGTTTACATTATAGGAAATAAATTTAGTTGTCTTATGATGCTGATACAGTAAACACGAACGAAAATCACGCGCCACCCCGACTGTAATTAATGACTCGTTAAAATGTTTACTGTTTACGCCTATAACCTTAATTTGCTGAAATTCTCAATTACGTATGATTATATATACCGCTACATGTATTTAAATGCTTATCAATTTCTTCAATATGCTTTCATAAATAACATTTCTATGAACTATGTTTATCAATGAATGTAGGAAATGTAGATTAATGTTTAAATGATGATTACATTAAACTAATATGATTTTAGAATTCATAATTATATCAAATATGTTACAAACACAACGCAATGCCTGTTAGAAATTCAAATTAGACGATCGCTTATCATTATACTCACTGTACTTAAATTTGCCTTCTTCGAATTCATGTATAACGTTTTAATTACTTTTAATTTTTTAATTTTCCTCGTATTTGCTAGATTTACTTACGTACTTTGTTTACTTTACTACCAGACTTGACATGCTAAACCACACCTTGGCCCCCCGGCAGTGTCGGCAACAGCCGAAGTATTCTTTGAAGTAGTCTTTGAACCGCAGCTGTCAAGATGATGGATCTATGTAATTACTTGACCACATGTACTCTTTTTAGTGTAGTTTACAGTATAGGAAATAAAGTTAGTTGTCTTATGATGCTGATACAGTAAAGACGTGTTCTCCCGGTTTACTCTCTTCTTCTCTTACGGACCTGGTCCTCATAAGTGGCAGTGCAGCCCACAAGTATATATGTATATTCTCTCGAGTCCGAATCGTCGGCGCATACTTCGCCGCGGGTATCGAAATGGATCCACAATGAAAGAACACGTTCAACACCGCTGTCTCCGAGTACAATATAGACTTTATTTTTGGATTATTATAGTAAAATCATCATTTTTGGTGATGGGAAGGACACGAAATTTATATCTGAACGAAAGAACCGGCATCTTTCAAAACAGTCAGATATGGCTCTTTTTCATTGACTGGGTCGCGATATCTGAGCAAATAGATACCACCTTCCAAATCGTATTCATCGTCCTCAGCTGTAAGATTGAAATGACAAAACATAGAGTATTGGTTAAATGAAATTGCGACAGAAATGTCGACGGTGTTTTTTACTGACTGGCATAGAAGCTTAATGCGTCATAATCATCAACAAGTTTCTCAGTAAAATCTGGTAAATGTTTCTTTAAAAATTCAGCTCTTTCCGCATCGGTTTCCTTGATTCTAGCAAGCAATTTCTTCGACCACGACTACAAAAAGAACATTTAACAATATATTCGTAATGCCGATTAGAAAATTCAAGCCAAACATTTGTGAGTGGCCGAAACGGGACCAGATGATAAATCATTTTACAATTGCTAGCCGCCATTTTGTTAGGCTATACAGTATTTTGTCCTGTATTATTATTTATTCTCTTTTTTAAAAACTATTTGTGATGCGTGTTTTGTCAAATTTCATTGGACCATAGATGGATTTTGGCTGGCTCTGACCGAGGTAAGAAACTTGATTCATGACTCGATAATTGTACCGCGGTTATTATTAGTGCGATGTGGATATTGAGTTTGACTTCTTGAGACAATTTTATGGAAGCCCTGAACGAAACGACATAACGAATTACGTTTTACGTTTTACGAATTACGTTTTACGAAATACGTTTTACGTTTTACGAATTACGTTTTACGAATTACGTTTTACGAATTACGTCTTACGAGTTATTTTGGGCAACGATTTACCACTACATTTCGGTTCAATTTCTCACAAGAGGTCAAGGTTGTGGTGCACTCTCCGTGTCGTGAATATTAAACTTTGGGTAGCAAGCAGAAGGCAGCACTGTGGTGAAATCGATTGTAATTTTTTGCCGAATACTTCAACTAATAACGATGATGGATGACAAACGCTTTTCTTTCAAATAAAAATATATATTTTCATAATTAAAAGCTAAGACTTGTTATGATCATTTGTTACAATTGAAGAATTGTATCTGCACCGATATGGAGTCCAATTTCTTTTTATCTCCATGAAGCCCGAATAATTTCCAGTTTTGTATCGTCTTAATCATCGTGCCCTTCCTTGCCAAACAGGACAGTGTTAGTGTTTGTAATTTATTATCTAATGAATCCGGGCGTATGCAGGCTGAATCTCTATACTTTTGATCATTTTGAAATTATCATGTCACTTTTTGACTTCCTTGGTCTCATTATTACTTGTAATAAAAATGCGTACGATAAACTCCCTCAATTTCACGGATATACATGTATATATTTCAAAATGCAAAATAAATTCAGTCAGATTCATTCTTCGTCATGATTCGACTTCATTGCAAAGCCCGTGTTTTTCCGAAAAACTTTTGAAGCAATAGCCAATAAGTCAATAGAAAACGTAAGTCGTTAAACGTAATTCGTAAAACGAAATTCGTAAAACATAATTCGTAAAACGTAATTCGTAGAACGTAAGTCGTAAAACGTAATTCGTAAAACGTAATTGTATAAGACCTTGACCTCGCGCGACATACGCAATGCAGGGAGCTTATATGGTAAATCGTTAACCTAACTCGTAATTTGTAAAACGTAACTCGTAATTCGTAAAACGTAAAATGTAATTTGTAAAACGTAACTCGTAATTCGTAATGTCGTTTCAGGGCTTCCATACAATTTTGACGGTTTTGTCAATATTCTTCAATCGTCAATTCGTCAAAACAGATTGACGAAGCGACGATTGACCAAAAGGGACGAATGGCTAATTTTGACGAATCTATCACACGGTAAAATGCATAACTTTATTAGAGCACATTTCGAGCGAAAAAGTTTACTAGGTCGTATCACCCCACGACCGGGGCAATAGATTATACATTTTGATCTGCCAGAACGCGGTAGATGATATACGTATCTTCAATAGCGGATCTTCGGGTCATATCGCATCGAGGACCGAGCCCACGACTCGCTATGACAAACGCGAGAAACGTGATACCGGACTCGATATACTGCGGCGGATTATTTCCTTTGAGTTTGACGGTTTTGTTGATCGTCAATTCGTCCATCGTCAAACTAACTTCGCAAACTAACTAATTTCACGGTTAATACAAACGAACTTTGACGGTTTTCAAACTAACTTCACACACTTAGATTTTGGCGGTTTTAGCAACATTTAAACCGTGCGAATCTCTAGTCTAATCTGGCAAAAATGTCAGGGTATTCAGATTTGAAATTCGTTAGTTTTTTATATGATTTTCGAAAAAATTCAAATATTTCAGTAACTTTGCGTATAAACCCCCTCTTTCATGTGAAATTTAAAATCCAAAAATATCTGGCCTCATAGTTTTCAGGGTATTTAACTGCAGTGCTGCGCTTTAATAAGAATCATCCGTTTTGTGCCCGGGAAAAGAACGATCCATGCGAATATGAAAATACATACCTTTAAATGTTGTTTGAAGTCATTTTTCGTAACAATAGTGGATGCCTCTTCTAGTTTGCAGGCGGCAATAACGCTTACTTCCGGTTTTTCATCACATTCTTCCTGTCCATCATCTTCTACTATATAGTACAGGTCGTCGACGAGCGTGTATTTAAAGGCATCGTTAAATACGTCTTTTCCTAAAAGTTGAATTGAGAAGTTGAATTCTATCCATGAACATCAACAGTAACCAGTTACGTCGGTGTGCTCTACAGAGGCAAATACGCAGGGTCTTCATTTGGGGAGATGAAGGGTTAACGGTCAGGGTTTATGTTGGCGTATCCTTCGGCGGGCGGAAACCTAAATACCCACCAAGAACATTTTACTCTGTAGGCCACAATTAGAAAAAAATGAAAAATGGAAAAAATAATACGGAAGTTTTTAAGGAAGTTCTTAAAATTTCAGGAGCGTGGGTTACTCATCCACCCCCCCCCCTAGATCCGCCCCTGCTCTAGAATATTTTGTTCATTCTTTTAATACTTCATACATGTATCATCGTTACAACATGGAGTGTTTCATCGATGGTCATAAATGTTACCTGTAAAATGATCTTGAAATAGTTTCATCTTCGATTCCTGGTGTATGTACGGCACTGATCTATTTGAGCTTGTATATCTCGCGGTTGTAGAGCATTACTGTTATGATAGGCAATTTTTGATCAATTCACTGGGAATTCATAAACAGGTATGTTTTGACTACTAGTTTTTCGAGGTCTATTTGCTTTCTTTCACTAGAAATTCACAAACGGCAAGTATTGGCTTAATGATTATCTACTGTTTATTTGCTTGTTACTGGTTCAGTTTATGTCTCGGATTGATAAGAAATTTTTGGATTTAGGTTTCAAGACAATTGTAAAAATCCTAAATCCTAAGGGATTAGTCAAGTGTCAACGTCTACATGTTTGGAAACCGAGACAGCTCCGGGCTTGTTTCCTCACCAGAACTAAGAACATTAATTCTTGGGGGCTTGGTGGGCGAATCAGGTCCCGAGGTTGGTCGTCGGCCCTCCCCAAATGTGGTGGCGTTGGTCACGAGAATAGTTCCATAGCGGGAATGTTATTATTCATTATTTTATAACCCTGGAGTATATTAAAGAGCTAAAACGAAATCATGGATGGATAGATTTATTGCTCACAAAATTTACAAAAGCCAGTTACAAGATACATTATTATACAAATTACAGACAATGAAAATTGACAATATATACAATTGGTGGACATATATATGCAACGAGTGCATTATCTGGCATTTATAACACTGCACTTAGGTAACAATTTATCTTAAAACATTTCTGTATATATAAAATGAGGTTTTTTAATTTCACGCCAGTTGCACAAAATAACTCTAAATAACTTTAAATTTATGCGATGTAGGATTGTTTATATAATATTGCTTGACATACTTCCTGCGCTGGTCATTGAAAAAAGGACAAATAAATATAAAGTGAAATTCATCACATACAACTCCCATATCGCACTTAGTACACAGCCTGTCTGCTCGGGGTATACGATTACATCTCCCTTTTCTATTGGGAGGGGATGGTTGGAACATAGGAATCTGCAAAATGATATCCTTAGATGATCAGGTAATTCAGCTAAATAGTTTTCAGAGCCCCATTAAAAATTCTATACGAGTCGGCAATATTAGAAATCTTACATTGGTTATCCCAGTTTTGAACGTATTGGTCCCTCAGTCGCAAAGAAAGGCTGTGTGCTGCGTAATCAGGATTAGGGGTGTCTGGTCGTGCCACAAATTCCCAAGACCATTTGTTTCTAATGGTTTGCGGACAAAGGATATCCAGGGGTTCAAATTGCCATTTTCATGCGATTTTAGTGGCATATGATACATGTCAGAAGACAGTTTGTTGCTGTTTAAAAGCTTGGCCCACAATTTTATCATTCGATATTTGACCGTTAATTCCAACGGATATCGGCCTAGTTCGCCATATACAAACATATTTGGGGTAGACCTTTTCAGTTCAAGAATGTATTAAAAAATTTCAATTGTATTTTCTCCAAAATTGATATGTTCTCCATCCCCCAAATCTCACATCCGAATGTATAAGTATCGATAGAACCATGCTGTCATAAAGTTTTAAAGCTATGTCAATTGCAAGCGAATGTTCTTGAACTTTGTTCAGTTTAAAGAATATAGCCCTGTTGGCATGCTCAAATACAGACTTCTTACACAGAGTGAATTTTCTATTGTAGTCGAAAATAATTCCTAGATATCTAAAGTGATCCACCGCTTCAATATGGTGACTGTTTATAGTTATGTCAGGCCGACGACGGCTCTTCCTTTTTTCAAAAATTATAACCTTCGTTTTGGCGTAATTGTTTTTCAGTTGCCACTTTTCGCAGTATTCAGCCATTTTGCTAGCCAAAAGCTGAATGTTTTCTAGGCTCTCCGATAATAAGACGGTATCATCAGCATAAAGAAGCGATAATAATTTAATCCATAAATTATCATCATCTGTTAAAAAGTTTATCCCTGAGCACCCTTCATTTGATAAATATTCCTCTGAGTCGTTTACAAATATTGAAAAAACCACAGGCGAGAGGTTTTCCCCCTGTCTTAATCCTGTAAAACTCTCTAAGTAATCAGAAATTTCTCCATTCACTCTAATGCAGGATTTTGCATTTTCACATAGATTATGGATCACTTTGAGAATTTTACCGGTGATTCCTAATTGGATGAGCTTTTGCCATAAGGCCTTTCGGTTTATTGTGTCAAAACATGTTTGAAAATCTATAAAAATACAATATAATTTCTTACCATTTGCAAAAAAACAATTAGTCTACAATGCTTTACAAGGTAAATATATGATCTAGTATTCCGTGATCCTTTCGGAAACCGGCCTGATTCCTTAAGAGGAGGTTGTTCACTTCTAGGTATTGCTTCAGACGCTGGTTGAGTATATTAGTAAAAAGTTTTCCGACGCAACTCAAAAGGGTTATTCCTCTGTAGTTTTCAGGGTCTTCGCGGTTACCTTTGCCCTTATATATAGGTATTATTATTCCGATCCCCCAATTTTCTGGAATCATTCCCGTATCCAATACATTATTAAAATGTCCCAACAAAATTGGTAGTATTTCATCCTGAGAATGCTTTAAAATCTCATTGGATATCTCGTCGACGCCAGGGGCTTTGTTGTTACTTAACAAATTAATGGCCTTTTTTATTTCTTCTACACTAAAATGGGCATTCAATGGGCTGTGATCCCCTAAATCGAAAAAGTCATCCAGTTCATATAAATGTTCTGGGGTTGCGTTTCGCGGGTTTCGATTTAAATTCTCATAGAATATAGATCGTCAAGGGACGCTATGCAGTCTCTGTCACCTGTTTTCCTGAAGATTTTCCAGAATTGTCGAGGACGCGCGTTATGCATTTGCCGCAGAGATGCATTAAAACACGATACACCAGCCCTCTTATTTATCTTAATTAGTCACTTATACTTACGAAAATCTCTATTCGTTTCCAACTTACTATGTACAGAACGTGTCCTTTTATGGACCTGTTTTGACCGGCGGTAAATTGTCCGTCGAGTCCTAGATGATAATCCATATCTTCTTTGTACCGTATTTTGGCGGGGGCAATTAGTTAATCTGGTTTCGGGATCCGGTTTGTCCCGCTATTGAAGTGTGAACGGTCCAGTTGAGGAATTGTCGTATACAGCCCGTCCAGCCTAGCGCCGATTTTGTGTTCGGTGAAATCAAACGTTTTAGAGTCGATGGTGAAATGTGCCAGTAGATTTAAACGCTTAGGACATATTTAACACATATCTCTCTCTAGTAATCCCTCATTCTACGATCATACGATGAATTTAATGAATCTCAACCTTCTTGCTGGAAAACATCGACCAGAAAACCTTACTGATATAAAATTCCAATATAATATTTAAAGGGGTTCATATCTGTCCCCATTTGATATTCTGTTTTAGGGGGTCAACGTCCAGTTTGGCAACTTTCAGCTGCGCCGCATATTCAAAAATATATAAAAACTTAGATTTTTTTTCTAGTGTCCAACCATGAGTGGTACATTCGGTTGAAACGCAAATTAGGTTATCAACTAGGCCACATTTGCAACCAACACAGAAAGTCCCCACTCTTACAAGAAATCCTTTAATTTCCCAACGCTACAAAACTCGAATTCATCAAAACACTCAAAGTCCATTTTCAACCATACGAAAATAAAGGTAATATATAACCATCAGAAGCAATATTGATAATTACAAACCAGTATAAAATCTTATTTTTGCGATTTCTTTTCACAAATCTCAATGTTCAGTGAAATGGCGGTGCGCAGTGGGCAGACCCCTTTCGCGCGTAATCTCAAACTCAAGCGGGTACAGATCAGTCGTCAGGAAAGATATTTAAAAAAATTCAACGCAGGCTTAAACTGCAAATAACCCTCTTTAACCTCTGTGAAAACAGGAAATATAGCTTGAAGAGATACTTAGATATTTTAAAATTAATAAATATTGCGATTTCTTTTACGCACGGTTAGGATATGCGGTCCTTGGTTTCACATCGTCACTGTTCTCAATTGTTGCGTTCAAAAATTCCAAGAATCGCCAGCAAATATCTGCATTTCATTTCCTTTAAAATGGTGTATAAATTGATTTCGTCGAGCAAGGGACTGCAGAACTATATGATATTCAATCTAAACTTATGTTTTAAAATTGAGCGCAAATTATCGCAACAATAGGGACCTCGAGGGACCGCCACAAAATGGCGCCTAGAAACTGGAAACTTCTTTATTAAAAAACTGTCTACTAGGTGTTGTTTCCATCTTATAGTTGTTGCCGGGTTGGGCTTCTTCAGTGTGGATTTTTTTGATGATTTTAATTTCGCAAATAATGGCCGCATGCACATCAGATACAAGTGGTTCGAAATCTAAAACATCAAAATTCTTTATAATCTGGAACGACAGGTTATGATTGCGATTTCTTTTACGCACGGTTAAGATATGCGGTCCTTGGTTTCACATCGTCACTGTTCTCAATTGTTGCGTTCAAAAATTCCAAGAATCGCCAGCAAATATCTGCATTTCATTTCCTTTAAAATGGTGTATAAATTGATTTCGTCGAGCAAGGGACTGCAGAACTATATGATATTCAATCTAAACTTATGTTTTAAAACTGAGCGCAAATTATCGCAACAATAGGGACCTCGAGGGACCGCCACAAAATGGCACCTAGAAACTGGAAACTTCTTTATTAAAAAACTGTCTACTAATGTCTATTTATTAATTGATGAGACCTGTTTTTCTTGGATATTTTGCTTACTTTTTGGGGTACATACCTCATTTATGTCTTAACAGAATGCCAAAAATCGCGGACAACAACTGAATATCCGATATATTTCCAGTTCTGTACCAATTAGATGGATTGGCAAAAAGACTCCTTAAGTCCAGTTGAATGAGAGAGAAAATCCTCCATTTTGTCAAATTTCTTGGATTTGAACATTGTTACCATGCCTACGCCACCCTGATTTAGTTGTTGAGACCCCACAAGAAAAATAACTTCATTTCGTAGGCATGGTGACAATGTAAAAATTCAAGAAATTTCACAAAATGGAGGATTTTCTCTCTCATTCAACTGGACTTAAGGAGTCTTTTTGCCAATCCATCTAATTGGTACGGAACTGGAAATATATCGGATATTCAGTTGTTGTCCGCGATTTTTGGCATTCTGTAAAGACATCAATGAGGTATGTACCCCAAAAAGTAAGCAAAATATCCAAGAAAAACAGGTCTCATCAATTAATAAATAGACATTAGGTGTTGTTTCTAATGGCCGCATGCACATCAGATACAAGTGGTTCGAAATCTAAAACATCAAAATTCTTTATAATCTGGAACGACAGGTTATGATTAGTTCAAATGGTGCCAAGAGTTCAGACTTTTCAAACACATATTAGTAATCAGAATTTCTTTATTGGCATAAATAAAATGTTCATAACGTTCATAGAGTAAGTTCATAATTACAAATTAAAATCTCCAAAATATCTTGAGTATATAAGTTTTCAATATAATAAACTTTCTATATGGCAGACAATAATTTCATAATTTATGTATATACGCAAAATAATTAACATTGTTATCCCGAATATAGGTAATAAGAAAGTAAAGGAAATGTAAAGAGATTATATAATGCTTGTGCATAGATCAAGTTCATTCAAGTCTTGGAAGTTAAGTTGATTAACACTAGAATTTTCACGCTTTTCTTTAACCTAACAATCGACTTTTTAGGTCACAATAACATGAGCGGTGACTGGTCACAATATGGACTGATCGAAAATGGAAATTTCTTTAAAACTTTAACACAGTTTGCACAAATTCTGAGCTCCATTTATATGTCATAAAAAGAGGATCAACACATTTAGACCAGATACTTTTCTTAATTGTTCACATTTTCACGATTTTCGACAGATTTTATTAAAGTTATCATGTTTCTTCACAATTTGTATCAAATTAATCAAAAAGTAACTGATTTTGTTTGATATCACGTGCTTCCGCTATCAGTGCATAGTAGCTTCATCGCGTAAATAAGGTACCCGATGAAGCTACTACAGTGGGACCTCGCTACAACGAACTTCACGGCACCAGAAAATATGTTCGTTATTACCATGGATTCTATAACTCTTCTGCGTATAACCGATAGTTCGTTATATCCAGTATGAAATTAATCAAATTCTTTTACTTGGGATGAAATTCTTTATTTGTTATATCCGATGAATCGTTATATCAGAGTTCGTTATAACGAGGTTCCACTGTATAAGATCTCAAATAAAATCAGTTTTCAGGTGGCTGATACTGGTTTTGTTCATTCACTACCGATTGCGACCAGCCCCTGTGCACTAGTTGGCAAACGAACTATGACATCACGAGTAAGACCCTATATAGTCATTCAAAAAATGAGGTTTATCTCGTTAACGCATCTATGATTTTCGATCGTCCTAAAAACTCTCTAGGTCATCCTGCACCAAATGGATTAAAACCTGACGGAAGTGAGGCTGCCATGTTGCGAAAACCTGCCACCCTAGACCGGGTGCGGAGCTACATGCGCTGCTTAGATGTCATTATTTACCAATCAGAAATTATCTCTTTGTTTCAGCCTGGGTTTTTCTAGTTATAGTTCTTCCGCGTGAAATTCGCCCCAGCGATTATACAAGCAATCCGATTGGTGCCACAAATTTTCTTTCAGCACACCCCCGTTGTGTGGCAGGATTTCATGCCACAGCCGAGTCTAGCGATGCCATCAGGTCCGAATCCCTGCCGTAGCGACGACGCTCTAGCTATGATTCACTCAAACAGCTTTGATATACAACTCGAGCGGAGGATCCGGCCTCATGGTGACGCGTATCTTTTTCGTGTAATTGCTGCCGGGGATCTTCGTAAATCGAAACGACCTCAACGCGCGAGCGACGATCATTTTCATTTCGAGCAACGCGAATTTATAACCGATGCACATACGAGGACCGGCTACGAATGGCAAAAACTTCGACGAATCGACTTCCTTTCGGTAGAATCGGTCGGGATCGAACGTATCTGGGTCATCCCAAAATTGTTCATTCCTGAATGAAAAAATTAACAAAGATGTGGTATCGGTGCTCATACAGAAAAAGTAGCGATTCCTATCAAGGGGCGAGAGGAGAGGGGCTAATAAGAATGCTTCACTCTTGGAATGTAGCATCCGTGTTTACCAGGCTTTGGATTGCCACCCACCGAAGCTCACGCCAACACAAACCCTGGCCGCAAACCCTTCATTGCTGCTGAGCGGCAACCTGTCCACCTAAGAATCCATGGGTGGTGTAATAGACCAATAAAGCCTCAGCAGGCAGGGTTTGTGTTGGTGTGAGCATAGGCGGGAGGCAAAATCAAAGCCTGGCAAGCGAGGATGGGAATTTAGAAGTAGGCATTCCCAGTTTGTCAGGACCATCACAAATCAGAGAGCCCGGCATTAAAATAGTTCAATGAAGAATTTATAATTCTACGAAAAATTTATTAAGACTATACATGTATATGTCTGTATGAATCTTGATTCTATGCATATGTTGAATGTGTGTTTTGTCAAAATCATTTTCTTTCGCCCCTCAACCCATTACTGGCAGGTTTGAAGTTTCCCTTCCCTAATTGAGTGGAAAGGAAAGGCTAGATCGAAACCCTGCCGGGATTCGAGCCTACAAACTGTACCAGTTGCTACCAAAATATTTCTACCAGCAGAAACTTCATAATGATCTGCATTTGGGCTATTTTATTAGATCAATATATCTATTTATTTCACAATAAGCTTTTAAGTCCAGGAGCTCAAAGATTAGACAATTCATAATTGTTATTAACAATGGTATTGTTACCGAATGGAACTCCAGGGCTGAAATACCCAATTCTTATTTGGATCCAACTCCAGGGTCGAAATACACCACAAAACAAACGACCATGCCAGACGTAGAATAATTCAACATACGTTAATTAGAGAGTACTGTGGCTGGGATAGAGGTGGTTACAAACAGATAAATCTATATAGGTATAAGTTTAGCTGTTAGGCTGAAAAAATACCTAATTTCTCCTTTCCGCTGAGCTTAAAAGTTAAACCGGCCAGTCGCCTATCTACCCACTGTACATTACTTTTTTGAAAATCATGATCAAGCTTACCGTAACAGACCCATCAGCTAATGAAATGAAGTGATTACAAATTTTATCGCGATTTACAAAATGACCAAAAGTTGATTAGGAGAAACGATATAATGGCATAATTTCTTTTTAGCTTTTATCAAGTATAACACTGAATGGACTTTAGAAGTCAGTATACTATATACACACTATACAATAACTGAGTAACAATATTCAAACAAAGCTGCGCTGATCTATCCTAGTAATACCTAAATACAATGGAACCTTTTGTCAATGAACTTAAGCCGATCTACAAATCTATTCATTACCGGGGATATCAAAAATACATAAAGAGGCTCTTTATGTATTTTTAATCATATCTGATATGGATGGTCACTGATAGCTCGTCATATTCAGTACAGTATAAAGATTCACTAAATTTTCTCTTGAGAGACGAAATTATAGGTATATCTATAATATGTTTGCGTTAGGTTCCATGTATTCATTGTTGAGCAAAATTCAACCAGCGTTAAGACAAATTAATCTAGTTTAATATTAACATTGGAAAGTGGCATCGTTTAGCTTACTCAACATACCTCATCATAGCACCAGTTGCTAACAAAATATTTGTACCAGCAGGAACTTCGTAACCACCCAAAACATCGTGATCTTTTGATTTTCTTACGACCATAACAACTGGAGGTGTGAATCTACATAAACAAAGGCCAAAAACGCATGAAAGTACCTTTTAATGTTCATTATTCTATTTTCAACGCTAAATGCATGTATATGCAAATCATACATCTTTCATTAGATTTCTGCGAGGAAAGAAAAACTCTTGACTTAAATAGATACGTAGTCTGTTTGATATGCTTATTTGATTACACTCTCAGGAATTAGGGGGAAGTCTCAGGGGCCCGGACCCTGCCTTCCCACAGAGGTAACCTCCTTTTCATCTAGAAAGAGATCGATGAAACCTGCAAATTTAACGCTCATCCGGGGTTGACCCTGAGTGGCCTTTGACATGGGTGCTCTATCCGAGAAATGCCTTTTGGGACCATTCATTAAGTACGTTCGCAAACCCTCAACGACCTCAACGGCAAAAGCGTACGATCTACCTGCAAAGCTAGTTAGCTATTTACACAAAGCGTACGTACTTCAAAAATCAAAGTGCTCTAATTTCTACGGTATAATTTTGTAGTAGCCTGGACCTTACTCATCTGTAGGTATTAATTCAGCCATGAGTCTGGAACAAGATAATGAATTCATTGCCCTTTTCAAAATGCTGCATCCTAGTAAATCCCTTCAAGAGGGGCAAACTTATGGCATGATACGGTAATTAAAGTCTCAAATAATTTATCTATACTTTAAAAATAAAACAGACCAGTAGACTACTAACAAGTGTTTGTTTTTGTTTTTTATACTACATGATTAATCATTGAGCACGTAAGGTCATCGGCAATATAGTACGATGTGCGTACAGAAGGTAGGAACTTGAAAAAAGGTCCTATTTTTGCGTACGTACTGAATGAACAGTGCCTTTCTTCTCTTCTGGACCCTGGGCTTTCAATTTCCCTAGATCGGCTCCATGGGTCGTTGCAAATAAATGAACGATATTGGGTGACTTTGCCCAAATGCATTGCCATCCAACATTCAATACCGCAACATCCAACATTCTCCACATCGTAATACGTCAGATTATTGTCGCTTTAATCAGCCGCCATCTTTTTCCCAAGTAACCCACTCGCCAAGGCCACACCCATCTGTATCACATGAGAGGCAAAACTAATGTGGCCTATTTTTTTCAAGGGGTTTGGTCGACAATTTTGCCCATGATGATTTCTTTCCTGAAGGTTATTGAAAAACTGAAGTTAGGCCTGCTCCCAAGCCTGAAAGCGTATATGTACAATTGGAAACAGATGCGTTTAAAACATTATGATCCATAACATTTATTAACGATCAATGATAAATCGTCATTCTGAATCATGATACCAGAAAACTATGGTCTCAAATAGTCCCAGTCAACTTGCTTCTGCCAGCCCCGGATAGTGAAACAACTCAATATTAATACAATCCACCTTACCTCAGCGTTTCATTGATGACTGCGTCCAAATATGGCATCTTTTCAAACGTTTCGTAGCTTAAATCATTTGTGTTCTCTTGCATCAGTACGTTATGGATCTCATCCCTCAGATGATTTTGTATGTGAATATGATCGGCCAGGTGATATAAGACCCATGTTACACCGACACTGGTTGTCTGTTGAAAGAGTCATAGGCATTTGAACAAAGATGCAGTGTTGTTTATTTCAACAAATATCAGTTAAACAGTTTAGAACTGATTGAAGATCTGAAGAAATCAGTAACTGAGCAAATCTTCTTACTTAATTGATCTTTAGTTGGGAAATTTTTCTGATGAACTTAAGACTAACGATATACATACATACAACGATATACATCACTGTGACTTTGCTCCATGAAATCAAAACTCTGCCTTTTGTTAATTGGCCATATCTCAAGGAACGATTTTCAAAATTATTTGATTTGATTCATTTTCATTAGAGATTATTTGATTTGATTCATTTTCATTAGAGATAATTACAATTACAACTACAAATTGCAGCAAGCATTTGAGCAAAATGCTATGATGTATTACCAAAACCACTGATAAACACTACAACCATTTTTTGACAATAAATTGAGAATCCCACACTAATAAAATGAGAAAAATGAAGTCCAAACAGTTTCTTTTAAGCTAATAATTTATTGATTTCAACTGTAACTAATAGTCATCAGGAATCAGTAATAGCTTAATAAAGGCAACGTAAGTTTGGAATTAATGTACTAAAAAATATTCAAATACCGAAATCTAACAATAGTATAGGGATATAGCGACGAGCGACATTCATGTGCCTACCTCATGGCCTGCCAAAAGGAAGGTCAATACTTCATCCCTGAGTTCTTCAGAAGTCATTCCTTGTCCAGTTTCTTCATCCTTAGCCATCATCAGCATACCAAGAAGATCGTAATCGATGTTCCCACCATCTGTAAAACAGGTGACAGTACAAAAATGTTTAATCTCTGCTTTCCAGACCAGTCCGATGTTTGACGAGTCATGCGACCACAAACATACGTCAGGCATGTAAGATACTGTAGCCGTGTTATTAAATGTAATGTATTTCATATGAGGTGTCACGAAAACATGACTTGCGCCGAGTCAACTGTGGTTCTATGTCATGTACAAGACTTACCGGTGGAAATCTTTTCCATACGTTCATGAATCACGGAAAGAACGACTTCATCAGCAGCTTTCAAATGATGTCGCATTCGACTCATATTTGGTAAAAATGGAATGTACTGATAATAAGGTAACAACATTTCCCAACTAAAAATAAATATAGTAACTAGGGGTCATATATAATAGTAACTGGGACTTAAGTCCCAAGTGGGCTAAAACAACGATATAAATGTACAGGATGGTTTCATTATTGTTTATTGTTCAGTTATATGAAAAACAATTTTTTAAGATCCCAGCGGTAGAGTCAGGGGCTGTGGGCATACCTCCCTCTATAAGTGGCTGTGGAAATTCTAAAAATGAGATCATCAAATTCTAAATGTTTTCTGCTACCCCGGTATTTGTGTTGGAATACAGGTTTCTTTACAGTTGCTCTTCACCCTATATCGCCCTTCCCAAAAAAGAAATCCTGGCAAATCAAACCCATCTATTTTGACGGGCAGCTGCTCAATAATATTCTATCCCACTAGCCAGGTGTCAAGTGATCACTTAATTGCAGAGGATACTGGCACTTTAAATACGCGTAATTATTATCATTATTATTATCCTGGAATTTGTTAATTTCCGTGCTAATGACAGCTAACTGAACCATCCATCCTTGCAGGGTTTCGAACCGAAAGTCTTTAGATGCCATGGTATGAACCCTCGACAGCCACATGCCAGGGTTCACAGTCCATCTTGACTCAGAAGATAGGATTGAGGATAAAACGTTAATTGTATATAAACTTCAGTCACGTATTTCCCCTTTTTGTGCTAAGGCATATACGGCTGTAAAGAAACAATACCGAAATAAAACCCTTAGTCTACCTTGGATAAATGCCACCGATGACGCCTTGAAAGTGCTTATTGATCTCATTGTCCGGATCATGAAGACAGTCGAAGTTGTAACTAAATGCGCATAAACCTATAACATCCAACGTCTGAAAATATGCATTCACATCACGGCTTCAACAGAAGTTGGAAATAATTTTGATTATAGCAAACAAAGCAGAACAACTTATCGCGGTGAGCATGCATCGCTGTTGACTAGGTCATACCATTCTCATTAGATCTTCGAATACTGGAACTATACACTTATCGCCGTCAATTTTCTTATCCATCTTACTAGTCCACAGGTCGACCAACTCGACGCTCTTCTTTTTGAATATGGGCATCATCTCTAAACAACAGCAGAGATGTTGTGATGATTTATTAAAGGGCTCACGAGTGATCGATCTGCAGCCTCGGGGCCTTACCAATCAAGACATTCAACATTTTCCATGACTACAGTTAAACCACGCCTTACTCGGATATGGCCAACTTCAGACTTTTGACTTACTTGGACAAAAACTAAATCATTTTTCTGACTGCTCAACATATTTCCCTATCCTTTTAACTACCTAATTTTACCAATTTTACCAATTCCAGTTTGTCCGAGTTAGGCGGATCCTTCTTAAATACGAAACAAAATTGCTAAATCCGAAATGAAATTACAAAATGGTCATTCTTTAGCGGGTCCTGCTGAAGTACGGTAAGAAATACGAAAAGAAATGGTAATTTTTTGGGTTATAACTGCACTCTATTACCAGTAAACTCCCGAGTTAAGCAATGTTTACAGTTGTCACTCACTTTTAATAGACTTGATAGTAAAAGCTGGATTCGCTAGTTTCCTGTGCTGCCGATGGACATCACCATTTGATGTGACGAGTCCGTTACGCAGAACAAATGAAAGAAGCCTGAAATGTAAACAGCACGCAAATAGGCTATATAATGTCATATATTCCGCATACATTTGCAAAACGAAACTACAGCTATGCTAGCAAAACCCTTCAGTCGAACATAAGGTTCTACAAATATGGCTTTGGCAGCCTTGTTGGATGACCTACATAGGTCAAAAACTCCCCACAAAAAACAACAGGGCTCATCCTCCTATACATTAACAATGGACCCTCGTTACAATTTATCACTTACCTGGAAGTACAATCCTAGAATTTCATCTCAAATAGGACAATTTTAATAATAATGTCATATTGGAACGAACTATCGGTTAGAACAAACTTATTTTTCTGTTGCGTGAAGAGTTTATTGTAACAAGATTTCGCTGTAGTAAATGAATACTTTTTTTGCGCACGTACCCAATCTCAGTCGATTTCTCGAAATTCTTCTGATTCGTTACCATGATATATTTCATGATGTCCGGATCGGAGACAAGAACTCTTGGCATTCCGCGAAAGAAATAGTATCGAAATATAACACCGTAACGCTTCATCCATCTACATTCCAGCGATGAAAAACAAAAGTAGCATCAGTTTAAGTTCGAAGCTCACAGAAATTTAAGCAAGGTTGGCCTAGTTTAAAAAGTCCCAAAATATAATTTAAGTGATAATAAAATTTTCTTCCACCTTATGATGGCTAGCTAGCATTAATGCTAGCTTATATCAAGCTACGACATCCCAAACTACGACTGATCAGTGGGGGCAGTGCTTATAATCACACTTATAAGTGCAGCCTTTAGGCTTGCGCTGTGTTCCTCATCTTAACAAATTCAAACGTAAATATCGAAAATGAAAACCACTAATTTTGTAAGATTCATACCAGATTAAAATAGATATATACTAAGCTATATACTATACATAAAAACTCTGATTTTAGTACCACAAGGACGCATTGTACTACTGAGTATATGTCCATTTCTGATTGGCTAGAATTATTGCGTTCAGTTGTTGGCTGATCAGATGGTAACTGGCGCCTACCTTAGGGCGCTAGTTACTGATAAATCAAGTTTTCCAGCCCAACATAACCCAGCATTTAGTTAACAGCAAAAACATTTTTGGTTTCGTTTTATTCAATCGTCGAAACTCGAAGGTAAAAATTCTGAATAAAATTCTATCGCAGGAATTTTTCTATTAAGGATTTGTGACATTGCATTTTTCATCCTCCCTCAGCGAGGAATCAAACCTGAGGGTATCGCAAGGTTCTGCCACAGCAAAAAATGCTGCCTGATGAATAGGTCCAGTTGGATTGATGAAAATAGAAGAATAACCAGGCGTGAAACTTGATTTCTGGCTAATAATGATATTTTGGCCAAGTAGCATCTGGATACCATCTGGTTCAAATCCCGGTCGACAGAGGACGAGCATTTGCGGCAAGATACGGAAGATCAGTTTCAACTGCTCGTTTATTACTTTGTCGTCGTCTCCATTGGTTCTTTACTTTTCAAAGCTTCTCTCATATTTCCGATCAAAGGATAATACGGTTTACCAGGCATCTGAAAAATTCAAATGCCATAAGACACCGACCAAGTGCTAAAGTGGTCAGCGGTACTAGAGAGGTTTAAGAGCTAGAGACTTACATTTCGCAAAGGTGACAGAAACGGCTGAATAAATAACTTATAGAAAATCCATGTCATATAGAAAATAATCGCATACCACAAACAGTTCCAACAGCCATCCCTTAACTGCGTCAAAAATTCCATCTGATAAAGACATGCAATTGATAACAAATAACAATCAGTCAGGAACACTTTCCAAAAACGGCTTATTCTGCCAATTTCGGCGTTTTCCGCCAATAACGGCGGAATCAGCCATTTATGGATTACTCAGTTTTAAACTGCTTCTGCCAATTTAGCCGAAATCGGCGTTTTCTGCCATTTTTGGCTTGTTCTTAAAAAACGCCATTTCCGCGGTTTTCAGCTGTTACAGTTTTTAAAACTACATCGCCAGAAACGCGTTTTAGCTTAGATAGTTTTACAGGTGCTATTTATAGTGCTTAGTTCGATGGGAGTCCCTATTATGACATCATCGCTTTTCTGCTGGCATACATTTGTATATTTGCGCCGAAAAATTAATCTCATTGATCCATTCCAGGCTTCAAGAAAGAATCAAATATAAATGTACGGGTTTCCGATGGCAAATGTATTTGAATTCTGTTCTTTCTGTATACCTGTATTCTATGTAATAAATATATACATACATGTATCCCAAATTGTTTCGAAAATGTTTGTTTTATCTTGAAATGAATCTAGATACAGCTGTATTGATTTTGAGTGTTGTAACGTCATCGGCCACCAATTCATTCAATCACTACCCATCACAAGTCCAATTAGCTGGGAGGCATCGAAGATGTTAATTACCTTCAATTAACCAACATCTTAACATGCAGTCCAATATATCCCTCAACCATTCTATGCTTTATTAGGCAAGATAAGACCATGGGCAAAACTTAAAACTAGATTTTTGATACACTAGTTTATACATGATCCATGATTGATTTGTCTTATGAGAATGATAATTATAATAATTATTTTATCTTTATTATATAATATTTACACATCCATTCACCTCAGCAAATTAATTATTTTATTCCGAAAAAAAGTACCGTGTAGACACTAGGGAAAACGTCTAAGCGGGTGGGGGAATCCTCTTATACAACAAGTGGACTGCCAATAATGGCTTAATAGTTTATGATTATAAAACTAGCTACGCCAAAAACGGCGGAATACGCCAGAAATGGCGAATGTTTTTATGTGTACCCATGGCAACGTTTAATTGAAAACTTTATAATAGTTTTTAAAACTAGTTCCCAAATTCATTTTTAACAAAAATCATGATTAATAAACTTGTTTCATACTGTAGTAGTTTTGAGAGTTTTCCCGGAGTTTTTGGGCTGCATATGACGTAATCATTTAGAAAAACGTGAATTTGACCACTTTACCTAGCTCAAAAATCTCCATCCTTGCGTCATATGAAAGCTTATCGTCTGCTCGAGATTATGACGTAATCGGCAACATGCGCTAATTTGACCGGAAGTGCGCAAAAAACTTTAAAGCAAAACTCGAAACTTAGTGAGCTGAAACTGGCTGATTAAGCCATATAAACGACTGTAAAAGTTTCAAAACTGAGTGATCCATAAACGGCTGATTCTGCCGTTATTGGCAGAAAACGCCGAAATTGGCAGAATAAGCCGTTTTTGGAAAGTGTTCCTGACTGACAATTTCAGTAAGGTAGTAAAACTAGGAAAAAGGGTAAACCTAAATATGGTGATGCGACAGCTGAAAATTTTCGATAGAAAATGGTCGAGAAATCAGGATTTAGTGGAGAGGTGTGCCTGGGTAGGGTAGGGTCCCGCATTGATGCAGAGTATGCTGTCTGAACTTCGATTTGATCGCTATGATTGCTAAACCCGATTGAATAAGCCGCCATTTTTGGTTTCAAAGACTAGGCCGGCGGTACGAAGAACTCCATTTTTGGTGTAATTCTCTATTTTACAGTTTATATAATCAATCGTCATTTTCTATAGTAGGGTGATCTGCCACAACCACAGAGCTTGTATGAATTGATGTTATTTCAGTATTTTTCAAGCCTTTTAAGAAAGTTTGTTTAAGAAAACACTTTTTAAGAATGAAAAAGTACCTCCGTGATTGCGTAATGCAAGTGCTTCCTATATGCCGGTTGTGGCCTCGGAACCCTGATCCCTGACTCGAAAGCACCAACTATTCTGAATCCGCATTTTCTATTTTACCAAACCAAATTCGTGTGGAGCTCGGTTCGAATTTTTAAAATCACCGTACTACTTTTTTACACTTTTTCCTGGCACAACAAAAAACTATGGCTTCTCTTATCGATGCGTACCAAGATAAGGAAAATGCCTCAGTTACAAGACCTCGATATGGCGGCAATCCAGGATTGAGAGGTAGGTCTACTGTCAAAATTTCTAACTAATAAAACTTAAAAAGGCCTGGCATTTTTATTTTGGTAAGCAGTCAGGAACACTTTCTAGTTAGTTACCTAATCGTTGGTGGTAAGCTTTTTATAATCGGATGGGCTTATACCAACGTTAGGGATGACAAGGACCAAAACTCGGTTGAAAAAAGTAACACTTCAAAAATATACTTTCTATTCACTTCAGTCCATAATTAATGGCTTAATTCACAAACTAACACAGGTACCTTTCGAAATAATCCAATTTTATGTATGTTTCGAGTGATTAATCAACATTATTTTGAGAAATTAATTAATTTCTCAGCAAATTTCGCCATTAGCCGCCATTTCTCTGTATTGCACATGTGGCATGATAAGACAAGGGGACCTACAAGGATTTTTATAAAACTTCCAAGACGAAACGACAATTTTTATTTTTGATGGTTTTCCAACTTACATTTCAAATCTTCGTGTTTTCCAAGATAAATAATGAAGTAATAAATTTTGGTAAAAGAAAAATGGGAATAAGTGTTGATTTCTTAATTTTTTCAATTTCGTCGTTTCGCTTCGTGAGTTTGTGCTGTTGTCCTGGCCTCAGTCCACAGGTGCCAGCACCTCCAGTAATTTTCAAAATGGCAGCTGTTGACTGGACGGAAATTTACTCTCACTTTACGGCCGATTTGCACATGGATTAAGATCGTCAGGTGAGGTGTTATAGGTATCAGACAAACTACGAATCTGTTGTGCGTCGATTACAGCAAAAATTAGACGGATATCTTAAGAGACAATGAAATGCCAGGCAAATTACTCGTCAGTCAAATTGGCTGACGAAGATTTCATACAAAAATGACCTTCCCATTCCTGACTGTGGTTTGTGAAAATATCCGATCGTGAAACTAAACCACAGACAGGTTACTGACTAGAACACTTTCCAAAAACGGCTTATTCTGCCAATTTCGGCGTTTTCCGCCAATAACGGCAGAATCAGCCGTTTATGGATCACTCAGTTTTGAAACTTTTACAGTCGTTTATGGCTTAATCAGCCAGTTTCAGCTCACTAAGTTTCGAGTTTTGCTTTAAAGTTTTTTGCGCACTTCCGGTCAAATTAGCGCATGTTGCTGATTACGTCATAATCTCGAGCAGACGATAAGCTTTCATATGACGCTAGGATGGAAATTTTTGAGCTAGGTAAAGTGGTCAAATTCACGTTTTTCTAAATGATTACGTCATATGCAGCCCAAAAACTCCGGGAAAACTCTCAAAACTACTACAGCATGAAACAAGTTTATTAATCATGATTTTTGTTAAAAATAAATTTGGGAACTAGTTTTAAAAACTATTATAAAGTTTTCAATGAAATGTTGCCATGGGTACACATAAAAACATTTGCCATTTCTGGCGTATTCCGCCGTTTTTGGCGTAGCTAGTTTTATAATCATAAACTATTAAGCCATTATTGGCAGTCCACTTGTTATATATGAGGATTCCCCCACCCGCTTAGACGTTTTCCCTAGTGTCTACAGGGTACTTTTTTTCGGAATAAAATAATTAATTTGCTGAGGTGCACGGATGTGTAAATATTATATGTTAGAAATAAAAATAAAATAATTATTATAATTATCATTCTCATAAGACAAATCAATCATGGATCATGTATAAACTAGTGTATCAAAAATCTAGTTTTAAGTTTTGCCCATGGTCTTATCTTGCCTAATAAAGCATAGAATGGTTGAGGGATATATTGGACTGCATATGATGTTGGTTAATTGAAGGTAATTAACATCTTCGATGCCTCCCAGCTAATTGGACTTGTGATGGGTAGTGATTGAATGAATTGGTGGCCGATGACGTTACAACACTCAAAATCAATACAGCTGTATCTAGATTCATTTCAAAATACAACAAACATTTTCGAAACAATTTGGGATACATGTATGTATATATTTATTACATAGAATACAGGTATAAAGAAAGAACAGAATTCAAATACATTTGCCATCGGAAACCCGTACATTTATATTTAATTCTTTCTTGAAGCCTGGAATGGATCAATGAGATTAATTTTTCGGCGCAAATATACAAATGTATGCCAGCAGAAAAGCGATGATGTCATAATAGGGACTCCCATCGAACTAAGCACTATAAATAGCACCTGTAAAACTATCTAAGCTAAAATGCCGTTTCTGGCGATGTAGTTTTAAAAACTGTAACAGCTGAAAACGGTGGAAATGGCGTTTTTTAAGAACAAGCCAAAAAGGATGTAGCGTTGGCATTTGTCAGTAACCGTGGTTTTGTTTCACTAATATAGTATTATATTTTCAAGCCCTTCTGATTGTAAGCTTACCATCAATGATTGTGTAACTGATTATGTCATTGATATAATATCCACTTGCAACCTTAGCATAGGTTATACTACGCTAGTGTTATTGGAAAGGTGATACGTCTATAATTTTTTCCTTCAAGCGGGTAAAAGTTTCCAGAGTCGACAAAAAAGTTTGGTCACTCCGAGAAAAGCGCTTGGCACGGTGAATCAAGACTTGAAGATACGACAACAGGACTTGAAGAAGGATGCAGCTGGCAAAACAATGAAAAAGCCATCGTCATCGATCCGACCCGCCACACAGCCGCAGAAAGGGCTGAATATTAAACGGTCGACTAAACAAGAAGTTAGTACTGAAAAGAAGGTACTGTAACTGCTTTTGTTGGTTCTCATAGACTAAAATTGAAGAAAAATCAACTGAATTACGAGGAAAAACTGTAGGCCTACGTTTTTTTACTAAATCAGTTTTGAAAATGGCTCAGAAAATCAAGTTGAAATGTCACTACTTGCAGTTTTTCTTCGTAATTGATGATCTTTTTTGGCAAGAATTTTTCATGGCATCTTATATTAGGCCTATATATTTGCAGGCCAATACTCCTGCAGATGATACTGAATTGATGCATATAAACAAAGCTAATGAAGGTTTGTATAAGGCTTCATGCCAGTGGTAATTGTACTCCCTTCAGTATTTTTGTGTGTCAAGTCTTGACCTTCCACTTATTGAAGGTATGGTTACCAAATTACCAATTTCTGGCATTTATATGTTCATTAGAAATGTCTCGAGGTCCTAAAGGAGGGATTTCAGGAAGCAGATTGATCAGATATATACATGCACGTTCTCCGCTTATTCCCCGGAAATAATCTTCTATGATTACACTGTTTCATTTCAACCCAGTAGACTTTTTAAAATGGATGGAAAAAAATTAGAACTTTTATACAATTCAAGTATTTTTCAACATGTGAACGTGGAAGGTTTGTGGAAAAACTAAAAATGGAGTGAGGGTAATGTTGATAGAATTCAAATCATGTGAGGGATGAAAAAAAATCACCAGAGGCAAAAATACCAAGGAAAAGAAAATGCGGAAGAAAATATTGAAATTCTTTCCTGGGAAAAATTGTGATGAAAATATTTCAGGGGCGGATCTGACTCCAAGTTGTAAAATTAGAAGGCCTACGTGTAATAAGACATTTTATCTTACAATTTTAGATGTTTTTGGAGATATTTTGGCTCCAGCTCACTGTCTTTCATCCTATATGGATAAGTTGAAATCGTGGCGGCACTTGTATCCGATGTGTATGGTAGTCGACAACGACAGTGATGACGAGGAATACACACCAACACACGTGGATTCTTTGCCTGGTATGTAGAATGGCAGGTTCCCAACGATTCATTGATTGCATAAAAAACCCTTAAAAAGAAAGTGCTTTTAAAGTTGAAACTCCTTTAATTTGAGCGAAATGCCCAAAACTTTTGAGAAATAGGCTGTTCGAAATGTTTTTGAAAAATGGGTGTCTGCTTAAGAACCGGTGAAAAATCATAAAAATATTGAGAGAAGTGGCTGGAAAAATTATTTGGTCCCCTTTTTATGCCATAAACCTTGGAGCTAAAAATTCATACACAAGCCATGTTAATGTTTAAGAATCTTATTTCAATCTGTCTAGATTGAGATTAGCGATCCAATCGGTAGGAGGTGCGAAAATTTGAAAATTCTACATTATATCGATCTACCCCTGCACTGTTACTCATTACTAGACGTATCGGCCCCACTCCGCGCGGTTGCGCCACCGCGCGGGATTTACGCGAAGCAGCAGAACACAAACACGGCCACTCTCTCAATTTTCAATGATAGAAATCGTGTGTGCATTTCAATTATTTCGGCTGTTAGGGTTTTAAGGCACAATATAAGTTGATGATGTGATATGGCGATGTTAATTAATGATAATTCCGCAGTGAAGCTAGTCACGAACGGTGCCGATTGAGTGTACAGCTGCCAAAAACACTGAAATGTGCGTAGTTGCGTAACTATTTGCTGTGAATTGCAGACGAAACATGAAGCCTTAACGGCCATTTGAAAAAAAATTATACCAATCGCAATTGTAAAATAAAAATGAGATAGAACCTAAGTTAAAATTCTGGCCATTTCTAAAATGTTATTAAATATTATTACTAATTTTTAGTCAGTGCGGAACGTTAACTTTTCAAACAATAATGAGGGGTGGTAGGTAGTCATGCAATTCAAGTCATCATTTATTACACGTTACTTCCGTGTTGTTGAAAATCTCGCGAGTCCTGGACTAAACCCCAATGAACAATGTGATCTGTGTGCTGGCCACAAATGCACACAGATCACACTACACTACCCATTACACACTCCAGTACCCACAGCTTTCATATATCCATCCAAATATTTAGTGGCTTTCTTCCTGGGTATATAAGGACAAATGACTTTACGAATGTCAATTGTTTTTTTCAGTTCCGAATTTCATCATCGATGAGCCGATACAGGACATCGAATTGGACGACTTTTCGTTGAACTTGTCTGATATTGTATTGCCCGATTTAAGTTTCTAGACAAAGGCGTGCTCATTTACTATGCTAGGTTAAGGACCATCTAAATTTGCCAAATTTCTTGCTTACACGTACTTATTGAATGCTTCCATTTAGTTCCTGTGATATTTTTGTAATACGGTAATTTTTGAAATGCGTTATTTCATTGGGACTTCATCGTTGATCTAATTTGTTCATATACAAAACGATTTAGTTTTGATGTAACTCAAGCTGCTAAACATCTCCTGAATATGACCAAAACACTGTTTGCTTTGGGCCATATTTTATTGTATTGAAAACCAATCAGTGTGCCTGTGTGTCGCAGCATTTTTCATATCTTCTTTTTTGTTTAAAACAGCGTAACACATTGAGTTATAAGTTCTGACCACAAGTAGACTAACTATATAAGAAGACCCAAGTTCACCTGGGCAGCTCTGATGTGATCATTTTCATAAAAATACCACATCGTTTTCATTGATTAGTGTATATCCTTTGCATTTATTTTTGTGACATTTGTAAATACGTTTTTAATATATTTTTCCAATAAAGTGCTTTGATAAAATAAATACAACCTCGGTCTTATTTCATCGTTATTGAAAAGGCGATTTAAAAGAATGTTCCCTTTTTGAACAAGCATGAAGCGACACAAGTTACGACCCCTATCAATTTTGGTAATCATCTTACTACTGATAATGGTGCGAAATATTCTCTAATTATTCGCCGAGGAAAAATTGTTCATTCTGCTCGCCTAGTTAAATAATGCTTCCATTCAGTACGTCAATTCAATTGAAATCAATTTGGCTGCACCCACGATAGGTTATAGTCTTGAACTACAATGGAACCTCGTTACAACGAACTTCACGGGACCTGAAAATCTGTTTGCCATTCTGTGGTAGCAACACGTATTTTCTAGAGAAGCACATTTGAACTATTATAAGGAGCCTTGCGCTATATAAGTGACAATTTATATCTCCACTGACTGTCATTCTAAGAGGACTGGTGTACTAGACCAAATAATAAAATGACCTATTCCCAGTCCATGACTTTCGAGGCCTGCTATGAACCCTGGTCACGTAACAAAACATGGAGTCGATCACAAAAATATTTTTGGCAGAAATGGCTGTTTTATTAGATAATACTCGCTCCTCCATATAAAATCACATATGTTCATGTCAATCGATTCTACACGCATAACGGGTCATTTCACCTATCGTCGCTTTTCCAGTTATCGTGTAAACGTTCGCTATCGCTAATACTATCACTATCGGCAGCCGATGATATGCTGGTTTGTTTATCTTGAGTCCATTCCGCTCGGAGTTTCTCGATCATCTCGTGCGTCAGAAGGCCCTCTTTCAAAAGCCGATCGGTCAGCCGGCCCTTCCCGACGTCGCCGCGTTGCAATCGAGACGAATACACCGAGCCGTTGACGTCATCGTGTTCGGATTTAACGATTCGTAACCGTTCGCCGCCGCCGTACAGCGTTTTATCGCGTTTTCGAAGATATCCTGCTTTCGAAGCGTTCGATTTGCGATTGTCAGTCGACGTTAATTCCGTTGAGTCGATCGACGCCGCGCTCTGAGTCAAGGTGTTGCCTTTTTTTAACAGTTTCGTTATGTTGATCACCCCCTCCTGTATTATGTTGTCCAGTTGTTTTTGCATTTCTCGCACGTGGTCGGTATCTGGGAACATGTCCGAAAAGCGATAACTGAAAAAAATGGAAGAGCAGAGATTTCAAAAGTGTCTGCAAAATGTTATGCACCTCGAACGTGAGCCACATATCTTGCCTGGATTCTAATATCATCCATACTAGAAAAATTAAGAAATACAGTACAGTAGACTTAGAAATATTTCGGATTGTAGCATAAACCGGATTGTAGCATAAACCGCTGTACGTACCTCAACCACAAATATAGGTCCATTACGTCAAAAACTCCTTCCAAGTGTACCAGATCAGTGATAGTAACAGGAGTGTTGAACGGCCAATTCACTTGTCTACACAACCAGTCATACGTTAGTGGCTCTCCTTGGCTAAATTGCCTGGCAAACTGACGACAAAAAGGCAAGAAATTCTAAGATTTGATAAATGTTAACATTTTCAAACATACAAATACATCAAATTCAAGGCATACCATTTTAGTGCATCTACACCACAGCGCAATATATCATTAGTTACTAATATTTCATCATGTCAACAATAACTGGTACTACTATTGTTAATATTTCACTAACATCAATACACTGCAATGCGGTTTACTAGCTAAGCCCATCACATATTGGATTTATACACCGCACTGCGTGGACGCACAAAGAGGGTTAAGACATGCGGCTCCAATAAATGCTCTGTGGATTTGATCATTTGTATATGCTACAATACAGGGGTCAGTTGCTCAAAAGTTGGTTAGAGTTAACCACTGGATAGTTGGCATAATGACAATTGAAAGTTCCTTGTTATTTGGTATTTATCCACTGGTTAACTTTAACCAAATTTTGGGCAACTGGCCCCGGATTTTAACTCTTGCGTCGATAAGCCTTTATAGTAAAACTCACCCTGAGGAACATTGTGCAGACGAACGGCTGTTTTTTTGGGATCGGCGAACAACAGAACACGTAACGTACCCTCAACGCGAGCGGCACGTGTTCGATCATATCAGCTAAAAACTTAAAATCATCGATGTTGCACATGAAATACGTGTCATTATCCAACTGAGACAATGTCACGAATATATCCTGAAATAATGAGGATAGTATTAGATCATTGTATACGCCGTTATCTAGAAAAGGGAGGATGCCTAGGTTTGAATCCGAATTTGAAGATAAATATTTCTAAGTCCACTAGAATTGAATTTAATCCAAAACTATCTACCGGTAACAGGATGCCTTCCGTAATGTAAGTACATTCAAAATGCTCGATAGGTTTGAATCCGAATTTGAAGATAAATATTTCTAAGTCCACTAGAATTGAATTGAATCCAAAACTATCTACAGGTAACAGGATGCCTTCCGTAATGTAAGAACACTCAAATTGCTTATCTATTGTCGGCCAACCGTATGCAACTCTAAACAAAAAGGGGCCAATTTTCTACCCTTCCCATGGAAGGGTTTGTGCATTACTTACAATAAGGTTGGACAGGGTTGCATTTGGCAAGTGGTAGGCGAAAAGCTCAATTTGTTCGGCAGTAGGATGTAATCCAGCTTGCTATCAGATAATGAAAAATAAGATATACAGTTAACTAAAACGAACATTCTAACTAAGAGGAATCGAGGTTTCAACTTATGTATAGATTTGCATTTAGCTAAGTTTGTCTCAAGTCATGACTGTACAACTGGCCTCGCATAATTTTACCTCGAGTGGTTCGACGATTCTATTGGTAAGATCGTGTAATAAATGTATATCTTCGCGGCGAAATGTCGTAACCTCGCCGTCTTGGAAATGAGTTCGGTAACGCCCAGCTCGACCGCCGATTTGCAACGCCTGCGAAGTGCTTATCAGATCCATTTCTTTATCGCCTTTTTCGTTTATCTTCGGTTTAATTAACGAGTAGAATATGACACGTTTAATACTCCTGAAATCCGACGCCAAATGTGAGACGTAAGGACAAAACACAGTAGACAATTATCGATATTGATATCCTTAGATTTGATATCAGTGCCCCCCCCCACAGATATATCAATTCAAAGTGTTAATCTAAAATGAGTCATGCCCCTGATAGTCCTGGTTTTGACTGATAGGAACTCACTAGGGTTCATTGCAGTCCTTGAAATGCATTGAATCAGAAAAATTTTCATTGCATTAAAAAGCTTTGAATTTAGCATTGCATTTTCATTTTGTAGTCTTCAATCTTTTTTTGGATGGCATTTTTGGCGAACTTAGATAGACACTTTCATTAATTTCTGATATTTTGTCGACCAATCTTTGCCATACGTTTTTACTAATGACAATCAAAAATTTGAATTGATTATTATTATTGATAAAAATATTGTTTTGACGTTTCAGCAATGAACAAGTTTTATTGAATTATAATACCACTTCTCGTCACTGGTCTATGATTATCATAGGAGCCAGTCCTGATTTTGGCATAAAGTCTTTGGATTGGTCTTGAATTTTAGTTTTGGGTGGCCTTGGATATAAACCATCCTTGAGAAACACATGTCTTATATCTAATGATATCACTTGATGTAAGTTTCATTTGCAGTCATATCAATTATTTTGGTAATAGTTAAATAAACACTCACAAATTCAAACCCATGCCTATTGCGTCAGTTGCGACCATAATTTTGCAAGGATCGTTGGGATCGTTGAATTTTTGTGCTTGCGCCAGTTTCGTACCTAAAATCATTCCAATAAGCAACAATAAACAAGACCGATTTTTTCTTTCATTAGAAACTAGGAAATAATTGAAAAAAGAGCTAAACAAAACTTTCAGCCAATTAAAATATTAGGACCGACTATCGTGGGTTATATAAGTAGAGTAAAAAATTAGTTCATTTTCAGTTACTGGTCACCTGACTAACCTGGTGGCAATCCCCCGTATATAACGGCGCATTGGTGTCCACGCTTTTCTAACTGGCGGCTGATATGATAAATGTCATTTTTACTGAAGCACACAAAACAGTCACCCGGGCGCACATTGTCAAAGTTCACTGAAAAACACCTTTCAGGGATGTATGTGGATGTTTAGGCGGTAGTTTAAGAAATGCGACTCATGATATTTGCGCCGGAGATCATCCAAGTACGTGAAGAGGATCAAAGGTTTGCTTTATTTTCAGTGTACCTACTAAATGAACTCTCGCTATGAACTCTTACGAGCATCTGTACGACACCTCATACAAGAAATTTGTAAAATATCTGGTCAACTCACATAAAGCTTTGTCCAAATACGTCAGTTTCGTCAACCGCTTGTAACGTCTGACCTGAGTTGTCAAAATGCAAATGAAATATCATTACAAATTCACGTTATATCCATTTAGAATACTAAGATGAGAATTTCACATCCGAAGGTTGGAAATTAATCATAAAGCGCTCCGAGTCATAATGAGATTTAGCGCTATATAAAAATAGATTTTATTATTATTATTATTATTATTATAATACCTCAACATGATCACCGGTTGCCATCATGAGCTCTTTTACCAAGTCGATTGCCGTACCTTCACCACAAACATGGATTTCATCGGCACAAACACCTACGGATGAATAAAATCACTATCATTTTATGAAAATATCTTATAAGCAATGTGAGTGACAAATGTACCACAGTAGACTCCTCCCAAGTTAAATCCGAGCAAATCGGATAACCACTCAACTTGGATGTTTTTTTAAAATATTTCTTGTGACACTATACATAACATCCAACTTGGATTTTATTGATCAAGTCGTTTCACATCAAATCATTTCTACAGCCCAATAGATCCACAGTACATCCTACAGTACGCAACCAATAGAAACCACTGCATTACTCTATAGTTTTCAACTCCAATTAGAACCCATGAAAATTCTCTAGTCTAGGGATTACCAATAAGGACAGCCTCCCTCAGTAAGAAATTAGAATTAAGCCTTTACGGCTTGTATGAGGCTGTAAGTTTAGACCGGAACCAGTCGATAAGAATTTCACAAAAACTGTTAATCTGAAAATGGTTAAGTTTTGCGCTTATTGAAAACATGAACGTGAATATGCAACTTGAATTTGAATAATCACACTTTTTGCTTTTTTGTATATTGCAACCCTTGAAGCATTTCAGAAAATACAAACCTAATAAAGCCCTCGTCCATGCCCATCCTCGCTGTCGTTCATTCACCATTTGGATTTCATCAATTACTGCCACATCATCTGAATGAGAAATAATATAAGTTAGGTGTTTTCTATTTGTGTGCGAGTGCTTTGTTTAGTTAATACATGTATAAAATTTCATTGGCTCTTCAAGGCCCTTGTATTACAACATGAATATGATAATTGTGTATCAGTTTACCATTGCAAAATAATTATTATAATTATCTATCTACACAGAATTGCATGTATAACTAATTGGGATGTTCCCACTAAAATATTTCCAAGAAGCCATTGAATTTTTGGGCGTATAAAGACCACCACCACAAATGAATTCAACAATATCTTGTAAAGCAGGGACAGACCTAGACATCATCCCCAGCAGGGTTTCGAACTTGATGAGTCAAGCAAAGCCATCAGGTAAAAATCCCTGCCGAGGGAGAATGAGATCCAGGGGGTATTCTCAGGGATCTGGATACCTATAGCGATGAGGTATTCATTTTAATGTCAAGGCAGAAATCTGCAAATTTGATACTCATCTCCTCGCAAATTTATCGCATCTTTTGAAATGTATTTCTTCAGATATCTACATATTTCCAACACCAACAAGAACCGCACACCCGCAGCCTTAGAGATGGCTGCTTCTTCCAATGAATACCTTTCCTTTTTTTTCTCGACCCAAATTTTTCATTTGTGGCTTAAAATGGGGTCCCAAAATTAACTTTTTTTTTCATATTACATGTAATTTGTAATAAAGTCCCTGGCTTTATTTAGCCTTATTTAGCATAGGCCTAAACTCAATTCATTATACAGGCATACATCAAATAGCCTATGCATGTATGTTTATAGGCCTAATAAACAGTAACTTTCTGAAGAGAAATGAAAGGTTTTGCGCAAATCTGTAATTCAATGTAATTCACTGTAATCGAGGTGTAATAAGCTGTAATAGCTGTAATAGCCAGATAAAACCAGTAATATTTGGCATAAATCTGTAATTAAATGTAATTCGCTGTAATTAGGGTGTAATAAGCTGTAATGACTGTAATAACAGGTTTTACAGGTTGCCGGTTTTATCTGGTTATTACAGCTATTACAGCTTATTACACTTTAATTACAGCAAATTACATTGAATTACAGATTTATGCCAAATATTACAAGGTTTTATCTGGTTATTACAACTATTACAGCTTATTACACTTTAATTACAGCGAATTACATTGAATTACAGATTTATGTGAAATATTACTAGGTTTTATCTGGTTGTTACAGCTGTTACAGCTTATTACACTTCGATTACAGTGAATTACATTGAATTACAGATTTATGCCAAATATTACTAGGTTTTATCTGGTTATTACAGCTATTACAGCTTATTACACTTTAATTACAGCGAATTACATTGAATTACAAATTTATGCCAAATATTACGTATGTTTTATCTGGTTATTACAGCTATTACAGCTTATTACACTTTAATTACAGCGAATTACATTGAATTACAAATTTATGCCAAATATTACGTATGTTTTATCTGGTTATTACAACTATTACAGCTTATTACACCTCGATTACAGCGAATTACATTGAATTACAGATTTAAGCCAAATATTACTAGGTTTTATCTGGTTATTACAGCTATTACTGCTTATTACACTTTAATTACAGCGAATTACATTGAATTACAAATTTATGCCAAATATTACGTATGTTTTATCTGGTTATTACAACTATTACAGCTTATTACACCTCGATTACAGCGAATTACATTGAATTACAGATTTAAGCCAAATATTACTAGGTTTTATCTGGTTATTACAGCTTATTACACTTTAATTACAGCGAATTACATTGAATTACAGATTTATGCCAAATATTACGTATGTTTTATCTGGTTATTACAACTATTACAGCTTATTACACTTCGATTACAGCGAATTACATTGAATTACAGATTTATGCCAAATATTACTAGGTTTTATCTGGTTATTACAGCTATTACAGCTTATTACACTTTAATTACAGCGAATTACAGTGAATTACAAATTTATGCCAAATATTATGTATGTTTTATCTGGTTATTACAACTATTACAGCTTATTACACTTTAATTACAGCGAATTACATTGAATTACAGATTTATGCCAAATACTACTAGGTTTTATCTGGTTATTACAGCTGTTACAGCTTATTACACTTTAATTACAGCGAATTACATTGATTCAATGTAATTCGCTGTAATTAAAGTGTAATAAGCTGTAATAGTTGTAATAACCAGATAAAACCTAGTAATATTTGGCATAAATCTGTAGGCCTAATTCAATTTGAATTACAGATTTATGCCAAATATTACTAGGTTTTATCTGGTTATTACAACTATTACAGCTTATTACACTTTAATTACAGCGAATTACATTGAATTACAGATTTATGCCAAATATTACTAGGTTTTATCTGGTTATTACAGCTGTTACAGCTTATTACACCACGATTACAGCGAATTACATTGAATTACAGATTTATGCCAAATATTACTAGGTTTTATCTGGTTATTACAGCTGTTACAGCTTATTACACCTCGATTACAGTGAATTACATTGAATTACAGATTTATGCCAAATATTACTATGTTTTATCTGGTTATTACAGCTATTACAGCTTATTACACCTCGATTACAGCGAATTACATTGAATTACAGATTTATGCCAAATATTACGTATTTTTTATATGGTTATTACAGCAATTACAGCTTATTACACTTTAATTACAGCGAATTACATTGAATCAAAGATTTATGCCAAATATTACGTATGTTTTATATGGTTATTACAGCTATTACAGCTTATTACAATTTAATTACAGCGAATTACATTGAATTAAAGATTTATGCCAAATATTACTAGGTAGTTTACATCAAGATCTTTATGTATTTTTGATATCATGTATATAGGGCTATATCATGAATTGAGTTTAGGCCTATGCATTGCGTATATCTGAATTAATTTTGGGACCCCATTTTGAGCCTTATATAAAATTTTTCTAGATCAGCCCATGAATATAGCAGAAAACTCTGTATAACAAACTTACAAGGTGTGATGACGCTACACATTTCCACAGTACAAGCCACGTGAGGTGATGCATTGCCTTCTGGATCAGCATAAATCCTTTCTTCACCGGTCACAAGATCACACAACGTACCCTAAGCGCAGAAATAGGTTTGAGTCAATACGCAAAGTAAAAATCTCAAATAAAATATCAGAATAGCACATTTTATTTCTCTTGACACCCAATCCCATCATAAAAATCTATCACAAAAAATAGCAGGTACTGTAGATGGATGGAAATGTCTTAGAATAGTAGGTACTGTTCAAAATACATATATGCATAGAAACCAGGTTACATATTTATGGAATAACCGATGATTTTACATTTACGGAACTTAAGTTTACCCAGTAAAGACTGCATAATAATAACAACGATGATAAGGATAATAATAGTCTTTATATGGCACTTTTTGAATAAGCTGCTAGTTCAAATGCACCCCTCTGGACAATACCTGCAAACATTATACAGGGTGACCACAAACCACCCACTTGCAAATTCCCTGTTTTCCCTGTGTTTTCCCTGTGAAAAGTTGATTTTCCCTGTGCTGGGCGTCATATGGAGACCATGACAAATATAAAATTAAAAGACAAGCAGCCTATCGTCTGATATAGCTCCGCTGTGATTTTACAAATTTGTTAGAAAGTGGCGCTATAACTTTGTATTACTTACCATATGATCCTTGATATATAATCAGGTAGTCAATTGTAAACATTCGCGAAGAAAACGCGCGTGCGAGACAAAAGTGTTTTCCAGATTTTACCAATATCCCTGTGTTTTCCCTGAGAAAAATCATTTCCCTGTGTTTTCCCTGTTTTCCAGATTCGTGGTCACCCTGCTATAGTACTTACGGCAGCATTTGCCTTATGAAAAACCTCCGATGCCAGTAGTTTCAGCGGACCACAGTAAACACCGGATTTGGCATTCATAAATCTTTGCAACGCGTGGTATGTTTTACCGCTATTCGTCGGGCCTGAATGAAATATGATTTTCCGCTGCTTTTGTCGAGCATCGGGGTACCTGTAAAATACATGATGATACCAATCATGCAAAATACCAGAATGATATACAATGCAATACATTGTACAATAAAAATGCCCACAATTGCTACAATATGTAGTGATAAGCAGTGAGTGATCTTTCATAAAATTCTAACCTTTCAAGACAAGGCTGAGGTAGAGATGATGGTTTTATAAGGTCAATAGTAGAATTAAACTAAAAGATACCACGAATTACTAAGTCATTTTTTATTTAAAGCAATAAATGGAATCTACTGGTTAACATTTTTCTATTCAACATGTTTCATTGTCGGTTTTTAATCTCTCTGTTTATTTACCAATTAGCTGGATGTCGCAGATCACTGATTTTGCGTAAATCATCCATACATTCCAAATGAGGATAAATATGTTTTGCATGTTGCAAAAAATATGGAAAAATGTCATCAACGTGACCTGAAATAAAAACGAATCTGCATGTTTAGGAAAATGGAAAATATTGTTGCTTCGATCGTGTTACAAGCTTGTCTGCTAATAATACAGTTTAAGCCTAATACAGTACAACTAATTATTTTAGTCCATTTAACCAGAAACCATTTAAACAATTATTCATAACAAGGATTTCATTAATTGAAGAAATCTCAGCAGTACCTTGTTATGCGAAGTAAGCGAGCGCTACTGTACTAGAGAAGAGGATCTTATGTAAACTAGAATACATTCTTAAAGTTTAGCACATTCTAGTAGCTCAAAGCTGGGGGTTTTCAAATGGTAAAATTGCAAGCATGGTTCAGCAAATCTACATGATTTGCAAACCCAAGCACTTAAATGTATCTTTCAAATTGCTGATCATGAAACATACGATCATAATAATAATAATAATAATAAAATTTATTTTTATATAGCGCTAAATCTCATTATGACTCAGAGCGCTTTAAAATTTCCATTTTAGACTAACTTCTGAATGCTTGAGCTTTTTATAATAAACTACACCTTTTAAGCAGTAGTTATTTCATTCATACAAAGGATGACAGTGAAATCAAAAGATTCATTGAAGGGGTGGGTAGCATTGCATAATCCGCCCTGGTTCACAAAATTTTTATTTGTAAGCCTTCAATAATCAGCGCGAAAAAAATCGTACAAGCCGGATACATAAGATTCGTCTCATCTTCACCGGTCAAGGGATTCGAACCCACTACGCTAAAGCTGTTCCCCGAACCCCTTGACCTCACGAGTCGTTGGAGTCGTTACTAGCCGACCAGAATCTGGTCGTACCAATCACAGCGCTTGTAACAAACCGTCAGTAGACTTCTGTTGGTTTTCCAGTTAAATTGACCAATCAGCAAACGTTTTACCGAACAAGGAAGTATTTCGCAAATCGATATATGACGTCACGCGCAACAGCGCCAGTAATGAAATCACGCTTCGTGAGGCCAGGGGGCTGGTGGAAGCGAGTTCGGGAGTGATACCGGACCCCTGGCAAGCGAGGATTGATTTGTCTTGAATAACTTACCAGCACCTTGGATAATATCACTAAGCGTTACATGCAATGCAGCCGGAAGTCCTTCCATTTCGACGCAATACTTGCGAAAGCTAATGTATGCCTGATGGAACAACCGATCTGAAAGAAAAATGTTTCACAATGAGGAATGAATCAAAACCAAGACCTTACGTTGAAATAGATGGGCAGTTCCTGCTCGGGATAGCGGCCAATCAGGGGCGCATATAAGGAGGTCTTCAGGTACTATCCTGGACCTTCCTTCAGAAATTGCCATTTTTGAACTAGAAATTCAAAGCAGGAATGAGAAAACTTCTTTCTCATCTCTGAATCGAGTCTTTTTCAAACTATTACTGGAACGGCTTTTAATTTTTCTTTTCAGCTCCTGCTTTTTAGAAACCATAGGTCCTCCAACGTGGATTAATACGTACTGTCCAGTCCGCATTCCGCAGCTAACTTCTTTACCTCCGTTCTACGGTAAAACTGGTTCAACAACCTCAACAATTGATCTGGGAAAATAAAGCATACTTTTCAGCCGAATAGTTACCAGCAGTAATTCAAACAGAGGGCAAATCTTTATACAGTCAAACCAGGACAAATTAAATGTACTTTACTAATTAAATGGTTTGTACGTCTAAAATATCTTAAATCTCTCATGAAATTGTTCATTAAATGAAACTTAGACAAAATAATGCTCGAGATAGTTAGTGGCTATAGAGATAATGTCATTACTTGAGCTATGTGTCGGCTTGTAGAGAGACTTCCTCAACACATAGGCCTAACTCTAGTCTAGTACCTAACCGTTGTTCCTGAAACAACGTCTAGGGCGAAAGTGCTCATATAAGGTTAATTTTCGTCCCTCATTTTGAGGGACGAGGCTTTGAGCGTCTATTTCACCCCTTAAAACACCATCAACTTACCTCAAACTGACTGTTCTGTAATCAGATGGAAGTTAACTATTGATTGTGCATAAATTTGTAATCCTAAGTAGCTTATGACGATCGTAGTAGCTCAAAACTTTTGACTTGTCGCCTCAAAAAACAGTTGAAGTGAAGCAACATAACAAATATGGCGGCTTTTCGTGGTGCATGATGGGAGTGTAAATTACGGATTCAAACTTAAACTTGGTGACAATGCAGATATTATTCTTGTTTCAAATTATACAGGTTAAAATTAACCAAAATTTATGCGTTTTATCAACAAAAAATAACATTTAGAGTAATTTTAGAGAGACATATTGAATTTTCACATTTTATTAATTTAGTCCGACTTGGCAATCCCGATAGTGGCAATCAATTCAATTCAAATCAAATCAATAAATTCTCCGGTTCGCGATTTAAAAAATTTATTATAAAACAAGTTTTCAAAGTCAACAAGGTAACTAATTTATTTATTCTAGTACAAAGGTTTGATTTGACACTAAAATCAGTTGTTGCATTGCAATTAACAGGAGTTAACCTCTATATGATACTTTAGCGTCAGACGTTGTACGGAACCGTAACAACGACTGGTATTCAGACTAGCCTAACTCAGTCTTAGGTTGCATAATCTCAGAAAATTTTAGAAAAGTACCTTTTTTCAGAGGTCCAGCCAGATCGGCGCCAACCTCAACATCGGTCACTGATTGCTGAGCTGAAAATGGCGCTGGCTGAAATAACGAATTGACGTCTTTTGATTCCGATTTATAGCGCACTGTTCTTCGCGAAATTTGAGACGGCCCAACGTGCTTATTAACCGAGCACAAATGACAATTTCGAGGCCGAAGTTTCACGGCCGAAGTTAACACGGAAAACACACGTCCTTGAGTCAAAGTCAATAACGAGGATTTGATGCTAAAAGAAGTCGAAGCATTGACATTGTGAATTATCCTCGCCCATCTCGATAGCCGAAACTGACGGCTTCCGAGAATCTTGCCGTTGTGAAATTTCAGAATTGACGTCGACATTTTGCCTTTTCCTATTCAACCGAGTCGATAGATGGGGTTGGATCGACGTATTCTAGCCAAAAACTTGACAAATTACATAAATTTTCGATTTTTCATCGTGTGCATGGGCGCAGCCATCTTGTTTCGGACTACGGGACGGACGCAATAACGCGGAAGTGAATGTTGCGCAATGTACCTGAAATACCGAAAGTGCGCCGGCACTGATGATTGACAGTGCTGTGAGTCGTACTGTGCGGCTGATGTAGTGGTGGTGTAATTCATATCGTCTGTAGTAGGATCAAGAGGGTAAGAACATTTTATAGCTAGACTCTCATCAATTTTCAAGTGCCATGTAAATTGTAATACAGTTCTAAGCTGACTAATGTCTATTTATTAATGGATGAGACCTGTTTTTCTTGGATATTTTGCTTACTTTTTGGGGTACATACCTCATTTATGTCTTAACAGAATGCCAAAAATCGCGGACAACAACTGAATATCCGATATATTTCCAGTTCTGTACCAATTAGATGGATTGGCAAAAAGACTCCTTAAGTCCAGTTGAATGAGAGAGAAAATCCTCCATTTTGTCAAATTTCTTGAATTTTTACATTGTCACCATGCCTACGAAATGAAGTTATTTTTCTTGTGGGGTCTCAACAACTAAATCAGGGTGGCGTAGGCATGGTAACAATGTTCAAATCCAAGAAATTTGACAAAATGGAAGATTTTCTCTCTCATTCAACTGGACTTAAGGAGTCTTTTTGCCAATCCATCTAATTGGTACAGAACTGGAAATATATCGGATATTCAGTTGTTGTCCGCGATTTTTGGCATTCTGTTAAGACATAAATGAGGTATGTACCCCAAAAAGTAAGCAAAATATCCCAGAAAAACAGGTCTCATCAATTAATAAATAGACATTAGTGACTGGAGGGGCGCAGTGACAGTCACCGTCGTTGTCGATGTCAGTCAGTGAGCTGTCAAGTGAGAATCAGTCAAATTGGAATTGTCAAATTGCAGGTTTGTGACTACGTATTCAGTGCTCCAGTTTTTACCTGGGAAAACTTCGGTTATCTAAGGTGGCTGATTCGGTGGGCTGCCCAGCGGGCATTAGTCAGTAAGTGGACAGGTCAACGGCTCTGATCAACACCAGTGATTTCGAAACCGTATCGCATCGTCTTTCGTAATTTGTGAGACCCCCTGTCGATCAACCACTATAAGCTCTCTACACCTGGCATTCTTGCCAGCCGCGCCGGTGCTCGCTTCGGCGAAGCTGGGCCACTCTAGAGTGAGACACCAAGGGTCCGGTGATTCAAGTTGGGCTCCGAATACGCCGGGGCTACAGCCCCTTGATCCTCCAAAACCTAATGTCTATTTCAACCTGACTTGAAAGCATTCCGGGTGGCCTAGCTCGCTCATTTTTGGTAGTACATACCTGATAAAGGTCTTATTAGGACCAGAAAAGACAGGCAGTCAACCTAAATCATCATTTTTTAATCCATTTGAAACTGTATTGAAGGATATCCAAAAAGTCTTCACTGAAAGGGGTTAAATGAAGAGAAGTGACTCCATGATTTGAAAGTTTAACAATATGTTTCCATGCCTACGTATCAAATTTCAGTTGGTAGGCATGGAGACATGAATATTACTTATTCAGATTTTCGTCTTTACCGGTTCAATTTTCGTTACTTATTCAGAATTCATCTCCCAATAAGGAACAAGTAACACTTGTTACTTGTTCCTTAATCAGATTTTCTTGTTACTTATTCAGAATTCACCGCCCAATAAGGAACAAGTAACTTGCTCCTTATTGGGAGATGAATTCTCAATAAGTAACGAAAATTGAACCGGTAAAGTCGAAAATCTGAATAAGGAACAAGGAACAAGTAACATGTTACTTATACTTATCCTTATTGGGAGATGAATTCTGAATAAGTAACAAGAAAATCTGAATAAGGAACAAGTAACATGTTACTTGTTCCTTATTGGGAGTTGAATTCTGAATAAGTAACGGAATAAGGAATAAGGAACAAGTAATGAACTTCACTGGGGTATATTTAAGGTCAGCTGCCAATGCATTCTGGTCCTAATAAGACCTTTATCAGGTATGTAGTAACAATACTGACTGAGCTAGGCCACCCGGAATGCTCTCAAGTCAGGTTGAAATAGACACTAGTCCGAATACCAGTCGTTGTTACGGTTCCCTACAACGTCTGACGCCAAACTGACATATAGAGGTTAACTCGATCCTGTTTATTGCAATGCAACAACTGATTTTAGTGTCAAATCAAACCTTTGTACTCAAATAAATTAATTAGTTACCTTTTTGACTTTGAAAACATGTTTTATAATAATACTTTTGATGATTTAAATCCAGAACCGGAGAATTTATTGATTTGATTTTAATTGAATTGATTGCCACAATCGGGATTTCCAATACAGACTAAATTGATAAGATGTGAAAATTCAATGTGTCTCTCTAAAATTACTCTAAATGTTATTTTTTGTTGATAAAAGCATTTATTTTGGCGAATTTTACCTTAAGAATTTGAAACAAGAATAATATCTGCATTGGCATCAATGTCAGTCCAAGTTTAAGTCTGAATCCGTAATTTACCCTCCCATCATGCAACACGAAAAGCCGCTATATTTGTTATGTTGCTTCACTTCAACTATTTTTTGAGGCGACTATTCAAAAGTTTTGAGTTGCTACGATCGTCACAAGCTACTTAGGATTTTAAATTTATGCCCAAACAATAGTTAACTTCCATCTGATTACAGAACAATCAGTTTGAGGTAAGTTGATGGTGTTTTAAATGGTGAAATAGACGCTCAAAGCCTCGTCCTAACCTTATATGTGCACTTTGCCCTAGACGTTGTTTGAGGACCAACTGCTAGGTATTAGAATAATCAAAACCCCTCAAATTCCAAAATCCATTTTCGAGTGTACAAAATTCAAATTCTTGAGTTAGCCATATATGGCCCCAGTAAAATTGCTGGTCCTAAGAATTGCGCCTAGTCAAGTTAAACTTCGCGTTCGATCGAGGGTTTTCGATGAAGAATGAAAGATGTATGTATATTACGATAACCACACCCAAACATGGTGAATGGATAAGATAAAAACCCACTACCCGGCGACGGTCTCTAGGGTGAGATCAAAACGTCGTGTATTTTATATTTTAGATTGTTTGAATAAATAAATTCTCGATTTTAGATTCTTTTGATTTGTACATTAGCAGATTTTTATCTTATGTAGGCCTATGTATATATTACGAATGCCGATGACCGAAGAGTTTTTTTTTAAAGTCCGACACACAGGGAATTTGTTTAGTGTACTATGAATTTCAATGAATGAATTGAAACATGGATATGAATTAGAAATACTAAGATAACATAAATGTATTGAATGAATTATTCATCAAATATCAGAATCCCAGATCCTTGCACTATCAGAGTGCAGCTGAGTTTGTTTATCACAATGTTTTTTGCGACGGGTGCAAACGCACCATAAGCAAAGTTCCGGAGGTTCGCTTATTCCCTCGAAAAATTTTACTTCATGATTCCATAGATCTCTTATCTTTACGGATGTAAGAGGTGTTGTGTTATGCTAAAGACTTATTTATGTGGTTCCTGTAGTTTTTTCAATAAACAATTTTAAAACTGACCATGATAATTGATGAGAATGATCTCTTAGATTGGATTCTCCGATTATAATAAAAGGTATTCAGTTTCAGCCATTGGCCCTTTTCATGAAAGATGTCAGAAAAAAAAGATAGCCAAATAGTTTTACTAAGCCGCAATCACACCTACCCATAGTATAGAAAGACAGTGCCGCATGCCCAGCGGTTAGATACAAAAACTGGCCAGTCTCGACTCTCAACGGCTGGTCTAGTGGACTAGTCTGCCCCGTAGCTTGGTAGGGATGGAATTTAGCTTGGGGATAACAAACCTACAATTGAGAGAGAGCACGCTTGAGTTCTATTAATCTGGATTGACCAGACCGATGTACGGCCCGTTCCCGGGTTGTTTCAGGATTCAAGAATTCAAGGGGTCTTTGATACAATCGTAAATTAGAAGAAGTATCAAACAGCGGAGATGGGGCCTAAGAGGGCCGGAATGTTTCGGCTGCAGAGTTTTTTTTAGAATTTTGATTTCTGAGACAATAAAAAAACCAGCCGTACGGCAGAGGCGGGCGGCCTGCCGGGCAGTTTTTCCGCAGGCAGTACCGGAACCCCGGACCCTGAACACCAGGCCGTTTTCAGACCAAGGAAGACAAGAACTAGCGTAATATTTTGAACTTTGATATCTTTTTAATTTTGTAATTTGAAAAACTTGTCATCACCTGCAGGAGAGGAACACTGGCGCCGCGCCAAGTCCAGGGTGTTCATAGTATGGCCTAATCGTTTTGTCCGTGTGTCCATTTTCCAAAAGATATCTGGTTTGAATAAAATGTTGACTATGTTGGTTTTCATATAATTGACGATGACTGTACGGTGTTACTAAAACTATGCACTACTAAAACGAAGACCTATGCACCCGAGAAAATTAACCGAACATTTTACGTTTCCTTATGTATGTTTATATCTAGTAGGTCCCTATTGCCTATACTCATCAAAAGAGGTGGTTGAATATACAGATAGCGCCCCAAGTTATGATTTCAAATGCGTTCATAGGTCTTCGGTCTTCGTTTTAGTCACGCGTAGTTTTAGTCTCGCAAAGTGCATAGGTCTTCCGTCTTCGTTTTAGTAGTGCATAGTTTTAGTAAAACCCACGCATCAATATTAAACGATTTATATGCAGTGAATATTGAAAAACATATAGCGAGGAGGCGCTGGCGGATGGACACCTGTACTGTAAATAAGTTGTATCTTGTATGCCATTTATGTCGTATCTCGTATGTTGCATCTCCTCATATCTCGTATGTTATATCTCATATCTCGAATGTCATCTGAGCTCTTCCATATAAACCAATCTTAGCACACAAAACTTAACAATAAGTAGTGCGAAAATTAGGCATATTTTTCTACCACAATCAATTGTAAAAATTGCAGATTCTATGATTTGGTGAGTTTCAAGGTCATTTGGTATTATATATGCTCACTAGGGGCATTGAATATTGAAATTGTCGGATTGTTGAGTATTTCTAACCACTTCCCATATGGGCATCATGTCCCTGGTCGCCTAGATTCAACTATTTTTCACTTTTGCCAAACTTGGAAATTATTTTTTCTTGTTCGAATAGGGCAACATGGCTCCTGTTATGGATACAAAGTGTGACAGTACGGTAGTGAGCACGAAATGTTCCCTACAGCTAACCAGCACTATGCCTTCGACACTTATGTCTGGTAAGTTAGGTTTTCCGAGTTGCCAATTCTGTAAGGTTTGAATCCTTGTTATAGCGATTTTGCAGGTGAATCAGGGGCTTTGCAAAAAGGATTAGGCCTAACTCTGCTAAATCAATTTAGAATAAACTGAAAAATTGAAGAAATGAAATCGATTATAGGAGTTAAACTTTAAACTGGAATTGCATGAGTACCAAGTTTTTTTTTCTTCAGCAGATAAAAGAACCAAAGCGAGTTTTTCCGTTAGCAAAGTTCCGCTAAAAGGCAGTAGCCGTTCAAGGTCGGAAAATGTCTCTGGAAGAAAGAGCGACGTCGCTTCAAAACCTTTGACATCTCTCGGCAGTTTGAAAAATCCGCTCCTCTATAAAATACCAAGTCCTGACTCGAATGGCTTGAGAGGTGCTAATGTCGGATCTGCGTCGTTAGGGAAAAGTAGTTTAACAACTTGTTTATCAGGGAAGAGCAGTTTGACGACAAAATCGAATTTACTATCGGGAAGTTCGATTTCGGGAAATAGTCTGAGATTGAGCGGCGTAAATCTTACTCGGAATTTATCATCGACGCTTACGGGCTCATCATCGACTTACAAGTCTTTGTTGACGACGTCGTTGTCTGGTCGGTCGTCTTCGCCGCTATTCAAGCCGTCTGCCGTACGATCCTCAGGCGCCGCCGGTTTGAAGACGGAAAAACGAGAAAGTTACACCGTTCACGATAATATCGTTCATCCGATGCCGTATTATGATTTGACCGATGAGGCATTTGCGGATGAAAAATTTCTCGTCGCCGAAGAATTGCCGATTATTTCTATGCCGCTCGAACCTGCTTTCGGGGAAACTTTGGAAGAATCAAAGGTAAATTCGTAATTTTTGCTATGAATCGCATTGCTTATAGGTTGGTATGAATCAACCGGTTGATAATGTGGTGATGATTGGAACTGACTCCTCCTAAGTATGGTACATCTTTCAGTACATCTATACAACAGTGCGATGCATAAATCAGTGATGGATTTAGTGATTTAGTGATTAGTTTTTATATCCATTGAAAGATGCTGGCACCTATCAATTAATAGCAGACATCAGTAACTAAGTTAGTTTTCGTTAAGCAGCTGGGCCCTGAAAGTTTAGTAAGGATCGGTGAATTGTGCCATTGAACGCACTGCTCTCCTGGGCCCTCAGTCCTTTTTCAATCCTGCAACTGTGTGTTACCCATTATGCCCTGTATATCTTCTGCACGCAAAATATCGTTTACATTTCAATGAGAATCTACCGGTAATCAACTTTTCACAGAAATGAATAGGCTGATTTCGATCTTCTAGTTCTTAGGACCGTCTATCACCTCATAGTATCGATTTGAAGCTGTTCAGCGGCTATTCATTCTTAGTTAAAGCACCTCAAATCTGGATCTCTCTACCACTGTCAATTGGTTCAGAAACATCAGTTCTGTCATTCAGATGCATACAAAAAACTTTCCTGTTCAAAGCTGCATGAAGTTTAACTTATCAACAGCTCAGTGGAAAGGGGCTATTATTATTTTTGATGCTAACTATACCAAACATTAAAAAAGCCGATCTCAGGCTGTTATCGATGAAAACTAGACCAAAGGCTAGAAAATTATTTTGTTCATGGCTTGTCCAATGACATTTGGATGCGGGAGCCTAGAAATCATATTCAAAGTTAACCGACTGATAGGCAAAGCATCTGTTGCTGAGCTCAGGTACCCCTGCTGTGCTCAACCCCATTGTGAAGGACAACTAGAAAAAATATTGGAGTAAAAATTGATGATACTATAGACAATGTTTTCTATGTTTGATTACAGCGTACATTGATCAATGCTGTTAGTTCCTCGTTGATTCACGTTCCGAATTACAAGGATCAACAAGACGAACAGAGATTAAAGCTGATTAAACTCGCTGAAGATGTCACATCATCCGATCCTGAGTTCATTTTGAAGGTATGTTCATGATTTTTCAGGCTATCTAGAACATGTATGAGGCTCCATTTACCTAAAAGTGGCATTTGAGCATGTTTACACTGTGTTTGCCAACTGAGAGGGATGCTGATACTCATCCTCCAGCGGCAGGGATTCGAACTTGATAGCATCGAGATTGCCACGGTACCGAAGCCCTGCCACACTACAGCGAGTGCGCAGCTACATGCGTAGCTTAGAGGATGACATTATTAGCCAGATATCCCATTTTATTTTAGCCCGGGTTTTCCCTTGTACAGCAAACCTGCGCATGTACCTGCGCACCCGGTCTAGTGTGGCAGGGGTTCGTGCCGTGGCTGAGTGTGATGCCATCAGCTTCGAATCCCTGCTGAGGGAGGATGGCAGATACTGTAAGTGGATGAATGTCACTTCTCCTCTGGTGGGGCGATTTTATAAAAGTGGATTAGATACAAGTGGATAGTTGACATATTGAAAACTAAAAGTTCATTGTTAATGTTGTATTTATCCACTAACTTTTGAGCAACCGGCCCCTGGACAATAAATGGCTAGGAGGAGGGGGCCAAAATATAGTCGTACTATCAATGAAATTATTGTGGATTTTTTTGGGATTAAAGTCTAACAGCCATTTCAGTTTGAAATTGTTGTTGCAAAAGATCACCTCAAATGTCATCCAGTGATAGAAATGTCTAGAAACTAACAACTCCAGCTCTGAGCTTGATTTAGATTGGCATGCTGGTACTCTTAATCTTACTATTGTCAAACAACACCATTGGATGATTAAAAAGGGTGATTTGACTTCAACGATGGACTCGGACGCTTAATATACTAAAGATTTTTTGAAATTTTTGTCTTCCCATTAGCTGGCTTTGTACACGAGACGCGAACTCAATATTCGTTCGACTGCTAATTTCTTGCTGGCTTTGTCGGCGTACGTACCTGGATGCCGCGCGTATCTGAAAAAGTACTTCAAAAGCAGTGTAATGTTGCCATCTGACTGGATCGATGTACCCACACTTTACCAGGTATGTACTGACCCATGTAAAATACCATCTTGACATTCACGAATATAGCTTGTTTTTGGAAATAAACGCAAAGGGAGTTGCAGTACACTTGTTGCTAATTGAGTTAAATCAAAATGTAGGTTTGAATAGTACTTCTATTATTTGAGTTGTATCCCCTTTATTCTCAGATATTCGACGATAGTAGGCTAAACTTCGGATCATTGCCTTCAGCCTTGAGAAGAGTGTTGGTCGCGAAATTTCCCGATTTCGACAAATACCAGCTTGGTAAATATATTCAAACTATTCCCCAATATATGTAGATCGATCCTTTTATGTACAACCAAAGCTCGTTATAATACCAGCCTAGAGATGAAGCATTTTTTGTGGTATCACAATTTTGGCATTTGTCTGTAGCAAAACTCACTTGTAGGTCACTTTTGGCGGAGTTATTAGTTAAAAATATCCGACAAAAGGTATTATTGCAGCAAATGTTGTTCCAATAGACAGATTTGACACCTTTTATAATTACCCATTATTCGAAGCTGAGAAACTCTGCGTTCTAGAGATGTTCGGCTATGAGAATCATGATTCAGCAGGAACTGAATACCATAACCTCGAAAATGCGTGCATTATTTTTGTCGGGAGGTTAATCATATTTCATTCGTTTTCATTTTCAGCAAAATATAACAAACAAACAAAACCAAAAGCACAGGGGCAGAAAAAGGATGTGGCCACTTCTGCTGGGTCTTCAGCTAATTTTAATGCGAATAATGAGGTGAATTTGAAGGAGATAGAATTGCTGTCGAAGACTTTCTAACTTTATTGTTTTTTTAAAATCCGATTTCACCAGTTTAATATGAGAAATTCGCGTTTTTGTCTTGCATTACGAATCGTTGTTGTGGTTTTATTACTTGAAGGTCGTGTCGGATCCTCAGAGTGATACAGAAGAGGAACGTGAACGCAGAACGTTCTCATTGAAACAACTGATTCGTTGTTTGCATGTTCCGGAACCGGTCGACCATTGCATGTCCCTAGTTGGAAAACGGTAAATATTGACTCTTGCACAGCGATAACGGGTTTTCTGCCACACAAATGATGAGTATCTGAATTTTATGCCAATCCGTGCAAATCAGTCAATCAGTTTAAGAAATGCAGGTACTTGTCTAAATTGCCACTTATTGGTCATTAATTACCCATGTACCAAGATTATGATAATATAGGCCTAATAATAATGAAATTTATTTTCATATTGGCTAAATCTCATAATGATTCGGAGCGCCTTAAAGAAAAATATTCAACATTACAGATAGTTTAAAATACAATATTCCTTGAATTAAAACATTTCAGTTGTAAGTTTCATTAAAGATATGCGTTTAAAGTCCCTTCTTAAAGATTTGAAAGATTGGTTTTTAATAGGTTAAAGGATAATTGAAGTACAAGTCTTTTACTATACGGCCACCAGTTGTATAAGCAAATTTGTGACGCTCTCAGGAGTATCTACCCCTAGCCTATGTTCTCTCCGTGTCGAGAATTAACATCTGTTAATTCGATATCCTGTCAGGTATCCCGAATCGCTCGAAGAATTCTACCAGCTGCGATTGCCGGGCACGTGGGACCAAGAACGGGCGGGAAAACGCATGAAACTCCCGACCCCGGAAACATGGGAAACTCAGGTCTCATTGAAGGGAAATAAAGCCGTTGTATGGGAAGAACTGATCGGTAGGTGTATACATGTATATCAATCTTCATTGTATGTGGCTAAAGCGGGTGGACAAGTTATGGGCCTACATGAAATTTTCTATGAAGATTGTCCCCATTGCATTGAAGGATTTTTTCAGCGGTTGGTTTTTGATCAAATACTTGCAGATCACAAGAAATTGCCATTCATGGCTATGTTGCGAAACCTGCGAAATATGATCCGCGCCGGTATATCGGAAGCTCATCATCACATCATCTTGAAAAAATTGTCGGACGAGGTAGACATATACAACTGTTAGAAACTCTTTTGCTGCCAGAACTCACTTAACTGGTATTCAAACTTACAGGTTTTATTTAACCTGGGATTCAAACTTACGGCTAAAACTTAAGAAGGGGGTCTAATTTCTCACCGAAGGGAAAAGGGTACTTTCTCAAAATGGCAAATTGAATCCACGCCAATTCACAGGAAAACCATTCGTCAAGCATTTTGATAAAATGAAATTTTGCATCATTAAACAATCCAGGTTATCAAAGTTGTTTTCTGCCCTTCTTTTAAGAAAGGCATTTCAGATTTGTTGAGAGCCTCACATTTGGAATGTGAGGCACCCTACATCCGGCCCCGTTTAGTGATAAGATGTTGAAAAGTGTAACTGGGAAATATATATACCTACGTAAGGAATGAGCTTTGTTTTCGTATGATTAAGATATTTTCCCACATTTTGGTAGGTTTGTGACCACGCCCGAAGTCCAGATATTAAAGATTCCTACCTTAAAGACAAAAAAAAGAATTCAGAATTCATGTATGATAATCTTGTAAGCTGCAAGATTTTTTCATTTGTTACAGGGTGCCGTGACCCACAGCAAACAGTTTCCGTTCCGATTTTTCTCGGCCTACGAAGTTCTCAATTCACTTGAAGACGAATATGGAAAGAATCGTAAGAAGACTTTTTTTCACTTTTCGTTCGTGTTCATCGCATCTAATAACGAGGACTGTGGAATAAATCTTGCTCCGGTCCAAATTTTGATAGTCGATTCCCCGTCATCTAACTTGAAATAATGACTTAAATCCATCAGTTGCTTATATGGACGTGGAATATTTCAGAAAATGATCTGATCCAAAATGCGATTGACAGTACGACGACTACCAGACAAAAACAGGGAGCACGTGGACGTGGGCGAGGGCGTGGAGGTGTTCGAGGACGCGGTGGGCGATCAAGAGGATTCGAAAAAAAACCATTACAGTAAGTACTAGAAACTCGATTGGACTTGCACACAGTTCGTTCCATATTTGTTGATAGTGTTGAGAAGCTCAGATATAAGTCGAAAATAATGCGCACATGTTTATGGCGGGGATATGATGAGGTTAAGTGATGCTATATAGCCTATTGGTTCTTGAGCTTCCGTTACAAGACCCTTTTTTAGCCCACTTGGGACTTTAGTCCTGTAGCTTCCTGCTGGTTTGCCATTTCTCATTGCAATTTGTGATGGGTATTCCTTGCAAAGGGATGTTTGATACCTGAGACAGATATTTTTGATTAAATTATGACGCAATTGGTAGCCATCAGTGTCCTCAGCAGTCATTGGTAGGTGGGAAAAAGTTTTTCCACATTATATTGATACCTAAGCATACTTTGTTACCACAATCCATAAGAAAGTTGTAGCTCATAATGTGTTCTATGATTTCGGTGAGTTTCAAGGTCATTGGATTTTGGAAATGGCCACCATGGGGGGTTGAATGATACAATAACTTAGTATTTCGATATTATATTTGTACCTATGCATATTCTGTTACCACAATTGATTGCCAAGTTGTAGCTCATGGCATCATCTATGATTGTGGTGAGTGTAAAGGACATTAGTTATTCTATATGGTCACGAGGGTGTTGAATAGTAAAATAACTTAGTATTTCCTCATTATATTGGTACCTAGGCATATTTTGTTACCATGATCAATTGCAAATTTGTAGTCCATGACATATTCTAGGATTGTGGTGAGTTTCAAGGTCATTGGGTTTTGCATATTGTTCCCAGGGGGCGTTGAATAACAGAAAAACTTAGTATTTCCATATTAAATTGGTAACGAGGCATATTTTGTTATCACAAATTACAAAATTATAACTGCTGACATGTTCTATGATTGTGGTGAGTTTCAAGGCCATTGGTTTTTGTATATGGTCACCAGGGGGTGTTGAATATTGAAATTGTTAGATTGTTGAGCATTTGAAACCACTACCCAAGTGGACATGGTGTCCCTGGACCCCGAGTTTTACTGTCTGTGTTTGTCGTGAACAATACCATGTATAAGCCTCATGCCAACTAAACAATAACTTGATTGTGGCAGCTAATAGCCTATATTGTGGTGTCTCTAACTTACATTGTTGACCCATATTTGCACATGCATATTTCTAGTAACTAAGCACCTCGTCATCGTGTAATATAATATTGTAATTGTCTAAATTCGGTAAATTTTTAGCTTGCTCCCCGTATGATAACGAACATTCGAATCCATTTCCAGAGAAACCAAGTTCGATTTGAGCCTTATACAGAGATATCGTAAAGCCCTCGACACTGCTGTGAAAATAGCCACAACGTTCAACGTAAAACCGATTAAAGGCACGACGCTCATTTTCGCGGATGTCAACAACACTAAAGATCAGGATTGTCGATCGTTTAAAGGATGTGGCAAGAAACGCATGGTAAGTTTAGGACCTTCACTCATTTACTCTGTCAATCCCCCATGCGGTTATGTACGGGTACCAAGCCTGTATTGCAGTGTAATTGTGAATTATATGTAGAATCTTCATTGAAAGATGGTATCACCTGTTGAAGAGTAACTAACAATATACTGCACTACGAGGTAGACGGGGTATGGCCGTTATTCATTGAATTGCGGTGAAATTTTCAAATTTCCTTCTACAACATGCTAGAGTGAGAAATTTTAAGTGGTGGAAGGATTAATTGAGGTGCAATGGTCGATTGGTTTAAGCCTAGGGCCAGTTGCTCAAAAGTTGGTTAGAGTTAACCAATATATAGATATCATGGATACAATGCCGGTTCAATTGTCACTATAGCGTTTATCCACCAGTTTACTGTAACCAGCTATCGACTAACTGGCCCTGCAGAGTTAATCGATTGAAATCCTCGGCAAACTTTGGTTATCGCAATTTATCAACTACCTATTGACCATGTGGAATTGAACTCAGTGTACAGAAAGTGGATGCTAGGGCATCTGAGTCAAATGATTTTCTCGACATTTTCTCCTTGATAACTAACTACTAATGTCATGAGTTGGTTGAGCGATTTATAGGGGTGTTCCTGACATTCCTTATGCATATGATAAGTGGCTTGTGAGGATTAAAGTAAATGATCGGAATTCACTGTCATTTATGGTGATTTTTTGTGGTCGGGTTGTGTAGCAGTGGCCTGTTATCGAATTTTTTGTTCGCTATGATGGTCTCATTCGAAACTATCATTAATTTTGAACAGTTGAACTGATTTACAGTATCGGTAGGTTGTCAACACATAGAGAATTCATTGAATGTCTTTGATCAAGCTTGTTGCTAACCCGACCACATAGAAAGATTCTTTCTAGTTTAGGCATGGCTAAATCTTGGGTGTATTCACAGGGATATGAGAGCACAATGATGTACACCCTTGGTAGCAATTGGATATTACTATTTTTGTGTGTTGCCAAATTTCCATGCGGTGAAAATTAGATATACCTAAAGATTCTTTACGTAATTGTGCGAAATCGTTTCTGATTCAGATGTCCGATGTTGGATTATTATTGGGTTTGATGTGTAAGTATGCATGTGAAGAATGCGACATGGTTTTGTTTGGCACAAGAACTGACGGAAGTAACTACCAGAAAGTCGAACTCGAAAAAGGAATAGTGCTCACGAATATGGAACGGTTGCAAATATTCAAAACAGTGAGTGCCACCTAAACGTCGAGGTTGAATTTTTCCTGCTTTTCTTTACATGGTCATTCATGACCCAAAGGAATGAATTAACAATTTCTCTATGAACTTGCTGATTAATGGAATGAAGAGCCTAAAAAAGTGAATCACTCATTCCTACCTAAGAAATCCCACAATAATTTCAGCAAAAGACAGAATTAATGAGTGTATATTTCGCTCAAAGTCTCGGCTATAGTAGCCATCTGATGATGGCTACACCTGAAGATGGCTATTAGTATATAGCCGGCTGCCTATGCCAATCAATATTAATTATTACTGGGCAACCTTTCTTTTGTTCAGTTGTTTATGTACTAAACCGACTTAATTTCAGACACTGAATGGACTAGGTTCGGCAGCAACTGCTTACGTTCCTGAGAAACTATTGACAGAATTGCTTGTCGATGGAAAACAGGTAATTAATGAGGGATCGTTCGACTATTTGTCAATTTCTAGCTTTTGAAGAAAAGCAGGCCTTGAAAATTACGGAGAATACACTGCCAGAAACAAATTCACTGTTATACATTCTTTGACCCAGAAGAAACACGCTAGACAATAGGATGGTTATATCGAAGCTGTGGGTAGTTGGGTGTTAAATAGGTAGTGTAGTGTGCATTTGTGGCCAGCACACAGATCACAACGATCATAGTTAGTGTAGTTAATACGTCCAGGGAGAGACAAAACATGTGAAATGAGGTAATAAAAGATTCAGTTTATTGCCAAACCCCATTTTCCAACGCATTTCTGTTATTACAGTATTCTTAGACCCAGTCATCTGGCATTGTGGGGTATAGTTCAGTTCATCAGTATTTGTGCTTGTGCTATTTCTGAGTCATTGAACATTTGTTACACCGCAGTGCAGACGAGTGGCTATAATGACACTCAATTTATACTCAGCAGAGCTTTGGTGGATGTATCCTTTGCATCCTTTAATTGCCTCCTGCCAAAGCTCACGTCAACACAAACCCTGGGTGCAGACCCTTCATTGGTCTTATTACACTGCCCAATATTTCTTGGGCAGACAGGTTGCTGCTCAGCAGCCACCAGTCTATATATCTACCCAATCGGATTTGTTGTATTGATAGAACAAATCTGACGGTAGAAAACAATTCATCTCAATGGTTTAATACATAGACCGGTGGCTTCTGAGCAGCAACCTGTCAAGCCAAGATATTTTGCACGGTGTAATAGACGAATGAAGGGTCTCTTGCCAGGGTTTGTGTTGATGTGAGCTTTAGCAGGAGGCAATTAAACCCTGGCAAGCGAGAATGTGGTAGATGTAGAGAAACGGTTGATATGCATTTTGTTCGAAGGATTATGCGTTTCGTTTGAAGGATTTGATAGGCTGTATTAAGTTTTCACGCTTGAGACAAATTTTGATATGTTCCAGATTGATAATTTGATCATGTTGACTTACGACGATGACGACCAACGTAATCGAGAAATTGTCAAGAATTTCCTCGTCAATTATCGACACATGGTCAATCCAAATCTTCTCTACGTCAATGTGGACCTAACTGGAGGGAGGTATATATCATGGATGCATTTTTGTACTCTTCCTCACTCGAATGGATTATGACCAGTGATTTGCATGCGAGTTCACTCATAATTCAGGTTGTAAAGATTTACATTAAGATGAGTTTACTATAAGATACAGTGTGTATATGTATAATGCAACATTTCACCTCTTTATTTAGTGTCAATTTACCGTGACTTTTAGTCATTGTCAAGTTGAGAATAAGTCTCCAATTTCCAGGTTTCTGTTCTTTTTTGAAATTCATTATTTTTGAAAGAAATTTTTGCTGCAGTTGAGCAATTGCTGCATCTTCTTACCCCTTACCTGTACTTGTATATCATATTTTGCAATGTTTTTAGCATATCTGCAGTTTTATGTAGAATTTTATATAGATTTGTGGAATATGTCTTTGTATGTTGTTTTGCTAGGACTCAAAGGGAAAGTAAACATCCGAATGATGTGTATATTTCTGGATTTAGTGATCAGATTCTCAGGTATGCATATTCCATGAATCGATTAGGTCATTGATTACCATAAATAGCGATTCACCAATCGCCTCATTTCAACCGGACTATTCAAATATTCGATTTTATGTTTTGTTTTATCATAGATTTGTTGCCGAACGCGGCGGCGGAGGGCAGCTGAATCATGTCGAGAAAATTGATGAGAAATATAATTTGATTGATCCAACGTTGGGCCTTAAAAAGCCAATGCTTGCCATCCCCGAAAATCCACTTAGTATACCTCTGCCAACACCAAGGTATGACATTCAATATGCCGCCTGAAACCTCCAGTTTTATCATTCACCTTAGTACTGCTAAGTCTATAGGGCCTCTTGAAAGTGTGCTGGACCAGTTGTTAGTCTGTTAGTTAATCCATGTTAGAGTAAAATTCATGTTCGATTGAAAATACCGGCTTTGATGGGGTCCCCGGGCCCAGTTTTATAGACTGGTATTAACTTTCTAACCCAATTTCATTTTCAATTAAGTTAACCCCGGGGTTAAAGTTAATGCCAGTCTATAAAATAAAACCAGGCCCTGCCCTGGGTAATGAAAAAATGAAAGAATGAGATTGTCTGTCTGTGTGTGTCTGTGGGCCTGTTTGTCTGTCTTTCAGCTACTTAGAATGTGTTAGAATGGGGCACTAGTTGTGTAGTGCTAAGAATAGGCCCAGTGCACTATCAACTAGGCACTGAAAACCGGGGAACTTGAGGTTTTCTTGACAAAATTTAGCTATTGCCCCTAGATACAACATATCCAAAATGCTATGGGATCTAACGCATGGTAATTTCAGAGTTCAAGTCTCGGCCGGAAAACTGTTTTTTTCCGATGGCTTATGTTTTATATTCTTTGGTTAGAACACTTGTCTTGTTTTCTTTTCCCTGTTCATTATAAAAACCCGATAATGTTAACAACATATTAAGGTGTAATAGAAATAATTTGAATTCAATTAAATTGCACATATTTTTGTGTATAGGTGGCGCAGCGCTCGAGTATTCATTTCGTCCACGTTCCGCGATATGCATGGTGAACGCGACATTCTGACGCGGTATGTTTTTCCTGAACTGCGTGCGAGGGCGAGCGCCAAATTCATCAACGTTTATGAAGTCGATTTGCGTTGGGGCGTCACCGAAGAAGATACCAGAAGCAACAAGTGAGTGTTGTCTACGTGCATGCCAATTTATTGCTGGTCAATTTGCTTCATGATGTTTTTTTTTTCAAATTTGCTACGTGTTAGTGAATTTTTGAAACTTTCAACTAGAAAAATTGAGTCAAATCACTCGAAGCCTGATAGGAGCAAAGGATAAGAAAATGGAAAAATTGTAATGAAAGAGAATAGAAACTTTTCAAAACTAGGGGTCCACAGACACCATGCCCACTTGGTGAAATGCTTGACAATTTTGATATTCAATGTCTCTTGATGAAAAAATACGGTAATCAATGATTTTGAAACCACAATCAAAGATAATTCATTGGCTACAATTTTGCGATTGATAGTGGTTACAAAATATGCATGAAAATAGAAGGTTCATGACTTGCCTCAATTTATAGTGCCTTCCTGCCTTTTCGTTTGCTTTTTATCTGGGCCCATCATCAAAACATTTTCCTACCCGGTAAACATTTTCTAAATTTTTTACTTGACACAACTCCCATTTATTGTAAACAGTGCTATTGATAGTCGCTTCCAGCTCATAATGCCCTCCTAAATCCCTTATCAACATCATTCAAATTCTCCTCTGTCAATACATTGTTTCAAAGTAGAGTCTTTATACCAATGCTGTGAGATTCCAAACTTTGAATGTAATATAGCTGCAAAACAGTGACGATAACAAGTTTTCTGCCTGGCATCATTGATTTGAAAACCTTTGGAAATTATGAAATAGAAATTAAAAATTGTTTATCCTCAGGAGTATGAACCAGATATGATTGGTACAACTACATCAATGTACATGCATTAGGATCAAAATAAGACCTTAGAAATTACTTTCAATTAGACAAGAGTTCGAACTAGCACTATGAGAACATTCAATTAAAAGTTTTCTTAAATTGGCGCGTATCGGATTCAAACCCAAAATGGCGGCTTCTAAGCCACTCTGGATAGGTGGCACCTGAGCTGTAAGATCTGCTGATGAATTACAAATTTCTTTTACTAACACTGGATTAACTTGTGGATTTTGAGGCTATATATTTGTGACAACTCCATGATTGTCTCACTGGATTGATTTAACTTCACTTAACTGTATGTGGTGACTTGTATTTCAAAACAGTTTAAGAAGGAGTTTTGAGAGCAAATTTCAAGTAATTTAATGATAAACTTTTGATAAAAAGATTCGTTTGAAAATAGTTGGCTTTCTAAAATTAATTTTGTATATGTCCGCGGTTATCTTGATGAAAAAATCATTTTGTATCAGTATACGGATGAATTTTGAACAATCCTAATTTGCATTAGAAAACACTGTAGCCGTATAGGATATAACAAACTTTGTTTGAAGCATTCAAGGCGGCCTATCCGTAGCGATCTTTGCTCCGCTTGGGTATTGCGCTGGTAACTGGAGCGTCGTGCTAGCGCTACGTCTTGAAGCTACAGTTACCAATGACTTGTCGAGGAGCGTGTGGGTTGTGCTGACGTGGCTGCGCGATGAAAGCAGATTGACTGGCCTGCTCAATTCAATATTTGTTTCACTGAAAAGCAGAACATAAAAATTATAAGAAAGTTCTTCGAATTTGGCATACATGGCTCCCACAGTACAGGTGAATTGGGAAAAACTCGGGAAATTCGAAGCAATAATTCCCAGTTTGGAAATATTTGGGAATTTGAAAAATTTTCCTCAAATTTGGGAAATTCATTTATATTTCATGTATTGCATTTGCCAAGGGCAACTTTGTTCAGTGATTTCCCTTGGGAATCACCTTTATTAAAAAATGACCCTTGAAATATGTGGGAAAACCTGCGAATTTCTAATTCATCTTACTGTGGGAACCATGGGCATAAATTATCAGTGTCTATGGTGATGTTGATGGTCTTTGATTTTTAAATTGACTCACTATCATTGGAACTGGGATTGGCTTACAATTTATTTCGAACTGATTAGTAGAATCTGGTCTATTTATCTGCGAGTAAAATTCAATCAAATTTCATCCATTGATGAAGATTTGATCTAGCTGAAATTTCTAACCTGTTGCTATAACCCGACCACGTCAAAAGATTCCTTATTGTTTAAATGCCCGTGATGCGTAAAGGGCAATTAATCAAGCTACTGTTATCTCTCAAATTCTTTACTATCATTACGTCTGACCCGGGGTCTGACCTCGGGTCAACTTCCACATGTTCAATATTCTGTGTGCGGCAATAATTACAATGGAACGTAAATCCTATTACAGGTTTCCTATCTTAAATAGCACTCATATCAAATCCGTAAATCCAGTACAAACTATTGCTATGGAGAATCCCCTATTTAGGATAAAAACCCACTATGTACTATTAAAGGAATTTAAAATCGAGAATTTATTTCTAAAATGTAAAAAAACACAACATATATATATATATATATATATATATAACAAAATATATATATATATATATATATATATATATATATATATATATATATATATATATATATATATATATATACCCTCCGTTTTAGTGATAATCTCACACCTGACAATGATCTCTAGTGTGAGATCGAAACGTCGTGTTTTTAGAAATAAATTCTCGATTTTGAATTCTTTCAATTGTACATAGTGGGTTTTTATCCTATTATCCGTTCACTGCGTTTGAGTGTGGTTATCGTACTATCCCCCATTTATATCGGCAATTTCATCTCGGTTTATACACCATGTCGATTCCTCAGATCAGCTAGTCAAATTCAGTTTCATAATGATTACTGCGAGGGCGAGCGTGGAATGTCCGGTGTTAAAAAACCAAGAGCTTTGGCAAGTGTTCTTTTGCACGAGTTGTACCTAATCTGAGGAATTCGCTGCCTATTGATATAAAGCAGGCAGGCTGATTAAATGCTTATAAATCTTAATTGAAGACTAATATTTTTAGAAAATGTTTTGCCTAACTTTTATGTTACCAATGTTGTACATTGAATTTTATTTGGCGCTATATTTTGTGGCATGTTTTATATTGTCTCTTTTATAGTCTATAAAGCGTCTTCTGTAAAGCACCTTAGAGCCATTTGGAATGAGGTGCTGTATAAAGCCTAGCGCACATCGACACTGCGATTGGAGACAACTAGTCGCAAGGCAGTTTTCGGCGCATGAGAGCAACTGGCTGGATACGATCAGTTGCTTGAATGTGTCGATGTGAGCAAGCTTACGATTGGCAAGCGTCGATCTATCTCCAGTTCCAGCCAGTTGCCCATGTTCTACTTTTGAGCAACTGGTTGTACTCAATCGCAGTCATATCCGTCGATGTGCGCGCTCTGGATCTCGACGATCGACACGCCCCATGCAGTTGCTGCAACTGACCGATTGTAACTAGATTTCGATGTGCGCGGGGTAATCGTTCGGTAGCAACTAGTTGTCTCCAATCGCAGTGTCGATGTGCGCTAGGCTTAAGTTTTATATAATGATAATGATAATGATAATGATAATGATAATAATAGTTGAGGCTTTTAGTGACTGTTGGGATTATCTACTTGGAAAGGGGAAGAATTTATACTATTCCGGAGGAAAGCGATCGGGAAAGTGGTAATATGATCCTAAATATGAATAGGATAAATATTTCCAGAGCCTGAAAACTTTTGAAAAATGGAATATGAATAGTAATGATAATCCAGATGCCAGTTCCATATTCACCGCTTAGACGTAAGACCAGTCTGACACCATATTACTTCTATAGCCAATCTAACAACTTAAGACCAATCTTAAGACTTTAGCCCACTTTTGGACTAAGTCTCGAATTTGGAACCGGCCCCAGAGGAATACAAAAGGGTCTTGAAAATAAGCTTATTTGTCATGACAACGGCGTAACGATGTGTTAATTGATTATTTTTAACCCCTAGGCTTACGTGACATCTTTGGCTTCTTAGGCTTAAGTTCATTAACACATCACGACAGCGCGTAAACAAGCTTCTAAAACCAAGGCTTAAGACCATGTTAGTTCTATAACCGATCCATCAACAGTGAGACCAGTCTAAAGATATAAGAACATTTTTTGGACTGAAGTGGCGACTGTGCAACTGGTCCTAGAAATATACAACGTTTTTGATGATATGACGATTGCTCACCACAAACTCGCACGGATTTCTTAAGTTTAAGAAGTCCGAGATACTACTGATAAAAATGCGAGATACTACTGATGATTTACGAAGGGGATTTTTTTACAATGCACAAACTCGGCGCTCGTACAGGAAGGTCAACACCATTATAGAGAGTTTCTCGTGCGCGTACAAGACAGTGGACTTAAGCTTGTAACCTAAACATTGATATTTTTTAGTGGAAATGTATGAATATATACAATGCAAAAACGATGAATTTGACTTCGAATTCCGCGAATGAAAGTGATCTCCTCGAAGGAGCGTACTGCTACTTTTATTTCGTCTATCCAGTGGATTTGGTGAACACGCTGAACCCATGGATAAAATGGGTACAAATCGTTTTCACTTCGGTCTTCATGATCTTCGGTCTGATGTCGAACATCATATCGTTCGTTGTTATGGCAATGACGAAAATGCGCGAGCGCTCGTTCGCCGTGTACCTGGCGGCTTTAGCCGTCAGCGACGGCTGTAATTTGATTCTGCACGGTATTTTCTGGATCAATTTTGTTGGCGCGCTCTCCGGCGGACCATTGGTGATCGCGGTCAGCGGCGGCTTGACGAAAACCGTAATGAAATACACAAGTTTTTATTTTGCCGCGTTGAGCAGTTGGTTGGTAACGTTGATCAGCGTCGAGCGTTTCATCGTCGTCTGTTTCCCGATGTCAGCTCGACGTTTATGTCGCCGTCGATCGGCGTGTGCTGCCACCTGTTGCACGGTTCTCGGCGTGCTGTGTGTCATGTCGATCGATGCGTCGCTGCGGCCGTGGATGAACGACGGCGCTGGCTGTAGAATGCCCAGTCGGCGTTATGACTCGAACGTTCTCGGAATTCTGATGATCGGCTACCTGCCTTTCATCATCATAACAGTCTGTTGCGTTAGCATCATCGCGGTTCTGAGTAGGCGCAGTGCTAGAACACCGATGGCAGCGATCAGGCTGACCAATTACAAGGTCACTCGTCTCATGCTCTTCGTCATGCTCGTTTTTCTCGTACTACTATTCCCTACCATCGTTGCTGTCACTCTAATAGCCGCGCTCCCACGCTTACAGCAAGTATTGAAGTTTGCGTGCGGTACAATGCCCATCATTCTATGGGAGATGAGCTATTCGGTTAATTTTCTCATTTACGCATTGACCAGTCAAAAGGTAAGGGAAGTGTTTGTCGTGAAGTTTCAATTTCGGTCGACAGATGGCGCTCTTAGCGACAACCGATTGAGAGATCGAATGAATGATAAAACAAAAAAGTCCGAAGAGACACCGGTATCACCGACACCCGCACTTAACGCTACCGAAGCTTGAGAAATAGCTCGATTGACCGTCAATACTCGCCAAACATAACAACTAAAATGAATATGCTGGCATTTCTGCGTGTAAATGACTCTTTTGTGTTGGCCCACCGATATTACATCATCGTCGTTGTCACGTGACTGCCCCGTACATCTGCAACTGGCTTATGAAGTATTATTCCTTTTGGATTCGTCGAGAAAAACGTTTAAGCTACAAACAAACATTGAACATTTCAATGTGTATGTATAAACCTCATTTAAATCTACTCGATGTAAGAATTAAGGCAGAAAAACGAATAAATGTTTAAATGTTATGTAACAAAAGTGATCGCTTTCTTAGTGTCGATCTTTCATTATCCGACATCCAGGATTCTTAAGTTCTCCGCTGTGAAATTAGGCAGTAATACAGCGCCCCTAGAGACATTCACCAACATTAGATCCGACCGATCACGTTCTGAAAGTGTGCTGATAGAAGATGTAATGTCTGGTGTTTGTGTCGTAAATCGATTACTCTGAACCCATATGAAGTGTCGACAATCAAGAATCGGAGTTCTCAATGGTGGAGAAAACGTGCAGGATATATGATTATAGGTGCGATTACACAAGCATTTTTGGCCCAGAACAACTGTTCACACTGGTGCCAAATGGTTGGTCTGTGTGCCCCGGGCCGAATTTTAGCACGAGACAAATGACAAGCTGTGTGAAAGTGACTGCTATTGATACTGCAATCATGAGAAATTAATCGGGGTCTGAGTGGTACATTGTTAAAAATTAATCCACTGACACGGGGGTTAAAAGTTTAAATGTTCAACTTCAAGAATGCCTATATAGTTTAAAACCATGGCTTGTTAGAAATAGCCTTATGCAAAACGATGATATAACTGAATTTTCCGTGTTCTGTCCTGTAGCTTGACTTATGCGTATACGTGTCAGCTACCGGTATTTAGCTTTGTTGATATTTGGTCGGTCTTGATGAAACTTGGGCACAATGTTAGTAAAGGGTTCTAGTTGTGCAGTACAATGAATAGGCCCAGTGTGCAACCTAGTGGCAGAACTAGGCATTAAAAACTGACCTTGAAGATGACCTCAGAAACAGGGTCGAAATTCAAAAATTTATATTGAAATTTAGCTTTTGGTCACAACATATCCAAAATGCAATGGGAACTAATGCATGGTAATCTTGGAGTTTGCGTTTGAGCCTGAGCCCGAAAACAGTTGCTGCCTATGGCTTGTATTGAATAGTCTCATAGTGCTTGTTTAAACTCAAGTCATATCAAAAATAATTTGTAAGGTCTTACCGTGATATATGACATATTGATATAGTTGTACCAGTCATGTCGGGTTCGAAACCCCGACAATAAACAATTTTTTCATTTAAATTTTCATATACTTACATATTAATGATGCTGCTAGGCCGAAAACCCATTATCGCTGCTTTGCAGCTATATTTGATTTTGAAACTACAATTTAAGAACATGTCATTAGCCACAAAATTTGCAATTGATTGTGATTACAAAATGTGTATAATCCCACAAAATTTTCAGTAAAAGATGAAACATTCTTGAATAAATGAGTACTGGTATGTTTGGAGCAACGTTGATACAGAATTCTGTACCTCTCTTCTAAATGTTTTATTGTGGACAGGACTCCCATTAACTGAAAACAACATTATTGATAGACGCTGCCATCTAAGATGGCCTGTCCTAAATTCTTTATCAGCATCATCAAATTATCTACTAGCAATATATCATTTTCAATTAGAGTCTATAGCAGTGCTGTGAGATTTTAAACTTAGAAAAAGATATGTGTATTTTCGTTTGTATTTCATGAATGATTAGCATATACAGCCTGGTGTACCTGGTGTACCGCAACCCCTGCCTAACGGAACCTCTCTATTTTGATCACCGATGTGGGTGGTATATCGAGGAATTTGACTGCATGAATCAAGTGCATTGTTGAACAGAAAGAAAGGTTTAAGGGGCATGAATAAGTGACCGCTCGGCTACAAGCCTGGTATCCGTTAGACTAAGGAATGATAACGTGTTTCTCCTAATTGGCCGGGTCACTTTGTTAACTGTGATAAGTTGATTAATCAGTTCATTTCTATAGCTCCTGGGTCTTGGTTAGCTTGATCATGATTGAAAAAAAAATTGATGTACCCGTACATGGTAGATAGGTGACCGGTCAACTCAACTTTCAACATCAGCACAAATGAGAAACTGTATCGATTTTTTTAGCCTTATACCATAAATCATAAATAACACTGCTTTTTTTTGCTTGTAGGACACTGGAACTATGTTTGAGTGAAGTGAATAAATGTCAGTTTTTCATCGGTCTTCTCGGTGACCGATACGGATGGGTTCCCGATGACTACGTCATACCCGACTCGTCAGAATTCGATTGGCTGAAATGTCATCCCAAAGGAGCGTCCTTGACCGAGTTAGAAATGGTCTACGGAGCGCTGGCAAAACCAGATGAAACTCGAGAACGCGCATTTTTCTTCCTTCGAGACAATTCATTTATGAGGTAACTAGCAGGATACCTGTCTTCAACAGGTTGGTTGATGGGAAGACATAAATGTATCAGCGTTACAGTAATCAGAAAAATAGTTCATAAACTTCTTCATTGAATTGCCAATAGCTATAGTTAACTAATTTTCTCACAGTGGGAGATGACTTCCAAAATGGCTGATGATGTTTTGTGTTTCATTTTGTTATGATTTCCTTTTACTAAATCTAATGCCTCCTTGTAATTTATTCACATTTTAAACTATGCGAAAAACCTTCCTGCGGTTATTTACGACCATAAAAGTTGCCACATCAACATGAAACACCCCACCCCAATAACCGTGATGTGTCCTCCAAAATACCTCTAACCAATTTATATAGTTATCTAGATGAGGCGGTTTTGTTTGAAACAGGTATTAACCATTTCACTACTGACAGTTTCCTACCGTATATTGCTGCAGACTATTCTAACATTACCACTGTAGAGTCTTGCACGTGACATCATAGTTTGTTTGCCCAACCAGTGCTGGATACTTGCCATACATAACTTCGAGTCTCGGGACTGTCATGTTAATCACATATCGTGTTTGCCAACCGATATTGCGCGTAGTCGCGTCGAAAAAGCACATGGCTGAAAGACCTCTATATTGCGTCTACCTTGACAGGGATTCGAACTTGATGACATAGAGACTCCCCATGGTGCGAAACCCTGTTTGATTAGCCTGAGTACGTGGTTATATGTGCTGCTTAGATTGTGTCATTATTAGCCAATTACAGAGCCCTGGGTTTTATAGTTTACTGGTGAGATTTGCCCCAGCCATTACACAACTGGTAATCTGATTGGTGCCGATAGTTTTTGTGCCCCAAACCTGCACATGTATCTGCACACTCAGGCTATTGTGGCAGGGTTTTGTGCCATGACTGGGTGTAGCGATGCCAACAGGTTCAAATCCCTGCCGGAGAGGATGCATGGTACAGTGTTTCATTAGTTGATTATATTTCACAACATTTGACAGGTGCTGCCATCTTTAATTTTTGATTTAGATCAGATGGCTACACCGCACTGTAGTGAAAAGGTTAATAAATCTACCCCAATCTTCCTGATTGATATTCGTGAATATTATTTTGGCTTTTTCAGCGACGTTCCGAAAGAAAGGAGGAAAGACTTCGTTGCGGAGAACAAACGAAGCGAGAAGAAAATGTTGCTACTGAAATCGAGAATAAAATCAAGTGGTATCGAATGCTTCGACGGGTAAGAACCATCAGTAACTTTATCACTTCAATTTAATGAAAGAGAAAATAGTTCAGACTTTTTCAAAATGCCAGTCATTTGAGTGGAATGAATTTGAAAACTAGGTTTGTATTGTTTAGTTATCCCTGTCAATGGGGAGGTGTCGTTGATGGAAAACCGATTACAGCTGGTTTGGAGGAATTCGGCAGAAGAGCTTTGAACAACTTGTGGAATGCCATTTTGAAATACTACCCCGACGAAAAGGTATAGAAAAACATACAATATGCCAGTGCATAAAAATGATTGGATATAATAAAACCCACTGTTGATGATTTTACCATTTGTTTTCTGACAGTTCTAAACATTTGACGAAACTCAATATCCAATGTTATAAACTTAATATCAGTCTACCACTGACCAGTCATGATTGAATCTGTTCATGATATATTAAGAATAGATTCACGACTGATTATGAAGCCAGATATAAATGAATGTTCAAAAAGATGAAAATCAATCGGTATCACTTGCCAGAGCAATGTCGAAATGGTCTCGTTGCTAACTGTTGGGGGTGAGACAAAATGGGAAAGCTACCACCAGGCTCAAACTCAGGATTAATGAATGGCCAACCTTGATATTAATTCAGCAACGTTCAGCAATTTAAAATATTCAATATCTACTGATTAACATGTTCTCTTATTTGTGTAATTTCATGTTCACATAATTAAGGATGCTTTACTCGATGAAGAATTGCATCAAAGACTGTTACAAGAAGCTTACGCTGAATCGCAGAGGCAATTATTCACCGGTAGGGAAGCGCTGATAAAGCAGTGTTCCGACCACATTCGTCAGCTGAAAACTGGAACGCTTCTTATACATGGGAAATCCGGCTCGGGCAAAACAGCCTTCATGGTTTGTATTTGATCCTCTTTTTATAGGCTAGCGAGTTTCTATCTTCGAACCTATTATAGAATCTGAAATTATTTTATTTCTAGGCTCAACTCATTCACAATATGGCCGAAAATCGTCATCACAACACGTTCATCATCAGTCATTTCGTCGGTGGAACTCCCGGTTCGAACAATATCGTAGTGCTATTGCGACATCTTTGCCATATGCTGTACCAAAACTTTCACAATGATTCCGCAGTATTTCCTCAGGAATACAAGTAAGACTTTTCATGTTCTACATAAGAGAAGGAATTTCTTGGATTTCCATGTCTAATTGGCATTTCTTGTTTGAATTATCAAAAACATAATAAATTTATGTGTGGCTTTGGGATGCAGTAAAAAAGGGCTTGATATTTATATAGAAATACCGGGTATGTATAGCCTTCAAAAACAGACATGTCGATATGAAGATCTTCTTGTGGACGAGAATGTTCTAGTTGTTCGACTTCTAGGGAAATTAGTTTTTCATTTATTCTTCATAATGCTTTATTCCACTTAATGGTATGAGCAACTTTCATTTGTCCTTATTTTGATGTTGACAGCCCTGATGATGAATTTATCAAACGCTCGTTCACATATCATTTAACGTCCAACTATTGGTTGACACCGTTACTCGCTTTTCCATTTTGTATGTATCTTATGATGTCTGGTTACGAGTGCATATGAGGGTGAATGAGGATTAGGATTAAATTAAGCCAACTTTGGCGTTTCCTAATTCCTCGCGTAATCTATTGCTACGATGATTGTCGTTATACATGTATTCTCATACTGTCATGTATCGTATCATAATCACGTTATTCTTTGTATCAATATATATATTACGCAAAATATACTGAAACTATTTCTATTTCAGGAATCTCGTTGAAACATTCCACAGTCAGTTAGAAACGGCACACAGCGTGGGTTGTAGACTGATACTGTTTCTCGATGGACTCGACAATTTGACCGATGCGCATGACGCCAAATCTCTCATGTGGCTGCCAAATCCTATGATACAGGTCAGTTATAGGTCGGATACTGGTCCACTCAAGCAATCATAATGAAGATTTGTACATTTGAAGATCTCCATGGCTGTATTCACCACACTTCCCCTGCCACAAGTCAGAAACTGGTTTTGTTACCTCAAAATCACTTTAATTGTTAAACGCTGATATGCCGATCATGTTTTAAAACAAGAAAGCAATTTCAGCACGACCTTTGTTTGTCAAAAGAGATAATCATCCCATATGATTCTGTATCTGATTAGAATTTACGCAAACAAAGAGACATGTGATTGTTGGGTGCATTAGATTGGGGAACTTTTTGTGCTGACAGTGGGTGTGAATCAGTGTCCATGTGGCAGCTAGAGATGGCCTTTCATCGCAATTCTTCCCGGACTGACCATTATGCGTTGGAAATTTAGTTGTCTCGGGGCGATTCATCTTTACAGAATGTTCTTGTCGTCGGATCGGTGGTCGAACATGGCGCATGTCACAAAAACCTCTCCTACCGCAAGTGTACCGGCGTCGGTATTGGGCCGTTGAATCTGCTCGAAAAAGCCGACATCGTTCGCCAACGTCTTGCAATTCATAGGAAAACGCTCGACGAATCGCCCTTCAATAACCAGGTATTTAGTGTGAATGATTTTGAAATTTGTGATTGGTGTTCGTTTGATCCTTTCGATGGATCTGTTTTCTATGTCGAACTGATTTTATCAAAAGCAATATGGCTGTGCCCAGGATCGATTTTATGGGAGTATTCCACTAACATCTTTATAATTTTATGGATGACTGAGCGACATAGTAAGTTCCACTCGAATGGACACAGTTTATCGCACTGCCGACGCTATCCGGTACCTGCACGCCCAGTGCTGGATCAACATCTGTGTCAAAACTTCAGTTATGTTTATACGACCGGTTTCGATTGGTCTCCTCCGATTCTGGAAATCTCTTCCCGTGCATTCGTTTCGACCAGAAATACTTTTTACTCAGAAATAGCATAATCTGTAAACCTGATAGAAGACCGGTAGATGTGGAATTGCCATTCCTCATCCGGGATACGCTAAATCAAAACCTGCCTAAAGTTTCCCTATTTTGCAGATGAAAGCACTAACATCCAAAAAAGATGGCAACCATCCGCTGTACTTGAGTCTAGCGTGTGAAGAGCTACGCGTTTTTGGAGTTTTCGAGAAGGTAAAAATAAAGTACACTGTCAACTGCCTTTAATCCAGATCTTTTATGAATGACAAATGCTTTATTCAATAGAAGTACAGATTGAATACTAAATATCTATCAAACTATCATCTGGTCTTAGTGGATAACCTATTTTAATGGTGTGTTAGAAAAAAAAACACGTACATTGAAAGAATGCAGTGATGATGTAATTGTTTGATATTTCACAGATCGGTGAAAAGCTGAAATCGATGCCTCAAACTGTTCACAGCCTGCTTCAAGATATTCTCGCCAGATTGGAATCAGATCATGGGAAGGTCCTCATTGCAACTGCATTATCATTATTGGCCTGTGTCCGAGATGGTAAGCGTGTGTGCATTGACTGTTTGAATAAGCGAACTTATTTGCAGAATATTTGATCTATGATTGTTGGTTTTCGATTAAACGATCGGTCGTATTTTTGATGTCAATGTACTCACATTTTTATTGTAAACTATACCCTAAAAGGAATGACAATAGTCAGTTCTGAGATCAAGATATTTCAGATGCATTCATATTATTAATTGTGGTCTGTTGAGTGCATTGGTTGGAGTACTTGAGAGATTGACGGATTGATAATGATTTTTGATTCAGGTTTGTTAGATGAAGAACTTTACGCGACGCTGAGCTACGGTTTACAACTGAAGAGTTCATCAGCCACCGTACAAGCTGTAATCAATATGAAACTGAGCGCTGACGAACTTGTTCCTCCAGCTAAATATGCCGGTTTATTGCGGTCTATACGTACGTTCCTACGAGAAACTACTGCGAACATGTAAGTTCATACCGGTCGTCACTGACTGATGATATTAATGCTGAGATAGATTCAAGAGTTATTTTCCATCCATATTTTGAAATACAGTCTCGAATTGTGGTTCCCTTAAGAAAATACTTCAAATAAGAAAAAGAAACATCAACACATCGAGGTTGAGAAAGAAAAATGAAAAATTGATTTGCAGCTGTAGAATTGAAATTTGAATTCAAATTGTGGAAAATGTTAGTTGATGCTGCAAAATTATTTACTGATTTAAATGATGTGTATTTAGGGATGGACCAATTACGCTTGCTCATAATGATATCATTGAAGCTGTACATCATCGTTATTTGAGAGGGTTTTCGTCTGGACGGGAATTACACTTACACGCCATTCTCGCAGGTACGCACTGGAACTTGTCTTTTTCTTTTAAGATAAGCCTCATCCGACTTTATGTGGAAAGCAAGTTCGAGACTTCTCATGATCGTCAGCAAAGGAGCATCAGTCAAACTCATCTTTAGAAATTGTCTGTTGAATGATATCATCAATGAATTAAGCATAGCTACCGGTATTCAAAATGCATACCTCCTATCCAGTAATTTTCAAAGCTATTTTAAGTCTTTCAGTGCATCTACGCCATAGTGCGGTGTATTAATTGGTGACTGACTTTGCTAGTACACCACATCATAGTGGTGTGCCTATAATTCAATGTACTGGGGTGGAATTTTTGAATATTTTCAAATTATCTCCAGCACTTGAGGGTATTTTTCGTGAGCACTGGAAGGGTTAACCATGGTAACCACGTGCTCAGCTTCATTTTACATTATAAGAAGCACCTTTTTTGTAAGCATTCATTTTTGAGCTGAAGCATTCATTGATTGTATTTGTATTGAAATGATTGTATTTGTATTGAAATTTATTTATAAGGATATTTCTATCAGCAAGCCTGTCAGTGGAATATGGATGTACCTTGGTGCGGAAAAAACATACGGGCGTTCAAAGAACTACCGTACCATTTGGTAATTATTCTTCGATCAGCACTTCGATCAGTCACCCACTTTCATAATAAGTATTTAACTCTTCAATCTATTTTATTGGTTCTCAGGCTTCTGTTATGTGACCCTTATATTCTTACTGTCTGTCTGTGTTTCTGTCGTTCAGTGACTTAGCTTTGTTAATAGTGGGTCGATCTTGATGTAACTTGGATACAATGTTATGATGGGGGTCTACTTGTGTGCAGTGCAAAGAATGGGCCCAGTGCACCACCTAGCGACAGAACTTGACATTAAAACTTGTTTTTCGGCGGCATTACCTTGAAGAAGGCCTCATAACTGAGAAATGGGTTGAAATTCAAAAAATTGTATTGACAAAATTTAACTATTGGCCCTGCATATAACATATCAATAATGCAAGGGGAACTAACGCATGGGAATTCAGAGAGAAATTCGAGCCTGAGCCAGAGAACCATTGTCCCCTGTGGCTTGTTCCATTATCAACTTAGTTTATCTTCAATCGATTGAATTTATATCCTTTTCGTCAAATTGGGCCTTTGATCCCTTCACCGGTATTTGCATTGTTTTTTCTCCGATTTTCAAGGCGTGTTGTGGCGATTATAAAACTCTGGGAGAAACTCTTTGCGATCTCATTTTCATCTGTAGAAAATGCCAGTACGGAAAAATAACCAAGTTGCTCGACGATTTTCAAGTTCCAGGTGCCTAAATCAGTTTGTAATAAAACATCTGTGTCATCACTATCATTGTATTAATACTCAACCTATGAATAAATATGGTTTGTTTTAGAAATCAAAGGTACTGGTCGGGAAAGACTGAAATTTCTGAACAGTCAACGAATCGTTGAATACAGAGAATTCCTTAAAAAAAATCAGCACATTTTCATAAGGTATGTGATAAGACTTAATGGCTACCTGGTACCATAAAATGATTTATGCGCAATGAAATGTAGAATGGGGCATTTATCGTAAATCATCTTAAGCTTCGTAGATGTGACTTGGTCTGTGCGTATTCTTCAGACCGAGTTGAAATGATGGTAGCGAGAAAGTTATCAGTTCGAATGTCTTCAAAATGAGTGCTTGAAGCTATGTTTTGATATCCATGCCTGTATTTAAAAGAGGTCGCTTCAAAAATGTTGATACAGCATTCAAATATATCAGTGGGTTGTTCTGGTTGGGCATGGTTTTAGTCAAGAATGGCCATCATTGGAAGTACAGAAAGAGAATGCAAATTAAACATCTTTATGAATTTCAGATTTCCAAATTTGGTAACGCAGCAGGCGGCTAATGACGTACCCGGCAGTGCTCCGTATGTTGATGGACAAATGGCGACGAAAAGCAGAAGTCAATCAATGATGTTCTGGCAAAACCAATCGATGCAAAAATCGCAATGCTCCATGACAATACCTGGCTTTAATACGGTAATATTTCTTTCATTTCCAACATGCTTTCAGCAGCCTATTATATCCGTGATTTAGGCTTTTAAGCATTTCAAAGGCTAAGGCCGTGAATATTTGAAGGCTCGCTGGTTAATTTATAAGCAGAAGAATACTTGTGCTCTCCTCAATATCATACTAAAATAAGATTGAAGTCAATGTCGAACTTTCTCGACACTTAATTATTCTAGCAATTCCGATCTCCAGGTGCCGGTTGCACATTTGAGACTTCCGTCACAGCCTTAGAGGTGCAATACCTATCCATTTCCAGTATTCATCAGTCATTACCATGACAATGACTTTCTTTTAGCCTGTGACCTGCGTGGCGATGTCACCCGACAACCAAAGCTTTGTTTGCGGAACGAAGAACAATATTGTGAAAATGTTTGATATTGATACCGGCAAGGTTAGTGTTCTGCGATTCCAATGATTTTATTGGTCTATTCATATGTAATGCTATTTAATGTTACAGGAGTTTATTGCTGATTTATTTACAGGAACTGAGAATATTCATTGGCCATTCTGACGCGATAACATCGATATGTTTTGCTGGATCGGACAGGTTGTGTACAGCTTCTGCCGATAACACACTGAGCTTATGGAATGTAAATGATGGCCACAGGTCAGTGTTTCACTTTAAGCCCACTTGGGACTTTATGATTGTGGTGGGTTTCAAGGTCATTGGTTTTTGTATATGGTTGCCAGGGGGCGTTATATATTGAAATTGTTAGATTGTTGAGCATTTGAAACGACTTCCCAAGTGGGCATGGTGTCCCTGGACCCCTAGTTTGAATAAGTGCGTTTGAGATAAGAAAGACTAAGGACCTAGTCATGGATCTAGCAAATGTCATTGATCTAGGGGTGGCCCATAAGGTTATCTGTTATTCAGAATCCCTAAGGACCTATTTTTAATCGCATAATGGGTTAAGATTTTACTTGTGAACATAGACTTTTTTTACCTCCTGGTCAGATTAAAAAGTTGTGCATAGGCATTCAGTTTCCATGGTTAACTTTAAAAAAAAAACCATTTCTATTGAGAGTCTACTGCATTAGTTTAGAAATTTACCATTCTAGCATTCTTTCATAATACTCCCACTACCAATAGCTTGATTATGGGTTTTACCTTGGCAGTTTCAAGTTTTGTAGCAAAGCCTGGTTTACTGTGCATCGTTTGCAAATGCCCTTCATCAGAATTTACGCTTGTTTTCGTAGAATCGCGATAATGAAAGGACACAATCGTGAAGTGAGGTCTTGCGCTTGTAATAGATCCGGAGAACTAATCGCGTCTGCTAGCTGGGATTGTAAAGTCAAAATCTGGTCCGGGAAAGATGGTAAACTTATGACAAGCTACATCACTGATTAGTAAGTACAGCTTATATATGTTTCCCCTGTAAAATCGTTTCTTAGAAGATACGGTAATAGTGATAGTATAATAGTTAATTTTCTATAATAAGTTTACTAGAAAATTGTCACAAAAATATATCACAGGGATTCTAAGCAATAGCTCACTGTAATGTCATTTTGTGACGAATGTGAGTTTATTGAAAATTTGTGTACACAATTTAATGGAAATGAAATTCAAATGTTAGAAAAAAGATTCTAAGCAATAATTTAGATAATACCCAGTACTGAACTTGGAAATAGGGCTATTCTGCTCTGGCCCAAGTTTCACGGAAAGGTTAACGTATTTCTCGAATCAATTTAGTTTCTTCGTTAATTCAGTTAATGCTCAATCGAATAAGGAGTTAATTCTTTTTGTAAAACTGCACCAAATAGTAAATAACGCTAGTCGATTTATAACACTAACACCACTGTTTCTGCACTTCGCAGAAATTTAGATCTAACTTTTTCACCTCCATTATTATGTATTTCCCTTTTCTTTCGAAATTTCAGCCGACCTGTGAACTGTGTGGCCTTCCATCCTCAGCAGGATGAAATAATCACTGGTGGCTGGGATGCAACCATCAAAATCTGGAATATTTTCGAAAAGAGAAATAATCGAAAAGCAGTAAGTTTGTGGGTCTAGGAGTGCGGTGATTTATAGATAAATTTCAATTTTCTCAATTATTTTGTCAATAATGACCCCTTGCGATAAGCTATCCTTCCTGGTGTGCCTCTGACAGAAGGACTTACTTTAAGCCTTTCATATCCATAAATTCATCTTCAGGATCAATCATTTGGGTTCATATTTGGTAGTTCTCATTTGAAACTGATACAATTTGTGAAGATTTTTAATTTCATCTGAAGAGAAATCCGATGTTGTACGGTTGGCTAGCGCACACAGTAGTAATGCAGGAGGGTATTTGCTAACCAAAATATTTTTCAAAACTTCGATCTAGATTCTGCGGGGTCACATGACGTCGGTACGTCACGTGTCTTATTCACCTGATGGAATTCACATTGCTTCAGCAGCTCTTGACGGCGAGGTGAAACTCTGGTCAGCGACCAATGGTTCGCAGGTAAGAAGAAAAAAACATAATTTCATGTCATATAAGAACGAGATTTTTTGGAGAATTTTGTTTTGTGTGCAATATTTGACTTCATTCAGAGCTGCCAACTTTACTATTCTTGATTTTCAGTATTTCATTTAAAATGAGAAATACTGATTTTATTTGTTAACGTACAGAAATATGAACGATGTTACTGAGGGTCTTACTGTTGATTACTGGATAATTACTGTTAATTACTGCCTGAACTTTCATATTTCAATGAAATGTTGCAGAAAAGAATTCAATTTGTTACTGATAGCACTTTTCAGAGATTGGCGGCCGTGTATATTCGAACAAGTTTGACTAAACTTGATTTAACTAAGATTCTCTACTTTGCGCAAAAAGTGAGATTTCTCATGGCATTTCAAAGATATGAACAGTTTTTAACAAGCCTTAAGTGTCACCTTTGAAAGGGATAAAAGTTTTTCCTGTAAAAGTGAAGAAAATGAAGATCTCTGTAAAAGTGAAGAAAAAATATTTGACATCGTATTTGATTTCCGTACAATCTAGATTGCGACGATATCGGGACACGCATTGGCAATCAATTCACTTACATTCTCGAACACCGGCAGGGAATTAGTAACCGTCAGCGATGACCAAAAAGTGAAAGTCTGGTCGGGAAATCTTGGTGTATTGATGAACACATTGCAAGCGAAAGATCGCGAAGATTTTGGTCCGGCAGCTTGTGTGAAACTCGCGAATAATGGCGAGGCGATGGCAGTTGGTTATCACGAAGGTTTTGTACAGGCTTGGTCCATTGAAGGTAAATACCTATTGCTATGTTGGTACTATTTTCGTGTGGGGATGACTGTATTCCTTTTCAAAGGTGCCACATTTATCTAGGGCTGATCCAGGAATTTTGAATAGGTTGCCGTCTAAAGATCTGAGGCCTAGTTGTGTACATGTACTTGCACATGAATGTGAGCGCCATCGATGTAATGTCCTTAAAGGGGTTTTGGGGCTAACAAGAAAATTTTGAAAAAGGGATCATTTTCTGAGCATCTAGAGTGAGTCTAGAACAAAATGACCGGCAATGATTTGCCACTGTATGTGTAACTTTCTTAAGCCAGGGGCCAGTTGCTCAAAAGTTGGTTAAATATAACTGGAAAATAGATACCATAGTAACAATGAACTTTATGTCACTATCCACTGGTTAGATCTCACCTACTTTGAGCAACTGAGCCCGGGTTTTGAAAATATTTTCTTGGCAAAAATAGGGGACTTAGGCCCCCTTGGATTCGCCACTGTTTATATCAACTGTTAGTTTTTCCCCACAATAAATAGTTTATTTTGTATGTCTTTTCCTATGCATTTAGATCTAAACAACTGTGACCTGATGTTTGAGTCGAAGATTCACGAATCGAGAGTGAATTGTATTTCGATTCACAAATACGAGCTTCACGCTAGATATTGCATGTTCTCGGGTGGTGACGATGGTTGGATTAACGTGAGTACCGTTACCTGAAAACACTTGCGCTGGTTTATTACATGTGTTATAATGATATATGTTATGGTAATAAATGTGTTATATATAACCTTATTTTACCGCTAACATATAGACCAGTTCAAACTTAATGGGTATACCAGTGTTCTCTACAACAGGTTTAAGATGGGCAGCCTCCGCTTTCATTTTTACATCTTACCCCTTTTGCTAATCATCCATTCCTTATAGAATATCTGTTGCCCCTACCAGAGTGGATGTCAATATTCTATCAATGCTGATGATTCCTTCAAAATATATTTTAGCTAATGTGAAAAATAGAAGATTACACCAAAATTAAGCTTGATTTCCTGTATTTTTGGGGGATCGAAAGCCTTGCTTCTTCAGTAGCAACGATGTCTTACACTTAACAATGAATGCAGCCCCTTTAAAATTCTAGCATATGAAGAACACCGTATACTGGTGTAACTGAATTGCCTGATAGTTGAGGGCTAAACCGAGGGTTTAATTTAAACCTTGCCCATAAAACTAACTGGTGGTGCCTGGTGAAGCAAAGATTATTCGGACCAGGACCCGGTTTCCCAGTCAGCCGTTAAGGTTGACTTAAGTTTTATTACTGTTAGCTCATTATCATTGCTTTGACAGTCTTCTCCAGGTCAAATCTTAACAAAGAACTATAGAACTTGATCCTGTGCTTAAGGTGTACCTCCTTTATCGAGGTGTATTACAACATCAGGCTACTTACTGTCCATGAGTGTCTTTCTAGATGAATTTATAATTACATTGTTGTCACATTTAGATACATTTAATATCAATACCCATGATCCAGTTCTAACGTTTTCGATGAAGATTTCACTGTAGGGTCAGAAATAACATCGGAAACCAACTGATTATAACTTAGAGTTAATTGTAGGTGATGCAACTATCGAACACGAATGAAACAATCTGCAAAAGAAGGGACCATGATAAGGCAGTCACTTGTATGTATGTCGATGATATTTATGTAATCACTGGTTCTGATGACTGTACGGCTATTGTCTACATACAGTCAGGCTTTGATGAGCTGTTCAGGTGAGTACTTATTTACTCTAATATTTTCTCTAATTTATCAATTAACCTGTTGACTTGCGAAAGCTAGAAATTTTGTCCGAAGTAATGAGTAACATAACCAAAAGACTGTCGGGAAAACTTCTTATGTAGCAATACCCGGAATTCTAACAATTACTAGGTATCAGTTTGGTTGCAATCTTTGCTTAGTTACTTAGGATCCAAATGTTAATGATCCAATTCTTACCGGTATCTTTGCTGGAATATGACCCCGGAATATGAACTTTTTGGAATGAATATGAGGTATTGATAAGGGGATGAATACAGTCACGAGTGAAATCAATGCCGCAAGATAACCCGGTAATAGCAAATCTTGAAATTTCAATTTGATCTACTCTTAATAGTCCGTGGACATGTCAGCTGGCAGTCCAGTATATTTACGTATAACTGTGACTTATTGTTTTAAGATTTGGATTGATGAAGTTGTTTTTTTGATTATCGTAGTTAGTACTGACGGTTTTTCATTGTAGTGACTCTGATGAGGTCGCACTGAATTTATCTGTGACCCTGAGAGGTCATGAAGGTCGTATTACCGGTATCAGCATGTCGTCTGATGGTTCATCTATTGTCACATCAAGCAGAGATATGGTAAGTACATGTACATAAACGTTCATGGGGTGCATAAACAAGCAGGGGTGGATCCAGCCTCAGTTCTTAAGTCCTACTAAGTTTAGTATCACGGCTCCATGGAGGAGAGTGTGATGTTCGCCCCCGGATGATTTAGAACTTTTACGGCCTTTGGATGCAATTTGAGCATTTTTGGGGACATCAATTGAATTCTCCAAGTTCTCTAAATAAGGGGATCCTACTATATTTGAGCTTTGTTCATCCACAAGTATCATTCACGCAGTTGCAGCAGTAGGCTGGACAGTGACATTGTATGCCAATGACAAAATGAAAATCAGTTAAATATGCCTGAAAAATCGAAAATAGTACGTTGCATGTTATTGGAACAGTTGTTATGTAAAGATATTAGTTTGAATATTCAAAATGGATCACATTCAAAAGTATTGTTCTGTTACTAATATATTTAAAGAATTCTAGTTACCATATGACCAAGATGGTCTAGGCCTATTCAGTTTATTAATTTGTGAGACTTTCTTTTCTGCGATATTTTGCTTCCTTTTGGGAGTACATAATTCATTGAGGTCTTACCGGTTCTGTGATGATTCGAACGATTGCCAGTCTTCTTTTTCTCAAGTTGAATCAGAGAAGATCGCCTGCATTTTGTGAAATTTCGTGAATTTGAACATTGTTATTATAACATAATTTTGACTAACTTGGCCTACGTATTACATCTTTTATTTTTCTATTTCAATTTTTTCTCAAATTTTTATAGTCATTGAAAATTTGGAATATCGCGACTGGGTGCCTTCAGAATACAATCGACTCTTGCCATTCTGATTGGATCAACAGTTGCGCCTGTTCTGACGATGCTGATTTTGTGGTTTGTATCAAACGGAATGATTCTCAAATTCTTTCACCCAATGCGATTGATCTATACTAAACATTAAGTTGTAATTTTTTGCACTTGTAGGCGACTGGCTCCAATGATTTCACCATTAAAGTCTGGGATTTGAAGAACCAGAAGGAAAAAGTGAAAATGGTCGGACACATGTCCGCTATCAACTCTGTAGCTTATAAGGTCAGTCTAGTTGTCCTGATACCTATCATACCTGTAATACCGTGTAATGACTGGAATTTTGAGTTATGAATGCTTCATCTTACATACATCATGAATATTGTATGTGTATACATCATGTGTATAGCTGAACTATGATTCGGTATACTTGTCTGGCATTTATTTTTTGAGAGACTGGATCTAACCTGTAGTTTTAACTTAATGCTTAAACCCAGGGCCCAGTTGCATAGTCATGGCTTAGATCTGAGACCAGTCTAAGACCATCTTAGTTCCATAACTAATCTAACAACTTAAAGACAGTTTTTAGATTTAAGACCAGTTTTGGACTCGGTTGTAAATGAACTAGTTTGAACTCTAAATTCAAACCTTGAACCGGCAACTGTGGGGTTTACTCAGTCGAGTAATAGCTAACGCAACTCCAAGGTTTTAACCATACCTTATGGCACCTAAGCAAAACAAAAAACATCAAAATTCAGATTATTCACCAATGGTAATTATCTCAACAATTATAAATTCTTGATTGCCGGTCGCTCTGTAAAACTTTGTTCCATGTCATACTATATTATGTGAAGTGAATGTTTTACACATTTCAGCACGGTTGCGTTGTATCGGGATGCTTCGACGGTTCGGTTAAGATATGGTCACATAAAGGAACAGCTATTACGACGCTGTATGGACACACGCAGAGAGTCAACGGATGCGATATGCACGTCAAACTTGACCAAAAACCAGGTAGACATTTATACTATCTAACTTGTACGTCGAAGCTCTGCCGCCATAGAGGTCTTGCACGTGATATCAGAGTTTGTAGCTCTGACGTCCTAAAATGTCACGAGGGAGTGGATTTTGCATGATATTTTACGGGAAGTCAGAGCTGGAACACGACACTAGAAAGATGTCTTTTTTTAAAGTCTGAGGAATAAATTGAATTCAAAGGATTTTTTTGGTATTGAAGGGGGGATTAGAGCAGTATTTGAACCCCGGGCCAGCATATTGCTAGTGCAACATCTTCCCACTTTATTTATATCCCTAATTTTAATGATATGTATACTGTCGTAGTAGAGTCGTAAATCTAGCCGGTGTAGTTCGTTTATAGCAGTATGGTTATAGCCTGTTTGTTAAAATAAAGGATTCTTATATAACAGAATCACGTTGATTGAGTAGTTAGTTTTAAAAAACGAATTGCCACAGATTGATATCAGTTATCAATTGTACGTATATTCGAATGATTCGCATTCTCGTGTATTTCATATGAATTTCCATTCCTTCAGACGTTCGCGATGATCGAAACGAGTTGTGGGGTAATATCGTCGAAAGTTTCGAATGGGAAGAAAAGCATAAAAAAGTGAAAACGGAAAAATCGCAATCGAAAGTGGAAACGGTCATCGTTGCTACGTGTTCCGATGACGGCACAGTTAAATTGTGGAAGCCTCTGCAGGTATGATGAATTTTGATTTTCATAGTGATGTAAATTTCTTTTTCAGCCTATGTTTTTTGAAAAAAAAATTCACAGATTAGCAACAATTCAAATTCTCCTCAATGAAATTAGGAATCTGTACATCATATGGGTCTTGCGGTGGTGGCAGTTGTCATAACATGACATATTATCTAAGTGCATTTTTGGCAAGTGGGTCATCGAAGGAATGATATCTGAATATTGTTTAAAATGTGGCAATATAGAGGGTTGTGGATATTGTGGATACAGTCAATATTGCACTAAAAGTAACCAAAAAGCAAAGGCTGATTTATTGAAGAATTTTTGAATTAGAAGCAGTTGTTTTGCACTTACAATATTCTTGCTTTTAAGTAGCGATATAGGCCATGTAACCAAGAGGTTATATTGGATACTCCAAGTCTAGCATTAAAAAACCCTCGCATTCGCTAAAGCTGGAATTACTTGAACCCGGTTTATGTGAATGGGACTTTTATTTCAGCCAAATGAATTGTCTTGTATGAATGGACACTCTGATCGAGTCATGGCAGTTGCTACTAATCGGTCCGGTAAAGTTGTGACCAGTTCCCTCGACAGGACCGTGCGAATTTGGACCCCTGATCTGAAATCTGGAGCCAGTGACATATCGGTACACAATTCGGCAGTTTCGAGTATTGCCAAATCATTCGATTATGGACAATATGTTATCAGCGGGAGTCGGTGAGCTGATCAATTCTTAATTCAAAAAATAACTTATGTCGCACTTTCTTAGAGTTTGTTATCTGATTTCATTCATTATAAAGGGATGGTCAACTGAAGGTTCATACCGAAGCTGTGACGAGTCCAACAGGATTGATGACATTCGATGTTAAATGTACCCTACAGGTGTGTATATGTACATGTCATGTATTACTCAAGCCTTAATTAACCCTTTCGCTGCATAAATGGTCGAATCGTGGTCCCCAGGTAAATAAATTAAAGCACTTTGAATTAAAACAAAGCCATTTATTTTTTATTGAGCCTTATTTATCATGATGTTTCCTCGATGAGAGTAGCTAGAAATATTATTTCAAAATTCCGACCACCATTGGAATGCGATAGCATAGCACATGCAATGAGCCCATGACCTGGCGCCAACCAGCTGGCCAACCACCCGAAACAACTAGCGAAAGTTTTGCCATCTTTCAGAAGAAATCAGAACTGAGTTGTCCGGTTTGCGTACATAAGGATGTGCGATGACTAGTGCTATACAATACTTATTGATGAGCTGAGCTCGTCATACACACATCAAATGTCGACTTTCATGTAGAGCCCAGCTCGTCATATGCAGCAAAAAGCCCTTTAAACCCTTTTTAGATTCAGTTCTTCATTCTGGGTATAAATCATTCGCATTGTAGCTACTGTAGTAACGTATACCTATCCTGGTTATAATGATATTGCTTTTTCTCGTAGCCTGATTTGATGCTTGTACTGCTACTTAACCATGCGGTTGTTGCATGAAACAATGAAAAAAAATTAACATTCAAGCAAAAGATTTTGGTTGTTGATTTACTTGTGCTTAGTTATCTATAAATGAAACTCTCACCAGATTTCTGGTAAATTGTCATAATAACAAACAAGGTTATACCGTACTTCAAATTTAGGCTCACAGTAAAGTCATCACTGGAATTAGCTTCGTTGACCCGATGAGCATGCGTAAACCGGATAACAAATTCATAACGTCATCACTTGAAGAGGATGGAAATTCTCTGAAGTTTTGGGCTTTGAAAAACGATGGAAAAATCAGGTATACCATTTGCCTTTCATTTAACAGGGTTGAATTTAAAGCTGTTCCCAGCCCTCAGTTTGTCCAGTCTTTCATGAAAAAAATGAAATGAAAATAATACCCCGGTATAGAGCTTCACATACTTGATAGCTTGATTGAAAGCTATCTAACTTCAGTTCGTTCTTTTCTGAAATTCTTTCCTGATTAGAAGTAACTTTTCTACATTACTTTCAGCAAAACTTCATCCCAAATCGAGCCATCTGGTCCCATAACATTTATCGTCTCCAATATGTACTCGGAGAGTAAAAGGAAAGTGCAAATTCTCTACATTGGATATCTCACTGGACTTGTACAGGCGTGGGACCTGCAGCGAAATGAACTGATTTTGTCTGAAGAGTTCTTCAAGTAAGTACATTTGATACATATATATTGTGGCAGTGGGGGCCAATTACCAGAGGATCTGCATTTTGCTAAAGATAGTTTCTGTGCGTTTTCTTATTCTCGTCGGAAATTTCAGGAAGCGTGGGACACAAGTCACTAAAATCTACGCGTTAGAATATGGTTTTGTCGTGACATCAGTCAGTTTGCTTATGTACTGTAAATTTAAGCCGAACTGGACTGTCAGAAAGGTATGTATGCATGGTAATATGGTTACAAACGCAGCGTTAAATTGCTAAATCCAGATTTAGTTTATTTTCAATGCGGCAGTCAAGTTTTGACCCGTAACATTGGAGCTGGATCCAGATTTCTCTATATTTGATATCTGAATGATGGTCATTCTTGTGAAGGAGCCAAATCTAATTCTACAGGTGACTAATATACATTCCAACTTAAAGAATACTCACCAAAAATCGGCAGTAGAGTCTTGGCCAGTCGATTCGGATTTGATTTCTAGGAATAAATAGAGCATGGATATAATTGACAATAATGTGCAGATGTTTTTATTGTCAATTAATTCGGTATTCTCAATTAAATACATGCAAATCGCATTGTAAGTGGGGTGATTCCTCTCGTTAAACTCTTGCTTATTGGCTTTTCTTTTACCGCAAACTTACTTTAGTCCTCCCTGATTCAGAAATCATCTTAGTTTTGCAGCATATCTCACTTCTTGCTTTCTCCTGATAGGGTCATGCGCTGTCGGAGTACATAAAAGCCACTGTGAATATCGGTGCTTTGAAAGACCAAGCAAACTTCATCACCGCAGTCACCGCAGCTGATGAACATCCTACACAATTACTGATCGGAGATACGCGTGGATGCGTCACGACTGTGACCTCCTCGGAGAATTTGAAAATCCTCAAATCGGTGAAGGTAATTTATCCCTGGGAACATTTCTATAGACTGGTCTATAGATGATGAAACTGGTGCCTGACCATTTACAAATGTATAATGCATTTGCTACAAGGGCTGCAAGGGAAATGTTCATGAAATATTCATAGCTTAACAATCAAAGGCAGATCTTGAAAAAATCTATCCAGAGTTTGTAGGAAGAGCCTATGCACCAGAAAAATGGGCAAGCACCATTTTTTGAAAATAAGATACAGGCAAAGTCATTCAAGGCGAGGTCAAAAACCCTAGTATGATTGTAGCTTGTAAGTTAAGGCATCCGTAGAGTGATAATTGATTGTATTTTTTTGGTGCAGGCACACTCAGCTGAAGTGACTGGAATTGTTATCAACATGGATACTATATTAACGTCATCTCGTGACAAAACTATCAAAGTTTGGACCTTCAATTGGAAGCAGGTATATATATATATATGTATACACAAATTTATGTTATGTTCTGAGAATCTTGATATGACAAAATGTTACTTTTGAATTTTTTAAATTTTGTTTGAGGTCTTGATAATGAGATTCAACTGTGGTCTAAGAGCAAACTTGTAGTTATAATTGAAAAGAAAAACCAATGTTGAATTAGCTTTTAGCTTACTGAGTTGACCCCAAGGTTTCAGTTAAAACTGGGCTTAAAAGAAAGTAGTTCATCCATAGGTTTATACTGTATTCTTATTACTAAAAATTCTATTTGTACACTATACGGCCTGTATATCTTGATAGAATCAGACCCACTTGAAATTTGGAATAGTTCAATCTGTATTTTGATCTGATTTTTATACTTGTGGTTCGCATACATAACATCATGTGAAAAAAGACTGCTCGTTACTCAAATCAACTTCATTACTCCTTGATTATCCAGATTAAGTGGACTGCTGTATTATGAACGAAATTGAATGCAAACCTTCTGCAAATTTTCAGGTTGGTGTTTATTTTACGGCGGCTGTTCCGACAAGCGTGATTCACTACGACGTTATGATGACTCCTACGGCTTTGATTTACGGCGACGAACTCGGAGCTTTAAACTGCATCGCGTGGCTGAAAAGCATGAACCAACTAAAGCAATCGTGCAACGAAAAATTGTAGTCCGTTTAAACCATAAGAGAGACCTTTCATAAGCTTACGTTTATGGATACGAATTTTGTGGTGTTAGATTTCAATCAATAATCCTAATGCACTATTCGTAATATGCCTATGAAAGCAACTTAACATTGATATTATTATTTTGATGATAATATCATTAATCCAACTTTTCTCAAGTACCGTACTCAGACATTTTTGGACGAACAAATTGTTTTACTTGGTAAACTCTATACAAATCATTGAGATATCCCACTTTCATTACGTTTTCAAAAGTTAATGAATATTTTGGATCTTGGAATATGTATAACGGTCACAAGTTCTGGAAACATAGAGAAACTGTTTAAATTTTTACGGTTACGAACTGTATATGAAAGCATATCCGCTTGTGTATGGAAGGTCTCTAATAATGTTACGTGTACTGTCAGAGCAAAGTTTTTAGATGAATTTAAAATCCATCTATTCTAATCTAGAAACTTTGGTGTCTTACTTTCGAGAGAATGCCTCAATTCATCGTTTATTTCCAGGGTTTAGTTTCATAAAAACTTTTAACTGAAAATTTTTGTTTAATTGCCAAGTGATTATTTCAAATTGTTAATGAGGACAACAATTCAAACTAAACCGATTTAAACTTTAAACTTTTTCATGAAACTGAACCCAGAGAGGCTGAATACTTGGAATTAATTTCAAAACCCTAATCATCTGAGAATTCAGCCTCTCATCCTGGTTGAAGGTTTTGCTACCATCATCAAAAATGTAAAATTTTCGATAGTAACTGATTCAAAATTTTCTTGTTACTGATTACCTTAATGTGTCTTCTGAAATTGAAAACATCTGAATGTAAAACAAAATCCACCTCCAACAAAGTAAATGCCTTAATTGAATCAAAATTGATACATTTTCTTTGAAAAAATCTCAAAGAACACTATTTTTTCAATCATTTTATATAAGGGGGGGGGGCAGTTTAATGGTGGCACTCCTAGATAAAGCCCAGGGTTTGAGTTTTTCTATTCATTTATTTTCGAGAGATTCCACAAATGAAACTGAGAAATTTTCAAGCCTTTTCTGAGATTACGAATTCGACGCCTATCTGTTTTTTAAACTGACCCCTGAAGTTTTTCGACAGAAGATCATGTAGTGCAATGGAACCACATTAGAATGCACTTTAGGGGACTAGAATATGTTATAGTTCCTTGTATTCACTATCGTGCATTGATTTAGAAGTTTATATTATGTTTGTTATGTCCTTATATCGCGCATGTCATGTTGCTATTTCAAGGTTCTATTTTAGGCCTATATGAATGACCTGAAGTCTAAATTTAGCTGCCTATTTATTTTCTTTAAAAAATCTAGTTTATTCACTATAGTTTTCATATTGATTCGTTGTTATCGTTGTTGTAGCTTTATTGTGATACATTAGTTAGTACGGTGAGATGCTATCTTCTTCATTTAGAGAAGCCACAATGTCTTGCCGTGCTCCCTCAGGTCCCGGGGCTGAATTTGTAGACTGGGCAATGAATTAAACTTCCTGAACTTTTCAAATCTATCATCAATCGAGTAAACCCGCAATTGAATTGAAGGTTACAACTTGAATTGAGATGACTTCCTCCTGGCCATGATCAGGTGAAATGAACATTATATTTTTTTGCAGATAAGCGCAAGTTGGGTGGTTGGTTGACTTGATGAAATTTTTATTTGAATCTTCCATCCAGCCTGAACCTACTAGTAATTGAATATTGGTTTCCAATAAGAAGAAATATGTCGAAATGTCATATGTCTATGATTTATCACCATGGATTACATCACTTATCCCAGTATAGCCGCTTGCAGTTGTAGCCCTGCTACGATCGGTTTCTCCTCAGCCAGTCGTTATCGGTCGCACCGTAACTTCATAAACTCGCGCCTTCATATACCCAGTCTTTGAAACACCCCATTCCCGGGTACCGTAAAATAGAATGCGTAGTTGCGTTTTTTGATGAAGTGAAATTATGAGATTTGATTTATTTATAAATGGCAGATTGTTAATGTAATGTATAGGTTATCGACAACTCATTTTCAGAAAAAAATGCTCACGTATAGATCTATATATGCAAATATACGTATATATGAATATAATATATATCCAATGATTTCGCTAGTCGTTGTCTATTTGTCTCTTTATTCTATATTCGGCGGCATAGAGCTACGGAAAATATAGATGGAAAAATCTAGCAGCATGTGCATTGCATTGATAGTGAATTCTATCCCTAGCGATTGTTGTTTGAGTTGGTAGTGTGTGCAGCCTGAATTTCACCTTGGTCGATACTTCATCGCCGTTCTTCCAATCATTTTATCGTTTGTATTTAGGACCAAATTTATATTGTATAACCACCTTCTAAAGCTGTCAGGACGTCACGCTAATCATGGTTATTGTATTTAGGAGATGATTGTGGGTTGACGCTTGTTTTGATTCACGATGCTTGTACGTATAGGTATTTCGATGGGGCATCATCAAATCATGGGTTCTAAAATTGAATGATTTGGAAGAGAGAAAGCATGGTTCCACCCGTCATCATAGGAAAACCTGAAAGGAACGGCTTGATTCAAGTACACGCAGTTGTTCAACTAAAATGTATCTTATTTTGAGAATTTCGGTGTCTTGTGTGAGGAAAGCCTTAGGGAGTCGTTGGGTGCACGGTGTTCCTTTTAAGAATGCCACCAATCAATATTCATTATTTACTCGAACTGCTTCGTTCTGGGTTTTTTCCTAGACATACGGTAAACTTACGTATATATATACACATATCGAAGACCAGGGAAAAATCTTGCAGTCACGATGGATTCGATTGAAAACATAAACAGTGTCCTCAAATATACATTAGCGATTTCCAATAATCGTGCCGTCCGAGAGAAACTAGCTTATCATTTTCATATACATGTATTTACTACACACAAATGTTTGCGGTCGAATTAGAAATAATTAGATCGTGCCTCCTAAGCATTTTGAACCGAGGTATAGTTCTTGACAAAAATCTCACCGAAAACAGAAAAATGCTCTGCTTATCAGACCAACAAATTGGGCTCTGAAATACGAACCGGCCAGGCAGTAGATGAAAAAATTCAAGGCATGGTTCGAGTGTTTCAATAAAACGAACATGCCGAAAGTTGAAGGAGAACGAATGGATACGTTTATAAGCGATGCTTGATAGGGTAATGTTGTACTGATGAACACGATATTAACGGATAACAGTAAACGAGTCAGGTTGTCGTAACGCGAATCGTCATTTTTGGCCGTTTTGTTCATTTGTATCGCCGCTGCGCGAGATCGATTCAGTTGTACGATTATAATCGTATTACACGCGGTTATGACTAGAAAAGGCAGTATCGAATAGGTGGCTGCAGATACCCATACTCGGTATTTGGTGGAGTATGTTCGCCAAGCAGCTGTTGGAGCACGACATTCATATTCACCCCGGACTAGTATCAAACTGACGTTTCCCGCAAATATGGTAGAATTTACGCCGCCGACTAATATAGAGACTACAAAAAAGATGTACATCGCTCGTCGTACAGTCCAGATAGTTTTGGCTTTCGTCGGTTGTACTACGCATATGCATCTCTCAATCGTCAACAGGACAATAATCCACGACGAAATTTGTTCGGTAAACCTATTCAAAAATGTCAGCGAAATACACGCCGCGTTTGACGCTGCTCGTATGTCGGGAGGAAACTGTTGCGGCCAATTGACAACGCGCAGGAATTTCTTCACGAGTAACTCCAGATTTATGTCGAGCAAATCAAAGAACGCTAAGAACATCATTAGAATACCGGTCGAAGAATTGCGATAGAATTTCGAAGTCGATAGAACGACAAGAGCCGAAACGTTGCCGATATTGCCCAGTATGACGATAGGTAACGCGCCGTATTTGATGACGAAGAAGTAATCTTTATAGTAGGTGAATAAGACGGAAACTTGTGTTCCGTTTGACGATGTCATCAGACTGGAATACGGAGATTACCATTGACGTATTTGGAATGAGTCTGAAACTTTATCATTGGTTGAGAACGCGCAGACTTTTATTACTATCAATACGATTATCATAAAAACTATCATCCTAAAAATCAACGCCGTAATTTCCAATCGATGAGAGTGAATATTGATAATTCTTCTCGAGAAATGATCTAGCATTTCATTTTTTCCCTAATTTTTCTTCCAAACAAAACGAAATACCCGTATATATTACAACTTATTGTATATAATACAATTTACAGATTAATGATGGAATATGCAATGCAGTGCAATACATTACAATGCAATGACGAAACCAAGATGAAATGCGCGTCTGGGGCCTGATGACTATACCGGGTAATTGTGCGGTGGACGGTCTCAATGACTTCGAAAATAGAATTTTGATAAGAATAAATTATTTTTGTTAGTATTTCCCCTGTCCAAGCAGATCATCGCCAAAAGTCACTAAAAGCCTAAAGCTCCTATACTTAACGGATTTCTACCAAATTTTTGTTAAATCATGTTCTACTCCGGCCTCCTGCACCTCCATTCTTATCAGTGAATAAAGCAAACCGTAACGGTGACATGCCCTTTAGTTGTCAGCGTGTCATAGAATGTTAGATTCTGTTCGAAATATTTTTCTCGATTGATTAATTATATTTAGGTAATCGAATTCTGGAGTTTTCTTTAATGAAATAAAGAATTTCCAAAATTTTTGTATTACATATATGAAGATCTTTTCTTCGCATTATAACGTCAGTTCGTAGTATTCGGTGCTGAATATGATCTCTTAACATATGAGAGGTTTGGTAGATTTTCTAACATATGTAATAGCCAATTCGCCAACGTGCGTATTCACCAATTCTTCGTATACAGATCACGACATCGGAAATGGCTTCAGCAACTTCTAAGTTTGATCTACAGAATCGTCAAAAAACTTATCTAGAGGGTCAACATGATACATGCATCTTCTGAGTATGTTTCGTAGCGTAAGAGAACTATGAACTCGTATTAACTGTCTGTCACTTTAAAAAAAACGATTTACATCGACAATACAGATTTTCGGATGTGAATATGTATCAGATTATTTCGATCAAAAATAATTGCGAGTAAATGGTGCAGATATGCAGTAAATATGGTTGCATAATGCTTACGTGCTTGCCACAGCTCGCTTTGCTGAACGCTGTTTTCGGCTCGTGTGCGGTCTGCGCTAGATGCGTACGTAAAATTCGCTCGTGTGCGGGGGCCTTAAGGTTCGAGATACGTTTCCATTCCAACTAATACCAAACCACTGTTTTGGGTATGAATCCGATATACACGTCAATAATTGGAGTTAACTTTTATTGAATGGTCACAGTGCTTGTTAGAACTATGTCGTATCGAAGTCATTTGTAAGGTCTTACTGTGGATGAGAAAATATATCATTATTATCATATAATACATTGACGTAGTTGTACCATATATAGCTTCGAACAATTTTTTTCAGTTCTACTTATCATTTCCAAAGGTCTGCATATTAATGATGCTGCTATGCAGAAAACCCCTTATCGCTGCTTTGCGGCTATATTTATATATATCGAGACTTACAAAGGGATCTTTCCATCAAGCTCTCAGGCATTTTTCCTTATTCATATTTTTCCATAATTTCCATAATCATAAATGATATTGAACAATTAACAATAAATGATGAATCCCTATTTCGGTGATGATTAATATTAGTCCGTCAGCAAAAATAGGACGAAATGTATTGAGGTAAGACAATATCGCACAAACTCCAATTTTATGGTACATTGATTATATGTTCTTACCTGAGTCCATATACGATATTTATGTGATTTGCATTTCTTTGTGACAATGTGAAAAATGCGTTTCCATGGCAACAGATTCCCGATTTCTTCGGTAGATAAAACGTGAGTCCTAGTTATCACGATGAAAATGTCTTCTGATATGCGCTGTCCAAATATGGTATTTTGAAATCAATTCAAGGTCAATGTCAAATCAAATTTCAAAGTCAAATTCAAACTAAGCAAAGAAATTTTAATGTATGTAACGCAAATTCTTATTTTAAACGTATTATTCAAGTATGAAAGTACAAGACATCAATTACAAATAATCATGTTAGATATATATAGGCCTACGTCATTTATGAAAACATAATTTCTTAGACTTTTTTAATAGCTTGGCTTGCGGGTAGACCTATTGAAATATCATTTCGGAGGAGGGAATTAAAATTTAAAAAAAATTCTCTTAGAGGGATAAGATAACTTTTTGAAGGAAGAGGGAACTGTCGATAGGGCAATATACATATGTCCAAACAAATGATTCTTGGAAAGTTCGAATTCTACACACTGCGATCAAAAAAGAACCTCTCATTTTTCAATTTTTTTCATCATTCAAGCCAGGGTTCTCATTCGTCGGAGGTGAAAAACATTTTTTTGCTCATTTTTTCACTGAATTCGTGTCACTGAATTTCACTGGAAAAAAATTATTTTCATTTGACTTTTCTTCAGTTTTCGGAGGCAAAATAAATGTATAGGTTTTATGGCTTAAAAACTTTCCCTTGTTGTCAAAATCATCAAATTAACTCTCTGGATTGCGCAGGACTCGATAAATCATTCATTGATAAAACATATTTGACAATTTACCGAGATGTTGCCGCACACACCGTCTCCTTAACTTAAACGTACAATATAGGTCTAAACTATTTATATGTATAAATCTACAAATGATATATTAGGTAAATACAGATTCAAAAACTGAATGATTGAAGTAGATTTGGAAGTTACATCGAAATTTGAAGTAGCATACATGTAAACGCTTAATAATAATGAACATTTAAGAATTCTTAGTTAATGCTAAACAAAGCTTCGTTCCCTTTTGTGTTTTTTTTAAATCTCCTTTGCGTTTCTCCCAATTTAGAAATATCAAATGAAGCAAATGCCAGGCGTTTACGAACCACGGAACTTTATCCGATTCAAAGAATGTCTCGGTTTCCTTGTCCGGATACACATATCGCGGACCATGCTAATGGCTTTATTGAATATTGAAAATATACGTTTAGTTTTAGGCATATGTACAACGGTGTCCTAATGGTGACATAAATCTATCTTTATTTCTCATTCTCCGTCTAAATTACTGGTGCCATATCAATCAACTGCCGGTATGGTGGAAAGATAACAAGAAAACTAACTTGATAATATAATGATATGAAATACGATATAAAACGCCAAAATTTATTGATGACGTAGTGCACATTGACTCACATAGTACGCTTTAACACAGTTATCAATAAACACATAAAACTATTATTGCAACGGAAGATTTTTTCTCTCTGGACATAGTCGTCAACATAGGCCTATCATTGATGTAAGGTGAGTCTACTCCTAGAATCACCGGTTAAACGATGTGAGAGGAACCGAAACATTGGTAGAAATCATTCGAAAATGAATGGTAACGGTGACTATACGCAGGGACAGGACTAAACTGAAATTTATCTAGCCCGAACTAACTTTTTCTATAAGATAGCTAATTCCGATGCAAATGAAAAATAATATCGACTTCTGAAGAAAAAACCTACATACCCAATGCACTTTCCATCAAGCAAATCGATTAATCTTTTAAAATGCACCGTCATCGAATAGAGATTTTGCAATATTGCGATATGATCGATTGAGATTATGATAAATATCAGCGCGTTTTCAACCAATTAACAAATGAGTGTCATCACTTCTCAAGCAGTAATTCTCAGATAACCTGTATTTCAGTCTGATTCTGATGTCATCCTTTAACGGAACACAATCCTTCTACTACAAATTCTTCAGAAATTATTTCTTTGCCATCAAATACGGCGCGTTACCTATCATCATACTGGGCAATATCGGCAACGTTTCGGCGCTTGTCGTTCTATCGACTTCGAAATTCTATCGCAATTCCTCGACCGGTATTCTAATGATGTTCTTAGCTTTCTTCGATTTGCTCGACATAAATCTAGAGTTACTGGTGAAGAAATTCCTGCGCGTTGTTAATTGGCCGCAACAGTTTCCTCCCGACATACGAGCTGCGTCAAACGCGTCGTGTATTTCGCTGACATTTTTTACTAGATTCGCCGAACAAACCTCGTCGTGGATTATTGTCCTATTGACGATTGAGAGATGTATATGCGTAGTACAACCGACGAAAGCCAAAACTATCTGGACAGTACGTCGAGCGATGTACTTCTTTTCGGCAGTCTCTATATTTGTCGGTGTCATCAACTCCGTCACTTTAGCTGGAAGCGTCGGCTTGATACTAGTCCGGGATAGATATGAATGTCGTGCTCCAACAGAGGCTTGGCGAATATACACTACTGAATATCAAGTATGGATATTTGCGGCTGCGTATTCCATACTGCCTTTTTTTATTATATCCGCGTGTAATACGATCATAATCGTACAACTGAACCGATCTCGCGCAGCGGCGAAACAAATGCACAAAACAGCCAAAAATGACGATTCGCGTTACGATAACCTGACTCGTTTACTCCTTTGCGTTAATTTCGTCTTCATCAGTACAACATTACCCTATCAAGCATCGCTCATAAACGTAAACGTTAGTTCTCCTTCAACTTTCGGAATTTTCGTTTTATTGAAGCACTCGAACCATGCCTTAAATTTTTTCATTTATTGTCTGGCCGGTTCGTATTTCAGAGCACAATTTGTTGGCCTGATTAAGAGGGCGTTTTACTGTTTTCTATGAATATAATCTGCCTCAGTTGGTCATCATCCCAAATGCTGATTGGCGAGCATTCTCGGTCTGAATGTGATTTATTGGAAATCAACAACTCAAATTCTATTAGGTTTTATTGCCAATAATCAAACTCAATGATGGAGGCAGTTAATTTTTTGGATCGCCGATATCATGAGATGAACCTTTTTGAGTATTGATTGTCACATCCAATAATATATGCAACGACTTAGGAGAACAACTCAGCAACATTATGCCAACTATACGTGAATTATTTACTATAAAACTGAACCTCAAAAACAAAGATTTCTACAGTAAATGAATATTCAATCGTTAATATTCAATATTCAATTCAATGGTGACCGTATACGAAAACCAATGATCTTGTAACTCACACCAGGTATCAATTAAATAGCGTCTTCAAAATTTCGCTTAATGTGTAAAAACTGCTGATTTCGGTGAACGACAATGGCCGCCAGTCGGCCATCTTGACTCTGATCGGGCCATCTTTGGCTGAAGACATGTCTAAGATACATGTATTAATCGAAATAACTGGATTCCGTCTTCGGACGGATGAACGGACTGCAAAATGAAAAGAAACATTGGATGAAGAAAGCTGTTTGAATAAATCAGAATAAATTGAATAGATAATTTGCGATGAAACCAGTGATTTTTGTAAAAGGTTCGGCGATGATTCGAGTTTATCGCGTCTCTTCATTAAAGCGATAATTTAGTTGAAAACCAAAAATTCAAAGATTTTTAACATCTAAAAATGTTTAAAATATCTAGGTAATCGAGGAATTTTGCACTTTATTTGTGACGCATCTATCTACTTCTTTGATTTATATACAGAGGATATTGGTGTGCCGCGACCAATTTCACGTAGGTCGGTCTCCCCAGTTAATTCATCGAGCTGATGATATTTTTCTCCCTGCTGATTGTGGCTATTCCTAGTGTAAATATACGTACATTGACATGGCAAAGCACAGAACAATATAATAAATACAGCTGCAAAGCAGCGATAACAGGTTTTCTGCATAGCTTCGCCCTTCATATACGAACTGAAGGGCATGATACGAACTGATGTGGTATCTAAGCACATGAGAGGTTTGGTGGATTTGAAGATAATCATTGATCTGTAGTCTGTATAGCTTTTGTTGTTTATAGCCTGAGTGTTGTTAAGTCAATAAATGGTCAGATTCAGATTCAGATTCAATTCTTATTGTTCACAATTCACGATTCGCATTGAACAAAACATACATTAATAATACATAAATACAGATGACGGAATAACAGCGTGGGGAGTTCACATCTCTATTATACATGTTTAAAACTCAATTTGAGCATATTCGAATAAATCTAGAAATATTTATCAGATTTCTTTGATTTTTTGTACAGAAAAGGGAGTTCATATTTTCAAAATTTGGAGTTGACCAAAATCTTCTCTTCTAGGGATTAGTTTTTTGCGTTGTATCTGGAAAAAACTACATTCTAATATAGTGTGACGCTCGTCCCCCAAAACACTGAGGTTACAATTTGTACAAAGTCGTTCTTCTCGAGGTATTCTGAGTCGCCTGCCTGATTCTATGGGTAAATAAAGGTTGCTACATTTATATCTACAGAGGGAAATGCGGTAGGATGTGGGTAACGAGAGGATGTAATTTTCAGGCTCAAGCGTATTGAAAGTCGGTTTAATATGACGATAAGTCAACGCTTTAAATGATGCTGTACAGTCTGCGTGCCATTTCTGGATAAATTGAACAGTAAGTCGTAGCTTTACAGATTCATAGATACACTGGACGTTAGGAAAATTTCGCTCTAACCAGAAATTAGCCATTTCACACTCTTGGAGTATATTTTGGATAGAGGATAACCATTTGAAATTGATATTTTGTGACGTGCTTAAATCATATTGGATGGAATACGTTTTACTAGAGAGTGTTTCTCTGTTTTTTGATACGAGGTTTGCCCAGAATTTTACCATCCTACTTTTAATGTCAATTTCAAGAGGAATTCGACCGAGTTCTCCGTACACCATAAAATTGGGTGTCGACTTATTCAGTCTAAGGACGTACTTACAGAATAATAGATGAACATTTTCAATGATATTTAGATTTTCGTAGCCCCATATTTCACAAGCGTTAAGCAAAATCGGCTTAACCATACTATTAAATAAGTGGAGACTGACATCGATGCTTAATCGTAACTGTTGACACTTTCTAAGTATTGCATACATAGATATAATAGCGCTATCGCGCAATGCCTTTCGGCATTTAGTAAAAGAACCATTATAGTTAAACACAATACCAAGGTACATAAAGTCATCTACGATTTCTATATCATCTTTACCAAGGTGAAACTTTAGATTTTTGTCTGGCGTGGTTTTCTTTTCTGGAAGATAATAATTTTGGTTTTGTCACTATTAATAGCTAGATTCCATATTTTACAGTACTCAATTAAGGAATCTAGAGCAAGTTGTAGACCTTCTGCAGATTCTGATACAATTACAGCGTCGTGTGCGTAAAGTAGGATAAAAAAAGTTTCAGCCAATTGCTTCAGAAAGTTTTCAGTTCAATCTACCGAATCATCGAACAGACTTATTTAAAGGGTAAAATGTTTTATAATACATGAATATAGTGTGAGTATGCCATGTTGATCGTAGCGTGGGATGACTATGATCTCGTGTAATCTCGTTGAGTTTTTACACCCACAACACAGATTCTATTTCATTTCAGATACGAAAATATTTCAAATTACGAAAATATTTTTACGGCCAGCAGTGCCGGTCATCATTGGATTTGGATTCCATTGAAATATAGATTTGCTTTCCACTCAAAAAAAAAATTAGAAACCGCCGTTTTGGGTTTGAATCCGATACACGTCGATTCAAGTTGATAGACTCATAGGGCCTCTTGGTATCGAAAGTAATTTTAGGGTCTTATTGTGCTATGAAAAATTCAACAACGTAGGTGTCTGAACATCCTTTTGGATATACAGCCTTTATGGCTCCGTTCAGGCTCCTGCCACCTCATTGTTTGTAATTTACTATTGTTATTATTAATCTTGTACATATTGATGGTGACAAATAAACTACTATACTATACTATACTAACTATACCCGTCATATCAGGTTCGAAACCCCGACAATAAACAATTTTTGATTTCTATCTATAATTTCCAAGGGTTTGCATATGTATGATGCTGCTAGGCAGAAAACCCGTTATCGCTACTTAAAAGCTGTATTTGAAGCTTACATTCCCTGTGTGTTGTTCTCCTATATATGCGTTTCTATCATTTTAGAAATATTAAATGAAGCGAAGAAACCTAAAAATCGAACCACGTAACTTTTTAGGGTCGTGAGGTCGGGCTCTGGACTATCGACACAGACATTCGAAATTCCAAATAAAAAATGTCTCGTTTTCCTAGTCCGGATATACATATCGCCATCATGGTAATCGTTTAATGGTATATTGAATATTGAATTAGTTAAAGAAATTTAATTTAGTTTTAGACATCTCATATGTATACGACGGTGTCCTGGTGGTGACATAAATTCATATTTCTCATTTTTCGCCTTACATTTCTGGCGCCATATTAATCAACAGCCGGTTCTAAATTCTTTTTTCGTATCTAGTCGACTTGGTCGGAACTAATAACCGAATGCGCTTTATTTCTGAACTATTTCCGGAATATAGTTCCGACTAACTGCAATTCGGTTTCACTTAGTTCGACTATAGTCGACTCACTCAGATAACCGGAGTTGGTCCAGTATGGTGGGCAGATAAAAAGAAAACTAACTTGATAATTTGATACGTCAAATAATGTAATATTGCATAATATATAGACATTATACAACAGCACCAGTATATTCATCTTTGATGCCGATTCCAATACCAGAAAATTTATTTTTTGACGCCTTATAAAACGTTACCATTATGAAACCTAAACAATGTTAACCATTCAGCGTCATTTTACAAACGACAACCGTAAATCGATGTGCAAAACGTCACAGGTTTATGTGTACACATACAAGCTATTTGGCAAAATATTATTGATAAAGATGTAGAATGGCTCCCTGTGATTATATAATGACCTCTATTTGAACGTCGAAATGTTATATTGCATTGAATATCATGATAAGAGGTATTGTAATATTAAAGGATGTATGATTATATCAGGAGCGGCAGGCATAAATAGAAATGATAAGTAAATCGGATTATTCGGTTGAATGGCGGATGTATACACGATTTGGAAGTCTGATATAAAAGTCAGACCCTGACATGGGGATGCTAGTGGAATGACGAAGCTATCTTCGATCTGAGTAGGGCCGGCGTGAATTTCATCGGCGGCTACAAGCGGTCTATATAAAAACATGTAAACAAATAATTTCAATATTCAAATGTTTTAGAAAATATGTTCGATATTAGGGGTATGCAGGTTTCATGAGATTAGCAATCTATAATAGCATACCTGTTCAAGTTCAAGTTCAAGTTCAAATTTATTTCACAGAAAGCATGACAGGCTATGTACACAGGTTGAGAGAAAACAAACAATAAAATTTACAATTTTTTTAAACAAAGCACAATTATAAAAAGAGAGAGAGAGAGCAGTAGCTTTCAGTGTGGGCCAAGCAAAGCCTTTAGGCCGCTGTCGCAAGCACCCAGGGAAAAAAAAAACGAAAGGGAATTGAAGGCTCCGCGTCCACTGATGGCATAATACTTTATTGATCCTTATTACATTGAAATTCCGGGATGAAATTCCCTAATTCAATAAAGTTACAAATTTTAGAATAAGAAAATACAAAATACAAGACACATGGGTTATTCATACAGAATAACATGAATAAGTTATTTAAATGACGATGTCTACTTCAACCCAGACTCAAGTCTAGGATATCGAGTGACAACCAAACCGGGCCCTGGGACCGGGCCGGCTGGCTACTCGAAGTCATGATGAAGCAGACATCAGAAGAGCTCTTTCTTCAACCATGGAGGCAATGAAGTTGCAGACCAGCTTAGAGCAAAAGTGAATCGAAGTCGGTCACAAGTTGACAATTTTTTTTTTAAATTAGACCAGTCGAAGACTGTATCATCTACCCAATCGCCAAATCTCATAATTCCCCAAATTTCTTAAAACTTTGCAATTCCACATTAGCTTATCCCAGAAATTCTACATTTTTTCGCAGGCGTCAAATAATTTATTAAAGTTAATTTTCTTGTTCGTACTTACTGCTTGATCCCTATACGGGTCGGTTATTTCTCACAAACTAATTTGTGCAGCAAGAAAATATATAAGAAAAATTTTCAATTTACATCCTCGAACCCATAATGACATTCTCTTCTTCTATTGTGTAGTGCTGTTAAATTGCATCGTAAAATTATGTATGAATTTAGCCAACCGGAATTTTGCGGCAACCTTGGTTCTTATGGTAGTAATTCACCTGTCAGTGGCAATTTAAATCATCCTTCTAATGGATAATACATTGAACAGAGTTCTTTTCCATTGCTTCAGATATCCAGCTCTCACTATCCACAGTTGAATACAACGAAGCAGTCCGGCATATCTTTGTGTATGTACTGTTTATTTAATCCATCTCCTAACTTTGAATTCAGCAAAGATGAAATATAAGACCTAATGAATTACCATTGTATCTGATAAGTTACGAAGTTTGCAAGAGTTGCACCTATCGTATTTATGTCCTTAAATTCTCCAGACTGTAAAAACATCATTAAGATTTATTTTCTCGGGCGGGACACAGTCGTAAACAATAGGCCTATCATTCAATTATATAGGGCGGGTCTACACTAGGGCGGAATCACTGGTTAAATGCTGTTACGGGAACCGTATCATTGCTAGAATTCATTCGAAAATGAATGGAAACGGAGACTATATATAGACGGAACGGGACTAAACCGAAGAAAAAAACTACCTATGGATTTCCCATCGAACCAATCAATCGATTAATCTTTTTAAAAATGCATCGTCATCGATTAGAAATTTTGCAGTATTCAAATATATGATCGAATTGATGAGATTATGATGAATATAAGCGCGTTTTCAACCAATGATATCACCAATTCTCTACCAGTAATTCTAACCAGGATAAACCTGCATTCCAATCTCATTCTGATGTCATTGTCCAACGGAACACAAGTTTCCGTCTTATTCACGTTCTACAGAAATTACTTCTTCGTCATCAAATACGGCGCGTTACCTATCATCATACTGGGCAATATCGGCAACGTTTCGGCGCTTGTCGTTCTATCGACTTCGAAATTCTATCGCACTTCCTCAACCGGTATTCTAATGATGTTCCTAGCTTTCTTCGATCTGCTCGACATAAATCTGGAGTTACTCGCGAGGAAATTCCTGCGCGTTATCAAGCCGATCCAACGGTTTGCAAGCGTCAAGTTTGACACGGCCGTGGCTGCCTCCATTTGTGTGGAGTTGCTGCTGAAAATTCAAAAATTTAAATCGGGTACCGGTATTTAACTGAAGACCGAGTGCTCGCCATTACACCATGGTATTTCTGATGGTTAACTTTTGAGCAACTGGCTCCAGAATCACCTGCCAACGGCCATATTTCATTGATGCAATATACTGTGAAACGATATAATATAGACGGGAGATCAATGAAACTTAAATGCCTGACACTAAGACTTATTTCGACTTTTTTGACTATCTTAGATGATTGGGAGAGGGGTCCAAAAATAAGGACATTTTCCGTGGTTTAAAGCTGTGAGTAGGGTGCCCCTCGGTGTTGAAACAAATACATCCAAAACAATTTAATTTGCAAGAGACGATATCAATGTTTATAACTTCACCAGCGCACATTGTTGCATTAACTTTATAAATGAGTGATATCATAAAAAAGTTTATTATCAGCCGAGTTCATCGATATTTTTACTTTGTTTCTATCTTAATCAAATCCAGAGATATGAACGAAATAAAAAAATTAAACCGGAGAAAAATAGGGACAAAAAATTCAACAATGCGGACCCGGCGGGTACCCCAAAAAATGGCGCCTGGAAACTGTAAAAAGGCTTATTGGCCGCAACAGTTGTCTCCCGACATACGAGCAGCGTCAAAAGCGTCGTGTATTTCGCTGACATTTTTGATTGGGTTCGCCGAACAAACCTCGTCGTGGATTATTGTCCTGTTGACGATTGAGAGATGTATATGCGTAGTGCAACCGACGAAAGCCAAAACTATCTGGACTGTTCGAAGGGCGATGTTCCTCTTTTTAGTAATTTTGCTATTCGTCAGTGTCATCAACTCCACTGCTTTTGCTGGAAGCGTCAGTTTGGTACTAATCCGGGATAGATATGAATGTCGTGCTCCAACAGCTGCTTGGCGAACATACTCCACCAAATATCGATTATGGATATCTGCGGCCACCTATACAATAATGCCTTTTCTAATCATAACCGCGTGTAATACGATTATAATCGTACAATTAAACCGATCTCGTACAGCGGCAAAACTAATGAACAAAACGGGCAAAAATGACGATTCACGTTACGATAACCTGACCCGATTACTTTTATCCGTTAATATCGTCTTCATCAGTACAACATTACCCTATCAAGTCAACATGATGCACACCTTTATCGGTTCACCTATATTTTTTTGGAATTTTCATTTTACTGAAGCACTCGAACCATGCCTTGAATTTCTTCATCTATTGTCTGGCTGGTTCGTACTTTAGAGCGCAGTTTTTTGATCTGATTAAGAGGGCGTTTTACTGTTTTCGATGAAGATATCTTATTCAGTTGGTCATTATCCCAAATGCAAACATAAATCCATATATACAGAATTTGATTTATTGGAAATCTACAATTGTTTATTGCCGATAATCAAACTCAGTCACGGAGGCAGATACTTTTTGAGATCGCCGACATCATGAGATGAAACTTTTGAGTATTGATTGTCAGCTAAAAATATATGTAACTAGTAATGAGAACAACTCACCAACAGAATATCATTATTTAATGCAATATACTTAGACGAATAAAGATATAAAAATTCATCAATTCAAAACTAGACGTATATACGTATAGAATATCCTTCGTGTGTGAGAACCATGCGGTAGAAAACGCATATTTTAATAGGGTATCTCACAAAATGGGTTTCAACATGACTGTGACGGCCATCTTGGATAACATGGCAGGGTTCATCCATAAAATCATAAAAACCATAAAAGGGTTCATCCGCCTCCTGCCTTTACACAAATTAAGTCATACAATTAAGTCATACAACTAGGGGTCCAGGGACACCATGCCCACTTGGGAAGTGCGGTTTCAAATGCTCAACAATCTAACAATTTCAATATTCAACGCCCCCTGGTGACCATATACAAAAACCAATGACCTTGAAACTCACCACAATCATAGAATATGTCAGAAGCTATGATTTTGTAATTGATTGTGATAACAAAATATGCCTCGTTACCAATTTGATATGGAAATACTAAGTTATTCTACTATTCAACGCCCCCTGGTGACCATATGCAAAACCCAATGACCTTGAAACTCACCACAATCGTAGATCATGTCATGAACTACAACTTTGCAATAGATCATGGTAACAAAATATCCCTAGGTACCAATCTAATAAGGAAATACTAAGTTATTCTACTATTCAACGCCCCCTGGTGACCATATGCAAAACCCAATGACCTTGAAACTCACCACAATCGTAGATCATGTCATGAACTACAACTTTGCAATTGATCATGGTAACAAAATATCCCTAGGTACCAATCTAATAAGGAAATACTAAGTAATTCTACTATTCAACGCCCCCTGGTGACCATATAGAATAACTAATTTCCTTGAAACTCACCACAAAAATAGACGATGTCATGAGCTACATCTTTGCAATCGATTGTGGTAACAAAATATGCGTAGATACAAATATAATATAGAAATACTAAGTTATTGTATTATTCAATGCCATGTATTATTCAACTTTTTGCCACCTACGAATGAGTACTGATGACGCCAAGATGGCCGCCAATTGCGCCATAATTGGCTGATCAACAATACCTGTCTCAGGTATAAAACATCCCTTTCCAAAGAATACCCATCACAAATTGCAATGAGAAATGGCAAACCAGTAGGAAGCTACAGGACTCAGAATTTCGGCCAAAATTTACATTTTTGGGCACTAAAAAGGTCATAGGACGGCCATCTTGACTCCGATCGACCCAATTTTTCTTATGCTGATGGGCCCTTGGGGGATTCAAATATATAAGACAGATCAAGTTAATTAATCAATTTCCCTCAAAATGTTCAAAAATGTGTAAAAAGTGCTGATTTTGGCGGACAACAATGGCTGCCAGTCAGCCATCTTGATTCTGACAGGGCAAGTTTTTAGGCTGAAGATGTGTTTAAGGTAAACGGATGGACAACAGACGAAAAGTGAGCGCAATAGCCCGCTGGGACTAATGTCCCAAGTGGGCTAAAAATCAGTAAAATCTATAGATTAGGCAACAAGATCATACCTCGTTTCTCATTCCCCAACCGGGTCCGATAAATTGAAAAAAAAAAACATCTCGCTGCGGGATCTGCTTGAATTAAGAGCTAAGTCCACGCCAATACAACAAAATCAACTTTTCAGGCAAAAGGCGTACAAAATGCCCCAAAGTTTGAGAATCGCCTATGAAACGACAAGAAAAAAGAAAATAAAGCAAATATCATTCTAAACCAACCAGTAAATATTGTGTTTTTTTATTATCATTCTATTCTTCAGGAAATTATTTCATACAGTCAGACTAGACAAGATTTCTCGCGATATATTACAATTTTCAGTCAAGCATAGAAAACAGATGTGGCTTATATGGTACATTCTCAATTATCCCGAATACAATAATAAACAATAGTAATAATAATAATAATAATAATAATAATGATAATAATAATTAATAATCGAATATATCTTTATTTATATATTTTTCAACAAACAGTGTTTCTCCTCTTATAATCATTACAAATCGTTTTGGCAACAGAAACATATTTAATACATGGGAATTTGCACAATTTAAAAACACATTAAAACCTTGATATCTACAGTCACCGTCAACAACATATGATCCACAGATTTTTTCGTTTATAGAGGTTTTATGATATTTTTGAGGATAAAACAAAAATGGAGCAATTTCATTGGTCCCAAATGACAGGAGGCGTTTTCGCGAGGCGACTGATCTACGCTTTGGTTTTACGTCGATTTAGTTGATCAAGCAAATACAAATGCCAGATATGACATGACATATGACATTATTCAGGTTCCGATCTATGCAGTTGTCCGATTGCCCAGGACAAGTATATTTTCATAAGGGCAAGTAGGTTTTCATTATCACTTTTACATCGGGCTGCCTCAAAGAAAACGCCTCAGGTTTTCGTGGATTTTCTTATCACAATACTGGGCGAGTAACATGTTTTCGTGTGTATTTTCTTAATGCCGTAAAACACAGAACGGGAGCGAGAAGCATGTATTTGACCTTGGAGTAATCAGACTGAATTAACCTCTGATTACTCCAAGATTTGACAAACAGTTCTATTGTGAATTGACAGCGAGTCAAGACTAATGGAGTGAAGTCTGATGAAGTAATTTTTATGACCATCAAGATGGAAGGCCATCAAGGAATATACCGTAGGACGTGGTCACTCCTGACGATAACCACCTGCCCGATGATGTAACTAATGATGACCATTAGGGGATGTGGTCACTTCTAAATTGAAAAGTGTTTCTTTCAACAGCTCTCAGCTCTAATCCAACTATAGCCGCGATCAAACGGAGACGATTTGGCCCAGGTCAAATTGGCACGGATCAGGCTCGGGCCAAATTTGGCCCGTGCCTAATCAGAGAGCGGGTTCACACGCAAACCATTCACTCGACACTAAACAATGCTCAAACAAAGCGGAGTGGATCATTTCCAGTGCCGGTTGCAATTCAAACGCAATCATTTGTCCGGTGCTAAAATTTGGTTCGGGCCAAATTTGGCCCGGTCCCAACAGGCTCGGGCCCATTTGGCACCCGTGTGAACAGTTGTTCCGGGCCAAATTTGGGTTCTCATACAAACCACTCTTAAGCAAAGCGTAGTGAGACAATTCCAGAACCAGTTGCAAATTACGATAATTTGACCTGTGCCTCAATTAAGCTCGTGGGCCTGGTTCGTTTCTAATCGGGCCAAATAGGCACGGGCCCAATTGGCACCCATATGAACGCTTGTTCCTGGCCCTTATTTGGCCCGGGCCTAAAACGTTTGTGTGATCGCAGCTGTGGAGTCTAATAAAACGATTCAATTTTTAGAGTTCATGTTTGGAATGCCTAGCACAAAATTGAGCACATCATACTTTTAAAAATGAGTGGAAATTTTGTGCACAATCACCTGAATGTTGAATAGTGAATACCTTCGAAACAAAAAATTTCTGAAACTTTCTCGACACCAAAACATCGTGAACATAATTTCATAAAATTTCAGAGAAAAATACGGCACTTGATTACCGGTCCGACCGGCACGACCCAGATTTTCTTGAAGGTTAAACTCAAAATTCCTGGGTTTTGTCGCTATTGCTTACTTAACCCCTCGTTCAACCAAGTCCAAGGAGTTCAGAATGCTCATACTATCACAAGTTCATACATCGGAAAGGCACTACAATAATATTCTCCGATCACAAAGTGGAGGTATCAGTAAACTTACGAAAAATCTCACTTGTTTACGTCGCTGACAATATTTTGAGTCTTCATTCACTTTTGAAGATGGTAGACGTAGTCGTGGCCGCCCCAAAACCACACGGAGACGCACCATCACCACTGAACTGTCTTCAACTGGTCTTATCTGGGACCAAGCTCAACACACAGCTAAGGACCGGTCCAAGTGGAAGTAGTTCATCATGGCCTTATGTCCCGGTAGGGATAAAGAGGATTAAGGAAGTAAGTCTTTCATTCTTGACTGTAGGCAAAACTATCGGTGTTGGATACTGTAGACTCTGCTTGGCTCGGATCCGATATATTCTCTCCCAGGCACGCGAATTTCACGGTAATCAGAGCAAGGATTGGTCGTTATAACGATGAATTGGGGCGAGTGAGAAAATTTTAAATGTTTTGTCCGGGGCACAATCTGAGGCAATTATTAGTAACAGTCTGAAGCATTGCGGAGTGAACGGTCTACTCACTGGAATAGTTTTTCATCATATGAGCTAAAACCTCAACACAAGAATTTCACTGACTTTGCGCCAGGCTTTAATGTGATCAATAAATCAGAACAAGCCATAGGCGACAACAGTTCTCGAGCTCAGGCTCGTTGAATTTGTTATCACTGTGATACACGTTTGGACAGGCCTTAGTTCCCATTGCATTTTCGATATGTTGTCTAGAGTTATCTAGGGCCGATAGTGAAATTTTGTCAACTTTTTGAATTTCAACTCAGTTCCTCAGTTATGAGGTCATCTTCAAGGTCATGTCGCTGACAAATATAGTTTAGTGTCTAGTTCTGTCGCTAGGTGGTGCACTGGGCCAATTTTTTGCACTTCACAACCAGGCCCTCATACTAACATTGTACCCAAGTTTCATCAAGATCGACCTGCTATTAACGGTGCTAAGTAGCTGAAAGACAGACACACAGACAGAGACAGTACGAAAATATGGGTCTCGTTACGGAAGCCCAAGAACCAATTATAATCAATGTATGACCTTTGAAGCTATTAAGCAGCGAGGGTAATCAAAGGCATCTGAACATCCTAAATCCAACCCACTATCTGTTATAGGGACATGTACAGTAATAAAATCATATTAATCTCAAAATTTTTAAGTAGGTCAAAATACTGTGAATCACATAGCAAATTAAATGGTTTTCATTATATTATATGACTTTGTAACATATTATCAGCCAAGGAACAATAGATAACCGATTTTTGGAGCATTGCAAGCATAATATAGAGATGAGTCTAGAATGTGAATTGATATGAATTCCACTTAACATCGTAGTAAAATCAAGTAATCCAAAAATATTCCGACCCTAAGCATCCTCAAGGCTTAAGAAGCCCTAAATTTACAAATTAACAAAACCCAACTTCCCTTTTCCGAGACAAGAAAATATAAAAATCTGATTCAAATGTACTATTACTTAAGAGGCAAATTATACAAATTCTAATTAAAAAATTAGCTTTGGGCAATTAGCATGTTGTATGTACACAAGCAGTGGTAAAGTTTTCGTCGGGTAGGGTACATTTCTTGCGTACATCACCAATGACAATTGGATGAATGAGCACATGTGTCATGTGTAGTGGAAGGTTGATACAATAGGTAGGTAACATTGTGCATATACTAATAATAATAATAATAATAATAATAATAATAATAATAATAATAATAATAATAATAATAATAATAATAATGATAATAATAATATTACTATAACTAGGATAAGGATTAGGAGAGGGTTAGGGTTAGGATCAGAATTATAGGCCAATAGATAGTCAAAATGTTCAACAGTTTACAACTCTGTTGTCTAGATTGTGCTAGCAATATGCTCGCTGCAGGTTTGAATACTGAATTTTCTGCTCTGTTTTCTCGCATCGCTTCCTCAAATTTTCATGAAGTCAAGCACCTTAATGCGCAACGTCATTAACCAATCATGATAATGCCGAGACGACATAATATCCACTGCCTTATCAGAAATAAATAGTTTTTCCATAATAACAAAATATCAACTGCTTTTTCTGTATTTCACACGTACATCCAGTATTCGAGCAATGCGCTAACTCATTCAGACCTAGTTCATGATCACATTAACGGTAAACTCGCTTATCAGTGAACATGATTTTTTATCACTAACATTAGATTTGCTAACGACTAGTGATGTCATCTTGGATTGCTGCATTTTACAAAGCTTTTTCGGAAAGCATTTTCATTCAAAACTTTATACACAGTCGACTTGGCTTATTCGGAGCAGATTCACTCATATTTTGACCTATTTCGCAGACATTGACATGTCCAGATTTTTCCAGTGGGGGCTGGGTGGATCGTACAGGATTGTCACTGACTGCTGCATTAAGTGGAAAATATGAAAGTGCTCCAACGGATGTTGCAGATATCAATCAATCCCCTTCAGACATATTTACTCTATCTAAGTGAAAGTCTTGATGATGAATTTTTGAATATCTTGTATTCATAATCAATTTGTTTCGTGTCCAAGGTAATAATCCTGAAAACATGTGAACCCTAACAATTGAAAAAGAACGATGACAAATCATAGAGTATGATTGGTAAAAGGTATTGGAATTAGGTCCATTTAACTGCTGTTTTTGGAATGGTAGATTACGCATTTGAAAGGTATTCTATACAGGCAAAATTTCAACAACTGTCTATCAACGCAACAACAACTCAACGTAAAACTAGGACTCTGCAATTGAGAATTCCACTTGTGGAAAATGAGGATCCACCAGGCAGCAATAGGATTTCTTATGAGATTCAATCAAAACTGATGCTAATTTTTTCAAAATCTTAGAATAATGAATTAAAATCAAGCCACGATTTGCCCAATTTATCGATGTGGGAGGCTAAGAATGTAGATATTACTCGGCAATGTCTTACTACTAGGCATATGGTCCTCATTTTCAACAACTAATAACACTCGCTCATCTAACAATTTCACCATTCATATGAGCAGAAAATTTATCGTGGATTAAAAATCTGGCACAAAATGATATACATAGTAATATAACAGGCATAATATTCATGCAAGTCCAATATCAGACGTACTCAACCACAGTAGAATCCGCTTAATTCAGATCATTTGGGACCAACAAAATTCATCCGGTTCACGGGAAATCCGATTATAAGTCATTTCTTGTATATTAACTGAATTATTATGACTAAAATCCGGATTAAGCTGATCCGGATTAAGCGGGTTTGGCTGTAGTATGTATTTTCAATCCAGTAGATATGAAATTTTGTTTCTCGAGTACGGGTAAGTAATAACTATACATGCATTTACTGGCCTTGAAGCGTACATGTAAATGGATACACGGGAGACACATGTGTTTACAACACAGGGGTTCAGTGACACGTTTACATAAAAAATCCTCTTAAAACTATAAGACTTATTAGATTGGCCATAAGAACCAATTGAAAAGAAATTGGCTAAAAGTTTCATAGACAGGGTCCAGGGAATTTTGAAAAATCAGCATATCTAATACATGGTTTCTCGTCGTTACGGCGGTATTAACCGAGGTCGAAGGTTAGTTGTTAATGATCAACCCGGCCTATGAACAGCGGGGGTCTAGGTCTTGTATTTGACTATGGTTTTACCGAAACAATAATCATTCTCGCGAATGAAACCAAACTGTGCGTACGGAGACTTTCTTAATCAGAAAGTCGACTCGTATTCAGCAATACCAGTGAAAACAAATATGTACCGCCGGTTTTATAGCGGCCTTGCGCGTAACGTCTTAGTCTATTTGCCGATCAGTAACGACGAGAGATAATCGGGGGATTTACGAACTTCGATGTAAATCGCTAATATGCCGTAACCCCGTCGAAAAAGTGCGCAAGACCCTTTTACGTGCATACGTGTGTAAAGCATGTACAAATCCGACATTTCCGCCGTTCGTGAGCAAATCCGATCGTAACCCGGCGAAACGTCGAGCGAATCCGAAGCAGTCTGATATCTATACATATTGCTGTATATTTTTTTTACATGAAAGACATCGTTTAAAGGGGCGCCGCGTCGACGCCATTATCATCGCGCTCTGGCAGCGGCGGCAGTCGTCATTCGAGTATGTGAAACACAAGCTCCAACGTCACCGGGTTGTCGTTGTTGTTCGACGCGGCGTTGTGAATGACCGGAATGAGTTCGTTGTCCAATTCGTTCATGTAAGCGGACGGCAGTTTCTCTCCGTTGGCACCGATTTCATAGCCGACCTATATAAACAAATACATTTTTTCTTTTAAAACACTTTCAGTGCTGACTAGTGCTGGGGATCTGAAATTTTTTAGAAATTCCACCTTAGCATGTTGAATAACAGGCATACCGCTATAGTGCATCTACACCGCCCTGCGGTGTATCACTAGTTGCTGATATTTCATCATGTTTGACAGGTCCTGCGATCTTTAAATACGAATAACAACTAATTTCTGACAATATCAATACACCCTGATATGGTGTATTAGCTATGTCAAACAATTTATACATCGCACTGCCATGTAGATGCACTGAAAGGATTAATCAATAAAATTAGCTCTTTCGACAATACTGTGGCAAAGGCGAGTTGTTGGAGCTTTCAAATCTGGGAAGACAGGGATTGATTCGAACCTGTACATATTGATGTGTCCCCAGGCAAGATATTTCTTTTCATCTTTTGACCACATAGATACCTCAATTTGGTCTCAATACGACAATGAAACCTTGCAGTCTGAATAAACCGTCATTTTTATATCCATTTTACACTCTATTGAAGGATTGCTAAAAAGTCTTCTTTTTCCCAAAAAAAATCGATCCCAGGAAAAAATTAATAGACTTAGCTCCGCTGGTGTTACATTTCACCAGAGAGAGATATCTGAAACACAATTCGAGATATGGGCTGCGTGCAATTATACCAACTAATGGAAGTATATCTGGAAAGCACCGCAAGCAGATTGGCAGCATTGAGCATTATAGAAAGATCATTTTTATAGTCATTATAACTATAACTATAACGAACTCTCTGAGTAGAAAAGTGAATCTAGTATCCTTTTGTCTTAAAAATCCCTTTTATTCAAAACAAACTTTTTTATTCCTTGAGTTTGACCCACTGAGTGCTATCAAAGATATGTACGCATTTTTCAAACTTTTGAAATACCTGTTCAGCGGCGATAGTGACACGCAAGCCGAGCTTGTGAATGTTTGTGTCCTTCAAGTTGTTCAACCGTGGCACGAGAGCGATGCATGCAGCTTTCGCGAGCATCTCGGCTAACCGACTCAAGTCAACTGGCTCGCAACGAGAATTACCCGAATCTTCTACCTGAAAAGTTGAAAAATTCATCAATTTAGTAGAAATACCTATTTCCTAGTGAAGGATGCTCAGTCATTAAGTGGTCAAAGTTGTTAGAAAGATAGGTTAACGTTCAAAACAGGCTTTAACTGTGTAACTCGCCTCTGACCTTTTCTAACACAAGAATTTTTAACCGAAATCTAGCCCATGGAATTTCTTTCTACAAATGCTGGCTTAGGATGTTAACACTTCGGTACCTGAATGAAAAACACTTCCGTCCAACGTATAGTTCTCTTCTCTCCGACATAATCAGTTGCGTTATGTATATGAACACTGTTGACGCCATTCATCAGCATTCCATCGATCGGGCTCTTGATTCTATAACAAACAGTCAGATAAAACATTCGTAAACTACCAGGGGCATATCTACGGGCAAGATCTGCCAATGAACTCTGGACGGACGAGACCACTACATGAAAAACTTGGACCATCGTGCCTACAAGGCATGACATTGCAACTGGCCTTTTTACCCAATTCAATAGTTCTCGATTTCAGTTGAGAGAAAACTGTCTTTGAACCTGGAGTTGATAGAAATAGTTAAATTTCACGATATTTCTGCAATCTGGGGGCATTTTTCGTGAGTATCTACGCACCCAATATTGACGTTCTTATCGTCGTCGACCCACTGTACGTGAACGGTCTCGTCGGGAACGGCCGATTCGATATTGCCGCACGTGATTTGAAAGTCTTTCATGTCACGTAGATTTTGTTTCAACGAGATCATCGACTCGCCGGTGATCTGCACCATCAAACCGTCCTCGACAATACTCGACTTCGCCGTCAATCCCGAACTCGTTTTCAAAGCACCATTGAATACAATAAAGCTAGCACCGGTTACTGAAATAACAAACGGAGGGTATAGAAATACTGCCGAACCCTCGGTTTCCATAGGCAATGTCAACAATTCGTTTCAAGAAAAAATCGACAATCATGAAGAAAAACAAAGACAATCTTGAAAATAGCTCATAGAATTGAGTCAAAACGTTACATCACTACTTCCCTATTCATTTCCAATTTATATTTTGAATTCATTTTAGTAAGTGTAAAGTTCCATTTGGAAAGCTGACAAAATAATGATTTAGTCAAGTGAGTCTTACTGCAATAGATATAATAACAGGGCTGGTGTCATTGGAGGGAGGTATCTGCCTCCTAATAACCGAGTCAATTACCCATGCAGTATGCCTGTTGGCGCATTCCCAATGCCGCCCTAGAATTTTTTCAGTTACAAAAATCTGGCTATTTTATGGAGATTGTGTCCAGCAAAAATTCTGAATGCTTGTAAGAGGTCATGACCTTAGCTCCGATGTAGGTGTATAGCTGCATTGAGCTATGGGCATCTTATTACCCAATCGAAATGCAAAGTTTACTAACCTTTCCTAGGCTTGTTCTGTATATTGATTGCCTGTGTCTGATAATTGCCTTCCTCGTTTTGTATACATACAAGATGTGAGTCGGCATCAATACTGAATCCTGTTCCTAAAGCCATAACGTGGTCGTTACTGTTGTTGATCACTTTCATAACCTGAAATCAGGCGTAATATCAATAATGGCGCCATTTGTATAAGTGAAACCAGCGCAGTTACTGCACCGTGCCACCACCTATCCCAATAGATGGCGTGCAGACTTCAGCCACCCTGATTATCGGTAAACCTGACAGAAGGCCGCATCTGGAATTGCTATTACCAAACCAGAATATATTTGATTGAAACCAGCCTTCATTTGAATCTCAGAAAAGATCTACCGCGATGCCCTAGTGACCTATCGTACACTATGGCCACCTGGTAAATCGCTGCATCTGGTGAGACTTACGTCTTCGTAACGATTTCGCGGTAGATTGATGTACGTGTGTTTGTCCTCCATATGAACGACAACGCCTTTTATTTGCGGTAACATGTACTGATAGTCGCGGAAATCGGCCAGCAAGTTCATGATCGTGTGCCCGATCTCTCCGAATATCGAGTTGCGATAACGTATACTGATCAAAGGACACGGATAGTCTGAAATTAAGACATTCATATCTAGATCAACCAGAAGATTCTATGATTGAAACGATAAAATTATCCTAACCGTCATCTCCAGGAATACTGAATATTTAAGTTATGAAATAAACAATGAAATATAACTATGAAATATTTCAAAAAATTTTGCAATAACTTTATTATTCCTGACCAATATGATTATGCATCTCCCCGAGAGGCATCAGGTGTCCGTTCTATTAGGCAAAAATACCTCAATTATATCAAACATCGAAATCACAACCGAGAAATTGGACATCCCAGTTCAGGATGGCCACGTTCCATTTTTCCCTGATTTACCTATGTGACTACACAAAATTCCCTAAGCGAATCAGAGAAATTTCTACGTTTATAATTCATTCATTTTTTAGTGAATAACGTACTGATAAAGAAAAATATGGTCAGTAGTAGCATTATCCAAATTCCCTGAGTTTTCCCTGATTTTTTTTTCCTGATTTTTCTGATCTCCTGAGGTTTCCACGATATCAAGGCCAGTGGAGGCCCTGTAGGTTGCGCATTCGACCACGAGACATTAACATGTACTCACATCTATACTCAGCGCCGAGTCGTAGCATCAGTCGAATCGGGAAAACCTTCGCCCATGGCGTCTCCCACTTTTGCAACAATATGCCGAATATGTACGGCGGCTCGGGAAGAATGAGCTTTTTCAGGCACTGGAATGTCGGACGAATGTACAGAAAACCGCCGTGATCTCGGCTGCCGAGGAAACTCTGGCCGAATATCGTATGACCGAGATCAGACACTGTATTTCCTGAAATTTAGAAAGAAACAGGGTTCATTCACTTCTATTTACACTGGAGTTTCAGTTTGGGTTAACACTCTGATGCCAGGCATGGCTACTCTATATGACTCTCTGTAGCAGGAGCTTATCGAAGAAATAAAAGCTGTTTCAAGCACCCATAAAAACATTTTGCATTAAAGAGTTTTTAAGGAATCATGGAGTCATAGGCACCGCGACATAATGCATACATACCTTTACTGGCTTCCTCGTAGACGGTGTTCAAATGGCAGAATACGTCACGCGGTATCGTCTTCTCTTCGGGTAGACATTCGAGTACGATAACGATCTCGTCCTGACCGACCGTGCACATACCTCGAGTTGTAAAACACCAGCATATACGACCTACGCAGCAATCCACTACAAAGCATTCAACAACGACAATCAACGTCAGGAGGGAGTTATGAATTCAATTTGATGCCGGCAAATGAAATCAACTACAGGGCAAGTTGCAAGTTGTAGTTATTAAGGGGTGTATCCCCCTACAAACACCATTCAAACATTCACTGCCAGCTACGAATATACTCGTACTTCCGGTTCTTTTACAAGTATACTACGATTCAACATATTTCCAATTCGATATTTGCACTCTGGCAGAGTTCCTGATTGGCTGGTAATGTGAAAGAACTTAGCTTCTCAATGCCGATTGGTCAATTTCGAGCAAAGGCCGACTGTAATAGCTTGCCGTCCTCACTGTATTGTCACAGTGGCAATATAACTCAAATAATTTTCTAACTATTTTCATACTTACGGTTGATGATTTTGACTAGAACGAACAAATTCTTGTTGATTGCAAAAATGACAGGATTCGGGTCATCACCTGAAGTATCAAAGGTACGAAGTGTCGTGAACTTTGATCATACATTATAGATGATGATAACGACGATGATCATGATGGTGAAATATCCAGTTTTCGGGTATCGTATTGTTAAAACATTGTAAAGACGCTGCAGTCGAATGTGGCAATCGAGAATTGAGGATCCACCAGATGGCGACAGACTGTTTTCAAATGACTGATGAATAAAAACTGTGCTATATGAACTATAAACATCCTAATCTTAAGCTAAAAATCTTGACGATCAATCGATTCAAAATGAACAAAATTTTGATCAAATTGTCCCATCGTTACGCGCGCCATCTGGCGGGTAGTGGCACGGGGTCTTCGTTGAAATTCCGATACAGTTCCACTAAACGAAACTTACTGCGTAATCTCGGTAAAATTTTTTCAGGGTCTGGCTCTTCTTCCATGAGAAAATCTACAAAAAGCAGAAGACAACAATGTTTCGGTTAGTCAACTAGTTTACATCGAAAGAAATCTGAATGAAATTCGACGCATGCAGTAATTCGATCATCTTTATAAGATAGCGCAAAGACTATGTAAGGATAAATGAAATTGTTTAAGTGATGACACAACTACCCAACGGCAAGTACAGTAAACCTTACGGAAGTTGGATCGGAAGTTGGTTTGGAAGTTGGATCAGAAGTTGGATCGGAAAGGTCCTCTGAATAGTCGAATTTCAAGCCTTTTTCTGAAAACTACGACTTCAGAATTAATTTCTGTTAACAGAACTACCGGTACTTAATCAACATCTACAAGAAATCATTTAAAAATGTCGAAATATTTTGAGCATATTTGTCTATCTAATACAATAACGACGACTAAAATCACGACTGTTGACTTGTATCATCGATTTCAAGCCAGGAACAGTAAAAATAGCCCAAGTCATTGTTGAGTGATTTGATAGATTTTTTATTTCACAATTTCTTTTCAATATTCATCCGATATAAGCGATTATACGACGTTCGCCAATCCGACGTGCGCAAGGTTTACTGTCCATTTCACCAGTGCATTTTACCATTTTTAAAGGGCTATGAATGATATTCAAACAAATACAAAAACCATTGGGATTCAAAATATGACGAGGCTAAGCCAATATTGACCCAATATTAAACCAATCAAACAAATCAAAGTCCATTTTTGACTTAGCCACTCTAAAGCCGGGCGTAGGTCGGCCTTGCGATGCAAAGCGATCGTCGCGTTGCTTCACAAGTGGCCGCGCAAGTCGGTTGCGATGCGGATGTCAGCGACTGAATGCGACTAGTTGCTGCCAGTCGCAACAGCACGCAGGTCGGTTGCGACAGTCGCGTCGCAGAAAGTAGAACATGTGCGACTCATTGCAACTAGCGTCGCTGGCAGTCGCAAGGTAGCGTAGGCCGGTGAGTCGTTGCAACGCGATCGTCGCTGGCGGTCGCAGTGAATTGCTTCGCAGTGAGTCGCAAGCTGTCGCAAGGCCGACCTACGCCCGCCTTAAAACTGGACCAAGGGTTACAGGGGGCGGTAATATGGAAACACATCAGCTGATAAACCGTCTTCAAAATCTCTCCATATTTTCACAAATTGACCTCGTCTTAGGATAGCTGTGGCACGCGAACTAGAACTATGGGTGCAGTACATGCGTTAGTGACAAGATGAAAAAAGCATTATCATAACTACCGGAGATAGATGTGATACCCGCAAAAACAATAATCCTCATGCAAGCTATATATACTCAAACCTGCTAAATCCAGATCAATCTAATCGGGATTTTGGTCTAATCTGATAGAAGCTAAAGTATTTCGTAGTTGGCAGTGAAACCTCCATCAACGAACACCTCCCTATAGTGAACACCTCCGTCAAATGAACCCATTTTGTTCGAATCAAAATTTTTCTATACTTTTCGCATACATAATGTACCTCTCTATAGCGAATAGTGAACACTTCCTAAGGTACCAAATGTTTCTCCACCGAAAGCCAAACGCAAAAAAAAAACGTTTTCGGTATTTCTAGTTACGCAGCATGCGTTGGAGTCAAAACACAAAACGCTGAACATATAAACGTTCTTCACGAAACAAGCCCTGCTCAAAGCGGAAAAAAGTTTTGTATCGTCGAAAACTGTTTTTGTCCCGTGTGCGGTGGACGTTTTGTGTTTTTCCGAACATCCACGGCGGAATAACCAATCAGGGAGCATCACTGCATCACATGGCATATACAAAAATTGATGCGAATAACTGAATCGTTGGCTCACTGGATTCCATGGTGTAAGAAATGTTTTCTGCGAGTTTTTGTTATACCGTGTGCGTTGAACGTTTTATCGTTTGCGGATAAAACTGTGAAAAATGTGTTTTCTTTATTGGTGAAACAAATATTATGCCATGTGCGGCGGGCTCTATAGTAAATAGTGGATCAATGATGTTTAATTCATAAGTATAATCAAATTCTTAAACACAAAAAGAGACCGTATGTTACTAGCGGTTGACAGACCAGCGATTGATAGAAATTGCCACTGTATAGTTGAATTACAAGGATGTCACAAGGAGTTACTTCATAAGCCGTGATCATATGTAGATGATGATTTGGCCCGGATCAGACCCGAGACAAATATTCTGTGCCTAATTGGAGAGCGCGTTCACATGTAAACCCACGTCCTAAAATTTGGCTCGGGCCTGGTCAATTTGGTCCATTTGGCACCCGAGAATACTAATCTAACACAGGCAAAATTTGACTCGGGCCAAAAACTTGTGTGATTGCAGCTTTTGTCTGTACCTATCGAGAACACTTTAAAAAAATGTTTTATTCGGAACCGAGAGCATTCACTATAGAGAGGTTTCACCGTACATGCGAACTATCCGGCACGTACATCATACAACACGTAAAATATATGTAGAAAAGTGCATTGCAGACAAACCTCGATCGGAGAGTAAAACTGGAGGTAACCCACTATCAGGTATCAGACACACGTTACGATCGGTCTCCGGAAGTTTCTTGGTCTTTGTGCGAACGGCACCGGCATCGGAGGCTGCAGGCGAATCATTTCAAAAAGAAACGTGATCAACATTTCGGAATCATAAGGAAGGATTGCGCGATTAGAATGCGAATTTGAATTGTTGTTGATGGCGTGTGGAATGTCTACGGCGGGATTGCCAGTGGCACTGGGTAACCGTGCTTCAAATTCCTTCTACGTTTCAATTTAATTCCAGTCAACTTTTCTCATTAATAAATCAATTTTCAGTGAAATCAATACAATACTATGTAAACATACTACGTCCATATGGTATCTCTGTTGAATGGAAGTGCCAAAAAGTTTGTCTTTGGTGCCCGTGTACTGAGTGAGAAAGGGAATCTTATATCTATCCGATGACTGGTTTTATTACTCAGATTTTTAAGCCTAAAAATCAAATTTAAAGAACTGATTTTGACTACGAGTAACCCAGTGTTTTGTGGCGCCATTCAGGGAGTGCCGGTACCCCATTCACTAAGGCATTTTAAGTGTTCGTCGTGTAAAACATCTCGTTAGAATATATCTAACTTCTATATAGAAAGCGAAAAATCTCACGTAAATAGTTAAGGATTTGAAGAGTTCATCGACACCACAATGTTTCGGCTCATTCAAGGTGGACCATCATCAGCCTTCATTCACGGTTCCCGCAGTTACACGAGTTCGTAATTGAATGTTTTTTCTCATGTATTTCATCATGATTCTCCAATTTTCGGCATAAACCATCATATTATCCGGGTTTAGGGAGAATCGATTAAATTCACTAATATTTCCAATTTGGGAAAATTCCTAATTTTTTCCCGATTTCCGGGGACTGCGGGAACTGTGAACCAATTTTATGATGGGTGATGCAGAAGAGCCGAAATATATTGTCCAATTATTGGTTTATCCATGGACGTACGAACTAGAGAGGTCTGAGGCACTGTTCATCAAGATTGAAATAGTCCTTTGTACTGTTGGCAAGTGTGCGCTGAATAGATGTGCACTGATTCTAGGATTTCTCTTCCTGGAAGAGAGCCCGCTAGCTTCTCTCTTCAAATGAGGAAAGAATGTCCTCTCCAGCTTGTACATCCACAGTTTATCTTACGGCCAAACATATCACAGAGAATTAATTACAGTGAATAGGGATTATGCTTATATTATCAGTTCTGGGTTTGAAATTGACTTCACGGACCAAATGCACAGTCATGGCTTATATTTAAGACCAGTCTAAGACCAAATTATTTCTATAACCAATCTAATAACTTAAAACAAGTCTTAAGATTTGAGACAACTTTTCAACTTTAACCCTTTTCAGTGCATCTTCACTATAGTGTATAAATCGGTGATGGACTTCGCTAGTACACCGCATCACCGTGTATTGATGTAATTGCTAATCATTATCTCTAATAAAAGATGGCGACACTTGTCAAACACAGTTAAATGTTAGTAAATAACAATACACCCCATGATGCATTATGGCGGTATTGCCTGTTATTCAATGCGCTGGGGTGGAATTTTTTCAAAAATTTTCAAATTATCACCAGGGCCCAGTTACACAAAAAGGATTAAGGCTTAAGTCGATTGAAGGTAAACTGAATTAATGCAGAGGTTAAACCTTTTGTGAAACTGGGCCCAGCACTTCAGGGTATCAATTCATCGGCATTGAACGGGTTTAGTCATGACTGTGCAGCTCGGCCCAGATATATCAAAGACTGAAATGAACTTCTACCATCAACTGGAACAGCAACTTGCAAATATGGAACCGCATTCGGAAGAAACGGCCAAAATCTTTGAGTCCGTAAAAATACAAGTGTCCAGTTGAGCACGACATACTCACCAGCTCCGTCCGGCAACGATTTCTCGACTTTGCGCGCCGATCGTCCCGCTTTGCGCACGGGTATACTGACTTCGGATGAACCGTCCAGTTCGGTGAGGTCACCTCCCGGTCGAATACCATCGGAAAACATCACGTTCTTCGGTTCGCCGCGTTTCATGCTTCCTATTGTCAGACCAGACGTTTGAAATCATTTAGTTTCGATTGCTTGAAATTCCTTTTTTAATCAATACTCGTTATTTTTTTTTCGGAAACAAGGAAATCCTCTATCAAAACGGCATCGGAGAAACTAGCCGTACCATACTTATTCGTGATGGTAGATATTTTCGAAATGATAGCAATTGAATTATATACAGGTCTTATTTCAATGAACCAGGAAAATATGATTTTAATGATCTGAAAGCTGTGCACTATGTACATTCAATTTTCATTTTCAAATACAATTTTTTCATTCAACAAAAACTAGAGACATAGTTTATTTCAATGGGCCCAAACACAAATTCAGTTCAGCTGATTTTGTTAGTCGCACAACACCCTCACTCAGTTACCTCTATTTTTGCTTATCGATCGGTATCGAGAATGAATTAAAATTGATCCTCGACAAGGAGTCATTTTAAAAATGATGGAGGACACAGTTTTGCGCATATTGCAAACAAACAGAAATTTGCTATAGTTGAACAAGTTAGAAGTGAAATCCACAATTCATGCAAAAAAAATATCATAATACCAACACACAATCTACCTATTATGAGGATCCTAGTATTGAGCAATAGGGACCTAGAGTATATACCCAAGAATGGTCACTTATAGTAGGACTGATACGCCATTTGGCACAGTTACATGGCAAATTATAAAGTGGTCTGAGATCAATGACCATCTTAGGACCGACAGGCCAGGTCTTAAGACTAACTATAGGCTGTAGAACCAAATCGGGGTAAGACTCGCTACAGAACCAGGATGACCGATTTCTAACAGCCGATAAAACTAACAGCAAGAATAGACTCTGAAGAAGTGCTTAATTCGAGATTCAAATGTAGACATCAGTTAAGTAACGAAACCTCAACGCAAAAAACAAACATGTTTTAGCAAACGCATTGGAACGAAATTAAAAAAGAATAACGGATTATTGAGGAGTCGAAACATTTCGAAATTCTCGCCAAATTCTTTTTTTGTTAACGGGCAAAATAAATACGTTCGGAATAAATAGACGATGACATGACGAAATTTCTATATAAACTTTTGAATTTCGCGATGTCTCTCATCGATATTGTGGCACTGACTGTATTTAATTGATTTGATGGATGTTTGATATTGGGAGAGAATCATTGCTCCCAGTTGGATGTACTATCGATAGTAATTAACAGATAAATCAGTCGCGCTAAATGATCCATCGTGAACCTGGCTTACGTGATTGCTAGTTTGCACTTCATCAATCGAATTCTTTTTGCGTCGTAAAAAAGGACGGTCACCCTACCCCGATTCAAGAGACCACGATTAAATATCTAGAGAGAGCACCACATTGTATTGGGCAAAGAATGGTAGTCAAAAGGTAAATAAAAGTATTTTTGATCTTTAGAACATTAAAAAACAGAATTTACTTAAATTCATAAGTTCCTAGTCCTGTATATAATGCGTGTCATCCCTCAGCCAGTTTCTGATAATTTAGGTGACCGTCAGATATTTTCTTTCTCACGAAATGACAAAAAAACAAAGTTTTCATAAACCAGGTTCAAATATGGGATATATATATATATATATATATATATATAAATATATATATATATATATATATATATATATATATATATATATATATATATATATGAAAGAAAGAGGAGAGAGAATCATGCATCTTACCTTCCCTCTTGAGCACACCTACTGGCACCATGACGGTAGGTGGAGGCGAATTTGCGTTGGCTTGAGCTTGCTGCAGAGGTGGGATTGTCGAACAATATTCGCTGGGATTATTTGGATTGGGACTCGTAGAAGAACTCGTCTGGCCTGTAAAGCAGCGGCAAGCAAAGCTCAGACGAAGCAGTAGTAAGCCATGACACGAGATCGTAATACGTATAGATGTGTGTACATAATCATAAACAGGACGACGTCTCGAACCATCCCCGCTTACTACTTTCACGGCTAGGAGAATCGACAAATTTCTTTTCTACGACCCGCGGGAGCCAGTTTTCGGTTTTTCGAGATGTGTTCACATACGTTGTTTCAATTGAATGATCAGTGTGATCAACTTCGAAAATTATTGAAGAACGTAAGCATGAAACTAAAACATCCTATTATTCGGCGGTGACAACTGGGCAAAATTTGCAATTGCCGATTAACTGATTAGCTGATCTTTCAGCGCGTCTACACCGCAGTGGGGTGAATAAATCGGCCATGGACTTTGATAGTACAACGCATCGCAGTGCAGAGATGTATTTGTTAATTAGTTTCGATCTCTAATGAAAAGAGGGCAGCTACTGTCAAACAAAGTTAAACATTAGAAACTAATGATACACCGCACCGCCGTGTAGACACATATAAGCAGTATGCCCACTATTCAATGCACTGGGGTTGAATTCTAAAAAACCTTTTATATTATCTCCAGCACTTTAAGGTATTAACTAGTCAGCACTGAAAGGGATAATCTCCAATTCATGCGAATCAATTTGCTGAATAGAAAATTTACGTCCCGTTAACTGGCGCACTATGCAAAATTTGGCGAAAATTGATCTGCTGATGAAATTTGTGAAGTCTGTTATGTTAGGCTTTAAACTGTGGAACTGACTCCCATTATTGTATGGATAACTAAAGGGGGACTGGGAAGGGGGCGGGTAATACGAGCAGTGATCAATTCAATATGGTGATAATCGATCATTATAGATTTCATATCCACAAGAGAAAAAATCCATAGCTTTGTTCGGCGGGGATGGCTGTTCGAAGCATGAGGAAATTACGAAATTGAGTTACGAAGACTTTAAAAATAATTACTCGAATCCAAAGGATATTTTTTTGGTGCAAATCATTTTGTTTTATGTAGGTAGGATTAGAATCATATGAATATAGGTGTTTCTAATGTTCTCAACACGAATATATATATCTATTTCATATAAGGATTAAAACGAGATTATTGTTAATAGTCTAACCAAACGCGAGTTTCTTTGAGTAATCTTTGTGAGTATTATCTTCAGTGTCAACTGCAATATTAATATGATCAGTGACACTCCTATTAATTAGCTTGTCATTTCTAAAAATATAGATGAACCATTTACACCCAGTGGCTACAACTGGACCAGAGGCCATTTTCCGCGAATTAACAAGAGACCTGGGCCCGGTTTTATAGACTGGTATTACCTTTAACCTGGGGGTTAACTCAATTGAAAATAAACTAAGTTAGCCTACAGGTTAAAGGTAATACTAGTCTATAAAACCGGGCCCTGAGTATTCCCTTGTTGTAAAACAAAATCCGAGGAATTTCTTGCTTTAAGATGTTACAATGTATTCCTCCTTTCATGAATCACGTATCGATTAAGACACACGTGATCAATAAAACATTTTCCAGGTTTGTTGTAAAATTTTTCAAATCCCCGACCTATGCGGCGTGGTTCAAATCCCAGCTGACGGAAGATGGCCACCACAAGTCCGTGACACCACTCTCGGTTAGGGGGCATACATCGCTTATCCTCATATTTAGTTTAAGAAATACAATCTGCATCGAAGCGACGAAGTTTCATGATGAAGATCCTTTTTTTCTTAATATTTTCAATGATTTTATCCAATTAGCCTACTAGATAGCGGTATGTTAGTTTAGTGAGTGTTGTAGTAGGTTTCCATAAATACTTCAAAATTATCCCTTTGCCCCCCCCAAAAAAGAAAATTAAATTGCGGGTCTTCTTATTTTACGTTATTAAAGCCGATATAATCAAGAGAATTTCCTCATGCTATGAAAATATACGATGTTCTGATAGACTTCCAGTCGAAATATTAGAATTATAGTAGTGATAATGATATTATACTATTTGATTATGCTGAGACCCCGTTTCCCACCATGCACAAGATTGAGAACTAAGTATTCATCAGAAATCGACGTTTTTCACTGATATATGTTTATCTCTTCTTTCGAAATTTGATTTCCGATTATTCAGGGTTCATACTACTACTGCAGAATCGGTATTCAAGAATTTTAGGATGTAGAAAATATCGAAATCCGAAAAGGTACACAACGGTCGGTTAAGAAAATGGACAAATCGCACAATCAATCAGCAGGACTAATCAACATAAGCGAATGTTGAAATAATATCTCTGTGCTATTTTCCGGAAACAAATGCCGCAATTGCAACAATTTGGTCCAGCTTTGCAAATCTATTTAATCAGAGTGTGTTCACATGTACCGGTATATCACTCGCTTGTTAACATCAAATGCAATCCAGGCGCAGATTCAGGTCACAAAAATTTTGAGGGGCGTACCCCCATAACTAGTGTTCTCCGCAATAGGTTATAAAGGGGTGTCGACCACTTTCATTTTTACATCCACAACCCTCTGAAAATCAGCCACCCCTTATAAAATATCTACAGCCCCTACCAGAGTGGATGTCAATATTCTATCAATGCTGATAATTGCTTTGAAATACACCAAAACTAAGCTTAATTTTCTGATTTCTTTGGGGGATCGAAAGCTTTTTGGCCCGGGTAAAGAGCACTTGTGCGATTGCGGTTAATGGGTAATTTGTATTATGCACTGGGTGCGTAGACAGAAAGACATGGACTAATGAAAATGTTTTAAATCCGAAAAAAAGGAGTTTCAAAATAATTTTTCAATTTAGAGGATTTCTCAAGGAATCAATTAAGTATGAACCCTGTCGGTATTGCGAACGACATTGTTGTCGTTATCATCATCTTCATCACAATCATCATGGACGAGATCTTTATTTAATTAGTTCATCAAATCAATTAACGAATCAATCAATGAATATCTGTTAATTAATCGTCAATCATGCTGGCATAACCGAGATAACGGATTCATTACCTTGACGTTGCGAGTCTTCGCTAGCCAAATTGTCCGAGTCATCTTTTAATAAATCCAAATCATACATGACAAATTAGCCAATTTTTTTTCAGACGAGCTACGCAAGTGGCCACGAAAATTTCTGAGCTTTCTTTTCTCTAATGACCAAATTTTCTAAAGTATGCATGCTTGGTATTCAATTCGTAATGAAATCAATATTTTCTTGAACCAATCAGTCATCTATGGTGGCTGATAAAGCCATAGCGTAAAATTCCTGGTATGTTAATGAGGGCGCCAGAACGCCAAAACGAAAAAAAACGTCCAATTTTCTCTGAAAGTTTGTTTTGGCGCGCCAAAACAAAGAAAATTCCGTTTTGGCGCCCCCGCCAAAACAACGAAAAACGTCCAATTTTCTCTGAAAGTTCGTTTTGGCGCCCCCGCCAAAATGAACTTACGTTTTGGCGCCCCCCGCCAAAACGAACTTATGTTTTGGCGCTCCCGCCAAAACAACGAAAACTGTTGAAATTTCTCTGAAAGTTGGTTTTGGCACGCCAAAACAATGAAAATTCCATCTTGGCGCGGTTAAACAAGCATTCAACCACAGTAAAAATTATTTTTCAATTTGGCGCGTTGATCTTGTGTGTAATTTGCATAAATTTGCATATATACAATTATTTTACGTATATATACAATTATTTTACGTGGTTGAAAGTTCGTTTTGGAATGGAATATTTATTATATAAAATGGAATATTTTCCGTTTTGGCGCGCCAAAACGAACTTTCAGAGAAAATTGGACGTTTTTCGTTGTTTTGGCGGGGGTGCCAAAATTGAAATTTCTTTGTTTTGGCGCGCCAAAACAAACTTTCAGAGAAAATTGGACATTTTTTTTTCGTTTTGGCGTTCTGGCGCCCTCATTAACATACCAGGAATTTTACGCTATGGCCCTTATCAGCCACCATAGTCATCTTCAACTGGAGCCAATTGCTCAGAGGTTGGTAACCGGTGGATAAATACAACAGTAACAATGAAGTTTTGATTATCACTATGTCAACTATTCACCGGTAAACTCTAACTTTCGAGCAACAGGCCCCTGCATCCTGCAGTGCGGGGCATAACGTACACACCATATACTGCGTCTTCCCAACAGTACCGATGATTTCTATAAGTATATCAAACAAGTTCATCAAAAGACCACAGCACTGTCGTTCAAAGATTGTGAAGTCTTAGGAAATAACGATACACCGCAGCACGGGTTACACGCAATAAAGCAGTACATACGTTATACACAGCACTGTGAAGTTACACGCAACATTATAGAGGTCTTGCAGCCATGTGCTTTTTCGCCGTCACCGGCGCCATTATCAGGCGGCAAACGCAATAAGCGATTTACGAGACGAAAGTTCGCGAATCCCCTGATTATCGTATGGTTTCATGTTTGTCAAATATCCAGCACTGGTTGGCAAACAACCTATGATGTCTCATGCAAGACCTCTATATAAGGCGTAATAGCTTCGTTGCTGGAAGGGTTTCAACTACAATAATCGAGGACGTGATTCAACGAACCTGATCGCGTTAATGACTGGTGACACATCTGACACACGCGGTTTTCCTTATTGTCCAAGTACGGCAACTTGATTTTCATGCTACAACATGATGAGCAGAATACCTACAAAAAATAGAACAACAAACTTTCAACCCAAAGTTTTCTATCGTTTCCGGTTTCCATTTTCCCAGGATTTCAATTACATGTTATTTCACATGATTTTCACTTGACACAGACGTAAAGACACCCCCAAAACCTTCAATAGCCAGCCAGCCAACTTTCAAAAACTATCCAAAATTCGACGATCATGGCAATTTTTGTTATAGCTTGGCATCCGGGGTTAATAACGAGGGGTTAATTAACGTGGCAATTTTTGTTACAGCTTGGCATCTGGGCTCAAAAACCAAGGGGTTAACTTTGCTTTTCTCTAGCATGGTTGCAAGTATTCGACTAGCAAGAAAATAGATTACACGCCCTAACATATATTTTGTCCGATGGTATTTACCTTTCCGCACGCTCGGCAATGATGACGCCTACGAGTGAACGTGAACCGCGCGTCGCACATCATACAAAACGCCGCCTCCGAATCCGGAATCCAAATCGGCGCCACTTTACCCAGCTGCGAGACGATACCCTGAATCCGACTCGGCGGATTCGGAACGGTCGGACTGGTCCCCGGTCCGCCGACATTCGGAGGAACTGTATTCGTAGTAACACCTGAAAATGTTCGTAACACTCGGTTTAGAACGTACCGTATTAAAATTTTACCGGGATACTGCTACTTTTTAACCCTAATAACTGCCATATAAGTCCGAACCAAGTTGAGGTTGATTTTTAGGCCTACAAAATTCCTGATTTGAAGTATGATCATATCTGCCATTTAAGTCAAGTCCCTTCTCGAATAATGCATGCACAAACAGGTGCACAGGCAGGGGTGGAATCTGACTCAGGGAGGGGGAACCCCCAAAATACAATTAAATGGGCACCCAGAAAGTAAACTAATTGGGAAAATAGTCTCATTTTCAGAAATACAGAGGACTATCATAAATCCAAACCTTTTTAGGTATTGGTCTAATATTTTTCATTTTCCCGTGAAATTTCAGGGCAAATTGACATTCAAAAACTTGCAGATTTTATACTACCCCGGACTCATGGGGCATATCGTGGTGCATTTTAAGAGCTATTCTATTGCCTCATGCGGCGTTGACTTCCACTTGCCCTCTGCCTTTCTTGAAATCGAATAAGGTCAGCATCCATCGCTTATTCAAACTCATACATTACTCACCCATGACATCGATATCAGGAGTTGGTTCTACGTCCGGGGTCGATTCAGATTGCTGCTGCTGCTGCTGTAATTGTTGCGATGACGGGGGAGTAGTTTGATCATTAGATAGATCCGAAGATAAATCGGCGCCACCCGATTCGTCGTCGTTCCCGGAAGCCGCCGAAACGCTATTGAAGTCACGCGGCATCAAATTCAAACTCGTCGGACGTTTTAGTTTGTTGTTCGTCGGCGACGGCATCGGAAACGAATTCGGCCGCGCGGCCGGCCGGCTTAACCCGGGGGGTCGCAACGGGGACAACGACGACGGTGCCGGCTGCATAGAATCATCGTCAATATCTCTGACGCAGACGACGGTTCTCGAGCTGTCCGCGACATCTTCGCGAACCCCGGACGCTGCATCCCCGTCTTTGTCGCGCTTCTCCACGAAACACGACATTTCGTTCGGTAAAATCGGTTTCGATAATCCAAGCAGACTATTAGGCCGCGGTATCCGCACCGCTGCGACCGATGATACAGCCGGCACGGGCGTCGCGGCTGTCACTGTGGTAACGGCCGTTTTAGGCCGAATGCAGGTCGGTACTTCTCGAGAATCGCTACGTATCACGTCGACGAGTTCGTTGATTTTTCGAGGATCGCCTCGAAAGAACGCGTCATCATCCGATCGCGAAAAAGTCGCAGTCGTAACGTCCGCTCGGTCGATTTTACTGTCGAGATACTCCACTTTTTCCGACGAATTATTCTGCGGTGAGGCGAGTCGCGGCGGACTCTCAATCGGAGTAGTGATCGGATACGAATACGGGCACGGTGATTGCAGCGGTAAACGAGAGTCGACGCCGCGATTCCCAATGTTACCCTCCGTTGATTTGATGTCCTCAGAGGCGACTGCATCGACGGACTCATCTGCGGCGTTTTCAGCAACTAGTCGTGACCGAGTCTCCGAGGTCGGTTCTTCCGCGGTGTTCGTTATCTCCTTGGCGAGCGATGTCGTCGCGTGCTCGGTTGCGGGTGGGGCAGACGGAACGTTATCGGGAATCATCAAATCTGATAAATACGCGTCCATTTCGGCGTCATCGACGCCTACGTCACTCGTATTGATGAAGCCTACGGCTGCGACGTTGTTTGCGTTGAATTCGGCCATGTTCTTTTTCACCGATGTCTCCTCGGCAGTGGCGATAGCCGTGCCGTCGAACGCCACTGCTGAAACCGGCGGTTCCGTTTTAACATCGGTTAACCGTTCCGTATCGTCGCGAATATTATCCGATTTATTCGCGGTACTTGCGCCATCTATATTCAATTGAGCGTTATCGACATCATTCATACCCCACTCGTCGGCTACTTCGGTAGTTTCATCACGCTGCGCGCCGTCCGAAGAGGCGACGTTTTTCGGGTCAAGCTCGACGGACATGCTCGCCATTGTTTCGATTAAACTAAGATCGGGCGAAGCGCCGGCGTTAACGTTAATTTCATTTTTTGATATTTTGCCTGATGCATCGCTCAGTGGACGCAAATCATCGTTCCGATCTTCGGTTTCGATACCAATCGCCGCTTCGATCTTATTCGTCGGAGCTTGGTCGACGGCTGCGTCGGCTTTCTCGCGCTCCGAACCGTCGCCACCACCCGCAGGTGAACCGTTTTCGAATCGAAACGCGTTTACGAAATTAGCGTAGTCCGTGACGTCCATCGCGTGATTATTTTGTATCTTGTAACCGTCGTCAGAAGATAGCGAGGCATTATCGTTCGCAGTTTCCGCAGTCGATATCTGTTGGAAATTATTATTCGTTGATTCCTTTGTCTCGTCGTGCGTCGTTTCATCCGAATTTTGGTTTGATTCAGCTGCACCGTCTTCTATATTGACGCATTCGTTCAAATTGTTTCTGCAACGGACAACGCCTAAATCCTGTTGCCGCTGCTGCAGGTTATTATTATTGAGTACTGGTACAATATTATTTGATGGATTTGCATTTTCAGAGTCTGCCATCGAGATGGTGTGAATTCTGTTTTCTTCCTCAGCTATAAGTAATCGTATCGTTAATCATTCTTTAAATCAACTGCTTTTCGAAGTTAGGAATTTCTAAAAGAATTGTTTTAGGCAAACAGTTTACTGGAGACACTATTAGGTACTGGCACACTTCATTTTAACCCTTTCAGTGCATCTACACTGCAGTGTATAAATTGGTTTGACTTTACTAGGACATTGCATCGCGGTGTAGGCCTATAATTAGTTTTATTCTTTATTGAAAGACGGCAGCACCTGTCAAACAAAGTGAAATATTAATAACTGAAATATTAATAACTAACAATACATTGCACCGTAGTGTAGATGCAATAAATCAGTATTGATGGAATTTTTTAAATTGTCATCAAATTATCTCCGGGGCCCAGTTTCACGAAAAGGATTAAGGCCTTAATCGATTTAAGATAAACTGAATTCATGAAGAAATTAAAAAATCGATTTAAGAGTTAAACCTTTTTGTGAAACTGGGCCCAGCACTTATAAGGATAACCTTGAAAGGGTTAAGGCTTCCAAATCCAAAAAATAACCACTAATTGGTTATTCAATTGATACAAAAAATAATATTGACTTTCTTATTCAGTAGGCCATAGATTTCTGATAATGGATTTATCAATGAGAAAATTGATGTTTGATGAGATATTGAAACAGGGGGATCATATGACATTGGATTATGTAATTCTAAAATGCAGACTCATCACAAATATTCACTGAAATGAACTTTGTGAGCCAATCAATTTGAGAAAGATAAAAATTTTCACAATCCCGACACTTTCTAGTGGATTGATGCACCGCTGGAGACATTCCGAGTCCTAGACAAAGAAATCAAATTCAATAGATTACATCGATTAGGCTACAAGAGGTGTGGATCTTTCCTTAAACCCTGTCTTTGGATATAATACTCCTGTCTTACCATCTTCAAAATCATCCAACACTTTATCCAAGTCAACCGTAAACTTCTCCATGTTTCCACTATTTCAGTGTTTTTTTTTTACTGCAAGAAAAATAAGATAATAGGGCTATTCAATTTCAGTATATCAGCTCAATTGACAATATCTCGTATATAGATTATAGTCTATCTATTTTCGTCTGTCCTATTTATTAAGACCAAATTGAGGTATGTATTCAAAAGTTTAAGTTCAAAAGTTAAAAGAAATAGGCCTATCCCAAAAAGATTGATGTCAGATAAAAATAAATAGACATTTATATTAGGAAGTGGTTATTTTGCCATCTACTGACTTCTGAACGATATTTTGCCGGATATCATCTCTAATTGGCTGATTTACTCCACGCGTGTGCAGAGAGGTGCGCGACTTAGAAAATTCGACGGATGTTTGGAGAACAGAGTAAGAGAAAATAGCGAGACTCAAACCCGGGCCAGTAAATTACTAGCCCAGCATCTTCCAACTCGACTACCGAGCAGATGTTTTAACTACATATAGCCCCACCTAACCCTAACCCTATCCCTAGTTATGAAACGGAACCCTCTGGACCCTCTTCTCATCCTCTTGACACTAACCCTATCAAAACCCAAACCCTAACCCTAAACCCAATACAATGATTTTATTGTTACATAATATATGGATCCAGCAAAATATCTTTTATAAGTCGGTAACCGGATCCAGCTAAATAACCACTTCTTTAATGTTATGTTTTAAAATGCTTGCCTCCATATAAAAAATTTCAAATTTATGGTGAAATTAAACTAATGGCTATCAAGTCAATCATTTAGGCCTAGATCTCATCTATTTACATGTTAAGACATATGAAACAAGGAACAACAAACGAGAGAACAACAGTCTCAGTCAGTCGAGCAGAGTCAGTTCTCTGCCTGGTCTGATGATAAGCCAAGGTCTGTCAGTCACTGTCATCAGTTTGACTTAAAAGAGAGTTGAGGAAATTAACTGAATACCAGTCGGTTTTAAATCAAATTAATCCCATATAGTAAACATGATAAAAAGGTACAAACGGATGAGGTAAAATCTGGGGTATTTAAGGCAGCGTACCTAGTTCTAAGGCGTTAAAACTGTTGTTTTTGAAGTGGAAAAACAACTTTCAGATTTAGATCGGCGGCCATCTTGGATGAGCTCATCGTTAGTCTCGTAAAAATATGCATTTTCCAGATTTTCTTAATCATGACGACACCAAATCAATTAGTACGATAAGCACAAGCTGAAGATTAAGAAAATAAATTCGACAAATGAAGAGCGCAGTTTCTATTATATCGTTTTTAACTTAATTAGAGTGGAGAATATTCATTTTAGACCTCTAACCCGGAAGTAAATAAACAACCCGGAAATTAAAAAAATAAACATCACGATCTCGCAATATTAACTGGCGCACATGTCATTCAGTCGGCACAATTCAAATTGTGAAAATTTGTCATGCTCTTGCGAAATAGCTTAATCAACTTTAGCTTGAATTTATATTCATCGCGCCATATTGACTGCATTTAACCTCCAAGACCAACAAATTCAATTCGTCAAATTCGGACTGCCCTTCTTCCCTGCTGCTGAGTCTGTTGTTGAGACGTTGTGAGTGTGACTGACTGTAAACAGGTTATCGAGATATGTCAGTCGTGACTCGTTTATTAAATCGGGCGATACACTGGAACAACAACAGTCCTGCCACCGTTTTCGCAATTGGAATCGCTCGATACGGTTCAAAATCTTCGACGTCGTACAACAGCGTTTCGAATTTATACGAGATACGAAGAAGAGCCATGATGAAGCGCGGAAAGAATCGAGCCAGGGGCCCGGCCGCGCCACCTGCGCCAGTCATCAAGCCACAACCATTCGAGCATTACTTGGTCCTCGACTTCGAGGCGACGTGTGAGAGGAACATTCGGTTACGTCCTCAGGTAGGTTTACCGATAGGCTCATTCAGTGACCTTCTAATCGTTGGTTTTTTGGATGGGCTAGCCTAAGTGAAATGAAGTTATTTTAACTTCAAAGTTGTGATACGCTAATAACCCATGTGGTAAATCTTAAGTGATGCAGCATTAGTACAAGTGAGTGTCAACTTTCAGAGCCAAGCCTGGTATTACCTTAAACCCGGGGAGTAACTCAATTGAAAATGAGTTTAGTTAGCCCCCGGGTTAAAGGTAATACCAGTCTATAAAACCAGGCCCTGTATATTATGTATTTTTCAGCATCTTATTCTTATTGGCCCACTCATTTCAGCATATTATCATATTTTCTAGGAAATTATTGAGTTTCCGGTATTGAAAGTAAATGGAAAAACATTCGAGGTTGAAGCTGAATTTCATCGGTATGTACAGCCGAAAATCAACAAACAACTGACAGATTTCTGTATTGAGGTATGTAAAACATGCAGAATACAAGTCACTAAAGGTGACTGGGTATTCTGAATTTACCAGACAAGGGTTAGACTACATGGTGGCAGACCCAGCAAGCAGGCTATTGCATTCACTTTCTATTGTCTATCGGTCTGTGCATCCATTCAACATATCCAGTTATTTTTGAAAGTTTTGAAGAATCAGATATGGATTATTTGGTTTGTACATGTCTACCCTAGACACATCTGCGGCCAAAAAACTGTCCCGCTCAAAGTCAAGATGGCTGACTGGTAGCCATTGTTGTTAGCCATTTTTTGACATTTTTGAGGTTTTCAAGGGAAACTTTTAGATTTAAGGCCTATCATTATGAGAAATTGGGTCGGGCGGACACGAGATGGCCGTCCTGTAACATTTTTTTGTGCCCAAAAAGATAATTTTTGGCTTGAATTCTGAGAGCTATATAATTTTGATTGTAATGAGTATCAAAGTCATTGATTAACGGCATTTTACCAAGTGATAAGCATGGTGTCATTGGACGCTTAGTTTATGCAGGGAAGTGTGATGAGATGGAATACGGACGCTTTTAATTGCCAGATGTAGGCTATTCAATTCAGCCCGTACATCAAAGGTTAACGCAACAGCAGTAAGCTACGCTTATCGAGTGTGTGTTACCAGCTGAACACCAGTCAACATCAACTTTGATTCGGTCGCAGAACAACCCGCAATAGTTTTAGCCCGATAAATGTTCTGCGATCGATACTACGCATGCGCACTGCAGTTCATTGAACAACGTGGAAGTGGCTGTGTATACACATATTTTTCTTTAGAAAATCGGTTGAAATTCAACAATTTCTCGTAAAATTTGTCCAAAAAGGTATGTATTTTTATTCTTCTATATCTCCGAAACCCGGTATCGGAACATTAAGTATTTATATTGTGATTAAAGTCTGTTTTTATGTGTTAAACATATGTTTTTGCCAGTTCGTTCCGATTCCGGGTTAGCGTTATTTGGGCCTTGAAGATGTCAAATATTTCGGCCCAGACTCGCGCAGCTTTCGTTTCTGACGTCATGTTGCTATGTTACGACACAAACATATACACGAAGTATGATCTTTAAAATGTGTATTTACTACATAATAATGTTACTTGATAACGCTTACATTAGGCCTACAAATTATTGTCCCCCATATAAACCAAGTTGCCTAAATAGCATCAGCAATCTCATTTAATTAACCTTTTCTTGTTTTTAGTCATGGATCTTTGTCGATTGTGTGGAAAAAATGCGAAACCTCCGGATCGTCGTCCTATCGATAAAAATAATTTCAAAAGCCATGTGAAGGAGTTGTTCAACATTGATTTTGATGATGATACTGAACAGTACCCGATATATATCTGTAATATGTGTCGTGTCAAATTACAAAAATGGCGTAAGAACAAAAACGTTAAAAAAACTGTCCCTGTGACTATCAAATTAAAACAATGGACATGTAAACCACTGGTTAATTCCAAGTCTGGACGGCGACGTATTTGTAGTCAAAATTTTATCGATCGATTTTCCATAATGTACTGCTGCCATTCCATTTGAACTGAATTTAAATACTCGATGGTTAATCACTTCAGTCATAGCCTTTTCCAAATATATAGTGTTCCTGCGAAAATAATAATAATGATTATTATTTTAACGTGTACTTATCTGGATTTTTTATATTATGTTTATATATTATTTTCTGTATTCGTTTATTATTTTATAACCTAAAAGGATTGTATTGATTATAAAAATAAATGTAAAAAATACCTGTATGTGTGTTTTCTCGTGTTCAGATCGCAGTCTCAGCTGAGCCTGAGAAGTACCTATATGAAAAAGAAAAGGAAAGAATAAAGTGCCTGCAATTAGGTGGAAACTATTCCGATATTTCATTGATTCAAAAGGAATAACACTCACTAGAATCGGCCGAATTAGTTGATCCTGATCCAGAGGATTCCCGTAATATTTCCGTATCGATCTGAACCAATTCGTCACTATCAAAGAATAGATCATCAAAATCGTCATCATTTATAATTTCGTTGACAACCGTTGCCATTTTAATACAGCGGAAAGAACCGATATCACGATTGATAAAACCCTATATCCGTCTGAAGCGATGTAGAGAGAATCCCACAATGATAACGAAAAAGTCCAAAAATGTTAGTAGTTTATTCAACGTTTCGTCTATGTCCTAATAGTCATATTCAGAAATAATGAATACTACAGAAATTATGAGAGATATATACAATCCAGAGACAAAGAGACTAATTCAAGTAATCAGAGATGATACTAACTAAAGGAAAATTAACGTAGAAACAGTAACACGCTAAAACAGATTAAAGAGAAGCAGTTAAGAGACAAACTAGGGGGCACTTAAATTTAAGACAATTGTGAATACAAGTTGATCGACTAAAATTGATGAGGGGAAATCAGGTGTTGAGTTTAACCAGTTTACAGAGGAATTTTTATATAAGTTTATTATGGGATGAAAAACCGATATTCGGAAACAACTGAATTATTACGGAGATTCCCGATCTCGCTGGTTATCGCTTATCGGCGCATTACGTAACAAAGCGCTCGCCGACGAACCGTTATCGGCTTTAGGGCAATTACAACGCACATTCGACAAGAGCTGCACAATAGCGTCCGTATTCCATCTCATCACACTTCCCTGGTTTATGCGATGTACATGACTGAACTCCTAGTTTTTCGATATATGATTTATATCAAAACTTTTTGAATCCTGGTGCAAAATTTTGAATTCTGAATTATATTTAAGCGCAAATGTATGGCACCTATTAACTTAATAACTTTTCTAGCTACATCATCCCCTAGCATGTCGTGGGCGCTTTTTGCTTCATTTTCCCAAACTCTGGAACTTTTGATTTTCTTGAGTCTCAAGGTCATTGAACCTTTCGTATATTTTCTCTGTAGTTAACTGGTATTGTGCAAGATATGGTCGATGGACAGCCGCATATAGAAGAGGTCTTAAAGGTAAGAATTTGGAGAAGTTATGGTCAAAAGACATGTAGTTTTCTTTGCCTGTTGTTGAAAAACTTTGTTCTATGAAATCGATTTCTAGTAGGTGGCATTGTGGCTTGATGAGATGAATTAGCTGCTGTTTAATTCACTTTTCTTCTTATTCAGGAATTCGACCAATGGAGGAGTGATCACAATTTAACATTTCAAAATTCTGCATTTGTTACCTGTGGCGACTGGGATCTGAAAACAATGTAAGTCAAACTTGAAATGCATTTGACGTACCCCAGTATTCCATTTCTTAAAATTTGTCAGAGGTGTTATAGATCTGGGGCCCATTTCGCGGAATAACTAAATCTCATTCACCGCAATAACACAATGCTGGTACTGATTAAACTTAAATGAATTAATTCTGTGAAACAGCCCATGGAATGCTTGTCTTTGCCTAGGGCTACTTCAGCTATTTATCGTCCTGTTATTAACTTTATTTCAAGTCAATATTTATAAAGTTTATACATGTATTCGAGATTTGCTCGGGCTTTATAAACTGTATCGACATAAAATTCAATAATCATTTCTGGCAACAAAGCTGTTTCCCTATGGATGCTTTCATTTGTAACATTAGACTCTGCCTTTTCGGTTGCGCTGGGACGGTAAATAGCTCGCTGAGATGGCTGGATACCGAGCTGAGAATCAGGAAAATTGAAGGTTTACCAAAAACATTTTAGTAAAATCGCCCACCGAGTTTACTGATTTCACCTTCACTGAATAAATAGGGGTTTACTGTTTACTGGTGTATGCCTTTATTCACTTCGTATAGGCCTATGCCTACTTGTTTTTCAAACTTTCAACCTGGTATAGAGACAGCATTCTTTTGAAGCCTTCTACCTGTGTTACTGTATCACATTTATCGAAGTTCGCTTTTATTTATTTGCAGGCTTCCCAGCCAATGCGAATATTTCGATATGGAATGTTCGGAATATTTCAACCAATGGATCAACATCAAAAAGGTAGGCTATTTTATCGGTATCCAAACAAGTTAAATAACCACTGGTATTAGGCTTCGTATAGAGCTCTACATATCCAATCTATCAATAGATAAAAACTCTTCATAAAACATTGTGGAATCTTGACCGGAGATGAAATCTATTTCAACGGATCAAAATTCTTTGTTTAGGAACAGATTACTAACTTTGAGCTCTTGTGTATTTTTCAGGTTTACTCCAGTGTGACGGGAACGTTTCCAAAAGGAATGATGGACATGCTGAACATGCTACGAATTCAACACGAAGGTAGACACCACAGTGGCATCGGTGAGTTTCAGTGAAAAAGTTGTATAGAAAATTGATATATAAACAAATACATTTTCAGTCAAACTGTTTTAAGTCGTCATAGCTGGTCATAGTCATAGTCGTCATATTATGTTAACGACTTATCCAAATTAACGTCTTACTCTTAGTAGATTGAACAGGATATGCACGAATTGCGACTCAAAATTGGCGACAACTTATCCCAGTCTGACTGTAATTCCGTGGTGGACTTCAATAGTTCCTGCAAACTTTGATGGTCTGTCATGTGATTGTGTTCGACCACCGATACGCTGAGGTCACGTGAAAAAGCACCAGGCTGCAATAATGGATGTAGATTTAAATTCTTTGAGGCGCAGTGGCCGAGTGTGTTAAGCCGCCAGTCACTGGTCTCGTCAATCCAGGGTTTATGGGTTCAAACCCTGGTGGCGACAGAGTTTCTTGGTCGAAGGTTCTTCTCTGGTCTCTCCCCATTGGGAAAAAGAAACATCAAACCCGCTTATAATGCCCTACGTGGCGCTTAGCGGGTAGAGGGTGTTAAAAAAATTAAATTCTGTGATGTCACTACCTCAACTTGTGTCCTACTGTCTCAATTCCCCCTCCAGCACATCTCTCCAGGAATATGCTTTTGTACATAGCTTCATATAAAGCTCAGAATTGTCTGTTTTATAGGGTGGCCACTGACCTAGAAAACTCAGGGAATCAGAAAAATCAGGGTACTGAAATCTCAGGGGGTTTGACGAATTTTACCATAAACCTGGAAAACTCAGGGAATTCGGATATGTTATTGACAAAGTGTTTCTTTATCAATATCTGACTCGATGAAAAATGAATGAATTGTAACATTTTAAACCCCTAGAAATTTCTCTTGATTCATTCAGGGTTTTTTTTGTATTCACATAGATGATGAATCAAGGAAAACTGGATAAATCGGGGAAAACTGGGAATTTGTAAATGGGTGGAAAGTGGCCACCCTGGTGTAGCATTAGTATCGTTTTAACTTTCTCAATTTCAGACGACTGTAGAAATATCGCCAACATTCTGAAAAAACTAGCAGAAAGAGGTGCGATAGCAGATATATCCACTAGGAGGTGACAAAAACAATGACCAAAAGATTTTTCAGCTCTAGTCTCTCAATTATTCTGACGACATTGTAAATTTTCCATCTGTTTGAATAAAGATTGTATATATTGCTAATCCTCGTCTTTATTGGAAGAGCCTATGATTTTTCTACTGGACTTGATTGTTAGTGGACAAAGATGCAGTACGCTTTGCTCAAGTGGGATCTGTTGAACTTGGAGATATGTTGAAATGGTTTTCTGACCAATAAATGAATTACTATGTATACCATATACCATCCATTGCAGATATACCTTAGGTCACACCAATTTCTAGTCGAAAAAGGTGCAGATGCTTGGCCACCACTATGATAGAGCAACAATTTTCAGAGGGCATGGATCCAACAAAATCTGGGCAATTGAAAGAAAGATCAGCCAGGGCGAATTTCGGTTTTCAGAGCTTGTCACAATTTAAGTGAAACAGAATGTCAGTCTGTCAGAAAAAGTCGACCACAGGATTGCGCACGGTTGCAGTAGTTCAGACCTATGTCCAAGATGGCCGAATATGCGAAATGCATCAAGACCAAACTATATAGCACGTTCAGTTATTGGCTCCCACCACTAGTCAACTATGAAAAATGAAATCTGCCCTAGCAGATTGACCATCCATCGGTCTCTGATTTTGTCTATCACGTTCACGAAGCCTGATGGTGGCAATTCCTTGTAAAGGATCCCCTTACTGGCCTCTCTCATCAATAGGTGAAAGGAAACCTGCGAAAACTCTGAAATTATCATGCGTCAGTTCCCATTGCATTTTTGATATGTTATATCAAAGGCCAATAGCTAAATTGTGTAAAGACAACTTACTGAATTTCAACCCTTTCTCGGTTATGGTCATGTCGCTGACAATTTTTAGTGCCTACCCGTAGTTCTGGCACTAGGTGGTGCACTTGGCCCATTCTTTGTAGTGCACCACTAGAAACCTATACTAACATTGAACCCAAGTTTCATCAAGATCGACCCACTATTATCATTATGGTCCTCGGCTTGGCCACTACAGGAGCATATAGTGCAACAAAGCTAAGTAGCCGAAAGACACACACACCGACAGTACGATAATACGGGTCTCACGGAAGCCTGAGAACCAATAACCGAAAAAGACATAAAGCAACTGTTACATATCTTTGCATGCAAGATGTGTTCATTTCGTATATATTTTCAATAAAGTAAGACATTATAATTATATCATCAACAACATTGATATGCAACACAAAATGATCATCATATTTCTTTGATGTAGAATCCGTTCGCACTTTCATAAGTACACCAACTTAAAGTATACATGAAAACAGATTTTTAAGGCACTACTACAGCGCTGATGATTTAATTCTGAACACACAAAACAAAAAAAATTTAACCAATCCAATGTAAATTATTCATTGCTTTCATCATGAGACTGAAGATCATCCTATATGAGTGGCAAGCAGGTCGTATCCCTCTGAAAGCATCTTATTACATAGCACCTACATTTGAAATGATTTTCAAAAGATACTACCGGTACATTAATTGCTATTACTAGAAATTATTTTCATATCTCAAAAAAATTTTCATTGTCCCAACAACGATGTTAAGTTTATCGCCATTGATGAAATTTGTTCCTTCCAGCAGGGACCTCCCTAGATCTAGTTTCACGCTAAAGTTTATGCTTTAAACTGTTTGGTTTGAATTGTTGTCCTCGTTGAAAACCCGAAGTAGCAACTAAACAAAAAGATTTAAGGATAACTTTTTAATAAAGCTGGGCCTCGGTTACGGACACTAAGTGACCTTAAATGACCTAGCAGCGGGCTTATTACAAAAATTCGAATGTAAGCTTCATCTAAACATCAAATATGTTTGTACACCCGGTATCGCTCACACATACTTGTAACAAATCTAAAGGTCGAGTTTTCTTGGAGTCTAGGGCTGGCTAACTTGATATTTTCATTCAGAGTACAAATTCATCACAATGGGAGTAAGTTGACATAAAAAATAGTGGTAGTCGATTTAGAAACAAGTCCGATTTCAAGAGTATTATTGATTCTTTTTAGGGTACCATAATGAGAGTAGACTCTACCCGCAGTAGTACTTTACATCTGGTTGGAATGCGATTTAATCTGTAACAAGTTAACTCTGATAATAATTTCAATTAGATCGTAGGTTGACCATAACGTAACATCCGATTTAAAATTGCGACACATGTGCAGTTGGTTAGTTCAAATTTAAAATATTCCACGAATTGGTAAATTTCGTATATATGTATATAACCGAACTTGAAAACGCTATCTATCTGCCGACCAGATCGCGTTCGAAACATCCAAATACAAAGTAACATTTCGAAAGCAAAAAGCTCGATCACTGACAAAAGAATCACAATAAACATACAATTATAATTATAATCATAATCATAATAAATATATATGTATATGTATATATATAAATATCTTTTTATAAGTACTACATTTCGGTTTTAAAGACGACGGAATGCCTGATGGACAGTGCAGTAAATTATTGGACAGATTCATGTGGTGCGTATTGAAAACCAATGTTACGACGGCGGCCCAGAGGCGACCGTAACGCTCGGAAAAAGGTGGAATGTGATAAGTTTGAAAGACACAATTTTTTTACATGATAAGTGTATAATTTGCTAATATATGTACAGGTAAAGCCGCTCAATTCCGATGAGTTTAACGATAATCAGATAATCCATGGATTTTACAGGAATTGAAATTTAGATTGAACTTAGAAACCAGGGGCCAGTTTTACAGACTTGTATTACTTTTAACCCGGGGGCCAACTTAACAAATTTTTAATTTAGTTAGCCCCCGGCTTAAAGGTAATACCCGCCCAGAAAATCTGTGGAACTAATCAGTTAGCCTGTTGTATTACATACAGTGGATATCATTGAATAAATGAATTACGATTTCTTATTGGCTAAAGACGATATGAATTTCTGTTCACTATGCATTTCCCACAATGACTTCAAAGTAACAATTCTCATAAATCTGACATGAAGCATGGACGAATGGACCTTGATTTCTCATTAAACCTCTGCAGAGTGATACGGATTAAACAGCTTTACTGTGTGATAAATATAAAGATAAACACGAATGGAATGTTAATTTAAATTCGGATATTAAAAATACGGATTCCATTCCGCATTTTTGCATCCCACGCGTTTTACACATACGTGAATTACTTATAGACGCGTGCATATCCCTCCAATCGCAGAATTATTCGATTTCTACATAAATTAGTGCATCAAATTCAACAACAAATTTGTGCAAATCGCTCTTTTCCGAGACATACAAAGAGCCAAGCTAGCGATGGTATTCAATCAACTATTTTATAACCCCAGGGGCATGTTGCGCGGTTAGACCAGTCAAAGACCATTATTCTTAGTTCTATAGCCGATCTAACAACTTAAGACTAGTCTTAAGACCCAGTAGCTGGTTCCAAAGTCATGGCTCAGCCTTAAGACCAATCTACAACCGTCATTCTTAGTTCTATAGCCAACCTAACGGCTTAGGACTAGTCTTAAGATTCAGGGACTGGTGCCGATGTCATGGCTTAGACTTAAGACCAGTCTAAGACAGACCTTCTCGGTTCTATAGCCCATCTAACAACTTTAAAGAACAGTCTTAAGATTTAAGATCACTCGACTATGGAACCGGCCCCGGGATTTAGGACTTAGGTCACTACTACGCAAATCAGTCCCAATTACTAATTCATAAAATTATTTTACATTTACATTATCAACGTCCAAGAATTCTTAGTCACCAATTTCATTCATTTCCATGTGAAAACGTGTAGTGCTGCTCTTTCAAAAACAAAATTTGGACAACAGAATATAGAACCGCAGATGCACTAGCCGAATTTCATCACTGGATACAGGCTGGTATGTCCGACGTCCTGACGCTAAATCGGCACTCCCCTGAATTGAACTTGTTCTATACGTACAGTCAAGCATTCATTCCATTTTAACGCAATCAGATAAATACCAAAAACCAGACGTCGAGAAAGAGTATCTCATATGCATGTATTTATCCATTTGATATTCAGCACAGACCCAAATGAATTCCAGCGAAATTCGGCTAGTACGTCCAAGGCTGAAGACTTCCCGTTCATAGAAGTATTTCGTGCATGGTATAGCATTGTATATTTGGTATGCGCCATGTTCCTCCTGTAGGGCCACGTTTCTTTTATGTTCACGAAGCCAACAGAGTACAGAGCTACAATTTTCCAATACAGTAAACTATGGTTATACCACTTCATCGCATATACTAGGTGTAAGAATTCCATAGATATCTTACCTGGCCAAAAAAGAACAAACAGTACGGCAATATAGCCATAGTTTATGATTCAGTAGTGAACTCGCAATTCATTTCATTTCAAGACGGTTAAAGATGGTTTTAGATAGATTTCCCCCGATTTGGCAAGGTATATATATTATGGAACAGTGGACCTTGCGTCATTATTATCACATAATTATCGAATGGCCATTTTTCAATCATCGTTACTTTCTCTATTAACATCATAACTATCATTATTCAAGAACGTCCGATTCTTCATTCAGACGGAGGACGAGCGCGAGCGAAACGACAACTGAGAGCTGCGTGTTAAAACTGTTCGTTGAATTCGATCGCTTCGTCTTGAGCGGCTAGTCGGCCGCTTTTCGCATCGCCGATAGCGCCCCAGATGTCGAACACGATCTCGTCGGAGAAGCCGAACTCCGAGAAGTTGTTGTCCACCTCCAACGCGAATTGACTCGGATTATCCTTCGACTTGCCGATTTCCCATATACTTTGAGCTGAAATTAACAACAAGATCAGGTAACGATTTTTCGCAGTGGCCGAGCGGTTTAAACCATCACAGTATTCCGCGTAGTTCTACACTTCTTACATAAAAATCAGTTCATTTTCAATGCTTTTACACGTTTTGTTCACATCGCCAACAATCAGGAATTCTATCATTCCGATTGCCAGACTGCGAAATTGAAACAAGTGCATAAGAAGCAGGATCAGCTATGATAATGGCTGGCAGTGGCAATGATGGAAGGACCGGAACTAGGTGATGTCTCGTAGTCATCAGCGAACATGTTACCCTATAGCAGAATCTTAACCAAGAACTCGAACAGGTTCAGATCATAGTGGTGGCAGTGCTTCTCAGTCGATGGCTCTTCTAGAGTTTCTCAAAACTAGAAGCTTGCTAGCAAATAGTCCAGATTTGCAATTAAGCCAAAATAAACTTAGGCTGCTGCATTATATCTAAGGCCTCGACTATGCAACCAGTCTCTGCTTTTGCATTGCATCCCACTACAGCATTACAATCCAGATTCAGTTTTAATTCATTAATTCCGTCAAATTATTCCTTGCTATGAATATCATAAGAAACGATATCACACTCAGAAGTTACTTACCTAAAACACCGTCTGCAACACCCAGGTAGTTCTCTATCAGTTCATCAATCTTCTTAATTGCTGATTGTTCAGCTTTGTCAAACTATAAAAAAATATTTATATACCATGAAACATTTGATAAAGGAATAAAATATGCAGATGAAACATCAAAACCCATACAGAAAAGATAGCTGTCTCCATAAATTCCCCATATAGAATGATCAAATTCCCAAGTGAATTGTAGAAATGCAGTGAAGAAGATTTGTATGAAATCTAATATGAAAACAGAAGCTCATTTCAAATGGTTTAGACATCCTCATGGTAATTGATAAGAGGCACTATAGCTAAGTGGCTTGAGCCATTGGTAACTAGTGTTCATGGACTTGAATCCTGATGGCTGAAGTTGCTCTCACTCTGCCATCAAGTGGGGAAAAAGCTAGTGCTAATGCCCAGAGTGGTATTCCGATGTATTGACTTTATTAACAACGCCAAACCAACTTTCTGGTGCCCGGCATTTTTCATAACTCTAATTTCTGGCTGTACACAGTCTAGAAATATTTAAGACTCATTCAGCGTTTCAATTGATATTAATTTGTATTATGTTACAGAATACTGTTACATCCATAAACAAACCTTCAATGATTAGTTTACATATGAGGTTTAGGCCGAAAAGTCCAAAAATAACCCCATAAGTTGGCAATTTGAAATGTTTACTAATTATGGTGAATGTATGCGTGGAACGCAATGACCTTGAAAATCCTTAGGGCGAACTCTTTTATCAGATCGGAGAATCCGTTTGCCTCCAATCGTACTCTTTTATTGGTCACGTGACTTTTTGGAGTCTCCGAAACCTCCTTTCTGTCGAGGTGGTGTGATTCAGATTTTGTGTGGAGCCAACCGGAGATTTCGGACGGAGACTTCGGAGGTCATAAAAGAGTACGCCCTTACAATCATTAGACAATGTCATGGACTACAACTTTGCTATCGATTGTGATTACAAAAACATGCATATGTAGGCACCAATACAAATTGAAATATTTGATACATTTCAATTAATATCTAAATTTCCCCAGTGGTTTGAACAATACACTGCGAAGCCCCAATTCCATGCGAGATGAGTCCTACGGTTATGACAGTGCTAACTATTACTGAATATCAAGACTTTTATTATGCTCGATATTTACTTTGGCATTCTCTAGATACGAGAACTGATGAAACTAAGATGTCCACACTGTCTGTGTAACAATTGACTGGGAATGCGAAAACCTGCTTGATATGTTAAAGACCTCTTCCCAAAATACCCATCTCTTATTTCGAGATTCTACCAAAGAAAAGTGCCAAGATATAAAATGAATTTTCCTGTTCCACGAGGGCTAGCCATCTGATTGGCTCTAGAGTGATCAGACAATTTCGCATCTTCAAAATTTCCAATCAAAACTTCATTTTCAATCAAAAATCATTTTGCCAAAACAAAATTGACTAAAGGCCAGCCATATAGATACCAATCGGCCCAGCATTCAGGCAGCAGACACATCTAGGGCAGATACATACATAAACCAAATATCATACATCAAAGCATAATGAAAAGTCTCCAAAAATACCAGATTCTGCCAAGCGACTGATGGATAACAACAAGTGAACGTAATGGCCTGCTGGGGCTCCGCACAGTCCCTAAAAAGGAGGGTGATTCCTGAATATGACTATTAGGTTATAGTCGAAACGTTGGATCAATAAATTTATAGCTGAAAGGAAACTTTTCAGACTTTATCTTTCGTTATATTAGTATGGGATTCTCTATACATCGTCACAACATAGACATTGCGTTTCATCAATTGGTTAGGAGGGTGACTTTGGAGCAACAATCATGGTCCATAGCAGCAGAAACATCCTCTAGTGTCAGCGAATAATCGATACGTACCTCATTTTCCATACTTGCGCTACCATTTGCTCTCAGACGAATAGTGGCCTTTCCGGTTCCTAGATTCGGGGCACCTCTACGCTTTGAAGAAGGCGGCCCGATATATGCTGTTCAAAAGTAAAGAAGTCACGATCATTACAATCTATCACGAATGCATACTTAATTTTTCAAAGCGCAGCGGTCTCTCCACCCTCCCTCGGCAGGGATTTGAACCTGATGGCATCGTTCAACTAAGCCACAGTACGAAACCCTGCCACACTAGACCGAGTGCCTGGGTACAGGCGAAGGTTTACCGCACGAAAACTTGCAACACCAATCAGATTGCTAATTGCATAATCTGCTTCAGCAATTATGCTAATTGCATAATTGCTGAAGCAAATTTTTTACCTACCAGAGCAATAAATGGGAAAACCCAGGTTAAAATAAATCTGATTGGCGAATAATGACATTTCTAAGCTGTAGCTGCGCACTCGTGTGGCAGGGTTTCATACCGTGGCAGTCTTGATGCCATGTTTGAATCCCTGCCGGGGGAGACAGTGGTCTCTTGCCAATAAAGCACTGCCAATGATGTTCTCTCATAGAACTAGACCTCCAAAAATCGGAGTAATCAACTCAGTAATCATCGACTTTGTTTTATCCGATTGCCAAGACTTGGATATCCACGGAGCCATCCCTGACAGCTAAGTGCACGCAGAGGCTAGGTGAACGGTTGGTTGGTAGGTTTTTACGAACACACCAGATAAGTATACATTTTGAAAAAATCAATGAATCAAATGAATAAGAAAATCATCCCTATTTTCACAAAAAAAAGAAGAAATTAACCAGTGGATAACTGACATTGTGAAAATTAAAAATGTATGGTGACCGCAGTATTTATGCGATGGTTAACACTTTCAGTACATCTACAACGCAGTGCGGAGTATAAATCAGTGATGGACTTTGCTAGTACACTGCATTGTTTTATCTCTAATGAAAGATGGCAGCACCTACAGCAGTCAAACGTACCGAAATAGTAGTAACTAACGATACACTGCACCAAAATGTAGATGCACTAGATTGGCGTGCCTCGTATTCAACTCACTGGACAGGAATTTCTAAAAATTTTCAAAAACACTTACACAGTGAATTTTTCATCGGCTCGACGAGTCGAATAGTGAATGTTTCGCCCTTTTTGATATCCTTTAACATTTTCGCCACCGTGTAATGCCGGCAATTATTCACCTCTTTGTTGTTTATTTTTTCGATGTGATCGCCCTCGCAGATCAGATCGATCTTGTCCATAATACTGCCGGGCTTGATGCGTTTGATGAACGCGTACCCGTCGCCGTTGTCCGTGATCGTCAGGCCAAGCGCGTCCTCGGCCTTCGACACTTCGATCTCCTTCGCTTGTCCTTTCACATGCGCGAATATGAAATCGTCCAATGCAATCTGACCGCCGAGCAACTTATTCATATCCACTTTGTGTGTGTTTAACGTGCAAAACAATATCTGCAATGAACGAGAGAGAAATGTATGTTAATTAATATAGCCACAAGGCAGCTCGATAACAGTTCTTACAGGGTGGCCACTTTTATTTGACTTGCTTTCCCCTGATACGTTAATCGTTTTCCATGACTAATTGATCTACTAAGAATGCAATCAATTAAGACAATCAATCAATTGGAAATCTTTTTCACACACCATCTAGCAAGAAATCTCCCTGTGACTTTACCCTGATTTTTAGCTTTTTCACAAAATGCCTCGACTTTTTTAAACAAAAGATTATTCCCTGACTTTTCCTTGAATTCAAGGTAAGAAGCCACTCTGAGGCAACAAAATGGTTGAATGCGTTCATTAGATTTTGAGATGTCGATCTTTCTATAGGTGGCATATCCATGGCTTAAAATACCAATATGCAGAGGTTTATTCATGTTTGCAAGCAGATTAATCTTCATTGACATTCCGCGGTTCTTGGATTTCACAAAATGTGTGCCCGAAGGCATCATCAAGATTTCGTAACATTTTCTGTACTCCCCAGTCCCCCACAGTCGACCTCGGATGTTTGGTGCTCGCTAGAAAGCAGCTGTTTTTCAATAGTATTTTTTTGACGCCTTATAAAACGTTACCATTATGAAACCTAAACAATGTTAACCATTCAGCGTCATTTTACAAACGACAGCCGTAAATCGATGTGCAAAACGTCACAGGTCTATGTGTACACAAATAAGCTATCTGGCAAAATATTATTGACATAGATGTAGAATGGCTTCCTGTGATTATATAATGACCTATATTTGAACATCGAAATGTTATATTGCATTGAATATCATTAGAAGACGTATTGTAATAGTAAAGGATGTATGATTATATCAGAAGCGGCAGGCATAAATAGAAATGATAAGTAAATCGGATTATTCGGTTAAATGGCGGATATATACACGATTTGGAAGTCTGATATAAAAGTCAGACCCTGACGTGGGCATGCCGGTGGAATGACGAAGCTATCTACGATGTGTGTAGGGCCGGCGTGAATTTTATCAGCGGCTACGAGCGGTCAATATGAAAATGTGTAAACATATAATTTCAATATTCAAACGTTTCAGAAAATATGTTTGATATAAGGAGTATGCAGGTTTCGTGAGATTAGAAATTTATAATAGCATAGCTATCATATACGGCTCCGCGTCCTCTGATGGCATGTGTATTAGGTGACAATTCAATTCAATTCTTTATTGATCCTTATTACATTGAAATTTCGGGATAAAATTCCCAAATTCAATAAATACAAATTTTAAAATAAATTAATACACCATTCATATACGGCTCCGCGTCCTCTGATGGCATGTGTATTAGGTGACAATTCAATTCAATTCTTTATTGATCCTTATTACATTGAAATTTCGGGATAAAATTCCCAAATTCAATAAATACAAATTTTAAAATAAATTAATACAACATTCATGACACACGGGTAATTCATACAACATAAGCATGTTATTTTAAATGACAATGTCTACTTCAACCCACCCAGACTCAAGACTCTAGGATATCGAGTGACAGCCAAACCCCGGTGGCCAGGGCCGGCTGGCTAGGCCACACGATATGCTCGAAGTCATGATGAAGCAGACATCAGAAGAGCTCGTTCTTCAACCACGGAGGCAATGAATTTGCAGACCAGCTTAGAGGCATAAGTAAATGAAGTCGGTCGCAAGTTCGCGATCAATTATTGAGAATTTTCAATAAAAAATTTAAACCACTACTAGAGTCGAAGACCCGCTGTATCATCTACCCAATCGCCAAATCTCATCATTCCCCAAATTTCTTAAAACTTCGATTTCAAATTTGCAATTCCACATTAGCTTAGCCCAGAAATTATACATTTTTTTCGCAGGCGTCAAATAATTTTCTAAAATTAATTTTCTTGTTGGAAACGTCTGACCAATCAAAAAACGTGGTAGCAGTGTTCTCAATATGAGCCAGGTCCCAGGTCCCAGACCCGTCTGTCGTTTGTAAAGGACCCGCCTGTTTTTTCAAACCAGCTTTCATTTCCGGGACTGTGACATATTATGGGACCCTCCTGTTTTTCAAAGGGACCTGGCTTGCTAATTTCTTATTGAAAACACTGGGTAGTCGCTTGGTTTGACGCTTACTTTACCATGTTTTCACCCACGTTAGCCAGGAACTTAGTAACAGTTGTACACCGAATGTACACAACAGGAGAGTATGCTTACTTAATGCTGAATCACATGTGAATGCAACTCGCTCTGCAAACGAAGCATTCTGGCAAATTCGGCACCGCATAAGCTGCAATCACACACAGACAATTAGGCCCGCGCCAAATTGCCCCGGATAGGGCAAAGTCAACTTTGGCCCGTGCCTAATCAGAGAGCACCTTCACACGTAAACCAAGCACTCACTTGATACTAAACAATGTTTAAGTGAAGTGAGCCACTTACGGAACCAGTTGCAATTCACACGCAATAATTTTGACCTGTGACAAAGATTTGATCGGGCCTGCCTGGTCCGATGTTTTGGTCCAGCCGAACAGGCATGCGCCCAATTATGGCACGCATGTGAACAGTTGTTCCATGCCAAAAATGCTCGGATGTCTGGTTTCGAAGTTTTGGTCCAGCTAAACAGGCACGGGCCCAATGGGACACATGCGAATAGTTGTTCAGGGCCAAAATCGATCTCCTGCGAACGTGGCTATTAGTATGGTACATCCTAAGCCTGGAATCTTGCGCAAATGCCGCTACAGAAAACGGATGAATGATGCGATAGCAGCAAGTTCATGCACCAAGCCATTGCCCAACAAATCAATTTGTGATTCGACTGTAAACACTTATATTATCGATATTGGCTATTTGGTTGAACGATGACTTGAAAATCTATACTAAGAGAGCGAAGTCTAAACATAACCTCATAGTCTGATAACGCTTAGTAATGCATAGATAATGCATAGGCTATGTAATTGCCATATAGGCCTATTGAAGAACGCAGAAAGCATGAGGGAAAAAGCAAAGTTTACAAAAAAGATATTCATTGTATGGCCTCAATAAATTCTTTAAAGTTTGAATCATCTTAGTACTGGGCTTCGAACCGTACACTTAGGTAAATTAAGACAATTGGAAAACTGGGGCTGGGGATCGAGTTCAGAATTTCATTATTTGTACCTGGACCACGTAGAGTAGGACTACCTTATGGACCATGACTTCAAGTGTTCCCGGAGCAATTCTGTTTTGGTTATTAGTTTCTTAGGCAGTTCATGAGTATGAAGTAGTGAATGACGGGGAAGGTTGAAATTACCTTCAGGACTGAGCACCACTTATAGAAAAGCCTTAAGATTCTCTACTGACTATGTGTTAAGATTTCTATTTTTGAAGGCGGAGAGGTGGTAACTATTAAGACCGAATATGATCTCGTCAGATGCCCATCTAGTCAATTTGGCAGAATCGATAAACTTGAGAGCTGAGCTCCATCTCAGCTAGAGGCCTATTGAATTTGAGACCGAAATGAACATGTTCATTTTGAATTACGAGAACTTTTGTTCATATTTACTTGTATGGTTGCATAAAAACTGCCAAGACATGTGTTATCGAGAATTTAGGAAAAATAACGATTTGTCCATCCTTTTGATGCACAGGGTGACAAACATTGTCACTTTCTGCAATGACATGTTATCTACATACGCGTCATGAATAGTGTATCGGCTTTATCACACCTCTAGCCAATTGAAAAACCACTGCCAGCTGACCTACTCCGTAATACTACAGAATTGACAATTCAGATATATAAGCTGAGAGCAAGAAAACGGGTAGAGTCAAGATCACGGGTCTGGAATTAATCAAAACTTTCTACTATGTGGAAATGCGCCTTAAAAATCTATTCCTGCATATAGCCTGCATCATAAAGGATCAGAAAAAGCACTTCTCTGTAGTAGACGTGGGGGAATTGGGGGTTTGGCGTGCTATAGAAACTGTAGCCTGTGATGGAGTGACTGTCACCACAGAGAGTTGACCAGTTCCGAAGGAGCAAAGTCGACGAGCATGTTGTATTTTGTGAATCTAAACAGCATCTAACTTTATTATGTACAGTGTAGGTTACAGTATAGTACACATGGCGCGAAACAGCAACCAATCATTTAAGAGGAACATCAACAAATCATATAAGAGAACCAACACATGTCGTTCTCGACATAGCCAGGGTTTGTTTGGCAGGAGCTTTAGCCGTAGGCAATCCTGAACCCTAGATAGCGAGAACGGCGGGAGGGGGGGGTTGGGGCTAATGGCTACAGCAATGAAACCCAAGGAGTGCGAAGCCATGTTTCAGATTATTTTTTTAACAATCGAACTGATCACACTGTGCCTTGTACACAACTGATTTTGATTACGTATCTACAGAAACTCAATTTGAAGAATATTCACATACGAACTGGGTCAACTTCGGTTATCAGAGTTAGTCAAATACAGTCGAAATAAATGAAACCGAAAATCAGTTGGTCAGAACTATACAGAGTTAGTTATAAGTGGCAAAACCCTGAAAATGGTGAAACCCCCAAAGAAACAAAGGCCGATGGCTGCTCATGCCAGAGCAAGAGTGTCTCATTCGATTGCGTCAAAAGTTGGAAATTCGAAAAACCAGAAATCCATTTCAAATCAGAAAACTTATTATCTCTAGACTATGGTCCGAAAATAGCCGACCATGATTGAGCATGCCACAGTTGCTGTAGTTCGATGCTAGGTTCAAGATGGTCAACATTTGTGAAATGCATTATGAACGAACTATCATTATAATCATACAGTGCTTTCGGTTATCAGTTCCGACCACTAGTCGACTAGCTACGAAAACCGAAGTTCGCCCGGGACTTTAAAAACATGGCCGAAAAAGTTTTATATGGATGAACTCCATTAAAGACTAACGTTCACCAATAAATGCTAATAGGCCTAAATGGTATCAACAAGGCCAGTAAAAATGCATTTATTCGGAAGAGGCTGAAATACAAATCCTCATACATTTCAAATCAAACGACCATAAAGATAGCGGGTGGGGCGAGAGGGGCGAAGGGCAGGGTGGACGACGCCCGCAAAACGTTCTAATTAGGCAATCGCGATAATTAACGCGAAATCGACGTATCCGTCTGTACTCGGTGCATGCGTCGGTGCCGTACATCACCGCGGCAACATAAACTAGAGCGGTGTATCGAGGAGCTGTGCCACCACCGCGACGCGTGGCTTATTATAGGTGATGATGCGCGGTGTATCAGATCAAACCTTCAGGTACGACTACGGCTCTGCGCGGTGTCGATATAGACTAGTCAGGGTGTGGTCAGAAATCGAGGATGAATTGAGTCGCGCGCGTGTATGAGAGAGACGAAGAATATGATTAACATTCGTATATTCACGTCTTGTACAGGTGTTTTCGAAAGCCGCTTTGATTACACGATGGCCGCACGGACTCATAATCAGTCAGTAGTGGTCAACAAGATTATGGCTTGTATAAACATTTTCCGAACAACACCCTCTATGTGACTACATTATAACAATGATCCCCCCATAATAATCGGCCCATATCATGAAACTCAGCTTTATCTAATAGGGGCTGATCCTTGCCTACATTTGAAGGTCTTGTGACACATTCAATGGCATTTTTTCATAACTGAAAAGGCATATTAGTTATCAAGGGGTCGAACTTGAAAATTTGTAGATGGGTTAGATATACGTGAGAAATACAACAATTCATCAGTACGCCTGATGATGGCTAGTAGGTGAAACGTTGCTCATACTCATCTGCATTGTACAGCATTTTCAAAAGCGAAAATCTTTTCCTTATCCTATCGATTTCTAAAGCGAAGTTTAAATAAGAATCCGTGTGCAGAAGGACATTGAGTTAGTTTGTAAAAAAGAAAAACTCGCAGCAGTATCTGAGAATATCGTAAGAGACCCACAAGACTGCGTGTGGCCACGCCTGTCTAAATGAAATACATGTATCTCCTGACGAACTGAACGTTCTAATTTAGCCTAACACTATCTATGACTGACACTAGCTCTAAGCAGGCTTACAAGACTTCAGTAAGACCCTCGAAATTTTGAGTGTCCATTGAACTGAAGGGTTTTTTTTCAAAAAGGGCAAAATATTATTTTGTTGAAAAAGAAATAAAACATAAAAGGGCATTTTTTTATAAAAATGCACAATTTTGTTAGAAATCCCGCAGGCCTAATGGGTCAAAACGGCACTGCTTCTTTTCTCATTAATTACTCTTTAAAAATATTTGGCAACACCCTCAGATCTTGCTCCAGGATAAACCGCAGGCCTTAACGACAGGTGGATAGTACGAAGAAAGGTCTACCAGCTCACAGATAGGACTGACGGAGGAACCATTCCCAAAGCACCTACGTCTAGAACCTTGAATCGCTCCAACAATATATAGTCACTGCTTTTTATTGCTATATTTCGATCTAAATTTAACCGATCAATAAACATCCGCACACGTCAAACTTATGACGGTAGCGCCGAGACACATGTATCTAATACACAAGCATCTTGATGTGTTGTATATGAGTGTCATCTATTCCAAAATGAATTGTTGATTGTACGAGGGGCTGCATTCAGTTGGATTAAGGTACGGTTTTGACAGGCAAAACAGCATCAAGAAACCAAACACGAAGTTTCCATGCCACGGAAAATCTGAGTTGATGCTAAAACTCGCGGCCACTGTTCTCCGTGTTTATGGAATGATTTTCAGAAATTCAGACCCTATTTGTTGGATAGCTTCACATGATTGAGGGCAATTGAAACCAACAATCTGTTTACTTTGTCAATACAACTCTTTTTTACAACGTGATTTGAAGAACATAGGCTATCTCCACAGTCTGAAGAATATTCAGAAAGGACCATGGGGGTGAAGCTGAATGAGATGGTGAAGCTATTATTAGGCTTATGAAACATTGTTATTCTAGCTGAATCAACAAATCGAATTAGGTAGAAACTATTACGAATTTTCGTAATAATCAATATGAATACTTAATTTCAATGACAAAGGCTTCGTGGTTTTGATCAGCATTGTTACCATGGTAGTTAGCTAAAAGGCCCATTTTATAAACCAGCTTCTGCTGAATTGATGAAAACTGACACGTAAGGCCGATTCATGAAATTACACTCGATTTCGCACATGGTATGAATGAACCCCTGCCACAGAAGACAGTGCTCAATATGATTGATTCTCGGATATCTACTCATCGGATGAAACGACCTCGTGTCACAGAAGACTGGACCGGCAGTGGCAGCAAGGATTGATGAACCCTAGATAGTTCGCACACCACATTTTGCACATGGTTTTCTTCACGCTTTTTCACATTAAAATACCAATTCTACCGATTTTTCACGTTAACACATATTTTCCAAATGGTACAGTAACATAGGCGGTTAACTGATGTCGACAAACGGGACCATTATACTTTACAGTAACTGTCTGGGCTCAGGAAAAGGAGAAATCCTCATTAACCCATTAGCACTCGAACCACCTGAATCTGCCACCCATTACTCTAAAATCACCCGAATCCACTCCCTGGCTCTTTTCTTCGTCTACACGAGAACAGTTGCGGTGGGAGTTGCACCCATCAGCTTTGGATGAACTACATAATTTTGTACAGAAATAACCATCGTCCTATATGAAATTCCCAAGTATTTGTTAGGCTCTATGAAAATGACAGAACCGCATGCCAAATTCTATCCAAACCCGCAAGTGAAAGAACCCGGATATTTTTCTAAGATTTTGAGTAAAGAATCAGTGAAAGACACAAACTAACACAGGAACAAGTTTGCCTACAGCGTGAATTTCCTAAATTTCCGATTGCCAATTCCCATTCTCAAAATTCAAGGAGTTTTCTAGGACTTTTGGACACTTCACTCAAATCAAAGGGTAGGCCTATTCGACAAGGACCTTGAAAAATATTCTTTTAGATTGGGGTTTACAAGGAATCAAGGACCTGTAGGGACCCTGGAGTTTACTACAGAATAACAAACTTGTAATAGGCCTACATAGAAATCAACTGGCAATGAGCTATTAGTATTAGGCTACGTATGATAATGAGGATTTTTCGTGTGAATTTCCTGAGACGCAAATTCCTGAATGCCAATCAGGTTTAACACTATTTCACATTTATTTAAGTTAGGCTTATAGGTGGGCTGAGAGTAATATCTGGATCAATGGACGAAATTGGACTCATCTGGAGACAATGGATTGTAAAAGTAGTCTATAAGAGTCAATGGAATCAGACTTTCATGGTCCAGATTAGGCTTCATTGAAAGTGAAAGAAGACTGATCCGGACAAGAGGGTTTCTACTTGCAGTCATATCAACAGTCTATGGAAACAGGCTTAAAGAGTACGGCAGTTCATACCAAAAGTTCTACCACTTTTACTGCATGGAATGGATGAATACATGATTGATAATGAATAGGCTATTATTAGGCCAACTACACCATTTATATTTGTCAATGAATCAAATTAAAGAAATACATATTTTTCCAAGAAACAAACAAGGAAGTAAACCTGTTCATCGGCATGGAGTATGCTTACCATTTTCACATCGATTCCGTAACATTCAGAAATCTTCAAATAGAGTTCTTTAACATTTGTGAATCCGCTAATAATACCGGTCGGACTGCCCTGCGCCAATTGGCAGTGGAACTGGAATTTTGGCCTTGCCTTGTTCATGTCGCCTTCTGCTGCTGCTCCTGTCGCGGCTGCTGATGATGCAGACCCATTAGCGTGTTGCTGTTGTTGTTGCTGGTGATTTTGGGGTGTGGTGCCATATTCGCCGTCCATCATAGACGGCGGTTGTTCCTGAAGCGGCGAATCTTTCTTCTTGCCCTTCCTCTTTCCGAATAACGACATTCTTAACAAACTACTCGACCACGAGAGGTTCCTAAGTCGGTAAATTCTATCGAAATCGCGCCAGAAAACGATTTTATTTGTCAAAATCGCAAAAGGTTGAAAGCCTGTTTTGGTCGATGGCTAGTGACGTCATCAAGATCGCCTTTTTGTTACTCCCACAGCTAAACAACTCACTTTTAACGGTTAACCGCTGAATTTGAATTTTCTGTCAAGTGTATTCTTGCTGGCTGTTGATTAAAAGATTGTGAATCATGTTTTCCGAACGTGTTAAGCTTGTCTCCGGACCAGTTGGTGGGAATATTGGTTTGAAAAAAGAGGTAGATTGCAAGATTATAAAAAACTCACTGGGTAACACTGGTGAACGCCGCGAGGATCGTAGGGTAACTCCACGTAATTTCGGAAGGTATTTTCGGATGCGCTGTTTTGACGGATGATTTTCGACATGAACAAATGCCGTTGGAAGGTGGATATTTTTACAGCCTGATATTTCTGCTTCCAAATATTACTCCAGAATCGATTTGAAATATATCCATTAAAATAACTTACCAGTATGAGACATTTATAGAGACAACATAATTTCGGAAGCCCGGGTTACGTAATTTCGGAAATAGTCAACATAAATTCGGAAATGCATATATTCGTTATTTTTGTGTATGCGTTCTATGAAACTAGGCTAGAACGTATTTGGGTTATACTAATTGCTTCTACAGGGGTGGCAGCATTTAGTAACAGCTGGTTAGATCAGAAACATCTAGGGACAAGACACCATTTGGGTTCGAATCCCATAAATATTTTTTTTATCCGAGTGGAATTTCCAGCAATTGTATGAATTTCTACAGCCTACTAGATGGTGGATATGGTAATCCCAATTCACCAAGATAAAAGGAAGACCGTTAGAAATGCAGCAACCGTCGAGAAGGTACATGTAATAAACTGATTAACTAACATGTAATGTAGGCCTAAAAGGCGTAACAGAAAGTAATAAATTTTTATTGCACTATTTATAAACATTTTTAAGACTAGATGAGTAACAAAAAGAGTAACAAAAAACAAACATACATAGGCCTACATATATACACATACATACATACATAAATACATACACACATACATAAATACTTGGTAAATACATACATACATACACACATACATAAATATATACATAAATACTTGGTAACTACATACACGCATACATAAATACATACACACATACATAAATACATACACACATACATAGATACACGCACACGCACACACGTATATACAATACAATAGCAATACAACTTTAAGGCCTCTCTACGTAACAAAACGTAGTAAGCCTATTACATGCAAGCGAACAAATCGCAAGTCTTTGAAAATTCATCAACTTGAAATGCCATCTGCATCCTCGTATTTACCACCTCAGGCGGTTTCAAGTTGTTCAGTACATTCTCAACGGGATGCTCTTCGATAATATCCACATCGGGCCAAACGAATAAATTTTTCTTGCAGTGTTGTTCAAGAAACTGAACGGATATTACTTCTCCGAAGTCCAATATCTCTAGAATCTGCAAGCAGTTAAACATAACAATCACAGGAGAATTGTATTTTTCCTTTCAGATAAAATAATTCAGCCGATTAATACATACCACTCCAAAGTATAAGTGCTTCCTGCGCTTCTCACCTTCCTGATAAAGGGCAATATATGAACCTTCACTACAAAGTAAGTACCCCGGTACAAATAAATTATTCATCACTAGTGACTAGATATTTATATTTTATATTTAGAAGCGCAGCAAGTTATTTACCTTATGTTGATTTCGTAAACCATGTTGACACCACTTGTCTCAGGCACAGGATCCTGAAATTCAGAATTACACATTATAGCCATTCTCAATATGAAATTTTAATTAAACGGTTTAATTTTTGTTCAATAAACTTATATATAATTTTAGCCTACCGGTTACCGGGTACCTCAGTTACTCATATTACAAATAAACTGACGAAAGTGAACACATATAACATATTTTTTTACTCACATGAACTACGGCTAATTTTTCCTTGTCTGGTCTTGATGGAGCCTGAACAATAAAGGAATACAAAGTATGAATATTATTTTCATTAAATTTGCTCATTTCAAGAGATCTTTTTCAACTTACAGGATTAATGGAGCAAGTTCCATTTTGTGGTCTTGTTGAAGCCTGCAAGAGTTTTTATTAATTATTGAATTAATTTCTTTATGATGTGTGTTTTTCACCGTTTGATATGAATCGTAGAACTGTTCTTAAACTTACCGTTGTCAAACATTTCTTTTTCCTTCTTTCTAGTTTTTCCTTTTCTTTTTGTTCTTTCAACTTCTGTTTTGAAACCGCATTTGCATATGCATCATCCGCAGTTAGAATGAAATAACGCTTATCATCGCGTTTTCTTTTCTTTTCAGTTGGCATCAGTACGGGATAATCCAGCACATCATTGTCGGGATCAGCTAAGTACATCAAAATTAATCAGTAAGTATATGCAATTTGTTTGTAATTATATATTATTTATACTGCATATTTACATGGCGAATAAGTATTATCATTATTTTAAAAATGATCTTAACTCTTACCTGGGGATGAGTTATTTTCGATCGGGAAGCTATCGATAACTTCAGCTGATGATTTAGTTTTCAAAATTTTCCATGCTGAATACAGTGCATCATTAGTCAAGTCACAGCCTTCGGTGTATCGTTCTTCAAATTTTTTCTTCATTTCCGAGGAAATGGCTGATTCCATTGCCTTTAAGGCAATGGAATGACCATCGATAGTTATAGGCAGTGTCTACAAAATAATATGGTCAACCACTGATTGAGAAGATTATAAAACAATTCACAAATTAAAATATCTCATCCATTTGAAATCATCAATAAAATCTGCAATTATCATTTTGAAAAGGATATATTGTGCTTGGACTTGAGAGACTGAAAAAATCAATGATCATGAAAAAGGTTAGAAACTGTAACACACAATGCAACAAACACTCGAACAGGTCATTAGTCCAAAAACAATCTAAACAAATTAAATTAATCATAAAAAAGTTGAAGTGAAATTAAATCACTATTCACACCTCACGAAATGGTTTTTCAACTGTTGTCAATACATTAGATGCAGATTCCTAAGTAAAAAGTAATGTGAAGAAAATTTTTTTTTTTCATCTTTACATTTGATAATATATATGGAACTAGGTTCTCTTAGATATATTTTAGATTTTTGTGCAAGTTTTACGAGAAAAATACCTTCGATAATCCTGAAAATGGATCTTGCATCGTTTCAATTGTAGGATCTGATACCTATAACCCATTATAAAAAAAAACATGTAGGTACAGTTAACCTCAATTAAGGGCAATACGGGTTACTTATTATTCAGTAACTCACCACATCAGCAACTCTTGTGCTTGATGGTAAAAAAGCTTCCTTGGGAATGATCTCGGGATTGAATGGAAAAAGACCACATGCTCGAAAACCATTTATAAGGTTCTCCGGGGTTATACTGAGCCATGTTGGTCTGAAGATCTCAAAGAAACAACTTTTGTTCACTATACGTCCCGGATTTTCGTTATGAAAATTCAAACATAGGCGATTCCATGATGCTTTCAATGTCTTAAAGCATGATCTTCAAAGAAAGTGAAACATTAATTAGTCAGTTGAGGTCTAATTTCATTGGAAGATGTATTCTTTAATAAAATCTGTAAGAAGTGTGTTTACCGATCTAAAGGTTGCAACCAATGTGAGGTATGTTCTGGTAATTCTAACAGTGTTACTCCATTTTCTCTTGCCAGCTCGACCAATTCAAGAAAATTGTGGCTGTTATGTCCATCGGATATCAAAATCTGTGGACGAGCCGCTCCAATAGCAGGTAAAAAATTTTTCTTAAACCAAATCGTTGCAATTCCCTGTTGAAATCATGAATACATGAAATTTGACAATGCTTTTCACTTCAGGAGCCTGATTCAAAATGTGACTGACAACTAATTACCTGTTTCGTCCAACCACTCTCCGATACAGAAACTGTCGTACCTGCCGGTGCGTTCATTGTGTCAACTGAGAGTAATGATGCTGCCGTCTTGCCCTTAAAAATAACGTTAGGGGCCAGCATCTGCCCAGCAGCATTTCCACATGCCATGATCGTAACTGTTTCGCGATTGCCGCTGATTCGAGATTGAACATACTTGCTCCCTTTTCTGTAAATAAGAGTTTTGAAAATAAAATTTTCATCGTTATAACGTTCATTCCTAAATCTGTTGTTTTATGACTGTGGTATTGAGTTTCTGTATCTGGATGATTGCTGATAGTCGGAAATTAAAAATACTTCAACAACTCATTAGAATATTGCTGGGCTTAATAACTTGGGTTTGATAAGGGCTATTTATAGACCAACAGTTGAAGTATTTAAATGATAGGCTAATTTAGTTCAAAGCCTACCGTGCAACAATTTTTCCGGGGACATGAGAAAACTGAACGCCAGTTTCATCGAGATTCCAAATATGCATCGGTTGAGCATTTAGCAATACTTTTGTGGCCGATCTAAAGAACATTCCAACCTTCTTAACATTCATGCACTGATGTCGGATTGCCGCAGTGCCCTCTGGCTTTCGGAGTGCAACAGTGGGGTTTCTAGTTTTAAAGCCAGCCCAGAACTGGTCACTCGGGATAATCTAAAAGTAAAATATATATACCAGTATTAATTATAAGGGATAAACAACAACCTTTTAGTGAAAATCGTTGGCCTACCTGTTTAAATGGTGTCCCCCTTTTTAAGGCGAGATCACCCGCATATTTCAATAGATTTCCCTTTGAAAAACCGTAACCGAGGTCTGCACGGTTTTTCGCGAAATCCGCAAGTTTTGATTCATCTGCCTCAGACAGATTCGTCGGTCGACCTAGTTTCCTTCCTGCAGGAATTTTCCCACTTATTCGGTCATGTAATGTTGATTTTGGTACGCCAAAGTTTTTTGCTGCCGATAATATTGACATCCCATTCTGAACAGCCTCAACAGCTTCACCCATTTGCACTTCTGTCCAACGCCGATACACTTTTGACATACTTAAAAATAAAAAACATTGTAAATATCATGTTGATTATAAAAATAATAATAAAATGAATTCATTTTCTTTTATAAATAAGCCTTAATTATTTTCCTTAGTAAATATCATCACATGTTATTAGTTACAACCTGATCTCAGAATGGCATTTTCATAATTTAGGCCTACTGATAACTGTGTTATGGAGACTAGGTTATAGGCCTAGGCTCTGGGGCTAAAATGATGAATCAATTTGCATTTGTTTTCAGTATGCACTCTTTTGTGACAGTTATCTCAGAAAAAGGCCTGTTTGATGATAGACTACCGAGAAAACACACACAAATACCATCTATACATAAATTCGGAACTTCCGAAATTACGTGAACGAGCCAGAATAACCGGGTATACGATATCCGAAATTATGTGTAGGCGAGCGAGTTTCTAAAAATCGCTGATATTTCATCAATGACCGTATTCCAATAGCGAATGAATGTTTATAAACAAACTTTTTACTTCCTAGAACTTCTTAGTAGTGTTTACATAACAGCTGGCCGCGAAATGCCGTAAAAATGGGGCAATCAATAATGTACTTACATGACCGATTTTTATCTCCTGCTTCGCTGGTTTCGTGTGCCGGGAAGAAATGCGTACTACGTCATCAAAACGGCGCGGATTTCCGTGGAATTCCCAGGAAATACCAACCTACCTCCCCTTTTTCAAATTTAAGCTCGTCCGAATAGGTATTCCCTCTACGCGACTGCTGAGAGGCCGTAGAAGAAAACTTCCGAAATTACGTGGTCTTCCGAAATTACGTGGAGTTACCCTACACGGTGGTGCAGGCGAGGCGTCGCGACCGCGCGGCGGCAGGGCTTTTTAATTTTGGCTTTTGCCAGTTTTGGAGTCTTGTTATTGCCACCACGGCCACGTTACCACCACACTCACATTGTCGCTAGGCCTACTGTACTGCCACTACTTTACTTGCTTGCTACTTACTCGGCTAAATTAATTTGTCTTCATCCACGCTTACTTCCCCCCTCCCCCCCCCCCATGTTAAAAAGTAATTTCTGCCAACCGAACCACCAGTCGCAGTAGCCGTAGGCAGTATACTATAGTGCAGTAGTGGGTACCCAGTGGCATGCCATTGCCATGCCACTGGGTATAGGCCTATGTTGCCCGTACACAGTCACCACCTACTAGGCCTTAAATATTCCAACAACCATTCCAAATCCAGCAACAAAAAATAAACAATAAATTTTAAGGCCTCGAAACAGAAGAATGGTAGTTCCCTGTATTCAGAGTCAATGAAAATGTATTTCTTGTTGCAGATAGATAGCCTAACCAATTTCAGGATAAGTACTTTTCATTCCTTTATTTATATACGTAGCCTAACTGTTTAATCCTGGCCCTGGCCACTGAGGGTGTATGCATTAGGTCTGGTCCCAGTTTCACTGAGCTAGTTAGCCAACAATTAAGCTGAGAAATTTTGTTAAGTGGCAATTCAGGGGCAGATCAGGAGAGTATACAGGGGTGTACACCCCTTAAAACTTTTAAGTCGCAATGAAATTTAAAGGAAAAATTAAAAATATCAACAAGTATTTTTAAAAAGCTTATATTCCAAAACATGTTCTCTGTAGGCCTACTTCCAAAATATAGGTATTATGTTTTCTGATGATCTGGTGCCCTTTTGATTTTTAATTATATATGATACTGATATGTATGCCCTATTTTGGGCTGCACCCCTCCCTGAATCAGTCTGCCTGCAATTAAGAGGATGTTTATAGATAATTTGATTTAGAGGAATCTTTTAATTTAGTGCCTGATGTTAGGCCTTCCACAGCCTGGTAGAGGTGGTTTAGGTGAACAAGTTAGTCTTCACACTGCAGGACTTTTAGGTGAAGGTGAAACTGGCCCTTGTTTATGCATAGGCTACTGTGTGTGCACGCTTATCTTTATGCTTATTCAATTAGAATACCCATGTAGCTACCAAATAAGCACCGCTTCAGAGGATTTTAGAAATTTTCACTTCAATAACACTGTGTTCTATTTTTGGGCACTAGCTACTATTATGCACAATTTTTTCAATCAATTCTATCACATTGATATACATATATGTGTCACTTCTTTTGCATGTAGTAGGGTCTTACAGTAACCAGTGTGCTCTCTCACACCTCCCTGTGATATTGGCCTGAGACTGACAAATAATCTTTTTTGTAGCGTATTGGTCTCGTAGCAGACAGCATTTTAAAGTATGCTGGGCTAGATGGTGTAGGCTTATTTGAATGGACAAGGATCGTGTGCCCCGGAGGAACCATTGAAACATTGATGGAAGGTAATTTCTCGGTTCAGTACTGATTTATATTGTTCATTTTCATTGGGTTACTGATTAGTTGTATATTACAGAATTGAAAAAGGTGAAGATGCTGAATGTGGAACAACTAATCGTCCATGTTGGAACAAATAATATGACGCGTGATGTCCCGCTTGAGATTGTTCTGCGAAGACACGTTGAATTAATTCGATTGTTGCTCTATAAATGTACTGGGACCATCATTGTACCAGCTCTTTTTCCTCGATGTGATGAGTAAGTATCAAGAATAGATTTTTCTTGAAGTACTATATTTATGATCGATGTAATGATTTTTAAATTTCTTTCTTTTTTAAAGTTTCGATGCTGACACAAAAATATTTCATTACAATGAAATGCTGCACCGCGAATGCTTTACACTTGGTGTAAAGTTCGTTGATTTTCACTTCTCAAGAGATCTCCTTTCACCGTAAGTAATCGTTTAATCTTAATAAGCCCAGTAGGTTATGTGCATTTTTTCGCGATTTAAACTAACTTGTTTTTTTCTAAATTTTGTGATCTAGGACTGACTTGTTACACCCCAGCCGTAAGGGAAATCAGTTCATAAATAACAGGATAATGGAACTACTGCTATTGAAAAATGAAGATGAAATGTACGTAGAATTGCATTATTTTATCCAATTACCAGGTATGCAAACTACATAAATTTTATGATTGTACTGGAAATAATGAATGATTCTTAATCAGGTGCCCTCAATACTTTCCATATGAGATTGAAAAGATGCAAAGAAGTAGAGCAGTCCATCGACGAAAGGTAATCATTTAGCATTGATATCCTAGAAAATGAATGATTTGCAATTAGTTTTTATAACTTGAATACGAAACCACTTTATTCAAAATCCTTGCATTGAATTAATGAATCATATTGATAGCTGATAGCAAAAAACAAATTGAAGGATGATCAAGCAAGAGCATGGGATGATTCAACAATAGTGGTAAAGTTGTTTTCCTAAGTGATTTGTACGTGATTTATCTTTATAAAGTTAGATATATTTTAACAGTTTTTTGTATCCTTCAATCCAGTATAGCAGTTTTGACGTTGCGCATCATACAAGGAAACAATTCTGTTGTGAAGATCAAAGAGCCTTTTTCACATTCGACCAGGTACATATCATCTCAAGAACTTATGATTTAATATTAGTTTGGTCACTTTTATTTCACAATTACCTAAAGGCTGTGCATGCACAAATCTGTCTTTTTTTTCCAGTACATGACTAAAATTGATGTGGCTGGTGTTGCTATTTGTTTAAAGCCTCAATTATTTACTCCTTTTTATCAGACTAAGAACGTGAGTAATATGTTTCTCGAAATGAAATTATAGAAATTCATTGGTATTGGTATGATTTATGCTGTAAAGCTTTGTTTTCATATTCAGGGATGCTACAATAGAAGTTGTCACAATACTAAAAGATTTAACAGAAAAAGGAAGTCAGTGGAACATGTAAGTTTGATGCCCTTTCTGCGAGACGCGGGTTCATTTTTGTTATTTTTGCTTAGATGTTGAAGCAAAAACAGATTAATGTGCTCTTCCACATTAGGTTATTCATCCACAGACGGATCCTGCTGACTCGACATGTTTTTGCGGAGTTGAATTCACCAATTGGAAAGATCTTCTAGACCATGTTAGTTTAAACCATACTGAAATGTAAGTACAACATAATTCAATTAATTTAGTACCTACAAATCTAAATGACTTAATGCAAATGACTCAGAGATACCCATGTTTTATGTTAGGCCTATATGGGTAATTTCATACTCTATCTATTCATATGTCTAAAAAAAGTGAGTTGATAATGTGTATTTCAGGCGGACAATGGAGGAAGAAGGAAAGGACGCGGCTTGTGACAATTTCTCGGAAGGAACGATAGAGGAAGCAGAAAAGATGCAGGAAGATAGTTCGAAAGAAAGGATAGAAAGATTAAAGATGCAGGAAGATAGCTGGATGGAAAACAAAAAACAGCTAAGTATCACAGGTGGTGGAGGTATCGAACCAATCATAATTGATGATAGTGATGAGAATGATTCTGATGATGAACATGTATGTAGAAGAAATTTTAGTTACAATCCAACAGAAATGTGCCTCAATGACTATCAGTTTTTGAAAATTCCTCCTGTTATGCCATCAAAGGTCACGTCATTCAGAATTTGTGACATGTCTAATTCATGTCATTTGGCTGATGATGCCCCCACTATGCCCCACAAAAATCAGTTGGAGGACATAAAAGCACAGATGCAGTCAAGGATTGTCCGTGACCCTTCCATTAATATCCATGTGAGACTCGATACAGGCTGCTATTCTATTGATCAGATTAATAGGTTTCTTTTCTTACATTATGCTAAAACCAAACAACAAGATCTTTTTGCCATGAATCTTTGGGTAAATAGTAAGCCTTTAAGCCCCACTGATTCAGTCGATTGGGAACAGATTCAAGCATTTTCAAATATGCTCTTTTCCTTAAAACCCTCTCAACAATTTCCAGTTGGTAATAATAATAGCGTATCTGTATCAGAACTTCAGACGATGACTAATCAAAAATGGTTTGAAGGATCTGTGTTAAATGCTTTTGCATCTATGATAAATGAACAGTACTGTAATATTCATGCATTTATGATGCCACTTACATTTGATGCTAAGAAATATGTTTCAAATTTATATAAAAGATTCGGTCCTAATCCACTCATAAGTTGTGATAAACTAATTTTTTTCCTGCATGTTGGCACCCAAAACGATTTCGTATTTCTAAATTCTTATGGACATGTTGTTGCCAATCATTATGCACTAGCAGTTTTTTACCCAAAAAGTAACAAACTGTGTTATGCTGATACACTAGCATGGGATTGTCCAAGGGAATTTAAAAATCATTTAAGATCTGTTTTGAAAGGTTTGAATTGCCCTGATCCTGTTTATATCCACCTCCATGATCCTCATTTTGTTACTGAAAATTCAGTGCATGTATGTAGTAATAATTGTACTAGTTATTACCCACTCCAATCATGTTCATCTGTCTGTGGCCCTGCTACATTAATTGGTGCTTGCATTGCAACCTATTATGAAAAGGATATTTCAAGTGTATTTTCATCTCCCAATGAATTATCTTATCTTAAGAACATTTCTAACTATTCTGATTTTGTTAGATTGATATTGATTAATTGGCTTATGAAACATCTAATTGATATTACTCAACTCTTCTCAAAGTCATCTCAACCTACTGCTAATAGTACTACTTTCTCTAAGATATCACGATTATCTCGCAGACAGAGACATAAACGATCAACTGAGTCAAATAATACACTAGCTAGTTCTGAATTAAAGATGTCAGACTCTTATATTGCCCCTAAAAAAAGCAAATCAGTCTTAACTACAGCCAAATCTAAATCTACACCAATTTTGAATAATGAATCAACACTTGAATCTACACCAATTTCGAATTATGAATCTGCAGCAATTTTGACTAATGAATCAACACCAATTTCAAATAGTGAATCTGCACCAATTTTGACTAATGAATCAACACCTGAATCAACACCAATTTCGAATAGTGAATCTGCACCAATTTTGACTAATGAATCTACACCAATTTCGAATAGTGAATCTGCACCAATTTTGACTATTAAATCTACACCTGAATCTACACCAATTTCGAATAATGAATCTACACCTGAATCTACATCCTCAATTTTGAATCCTCAATCCTCATTAACTCTAAATTCAGCTGAACCATTAACTTCCCATATTAATGGTTCTAAAACTACTATCTCCCATCGCATCAGGAGAGGAAAGCATTATCTTGAAGTTGCTTTTCATTCAACTGGCAGTAAGACGAAGTATAAAAGTTTTCATTGTACAGACCAAGGTACAAATGACCAGGTAGCCATTGACACTATCAAGAAATACCTCAACAACCAGAATCCACTTAGTGATGAATGGGTTGAAAATGGGGAAGTAATGACTGGTGCTGACACAAAATATTATTTCGATAGATTCACTTTTGATTTTACAAAAACAGTTCGTCTGCATAAGAATGTGCGGCCTTCATTTGTTGGTAACCAGACAACGATGAAAGCTTCCTTAACATTAAAAAAGAATTGGCAAACCCATAGATTAGATAATAAATTTGAATTTATTGAGCCAATTGTTGAGGATACTTCTCAATTTGTGGCTGCAGAAATGCTCATAAAATGTTCGTCAAAGTCTTCAGTTTGTAAATCATCATGTGGATATTATCTTTCAAAGTTGAATATGTCCAGTAACATCACTAATTGTCCCTCATGTCAAATTGACGTTGTTTTAAATGATAAACAATGTATTCATTGCTCCATTACCATGTCTAACAAATGGAGGAAAAATGCTGATGGTGAAACACTTTGTTCCAACTGTTACAACTATAAGCTGAAGAATAAACGTGATCGTCCTGTGAAGTTAAGGCAGCAGTTTGAGCCAAAAAAATTAATTCACCCTCATTTTATGTGTTATTGGGCAACGAAACTTGTATTATTTAGTACTGATTTATCCAAGTGGAGAATCTTCAGCAAACCACTTAATGGTCAATATCATGACAATATTCCTTTACAAATTAAAAAGCGACCTAATTTATCTACTAGAGATAGATGGGATGAAAATAGAGTCATGATGAAAGCCACAGCAATGAAGGTTCTTTCTGCCACCAATGCTCACAATAACCTTCATGTATCAAATGTAAATGATGGCGCCGGTCATGACCATACCCTAGATCAAATTTCAAATAGATTGAAATATATTGATAAATCTTCGATAAAATTACATATGAAATCTCAAGACGAAATACCTATTCTAAGTTCTGATTGGAGAAATACTGAAAAATTATTAGAGGGTAACTATGAATCTGTCCTTTTATTTCAACGAGGGGATGCCACACTCAAACGTAATTATCACATTATTCTCTCTGATCCTCGTTCTCTGGAACATTTATCCAACTTTGGACAATCTGTCATTGGTATTGACGTGAAACATGATTTCAATTCGTGGAAATTCAAAACTTCATTTGTAACTTTTGCAGACAACAAAAATGAAGGACGTATTGCTGCTGCATCAATTAGTAGTGATGAAGGGGGGGCTACTCATGCAACTACCATCCAGTTAGTTCTAGCCAATACACCATGTAAAGACGAAAAATGTAATCATCCATCTGAATTCTATATATTTAATGATGGCAATGGTTTTTTCAGAATCAAGCCATGTTCATCAACATCTAGATTTTGTCCTTTTGTACAACATGATAAAGATGCAAGTCTAAAGCAAGGAGCATCTGACAATAATCTTAAATCAGTACTATGTAATTTTCATGTCCTGCAGTGTATTCGTCGCTTCATGAATGAAAATCAAGAACTTCGCTTATTTTGCAAGCCTCTAGAAACTGGTTTCAAATGCATTATGAGATCATGGGATGCTTCCTCTAGAACTGATATAGCCAATTCATTTATTAGTTTTATTGAGAATGATATTTCTTTAGACCTTATGTCGCAAGATACAAAAACATTATTTATTGATTACCTAAAGAAGAATTGGTTTAATTCCCAAATTTGGTCTGGGGCATTCAATGCTGAATCAATTTATCAGTCAGACCAATCTAACAGAAATAACCCTTTGCTATTAACTGATAATATTACTGAGCGCAAATTCAAACAAATAGATGATGTCTACTTAAGTGGACACCTAAATAAACTGATATCATCTTTTGTACGATTACTGTTTGAAAATGTTTTTAATGATGAGATCAAAGCGACAAATATGAACAATCTCCAATTTAAGCAACTTGACCAACGAGTTAAGAATATACGTCACCTTGAAAAGATAGAAAAGTGTTGCAAAAGAGCCTTTGATTTATTACAGAATAATGAGATTTTAAAATATGATGAAGAAACTAATTGGTTTGTTGTGAAGAGTTCTTCACGAAAGAACTTAAATAGGTTAGAAGATAATGATAATTTTTTCAATGGTGATACTCAATATACATTCAATCAGCTTGATGTTTTAGAAGAAAGATTCCCCGATAAAGTATCAATATCCGAGGAACATTCATATGACATTTCAAAAAAATGCCGAAGGTACATAGGAAATTTAGATTCAATATCCAGTCGTATCTTATTCAATTACGTTATTACAATCGTTCCTGAAAATTGTCTTTCATACGTAGATGGTAATTGCCATTTAATCAATTTGAAACTAGGTATATGTACTTGTGAAGCTTTTATAATGATTGGACAACCATATTTTTGCAAACATCTTTTTGCCTGTTTTGCCCAAAAAAACAATATAACCACAACGAAGGCTTTAATTGATGCATATAAATTCCACATTGTGGAGCCTCTGCCAACTTACAATTTTACTCGACAAAATATTTCTGTTTCATCTACCCTCATTGATAAGTTAAAAGATCATTCCCACATTGCTAGCTCGAATGATATCAATGCTGCTCGGAAAGGGCACATTCTAAGTATTTTACATAATGAAAGCCACTGTGGAATTAAGTTAATAAGCGGACGACCTGCCAAACGACAACCTCACAATATGGCTCATAGGCGTGCTGAGGGTCCAATCAAGGACAATCAGGTTGCCATAAACCTTCCTGAACTTGAAGTGATAGACCCTTACTGCCCTAAGGTTACAATGCCTAAAGATGCTGAGAATGCAAGACACGGAGGGCGAAAGATAATTAGACCTGCTAACAGAGGTGTATCCTTTTCTGCTATGGTTGAAAATGCTGCTATCAAACTAGGTAAAAAAGCTAAAATATCAGAAATTGAAACCATAGACTCCACTGATCCAGATCCTGGCAATGATATCGAATTTTCAGCAGATATTTTAAGTCAGAATAAATCATCCTTACCAAAAAAATCAAAAGATACCAAACCAAAAGATATTAAGTCAATACCAGTTGTTAAAAATGACTCGAAGTCTGTTTTATTTGAAAAAAGTATTGTCTGTTCCTTTTGTATTAAAGACAAAATAAATCCTCCATATCTTTGTTCATGTCGCAGGGAACTAGATAGGCACATATCCACTTCTCATTCATCTTTGAAACCTATCTCATGTGCTATTTGTTGGGCAGATGGGGTTATTAATTCATATGCAAGTGAAACATTCCTTCAAAAGCACATTCGTATTGAACATAATCATCATAAGAAAAAATCTATTGTAATCGATTATAATAATAGAGATGATTATCTCAACAGTTCTCCTATTACAGAAATCAATAATTCCAATTCTGAAAAAGAATTAGAAATTCTTATAGATCAACCTGGAAATGCAGGCCTCCAAAACCTAGCAAAATTGAAACTAGATAATCTTTTGTCATCAAAAGTTGAAAAAACCCCTTCTCAGTTAGTTGCTGAAACCTGCCCTGTCTGCCACAAAAAATGCAATGCTAATCCTAAGAAAAAGTCCACATTCTCAATTGAATGTGATAATTGCCATAGATGGTATCATTGGAAATGTGCTCCAATCAATGAGGCTCCTCCTGAACATATCAGGTGGTTTTGTTTTCATTGTGACCCGATTTCCTAAATAGTTTGTATAGAATATTATTGATCGGGTTTCGAATGAATCCCTGACATTAGAAATATTTTCATTTCCCATGGTGAACGTAGAAGCCTATAATGACCGTCACTTAGTCACCTATATATTTACTCGATTATATATAAGGTTAAGAAGCGATGTATATGCACTGGTGTTTATAGTGCTCTATTTCAGGTTTTTTCTTTCAGGAAAATATATTTTGTGAATAGATTACCGCTTGATTTTTTATGTTACAGGTTACTGCAAAATCATCAGTTATTGTGATGCGTGCCGATGTCTCTGGATGATTCTGACCATGTCTAGAACTTCAACATCCTTGACTTATCATCAATTGGCAGCAGTATACATACATGCATGTTCAGAGAGTGTATGAAGAGAGTGTATGGACACATCAACCTCGGTTCAAGGCTGTCCCTGATTAAATTGTATAATCCATATATAATATATATAGATTGGTCCCATTTTAACTTACTCAACTGCTTGAATGTCTTGTTTGTTATTCGTAAATTTTCACTTATTCATTGATTGTTTCTGTAGAATTTTATATGTGATATATAAACGTGGAAACCAGGGCCCATTGCACTATGAAAGACACTTGACATTTTTTTGGGACAGATCTTTCTATATGTTTATGTCCTCGAGGCATCTGAAGTTAAGAAAATTCCCTTTGAAAACTGGAAATGACATAATGAAATAAGTTGTGGAATGTTTACAAATGACAAAATGAATGAATTTTGCATTCCTAAGGCCCTATATATTTACTGCAGTTAGTCCTGTATGTCTTTTTTATCGCAATTTACTGTGGTTTATTCCTGTTTGTCCTGTATGTCTTTGTGATCGCGATCGCAATTCATTGGTTGCATTGTTTACTGTTAGTCCTGTATGTCTATCGCAATTAAGTTAGTCCTGTATGTCCTGTATGTCTTAGTTAATCGCAATTCATTGGTTGTTGAATTGTCTACTGTTAGTCCTGTATGTCCTGTGGTTTAGTCCTGTATGTCTTAGTTAATCGCAATTCGTTGGTTGAATTGTCTACTGTTAATCCTGTATGTCCTGTATGTCTATCGCAATTAAGTTAGTCCTGTTTGTCCTGTATGTCTTAGCTACGAGCAATTATCAAACTTGATAATTGCTCGTAGGTCTTAGTTAATCGCAATTCATTGGTTGCATGGTTTACTGTTAAAGCTGTATGTTCTGTATCTCTATCGCAATTTCATTGGTTGCATTGTTTACTGTTAAAGCTGTATGTTCTGTATCTCTATCGCAATTTCATTGGTTGAATTGTTAACAGTCCTCTGTATGTACATGTAAAAATAATTAAGGTTCTGACAACAGGTTTGTAAAGTAATCAGCTATCTGTTTTGTCTATCGTTGCTTAAATTGTTAACTGTTGTTTTAGAGTTCTGTATGTCTTTGTCGATCATTTTGTCTGCACTCAGGGGCGGATCCAGCATTTTGAAGGGGGGGGGGCAAATGAAAGCAACAACAGATGGCTGTAAGCCATTCCAGAGCAAGCACCGATAACGCGAAGACCCTTCCTAAAAATTTTTTGGAAAAATAGATGCAAGCAGGTGCATTCTGAGCATTACTTAATAGAAAGATTTCATTCGGTTTTTACTCAGTAACGCATAGATTTGCGGCTACATCGGTAAAAATAGAGGGGTGGATCCGCCACTGAATAGCTATTGTTTTGTGTAGGATTGTATCTGTGAATTAAGTAAAGTTACTTACTCCAGTCTGATGTTATTGCTTATTGCTCGTATTTTATTGTTTTAAGTGTGCGAATACTTTTCTTAGATTTATGGAGATCAGGATGACGAGGGTTCGATTTGAACCAACAAATAAACAAAAACATTCAAACCTCAAATTAATCCGTTTACTTGTCTTTATTTTTGGGGAACATTTTTTTACCTAGTTCAGATTTGATAACACAGTAGTCGCTTGTTCCAAAGCGATGTGCCGTTGAAGACAGACCTGAAGGTCTTTGCCGACAGCGATGCTATCCAGGATTTCAAAGGATGTGAAGAAGGTGCATCTTCGACAACCATAGTTTGCAGTTTTAACAATTTAAAACAATAATAGTTTCATTAAACAACTTAAAATTTAAAGATTTAGTGGACTTACTGTTTAACCAGGGCAGGGATTTCTCGCAACCGTACATGATATATACATACACTAGCAGTAAATACAATGTACTTCTAACCCTTATAAAACTTAAACTATTATTAGTTATTTTACAATTATTAAACGGCAACGTTGAAATGCGATGTGCGCTCAGAGCGGCCGTAGTGATTTTGGCGTATTGTGGGATTCGAACCGCTCGGAATTTGTACTAGTGACGTCACTCGCCATCGACCAAAACAGGCTTTCAACCTTTTGCGTCAAAATCCGTTCCGAAACGTCATCGCCAGGACGCTGCCATTTTTGGGAAACGTACGGAAGCGCTGAGGGCGCCGTAAGTAAATTTCATATCGAACAAAATGGTATGAACATTTTAGTCTTTAACTCAAAAATTAATTTCTCTGTAAATACTGTATGAAAATGTCGAGGAATTATTTCGATACGTGGAATTCTGGCTAAACAAAAGGAAGAAGTTTTGTTTCCGAAACCCCGTGCGTTTCTCACGCAATTAACTAACTGTCAATCATTTTTTGATTGCATAGGTGGCAGCACCCTCCGGGAGAGGAATAATTCGTGGCACATCAGGATGGAGACTCGGTCCGGCGTTGCAGTACCCGTGTTATCGCAACGATTATTCGGTGCTCTGTTCTATGGCATCTCTTCGTTTATCATAATAGTAGTGAATAAAGTGGTGCTCACCAGTTACAAGTATGAAACGTCTCCAAAAACCTCAAAAAATGTCTACGCACCCGCATTCGAAATTGTCCAATTCAATCAATTATATATTACTCCATAGGCATAACCCTGAAAGGCCCCAAAAATGTCCCAGCCCTTAACATACCCTTTATATCCGATGACCATAGGATGGTAGATATCTATAGTTGATGCGTGACCACCCAATGCAATGGGAAATTGTCGTATTTCTTGAGGCCTTTTAATTCTAAAGTGTTGCAGGCTATATGAATAAGGTACCGTCCACTAAGTCTCTCCATAAATATTCAATAAATTGGTGTAGATTAAGTGAAGCCTAACCTAGCCTTAACCCTAATCCTTCACCATGTTTTTATGCAGGCTTAAGTATAGCCAATATCTTAATTGATAGCCCTAAAATGAGAGAAATCTGAAATTGGCGCTGTCTATCAAATAAGTGTGCAATTCAGGGTATTTTTTTGTCAAAAGAGAATGCCCTTTTATAATTGGTTTGTCATACAAAAAGTTTCTAAGACCTACAGGAAACATCCTAGTGACACTAACACATAGGGTTATTTATTTACACCCACCTTCCCATAATCCAGTCTGGGCAATCTCTAAGAAGCAATTCGTAATCCTAACCCATCACTATTTTTAAACCCATTAGGCTATGTAAATCAGTTCATATGTTTTGTGATTTTTTTAGGTTTCCGTCCTTCCAGTTTCTTGCTCTTGGCCAGGTAGGTTATTGATTATTACCATCCATTGTCTAGGCCCTGGTACTGAGTGTATATGGCACAAAAAAAAGATAAATGTTTCCCTTTGACATATATATAATATTCAGTGACAGATTCTGCCATGTTTTATTTATAGTCCCGTAAATCTTGTCTGATTTATGTTTGATCTTCATCAAGGAGCATTATTCTTGAAATAGCTTTTTGGTCTTCAGGATCGATACATCTGGATCCAGCTCCGTAGTTGCGAGTTAGAATTAACTCGAGACTTAAAATCAGTTCAATTTTCAATGAGTAAACTCGAGTCAAATCTTAGTTCACAATTGTGGAACTATATCTAGTACTGGTATGTAAATTTGGTTGAGCAGACACCAGATAGTCATCTTTACTAAAAATGTTTAGTTACACCCTTGTCAATGATCTTTTTCAGCTAATTACAACAATTGTCGTGCTTTTTATTGCCAAAAGGTTAAAAATGATTCATTTTCCTGACTGCTCCAAAGAAACTATTGTACAGGTATGGATTTTGTTCTGCAAGTTGAATCGAATGTGGTTGAGATGAATGAAAAGTCAACAGATTTTCAATATTTTTCAGATATTTCCTTTGCCATTGATTTATTTGGCGAATATGGTTTTTGGGTTGGCGGGTACACAGAAGTTGAGGTGATTTTCCGATCAATTATTATTCATTCAAGCAGTTTTGATAGCTAAGTTATTGATTTTTGGAATTTTTTTCTAAAAATTTCAGTTTACCAATGTTTACGGTGCTAAGAAGGTTCACAATTTTACTCACTATGATTTTCGAACAGATTTTAATTGGGTAAGTTGTAAATTCAGTTGTCGATTATTTCAAAGATGATTTAGTTAGTAAAAGACGTATAATTTAAGATAATACCATTGCTAATTCATCTATAATTGGTCCTTGAAGAAACTTTTTAGCAGTAGTTCAGTATGGGTACTTATTACCCCTAGCCTATGTTTCTTTATTGTCACTTTGTCTCTGCATAATTTCAGATATTCAGATATAGCAGGCCCCCTTTAGAACGTATTTTTATTAGACCCCTTCGCTTACTTGATAAATCGACGACCCCATATCCTTATGTGACAAATCTAATAACTGTGGGACCAGATTTTGAAAATAATCGTGAGCGGTTTATTTTTCAGTAAAGTGGCTTCCTTGACCATCAAATTAACTGTTGCCTCTATGATTATCGGTGCTTTGATAGCTGCTAGGTCAGTAGATAAACCATAGTCATTAACCATACTGTCAGTAATGTTATAGATTATATATTTAAATTTTCATATTTCATTCTAAGCGATGATTTGGCATTTGACCTCAAAGGATATGTATTCATTTTACTGAATGATCTGTGCACAGCTTTGAACGGCGTTTATACGAAGAAAAAACTGGACACCAAGGTATGTCAAGATGGTCTTTACGCTTTGGATGTGCTTTACATTATGACCAGGCCAACCACTCAAATGTTGGTTGACTAGTGGCTAATTACGGCCACATCATAGCTACTAACATCGATATATGGGTTAGATTCATTTAGGGTGAAATCTAACCTGAAATTTATTTTTTCATGATGATGATGATGATCATCATCTTTGAAATTTAGGGTGATGAAGATTATGGAAAGTATACAAAGGTGGAAAATATCTTTTGTTTTTCATTCACCACACCCTTCATCCCTAACTGGAATTGAAGCCTGATGCCATTGCGAGGTTCATCCACGGTATGAAACCCTGCCATACTGCCCTGACCGGTGCTAAGTTTGAACATGAACTGAGAGTCAATGGTTAGAAGTTTTCTGTTATGGGAATCAAAACTTTTGGTTCGATTTGCCATTAAATTGGAAACTCACGTTAGTACTAACTGACTGAGGCTTGGTCACAATAATATGGCCTCATCCTCGGCTGATCCTGCTGCGAGGTGATCCTGGGCGGTCATAATTGAAGTTCAAATCTTGATGCCGTTTTCCAGGTGTCAGTTGACATGCTCGGCCAAACAAACGCGGCTGATGTTCTAGACCAAGTTCTAGAGTTGTTGGTTTAATTACATAGTTCATTTACAACAACCCTGAATCAAATTTCGAACAAGAAGAAAGTGGATGCGGATGTCGGTCCTGATTGCTCGAATAGCTAGGTCCAAGCCACATCACAACACATGGCAAGGTTTCATTCCGTGACAGTTCGCAATGCCTTCAGGTTCCAATTACCGCAGTGGAGGTTTAATTCAAATCCAAGCAGTTTTATCTCGGCTTCAGTTATGTAGCGATTTTACCATCTAAATACCGAGCATGGTGAAAAGGGTTTTTTCATGCAGTTTTTGCGGAAAACTTTTTTTTCTGAATCTATTCGTTGCTGCTACTGTGAAATTTAAAATTCATTAACAATTTTTCTATGATTAATAGTACCAGTACAGTATATGTGGAATTACAGTAAACCTCAGCTTGCTTGGATACGGTCAACTTGGATTAACTTGGACAAAAATGAAATCATTTATGTGGCTTGCGAACATTTTCTCCCATCCTTTTCTCGACTTTACTCTAGTCAGACTTAATTTACTGGTTCCAATTTTTCCGAGTTAGGCGAGGTTTATTGTAGTAAAGTAATTGATACTTATGTTCGTGCTTGTCACTTGTTAATTGAATTTATACATGTAATGACGGAATTCGATACATTTTTTTCAGAATCTTGGAAAATACGGTCTGCTTTATTATAATGCGTTGTTCATGCTTATTCCTGCCACTCTAGTCATCTTCATCAATGGAGAATTTAAATCTGTAAGTTATTGCTACGTGTTCCATTGTGCCTCTACATTGCAATGGTTCTCAAAACTCGAGAAAATCAAAGAATTTCTGCCTACATTGCTATAACTACTGTATATATTCACCAGGGGGCATTGAATTGTGAAATTTTCATATTGCTGAGCATTTCAAACTACTTGCTAAGTCGGCATAGTGTCCCTGGACCCCTAGTTGAAGATGTATCTTTACATTAAAAGGGAGCACTCAAAATTTAATGGTCTTTAGAAATAGATTTCAAATATGAATGGATCAATAATAGAGGAAGGCAATAATCTTGTCCATGCATCTCTTGAATACCGTCATTCAGTTATCGATCAATATCCCCATTATTTTCTGATAGTGTCGCTGTAATTGCAGGTGCTGGCATTTGAGAGTTGGAGCAATCCGATGTTTACTGTACAGTTCCTGATGTCTTGCGGTATGGGTTTTGTACTGATGTATTCAATAGTACTGTGTACTTTATACAACTCGGCATTGACCACTACTATAGTCGGAGTGCTCAAGGTATAACACCAATTCATAAATGTGATGATAATGAACAGTTATCATTTGTTCGTAGTAGAATAGCCACTCTCAAATGTGGAGAATAGATAATTTGATAAAAACCCACTTGTACAAATTTAAAAACGAAATTATCATTCAAAAATATTTCAAGATTAAAAATTAAAAACAGAGTACACAACGTTTTGAACTCTTAACGAGAGATTATTGTCAGGTGCGTTTTTTTGAATGATGGTTTTGTCTTTAGATTTGTACGTAGTGAGTTTTTATCATGTCAACTTCTATATCCGCCTTTAGCTCTACTGGTAGTTTATTCCAATGTTTTACCCCTCGAGTCAGATGACATAGATCTTCACCTAAATATCAAATGTCCATACATCGCTAAATATTCTCTTTAACCTGAGTCAAATGGTACAGAAACTATTAGAGTTTGGAGTTTAACTAGATTCAGCATTGCATAATGCGTTTAGAAATGTGTCTGTGATTAGTCAATTCCCTGTCACTGGCCATTCAGGTTCAAATCCAGAAACTAAAAATAACACTCGAAATAATGATTGTGTTTTTCTTTGTAGAATTTACTTGTGACTTACATAGGAATGTTCATAGGGGGTGATTACGTATTTTCAATGGTCAATTTTATAGGACTTAATATCAGGTATGGATGTTACTTAAATCTTTTAGTACCGACCATTTCAGTTTATTAGTGTGACCACTATCTAACAGAAGAGATGGTAAACCGTTCTTTATTTCTTCATTTCAGCGCTTTGGGAAGTGTAGTATACACCTGGATCACGTTTAAACAAAAGCCTCCCGTGTCAACAACACCAGTATCCGATAAGAGTCCGGTGTAACTGCGCATATCATAGGTGAAAACTGTTGTTATTTGGTGCATTTTTAGAATACATTGTACATCGAATATTTACAATATTCTCAGGTTACAGCTTAACAGTAGGAATGTGAAATGAAGCGATGGCCGACTCCTCAAAAATGCTCTAGTATTCTTGTGTTTTGTTCAGCCCACTCACTGTTAGCAATGAACAATAGGTTTTCTAGACTGGTTGCCGTTTTTCAAGATTTGTTTAAGTCTTTAGAATTTTTCAAATCTTGAAAAAATATTACCGAGAATCTATTGTTTATCATGACCAGTAGGGTGCTGGGGGCTGTGGAATTTCATAGTTTGCACCAAGACAAATGAACAGTAATAGAGTCTGCATTCCCTTCAGTTTACAATTCTATGGCTTAACTTTACGATTAACTTTACTGGACGATATTAGAATTCCAGTTGCTACTACCCGTTATCTCGTAGTTGGCGATAGAGCTAGTACACAGTCGTCCATAGTTCATGATTGACGAATGAGCACTTGGAATGAAGCAGAGTTCGTTCGCATTGCCAGCTAATCAGGAAATGTGTCATTCCAATATCATACTGTGAATATGAAGCATCAGCTAAGAAATCACTTGTAGTGGCAATGATGGCCGAACCAAAGCTAAGAGACATCTTGAAGTCAGCGGCAAATGTGTTAAAAACCTAGTTTATATGTGCATGATTGTATGTACAAGGTCACACCCCCAGGATAGATGTGTAATAGTCATGGTTTACCTCCAAGATTTGCTCCAAGACCACCAGCCCGTTTCCCAAAACTACTGTCATTCAAAGTTTCATTCATCAGTACTGTATAATCATGATGAATTAAACTTGAAGCTCCAGGAAAATGTTACATTTTCCTGGTTACATTATGTATCACATATACTGTGAAACTGGGGCGAGTTATTTCATAGTTATGTACATATCCTATTCTATAGGTTCGGGAGGTAAATATGATTAGAGTCATTTTATGATATTTGCAATTTTTTATTGGGATATAAGATTTTTGTCATTTTGATCGTACTATTTTAAATTTCGGTACACTACTTAGATCTGGGTCCAGTTCCATACAATTGTTGGGTTATCAATATGATCCTAAAATTATTTCGTTTTTCGATATATATTAAGTCAAATCTTAGCCCGCAATATCGTGAAACTGCAGAGTACGTATGCATTGGTTTGTGTAAGGGGTTTTTGTTTTTAAAATAGTTGTTTAATAGTTTTTGGAACCGTTTAACAAATAAAGATATTTATTTCCTGAAATATTGTTTGCTTTTCTCAGGCAGTGATAGTTCCTTAGTGTCATTTTTTGAAATCAAAATTTCAAAATATACGCAGCTACGTACGTAAGAAGTCAGTAATCTGTCTGTGGTTCTTTTTCACGATTGCGTAATTCCCAAACCACGGCACATGAAATTATGAAAGCTTACCACCAACGATAAGTCACTGACAGTGAGATGTTCACTCAGTCCTGGAAGTGATTTGAATCCACGGTCATCTCCGTCGCTCTACGATCCTAGTGTACCCAACTATGCGGTAACATCAAACACTGGTTCTTTGCGAAGCTAGATACTGATACGATCCCACCCTACCGGTCTGGTGTAACTGAAAACACCATGCATCTCGCACGCGGATTTCCCGTGTTTTTAAATCTGCCTGTTTGCACTGACTATAAGCCCTTTTTAGCCATTAGATTCGCATTGTTGAAATTGTTCTCGCAATTTCTTCCAATTTTTTTTACAAGTAGAAAAGTACTCGCGCACACGCGCACACACAGGCGTTTTCGGGAGTTACATTATCCCATCTTCAGGCATAGCGCAAGTGATTAAATTTAATTTTTAATCACTTGCGCTATGCTTGAAGAGGGAAAATGTAACTCCCGAAAACGTTCGCTATGATAAATATAAATTACTCATTAGAAAATGAGATTTGTACTTTTTTGCTTCTATGGATTTTGAATTATCTAGACTCTCTACCTACGATCATGCTGGAAATCATCGCAATAAACTGTTTCGCCTTTAACAGAATCGTATTAACGAGGTTCAACCATACTAGAAATTGACCAGCCAGGGGATCATACCTCAAATTCAGCGGGTCGCCATTGTACCGGAGTTAGGTTGGGAGAGTTTTGGCACCGATAACCTCTGAACACCAAAACAATGTAGCACCTAATACGCGTTCACCAATTTGCTGATTGCGCTGATAGGGGACCTTCTAAAGAAAAGGGACAGTGGTTTAGAGGTGATGACGGTAGACGTTTGTGGGAAATGAAATTTACGATCCGTATTCACGCGCGCAAGGCATGCATAGACTCCACAAGGATTTGGAAAGCTGCGTCAGGAAACGACCAAGATGTTTCTCTGACTTTAATGCACGTTCTAAAAAGCTATAAAAGCCAAACCTATCACGCGAAAGTGCATTCAGTGTTTTTGGATTTAATTGGCGTTTTCATTATTGATGCCAAAGAGAGGGCATATTAAAATTGACTTCCTCAGTTATTTGAGATAAGGACTATACATGTAATATATGCGTACCTACATCTTATGGACAGTTTTTCCATCTATGAAATATTATACATGTAATTGCAAGAATGCCTGCCTCGGAGCGAAGTGATTTATTTGTAGGAACATTTACTTGTTTAATTAACGGTGACGCGGATAAACCAAATCGCGGGATGATTCAATTTGCAAGGATTAACCGAAAAAGCTCGTTTCGACGCTTAAAATCGCCTTCGATTCTCGCAAGCGCAAGGAAGCAAGGTATCAACGATCAATCATTATATCTAGTTACCAAGCCATCTGTAGAGGAACGACTGCCCGATCTACCGTATGGGCCTAATACGTTTGAATTCGCAATCAATCAAATATATAACGCCGAATGTCATCACCTACGATCATTTTCAGTTACAAATCTTTCGTTTGTCACTCGCGTGTCGTCTGCGTGAGATTTTTGGATTTCGTATAGATATCCCACTCGCCGGCGTATCGAGTCGAAATAATGGCTTCCTCGCCGTTTGTAAGAATAACTTTCTGGACCTTGCTATCGACGGGGTTCGTCGCGAATATGACCGCTTTGCGGCGAGAAACGATGTATCGAAAAGTTCCCGCCGGCGCGTACCCGTGGGCCGAACTGAGCACGAACTCGACCGATACGAAATTGGGTTGTGCCTCGCTGTGCACGACGATTATCGAGACATGCGTCGGATTTACGTACGAGAGAGCGGGCAAAGAATGCAAACTTTGGATGTATACAGATTCTGGTAGCAACGCTAATATATCGGTAACTGATTTGGCCTTCTATGCCGACCACAATCCGGATGCGGGTAAGTTTGGAACTGGACACTGAAGAACTTTTTTCGATCTAAAAGAGGTTACGTATTGCAGAGTGAGGTTACTTAACCGTATTCCAAATGCATTCAAGTTACCTGCAATAAACCAAAACAAAAAAGACTATTGATTCATTCCCTGATACCCATAGTCTTGATTATAATTTCTTCATCATAGAATAGGGATTGACCCTGTTATTTATTTGTTAGGTAGATTTCGTTTGATTTGATGTTTTGATTTGGAGTCCCTTACAAACCCACCACATCTGCCGGGAGCGAAACAGGGTTTGGTTTTGAAATCGGAAATGCAAGTACAGATATAGTTGTTTGGTCAGCAGTCGAATATTTTTCTTTATTAAATCGAAGCAAATAATTGGAATTTTTTCTACCGGCCTAATGGTTTATGTTAGTACGCAGCTAGTTGGGTTCAGCGTCAAGTCAACCTTCTCGCGTGGTAACGGTAATACGATGATTTACGAACGAATGATCCGTTTATGTTCGATAAAACCTTTTGAAAAACAAAAATCTAAGCCACAGATCGATTCTAGTATTAAAGCGTATTTTCATGTCAAACGTGCTTATTAAATCACCGTTAAGATCTCCGCCCGTTCTGCTTGTCGAGTTCGAACAGCACCAAATCAAAAGCGAATAATTCAATACCTTTATTACCAAGTGACCTTCGGAAGATCGAGAATCGATCTTGATTATTGATCGAGAAAATACTTTATTTTTCCACCGATTGCAATGACCTCATCGTTGTGCTATCAAGTAAAGGGATGGGATAGAGAAAACCGCTACGAGTTTTTCAAACTTCAGAATACGCGAAAAAGCTCTGAACTGATATTTTGAAATCTGGAAAAAGAAGTTGTCGAATTGTTATTCCGTTGTCAGCAGAAGGCCATCTGTAGGGATCGATCTGATGAAATACTAATCAGCCCTTCAAAAAATGTAAAATTTCACTGACATCAGATATGTCGACCAGTTGAAACATACATGTTTAAACCAATCAAAATATCTGATTTCTGAGAATTGATATTTTAACAAGGTTTACTAAAGATCAAGACAGCGTTTATTCAAATCAAGGAAATCAAATTTGCATGTATTGTCAATATTTGTTACTCTCTTTAAAGTTGCTTTCCTCAGGTGTTGTATCCCAATATATCTGGTTCACCCTTTTTTTAAGTTTCTGGATTTCGCGGGCAACATGCCATTTGGTGAGACGTGCATGGACGCCATTTGTAGTCTTGAGGCGAATTTATCCTCTCATATCAGATTGGAATTTTAGATAAAATCGTATTCATCCTGGCATAATCAAATTTGATTTGGTAAAATGTTTTGATTCAACGCGATTTCAAATGCATAATATCAAATCATCGAATCTCCACCGGAGGTTGATTTGATACGATTTGATGCGATTCAAAGATGGCGGACTCACAATTTCTTTTTCACAAGAAGGTTTCTGCCATTAAAAGAACATGCTCTTCTTAGCTGTTGTTGAAAACTCGATACGTATGTCCCCTGGTTGTTTTAGAATTCATAATCAAATGGTTATCAAATGGAAAAACCCTATCAAAGCTGCTCCTAGCTTTTAGGAAAACTGATCAAAAACTGGTCAAAAACTCAAAAAGTGAAACTGAAAACTCATGTGTTGTCGACATAATAGTCAATAACCAGGGACAGTGTCAGCGGTTTTGAACAAATCGTCAAATCTACCCTGTTGTGTGAATCTGATTTGGACACACGACCAGCAAATTACGATTTGGAAAATCAAATTTAATCTAATTTGACAGGATGAATTCGCCTCTGGTATATTTGGTTCGAACCTTCCTAGTTCGTTTGGACCTGCCCTCGGTTGGTGACGCCAGTTGTTGAAAATATGACTTCACCGTAACACCCGGTAGCGATGTGAAAATAATATCAACAGCGAAATAAGATTAACTGAATTTCTAAGTAGTAAATAATTGACGTGTATAAGTCGTCGATTTGTGGGTTTCATTACGGTTGACATGTCAGTCGTTTCATTCGCGTTAATCCGATATACGGCTATGCGGCAGCAGCCGATCCGATTGGTCTTGTCACGTATTCGACTAAAATACGAACGATTTCACGAATAATAATCCTCGAATCAGTTCGAATTCATGTGATATTATGACAAGTTTATTACTCATCACGTCTTATAACGGCTTATTACATTAGGATTTTAATTACGAGCACGCGTTCAAGGAGAAGGCGTCTTATCTTTTAACCTTCATCGACTATCAAAGATTCAATATTTGCATTCTAAGGTGGACGCAAAGAGAAAATGAGATATCATAAAAACCTCCAATCGTTTCATTTCAATGTGAACGAATTGGATGGAATCTTAAAGAAACATGAAGTTTGTTGTGATTTTCGATTATTCAAATTGACCATTTTAATAACTTCTACCAGAAGTTGAAAAATAGAAGGGCACTTCTACAAACGTGAATACGCCCCAGCGGTAATAGCGGTTGGCTGGATCCGCCCGTAGAGTCCATTTCCACGTTTCGGCTATCCTCGCGCTTATAGTCGGGAATACTGTATTCACCTTATGTGTATACTCTGTTCAATGCCGAATACAGTTTTGCTGAGGATGACTACGAAAGTAGTCGAAACGTTGAAATGAACTTAAGCTCACGGAAACCTTTCGGACTTGTATCCAACGTGGCGACACGGGCAGATTGTTTCATCAAGATTATGATTAAAACTGGTTTGAAATGAGATGTTATTAATATCTGAAAGTTACTTCATTTACCACGTTTCTTTTAGTTAAATGGCCAACGGGTACGTACGGGCTGTACGAAACGGACGAGGGCTGCCCGAGTTCCTTCGGATTCAACTGGCAAAAAGGAGAAAGGTTTCAAAAGGGAACGTCCAGGGACGCCGGGCAATTCACTCCCGGAATACATTTTCCCCCCGGTTCCTTTTCTACGACGGATATAACGCAGAGATTTTGCATGAAAACCAGCGACGCGATTAAGCCTGTGTCTACCGAATGGCCTGCTGGTTCCTACTGTATATTCATGTACAAAAACTGCCCAAAAGGTATGAAATTATTGCATATAACTTATCCGAGGAACTATCGTAAAACTAACTTAAGTATTTTGAATTCTATAAAGGTTTGCACGATGGAACAGTTGAATGGGTTGACGACACTTCCCGTCTAAACACCAATACTGGAGTTTTTCCGACTGGCACATATGATCCTCAAAGAACTTCAATCAATTTTTGCTGTATGAACGACAGCTCGGCAATTTCTAATCCCATAAAATTACCGACCGATAAGTCGTTTTACCTATTCGTCTATGGCTCTGGGACTTGTCAATCCGTAGCGGGAATGACGGCCACCGAGGAACAATACCATTTCAATAACTTCGCCGGGCCTCCGCCGAATAATCGGCCCCCGGTACCAACGGGTTGCCATCCGAAAACTTCAGGACCGAATCTACAATATCATTCCTATAACATGTGTTATTATACAGCAAATCCGTGAAAATGATGCCGTAGTGGGAATAAATGTGAGAACAGTGGAACCATATGACATTTATATCAAATTATATTCATTGGCACCATTAGCGATGGATCTTAAATTGATTCAACTATCACACTACATATCCATATCTACACATGACATATCCATATCTACACATGAATATATGCCATTTCGAAAACCAATTTTTAGTCTTATATATGCCTTGTTGGTCTTTATCTTCCCAAATTAAAGTAGTTTATACGTTCCCGACGAAAGCTACGTTTTCAAAGAAAAATATGCGTACTTTTCTGATAGGGCGTCTCTTAAGTAAATATTACGTATACTGACGCGACGAGAGATCCAAAATTACGTCAAACATTGATACGAAATATTAGATTACAGTATCCTAATATCATCGATTTACGCGATTTTATTTAATAGACACATCGTCGCTATTGAATTCTAGTGACTTTCTGAGCGTTTTTCAAATTGAAGGTAGGCCAACAATAACATTATGCAATTCGTGGTTGAGGGGTTCTTACAAAATCGGTTGGGGGTCAAAAATGAGTACCGAGATCGTATAAGGGGGTAGGCGGATTTAAAAAAAAAAACAGCAAAATTTGCCGTACGTACTATTTGAACGCTCCCTATATTTCAAATCAAATGCCAATTACATATTAACTTTTTTTTCATTACTTGGACACATGAATATGAAGTAATCAAACAACGTCGAAAACAGAAGAAAATGATTCGCGAGAAACATATGGAAGTACGAAATTGCAAAGGCAAATATAAAAGGGGGAGATTAAATGTTAGAAATGGTGGGAGTAAATTAGGGCAACACCCTACGCATTTTATTCAAAATGACACATCAGTCATTTTTTATATATGTCATGTCGATCGAACATATCCGCTATGATAGAAATTAATTGTAAAAATGCACTTGTAGCTGTCGAATATATTCGAATCTGTCATGTTAACAACGTTTGAAAACACGTAACGGGTAAACGCAGTCTGCGCAAACAGTCCAAACAATCGAATAAATTAGAAACCATAGCCGTAAGTTGAGTAGAGCATTTTTGAACGTCGAAGATGAATGCAGTCGTATTCGTTGTAGCCGCAGCGGCCTTTTTAGGTGTCACTGTCGATTGCCGAAATCTGAATAAAACAGTCGATCCGGACGTGAGTAACAATATTGAGAATGGATATATACGTAAGATCTTTTAGCTCCCGATGATGCATAAAAATTTGAATAAGGAATGCGGGCATATAGGCCAGTCTTTTTTAATTATCTGGAGTACGGATCCGGGGAATTCTGCAAAAATGATTAAATAAAAAATCCTCCTTCGTGTTTACATCAGTACTTTCAATCTCTAAGTTATGCTCATCGGAATTTTCAATTTGTGATTTTTTAATTTTCGTGATTTGCGAAAAGAGTTAGTTCTGTTTTTCATTCCTTCCATCATTATTTTGTTTCATCACAATTTTAATTTTTTTTCTGTTCCTTCAATTTCAAAAAGCCTATTATAAAAAACCTCTTTTTTTTACTTTTTTTCCCTTTAGCCACCTACTTTTTTTCTTGGAAAAAAGTTCGTACTCAGAGTAACCAAAAAGGCCTTCGACATTGGTGCCATCATGTCAGTTACTTCTAAATGTTAATGAAACATGAAATATCGCCATAACCAACCATTAACCCTTTGTTTTACATTTGATATTATCGGCACGTGACCTCGCAACGTGTTAACGTTTTCCAACAATTTGTAGAATTTTGAGATTTTGCTGCGTATTAACGAAACAAAATTTTTCCAAATCGATTTTTATGGATGATATAAGTTATATCCAAGATACTTACGTCGATTTCCGTTTCTCTAGTAAAGTGATAGTAATGTTCTATAGATATGAAAGAATGAATGCACCAAGGCTCACATCGGGCTCAATAGAAACGGCTTCTTCAAATGAACCGACCCCACCAGTGGGATTTCACTATATTTTAACATAGGGCTATCTGGAACGTTACGGCTATTTGGAAACGCTACCGCCAGGAGCCAAGGGCCAACACAGCTATGTCGCTAGAAGGAAGGCAATCAAGTAAGCATCTACTTTCGAAGGGGGTTGGAGATTTCCGCAACGGGAACTACTTCCGAACGGAAGCATGTTGTTCTTTATGAATTTCATCGACTGGCTGTCAAAGGTCAAACGTAATCGTTCCGTCGAAATATCATCTTGATAATCTGTAATGAAAGGAATGGTCAAATCTATTTCGGGATTGTCTATAAGGTTGTCTATTGCAGTTGCTACTTCGTTAAATAAAGCAAATTCTAACCACATGACCTGATAAAGATAATCGCTAATAGATAAAAGCATCGAACGCACATTTTCCACGAGAGTGTTTTCTAAACAGCGAAAACTTTTCAGAGAATTTCAGCATATGGCCATGCTTCCGGAGACCGGCGTCCTTGACACGGAAACAATAACCAAAATGGCTGCTCCTCGTTGTGGCATGCCTGATAGGAAAACGTCAACCCCTAATCTCGCTGTTCCAGATATGTACGAAACATTTAGTACGTAAACTCCATCCGTCGGGATACCTTTGAAAAGATTTTACAATTATTGCAAGTACATTTTCTGTTTGAAGAATGAGGCTTTTCGTGCTTAATCATACTTTTCTTTAATCGACAATGTATCGACTATGTTCGATCAAGTTCCGCAACTATGAAATTGATAATCCTTAATAGCTAAATGATTTCCCTTTTATCTCTATCGTCGAATTAATACGTATCTTGACACTAATTTCTAGACAAATGGCCGAAAGATACGTTTACATGGAAGATTCTTAACTTCTCGCCGGACATGCCGGAAAATGAGCAAAGGTGACTATGTAGGGCATTATATAAACTGAAGGAAAAAAGACCAGTAAAACTATTGCAGCAAAATCGCTTAAATTACCGTTTTTCAAAAATGAAAAAAAATCATTACAGAAGTCTACAATGATCGATGAAATACATATCTAAAAATATAGCGAAAACTTCGGTAATTATCTGTATGCTAAAAAATCGCCATGTACACCATATGCATTTATCTTTGATCAATCATAGAATTGCTTTCGAACGGGCTTTTAATTATTGGCACGAAGTGACAAATATAGAATTCAGTGAAGTGTCAAGGAACGCTAAAGCGGATTTTGAACTTGGATTCGGCCCATTCGAACACGGCTGCGGTTATCCATTCGACGGACCAGGTACTTAACGACATCATTAAATCGATGATATTATCGTACACATTTTCTCTATGCCGCCAGTGCCGTAAAATTCCAGGTGGTACTTTGGCCCACTGTTTCTACCCGGAAGATGGACGCGCGCATTTCGACGAGGATGAGACGTGGACGGAAGGATCGGACGACGGAACGAACCTTCGTATCGTCGCCGCGCACGAACTCGGACACGGTCTGGGACTATCCCACTCAGAAGTCCCCGAGGCCCTTATGGCGCCGTGGTATCAAGGCTATACGAGCTTTGAAGAATTTCGACTTCCCGACGACGATGTCCGCGCTATTCAATCGCTGTATGGTGAGTCCAACTTAACGCAAAAGCAATTCAGGTCGGAAATAGTCCTCATCACTATATTTGAGAACTCTCAATTCAAATTCTTTAACTTCTCTATTTAAAAAATTTTAGACGATAAGATCACAAGAGCGTGTATGCCTAATTACAAAGAAGGACTAGAGGATGAGTCAGATAACATTGACCAAAATATTCTATACTTTCAAAACATATATATATATATATATATATATATTCATTCTAGGTAAGAAGGGTGGTCCAGTTCCACGGACGACCGCCAAGCCAAACGAACCTAAAACTATGAGACCAGGCTCAGGACCATGTCAGGGCTCATTCGATGCCGTTATATCTAGTCAGTATCTTCATTGATGATTAATGCCCAATATCGTTTCATTGAAAGTTGTATGCTGAATTTTCCTTCGGTAGTTGTTGAAATCTAGCTTCACATCTTGTTTTTCAAGGTTTCAACTATTCCTCTCCATACGCGTTTTGACATGTACTACTTTCTACGTGTAGAGAGCTCTAAACTCTAAGAAAATTATATGTACTTATGCATCATTTAGTTGCGAGTTATAATACCACGTTCTCAGTGCATACGTCTTCGCGACGCGCTTCTGGCAACACTCTCTGGCAACTCTCCAGCGCATGAAATGGACGAGATGGACGACGAACTTACGATTTTTTAAATAGAAAGACGTTTGTCATATTACAGCCCCTGATGGATTGACCTATGCGTTCCACGAAAACACGGTATACGAATTATCCGATAGAAGCGGTGTCGAACGGAAAACTGACGTCAGAGATGTGATGATTCCGGAACCGGGTCAACCGATACAAGCTGCGGTGTACGACAAACGCACGGAAAGCGCTCTAGTTTTCGGAGGTGAGATCCCTGTCGTTTGGCAATATCACATTTCGCATTCGAATGTGTGCGTGAAGCCAATTATCTAATCGTAATTGAATAGCGATTTGATACTTTTGTTCCAATGGAAAATGGTTATGGACTGAACAAATATCGCTTTCTTTGAACTACAGGTAGAAAACTGTGGCGTTATAGATACAACAGCAATGAACATCGTTTCCATCTGGACAATGGCTACCCGAAAGACTACAGCCATAGGCAGGACTTCCCGCATAATCCAGAAGCCGCTTTTCTGGATTTCGTCGGCTGGACTGTCATTCTTGAGGTGAGTCTTGAAACGAGGACAAAGTCTTATTAGCGCACATTATATCCGATGAATTGAGCAACAGTCTCGCAAAACATCCGTTTCCGGTAATCGCTGGAATAATGAGTGTTCATCTCGGTAGCTCTGATCCCTTCTTAACTTCGCACAATATTTGAAAACGTCAAATTCTATATGTGATATTAGATGTTATTTGAACAAGATTTCATAGCTGGCCATAGGTTTTGTAATGTTATAAACGCGATCATCGAAGGTATCTAATTTAACATATAGGTGTACCCCGGTGTAACTTTAGTAATTTTAGCACTTTTCTAATACCTCATACCTTGTGGAAATCTTAGATCTGACCGTACATTTCGATCCCCGCTGTGGATGCATAAAGAGTATCATTCGATTATTTTAGGACGGATATTTCTGGGAGTTCTCTGAAGATCAGGATAAAAACAAGAAGTACAAGTTAGCCGATTATTTTCCGAACGCACCGCAAGGTGAAATAGACTCGGCAACCATGCATGGAAACACAATCTTTATGTTTCAGGGACAATAGTAAGTAGATTCTCGACATTTCTCGTTTGAAAGCTCATAAAGTTTTGACTCAATTTCCGCTGCTGTTGTAGTTTTCGTTTTACTTCGGTCCCAGTTTTGCAGTCACATTGACTTCAGTTTCACAGGAGTATAGGTTTAATTTGACTTGGCATGGTCACTGTGGGCAGGATCAAATTCATTATTTGACTTTGGCTCCAGTTCTGAAATTGCGGTTAAAGTGCGTTTATCAACAATAGTAGTCATCCTTTTTAAATTTCAAATTAAGTAAACTAAACGTGATATGCTTATATCTTAATGTTGTAGTTATTATACCCGAACTGGTAACGATCCAATGGTTGGTCCGATTTCGAAGGACAAAAGATGGATGGGATGTTAGTTTCAGTTTATACTTATGTAAAAGTTTTAAATTCGTAAATACTGTATATCCTTAGCGTGTTAAATACTTTCGATGTTGTTTTGCTAGTTTCATTGGGTCTAAACACAATTTATTGAGTAAAATACTTAACTCCGAATGATGAAACACATGCAATAAGATTTACGAAACTAATTTGAAATATTTTCGAACCCAGAGGGAATAATGTTCGAAGCGTGGCCCGTTTAAAGAATCGTTTTATTGAATAAAACTTAATATCCAACGTACACAGACTTATATACTTGTATATCGGTATTATTTCATGCGGGCAGATTTTCGATTTTAAAGGCTGCTGGCATTCGCAGATTGCTTTTAAGATTGTACAAATTGGACCCTAGTCCAACCGAAGAAAAGAACACAATCGAGAATAGTTGGGGGGGGGGAGAGACTAGGTAAGCGTCAGTTTGTTTGTGTCACCAACAATAATGGAATGATTTTAAATGATATCAAACTGCAGTTAATTCGAAAAAAAACAGATATAAATTTCCGAGCAAATTCTTAACATCCATCGATAGGATAAAAGTTTTTTTTTGGATCTAAATTTCATTCCCATCTTAATGTCAAGGATTTCCAAAACACATTCTCTTTACTACATAGCTCGAAATGACTTTTTCGTATATGAATAGATATAACACATTTTCTCGAAAACATATCTCGTAAATATAATACCAATGCTACGACAAAGGATATTGAAAATGTGACGGTTGGGCGATTGGTGATCGCGTTTCAAGCTAACCGAAATAATGCAAGCGAAATAATTTACTGCCCGCCTTTCTAAAGATATCATTCGTAGCGCAATAAATGATGAAGTTGAGCGATGAGTCAACACAGCTGAGCAAAATACCAACTTTTCTCATAACCATCGAATGGTCACCGCTGATGTTGACCGTTATACCAAAACTTCTCCAGACGAAGTAAAAAAGTCTGTCTAACCCGGCCGGGATCTCACAAACAAAGAATACGAGAACGATGGATAATACCATTTTCAAAATTTTCGCCTCGTGTGTCGATTGAGACCGGCTGTCTTTCGAAACGCCGTCCGCTGACAACATTTGACGCCGTTTCGCCAATCGATGGCGTAAAATGAACGACAGTAAAACGATGTTCACAATGATTAACGAAAACAGCGGTACTATGACCATCATATACAAATACGTGAAACCAGTAAACCGTCCCGCCCATCCTGCACTATAATCGAATATGGTGCGGATCGTTTTGGCGCCGAATGCGCCCATCGTGAATACGCGTGGCCCTGGACCGTGATACAAACAAGGCCACGTTGCTGGCCCCGGTAAAGTAAGCGGAAAGAAAAATGGCCAGTTGCAAAAAACAGAAAATATGAATATGAACACAGTGACACCTATGAGCTGTTTCTTGCCCCAGAAACGCTTATAATAAAGCGGACTCATCACGACAAACAACCTCTCCAAGTTGACGATCACTACCGCCCAGTTACGGGACATCTGAAAAGCGAAGAATAACGGCAACGTCCAAATAATCAGCTCGTGGCCGAAATACCAATCATCGTAGCCAAATATCGGACTATAGCCAAATATCGTTATCAGGATCATGATACGGAACGGGTACATGATGAACACCGTGATCACATACAAAAGGTCGAACCAAGCCAGGATAATAATGGAACGATAGCTAGCGACTCCCATTTTGTTGAACACTATGATTGTGACGATGTTGAGTAATATTCCGATGATAGCAGTGGGAAAATAAGCACCCAAGTACAAATAGACGCTAAACGCGTAATCCCACCTATATGGCGGGTGCTTGCACACAGGTTCGGAACGGCGAGTTGTCGAAAACACTTCAGTGTCATTCAGCAGAGTCATTTTCTAAGTTAAGGTTTCAACGTGCACCGCACTGGGCGGCAAAACTAATCAATCTTCCCGTGCGACACGTACATTTCCAAACAATCCTGTGTTATATAGCTTGCTTTACGTCGTTCGGACCTTGATTTCCTACGACCATTGAATTACGGCAGGAAACGGCATTTGAGGTATTGCCCCCTACTCTGTAAGGATCCAACAATATTCGAACGCACTTGTCTCTCAGGAATGAATGTAACGAGCTATACCTACGAGAGATGTAGAGACGTAGGCTGTACTTAGTCGTTGACGAAAATATTTCAGTGACATGCCTGCAGGCAAGCGTATAAGTTTCGACGCACAGCGTCACACCAAAAAAGCCTATACACTAGTCTGTTTCAATCGCGTTCGAGCCATCCTCCCAGTAGAGATTCGAACCTGATGGTGTCGATATTCGTCACGGTACTTATCCCTGCTATACTTAGACTGGTTGCATGTCCATTCAATATGAATAGGACAGGCTAGTATCACTACGTGCCGCTGCGGACACACGGAACAACCCTCTTGGGCTCTATTTATGTATTATGCTCCTCGTTGTGGCATGCCTGATAGGAAAACGTCAACCCCTAATCTCGCTGTTCCAGATATGTACGAAACATTTAGTACGTAAACTCCATCCGTCGGGATACCTTTGAAAAGATTTTACAATTATTGCAAGTACATTTTCTGTTTGAAGAATGAGGCTTTTCGTGCTTAATCATACTTTTCTTTAATCGACAATGTATCGACTATGTTCGATCAAGTTCCGCAACTATGAAATTGATAATCCTTAATAGCTAAATGATTTCCCTTTTATCTCTATCGTCGAATTAATACGTATCTTGACACTAATTTCTAGACAAATGGCCGAAAGATACGTTTACATGGAAGATTCTTAACTTCTCGCCGGACATGCCCGAAAATGAGCAAAGGTGACTATGTAGGGCATTATATATACTGAAGGAAAAAAGACCAGTAAAACTATTGCAGCAAAATCGCTTAAATTACCGTTTTTCAAAAATGAAAAAAAATCATTACAGAAGTCTACAATGATCGATGAAATACATATCTAAAAAATATAGCGAAAACTTCGGTAATTATCTGTATGAACGAACCTTCGTATCGTCGCCGCGCACGAACTCGGACACGGTCTGGGACTATCCCACTCAGAAGTCCCCGAGGCCCTTATGGCGCCGTGGTATCAAGGCTATACGAGCTTTGAAGAATTTCGACTTCCCGACGACGATGTCCGCGCTATTCAATCGCTGTATGGTGAGTCCAACTTAACGCAAAAGCAATTCAGGTCGGAAATAGTCCTCATCACTATATTTGAGAACTCTCAATTCAAAAACTTCCTTATTTAAAGAATTTTAGACGATAAGATCACAAGAGCGTGTATGCCTAATTACAAAGAAGATGAGTCAGATGGATGAGTCAGATAACATTGACCAAAATATTCTATGATTTCAAAACATATATATATTCATTCTAGGTAAGAAGGGTGGTCCAGTTCCACGGACGACCGCCAAGCCAAACGAACCTAAAACTATGAGACCAGGCTCAGGACCATGTCAGGGCTCATTCGATGCCGTTATATCTAGTCAGTATCTTCATTGATGATTAATGCCCAATATCGTTTCATTGAAAGTTGTATGTTGAATTTTCCTTCGGTAGTTGTTGAAATCTAGCTTCACATCTTGTTTTTCAAGGTTTCAACTATTCCTCTCCATACGCGTTTTGGCATGTACTACTTTCTACGTGTAGAGAGCTCTAAACTCTAAGAAAATTATATGTACTTATGTATCATTTAGTTGCGAGTTATAATACCACGTTCCCAGTGCATACGTCTTCGCGACGCGCCTCTGGCAACACTCTCTGGCAACTCTCCAGCGCATGAAATGGACGAGATGGACGACGAACTTACGCTTTTTTAAATAGAAAGACGTTTGTCATATTACAGCCCCTGATGGATTGACCTATGCGTTCCACGAAAACACGGTATACGAATTATCCGATAGAAGCGGTGTCGAACGGAAAACTGACGTCAGAGATGTGATGATTCCGGAACCGGGTCAACCGATACAAGCTGCGGTGTACGACAAACGCACGGAAAGCGCTCTAGTTTTCGGAGGTGAGATCCCTGTCGTTTGGCAATATCACATTTCGCATTCGAATGTGTGCGTGAAGCCAATTATCTAATCGTAATTGAATAGCGATTTGATACTTTTGTTCCAATGGAAAATGGTTATGGACTGAACAAATATCGCTTTCTTTGAACTACAGGTAGAAAACTGTGGCGTTATAGATACAACAGCAATGAACATCGTTTCCATCTGGACAATGGCTACCCGAAAGACTACAGCCATAGGCAGGACTTCCCGCATAATCCAGAAGCCGCTTTTCTGGATTTCGTCGGCTGGACTGTCATTCTTGAGGTGAGTCTTGAAACGAGGACAAAGCCTTATTAACGCACATTATATCTGATGAACTGAGCAACAGTCTCGCGAAACATCCGTTTCCGGTAATCGCTGGAATGATGAGTGTTCATCTCGGTAGCTCTGATCCCTTCTTAACTTCGCGCAATATTTGAATATATAATTCTATATATAATATTAGATGTTATTTGAACAAGATTTCATAGCTGGCCATAGGTTTTGTAATGTTATAAACGTGATCATCGAAGGTATCTAATTTAACATACAGGTATACTCCGATGAATCAGTGCCTTTAGTGTTTTCAACTTTAGTAATTTGAGCACTTTTCTAATACCTCATACCTTGTGGAAATCTTAGATCAGACCGTACATTTCGATCCCCGCTGTGGATGCATGAAGAGTATCATTCGATTATTTTAGGACGGATATTTCTGGGAGTTCTCTGAAGATCAGGATAAAAACAAGAAGTACAAGTTAGCCGATTATTTTCCGAACGCACCGCAAGGTGAAATAGACTCGGCAACCATGCATGGAAACACAATCTTTATGTTTCAGGGACAATAGTAAGTAGATTCTCGACATTTCTCGTTTGAAAGCTCATAAAGTTTTGACTCAATTTCCGCTGCTGTTGTAGTTTTCGTTTTACTTCGGTCCCAGTTTTGCAGTCACATTGACTTCAGTTTCACAGGAGTATAGGTTTAATTTGACTTGGCATGGTCACTGTGGGCAGGATCAAATTCATTATTTGACTTTGGCTCCAGTTCTGAAATTGCGGTTAAAGTGCGTTTATCAACAATAGTAGTCATCCTTTTTAAATTTCAAATTAAGTAAACTAAACGTGATATGCTTATATCTTAATGTTGTAGTTATTATACCCGAACTGGTAACGATCCAATGGTTGGTCCGATTTCGAAGGACAAAAGATGGATGGGATGTTAGTTTCAGTTTATACTTATGTAAAAGTTTTAAATTCGTAAATACTGTATATCCTTAGCGTGTTAAATACTTTCGATGTTGTTTTGCTAGTTTCATTGGGTCTAAACACAATTTATTGAGTAAAATACTTAACTCCGAATGATGAAACACATGCAATAAGATTTACGAAACTAATTTGAAATATTTTCGAACCCAGAGGGAATAATGTTCGAAGCGTGGCCCGTTTAAAGAATCGTTTTATTGAATAAAACTTAATATCCAACGTACACAGACTTATATACTTGTATATCGGTATTATTTCATGCGGGCAGATTTTCGATTTTAAAGGCTGCTGGCATTCGCAGATTGCTTTTAAGATTGTACAAATTGGACCCTAGTCCAACCGAAGAAAAGAACACAATCGAGAATAGTTGGGGGGGGGGGGGGAGAGACTAGGTAAGCGTCAGTTTGTTTGTGTCACCAACAATAATGGAATGATTTTAAATGATATCAAACTGCAGTTAATTCGAAAAAAAAACAGATATAAATTTCCGAGCAAATTCTTAACATCCATCGATAGGATAAAAGTTTTTTTTTTGATCTAAATTTCATTCCCATCTTAATGTCAAGGATTTCCAAAACACATTCTCTTTACTACATAGCTCGAAATGACTTTTTCGTATATGAATAGATATAACACATTTTCTCGAAAACATATCTCGTAAATATAATACCAATGCTACGACAAAGGATATTGAAAATGTGACGGTTGGGCGATTGGTGATCGCGTTTCAAGCTAACCGAAATAATGCAAGCGAAATAATTTACTGCCCGCCTTTCTAAAGATATCATTCGTAGCGCAATAAATGATGAAGTTGAGCGATGAGTCAACACAGCTGAGCAAAATACCAACTTTTCTCATAACCATCGAATGGTCACCGCTGATGTTGACCGTTATACCAAAACTTCTCCAGACGAAGTAAAAAAGTCTGTCTAACCCGGCCGGGATCTCACAAACAAAGAATACGAGAACGATGGATAATACCATTTTCAAAATTTTCGCCTCGTGTGTCGATTGAGACCGGCTGTCTTTCGAAACGCCGTCCGCTGACAACATTTGACGCCGTTTCGCCAATCGATGGCGTAAAATGAACGACAATAAAACGATGTTCACAATGATTAACGAAAACAGCGGTACAATCACCGTCATATACAAATACGTGAAACCAGTAAACGTTCCCGCCCATCCTGCATTATAATCAAATATGGTGCGGATCGTTTTGGCACCGAATGCGCCCATCGTGAATACGCGTGGCCCTGGACTGTGATACAAACAAGGCCACATTGCTGGTCCCGGTAAAGTAAGCGGAAAGAAAAATGGCCAGTTGCAAAAAACAGAAAATATGAATATGAACACAGTGACACCTATGAGCTGTTTCTTGCCCCAGAAACGCTTATAATAAAGCGGACTCATCACGACGAACAACCTCTCCAAGTTGATGATCACTACCGCCCAGTTACGGGACATTTGGAAAGCGAAAAAAAATGGCATTGCCCAAATAATCAGCTCGTGGCCGAAATACCAATCATCGTAGCCAAATATCGGACTATAGCCGATTATTGCTATCAGGATCATGATGCGGAGCGGGTACATGATGAACACCGTGATCACAAACAAAAGGTCGAACCATGCCAGGATAATAATGGAACGATAGCTAGCGACTCCCATTTTGTTGAACACTATGATTGTGACGATGTTGAGTAATATTCCGATGGTAGCGGCAGGAAAATAAGCACCCAAGTACAAATAGACGCTAAACGCGTAATCCCACCTATATGGCGGGTACTTGCACACAGGTTCGGAACGGCGTGTTGTCGAAAACACTTCAGTGTCATTCAGCAGAGTCATTTTCTAAGTTAAGGTTTCGCCAAAGTGTCAACGTGCACCGCACTAGGCGGCAAAACTAATCAATCTTCCCGTGCAACACAATCTTTCCGTACATTTCCAAACAATCCTGTTATATAGCTTGCTTTACGTCGTTCGGTGCTTGATTTCCTACGACCATTGAATTACGGCAGGAAACGGCATTTGAGGTATTGCCCCTACTCTGTAAGGAGCCAACAATATTCGAACGCACTTGTCTCTCAGGAATGAATGTAACGAGCTATACCTACGAGAGATGTGGAGACGTAGGCTGTACTCAGTCGTTGATGACAATATGTCAGTGACATGCCTGCAGGCAAGCGTATAAGTTTCGACGCACAGCGTCACACCAAAAAAACCTTTACACTATATACTGAATCATGATATGCTCAACAGCGCTTTCACAAGAGCGAGATGACAAGTATTTCAATCGCGTTCGAGCCATCCTCCCAGTAGAGATTCGAACTTGATGGTGTCGATATTCGTCACGGTACTTATCCCTGCTATACTTAGACTGGTTGCATGTCCATTCAATATGAATAGGACAGGCTAGTATCACTACGTGCCGCTGCGGACACACGGAACAACCCTCTTAGGCTCTATTTATGTAGACATTCTAGGGACCTAGTATTGCTCATAATGAGAACAACGATCGGGTAAATGGAAAACCTTCAATTAGATGGGACAATACTAGATCGGACCAGTTTTTCGCGACGGTAGAATCAAAATTATATGACACTGGCTTTAATGATTCACTTGAATGGATCGCAGGACCTAGGTTATCAGTCTCTAAACAATAACAATGTAAACGAACTCACTGCTAGATTTGTATCTTTTTTGTTGTTAAGTGCCGAATAATGTAATTTGATGTTCCATAGGAAAAATAGAAGACGCAAAAATCTGGTTCATAAAAAGTGGTTTAATCGTAGATGTAGGGATGCGCTTAAAGACTATTATTGTTATAGTAAAAACAGATACAGGGGCTGCTCCACCCCTTCTAACTTTGATGCTTTCAAGAACTCGTCAAAGAAATAAAAAAGAAATCATCCGGGAAAGTAAGAGAAAACAGAAGGAAACTTTTATTAAATAACTGAGAGATTGTGAAATCAGTAATCCGAAAAAGTATTGGGCTATGCTTAATTCTGCAACTTGTGCAAAAACATAGGACGCTAATATTGATATTGATATTTTTTTCGAACATTTTATGCAATTAAATGACTTACATGGTGTACACGAAGTGAACGATAATACTGAGCTACAGAATGATGATCCTCCTGTATATGACAACCGTATGTTGAAAATTGCGACATAACAGCTGATGAAGTAACGAAAGCTATCTTAATGCTAAAAATAATAAGGCATCTGGTATAGATGGCATCACTAATAGGTTATTAAAATTTAGTCGGTATCCATGTTTAGTCAATATATTACAAAACCTATTTGATTTAGTTCTTAAGACTGGACATGTCCCAGAGACGTGGTCTATAGGGATAATAAAACCTGTTTTTAAAAAGAAAGGCAATCCCACTAATCCTGACAATATTATAGAGGTATCATGCTAGGTAAATTGTTCACAGGTATCCTTAATGAAAGGCTGTCAATTACTTTCCTCGATTCGAACAATGTAATTAGTGAAGAACAAGCCGGATTTAGACCAAAATATTCTACTACTGACCATATTTACACGTTGAAAACAATCGTCGAATTGTACTTTTGCCAAGGAATAAGATTTTTTGCGCCTTTGTTGATTTTAAGAAGGCTTTTGACTCGGTTTACCGAGTTATTTTAAGGAGAAAATTTAGAGTAGCATTACAGGGAATTTTTTGAACTTAGTTAGAAATATCTATAATTCGGTCAAATCATGTGTTAAATTTAACGGTAACACATCACAATATTTTGCTGCAGATAGAGGATTAAGACAAGGTGAAAATTCATCACCTATCCTATTTTCCCTATTTTTAAACGATATTGATGACTTTTTTGCTACGCGCGGTAAACCAACTTTGTCGTATATTGAAAAGCTTAATGTGAATTGTGACCCAGAACTAGGGACTTTACTTAATTTGTTCATTATCCTTTATGCTGATGACACGGTCATTTTTGCTGATGATGAGAATTCTCTCCAGTCACATTTAGATACACTATTTGAATATTTCTTAGACAACGGCCTCACGGTGAATGTTGATAAAAACTAAGATATTAGTATTTACTCGAAGTAAAAGTAGGATTTTCGGTAATCAGGAGTTAGAGATAGTTGAGGATTATGTGTATCTTGAAGTGAAATTCAATTGGAATGGTATTTTCGCTAAAGCAAAAAGATTTCTGTATGATAAAGCTATGAACGCCATGTATTCTACCATCATTAGTAAAACCTTTTCAATCATTTCGTTCAAAATATAAACATGCTTCCAAACTTCGAGGCCAAATAGAAAGGAAAAGAAGCAAAATTTTCACCCCAATATGCTTGAAGTTGCGAAATTGCTTCTCTGCATCTTATTTTTTAAACTCGACGTTTGCGTGAGCACCTTACAAAAAGTTCCACTTTTCAAGAAAAAAAGTTCAACTTTCATGAAAATCTACTCCTGATGCCTCTTCGAAAGTAAATGCTTACTTGATTGCCTTCCTTCTAGCGACATAGCTGTGTTGGCCCTTGGCTCCTGGTGGTAGCGTTTCCAAATAACAATAACGTTCCAGATAGCCCTATAGTAAATATGTAGTGAAATTCAACTGGTGGGGTCGGCTCATTTGAAAAATTCGTTTGGGGCCCATATAATGTACGTGTGGCTTGGTAGATCTTTTCTTCTCTTTTTCAGAACATAACTATCACTTTACTAGAGAAACGGAGGAAATCCACGTTTCTGGGATATAACTTATACCATTCATCAAAATCGATTTGGAAAATTCTAAATCTCGTTAATATGCGGCAGAATTTCAAAATTCTAAAATTGATGGAAAACGTAAACACCTTGCGGGTGTCACGTGCCGACACCATTAGACGAAAAACACGAAAACGAATTAATGGTTGGTTCTGTACGATATTTCATGTTTCCACAACATGTATCAATTTCTGAGTATGAACTATCAAGTGTAGCCTATTCATCAAAATTCTAATTATGGTATCATGCAATAGATAACTAACCCACCAGTAATAAATGTAATTTATTCGATCAACACTGAACTTGAATAAAATGAGTTTGAAAAATGAATGGCATGTGCGCGAATTTTCTGCGAGTGACGTCATGCGGGCTACTGCGAATACACATTGTCAGTGTAAGTTTTATCGTTTTTTTTCTACTCGATCTCAACTGAATTCTTGATTAATTGGTATTATCCTTATTTTCATCATAACTGTAATCAATTAGATATAATCAAGATATGACACATTTTTTACCTCCAATCGGCGCAGTACACCGCGGTAACAGGCAAGGTAAACACGAATTTAAAAGATGATCCGATTGTGTTTCCCACGCATAGACGACATACTGATGAATGTACTATTTAGTACATAAGATAAACGGGGATAACTAAAACTACCATGTATATCAACAACTCGCGCTGGCTTGAATTCTACGGAAGCCTCTTATAAATCACATACGAGATAATTCAACTTCTTAAGTCGAATTTCGACTTATTAAATCGAATTTCGACATAATTAGTCGAAATTGTGAAAAATTATCGCTACTGATTATTATGTATTTATGTAACATGATTTATCGTAAAAAAGCTATCGTGGGCTACATTTGACCTTTAAGCTCCTCTACCAGTAGCACCAAATGACGAAGTTGATCAACGGTTACTTAGAACGTGGTTGTAACGGCGATTCCTTAAACTTTTCATACATCACCAGGAGCTATAAGATCTATTGATATAAACGAATCTCCATTCTCAATATTGTTTTCTCACGTCTGGCCGCTGCGGCTACTAAGAATACAACTGCATTCGTCTTCGATATTCAAAAATACTCTGCTCAACTGACGGCAAAGTTTCTATTTTATCCGATTTTTCAATTGTTAGTTGAAAACTATAATACCCAATACCCCGCACTGGCGACCGCAAGGTCGACTGTGCAATTTTTAAAAGTATCTAAGGAGGCTGTTTGGATAAAAAGAAAAATCTTAATGGCCATACATTCAATTACTGTCTGTTAATCAACACGCTTTGACCGCAATTTCAAAACTGGAACCAAGGTCAAATAATCAAAATGCCCGCAGTGACCTTGTCTCCAAACGTCGACTGTGAAACCGATGTTTGGAGACAAGGTCACTGCCGGCATTTTGATTATTTTACCTTGGTTTTAGTTTTGAAATTGCGGTTAAAGCGTGTTTATCAACAGTAGTAGTCATCGTTTTTAAATTTCAAATTATGTAAACTAAACGTGATATGATCATATCTTCATGTTGTAGTTGTTATACCCGAACTGGTAATGATCCAATGGTTGGTCCGATATCGAAGAACGATATATGGATGGGATGTTAGTTTAAGTTTGTACTAAGAAACGTTTTGAATTAGTAAATGTAAATCCTTAGCGTGTTAAATTCTTTCAGATGAAACTAAGTTGACAACTGTAAGATTTTTGCTAATTGAAACATACATGTATATATTTTGCGAGAAGTTTGGCCAAAAATCGCCGAGTAAAATCGAAAATAAATGTTGTGTGAGATCACGCGGAGTCACGTGATGCTTATCAGTTGTCAATTGCTCTTTGCCACCGCTTATCCTGACAACATGGCTGAGCATTTCCTCGCAATCCTAGAGAGCATAGAAGCACCAGTAGGATACTTCGTTTCACCTACTTCAATTCGTTATCCCACCCATATTCCCTCCATTTTTCAAATGTAATTTTTTGTATATATTCGTATTGGACGTACTTATTTGTGAATGTTGTCACATCATACGAAGGAAATTCGGCGATTTTTTTGGCCAAACTTTTTGCAAAATATGTACATGCATGTATCAATTAGCAAACATTTTGTAATCACTTAGTTTCATCTGTCATTTGCATTAATATATTACCTTTAATCAATCAACTACATGTCTTGTTTAGTTTGCTTCAAACAAAGCTCGTCGTTTTCCATTTCTCACGGAGCGGGGATATCATGAAATAATCTAAAAATGATTTTTAAATGATATCAAACTTGTACTTGTTTGTTTGTTGTTTGTTTTGGCTTTACGTCTTTCATATCTTGGTTTCCCAAGACTAACCCTATTGGATTATTCATTTAAAATAACGACGAGACGGCCTTTGAAGTGTTGCCCGCACACTGTAAGCAGCCAGCAGGACTCGAACCCGGTTGTCAATCAGCGCTGATAGTGGCACTTCATTCGGGAAATAAGAGATACAAATCTCTGAGCAAATTCTTAATTCATACTCGATCGATACGACAACAGTTTTTAATTCTTTTTTCATCATCTCAAAGTCACATTCTCTCCTCTTCTAGCTCCAAATGATTTGTTTTTTTCTGTATATGATTAAATCTATCACAGTTTCTCAAAAACATTTTTTCGTCAAGATGATAAAAATGCTACAGCAAAAGAAATTGAAAATACAAATGGTTCACGACACTTCGTGACGGTTGGACGATTGGTGATCGCATTTTGAACTAAGTGCAATAATTCAAGCAAAATAATTTACTGTACGCTATTCTAAAGACATTATTGATGGCGCAATAAATGATCCAGTCGGGCGACGAGTCAACACAGCCGAGCAAAATGCCAACTTTTCTCATGATCATCGCATGGTCACCACTGATGTCGACGTGTATATCAAAAGTCACCCAGGAAAAGTAAAAATCCTGTCTAACCCGACCGGGATCTCATAAACGAAGAATACGAGTATGATCGATAAGACCATTTTCAAGATTTTCGCCTCGTGTGTTTCGGAGACACGCGCTCATTCGAAACGTCGTGCGCTGGCAACATATGGCGTCCACTTCGTCATGGAATGTGCGGTTTACGGCGATCTACGTGCTAAATGTTTTTCAAAATTATCAAAATTTACTGATTTCCTGGACCTTTCGGAAGATACACAATTTCAATTTATTATGTCTTATGGTCGTGATGACACAGAAATTTTTCCAATAATTAATAAATTTATAAATAATATCTTCATTAAACGGCAATCGCTCGAGTCATGAACGTGTAAATGTTCCTTTTTTTCATTACTTGTAAATCGTATTTTTGTTACATATGTTTTTGTTTTTGTTTTTCTCTCTTCTCTTTTTCAACTTGTCTCTCTTGTTTGTAACTGTGATTGTAATGTGTTCACTTTATTGTTGTATATCTGATGTTGTAATGTTTCGACAAGGATCAATAAAGTGTGAATTGAATTGAATTATGACGCCGTTTCGTCAATCGATGGCGTAAAATGAACGACGGTAAAACGATGTTCACGATGATTATTATCAGTACTATTATTGTTATTATTATTATTTTTGCTATTGCTATCATTTTTATTATTATTTATTATGATTATTCCATCTCCATTTTGTCACTATTGTCATTTCTATTATCATAGAATTGAACAATCATTGTTAGCTATATTATTAATAGCATTATTTATATAAGTATCACTGCACCATTCCCTGCACTAAAAATATAAGTATGAACACCGTGACACCTGTAATGGTATTACGATTTCTACTACTTGCAATGGGACTACCACCTCCACCACTGTTATGTCACCTCGTTCTTCTCAATAAATGCTGCGCCGCTGGATCTTTTATGTAACGGGTTCCTTTCGCTGAGCTGCCTCTTCCTTATGTAGATATTAACTACTAACACTTCTATCTGGTATGATCAAGCTTTACTTTACTTTCTCTCTACTGCTTACACCATCAATTCAGCTTTATCTCCCCAACTCTCTTTTTGTACTCTCTCCCATGTACTCTCTTTTGTACTCTCTTTTGTACTCTCCCTGAACCAAAAACCTTAGACTTATATAACCTTAGACTTATAAATCCTTGAATGGTCAGGCCCCACAATATTTGAAATCATTAGTGCAATACAAGGCATCCTCTAGAGTGTTAAGATCAAACAGTCAATCACTTCTAGTCATCCCTCGTGTCAATCTAGTCTCTGCGGGTCACAGGGCCTTTTCTTACTCCGCCCCACTACTTTGGAACTCCTTACCAGATGCAATTAAATCTAGTCCTTCTACTGATGTTTTTGAATCGCAACTTAAAACCCATTTGTTCACTAAAGCTTTTAACTAATGATGTAAATTGTTTTTTCTCTCTTTATGTTTAAATTGTGTCTTTATATTGTAAAGCCAATGTAACGGCTGATATCCCGATGACGCGAGTGACAAGTTCTTTCTTGGTACAAATATATTTATTTCAGTTTCAATACACTTTTATTGCGGAGTTCGATTCAGTTCTCCACGACTGGAGACGACCAGACGACAATATTCGCAATAATTCACTTCACGATTTCTGTAAATACCAAATACAGTAATAAGTTGGAGCTAAAATGCTCCGGAATGGCCTACGAAAAAACTTAACCGGAAATGGAAGTTCTCCGAAACCGATATCAGTGGTAGGCTAGGTGATAAATATGACTAAATAACGACCGAGTGACATATCACTGGCCAGAATATGGACATTCAATTGAAAATGTTTAGTATGAACGAACGATTTGTACACACCGCTGGAAACGTATTTAATCCAGAACGCATACAAATACGACGGAATTAGCCGGCAAAAGTATATTACTTAACCCGGCAAAAATGACGAAAATGTTCAATAACTAATGATATTCAACAACTGAAATTAGCTGTAAATCTTACTGGAAATGCGTATTAACGGAATGTGAAGACCACAGAATAATAATAAATTAAAGGTAAAACTTACGAAACGTTATGATTCCGGGATAACAAAATTTACCATGCAGCTCCTACCGCGACTTGCACGTAAAATGAACGAGGCAAGGGAAAAGGCTTCCGTTGTTACTGAAATCACGTGACAAGTACAATGCGGTCATCGAAGTGCTGTAAAGACTTGGATTATAATACATAGGTCTTACATAGGTATTCTATACGTATAGTACAATATCAATTCGTGGTCTCCACAGCCAATGAGCATATTTTATATGGATTTTAGGCTCAATAAATTATTATTATTATCATTATACTTTACATTCCTATACCATGACCTCACCCGCTTCTAACATCACCCTAATTGGTATTATCAATCCCGGCTACTTCTACTCCATTCTACTCCCTCCTGTACTACACTAACCATCCCTTAAAAGTCCTTACATATTAAATATAGTTACAAAATGCTGCTCTTTCTTATCAACATACTCCATTTTTGTAACCCGAGCCATTTGCATTCAGTGTGCACACCAGCATACACCTAGTGTGTGCTATCGTGCTCACACACTATCTTAAAAACCCTATAACTATTGCTTCTACACACCTATGAGCTGTTTCTTGCCCCAGAAACGCTTATAGTAAAGCGGGCTCATCACGACATCAACCTCTCCAAGTTGATGATCACTACCGCCCAGTTACGGGACATCTGGGAAGCGAAGAATAACGGCAACGTCCAAATAATCAGCTCGTGGCCGAAATACCAATCATCGTAGCCAAAAATCGGTTCGTAGCCGAATACTGCTATCAGGACCATGATGCGGAACAGGTTAAAAACCGTGATCTCAAAGAAAAGGTCGAAGTGTTGCGGGATACCTGATTTGCTAATGATATCATCTTCTAAGCTGCGCACTCAGTCTCGGTCAGTGAATTCGTCAGGAATATTGGACCATTCTTAAAATGCAAGAGAAAAAAAATGCAAAACAAGCATCAGTGTGTAATTGATGGAGACCGTGAAATCACTAAAGGACAAAATGATAAGATAGCTAAGATAAACTGCGGAACCTGCGACTAATCATTATCAGGAAATTAGCCGAATTTCCGAAGCTCCCAATATGAACCGGACAGGCACTAGGCAAAATGATCAGTGACACAACAGCGCGGTAGGTTCCAGATCTCTGCGTCATAGACATCAGAACGATGTAACTGTTGTAAGTTCGACCAATTTGCATCTGAATAGAATTCACGATACACGGCAATCAAGTCTTGAATATGTGACAATAGAGTGATGCATGATTCGCGAGTAACATATGGAAGTACGAAATTGCAAAGGCAAATATAAAAGGGGAAGATTAAATGTTAGAGATGGTGGGAGTAAATTAGGGCAACACCCTACGCATTTAATTCAAAATGACACATCAGTCATTTTTATACGTGTCATGTCGATCGAACATATCCGCTGTGATAGAAATTAATTGTAAAAAATGCACTTGTAGCTGTCTCGAATGTATTCGAATCTATCATGTTAACAACGTTTGAAAACACGTAACGGGTAAACGGAGTCTCAAACAGTCCAAACAATCGAATGAATTAGAAACCTAGCCGTAAGTCGAGTAGAGCATTTTTGAACGTCGAATATGAATGCAGTCGTTTTCGTTGTAGCCGCAGCGGCCTTTTTAGGTTTCACTGTCGATGGCCGAAATCTGAATAAAACAGTCGATCCGGACGTGAGTAAACAATATATACTTCATGAGAATGGATATATATATATATATATATACATAAGTACTTTATAGCTCCCGATGATGCATACAAATTTGAATAAGCAATGCGGGCATATATGCCAGTCTTTGTTAATTATCTGGAGTACGGTTCCGGGGAATTCTGCAAAGATTATCAAATAAAAAATCCTCCTTCGTGTTTACATCAGTACTTTCAATCTCTAAGTTATGTTCATCGGAATTTTCAATTTGTGATTTTTTAATTTTCGTGATTTGCGAAAAGAGTTAGTTCTTTTTTCATTCCTTCCATCATTATTTTGTTTCATCACAATTTTAATTTCTTTTCTGTTCCTTCAATTTCAAAAAGTCTATTATAGAAAACCTCTTTTTTTCTTTTTTTCCCTTTGCCCACCTACTTTTTTTTGGGAAAAAAGTCCGTACTCAGAGTAACCAAAAAGGCCTTCGACATTGGTGCCATCATTGGTAAAGGAAGCTTATACGTTGATGGCCAATGTCGGCTACTTCTAAATGTTTAGGAAACATGAAATATCGCCATAACAAACCATAAACCCTTTGTTTTTCATTTGATATTGTCGGCACGTGACCTCGCAACGTGTTAACGTTTCCCAACAATTTGTAGAATTTTGAGATCTTGCTGCGTATTAACGAAAAAAAATTTTTCCAAATCGATTTTTATGGATGGTATAAGTTATATCCAAGATGCTTAAGTCGATTTCCGTTTCGCTAGTAAAGTGATAGTAATGTTCTAGATATGAAAGAATGAATGCACCAAGGCTTACATCGGGCTCAATAAAACGGCTTCTTCAAATGAGCCGACCCCGGCAGTGGGATTTCACTATATTTTAACATAGGGCTATCTGGAACGTTACGGCTATTTGGAAACGCTACCGCCAGGAGCCAAGGGCCAACACAGCTATGTCGCTAGAAGGAAGGCAATCATTTACTTTCGAAGGTGGTTGGACATTTTCGCAATGTAAACTACTTCCGAACGGAAGCATGTTGTTCTTTTATGAATTTCGTCGACTGGCTGTCAAAGGTCAAACGTAATCGTTCCGTCGAAATAATATCTTCTGTAATGAAAGGAATGGTCAAATCTATTTCGGGATTGTCTATAAGGTTGTCTATTGCAGTTGCTACTTCGTTAAATAAAGCAAATTCTAACCACATGACCTGATAGAAATAATCGCTAATATAAAAGAGCCTCGAACGCACGTTTTCCACGAGAGTATTTGCTAAACAGCGAAAACTTTTCTTTTTAGAGAATTTCAGCATATGGCCATGCTTCCGGAGACCGGCGTCCTTGACACGGAAACAATAACCTAAACGGCTGCTCCTCGTTGTGGTATGCCTGATAGGAAAACGTCAACCCCTAATCTCGCCGTTCCAGATATATACAAAACATTTAGTACGTAAACTCCATCCGTCGGAATACCTTTGAAAAGATTTTACAATTATTGCAAATACATTTTCTGTTTGAAGAATGAGGCTTATCGTGCTTAATCATACCTTTCTTTAATCGACAATGTTTCGACTGTGTTCGATCAAGTTCCGCAACTATGAAATTGGTGGAATTGATAAACCTTAATAGCTAAATGATTTCCCTTTATCTCTTTCGTCGAATTAATACGTATCTTGACACTAATTTCTAGACAAATGGCCGAAAAATACGTTTACATGGAAGATTCTTAACTTCTCGCCGGACATGTCCGAAAATGAGCAAAGGTGACTAGATAGGGCATTATATAAACTGTTGAGAATTTAAATGGAAAAAAACCAGTAAAACTATTGCAGTAAAATCGCTTAAATTGCCGTTTTCCAAAAACGAAAAAAAAAATCATTACAGAAGTCTACAATGATCGATGAATTACATATCTAAAAATATAGCGAAAACTTTGGTAATTATCTGTATGCTAAAAATCGCCATGTACACCATATGCATTTCTCTTGATCAATCATAGAATTGCTTTCGAACGGGCTTTTAATTATTGGCACGAAGTGACAAATATAGAATTCAGTGAAGTGTCAAGGAACGCTAAAGCGGATTTTGAACTTGGATTCGGCCCATTCGAACACGGCTGCGGTTATCCATTCGACGGACCAGGTACTTAACGGCATCATTAAACCGATGATGTTATCATACACATTTTCTCTATGCCGCCAGTGCCATGAAATTCCAGGTGGTACTTTGGCCCACTGTTTCTACCCGGAAGATGGACGCGCGCATTTCGACGAGGATGAGACGTGGACGGAAGGATTGGACGACGGAACGAACCTTCGTATCGTCGCCGCGCACGAACTCGGACACGGTCTGGGACTATCCCACTCAGAAGTCCCCGAGGCCCTTATGGCGCCGTGTATCAAGGCCATACGAACTTTGAAGAATTTCGACTTCCCGACGACGATGTCCGCGCTATTCAATCGCTGTATGGTGAGTCCAACTTAACGCAAAAGCAACTCAGGTCAAAAATAGTCCTCATCACTATATTTGAGAACTCTCAACTCAAATTCTTTTACTTCTCTATTTAAAAATTTTAGACGATAAGATCACAAGAGCGTGTATGCCTAATAAAAAGGAAGGACTAGAGGATGAGTCAGATAACATCGACCAAAATATTCTATGATTTCAAAACATATATTCATTCTAGGTAAGAAAGGTGGTCCAGTTCCACGGACGACCGCCAAGCCAAACGAACCTAAAACTATGAGACCAGGCTCAGGACCATGTCAGGGCTCATTCGATGCCGTTATATCTTGTCAGTATCTTCATTGATGATTAATGCCCCATATCGTTTCATTAAAAGTTGTATGCTGAATTTTCCTTCGGTAGTTGTTGAAATCTAGCTTCACATCTTGTTTTTCGAGGTTTCAACTATATTCCTCTCCATACGCGTTTTGACATGTACTACTTTCTACGTGTAGAGAGCTCTAAACTCTAAGAAAATTATATGTACTTATGTATCTAGTTGCGAGTTATATAAATACCACGTTCTCAGTGCATACGTCTTCGCGACGCGCCTCTGGCAACACTCTCTGGCAACTCTCCAGCGCATAAAATGGACGAGATGGACGACGAACCTTCGCTTTTTAATATAAAGACGTTTGTCATATTACAGCCCCTGATGGATTGACCTATGCGTTCCACGAAAACACAGTAAAACACGAATTATCTGATAGGTAGCGGTGTCGAACGGAAAACTGACGTCAGAGATGTGATGATTCCGGAACCGGGTCAACCGATACAAGCTGCGGCGTACGACAAACGCACGGAAAGCGCTCTAGTTTTCGGAGGTGAGATCCCTTACCGTTTCCGGTAATCGTTGGAATAATGAGTGTTCATCTCGGTGGCTCAGATCCCTTCTTAACTTCGCGCAATATTTGAAAACGTCAAATTCTATATGTGATATTAGATGTTATTTGAACAAGATTTCATAGCTGGCCATAGGTTTTGTAATGTTATAAACGCGATCATCGAAGGTATCTAATTTAACATATAGGTGTACCCCGGTGTAACTTTAGTAATTTGAGCACTTTTCTAATACCTCATACCTTGTGGAAATCTTAGATCTGACCGTACATTTCGATCCCCGCTGTGGATGCATAAAGAGTATCATTCGATTATTTTAGGACGGATATTTCTGGGAGTTCTCTGAAGGTTAGGATAAAAACAAGAAGTACATGTTAGCCGATTATTTTCCGAACGCACCGCAAGGTGAAATACTTTCGGCAACCATGCATGGAAACACAATCTTTATGTTTCAGGGACAATAGTAAGTAGATTATCGACGTTTCTCGTAAGCTCATATAGTTTTGACTCAATTTCCGCTGATGTTCGGTCCAAGTTTTGCAGTCACATTGACTTCAGTTTCACAGGAGTAGGTTTAATTTGACTTGGCAAAGTCACTGCAGGCAGGATCAGAATTCATTATTTGACCTCGGCTACAGTTCTGAAATAGCGGATAAAGTGTGTTTACCAACAGTAGTAGTCATCCTTTTTAAATTTCAAATTAAGTAAACTAAACGTGATATGCTTATATCTTCATGTTGTAGTTATTATACCCGAACTGGTGGTGATCCAATGGTTGGTCCGATTTCGAAGGACAAAAGATGGATGGGATGTTAGTTTCAGTTTATACTTATTTAAAAGTTTTAGATTCGTAAATACTGTAAATCCTTAGCGTGTTAAATACTTTCGATGTTGTTTTGCTAGTTTCATTGGGTCTAAGCACAATTTATTGAGTAAAATACTTAACTGATGAAACACATGCAATAAGATTTATGAAACTAATTTGAAATATTCCCGAACCCAGAGGGAATAATGTTCGAAGCGTGGGCCGTTTAAAGAATCGTTTTATTGAATAAAACTTAATATCCAACGTACATAGACTTATATACTTGTATATCGGTATTATTTCATGGGGGCAGATTTTCGATTTTAAAGGCTGCTGGCATTCGCAGATTGCTTTGAAGATTGTACAAATTGGACCCTAGTCCAACCGAAGAAAAGAACACAATCGAGAATAGTTGGGGGGGGGGGGGGGAGGGGAGAGACTAGGTAAGCGTCAGTTTGTTTGTGTCACCAACAATAATGGAATGATTTTAAATGATATCAAACTGCAGTTCATTCGGAAGAAAAAACAGATATAAATTTCCGAGCAAATTCTTAACATCCATCGATAGGATAAAAGTTTTTTTGGTCTAAATTTCATTCCCACCTTAATGTCAAGGATTTCCAAAACACATTCTATTTACTACATAGCTCGAAATGACTTTTTCGTATATGAATAGATATAACATATTTTCTCGAAAACATGTCTCGTAATTATAATACGAATGCTACGACAAAGGATATTGAAAATGTGACGGTTGGGCGATTGGTGATCGCGTTTCAAGCTAACTGAAATAATACAAGCGAAATAATTTACTGCCCGCCTTTCTAAAGATATCATTCGTAGCGCAATAAATGATGAAGTTGAGCGATGAGTCAACACAGCTGAGAAAAATACCAACTTTTCTCATAACCAACGAATGGTCACCACTGATGTTGACCCCTACACCAAAACTTCTCCAGACGAAGTAAAACAGTCTGTCTAACCCGGCCGGAATCTCACAAACAAAGAATACGAGAACGATGGATAAGACCATTTTCAAGATTTTCGCCTCGTGTGTCGATTGAGACCCGCTGTCTTTCGAAACGCCGTCCGCTGACAACATTTGACGCCGTTTCGCCAATCGATGGCGTAAAATGAACGACAATAAAACGATGTTCACAATGATTAACGAAAACAGCGGTACTATGACCGTCATATACAAATACGTGAAACTAGTAAACGTTCCCGCCCATCCTGCACTATAATCGAATATGGTGCGGATCGTTTTGGCCTCGAATGCGCCCATCGTGAATACGCGTGGCCCTGGAGTGTGATACAAACACGGCCACATTGCTGGCCCCGGTAAAGTAAGCGGAAAGAAAAATGGCCAGTTGCAAAAAACAGAAAATATGAATATGAACACAGTGACACCTATGAGCTGTTTCTTGCCCCAGAAACGCTTATAATAAAGCGGACTCATCACGACAAACAACCTCTCCAAGTTGATGATCACTACCGCCCAGTTACGGGACATCTGGAAAGCGAAGAATAACGGCATCGTCCAAATAATCAGCTCGTGGCCGAAATACCAATCATCGTAGCCAAATATCGGACTATAGCCGATTATTCCTACCAGGATCATGATGCGGAGCGGGTACATGATTAACACCGTGATCACAAACAAAAGGTCGAACCAAGCCAGGATAATAATGGAACGATAGCTAGCGACTCCCATTTTGTTGAACACTATGATTGTGAAGATGTTGAGTAATATTCCGATGGTAGCGGCAGGAAAATAAGCACCCAAGTACAAATAGACGCTAAACGCGTAATCCCACCTATATGGCGGGTACTTGCACACAGGTTCGGTACGGCGAGTTGTCGAAAACACTTCAGAGCCATTCAGCAGAGTCATTTTCTAAGTTAAGGTTTCGCCAAAGTGTCAACGTGCACCGCACAGGGCGGCAAAACTAATCAATCTTCCCGTGCAACACGTACATTTCCAAACAATCCTATGTTATATAGCTTGCTTTACGTCGTTCGGAGCTTGATTTCCTACGACCATTGAATTACGACAGGAAACGGCATTTGAGGTAGTATTGCCCCCTACTCTGTAAGGAGCCAACAATATTCGAACCCACTTGTCTCTCAGGAATGAATGTAACGAGCTATACCTACGAGAGATGTAGACTCTAAAATCGTTTTAGAGTCCATTGCTGTATTTAGACGTTGACGAAAATATTTCACTGACATGCCTGCAGGCAAGCGTATAAGTTTCGACGCACAGCGTCACACCAAAAAAACTTATACACTTTAAACTGAGTCATGATACGCTCAAAAGCGCTTTCACAAGAGCGAGATGACGAAGTCTTTCAATCGCGTTCGAGCCATCCTCCCAGTAGAGATTCGAACCTGATTGTGTCGATATTCGTCACGGTACTTATCCCTGCTATACTTAGACTGGTTGTAGTCCATTCAATATGAATAGGACAGGCGAGTATCACTACGTGCCGCTGCGGACACACGGAACAACCCTCTTAGGCACTATTTATGTAGACATTCTAGGGACCTAGTATTGCTCATAATGAGAACAACGATCGGGTAAATGGAAAACCTTCAATTAGATGGGAAAATACTAGATCGAACCAGTTTTTCGCGACGGTAGAATCAAAATTATATGACACTGGCTTTAATGATTCACGTATGAAAGGATTGCAGGACCTAGGTTATCAGTCTCTGAACAATGTAAACGAACTCACTGCTAGATTTGTATTTTCTTTGTTGTTAAGTGCCGAAGAATGTAATTTGATGTTCCATAGGAAAAATAGAAGACGCAAAAATCCGGTTCATAAAAAGTGGTTTAATCGTAGATGTAGGGATGCGCTTAAAGACTATTATTGTTATAGTAAAAACAGATACAGGGGCTGCTCCACCCCTTCTAACATTGATGCTTTCAAGAACTCTTCAAGGAAATAAAAAAGAAATCATCCGGGAAAGTAAGAGAAAACAGAAGGAAACTTTTATTAAATAACTGAGAGATTGTGAAATCAGTAATCCGAAAAAGTATTGGGCTATGCTTAATTCTGCAACTTGTGCAAAAACTTAGGACGCTAATATTGATATTGATATTTTTTTCGAACATTTTATGCAATTAAATGACTTACATGATGTACACGAAGTGAACGATAATACTGAACTACAGAATGATGATCCTCCTATATATGACAACCGTATGTTAAAAATTGCGACATAACAGCTGATGAAGTAACGAAAGCTATCTTATTGCTAAAAAATAATAAGGCATCTGGTATAGATGGCATCACTAATAGGTTATTGAAATTTAGTCGGTATCCATGTTTAGTCAATATATTACAAAACCTATTTGATTTAGTTCTTAAGACTGGACAGAGACGTGGTCTATAGGGATAATAAAACCTGTTTTTAAAAAGAAAGGCAATCCCACTAATCCTGACAATATTATAGAGGTATCACGCTAGGTAAATTATTCACAGGTATCCTTAATGAAAGGCTGTCAATTACTTTCCTCGATTCGAACAATGTAATTAGTGAAGCACAAGCCGGATTTAGACCAAAATATTCTACTACTGACCATATTTACACGTTGAAAACAATCGTCGAATTGTACTTTAGCCAAGGAATAAGATTTTTTGCGCCTTTGTTGATTTTAAGAAGGCTTTTGACTCGGTTTACCGAGTTATTTTAAGGAGAAAATTTAGAGTAGCATTACAGGGAATTTTTTGAACTTAGTTAGAAATATCTATAATTCGGTAAAATCATGTGTTAAATTTAACGGTAACACATCACAATATTTTGCTGCAGATAGAGGATTAAGACAAGGTGAAAATTCATCACCTATCCTATTTTCCCTATTTTTAAACGATATTGATGACTTTTTTGCTACGCGTGGTAAACCAACTTTGTCGTATATTGAAAAGCTTAATGTGAATTGTGACCCAGAACTAGGGACTTTACTTAATTTGTTCATTATCCTTTATGCTGATGACACGGTCATTTTTGCTGAAGATGAGAATTCTCTCCAGTCACATTTAGATACACTATTTGAATATTTCTTAGACAACGGCCTCACGGTGAATGTTGATAAAAACTAAGATATTAGAAACGGAGGAAATCCACGTTTCTGGGATATAACTTATACCATTCATCAAAATCGATTTGGAAAATTCTAATCTCGTTAATATGCGGCAGAATTTCAAAATTCTAAAATTGATGGAAAACGTAAACACATTGCGGGTGTCACGTGCCGACACCATTAGACGAAAAACACGAAAACGAATTAATGGTTGGTTCTGTACGATATTACATGTTTCCATAACATGTATCAATTTTTGAGTATGAACTATCAAGTGTAGCCTATTCATTAAAATTCTAATTATGGTCTCATGCAATAGATAACTAACCCACCAGTAATAAATGTAATTTATTCGATCAACACTGAACTTGAATAAAATGAGTTTGAAAAATGAATGGCATGTGTGCGAATTTTCTGCGAGTGACGTCATGCGGGCTACTGCGAATACACATTGTCAGTGTAAGTTTTATCGTTTTTTTTTTCTACTCGATCTCAACTGAATTCTTGATTAATTGGTATTATCCTTATTTTCATCATAACTGTAATCAATTAGATATAATCAAGATATGACACATTTTTTACCTCCAATCGGCGCAGTACAGCGCGGTAACAGGCAAGGTAAACACGAATTAAAAAGATGATCCGATTGTGTTTACCACGCATAGACGACATACTGATGAATGTACTATTTAGTACATAAGATAAACGGGGATAACTAAAACTACCATGTATATCAACATGGAACTAACTCGCGCTGGCTTGAATTCTACGGAAGACCCTTATATCACATACGAGATAATCCGACTTATTAAGTCGAATTTCAACTTATTAAATCGAATTTCGACATAATTAAAAATTATCTCTACTGATTATTATGTATTTATGTAACATGATTTATCGTAAAAAAGCTGTGAAACCGATGTATGGAGACAAGGTCACTGCCGGCATTTTGATTATTTTACCTTGGTTCTAGTTTTGAAATTGCGGTTAAAGCGTGTTTATCAACAGTAGTAGTCGTCGTTTTTAAATTTCAAATTATGTAAACTAAACGTGATATGATCATATCTTCATGTTGTAGTTGTTATACCCCAACTGTAGTGATCCAATGGTTGGTCCGATATCGAAGATCGATATATGGATGGGATGTTAGTTTAAGTTTGTACTAAGAAACGTTTTGAAATAGTAAATGTAAATCCTTAGCGTGTGTTAAATTCTTTTTGCTAGTTTCATTGGGTCGAGCACAAGTTTCATCCGTCATTTATTAATGTAAATGGCAGATGAAACTAAGTTGACAACTATAAAATTTTTGCTAATTGAAACATACATGTATATACTTTGCGAGAAGTTTGGCCAAAAATTGCCGGGTAAAATAGAGAATAAATGTTGCGTGAGATCACGCGGAGTCACGTGATGCTTATCAGTTGTCAATTGCTCTTTGCCACCGCTTATCCTGACAACATGGCTGAGCATTTCCTCGCAATCCTAGAGAGCATAGAAGCACCAGTAGGATACTTCGTTTCACCTACTTCAATTCGTTATCCCACCCATATTCCCTCCATTTTTCAAATGTAAATTTTTGTATATATTCGTATTGGACGTACTTATTTGTGAATGTTGTCACATCATATGAAGAATCGATTTTTTGGCCAAACTTTTCGCAAAATATATATATGTATGTATCAATTAGCAAAAATTTTGTTATCAACTTAGTTTCAACTGTCATTTACATCAATAAATTACCTTAAATTAATCAACTACATGTCTTGTTCAGTTTGCTTCAAACAAAGCTCGTCGTTTTCCATTTCTGCTGATTGGGATACCTGATTGGCTAATGATGTCATCTTCTAAGCTGCGCACTCAGTCTCGGTCAGTGAATTCGTCAGGAATATTTGACCATTCTTAAAATGCAAGAGAAAAAACTGCAAAACAAGCATCAGTGTGTAATTGATGGAGACCGTTCAATCACTAAAGGACAAAACGATAAGATAGTTAGCGTAAGATTAACTGCGGAACCTTTTAATAAAAGTCTTGTTATAAATGAAGATATATGAAGAATGAAGAAGAACCGAAATTCAAAATCGAAATCAATGAATCTAATAACTTATTTTCATTATTTAACGTTATAAATTATATCTCAGCAACAAATTTAGTATGGAAGACAATAAAAAATCGATGATATTACTAATCGATGATATTAATCAAATATTATCAAAAGAAACATATCTAATCACTGAACCTATAGATACTTTAGATAATGGAATCAAAAATCCAAAAATATTTTATACAGTTTTAAATTATAAAGGTAATTTAGATGAAAAAATTATAAATATTCTTGAAACCCCTTTTAATGAAAGAAATGGGGAATTAATACTTTCTAAAGATTACAATGATATAATAAACTTAAGAATTGAAAAACGAGAATTATATTATTTCAATTGTAATAATAAACAAATTATCTATAATGAAAATTCATCAAATATTGGAATTCAATGTGAATTAGATAATAATAATTCTTTTTAAGATATCGGAATTCAATGTAATTTAGATGATGAATTTAGAAAATTCAATCCTAATGAAAAAGTGTCTTGTTATTGTGGCGGCAAATATCTAAAATCACATAAATCAAAGCATTATCAGACAATAAAACATATCAATTATGAAAAGAATAATAATTCTATATTGAAATAAGATTAAGCTGTATGAGTAATTCAAAATAAGATATTTCAAATTACTTTAATTTTTTTTCTTTAAATAAATGAATGAGAATGATTTCAGTATTCCAATTGGAAAAGGTCATTTGAAGCATTAACTTGTAGCAGGAGGGTTAATATTGGCTGCATTATACTTTTATTATGAGAATATCAGTAAAGATCTGATGAATGAAAATATGAAATTAAGTAAGAAATTAAAGAAATTAAATGGGAATAATTATAGAAATAAAAAGAATAAAAAATAAACTTTAGAAAATGATTTAGAGGATTAAGACAGAATCTTTTAATTTAATTTATTTTATATATTTTAACTATAAAAATGAGTGACAGTAAGGAATTAGAAATATTACATCTAATAAACAATAATCGACAGAATATTAAATCAATTATTATGCTTACAGGATTAGTTTCTTTTTCATTTTATAGTATAAAACAGTTATTGGAATTTTATGATAATTGCAAAATTAAAAGATAATATAAATTATATTTCAGATAGAATTAATAATATTAAGTGTTGTGAAATATGCAATACGAAGTATAAGAATGAAAAATCATTAAGAAATCCTAAATATATTCACGAACTTAATGAAAAATTATATAATTCAAATTAAGTTTTTTAATGATATTTCAATTAATACCCCTTGTGTCTTAATTGTCTTGAATAGTCTTAGTACTTCTAGGACATAAAAAATAAATCTTTATTCTATTAGTACTTAGAAAAAATAAAAAGAGTTTGAGAAATCATAAATACATTCATGAACTTAATGAAAAATTATATAATTCAAATTAATTTTTTAAAAGTTATTCATACATGATATTTTTATTCTTTACACATACTAGAATAATACAAGAGTGATACTAACCTATTCAAGGTAAAGTTTTTCTAGTTGAATTCTAGTCAAATGTTAAGAAATTTAAAGTAAACAAGAATTGAATAGATTCAATAAGAATTATAATAAGTTTCTTTAACTTTGACTAAATAATACTAACCTATATAATTCTATTGTTTTTCTTATTGAATCTATTTAGAATATTATAGCAAATAGAAACAATAACTATTGCTGCGTAAAGAATTATATCATATTCTAGTGCTGAATAAAGAATATGATATTCATCTGATAGATTTTATATAGTACTATGAAAATAAAATATCATAATTCCAATCCAGTGTTGAAATATAAAATGAAAATATAAAAATATAATATATGAAATATAAATTATATTAGCTGAAAATATAAAATATATTAGTTAAAAAAATGAATATGATAAATCTGTGTAGACATAGAGAATATTTCAATTAATACCCCCTGTGTCTTTATTGTCTTTAGTACTTTTAGTACATAAAGAATATATGTTTATTTTATTAGTACATAGATTTTTATTTTTCAACTACTAATAATATAAAGATATATTCTTTATGTACTAAAAGTACTAAAGACATACAGACACAAGGGGCATTATATTCATATTCATATTAATATTCATATTCATTTTTATATCAAATAAAAGAAGCACATATTCATATTCATAATATATTCATATTTATTTTTATATAAAAGAGTCATATTCATATGAATATATAAAATAAATAAGAGACATATTCATATTCATATTCATATTCATATTCATAGTAATATAAAAAAGAAACGAGAGACATATTCATATTCATATTCATATTCCTATTCATATATATTTTATATAAAAATACTCTCATTTCTTTTTTATATAACTATGAATATGAATATGAATATGTCTCTTATTTATTTTATATATTCATATGAATATTAATATGAATATGACTCCTTTTTATATAAAAATAAATTTGAATATTAATATGAATATGATTATGTGCCTCTTTTATTTGATATAAAAATAAATTTGCCGCCACAATAACAATACACTTTTTCATTATGATTGAATTTTCTAAATTCATCATAAATTACATTGAATTCCAATATCTTTTTTAGAATTATTATTATCTAATTCACATTGAATTCCAATATTTGATGAATTTTCATAATATCATATTTCGTGGATAAAATTATTAAAATTGAAATAATACTATTGTCGTTTTTCAATTCTTAAGTTTATTATATCATTGTAATATTTAGAAAGTATTAAATCATCATTTCTTTCATTAAAAGGAGATTCAAGAATATGTATAATCTTTTCATCTAAATTCCCTTTACAATTTAAAACTGTATTGAATACTTTAGGATTTTTTATTACATTGTCAAAAGTATATAAGTTCAGTAATTAAATATGTTTCTTTTGATATAATTTGATTAATTGTAGTAATATTATCGATTTCATATTGTCTTCCATACTCTAAATTTGATATAATCTTTGATGTTTAACAGTGAAAATAATTCATTGGTTTCTTTGATTTCGATTTTGAATTTCGGTTCTTCTTCTTCTTTCTTCATTTTTATAACAAAATTTTTATTAAAATGAATCTAAGTCATTCAAATATAAATGTTCAATCTTAAAATATGAATTATTTCTCACACTTTACTCACACTTTAATGTTTGTAAATCAAGAATCGTAAATTACTTTTTATATTCTTTTAATTGTCCATCTATTCGACATTTTTTTTAAATTCGAAATCTATGAAATTCATATAAGGGGTCATTCATTTATAACGTACGCATTAGGGGAGGGGAGGGGTCAGTGCAATTGCGTACTGTAATGCTTAATGTATACAAAGAAATGGCCGATTTTGCGTACAGAGGGGGGGGGAGGGGTTGAAAAATTCAAATCTTTTGCATACGAATAAATGAATGATCCCTAAATAATGTTCATTTTTATGAAATTATTAGAAGTAATAGGGAAAGTCTTGTTTCATATCAGAGGTTGAGAGGGAGAGTGAGCTTTTGCGAGCTCGACCACTCGACCTCTGGTATGAGAGCAATACGCACTATAACGCGCTCTGACTGGTTAGAACACACGTCGCCAATTTTCAAAAGACTCAAAATCCTGAAATCATGTGATATTTACAAACATCAGCTTCGAAATTTCACGTTCTGTAAATTTTATAATATTAATTTGTTACCCGACCTTCGAAGACTTCTTCATTTTTCGGTGTTCCAGGCCTAATTGGCGCAACACGCGCAGAATCAATGATCTTTTCATCGAATTTTCTAAATCTAATATTCAATCTAGAAGCATTAAAATTCAAGGTGTAAAATACTGGAACAATCTACCATCTGAATTGAAAAATGAGCCCCATTTAAATATATTTCGGAACAGTCTCAGAAGTCTGCTCTTGTCTAATTATTACTATATAACCTTAATTGTGTGATGTGACTTCAAGTCTGATTTATATTCATACCTTTAAGAGTGTCTCTAGTAACGTATGCGTGGTGTATGTATAAGTGCGAGAATGTGAGTGTATGTGGTGAGGGATTTTTTAGACTAGTATAAGCCTTACTGGCTTTTCTTCAATTCCTCGCATGAATTATTGTTACACTGACTATAATGACTATTATGTCATGTTATAATCTCTGTACCAATTATTCATGCAAAATAAATCAAATCAAGTCATGTATCGAACAAACGATGGAATCGTTGTGCGTGGATTACAACAAGAATTAGACGGATATCTTAAAATACTATGAAATGACAGGTGAATTTTACTCGGGAGTAAAATCTACTGAAAATGTCATTGAAAATGATCTTCCTATTCCTGACTATGGTTTGTGAAAATATCCGATTGCGAAACTAAACCAGACAGGTTACTGACTACCTGCGGGCATGTTACACTGAAATTACATACTGTATTTGCAGCTTTTCTTCAACTAAGCCGAGATACCAGTATATCCTAGCTAGCAATCATCTCTCGCAGGTATTGTTCAGTGCACCACGACACTGTTCGTTACATTGATTCGTGAGTGCAAGCGGGTTCGAGTTTTGTTGGCCCCTTACGGAGTGAGGCAACATTTCGAACGCCGCTCCCTGCCGTGTTTCAATAGTCTTAGGAAGCCAAGATCCGAACGACGCAAAGCAAGCTATACAACACAGGATTGTTTGGAAATGTACTGGTGCCGAACTGCTCGGGAAAATTGATTAGCTTTGCCGCCCAGTGAACCTTTGGGGAAACCTGAATTTAGATAATGACTCTGCTGAATGACACTGGAGTGTTTTCGACAACTCGCCTTTCCGAACCTGTGTGCAAGTACCCGCCATATAGGTGGGATTACGCGTTTAGCGTCTATTTGTACTTGGGCACTTATTTTCCTGCTGCTACCATCGGAATATTTCTCAACATCGTAACAATCATAGTGTTTAACAAAATGGGAGTCGCTAGCTATCGTTCCATTATTATCCTGGCTTGGTTCGACCTTTTGTTTGTGATCACGGTGTTCATCATGTACCCGTTCCGTATCATGATCCTGTTGGCGGTTATAAACTATGATTTGATGTTTGGCTACGATGATTGGTATTTCGGCCACGAGCTCATTGTTTGGGCAATGCCATTATTCTTCGTTTTCCAGATGTCCCGTAACTGGGCGGTAGTGATCATCAACTTAGAGAGGTTGTTCGTCGTGATGAGTCCACTTTATTATAAGCGTTTCTGGGGCAAGAAACAGCTCATAGGTGTCACTGTGTTCATATTTATATTTTCTGTTTTTTGCAACTGGCCATATTTCTTTCCTCTTACTTTACCGGGGCCAGCAACGTCGCCTTGTTTTGGTAACAATCGAAATGGGCTACTCGTTTTCACAATGGGTGCATTCGGTGCCAAAACGACCCGCACCATATTTAATTATAATCCAGCAGTGGCGACACATTTTACTGGTCTCACGTACTTGTATATGACGGTCATAGTACCGCTGTTTTCGTTAGTCATTGTGAACATCGTTTTACTGTCGTTCATTCTACGCCATCGATCGGCGAAACGGCGTCAAATGTTGTCAGCGCACGACGTTTCAAAAGAAAGCGGGTCTCACTCGACACACGAGGCGAAAATCTTGAAAATGGTCTTATCCATCGTTCTCGTATTCTTCGTTTGTGAGATTCCGGCCGGGTTAGACAGACTTTTTTACTTCGTCTTGATGGCTTTTGGTATAAGGGTCAACATCAGTGGTGACCATTCGATGGTTATGAGAAAAGTTGGCATTTTGCTTAGCTGTGTTGACTCGTCGCTCAACTTCATCATTTATTGCGCCACCAATAATATTTTCAGAAAAGCGGGCAGTAAATTATTTCGCTTGCATTATTGCGCTTAGTTCAAAATGCGATTATCAATCGTCCAACCGTCACTAAGTGTCGTGATCCATTTATATTTTTAATATCTTTTGTCGCAGCATCTATACGAAAAAAATGTTTTTGAGAAACTACGTTAAATTTATGCATAACTTTTACTTCTTTTTTCATCCAATGGAAGCGAATGGCACGGACTATACCTGTGTGACGTATGGAACTAGTTCCAGATCCTCGAAATCGTACTCTGCGGTATGAATTTGATTTTAATAACATCTACTGGTCACTCTAAGCGCGGCTCCCCATTTGTCATCAAGCTGCAGATAAATATTGCTTTCATATTTCATATTATCTTTATTTTCTTTGACTTTAACATGTTTACGGATAATTATCTATCTTAAAATCTTTCTATTGCGAGTGGTCGCTGAGTATATGTATGTTTGTTTTAATTTTTTCTAAATGTCCTAGAATTTCCATAGATTGATGTGTCCAGGTTTATGATAAACTGCCATCATCAAAACTTTTGAAATAAATTACAGCAAGGGACTAGTAGATCTATCATTTGAATATGAATATCGAAATTGAAATTTATTTACACTCAACACCTCAACGAGAGGTTTGCACAGGAACATCAAGAAGTATACACAATTTCAAAACTTAACATAGAATATAGATCAAACAATATTTGACAAAGAAAAAAGAAAACAACATCTGTACACAGCATATGTGTTATGTAAGATAAAAGCATGTACTATACATATTTACAAGGAACCCAAATGATTAAGAAGTAAGTTTTAAACGACGATTGGGGTTGATAAGCTTCACTATGGTTTTATAAACAAAATCCTCATTACCTAGAATAAGCTTTTTAACCATTTTTTGGGTACCCGCCAGGTCCACATTGTTGAATTTTTTGTCCCTATTTTTCCCCCGTTTAATTTTATTATTTCGTTTATATCTCTGGATCGGATTAAGATAGAAACAAAGTAAAAATATCGATGAACTCAGCTGATCATTAACCTTTTTATGATATCACTCATTTATAAAGTTAATGCAACAATGCACGCTGGTGAAGTGATAAACATTGAAATCGTCTTCCCGATAATTCAACTTAAATTATTGCTCATTCCATCCAAAAGTTCGCAATTGTTACATATTTCAATCTACATTTCTGAAGTTTTCAATCTAATCTTAATCTAATCAGCCTATCAGCAGTATTCATTTTTAACACTTGTTGATTTGAAATCGATCGCGTCCAATAGGGAAGATAATCATCTTGAAAAAAATGATAAGAATGATTAGATAAGATTTATTACACTCTAACCACACTTAGTGGTACATAGAGGATTACAGTATTTACTATAAAATCAAACAAAAGAAAATTAACATTATCACATAGAATGTTATTGATATAACCTATTGCGCATCAGTTTTGTAAAATTTTCACACCTATTTACATTTTCTAACAAATGATAAATCAAATACATGTAGAAAATACTACTACAACAAAATAATCACAACATGGTTTTGAACGTAGCATTCACACATTTAGCAATTTTGGTCAAGAGATTTAAATTTTTCCAAAGATTAGCTGCATGAAATAGAGTTAAATATCAAATTTCAAAAATGTTATTTCATTATGGACACAATGATATTCAACGTCAACAGTTTTGCAACGTCATATCTTAGATAACCGCAAACGCCTCTCATTATTGGAATTTTGATAGGTATTCACAGCAAGTAAAAAATTGGAACAATTTGTATATAACAAATTCCGCTTTATATTATCTTATTCTTAGAACTGCCGCTTTCAAAATCTTATTCCATTTAGGTGAATCTATGTACATTTCTTTTCTGCGACTTTTCTCTTGAACACATTGGACATAGTTAACCAGTTATTTCTGTAATTATTTTCTATGGTAGTACGTAATTATTTTTTTCACAGATTTCCCCGTTTTGTAAGTCCCAGATTCCATTCCCAATGCCATACAAATTTGTATTTAACATGCGAAATGTTTTACACAATGCTCTCTATATTCTAAGGTAGTAACCTATAAGCGTAATCACGGTGAGAGGTGAATTTGTTTAAAAGTAAAATAGTTCTAGCCTTACAAAGCGAATTTAACTTAAACCACCAAACACCAAAAACAACCATAACTATTAGCATCATATTTATCCTGTAAATAGCAGCACTGTTACAGTAGTCGTAATCAGATGTGCAGCAATACATTAGGGCCGAGTCCACTTCTCCTGATTGATTTAAATTCCTTGCTGCAATCCTTGAAGCAACCTCAACTTAATGCTTTATCTGTGTAATGTACTTTCTAAAATAAAAAAAAAAACGGACGTGAGTTTCAAAACCGGTGATTCAGCGACTAACTTCGCTGGGGGCAATTAAACAAGCTCATCTTGACTTGCCCGCATCGATAACCTTCAGGACACGTTACGTTCAGTATGTTCTTATAGTAAAATTCGTGCAATTCAGGTTTTGGCTTGGCTATCGCACCTGTTGCATCTTTTGAATCAAATAAAAAGCTCTCTGCCGGTCTCGTTTGCGGCGTTAGATATAAAACCACCTGAATCAAATAACAAAACATTTTACACTATGGCGACATCAGCAACACTCCCCTAAATTCTTCCCTAAATCTTCATGAAGTTTTTTCAAATTATCAAAAATTATGTTATGTATAAGACATTTAACGTTAAACATTTAAATCGAGTCACTTTTCTTTATTCAATCCTGTATTCAATGAAGACTATTTGCAATCCTTCAATATAGTGTAAAATGGATTAAAAAACCTTGTTTTAGTTCAACTGCCAGACAAGTCTTGTCCTGGAGTCCTATTACGACCTCCCAGGGGCCAGTTGCTCAAAAGTTGGTTAGATAAGCAACCCCGTCATAAATCCTGGGACGCAGTTTGTCAAAGCGTCACGATTCATCAACTAAAAGTGTGGTAAAATATACTATACATAGGTCATCATGAAAAGATATTACCGGTACTTGGTAAAAATACAGACATAACCATATATTATACCGTTTTGTCATGTATAACCGAAACTGACTGTAGCCCACCAAATGTGCTGTCAAGTCAAGTTGAAATAGACATAAGATGTATTGATGTGACAAATGAACTTACTCTCTTCAGCTAATCGTTTTGATTTATCATATTCTGTCTTATAATCGTCGTTATGATATTCACAAGATGCACAGACCATTTCTTGAACAGCTGTTTCAAAAAAGGAGTAATTCGGCTGCGCACTCAGTTTTCTACTTACATACTGACAAACCAACATACCCATGGTCCCTCGAATCAGCCACGGGTAATCCTCGAAAAAACCCTGTCCCTCGATCCTATCCACTTCATATAAGGGTAATCCACGCACATACCCAGCCCCTCGATCCCAGCCACTTTAAATCAGGTTAATCCACACACACATACCCAGCCCCTCGATCCCAGCGACTTTATACGAGGGTAATCCACGCATCACACAGCCCCTCGATCCCAGTCACTTTATATAAGGGTAATCCACGCACGGGTTTGTCGGTATGTCGGGGTTCTTCGCTTCGTCAGTATGTCAAAATATATGACGCGTTAGTGAATAATGACAAATTTATTTTTGGACAACCCTGTATTCAATATGGGGTGGGAAATCATTTAAGTGTGAGTAGTTACATGTATCTCCAACTTTAATCTTGGATCGCGCGAGAACAAAATGTTCATATAAGATCCGTACTTTTATCATTTATCGTGAGACTGCGCATAATAATAGAAAAATACGTTTTCAGGTTAGCGTACACACGCGATAGTATCGTCCTATACAATGTGCGACGTGCTTATAATGTTATCCCCTCTTAAACCCACCAAATAACCTATATAATCAAGTACTACGGCTTCGATTTTCGAAGGCACAAAAATGTTTTTTCTTTTTGACCATGCAGCAAAGAGAAAATTGGAGAAAAAAATTTGGTGACTAAACATATAAGTTGGATGCCGATTTGAAACTGTTTGTCTTTATCTTTATGCCCTTTAGGAAGTGGATATTTTGCCAATGCGGCATTATTTTAGTAAACGCTATTTTGCCAATGGCTATATATAATAAGATATAGTAATAAAATATAACAATAACATCATTATATTGGGTGTAGGGTTAGGGTTTCGATAGGGTTAGGGTCTAGAGGGTCCAGAGGGTTAGGGTGAGGATTAGGGTCCGTTTTTACCCCTAGGGATAGGGTTAGGGTAAGGTGAGGCTATATCCCGCTCGCAAAAACCGTAAGTTTCCCAAGCCTCTGTTTATAACGCATGCGCATTAGGAAGTGTTGGGGAAATCCTCTAAGTCCAGAAATTGGTCGCGTGCGCATGCGTCGCTACATGTGTATTTTTTCCTAAACTGGGTCATGTCAGAACGCTGAAACATAGAACTATAACGGAATGAACCTGCGTGAACTTTTGCGCAGCGGGAAGGCGCAGTTTGTTTGGTCACTTAAGACTCTTCATGATCCTCTTAGAGGATCATTTGTATTTTTGGGAATGACAGGTGTTCAAGTGGTCTTGCCATAAGCTAAGAATCTAAGATATATATCGGTATATTAAAAAGGATGAATGTATTTTTCTGCTACACATTCGGGATTCGAACCTTATAGCACTTAAAAGTAAATCCTTGGGCTATCAAAGTTCATTATTTCATATTCGGGATGCTATCACTTTTTTACTCGGCAAACAATAACCCAGTGACACTTTAATCATCAAAGTTCATGTCGTAACGCTTGAAATACGATCAGTAATTTTCGGGTTTCGAATCTGATAGCGCCGCTTATAAGATGAACAGCGTAAATAAGATCAATATTTTTACGGGATTCGAACCTAATGGAAACTACAGCGACTATTAGTTATTAAAGGTTACATGTAGCTCACATTTAGTGCCGCATGCGCAATGTGCCGATTTCTCGACTAAGAGCAATTCCAGCACTGACTAATGCGCATGCGTTAGGTAGAAACGGAGACTTGGGAAACTTTACGGTTTATTATGGAATACCTCAAGGGCCATACGAGTTACGTTTTACGACTTACGAGTTACGTTTTACGAGTTACTAATACATTTCCTACGTTACGACTTACGTTTTACGTCTTACGTTTTACGAATTACACATTTTTGATGGGTTTCGTCGTCAGACGAACCCATCTATGGCATCGTCGTCATGTCTGTCCGTCTGTGGATGTTTCTTTATGACACGATTTAAGCTGTTTGTGTGGACCGACAATTCTGTAATTTCACACAGGTATTCTCTACTTGATGTAGATGGTGCAGCTTGGTTTATATTTGATTCCGAGGGTTATAAGTGCTCTAATTTGGTTATAAGATAATTAACGTTACTCGCTAGTTCAAGCCGCTGTATAGCGCGTTGCTACGACGACGCTCGATCAACATACTGGTACTCGCTGTGTAATACTGAACACGTATATACCTGTAGATATTTTTTTTTTTTTTTTGGTTTTTGATCTTAAAATAGGGATTGTCCCCATTATTTATTTATTTGGCTGGTAAATTTTGTTTGATTTTTCGATTGAGTGTCCCTTACAGACCCACCACACCTGCCGGGAGCGAAACAGGGGGTTTGATTTTGAAATCGGAAATCGAAGTACAGAGATAGATGTGTGATCGGCGGTCGAGTTAACAGAATACAGAATACCTGTAGATATTGATCGTACTAGCACCGGTTTTAGATAGCGCGCGCGCTGATCGGTCTTAACACTTCTCGGAACTGCTGTGCTAAATGCTGAGAGGCCGAATCTATGCGCAATCATTTATTGGGCTCGTCACATTTGATAGTGAATGGATAAATAACCGGTGTCAATGACGGTCGCTACTCCCCATCAGTATAACTCATCAGTATAAGAAATAATTCTTTCGAGTTTTTTTTTCAATCCCCGAAGTTGTTGTTACTATGTTGACCTCGCCGTTTTATAAGCTTATACCGATGATTCTTCTAGTATTTTCAGGGTCACAAGACATGACGAAGTCGCAAAGTTTTGTACAAATTTCACGAAACAAACAATTATTTAGGCGGCACCTGATCTATTGATTGATTATGATAAATAATGTTTATTTCATTAAAAATTTGTTTTATTCAAACACTACTTTCATCGCACATAGCGTGATCGGTAGGCCATGGACTCTTTCATGTGGTAGGCCTATTACAAATGATACAATCCGCGTGTCCGTGAATAAGTGACACGTGGTGGGGCGGGTTGTGAGGAGCATCGAACTAATCCGTCACAAATGATAGATAGAAAACAATACCTTAAGAGGTTAACTTTTATTAACATCATTACCAAATCAAAACCTGCACATCCTATCATAAATAGAAATTCTAAGAATTAATTTCAAAGAATAATAAATTACGTCTAAATATTGGGATTCGAACTCGTAGCATCGATTCAGGTGCCTTTCCCAAAGCGGGTATCCCGCGGGGAAAACCCATTACTATTTATATCGAGAATCGCCTTTTTGACAGCGAGTTCGGTGAATGAAACAGAAACAATTACACAGAAACCCATCATGGAAAGTTTCTTTCTGGTTCACTAATTGGCTTCGGATATCCGAAGCGCGCTAAATTCAAAGAACGGGTTTCAAAATGAAGTCGAATTGTCATTTCAAACAGCATAATAAGTCGAGTAATTTATTGTACATAGTGAATCAATCTCGACTGCAGTGGGCTATTACAGGGCAGAAAATCTGCGCGTTGGCCATCTGCTGTGCGAACCTTCTCAAAATCTGTTAAATGCTGACAATGCACACTGACTGATGACTGTCCCGTTACGTGCACGATGATTTTAATAGACGATATTTCAATATGTAGATCTAAGCTGGAAATGATTTTAATAATTAGAACAAGATTCATCAATATAGAAAAAATGTATTTATTTTTTGAAAACACTGGGCCGCATACAGCCATCCATCATCGTTACAGTTATTCGTCTAATAATTACACCCACACAGTGAAATGCCTACCACGTGGCCACTGTCCTTGAACTCTTGCGAACCGAAACTCCAACACTTAACTCGTAAATCGTAACTCGTAATTCGTAAAACGTATTTAAGTTGTAATTCGTAACTCATAAAACGGAAGTCGTAACGAATATTCAAGGAAATGTATAAGTAACTCGTAAAACGGAAGTCGTAACGAATATTCAAGGAAATGTATAAGTAACTCGTAAAACGTAAATCGTAACTCGTAAAACGTAAATCGTAACTCGTAAAACGTAACTCGTAAGTCGTATGGCCCTTGAGGTATTCCATAGTTTTTGCATCCCGCTCTATGCTGCTATTTTCTCTGACTCTGTTCTCCACACTATCCACACTGATCATGTGACACTAGTGACGCGGTCACTTCTTAGTTTGCTTTCGAAGCTATCGGACGTGTGTGGTCAGCTGTTTTGTGGTGAGTTTTGTCTCCTGCGTTTGCCGATTTTCTGTGGTTCCTTTCCGGTAGCATTTGGTATTTTTCTTTGGAACTTTGTTTGTGGTTTCCTCTTTAGTTTTGGTCCCCTTTTGCCTGGTTTGGAGACTTTGGTGTAGTCATCTTGGATGAAACACTGGGTTTATTAGTTTTAGTGCAGTCATTTTGGATGAAACACTGGAGTTTATTGATTTTAGTGTAGTCATTTCGGATGAAACACTGGTTTTTATTTATTTTTGGTGCAGTCATTTCGGATGAAACACTGGTTTTGTTAGTTTTAGTGCAGTCATTTAGGATGAAGCACTAGGTTTGTTAATTTTGGTGCAGTCATTTCGGATGAAACACTGATTTTGATGTTTTGGGTTATACTGTACCGTGATTTTGGGTTTAAGCACGGGCAGATGGTCTTTTAGATTTTCTGGGATAAGTGCAGTATTTTGGATGAAGCACGGGTGATGGATTGATAGTGATTTTATTGAGGCAAAATTCTCGGTCAGGTTAGAAGTACTAGGGTACTTTGGTACATTTTGACCGTCAATGACATTTAGGTTACAGTGCTACATGCGTGATTGCTTTTGCCTTTATTGGGACGTGGGTAAATACTGTAAGTCACAGTGCGTGCATTTTGCTAGATTTATTTCATTCATAGGCGCATTTCCAAGGTCTGGATTTGGAATTCTTTTGTGGGATTTCATTGGCTTTTCAAAATTCGGTTTAATCTTACTGGGCGTGTAAAGGCAATCTGGTGACGTTTTACCTGGTCCTTGGTCTCGTTTTGTAGTTAGCGGTAGTGTTGGGTTAGCATCAAGTCCTGTTAGTCAAATCGCTTTTCAGATTTGAGGACAGTTTTGGAGCTCGGTGGTATTATTAGACTTGTTTGACTGTGTATCGTACAGATGAGTTAAGGTGAGTTTTTATTAGTGTATTACTGTCGTATTAGTTCTTGTTTAATTTAAGATGGTGGCTAGGGAAAAAATTACGGCATGTGGCCGAAAATTTAACGTTTTTCTGGTCTGGTCACATGTATATATTTTGTTAAACTTTGTCGACGGTTGTTAGGATCAGTTTGCTAATACTTTTAAATTTTATTCCTGGTACGGGGCGGTAGTAATTTTGATGTTCTTTTCGCTTATCTGTTTCAGAGATGGAACCGGTGGTTTTAAAATCGTCAGACGGTTTGAAAACGGTGGACATCATCCCCATGTTATTGAAATTAAGAGGGTTAGATTTGAACGTAGATCGGCCTACAGCCTTCGCTAGGTTCGAAAGGCTTAAGCCACTAGAAGCGGCACCGAGGAAGTATGTGGATGATGCGGTATTTTCTCTGACTGGTAAAAAGATGAATGATCTGTTAACGCTGGTGGACTGGGAGGAGACGGAAGGTCCGCTGCTAGCGCGCCACTTGATAATTTTTGCTAACGAGAACGCGAACAAGCTCCCTCAGGTACCAAAGAAAAGGAAGTCTGTGCCCGCACCTAGTACAAGCACGGTCGGTGCGGAGAGTGATGCGGTAACCCCAGATGGGGTTCTGAACCGGTGAGTGTTTTTATTTTCTCAGTTTTATATCTGTATTTGTAGCCCCCGGGTTTGGTCGGTAGGCCTGGACTGGGTAGATTTATTGGGAAATTAATAGACATTTGTTTAAAACATGTGTAGCTCTGTGCGTTTAAGGTTTATTGCTCTGGGCCTTGCACATACCAGGATTTAGTGGGTACAGAATGGGGATCTGTTTTGGTTAAGTTAGAGGATTTTTCGTTTCCTTTACTGGAGGAGAAAGTTTATAGAGATTAGGTTTTTTAAAAGACAGCTTCTGAAAATGTAAGACGCAAGATGGAATGTAAAGATAACCCATTAAGATGTAGGTAATGGTATGAAGGAGAAGCATGAAACATTTAGGATGATAGATTTGACTATAGATTGTTCGTTAACCGAAATCATGGCGATCTTTTAAACTATTTACTGCGAAGTCATGCTGATTAGTCTATATTTGTATTTATCTCGTGTGTTTCAGGACAAAAAATTGTTAAAGCGTCTGGAGGAACTCGAGAAGAAGGTTACACATCCAGCTCGTTCAGTAGAGAGCGCTCTGATGCAGGTGAGGGCAGCGCTTCAAAGGCCGGGCTCTTTCTTTGATCCATACTTCCTTCTCGGTTGTATGGAAGGCTTGGTAGAGGTGGCAGCTGAAACCACAGATCCGAAAAAAGGGTATTTTGATTCTGTGCTGAAAAGTATCAAGAGAAATATCGATTCTCCAGACTTACCTGCTTTGTGTAGGCGTTTGATTGGCTCCCCGGATGATGAAAAAGTGGCATCAGTGGAGGCAAAATGGGCTAAAAAGCCGCACACAAACAATTATTACCCAACTTACGGCTATTGGGGTGGGTCGGGTGTAGGCAGGGGATATGTTGGGCGCCGAGGTTACGGTACAAGGAGAGCAGGGAGAAGTTCCAGGGGGAATTGTTTCTTATGCCGCAAAGAGGGTCATTTTGTTCGCGACTGTCCTGAGAATAAGCAACCACAAGTGGTAACGAAGACTGAAAGTAAGGTTGTCTAAATGAGTTAGAACTTAGGAGTTAGATTGAATTTAGTTTTGGATGATACGTAATGTTATATTGTGTTGTTAAAGATGATAAACAAGGTTATTTTCTCTCCATTAAATTGATCATATGTTGGATAATTCATTTTGTTATCGGTTGTTTGTGGTCGGTTGGCTTTGTTGTCACAGGCTATCTAAGTCTGTTGTCACGGCTTATGTCGTGCTGGCAACGGGGCTGGACTGATGGACCTTAGTGTCTTTTCAGGATTTTGTTCCGTTGAAGATACCTGTGTGTAAAGACGTGTTTTGGGTTGGTGCTAGAGGTTCATCCGTCCAGTTACCGTTGCCTGAGGTCGTCTCAGCCGAGACCGTTTCGAAATCGGCGGACAAGTATAACAATTTGACAATTTTTGACCTGCCCCTCAGGGACCCGGAGAATTTCGTCGCAGGTGAACTGAGTCGCCATCTGGAGGAATGGGAATTTATTCTACGGCAGTCAGAGGATCCGTTGTCAGACACGATATTATCTTGGGTGCGAGATGGTGTTCATATCCCAGATTTCTTTAAGAGGTTTAAGGGTCAGTTTAAAGGCAAGACGTATGATTGTGATGCGCCCCCAAAAACGGTGTTCCCGAATTCTGGAAACTGCGAACAATTTGAAAATTTCATTTCTACAACATTAAAAGGTCGGGTGGCTAATGGATCACTCAAGGTCTGGGGAAAGGTTGGGGTCGATCCACCCCCGCATTTAGTTATGCCCTTGACGGTTGAACCCACGAAACCCAGAATGTGCCACGACGAACGATTTCTAAATCTATGGATTCGGGACTCGCCTTTCCATTTGGAAACTTTGGTAAACGTACCTCGCATGCTACATAAAAGCGCGTTTATGACCTCTGTCGATGATAAAAGTGGTTACGACCACATCAGGGTAACACCGGGAAGTGAGGTGTATTTGGGAATCAGCTGGAAAGGTTGGTATTACGTTTACACCGTTATTCCTTTTGGTTTTAAGGCCTCGGCCTATATATACCAGAAAACTGGCTTGGTTGCAACGGGTTACCTTCGAGACCTAGGAGTACAGATAACTCAATACATTGATGACCGTTTAAATGGGGAGCTTTTAAGTTCCTCGGCTAGGGGTTTAGAATCCATCACAAAGGCTAGGTTAGCTCTATATATGACTGCCCAAGTTTTAACAAGACTAGGGTATTTTCTAGGCCTCCATAAATGCGTCCTGGAACCGTGTCAGTTATTAAAGCATTTAGGCTTATTTGTTAACACTATAGAGGAACGTTTTGAGATCCCAAATGATAAGGTGGTAAAATTTGCCATTTTAAGGGACAATATTTTATCGTCCGAATTCGTTAACATTAAAACGATTCAGCGGTTTGTGGGTAAGATCATATCCTTCTCGTTGGTTGTACCAGCTGCGAAGCTTTATACAAGGGAGTCAAACTTAGCTATTTCTAAGGCATTCAGAAACTCGAGACTCATTAGGGTTGAGGGCAATCTCAGAACTGAGATAGAGTACTGGAAGATAATTGAATGTTTGCCAAGGGTGGTAAGGTGGCGCCAAGAGTGGCATGTCAGAATTCAGATGTATACGGACGCATCCTCTTATAGATGGGGTGGGATAGTCACGATTGGTGAGCAGAGGTTTGAGCCCTCCGATTATTGGCCACAGGAGCTGGTACAAAAACCCATTGTAATAAAGGAAACCCTGGCACTTAAAAACGTTTTAATGGTGGTTTCTGATAAAATTAGAGACAGTAGAGTAGACGCTTTTGTAGATAATAAAACTATGATTGCGGCATGGGTTGGTGAAGGTTCCAAATCACATGATCTGTCAGAAGCAATTAAGCTTTTGTTTGAACTAACAGCAGAACAAAATGTGTTGTTGAAATTGCATTATGTACCGTCAAAAGAGAATCTAGCAGACGCTCCCTCGCGAATTTTGCGAAAATCGGAATGTATGTTATCTCCGCGTATATGGCAGCTCGTGCAACGTGAATATGGGGGTGAAAACGGACACTCGGTTGATTTGATGGCCCTTGATTCGAACGTAATGGTAGATTTGTCAGGCTCTCCACTACGACATTTTACGCCAACGCCATCTACTGATTCTAGTGGTGTAGATCTGTTCGCACAAAATCTATGCGACGAGGTTAATCCATATGTGTTTCCGCCAATTTCTAAGATACCGGCGGTTTTACGATTCTTGGCAGACGCAGTCAAAGAAGCATCTATCGTCATTCCAGAAATCTTTCCGAGGCCATTCTCGTGGCCTTTGGTAACCTCTCGTGCATCCAAACGTCGCCTGCTTGGCAAAAAGGGAGATGTGGGTGTTTTGAAATATCCGACTAAAAAAGGTTTTGTGGAGGATACAGTAGGCATACCGTGGGATCTGTTTGTTTATAGGATAGATTTTGATAGATTAGATTGAAAGATTAAATTGACATGTTTTCCTGAGCGATAACATGGTGTTGCGTAACGGTGGTCTTTATTTTCTACTCTGATCTATGCACGGTAAAATCCGGATGCATAACTTTGCTTTTACGTTAATAAACGTTTTGTCTTTTCTGATATACCTCGTTTATTATGGTTCTTTTAAGATCTGTCATATTTTACAGGATCTGTCTCTGCATCACGAGAACCATTGTGCGGACTGTGGACATCGCTCGCGACAGCACTCAAATTTCTGCTACAATTGTGGTTCAGAGTTAAGCAATGCGGATGGCGAGAACGGTACATTGCTAGCCTTACCATTAAAAGATTTGGATGCCCGGTTAAATTCTATGTCAGAGAGTGAGCGCAACTCTGTTTATGGCCGAAAGAAGTCAAAACTGGAAGAAGATTTGGTCTTGTTCCTCAGGTCACTGCGCCCATCGAGATCCTTGTTGACGGCATCACCTAGGGATATCTGTAGGTTCATGGTATTCAGGGATGCTCGGGATAAAACAGTAGTACACTCTTTAACCTGTCCGGTACGAGGTTGGAAAGCAGTCTCGAAGGCCTCACCAAGGACCGGTGGTTGTTTATGCCCCAAAAGACTGGCAGCCGGAACGGTTGATTCCTATCTGGGTCAGATAAGGGCAATATTTAACTCGATTGGTAAAATTGACTGTTGGCATCCCGAGCGCGGAACTGGGAATCCTACCATATCAGAAGAGGTAAAACAATACCTGAGAGTGACTAAGAAGGAGCAATCGGTGGCCATGATCACCCCTAAACAAGCCGTCCCAATGTACCTTAGCAAGTTGACGGCAATGATTCTCTGTATTGATAAACGCTTGGCTGTCCCAGATTTACCCGCGGTAACGGAGTATATTTTAGCAAGGGAGCAGGCTTTCTTCAAACTTGATTTTCTAACAGGACATAGGGCGGCAGACTTAGGTCGGGTTTTGACAGATGGGATCTCTCAGAGTGACGATGGAAGGGTAATCATTTCAAATCTAACGTTCGGGAAAACACTGCGGGATTGTTCGGTTTTGACATCCGTAGTTACTCGTTTTAACAACCCGGTTCTGTGCCCGGTTTTGGCGATTGAAAGGTATTTTGCTGTTGTAAAGGCGCTTGGAGTTGACCTTGGAGGGGGTTACTTATTCCGGATAATGAATAAAGAGGGCGCTATCGTTAATAACGGACTCGACTCGAATGCGGTGGGAAGCCGTTTGAAAACTTACCTAAAAGAAATTTGTATGTATGACGGTGAGACCCCGCATAGTTTCAGGGTTGGATGCTCCGTTATGTTGGCTTCTTTGGGCCATACATCTAAAGAGGTGACTTCTTATATTGGTTGGAAGCATCAGTCCATGGCAAAGCATTACACCAAACATGCTTGTCTGATGCAGGGTAAAGTCTCTGACTCTCTCGGTCAAGCTATGGGACAGTTAACTGATAAAAGTGTAGAATCATATCGCCTGAATAATGCTACAAGCGGGTTTAAACCAATGTTTTCATCCATGTAGGTTCTACGTACGCCAATTTATATCGATAAGAAACTAGACGCTAATACGAATTTTGTATATTAATATACCCGATTTCTAAGGCGGGTCTAAATAAATCGACTTCGGATGCATATTCTGTCTTCTGATTTTTGGCCTCGTTTCACTCGGCCTAGTATAGTTGGGGTTTGGGTGTAGTTGTGGAAAGGTTTTTAGTATTTGTTGTGGTTATCAGTAAGGGGTTGGGTCGTTTTTTATCCCCAATCACTACATAACCGCGGAACGAGAAACCACCGATCAGTGTGGATATTATACTATCCACACTGATCATGTGACACTAGTGACGCGGTCACTTCTTAGTTTGCGGAAGATGGGGAGTCGAGTGTGACAGGTGTGCCTTGTACAGTGGAGGGAATGGGCCAATGAAATACAGGATGGGTTAAGATATTAAAAAAAAAACCCAGCGTATGTGGCTACTTGTTCCGGGTTTCGTTTTTTATCCCCAATCACTACATAACCGCGGAACGAGAAACCACCGATCAGTGTGGATATTATACTTTCCTTGAATGTTCTAAGTCGCGCACCTCTGTGCGCATGCGTGGCGTCAATTAGCCAATCAAAACACACCATTGGCAAAATAGCGTTAACAAGAATAATGCCGCATTAGCAAAATATCCACTGCCTTATCTTTATTGAATGAAACAGATCTATGGGTTTCAAATTTAGGACATTCCATGACAAAATGAAATTCGCTTTCTACCTTGTTTTCACTACAAAAAGGACATACATGTATTCTATCCTCGTGTCCTAGTTAGACTGGTTGCCTGTGCCATTCAATGATGATTGAGACTAGACTGATTGCCTGTCCCATTCAATATGTTCCATTCCATAGAAACCGGCAACCAGTCTAGATTGAGACCGGTAACCAGTCTATTTGCCAGGCGGTGCATCGATCGATTTCTATTAACCCTCAAAAATAATAAACAGGCAGTTATTTTTCATTTTTTTCGGAGTAAATAACAGCCATAGTCACATAAACAAACGCTATGTCAGCGAAACGAAAGATTTCGGATAATACTGAGGACAGCGGCACTGCTAAAACTGGAAAAATATGTACCGATGAAGGTAAAATAAAAAAAGAAAGCAAATTCTCAAATTTTTGAAAATGTTAATAAATAATAGTGCAGATCCGCACCACTCGTGATTGACGCAATCTGATGAATTACAAATCACTGTTCTGCCTGTAGAATGATTCACGGAATCCAATGCAGTGATTTATTTTGTGATATCTTCACTAGAAAGTAGATTTTTGGCCCGCTTTTTATTAAAATCGTGACGATCTTTCAATAGGACGCCATATTGGATTGGTAAATCTGTACACAATAACAGTGAACACAGCTGAAGGCGAATTTATCTTGTCAAATCAGATTTGATTTTCCTAATCATAATTTGCTAGTCACGTGTAATCTAATCAAATAAGATTTGCACAAAAGCATGAATTTGACGCCTTGTTCCAAACAGCTGACAAGAAAATAATCGTTGTAGAGAGAATCCCACAATTATAACGAAAAAGTCCGAAAATGAAACTTCGAGATAGTAGTTTATTTCAACGTTTCGACTATATCCTAATAGTCATCTTCAGGAATAATATTATTATTAGTATTATTAGTATTCCTGTACAAATAATTCCGTAGTCTATTCGTACGCACCCGTACTGATTACTCTGGTTCGTACGGGTAGGGATAGGGTTAGGGTAAGGTGAGGCTAGTTAAAACATTCGACTGATTGTCAGCGAGCTCGGTGGTGTAGTGGTATGATGCTGCGCTAGTAATTTGTTGGCCTGGGTTCGAGTCAAGCTCGATCCGCTCTATTTTTCTCTAACTCTATTCTTCACACTTTCCTTGAATTTTCTAAGTCGCGCATCTCTGTGCGCATGCGCAGCGTTAATCAGCCAATCACCGACAGTTATTAGCGTACAGATCCCAGTTCTGTACGAATAGCCTCCTGAGTAATCCGTACGGGTCCGTACGAGTAGCCACAGCGTTCAAAATCTGTGAAGTGAAGATTTGTCACAAGTATTTGCTGAAACTATGTGAGGGTAATCAGTGCATGAAATTAATTAAATTTAGTCAACAGTCACTGGGGTTATTAATGCCAGGCCTAGCCAAAGAGTCTGATACTATTGTTAAAATTGACAAGTAATTTTTCTTTTTCTTTCTCAAATTGAGTGGGTCATGTAATCGCGACAATCTCGAGACAAAAACCGTGCCAAAAACCTACTTTCAAGTGGAGATATCACAAAGTAAACCGCACTCCACTGAATTCCTGATGACATTCCTCATCTCAAACAGTGATACAGAATAGAATTGATTGAACCGTTTATGAGAGGTGCAGATCTGCACTTTCCGTGAAAAGCCACAAAAAGGGTCTTTGTTAAAAGAAAGTTGATGTTATGCCAATGCCTGCTATGCCTGTAGCCTACAATTCCGATATGAGCCCCTGTGCCCTAACCTTAATAACTTCATTGATAACATTAGCGCCACACAAGGTGACCCTAACGGTAGATGTAGTTGAAACTTACTGACGGATTGCAAGAACCTTTGTGGTCTAGTGGAAAGACGTTACGCTAGCAATATCGTGGCTTGGGTTCGAATCCCGCTCTATTCGCACTATATTTTCTCATTATTATTCATTGATATTAATGTTCGAATCATATAACAATGATTGATAGTTGGGCAGTTACGATCAATCCACAGGAGGCCTTTAACCTCCCACCCACTCCCGCAAGTTAGACCTATTCTAATTACATAACTAGGCATATGAAAATTTTGAAATGCTTCCATAGGATGCGTAAGTTTGGCACTTCCCCATGTACACGATACTTGTCAAATCAGCAATGTTTTGCGTATGTACCTTTAGTATATTTCTGATGCATTTTCAGATGCCGGTTACATCTCGAGAACCGGGCGGGTGCGTAAGAAATCTTCTAAACTGCTCGAGATGGAAGAATCTAAAGAAGACATTCAACACGCCATTCTGGGAAAAGCGGCTGCAAAGGTGACGCTAAACCTTCGAGGCCATTAGCCTGGTCAATGATTGACTGCTTTATGAAAAATTACAGGCTGGGTTTATTATTAGGGAACAGCTCCCTAACCTCCCTTTTTAGCGTTCACACTTTTGATGCCCACCTTATTTCTTATTTATTATCATCTATTTCGTCATCAAAATTCAATTTTACACGATACTTTACATACTGGTAATATTCATAAAAAAGTCGTAAATTCCTGTCATCATAAATTGATGACAGGTACCTTATTAGCTTTGAAACTTTGAGGGTGGTCTGACCAATATAAGAATTTTATGACATTCAGTCACAGACTTCAAAGTCATCGAATTGGGCCAAATAGTCTTATTAGAAAGTCATGTAATTTGATCGATCATAGAGGCTATACTATGAACCCTATTCTTACAATCAAATAAGACTTCCACCCTCTAAGTATCCTTTTAGGCCTAGATCCTATTTGATCAAAGATTCAATACCGTTTGGACAGTAAACAATGATCAGGCGATTATGATAGGCTAGGCGTTTGTTGTGATTTAGCCATCTTAATCTCATGACTACTGCGAATCCAACAGTACTGGAGCGATCTTTTGATTTCTCGGATTGAAGTCACTAGTAATAACGACAACGCCATCTATTTGGTCAAGTTTGATAGCGGGTAGCAGAGACTATCCATTTGTACCATTCGGGAGCGTTCAGATAGTACGTTCGGCCAGTTTTACCCCTCCCCTCCCCCTTGTACGATCTTGGTACTTATTTCATTGACCCCCCCACCCGTACGTACATTTTGAAAGACCCCCTCAAATCAACAAATTAGACATAGGCCTAACATGATACTTAATCCAACTTTATAGAACTTTTGACCTACTTTCACTTAAAAACGTCGGGAGTCTGAGTGTCTAGACAGATCATCGCTATTCAAATCTAGCGATGAAGAAAAAAATCCATACCCCGGTACTGCGTTTCTATCATGTTCTCTATAACTGGGCCCCCATAAGTTCGGAACCCAAATCCTTTAATGTCAAACGGTTTACTGTAATTTATTTTGTCTCGGACATATGTTTGACGTAATTTTGGATATCTCTCGTCCATTAAGAACGTACATTTGTTTGAGAGACCCCCTACCTGAAAATTATGTACATTTTTCTTTAGCCCCCCTTCTCCATACGAAGTTAGTAGGCCTACATTATTTTTTACCCCCTCGCCCCTAAAATCATACGTACTATTTGAACGCTCCCTTATGCAATGACTCAAACCATCGATTTATACATTATCGGTACATAAATATCATCCGTATACTAAGCAGCAACTGCTGAAGTTGATAAAAAGGTCTTAAAACTAGTGATGGCTATAAGGGTTGACAGCACTGTCAAGAGGTTAAGTGAGCTTTGGAAGTCCTGATATTGTGGTGGTCTGTTTATATTTTAAATTTTGAATATCCAAAATAAGATCGTGAGTATCACGTAGTATATGTAACTGTACAATGTTGGACATACGTGCTATTTCTATTTTAGAAAAAGAAAATGGAGGAATCGGCAGCTTTGGAGCTACCACCGCCTTCGCCGACACCCAAAAAACCGAAAGCGTCTGTCAAACCTGTTCCGGAAGCAACGCCACCGAAAGGAAACAAAGGCGCGTCAAAAATTACGGCGAAAACCCCTCCTCCGGTTGTGCAAGAAGTGGAAGAAAAGGAAATAAAACCGGAGCCTGTCGTAAATAAAAGGTCGTCGAGGGGATCTAGAGCGTCGAAAAAAAAATCCCAAAAACCAGACGGGAAAGATAAAGTCGAGCGTGAAAGTCTGAAGTTGAAAGTGCATTTAGGATCAACGCCGTGCGTAGAAAAAGTCTCGGCTAAAGAGGCGACGGTTCACCAACCGGGCAAAAATAACAAAAACGAAAACAAGTCGGTTGAAAGTGCCGTCATCGCGAAGAAAGATGACGCGGGCGAGAGTGACGCGAAACCTTCGTCGACGAAAGCGAAGGAGAAAGTTAAAATCAGTTTCGAAGACGCGTTAGCTTCGGCGCCGTTGGTCGTCGCGTTGCCGAAGCCCATCAAAAAGAAGAAAAAAGAGAAAGACGTCGAACAGGCGAAAAAGCCGAAAGACGTTCAGGCATCGAAGGATAGTAATAAGGAAGTCGCGGACGACGCGGTTAACTTCCCCGAGATCGAGCCCGGCGAAATCTTGAAACCGACGTTGAACATAGAAGCGTCGGCTGCCGAACCCTTTACGGTCGTAAAACCCGAGTCGCCGGATTTCGCAAAAAAGTCGACGACGGATGGCAATGGCGATACGACGAAGCCGACGAAGAAGAAAAAGAAGAAGATCAAAGGAGAACCGGCGCAACTGGCTCCCGGCGATGTCGTAAATACCGGAGTCGACGCAAAAGAAGACAACGACAGCAATTCGGACGATATATTGCAGATCGTTGTGCCATCGACTAAATCGACGAGTTTCCACAAGATAAAAAAGTTGAAGAAAGGTGAGTAACTGCGGATTTTTTTTACATTGTATCTATCTATGGGTCGTCACATGGGCCATGATCGCTTTTTGGCCTGGATCAAATTGGCTCGAGTCAAATTTGGCCGTTTCTTATCGAAGAACATGTTCCACTCATAAACCATTAACCCGATACTATTTTGAATGCTTAAACAAAGCGAAGTGAGTCACTTTCTGAACTAGTCGCTATTCCCATGCAATAATTTGACCCGTGCTAAAATTTGGCTCTGGCCTGCTGGTCCGATCAAATTATTTTGACCTGGACCAAACAGGCATGGGCTCATTTGGCATCCATGTATACAGTCCAGTTGTTCTGGGCTGAAAATGTTTGTGCGATCGCGGCTTTAGGCTATTGTTTATATATCCATTCAGTGGCAATTCTGTTCTTAAGGAGCATTCATCAAAGTACTTAACGATAACCGAAATATATGCATCCTGTAGTTAGACGGAAAAGTCCATAAAGCGTTTAATATGCGTCGGTCTGTTAGTCAAAACCCACACTTACGAATTGAATTAATGAGTTTATAAAAATATAGGCTTTAATATGAAGTGTACTTTTTAATCGACTTATTGCGCATTCTTATGATGTTTTGTCAACCGAAATCGGATAAACAAAGCAATGTGTTGCTGTTTATTTCACAGTGCTATTTCAGTGGGTATGTTAAGAGAGAGTATGGGTGTCTATTGAGACTGGCATTGTCGAGTGACACCTGACTGCAGGATCCAGTTTCGGTAGTTCTAAGTTTAGATTCGACCCAAAGTTAACTCATCGAAAATTAAATGATTTTGACTCGGAGTTAACTCTAGCTCGCAACTGTAGAACTGAATCCTGGGGCCGGTTGCATAGTCATGGCTTAGACTGAAGAACAGTCCAAGACCAACTAAGTTCTATAGTCAATCCAACAACTTGAGACCAGTCTTAAGATTTAAGACCACTTTTGGACTTAAGTCGCGACTGTGCTACTGGCCCCTGGTGTCGATGCTTGTTGGACCCAGTTGAATTTGACTCTACGGCTAAAACTTTGGAAATGAACTAATTTTTTACCGCAGATTCAAACGTAACCAACACATCTGTGCAACTCGGTCCAGAATTTCGAGTATCAATGATAAAAAATTTGAAATTAATGTTTTCATTTCTTAGATGCTAAGTTAAATGATGGCAACAGCCCGGGCAGCGCTTACTTTGATACAAACGGAAAACGAAAAAAGCCTGGAAAAAATGCTCAATCCAAAAAAGTGAGTTTTTACATGTATATTTCTTCGGTTACACCTGGATTCGTAGCCAGGTTTTTGTGAATTTTGTTTTTTATGGTAAGTTTTTCACTATCACCAAGATGGCATACGCGGTGTCTTTCAACCCCCTAGCACAACATGCAGCCATCGCAGTCTTGCAAGAAGGAACTACTACTAGTACTAACAAATGTGCCTTTTTGTCGCCTGTCGCATATATTGCCAATTTTCCCTACAGATACTACGCAGAACTGAAAATATACAATTCTGTTTGTAGCAAAAAGAACTGAGAAGAAAGAGACGTCGCCGACCTGGCCCGACCGCGTACATGTTGTTCTGCAATCTCTATCGACCGAAGGTTCTTGCCGAAAATCCAGATAGAGGTAAGAAATTACTTGGCGAATATGATCCGGGCGTATAGTCAGGATTATTCAGGGGTTGTTTGGAGCCATTAAAAATTTTACTACTTGCTCGAAATTTTGTAGGGGTACATGGTTTTGCATACGTACTTTAAGCCCATCGCACGCAATGCAGGGAAACAACACGGAAATAAGCGACGGAAACATGTTTCCAAGCATTTCCCTGTGTGTCGTAACAAACGGGAAATTTGGTTTCATGAAAAACGTTTGAAGACCAAACATGTTTGTTTCCATGTTTCTGTGTTGTGCGCGTTGGGCTCTACGCAGCGCCACTTATTCCACGAAAATTAATCTTCTGAAGAAAAGTGAATATATAAAATTATGCAGATGTGGAACTCAGTGGCTCGTGAACTATTTTCAACTCTTTTTTCAAACGATTTGTTTTTGTTTCTTTCTTTGACGTAATAGACTTCTCGGCGATAAGCAAGCGACTCGGGGAAATTTGGCAAGGGCTTCCCGAGAAAGAGAAACTCGTTTACAAAAGGAAGGCGAAACGCGCGGCAGCGAAGGCAGCCAAAGCGTTATCGATTGTCGTGGCTGGTGGTAGCGGTGGTGGTGGCGGCGGCAGCGGTGGCAGCACCGGCAACGGTGCGGCAACGAATCCCAGTGCACGCCGCGTCATCATTCATCCCTATCCCACTGTATATAGGAAAACGGCTTCCCTGATCAAGGCAGCTCGGTCGGCTGAGGTTGCACAGTTCAAGGTAATAAGGGATTTGTAGCGGGCTTTGAAATCCTGGAAAAGCCTTGATTTCACCACTTTGGGTCTTGAAAATTTATTTTTGGGCTTTGAATTTTCGTCGAACTTGTGGCCCAGTTATAACGTACTAAAATATAATAAATGCCAAGGCGAGTAGTATTATATAGGTAAACTATTTATTTGACGCACAAGTTTTATATAATGAAGCGCGAAATAAAGAGCTAAAATAAGTAGTTAACCTATATAGTACTATTCGTCTCGTCATTAAACTAAACCGGTTAACACGGCTACTCTACAAATCTTCTCATCATGACTTAAGAATAATAGATGAATAAAAAATGCCACACTTGAAATTTATGAGATGTAATTTCTTAGATGTGGATTGGTCCCTGTGCCAGCAGGCCTTGTTTCGCTGTATAATGCACACGTGATCAATATTTCGATGTTGTATTATATTCGCAGCCACCCGACACTGAACCAATTGACGTCGCAGCACATCTGAAACTATTAGGGGAAAGCCTCAGCATCATCGGTACTCGGCTTACTGAGCACAAAGTAAGTAAAATGTAATCGAATTCTAGTGATTTTGACTTGGTAAAATGGTTTAATTTGGAACCAATGGAATACCCGAGGCAGCGGATTGATACAGTGAATCCTGTGGGCAACTCTGAAATTGTTGCGTAAAACCGGTTTCGCATTATTCAAATGTGGATTAATATAAATACTGCAGCCTGAAGGTCTGGCAATCGTCGTAATGCACATGTTTCACAATAAAAGAATTCTTGTTAACAAGGTTTGACTGTACGTACATTATATCAAAAGAAGCGTACTGGTACGTCTAACACGGAGTCCTATACTGATGTCATCACTCAGGGAGTGCTGCTGATGTTTCTTTGTAAAGATTCAAAACATTGGAAGATAATAAACTTTGTGATCAAACCTGCTTCTCCTCTGACTATAGTGAACTGATATTAATCTCTGTGTTGAGTTAACAAATAAAAACCCACAGTTTCTCTGATAATGGGGTTTAGAAGTTACCCCGAAACTGTTAGAAAATACTTTTCTACATATCTACTGCTTCTGTTCTGTTTTGATTCAATGCAGATATTACTGGTATTCAATAATACACGTCCTTATACATGAATTTACTGCACAGAGAATATGATTTCTTATAAACCGCATTGATTAATATCATCAGTCTCAATTGATCTAGATTTAGTTGGGTTAACTGCATCAGAACTGCCAACTGTTCCTCATCTTTAGTATTTATTACTGTTTTATAACAAGAAACACTGATTTGCTTGATGCATACAGAAGTACTGGTATGAAAAATGTAACCGAGGGTCCTACTGTTTTGATTACTGAAACGTTTTCTTTTATATTTCAATGAGAAAATTCAATTTGTTAGCGATAGCACTTTTCACAGGTTTGCAGCCCTGGACCCGGTTCCACAGTTGTTAGTTCAGATTTAACACAATAGTTAACTCAGACTAAACTCCAAACTGTGGAAAAACTCTAAACTGTGGAACCAGGTCCTGCTGCATTGAGAGTTATGAGTTATCTCATTTTAAAATCGTATATTCACAAATTCCCTTTTGTTATAGGGCCAGATCGCCGTGCAGGGAAGTATATCGGTACTTTTGGATTCGTTACTCGGTGCGCTGGGACCGTTGACGGCGCTTACAACACAAGTGCCGCAGATGAATGCCATTACGGACTTTACGCTGGCCTCGACGCTGGACAATATAGCGTATTTCATGCCCGGATTGTGAATCCTGTTTTCTATTACTCTATACATTGTAATTATTCAGATAAAATCTGATGAACATGTTAACACGTGTTTAGTTGCGAGATGTTTACTGGTATCATCGTTTCCATTACGCAAAATGTCGGTTGCTACTTGGCTGGTATTGACAACTACATCGGCATGATGCCCATTGGTCACTTCTGAACAATGGCTAACTGCGTAATAGCTCTATTGTCAACTCGGATATCGTTTCGTTGCAAATGAAAACAGCACTGTCTTATCATGGAGGCAGTAAACATGTTAATGCTGCTATCAATCATCAGTCCGGACCCTACCGTCAGACATGGTGATGCATTGCGACGACTACAAAGTTGACAAATTTTTCTAAAAATGTTGAGCGTCCGACACAGTTGTTCCTCGCGGTAGATGAGTACCTGCATCAATCTCAACTCGTTTATCACTTGTGTAGATATTATTTAGTTATGAGTGTGAATACTTGTGTACATATTATGTAAATACAGTAGACTCTATTTTTCATGTACCCGATTGCCTCGGATTCCCGGGTATTGCATTTTCTGGCTAAATATTAAAATCTTGTCCCCCTATGTATGTGGCGATGACGTATTGTAGCTCTGACTACCCTGGAATTCGCTTGCCACAAAACTCCAGGCTTGCTGAAGTCTGCTATAATTAATTCATGTGAATAATGTAAATAATTTCCGCATTCAGAAATTTTTTCAGAAATAATGTTCATGGTTTATTTTCTATTATTATAACTTTCTAGGTTTCCCGATTAACCTATTCTGCATTTAAACTTGAAAGTTGGTATCTTGCATATATATGCGCTGCACAATGTAGATAGAACCAAATAAAAACATTACATTGTAAATGATGTCTGTATTAGATCGTTGATTTCGTGGATTTTATGTTGCTTCCTGTACTGTATTCAATTGTAAAGATTGAAACTACAGAGGACAATCAAAATCCTTTTAAATCTGATTTAGATAACGGGACTGATATTTGTAAAATACATCCCAAAGAAGGATGGTGTCCTAGTTGTAATGCATATGATTCAAATGAAATCCCTTTTTTAGAACCATGAAAATGGAAAAGGGGTTGCGTAAGAGGCTATCCACATAATTTTGATGAATGCAGAGTATTTTACCTAAAAGTATATTTCCAATTACGAATGGACACAGTTTGTTAATGGATAGAACTGAAATCAAATTAGAGTAACCCCAACATGGTGAATATCAGAGGCTAGATGCAAGAATGGAAAGTTGCTCCAGAAAATCTCAGAAAGTTGTGTCTATGTGCATTTACTGGGGGCTTACCTGATTTGTAGATTTAGCAGAAAATGCTGGTAAAGTTTATTTCCAAATAGGGTCAGGATTCGTAACTGATCACTTTTATGGGCTTTTGACAGTTGACTTCAGTTTAGTTGTCAATCATCGCATCACCTTCCTATACACAGTAGAAACTAAATGAACAGTCGCATGCAGTAAATTAAATAAAGTGAAGAAAGACATCATTTACTGGTGATGATTTATTGTTAGTAAATCGACAATTACAGGAAGACTTTGAAATGGGGAAGAACAACCCAGTGGTGTCTAATAAATACCGCATTTGCCAAACAAGTAAAAAGGACTACACGGGCAGGTTTTATAGATAAATTTTACATTTAACCCGAAGTGGTTAACTCAACTACAAGTTCATCCGAATTCGAAATGAGAACTGAAATCATTAGAATCCATTATGTGTCCACATCGACAAAAGGGCACAGAGATAAAGGAATTGAGAGGGGGATATGCATCCTGCCAAAAAATGCAGTATGTATACAAACTAGTGCATTCATTTAATGTCTGAATCGACTTTTAACCAGGTACATGTACAATGTATATCATACTTCAACAGCTAGTTCCGCGTATAAAGGTTGACGCATTCAATGAGTGAAAGTGAACTACAGTGGAACCTCGTTATAACGATCTCGGATACAATGATTCATCGGATATTACAAATATAGAATTTCGTCCCAAGTAAGAAAATTTAATAAATTTCCAACTGCATTTAACAAACTATCGATTATAATGAACATATTTTCTGTTCCCGCGAAGTTCGCTGCAACAAGGTTCCGCTGTTATTTCAAGGCGAGTCAAGTCAAACTTACAACCATCCACATGGCTACACAAACGGAAAACATACCCAACTTAAATTTTCATTAAATAAAATACGCAGTCCATAGGACCTATTACATCATATTTCCCTAACAGAGAAATCAAAACTTGCCAACTGATGCCATCATCAAAATACCAAAAAAATGTACAAATATAAATCACCCACTATATCATAATACAAATCTACCAATACTATTGTAATACTATTTCTTTGCAGGCTTATATATGTATAGGTAGTATTCTACAATATTTCTATGGAATGTTAATCTAAACGCTGTAGACTCTGCTTCAGTCAAACCTTTCGGAACGGTGAAAACTTTTACGACTTATTGAATATCGCTCAACATTGATATACATGGCATTGAACGAGTTTGATGTTACATATTTCATAGTGTAAAAAAATATTAAAACAACAAACATTTGAGTTAAAGGGTTAAATCCGAGTTGACCAGACCCGACTTGAGCGCAGTCTATTGTACATATGACAAAATCGCCTCGTGATATTTCCATTTTAGATCATCCTACATTTATTTTTAAGTAATGTAGGCCTAAATACTTATTTTCATTAGCGCTAAGTTTTTTTTATAACCGGTACATTTCTAGTTTATTTTTCAAGCCAGTACATTTATGTCATCTAGCAATGAAATGTTACTTCAACGTCTACACAAAGTGCCAAAACTGCTGTCATCTTGATTCTAGCGGTTATGATGGAAAAAATATCGTTGAAAATTATCCTATGTACGAAATTTAGGCTGCTCAGCTTATTGGCGGAGTTTTGCCTCGGGTTGAGATCAAACTTTTGCCGCTGTTGCTGCAACCTTTCGTCGCAACAAAAGGCAGCTGGTATTCAATGATTAAAGAACGTAAAAATAATGATTAACAAAGCTATGATATTGATATAAATTAGTAGAAAGCTTGATATGATATATAGTACATCGCGAGTATCCGTCCGATGATATGTGAGATATGTGAGCAAAAAGAATTCGCATAAGTAGACTAATTTGCTATCCAGAAACCGGAGCCTATCAGACAGTCATCATTTGATAGATGAAGTCTGCACAATCTGATTTCCATACCAGCATTAAGGGTGGGTTCAGAGTAGATTTATGCCTGCATAGACATGAATAAACACTGTGTGAACGGCAATGATTTTAGTTATCATGTTCTTAAGTTCTACCGCGTATTTTGTGTACAATGCCCAATAATACAGAATAAAAGCAAGTCAACATAAACGTGATAATTATGCTTGATATCTTTTACATATTTCAAATTTATGGCGGTATCATCTACAGCCAGGAGCCACCTCTCAGATGTCGAACAATCAACGTCTGAATGGGTGGCCAGGTTGCAGAATGACACCAGGGTCCAGTTTCATGAAAAAGTTTAAAACTTAAATCGGTTAAGAAGTTTGAATTGTGGTCCTCATTGATAATGTGAAGTAACCAATGGAAAATAAAGCAAAAATCATAGTTTAAACTTTCATGAAACTGGAACCTGTTTTACAAATACAGACCCTACTTAACCATGATTGTGAGATAGGCCTATACTAGATTGGTACATGGCACACTAAAAATCGAATTTACAGTCACACCACTAAATGTCTAGGTAAGGTATAAAATATACATAGGTTTAAAAAAAAATCAAGAACCAACTTTCTTGCTGCCAGAAAAAAATGCAATCAGTAGATATCGAGAAAAAGTTTATTACACATCTGCGAGACGTTATATATAATATCACCCTAACTATTATAATTTCACCAGTCTACTTCAAGTTACCAGCTGTTTGACTAGGAGTGAAAATGTGCAGGAAACTACCATCAAACAACAAAATCATTACAATGTCACATCATAGTGTGTCGTCAAACATCGGCATCATGAGATTATAAGAACGTTTAAAGTGTACGTACGTGTATAAAATCACGAGAAGCATTATTTACCTACCACTCTGTAATCTATGTAATTCAATCAAGCCAAAAATTAAATTAAAATGGACTTTCGAAATGATTCAATGGAGCGGCATTATAAGCAAGATATAATATTGAGCTAGAAAGAAATTCTAAATCATGGGCTTGTTAATAATGCAGGAATAGTAGATAAGTTCTTTAATTTTTACGAGAGTACTAAACTAAACCAGTCCGGTTTACAGATGAAGATATAGACTACGGACATCGTTACTGTAAAAGTCGTCCATGATAGATTGTAAATAATGTACGCATGAACCTAGTTCTATCCTTAAACCGGCTGAGTGCAACTTTCTACCACAGTCAAGGTTTTTTCCTTATAAGGAGAGAGGCCAGAGTTGACCCTTTGGCCAAGAAACTCCACCAGGATTCAAATTCATGAGCTGGATTGACGAAACCAATACTAGAAATGGCCTCAACCGCTTTGATGCACCTGGTGATATATTATTCTAATAATTCTAAGAACTGAAAAGCTGAAGTGATGCCCGTGGAGATAATGTAAAAAATTCAACATTACAAATGCAAAAAAAAATCTTTAGCTGGATTCATGCAAAAGCAATCTTTCCAGGGATATGCCCAATTTATCAAATGAATCCAGTGTTTTCATATGAATATCATCTTTTATAACTAAAATTGTCAATGGTGATTACCGTACTGCACTGTATAATACAGGGCTGAGAAAAATGACCCCTCAGCTGTGTCGATTTTACTTTTTGCAAGCATTTCACATTTAATCTAGTCTACTAAAATACATACAGTTTAAACAGAAAATTGAAAATAGGGGGATAAACAGACAATACTATGTCGAGTATATTAAGTGTTATGGCACTTGGAACTGACCACTCCTGAGCTTAATTTCTAATATTTGCTCTACTTCTATCGCAGTCGAAATGAAAAGCACCAGTATTTGCAATACATTGTCATGGTGTTTTACCGTGTCAGGTTAATACGTCCGTGCATCAGACATATATACATATTATATATAGAAACAACCGTATAACATACTCGGAATAAAAGCAAAATCATGTCAATTACAAGGAAGATACAGCCTTACATCAAGGGGTATTCTTGATGAACTTGGGACCAAAATACTGAATTCAATATAGGCATCCCCTTGAGGGATCGGGGGATGTGAACGTTACCTTTGAGCAATAAGTGCCCTCTTTCAAACAATGCAGACCACGTGATAAATCTTGAGATTTTGAGTTTGAAATTTTTTTCTAATAGTAGAGCTCTCAAAAGGACTACCGTACTCTCAACTAGTAGCCGCCTTCGGGCCTGAATTATGAAAAATATTTTCCTCATAAATTATGCAGTCTGCTCCAAACTTCGTACACCTGGATCGGGATTAAGTAGTAATCATATTTTTCATTTAAAAAGCCTTAAAGGGCACATGCCCAATAAATTGTACTTTCCGTGATTAGTAAACCAAATGCTACTTTTGTATACAAATAACAACCTGAGATGTGACTGATCGAAAAAAAGATGACAGATTAGCTCTAAATTAGACATTTAATTATTCTCCACTTTGTTTACGTAGTTCACCTATATCCCGCAGTCGGCGCTATTTTTGACGGTATCTTTGTTATAAACACAAGCACGTGTGTGCTCACAGTGCACAGTAGCCTATATGAAATCTAGAAAATGAACATCATTTGTTTGCTTTAATCACAGCTATATAGTACACCCACTAATATATGTTTATCATGTCATATATGATGGCACCAACATATATAATAGTTTAGAATTCATTAATTCTAAAAATCTTCCGAGAGGATAAAATGACCTTTGCAATGTCTAGTGAAATGACTGGAAACAGTTAGCGTTCAACAAAGATGACGTCAGAAACGCGCACCTGCACACATAAACAATAACAGTGAGCACGTGCTGAAATTGCCGATCTAAAAGTCTTATTTCTCAGAGAAGGCTAAACTAAAATTGAAATCAGTAGCATATTTATAATTTCTGAACATATAACTTTAAAGAATAACTTTTATATGATATTCTATTTAGTGGGCATGTGCCCTTTAAGCCTAAAATCTAGTAGATTAAGTCATTTTAAAGAGAAATTCAACTCCCTTGAAAAATCCTGGGGACACCCATGATTTAAGCAGCGCGAATTCACATAATCAGCTAGAATAAAATATGCCATGTGCAAGGATAGGCTAAATACTATAGTTCTTTTTTATATAGTTACTGTCACTTATTGTTACTTCCGTCGCCGTCGTTTCGAAACAACGCCGTACGTAAAGCCTCGCCCTGCCGGTGCGGAGCCGGCGACGTTCGCGAACTGTTCGAAGGAGTCGTTAGGCGGGACGAATTCCTCGATTCGTTCGAGTTCTTACGGTGGTAGATGAACGTAGTCGTCGCCGAGCCATCTAGTTTATGTTTTGAAGCGGGCTTGTTTCTACAAAAAAACAAAAACAAAAACAATAAAAACAAATTGGTATAAGTTTAAAACCCACTGTATGCAGAATTTTACGAAATTAAGAGCAAATTCTAACTAAAAATTGATAAATCAAATTTGATTTGATTTCTAAAATTCTGAATAATTTTCAGAGTGTGGCTATTCTACTAAAACAAAATAATGAATTTGAACGATCGAGATATCAAGTAAACCATAGCGTTATCTAGGTTTTTGCCAGGAATTGTTTTATGAAGCAGGATACTGACTGATTGATGCCGGTAGAGCATAATGTTTTGGGCTGCCAACCTCTGCAAGTGCTATCAGTAACAAATTGAATTTTCTTCAGCAATTTTTTATCAAAATATGCGCAAGAATTTTTAAAATTAATCAGTAATCAAAGGCGAGTCCCTCAGTAACATATTTCATATTCAACAAATCAAATCAGTTTTTCTTACCGAAAACACTGTTGGCAATGTTGGCAGCTCTGAATGTGTGATTAATTCATGAATTAGTCTAACTTTTAAGCTAGAAACTATCTCGTACTCAAAGTATCCCACAATTGCCAATTCGAGATATCTCGTATTTCATGGTCTTCTGCCATTGCCTCTTTTGAGATATTTCATTATCATAAGCCTCAATCTACACTAAGATATATTTTTTTTGGCAAAGAAAATGACAAGATCCCTCATTCCTTATTGTCCAATTATTGCCTGAAAAATGGTTGGTGCCTGAAATTGGCCCTCAAAATACATACACCAGTAATTTTAACTATGAATTTCGAGCAATTAAAGCAATTATTGATCATTTGATGAAAACTGAGTGTTAACAGTATTAGAAACTTACTCTTTCTGCTCCTCGGACACCAATCCAATAGTTCGATAGAGATCAAGCGTGGATGGAGTTTTTTCGTTTGAATGTAGACCTTTCGGGGCGGGTGAAAAGTTTGGCGTGGACGGAACTAACCTCGGACCGGCTTGTGAACCTGTGCGGAGGACAGGAGAATCATGTGAGCACAGCAAAGCAAAATCATGGGTGATTTAATGGCCGCCTTAAAGTGACGTGCCGAAAGTGCACACGACCTGCTCTAAAGACAGGGCAGAGTAAACCATGCATAAGTAAGATCAGTGTCAGTCGGATAAGTAAGAGAAAATGATGGGTCCCATTTTTTGCTTCTCACTCTTGGAAAAACATCAGTTCTTAAAAATTGGATTTCTAACTCGGTTGAACCCTGTAACACCTCGTTTACGCATGGTTCACTGTACAAGCTAAATCAGAATTTCTCATCGCAAATTTCGAGGATTTAGTACAATGATGGAAACTTTTTCTTTTACACATACATGTAGTCAATTAACTACATGAGGTAAAATTCTAAACACGGTGAGGTCTTTCAAGTGAACATGTAAAAGCCACTGCATACCATTTGTCATTGAGCAATGAAGAAATTCAATATGAAAGGAAACATAAACTTACTGCTTGATTTAGATTTCGTCGTGGATCCGGTGGGTGGAATCGATTTACTAGTCATCACTATTTTCGACTGCGAATGGCTTCGCTGCTTGGTAAACGGCGTCATATGCATGAACTGTTGCTGCAGGAAAGATGCTTTTTCGTCCTCGAACGATTTTCTCTGAAAAAAGTATGAAGTTTCTACCAACACGGCTGTAAGTTACATCAAAACAATTGTTCTACGTTCATTGATAATTTGTAAAATCAAGAGCATTATCCACTGAATCTATTCCTTATCAAAACACAAAACCAATGTATTCCTGAAGGTAACTATTATTAGGATATCATATATGTAGTAGAAAGGCTGCATAATCTAATAGCTCAAGGAAACATTTCAGAATATATATCTTATACATTTTTTCATATAAGATTTTATATTAATGTCACAAGGGCCGAGTGTTTCATCGAAGACTCCGCATGTATTTCCAAAATGACTCAATGGTCATGCCGTGTCTATGTGATGTGGTTCAATCTATCTATTGTGACCAAATGCACAAATTCTGTATCTCAACCTAATCAACTGGGTGGGGCGTCATCCAAAACTGACCGTGGAGTTCTACCAAAATACCAGTTTTTCAATGGTGCCCACTTTCATTTTGACAGGAGCTATTTTCGTTGGAAGCATCAACCACTCGCCCCATCAAATGAACTTTTGAAGCAGAAATTTTGATGAACACAGTACCTCTCTACCGAGGCGAATCGCCGCCTCCGTGAAGTTCTTTCGTTCCTCTTCGAAGTGAGCTTTTTGTTCATAAAACAATCGTTTCGCATCGGCGAACGCCGTCTGCTCCTCGAGGTAATTCGAATCGCTGAGAATCGAATTCTGAAGAGTATTGTTCGCCGAGCCGTTCTGCAGTGACTGTGATTTCAAAATAGAATTTAGAGATAAAATTAAATTGTCAAACCTGCCCGACCGAGATCAGTTTGACCAATATTTTTTTGTTATCTATAGTCGAGAACTTACTTAACTGAGAACTGTATGCAAAATATTATCTATGGTCTAACTATTCATAAATCTATTTGAACACAGATTTCCCATAGGCAAGAATGATTCAATGGTCCCAAATGATCTGGATTAAGCACGGTTTACTATGTCATATCATTAGCAATAAGAGATCTAAAATTCCCTCGATAAGGATCAAATTCCACGATCTTTGAGGGTTTCTTCCATAAGCTGCAATGGTTATGTTTTGCAAGCGATGTCCCTGTAAGGTTAAATATGTAAGACAAAGACGGAAACTTTTTGGTTCTATACGCAATCTAGCAACATAAACAAATTTCCCTGAGCTTTCCCTGATTCTTTAGCTTTTTTCTTTACAAAATTCCTTGACTATTCCCAGACTTTTCCCCGATTCCCAGGGAAGGGCCCACCCTGATAATCTAAATACCGGGGTACACACGTACCAATATAAGATCCTCTTGTTGCTGTATAATACTGTCGTAATGATTGACTTTTTCCGTCAGTTCATCGATCTGCTGTTTCCATTTACTATCGTTATCACAAGACTGTGGAGACGATTCGACCGAACCTAGAAACCAATAAATGAAATCGATCAACTACTCGATCTGCTCTTCCGATCAGAAACTACTAGATCTTTTGAGCTTTGTCGTGACAGTGGAGGAAGCTCATCACGACCCATGCTGGATGAATTCCTGAGTCATAACTTAGACTAAAAGTACAGTATTCTTAAATTTTCATGCTATATAAGTTGTTAAATGGGCTTTCAAACTAGCTTATATCTTAATATGTAATGACTAATATGTCTTCTCCACAGAGTGAAATTCGAATAAGGTTTAAATGATTCAATTAGTACACAGCTTAGTTCTTGAATGGAGCAATGATACATGAGTGAAAGGGATTTGACAGTTTTTAATTCATTAGATTCTTTGTTGAAGCCTCAGATGTGATCATTGCAAAAATGATTCGGGGAAAATGATATTCATATTGAGACACAGGATATAATAAACTATATTAATCGTAGCAGTTATTCACCTTTCTGACTTTCTGAATGCAAATTTCTGATATGTTCTTTGAGCAGACGACACTTTTCTTTCAGGCTTTTTTCGATACCCTCCTTGACTATTTCGTACGGCATTTGAAAGTGGCCGTCGGATAACGTGTCGAGCGAATGAGACGCCGATGTCGTCGCTTCGCTGATGTCATCGCAGTCGTCCAGCGTGTCATTAAGATTCTGAATAAAAAATGCGTTTCCATTTGATAAATACATCTATAATATATAGGCCTAATGAAATTAATCTATATTATTATATAAATCTTACAAAAAATTATCATTTTCATTATCAATGTTCACATAAATTTTCAAAGATGAGGGATATAGTGCAAGCCTAAAGGCAATGCTCAAAGATGTGATTATAACGCAGCATTGTAATCCGAGTAGATTTAAACGGTTTCAGATCTAAATTAAATACGAACAAAGTCAAATATACTTAATACCATAGACCCTACTAAAAAGATTCAACAAAAGTCATTACTTAGGGGAAAGGAAAAACATAAGACCTATGTTAATATATGTTCTTGCAAGATATTAGGTAAGAAATGATCATTCCTCAATGTATGTAGGGTAGACTCCTCCATTACTCAGCATCATTAGGACTGAGTTGACTGGATATACAGATGAATATTATCTTTCTAAAGAATCTTTGCAAAATCTTAAGTAAAGGCTAAAAAGCAAGTCGCTCATTGGCAAAGCCTGAGGGGCCAAAGGCCGTGAGGAGAGGATCTTAGGAGGGGGATCCTTTGAGTATATCCCAATGGACACTGTCAGTAAAAAGAAGGAATAACGTTTCAATTTCTGGATGAGTCCCAATGTACATAAAGGAGGAAAGAATGAATGAATGAATGAATGAATGTTCATATTTGTATAGCGCCGATTTCACAATAATCAGTGTTCAAAGGCGCTCCCCAGCGGTACAGAAGCGACGGGTAAAAAGAAATGTTTTAAGTCCGGTTTTAAATGCTGCGAAGCTGTCTAGAGATCGAAGATAAGATGGGAGCGAGTTCCAAATAACGGGAGCATGCACGTAGAAAGATCTTCCACCAAATGATTCTAGTCTGTATTTTCTAATGGTGAGCAGATTCTGTTAGTCGGAGCGTAGAGAAAGAACATCTGTGACCTTGCATAATGGTGTGTCTTTTTAAATCAGAATCACAATTTTCAATATAAATCTGTGGATCTTGTACCTGTGAAGTGTTCGGCGACTTGGTAGGCGAGAACTTTGAGTTGAGCACGTTGATAAGTTCATTCTGCACGTCTTTCAAACTCTGACGTAGTTGATGATTTTCCACACGTAATTCTTTCTGTTTCTCTTCATAATTATTGATAATCAGTGTGTACATCTCTTCTTCATGTCTGAAAATAAGGTACAAACTACATCAGGGTGGCCACTCTTATTTGACTTGGTTTTTCCCTTGACAATGTCTGACTTGATCTGCTAAGAATCCAATCAATTAACATAGTCAAATACACACCGGTAAGACATATACGGAACCTGTTTGATCATATATGCGCAATATAGCAATCTCAACATATTTCCCTGACTTATCCCTGATTGTTTTTTTTAGCTTACTCATTACTAAATTCTCCGATTATTCCCTGACTTTTCTTAAGAAAATTCCCCGAGTTTTCTCTGATTTCGAGTTAAGTAGCCATCCTGCTACATGTACTATTTCGTTACCTCATGGTTTTTGATTATCGATTTAGACTAATCGTGCAGTCTAGTGCATATACAACACCAGACGTGCAGTGCCTAATAGCAAATATTCATCAATCTGACATTTCGGGTAGAATCATACTACCCATCTTCATAGATTTATTTCAAGTGTTTCAAATATATATTCGAAGATCAGTAGAAAAGGAGCCTACCTTAAATGTCGCAGTGATGCATATTAGCTAATAACCTATAATATCGAGGGCCTGGTTTTATTGTGACAGTGGTTAGCTGGTAAGTGAAAATTAAATACACCAGTAATTTCTTATATTGATCTCTCAAACTCGATGAATGTCTCTTATCTGAGAGTTCGCAAATTTGTCGAAGTATCAACTGAGAAATAATCTAATGAAATCAACAACTCACAACTAAGTCTCTTATGGATATGGGGTAATTAACTAGATAAGGAGGTCTTATGGATATGGGGTAATTAACTAGATAAGGGGGTCTTATGCATATGGGGAAATTAACTAGATAAGGGGTCTTATGGATATGGGGTAATTAACAAGATAAGGGATCTTATGGATATGGGGTAATTAACTAGATAAGGGGGTCTTATGGATATGGGGTAATTAACTAGATAAGGGGTCTTATGGATATGGGGTAATTAACTAGATAAGGGGTCTTATGGATATGGGGTAATTAACTAGATCAGGGGTCTTATGGATATGGGGTAATTAACAAGATAAGGGATCTTATGGATATGGGGTAATTAACTAGATAAGGGGTCTTATGGATATGGGGTAATTAACTAGACGTATCGGCCCCACTCCGCGCAGTTCCGCCACCGTGCTGGATTTACGCGAAGCAGCAGAACACAAACATGGCCACTCTCTCAATTTTCAATGATAGAAATCGTGTGTGCATTTCAATTATTTTGGCTGTTAGGGTTTTAAGGCACAATATAAGTTGATGATGTGATATGGCGATGTTAATTAATGATAATTCCGCAGTGAAGCTAGTCACGAACGGTGCCGATTGAGTGAACAGCTGCCAAAAACACTGAAATGTGCGTAGTTGCGTAACTATTTGCAGTGAATTGCAGACGAAACATGAAGCCTTAACGGCCGTTTAAAAAAAATTAATACCAATCGCAATTGTAAAATAAAAATGAGATACAACCTAAGTTAAAATTCTGGCCATTTCTAAAATGTTATTACTAATTTTTAGTCAGTGCCGAGCGTTTAGTTTTCCAACAATAATGAGGGGTGGTAGGTAGTCATGCAATTCAAGTCATCATATATTACACGTTACTTCCACGTTGTTGAAAATCTCGCGAGTCCTGGACCAAACCCCATTGAACAATGTGATCTGTGTGCTGGCCACAAATGCACACAGATCACACTACACTACCCATTACAAACTCCAGTACCCGCAGCTTTCATATATCCATCCAAATATTTAGAGTGTCTTTCTTCCTGGATAATGGGTCTTATGGATATGGGGTAATTAACTAGATAAGGGTGTCTTATGCATATGGGGAAATTAACTAGATAAGGGGGTCTTATGCATGTGGTAATTTACTGGATAAGGGGGTCATCCATTAGGTGATCCACTTATAGGCCAAACCGGCTATGAAACATGTTGCATGGTTATGAAACAGATACCATTAAACGCAGTTTTAGGCACCAACTGGTATTGTCTTTCACACCTAACGTGTTGAGTTGTCAGTTGTTGATGACGAGAGCGTGCAGACATGCTAGACGGCTTGATGTAAACAACCATACCTTGAACTAGTTTTCCATGTGCCTCGCTTGCCATCGACTCGCTGGAGCGAGTTTAAAATTTGCATTCCTGTAAATACAGAGGAATTTAACAATATCAACGACGAAGATTTCAAATTCAAAATTAAGCTATTTACAGAGGTCAACTAAAGATACTCTTCTAAAGTGATAAGTGCTGACCCTCTTCTTGTTTAGAATTTCACTCTTAAGAGTATAATATTTGAAAATGAACTAATGTAGGCCTAATTTGATTTCAAGGAGTGTTTATCCTTGCGAATTCTTCATTCAAAATTTCGAAGTGTATACAATGAACCACCCCGATATACTGGCCTCCCATATAGGCCTACCGCCACCCCGACTGCCATTTACTGCCAGGTTACCTCAATGTACATCTCAATACAAACACATAGTAAAACACCCCCGATACACCGCCATACTCTCTTTTCCGCCAAAGTCGTTCTGCACTGATTTGGGCGGTATATCGGAGGCTGACTGTATTTCTATTCTTACCAATTCTCTTCTCTTGTTTTTTGTCCATTAAAGCTTGATGTAGGCGGTCCTTTATTTTCAGGGCTTCGCGCTCTTTCTTCTTCAATTCGTGTTGATATTGAACGTTGCGGTGGTGCATCACCGAATTGAGCCGTTTCACCTGACGATGGAAAAGAAATCTCTTTCAATTTTACGTTTCTCTGAAATTCATCTCTAGATGACTATTCATTCCCTTGAAAAATCATTTTAACCCATTAGACAATAGAATGTCCGTCGACATCGGACTTGTATCTCCGCAGAACGTCCGTTGTGCTATAGCGCCACCCATAGTTTGAGGGGCCAAAGGTCAAACTTTTGACCGATGATCGACCAAATCTATACAGCGATGGAAAGCCTGTATAATTATCTTCAAAATAACCAATGGTTGTAATGCATCATTTTCAGTGGTTTTCACACACTGCATCTCTAATAATCTTTGTATGCAAATTCAATTGGCCAATTCAATTTTTGTTATTCTGGAACATAAATATGAAGTCGCGGCGTCTAATGGATTAAAGAAGTACGTTAAATTGGGGTTTGAATATTACATTTAATTTGATGTTTGAAATGATATGTGTATAGTATGGTACTTGTTTTCTGCACTGTTTTCCTGTAAATATTTTTGTAACTCTAGTTACAATATAAAAACTTATTGTTTTTCTTCTAATTCTTTGTTCATTGACAATCATCTCATTTGATTATGATCATTAAACTAACTAATTCTAACTAAGTCAACTAGCCTGCGACGAGTCGGTAGGCGACGAGTTGCCATCGCAAGCCGGCTTATGTCGAACCCATAGAGCAGCAACTGGTGGCCGCTCGTAGGCCGCTAATCAGCAATAAACCTGGTTGCATCGGTAGGCATCGCGTTGCTTGACGACATAAGCCGGCCTTAAAGCGCCAGCAATGAAATTAAGCGAGGCCAGGGCGTTGGTGAGTGAGTTTGGGAGCGATACCAGACCCCTGGCAAGTGGGGATGCAGCCTGAACACGCTACTGTACCAAAACTTCATAGAATAATAATATGTCAATATTTGTAGATCGTATTGCGTAAGCGGTACCTCCTCCTTTTCCGATTTCAGTTTTGAAGTAAGCTGTTTCACTTTCAGGCCGAGTTGTCGCTCCTTTTCCTTCTTCGTTTGCAAGTCGCGTTCGCACTGTTCGACGTTGTCTTTCAGTCTCTGATACGCCTGTTCCTGATGATCGCGATCGTTTTCCAGTCTCAACTGTCTGTAAAATATGAGAGAATGACTTATCAAAAAGCGGCGAAAAACAATGAAATTTGCACCAACGCAGTGACATTGAAATGAGTTGGTTGAATACAGGGCCTAGAGCGAATTTTCACTCCGATCTTACAAACCGGCTTTTTCACATTATTTCATGATAAAATACCAGGGCTGGGTTTCATAGATGTCGAAGCAAAAAATCCCCTGGGAACATTTTGAAATTTGTCAGTTACAACCATGGTTTCTCATTGTAACTATAGTGTTTGTCACCCAGATTAAGAATTTACCCTAGGGATAACTTTGATACTCAGTCTATAAAACCTTAGCACAGGATTTTTCACATACTTTTCGCACTTTTTCATACCAAAGTAAATAACGCTTAGCAGTTTCTATTTATCACAATCCAGACAGAGTAGAACTAGGGGTCCAGGGAGACCATGCCCACTTGGGAAGTGGTTCCAAATGCTCAACAATCTAACAATTTCAATATTCAACGCCCCCTGGTGACCATATACAAAAACCAATGAACTTGAAACTCACCACAATCATAGAACATGTCAGCAGCTACGATTTTGTAATTGATTGTGATAACAAAATATGCCCCGTTTCCAATTTAATATGGAAATACTAAGTTATTCTACTATTTAACGCCCCCTGGTGACCATATTCAAAACCCAATCACCTCGAAACTTACCACAATCATAGAACATGTCATGAACTACAACTTTGCAATTGATCATGGTAACAAAATATGCCTAGGTACCAATATAATAAATATTAAGTTATTCTACTATTCAAGGCCCCTGGTGACCATATAGAATAACTAATGTCCTTAAAACTTGCAACAATCATAGATGATGTCATGAGCTACAACTTTCCAATTGATTGTGGTTACAAAATATGCATAGGTACGAATATAATATAGAAATGCTAAGATATTGCATTATTCAATGCCCCCTGGTGGCCATATACAAAATCCAATGACCTTGAAACTCACCACAATCATAGAACACGTTATGAGCTACAACTTTCTAAATGATTGTGGTAACAAAATACGCTTAGGTATCAATATAATGTGGAAAAACTTTTTCCCACTTACGAATGAGTACTGGTGACACCAAGATGGCCGCAATTGCGTCATAATTGGCTGATGAAAAATACCCGTCTCAGGTATAAAACATCGCTTTCCAAAGAATACCCATCACAAATTGCAATGAGAAATGGTAAACCAGTAGGAAGCTACAGGACTCAGAATTTGGGCACTAAAAAGGTCTCAGGACGGCCATCTTGAGTCCGATCGACCCAATTTTTGTTATGCTGATGGGCCCTGGGGGGGATTTATACCAATCCGAAAGAGCAAGGTAATTGATCAAAGCGTCTTCAAAATTTCCCTCAAAAAGTTCAAAAATGTGTAAAAAGTGCTGATTTTGGCGAACAACAATGGCTGCCAGTTGGCCATCTTGAATCTGACAGGGCCAGTTTTTGGGCTGAAGATGTGCCTAGGGTAGATACATGTGTAACCCAAATATCAAGACATTACCTTGAAGCGTCTTCAAAACTTCCCAAAATAACTGGATTCCGTCTAAGGATGGACGGACGAAAAGTGAACACAATAGCCCGCTGGGACTAAAGTCCCAAGTGGGCTAATAAAAAGGGTTCTGGATTACCGTCGAGCCCTGAGAGTGCCCCTCGAGATCCAGTAAAAGTGCCCTCGTTTGGCATGATTTGGCATAGTAAGAGCCCCTGAAAACCACAAAGTTTGATGTCAAGTGCCCCTTTTTTGCCGTAATTTGACATAGAAAGTGCACTCCCGCATAACAGCGAATGCGCTTATACAATTTGGAACCCCCTCGAGATAGGACGCTGGATCCGCCTCCGAGTCACGTGATGTATACTCATCGCTGTTCATTGGCTACGCCCTTATGATCGGTCGTAAGTACACTCAGGTCAAGATCCGATCGTCGTAAAAAATAGAACATGTCCGATTGGCTTACGACTGGTCTGCCACCAGTTTTAATATCTTATTTTAACTACTCTCATGTCACAGAAATTTCCCAACTGAGGAGTCGGTGATCGGGCCACATCTTATACGACCAGAGTTAGACGGGCTTTAGAAATTCAAAATCGTCGATTACCTATTTTCCAGCGATTCGTGGATGCGCGAACTTTTCTGATGAAGCTGCAGCAGTTCGTTCATCGTATTGGCGACTTCGACGAGATCTAATACATCAGCTGAATACATCGACGTGAAACCGCGGACAGTTAATTCCTGAAAACGTGATCAGTCGTTTAGCAAAAATTTGATTCATCAACCTTACGAATTATCGTGACAATTATCTTAACATTCGTTTGGAAGGGAGCATGGCCACTTTCCGCCAATTCACTGATTCTGTGAGTTTCCCTGATTTATTTATGTTATCACACAAAATTCCCTTGGGAAATCTAGGAATTTCTTGGTTTAAAATGATACAATCCATTAATTTTCTATGAAACATGTATCGATAAAGAAAGGCTTGGTCAATAGCATATACAAATCCCCTGAGTTTTCCAGGTTATTTTTTTCAAAATCTGTCAAATTCCCTGATTTTTTTCAATATTTTCCCCATTCTATTATTATCATAAAACTAGAAACATCTGCAATGAGCAGATTTATATACCCCAACATATACAGTGCAGAAAGAAAGGTCCGAGAAGAAAATTCATTGCATAGATGGCCACTGTTCAGCCATCTTTGATTTAGTAAAAAATAAATCATTTAGGCCTATACCTAGACAGTTCCATGAAGTCAGATGTACGCCAAGTCTGCAGTAATTATAGGGAGGCAAATTTTGCGCAATGCATGAAAAATATCTACCTGGTTTAGATACAGCATTCTTTCGTTGACGTTGTCGATCGTACAAAACCGTTCGCCGCGACAATCTTTCTTTTGCGACGGCGAAAATGCGAGCTGGCCAGTCAACGCCATATTGCGTTTAACGTGAAGGGACGGCGTTTGACTCTTCGATAAGCACATCGTGAGAAACGCGTTATCGTCTTCGGCCTCACGCTGTAGAATGTTCCAATCTCCCATTGTTATCTCATTGAAACCTGGAGAAAAAATAATTCAATGTTAAATGCTGCACGAGCCAGGTGAATCGGTCCTCATTACCGAGAGGACGTATTTTACCGAGATGAAATGAAATATAACTTATCGATTTTAACACTTGAAATCATAATATATCAGTAATAAATGCCTGCTGGAGTCATATTTTGTCGGATATTTTTGTAGAAAAATAACTTTTCATGTTACCGTTACGTATTTGAAGTCAAAATTTTTTTTACAAAATATCCGGAAAAATATGTAAAATATGACTCTAGAAGGTATTTATTACTGATATAACATGATTTCAAGTGTTAAAATCGATAAGGAATAAATAAATATGCTATATTTCAGGTCATCTCGGTTGATCTCCGTTGATCTCGGTAAATTACATCATCTCGGTAAGGACCCAGGTGAATCATTAGTTCCTTACCAACAGGGTTCTCTAGAGTTGTCTAATATTATTTTTCATACCTTTTCCATACCCACAAATTACTAAACATCGCTGACCAGATCAGGCAATGTAGGCCCATTCAAACTAATAAGATAACCTCAATACCATTGACAAGTGTTTTTATAAAGATTGCTCTTAAGTATGTAGTGGCCATAAGCAATGCGTCATCTGGAAAGTGACAACTCCCTGTGGTTACCATTATCAAAATATTAGCTTCGAGACAATACTATAGCCTCAAATCAAAAATAGAAGGAAAATCTTTCTTCGTGGGACCATTTTCTGATTTTCCATAGCCATAGAGTAAACACAAGGGCCTGCATTAAGTTCCCACATAACTTGTCTCGTTTTCAGTTGGTAAATAGCACAACTTGTTTATGAAAATTTTATTTTAAACGATAGTCTACGACTTCTTAGACTTAAGTCTACTGAGACTAAACAATTCGACGAGACGGGCCCCAAACCACTCTTGCTAAAACATCGTCCATCTGGTCAGTTAAACGTTCATTTCTTAAATGGCAGAAATCGACGACACACCTGAAAAGTTTTTCTTTTTAGAAAGTGACAGTAGTAGCGCCTTCTTCGTCTTCTTGTTCTACAGTACCGTCTGGTGGCGACATCTATCATTAGATTGAATTGAATTGAAAAAAAGTTTTCAAAAAGCTGTGTGGGTCGTTCGTATTTAGTAGTGTAGAATCTATAATCTGTAATCTATCCGATATCGGCTGGTGTGATACTACGCTTTCCAAAGCCCGATAAACTTCTCAGTGTCTGTCGATGATCACATTTTCGTTAAACGTTACTTTCTTCGGATTGGTTTGTTCTTGTTGCGTCGGAGGATTGGATGGACAGTTGGAATGCACTGACACTGTGTAATTTAGTCGTAGTCACTGGTACTGGTAGTGTCTGTAGATGAGATGAATACTAAAGACAAAGTGTGTACTATTATTATTTCAATCCGGCTTTCTTTTACTTTCTTAAGGAAGACCTTTGATAATATCGAGGAAAACATTTTAATTACAATTCCGGAAGCTATTCGTACGGATTACTCTGTCTGGAATTATTCGTACGGGACGGGATTGGGTTAGGGTAAGGTGAGGCTGTATCTAGTTAAAACATTCGGCCGACTGTCATGTCAGCGAGCTCGGTGGTCTAGTGGTATGATGGATGCTGTGCTAGTAATTTGTTGGCCCGCATTCGAGTCTCGCTCAATCCGCTCTATTTTTCTCTAACTCTATTCTCTACACTTCCCTTGAATCGCACTCTGTGCGCATGCGAAGCGTTTATCAGCCAATCAGCGTCGACAGTTATTAGTGTTCAGTTCCTAGTTCCGTACGAATAGCCTCCAGAGTAATCCGTACAGGTCCGTACGAGTACCCACAGCGTGTAGTCTGAATACCAGACGTTGTTACGGTCCCCTACAACGTAGTCGTTGTTTGAGGAACAAAGGCTAGATACTAGACTAGTGTATCAATTAAGGTCACCGACCTTCCCTGCCCTGGCACTGTACTGCTGTGCCCTGATTCCTGTCCTGTGTGGTGGGTGACGCAGGATGGATGACACCAGTATCCCTATATATAAAAAGAAAATGTTACGAAGACCCTCGAAGTCGAACCCCACAACACCAAGGACCCTTCTTTATCAGAAGTGCCATTGAGTGGATCCATTTCAGGGAAGATGTTATACCATCTGGATCTGTTGAGGAGTTGTTTCTTAAATGGAGTTAAAAAAAACTCCTCTTCCATTCAATTTAACTTGCTCTCTCTCATTCCGTTGCCCTAGATGCCAAATATTGGCCCTGCAACGTAGCTAACTTGAATTTGAACTTGAATTCTTTTTATGTAGAGAAACTGGTGTCATCCATCAAATTGTGATGCCTACCTGTGCCTAGGTAGAGGCTACAAAAGTAAATGGTGATAGGTATAGTATTTATTGTTAGACAGGTTTTCACTCACCGGCCACCAGTACAGTTAGCAATGTAGCCAATCTGATGCGCGGTTTTTCACTGGCAGATTCGCTCTAGCAAAACAACACATCTGATTGGCTAGATATACAGCTGCTGAGTGGCAACCTGTCCGCCGAAGAAATCTTGGGCCGTTTATAGATCAATGAAGGAAGTGCGGTTTATGTTGGCGTCAGCTTGGGCCTGAGAGAATGAGCTAGTCCCAGCCGATACGATATAGCCCTATTATGAGAAAGATTACCGGTAGTGGTCATCCATAGGCTGTGCCTCCTAATGTAGGCCATAAATCGGGGAAGTCAACCTGGATCGCAGTATTACAGCTTTTTTTCGTCCTAATTCATTTTAGGGACACTGTAACGGCACATATCTAAACCCGTTAACAAATCAACACTGTCAGTCATGTGACAAAGGCTACCGCGTATCGAATCACTGTAAAGAAGACAATCAAAAGTCGACGATCTGCACGCCTTGTATCGAAGGGAAGAGTTTCAGCAATGCTTGTGATGGAGCTACAGGATGTAGACCATGTAGTCCCGGTTGTAGAGGTAAGTAGTATACGGGTACATTTCGTAGGAGCTTCCAAAATGTACCTATTGAGCAAATCGTACATTGAATTCTATATTTTTCAATCCATAGTTTAAAAACCCCCAGATCCAGTTCCGTCATTGTGAGTTAGCGATTGAGTTTAAATGAGTCAATTTTCAATTAGTTACCTCCACGTCCTGAACTCAGTACTATGGAACTGCATTTGAAGGTTACCACGGCTAGACCTGACTGCGATTACTATTTTTCTACTCTTTTGTAAGAGCTCACCTACTCCAAAAATATCGAAATGCTATTGCAATCAGAATTATTTCAAATTCATTTGAAAACTACTACAGTATTTTTTATGTAAAATAAACTCATTTTTTTTGTGAAAACTGCTACTACAGTTACAGATATATCGTAGTTTGGTATGCGTGGCTACCATACTGTATTCACTGACTAAGTGCTATAGGCTGCTTTGCTTTCATTGTGAACTTTTTAAGCAGAAAGAAAGAATTGCTCTTCGTTCCTCCAGGCACGGTGAATACGGGCATAGTCGCCAACTGCACGAGGACTCTAGATGTAGTGTGCGACTGTAAGAAAGGGTCATATATGAATCCACTCGGTTACTGCATCGCCCATAAAAAGTGTGGCATCGGCGAAGGGGTCAAAGTTCTTGGTAAGTTCTAAAGTTCCATATATTCAAGGGGCAGTAATCTTGAGTTTAATGTATCGTTTATGATGTTATGACACTTTTGAACTTAGCCTCGGCATGGAATGACTGCGCTTTATGAATGTTTATTATTATCATTATTAAATCTGTCTTACAACAATGGAACTGAGTTCAGGTTTCGCAGTATGTGAATGTTATTTACAGGTGATAGACGCAAGAATACGCAATGCAAAGAATGTACATTAGGAAGCACATATAGCAATAGATCATCGTCAACTGCCTTCTGTGATAACTGCTCAACATGTTCTCTGTCGGCGATCAAAGAAGCCTGTACCCTGTCTAAAGATGCCGTATGTTTTCCGGGTAAATTCTAGTCTGATAGGCATAAAATGAGCGCACTTCCTTCTTGAAATTTAGTATCAGCCAAGATCTGAATCTAATCAGTTTTCCCTGTTACAAATGTGGACGTACGGTACTCATTCGATGGAAATTCCATCTGTATAATCATCAGAAGCATTCCTGTCAGTCATGAATATGTCATTACAGCAGTGTCCACAAGCCCTAATATTTTGGCTAAGATTTCATTACCAGGTTTTTGATAATCTGGTGAGACCGGCGATATATTAAAATTGAAAATAAAATCAAAATATGACTGAAATCATTTTCGTTTATTAATTCGCTATTAAGTTCAGACGTCAGGTGTCATAATGACCTATATCATAAATATTCATTTGTTGAATGTTTCAGTCACGACCGTCCCACCTACATCACCGACTACCAGACCACTGATAACCAAAGGTATGCTCAATTTCGATTTGCATAATTATTTAATTAAAGATATGAATAACATGGTAGGAATAATGTATTGATGAACACAATTCTGAAATGAAAGTGAAATGTGATGAATTTCTTTTCATTACTTTCAGATCCAAATATGACATTAGGACTGAGTGTTGGAGGACCCATTTCAGTGGGTGTAGTAATCATAATATTTATCTTATTATACATAAAATGTCGCAAAATGTTTGGGGGGAAAAAAGAAAGCGCTCAGTCTACAGATTTGGAAGAACATGTAGTTCCAAAAGATGTACTAACTCCTGAAGGTAAGTCTGTATTAACCTATAAGCACTCAGGGCTCAGTTTTATAGACTCTTATCATCTTTAACCCATACGTTAACTCTACTGAAAATGAATTGAGTTAGTCCCCGTGGTTAAAGTTAATGTTAATCAGTCTATAAAACCGGGCCCAGGAATTTCACTATGTAGTGTCCTTAGAAATTTCATGGAAAAATCAACATTTACCGCTATACAGAATAGCTCATTTCCAGTTGATTTTGATGTACTACAAGTTTGTGTTAGTTTGTTGTAAGCACACCACACTTTCATATGATAAGCCTCTAAGATTTGATGAGATGGGCCAAAGATTTCTGCAAAACAAAGTCACTATTTTCTCTGATTTCCTGCAAAGCAGTCAAAATCGCAGTACCCAAATGGCCCCCTATTTATTTGCCCTAAAAATATTTGGTAGGACTTTGATCTGGCTCTTGGATCCACTCATAAAGTTTCTAGATACTAACTCTTTTGCTACAAATGAATGTGCACATGTGGAAATTTGTCTAACTTGATCGATATCGAAGTTGTATGGTATCGGCTCGGAAAAAGTTTTCAACAAATATCTAGAATGAATAGATCTGAATTATGAGCTGTATTATACAGTCCCGATTGATCTCACTCAAGTGATATTGAACAAGCTGTTTCTTTTTCTTGTAGAGACACAAAGGTTGAAGAGTTATGAGGACACTGAATGTAAACTGAGATTTAGAAAAGGCGTTTGTGGTACGTATCACTTATTCCTGACAAATCTGATGTGCCAACCATTTCCGGTCTAACACGCAATGAAATAACGGAAATTAGTCGTGCAATGAACTACAACTGCCAAAAAATACACGTTGATAGCCGTGACCTGGTCAGTTTGTATACATATATACCCATCGCTTAGTATTACGTTTAACTCCCCTTGGCAATGCCCCATTTGCACCATACCCCGAAAAATTGCAATTTTTGGTATGCACCAAATTAGAGATACCTCTGTAAATCACATTCTGTCTCTCTGTACTGCCAGATGATTATTAGCCAAATCTCTCGGGACGCGACGAGATTTCTCGTCCTGGCAAAATGCGGTACACCTGCTCTGAGTTGTCACTGGCAGTGAATGTTTGAAATCAGGTCCGTTATGAGAAAGTATCATGGTTTCGTGCGTATTGAAAAAAAACGTCTAGCTGTGTTTTTCCTTTCATTCTAATAGAATCTACATTTGTATCGGCTCTGTATGGACTTTGTTTTGTTGGGCGCAAATAATGTCATTTGTGGAAACTCGGTTTTTGGTAATTATTCATGTTGTTGGTTAATGTATCTCTATTCGTTACCTTATATTAGAGCATGACATGAAAATGAGCATATGGGACCAAACAGAGTGCCGGGCTCAATACAAAGTAATATTGCGGCATTTACGTTGTGAGTACTCTTCTAGCGTATGAAAAATGACATTGTAAAATCTATCCTATCCTTAAATTTTTTGAAAGAAATCAAATGAAAGGAATCATATCCTTTGGTGCTCTTTGATTTCCCTTCAGTTAATGAAGCAAGGATAAAAATCCTGGAAGAACAAAGCGGAAATACTCTGGATATTGAAGATGTCCTGGCTAAAGTAAGTATCTACAGTGATACCTTGTTTTACACTATGATATGGAACAGGGCCGTGACCGTGTAATCATTGAAACAGTACAGCATTTTTTTAAGTGTGAGCGCAGCTTACGAGTAAAATCCCACAATAAATGAATTAAATGATAAAATGTTTATTTAAAACATATGAGAAATATTTCGGGTGGTTACTACCACCCTTCTTCAGTCTAAAATGACTTGCCAAATACACAAACAGTATTAGTACATGAGATAGGGCACGAATCGCTGCACATTACGTTATGGGGACTAGAGCACTGACATATCTTGAAAGAAGTTTATTATGGGGGCTGAAACCATTATTGAGGTTGACAGAACGATCGGAATGAGTGGTAATCAAAGCAGATTCAACTATATGTCGTTGTGTATTTGGCAAGTCATTTTAGACTGAAGAAGGGTGGTAGTAACCACCCGAAATATTTCTCATATGTCTTAAATAAACATTTTATCATTTAATTCATTTATTGTGGGATTTTACTCGTATCGTTTTATCACAGATATTTTGATCTGCAATTGATTCATCGTGAGCGCAGCTTGGTGTCCCTGGATGCTTATTTTTATGCCCCCCGGTTCATCTCAAGTTGAACGCTGGCATACAGATTTACCTACGTCTGAATAGGCTGCCACATACTCTTCTTGAGTCCCAGCGGGATATTGCCTTCACTTTTCGTCCGTCCGTCCGTCCATCCGTCCATCTGTAGACAGAGTCAGTAGTTATTTTGAGAAGTTTTGAAGACAATTCAATGCATTGTCTGTATCTTTGGTTCATACATGTATCTAACCCAGACACATCTTCTGCCATGAAAAGTCATTTTTGCCCCGAATGGTTTGCCATTTTTCATTGAAATTTCTGATGGTTATACTTTAAGAAGGGCTCTTTAAACATATCAGACAGATTCTTTGATCAGTCAAGCGGGACACAATTGGCAGCCATCGTAGTGTCATCACTCCTTATTTGTAAATAGAAAAAGGTTTTTTTTTTAGGAAAATATCGACAGGTTTTAACTTATAGTCTTGATATTTGATAAATGTTACCACTGTCATAGGACTCATCTCCTTGCGTGGAATTAGGTTTATCCAGGTTTTGTTCAAATATCAACAGGTTTTGACTTGATAATCTGGATACATGTATTTTATTGTTATTAGCACTCTCATACCTTCGTTTTTCAACCCCTCTAATCGTATCTAAGGCAATATCAATCCATACCGATGACGATTTTGTTGATCGAGCTTACATATTTCGAGTCTCAGGACCTTTGGTCGTCTAGTTTTCAAACTTGCAGGGATGCTAACTGCTCCGTTTTGCCTTAAATCTCTGTAATACCTTAGACTTGCATTGTATGTTGACTCTCAACTCTTTGTCTAACAGTCAGAACTTCGTTTGAGCATAACTTGCAAACCAACCTAACTCGTCTTCACCCTGAGTTCGACTTTTAATTTCCATTCTCCAGCGTCGTCCTATTAAAAAGTTTCTTTCTATTTAACATATTATATTGGTACCTAGGCATATTTTGCTACCACAATCAATTGCAAATTGTAGGTTGACATGTTCTATAATGTAGGTGAGTTTCAGTGTTGTTGGTTTTCAGCCCACTTGGGACTTTAGTCCCAGTGGGCTATTGCGTTCACCTTTTGTCCGTCGTCCTTCTGTCTCCATTCATCCGTTTGTCTGTAGACGGAAACCAGTTATTTTAGGAAGTTTTGGAGACGCTTCAATGTAATGTCTTTGTATTTGGGTTACACATGTATCTACCTAAGACACATCTTCACCCCAAAAACTGGTCTTGTCAGATTCAAGATGACTGACTTGCAGTCATTGTTGTTCGCAGAAATCAGCACTTTTTACACATATTTTAAGTTTTCGAGGGAAATTTTGAAGACGCTTTCATCAATTATCTCGATCGTTCATATGTATTTGTATCCCCCGAGGGCCCATCAGCAGGGGAAAGTTGGGTCGATCAGACTCAAGATGGCCGTCCTGTGACCTTTTTTGTGCACAAAAATGTCTATTTTGGCCTGAATTCTGAGTCCATTTTTCATTGAAATTTGTGCCACTAGGGGGCATCGAATAATACAATAATTTCCTTATTATATTGGTACTTAGGCATATGTTGTTACCACAATCAATTGCAAAATTGTAGCACATGACATGGGCTATGATTGTGGTGAGTTTCAAGGTCACTGGGTTTTGCATATGGTCTCCACAGGGCGTTGAATAGTAGAATTACTTAGTATTTCCTTATTATATTGGTACCTAGGCATGTTTTGTTGCCATAATCAAATGCAAAATTGTAGCACATGACATGTTCTATGATTGTGGTGAGTTTCAAGGTCATTGGGTTTTGCATATGGTCACCAGGGGTGTTGAATATTGTTGAGCATTTGAAACCACTTTCCAAGTGGGCATGGTATCCCTGGACCCCTAGTTGTATATGGTCACCAAGGAGCGATGAACTCTATCTCAGTATTTCCTTATTGTATCGGTGTCTAGGCATAGTTTTTTGCCGCAATCAATTGCAAAGTGGTAGCTCATGACATGTTATTATGATTGTGGTGAGTTTCACAAGGTCACTGGTTTTAGTATATGTTCACCCGGGGGGGGGGGGGGGGGGGGTGCTGAATATTGAAATTGGCAGAGCATTTCAAACCACTTCCCCCAGGTGGACATCCCTAGTTTAAACTTTGTACACATGTTGTCTAATATGATTCTTATAGAAATAAATATGGCCACGATATTTACAAAGCATTTACCACAAACCCATCCTCACTTGCCAGGGTTTGGTTGCCACCTGCCGAGCTCACGCCAACATAAACCCTGGCCGCAAACCCTTCATTAGTCTATGACACTGCCCAAAATTTCTTTGGCGGACAGGCTGCTGCTCTGTGGCTACCAGTCTATACATCTAGCCAATCAGATGCTTTGCACTGATAGTGCGAATCTGCCAGTGAAAAGCAACGCATCTGATTTGCTAAATACATCGACTGGTGGCCGCTGAGCGGCAACCTGTCCTCCCAAGAAATCTTGGGCGGTGTAATAGACCTTTGAAGGGTTTGCAGCCAGGGTTTATGCTGGCGTGATATCCTAGCAAGCGAGGTTGCTACAAACCATGTGACTTAATGTGTGGTGGTGAATTTCAGGCTGGGGCATTCGAGACCTTGCCTCATTCTAGTTACTTTTTACACGTACATATTCTACATTACGAAGGCAGTGTTAATACCGTATCTTAGTAGAAAATGATCTTCAATCATTGCATTTCAGGGATTGAGTGAATATCTCCAGGAACACGGCGATGGCGGACATTGTTATAAAACCATTGGTGAAGCCATATCACAGGGTGTAAGCAAAAAAATGGCGTTAGTGTTTTTCGAAAAAAATTTCTGTCAACCCGAAGATATGTTAGTGCAAGAATATCATTCGCATGACAGTATTGTCAAACGTAATACTACCAATGGTCCCGGTTCTGGTGTTTCCAGCACTGTAAGTACACCTGGTTCTGAAAGACAATTCCTGAATGGCACGATCCCAAAACAAACAACTGTGTAGAACACGTTTAAAGAAGCATTGCGTGTTACAGTAAAACATTCTGGATCATCATTTAGGGCAGTTTGAACTAAAATTGCATCGAATCTTAAGAAAAAATTAGAAGTCGTATTTTCTTTCATGTGCATATTTGTGTGAAAATTGACCCTACAGTACAAGTATTACAGGTATATATTTGTATATAGGACAATTATGATTTCATTGATTACATCGTATGTGTAAAATGCTCCATGAATCTTTAAGGTCTATGCCCCATGTGATTTTTTTTTTTAGTGTAATAATGCTTTTACATTTGTATTACATGCATAAATCACTACAGGCAATTGAGGTAGGTAACTTCATCTACTCCAGGCAGATCTGAGAAATTCCTAAGTGTGTCTTCTCAAACTGGGTGTGTTGTTCTGCTGTATATCCCTGCTTGGCCTATTTCTTAACGCATTAGCACTCAGGAATTTCACCGTGTAGTGTCTATAACTCCTCAGAAAATTCAAGGGAATGCGGTTGGTGCTTAAGGGACACCAAATAGGGATCTTTATCCCGATCCCTCTCTCAAGAAAAAAAGAATTGTCTCATATAGGCTGCCTGTTTTCTGTAGACTGTTAAATAAACTTTTCATTTTAGTGTGTTTGATTCCCAGGTTTACTCTGTGTGAAGGACTTAGTTTAGCCGCTGTTTGCTTAGTTGTTGGCACTCGGGTAAATGTCTATTGTACGTAGATGAGGTTTATCTGAACTCTTTTCTCAATTTGATGTAAACTTTTGTTACTGCGATCGTGTACACCTCTGTCTCCAATGCATGTTCAAATGTTTTCAACGCTTTGTGTGTCATATAGAACTCATTATGTTGAGTCTTAATACTTAATGTGATTTTTGTTTTGATTATATTTTTATCGTTTTCGAAAATTTTTTTATGTATATGTATGTTGTAATTGGCTATGTGATATGATATGTGTGGTCTATCGAAATTGAGCTAACTCAGAAATAGACAATGAACCCTCGATCAGAAAATACTACTGTTATCGGATGGACTGATTCAAAGTTGAAAATAGAGAGGTTAATAGTAGGGTTAAATGATGAAATTGAATTGCGTGTACAGATCATTTTTTTTTGTGTAATCATTATATCGCTTATGCACTAATTAGGACATACTTATGGCTATTCAATTTCTTGTACATAGGTAACCACATATCCATATGTGTCTTTTATATAAACCATAGTGGACCACTCTGCGAGAGTCTAAATCGATCATTTGTGTGAACCTTCCATCAGCGGACATGATTTAATCTTGCATACATTTTTCCCTATTATCAGATAACCATAAGGTGCTGTGTAGAATGAATATTTATTATGATGTAACCGCACAATTTGTGAAAAATTTAATCAGAGGTCAGAGCTCGATGGCTAAAACAGAGTTTGATTTGATGTAAATAATCAGTAATGAAGGTTTACAATCCACGTTAACCCTTTCAGTGCTGACTAATTAATTCCCAAAAGTGTGGTTCATAATTTGAAATTTTTAGAGATTCCACCCCAGTATGTGGTGGAATGACAGGCCTACCACCATAATGCATCGCGGTGTATCATTAGTTAGAATATATCATAATGTTCGTCAGGTGCTGCCATCTTTTAATGTAGATAAAAACTGATTACTTAAAACATCAATACACCGCAATGCAGTTTACTAGCAAATTCCATCACCGATTTATACACCGCACTGCGGTGACGATGCAGTGAAAGGGTTAAACTATAAATATATCAATGTATCACCCCAGAACAGCCAGTATTGCTACAATATGGACAGTAGATTTGGCAATTCAGTAGTTTACTGCAAGCAGCAATATTGAGCAATAAGTATTTTTGTGTGAATAAGGCCATTCATGAGGTACATACATATGCAACCATGCCGAATGAGTTCTTCGGAAAATTGGCCATTTCTCACTATTATATATGAACACCAATGCTTGTCAGGGTGAGTTGAATATCATCGGCGAACGTACTCCATGAATGGCCCGAAGCCAGTATTGAGTGTAATTTGTCTTTGTGATATGAGAAATGATCAAATCAAGATTCCGGCCATTGCTGCCTGTGATTTTATACATGTATTTGTAAGATTTGTAATATAGGATCAAAAGGTTGTTCAACTGAGCCCGGTTTTTTGATACCATGGAAGTGGTATATTTTCAAATTCGTAATGGTGCATAATCATTGCATATATCAGTAATCAAATGCCTTTGAATATGGTTTATTGATTTTATATCTATAAATGTTTCGGCTACATACTCATGAGGGTTTGTAGCTTGATGTCGGGGGTTTTAAAACTGAGTTTTAAGCTCTGTAAATAATTCGCATCGCCGTACTCAATTTTGCTTAAGTCATCGTCGTAGTAGGGACTAGCATTATGTCGACGACCTAACCAAACAATGACTTACAGTACACCTAGTAAATTGATACGAATTGGGACACGAAAAATAGAGTCTTTATAGCCGCGATCACACAAGCATTTTTGGCCCGGAACAACTGTTCACACGGGTGCCAAATGGGCCCGAGCCTGTTTGGCCCGGGCCAATTTTGGCCCGATCAAAAACGTCGGACCAAAAAAATGATTGCGTTTGAATTGCAACTGGCAGCGGGAATGATCCACATCGCTTTGTTTGAGCATTGAATAGAGTGAATGGTTTGCGTGTGAATGCGCTCTCTAATTAGGCATTGGCCAAATTTGGCCCGGGCCAAATCGTCTCCGTGTGATCGCAGCTTATGCGAAAACTTATCCGATGATGACTTAAGTTCAGAGTTGCGACTGTAGTATCATCCATGATGAATGAATAACAACCTAGCACACGCTAGAAGTAAACAAGGTGTACAACAACGCTTGCATGTCACAGAAGCTACCGGGTAGATCCTGAGCATTAATGATCAAAATAACTGATTATGATAAAGACTACGGCTATTTTATCTGTTGCCCAGAAGCAGCCTGAATACATATATATTGCTACTTCATATCATTGCCGATAATGTGATTTTGATACATTTCTACTCCTGAAGTGTTAATGAAAAAAATTTTTGATATCGAAAGGTGTTGAAATCGATTCAGAATCGATTTACACTGGTTGATCTCAACTCCTGCTTTTTCACTTAAAGAAGTATTCGTCCAAGATTTAATGAAATGTGCTCATATCAACATCAATGGGGAGACCTGTGAGACTTGTTCGAGTCCATCAAATATTTTGTGTGCCCTTTTCCATTTTGTCAAGAAATGATACAAGATTCAGCGCATTACAGTGCGCGAGTATGCTCGCTGTGTGCATTTAAGTTCGCTGCCCGCTTCAAATATATTCATACTTCCGGATCTGTCGACAGCGCCGCTTTTACAAATATATTTGTAGCTGATTCTTCTGGTTTATAGTTTAAATAGATACTTGCACTCGGGCTCAAGGGGGTGACACAGTACCTAATTCGGCTGGCAATGCGAACAAACTCGGCTTCATTCTTGATGAATACTCTTTGGTCAATTGACAATTGGGGGCGACACCGTATTATCAAGCCGGCAGCGAACGTGTTAACTCTAAAGGCAGGGAAGCGTATATTGTTTTTGCTCGATCGCGCTGATTTTGCGAAATTTTGGCCCGCGTCTGCGACAACGATTTCGCTCGTAGATTGGTTCATCCGTTTCAACGAAGCCAAATCCAAACTAGTTAGAAATTTCGGACGAATATTTATAAGAATTTTTAAGTATGCCAGCGATCAATTAGCCAGTAAATTCGCTGGTCTGCTCGTTTCTTGCTCAACCATATTTCATTAACGAATCGGAGAAATCGTTCAGAAATCAAGTGATCTCGAATTTACCGGCTGAGTGGCGTAAGTGCTTTATTAAACGTTACTACACGTTACTACTGCCTTTTTACGATTGAGCCTGGCGTGGGTCCAGAAGGGGGTTTCAGGGGTCGTGACCCCCTCCTGCTCAGCTACCTAAACATTTTTTCAATTCGTTATCTTGATCGATGGAATGTAAGTGCTTACTCAAGACAAACCGGGCGGACAGTTCAACTAAACCGGTACCATATCATCTTATGTTCGGCCAAAAAATATGCCGTATAGGCCCCCTATCATTAGATATTTTTTTTGGCAGTTTAACATTAAAATTTTCTATGAAGCCCCTCCTGGAAAAAATCCTGGATCCGTGCTTGCGTAGATATGTTCGCTAAATTTCATTCTCCCTCGCGCGATTGAGTTAAACAATACGCCCTCTGCCTCTAGATTTTGATTTAATTGATCGTATCTTAATTAGAAATCGGTTTCCATGGCATAAAATATATATATATATATATATATATATATATATATATATATATATATATATATATATATTCATCCATGGACGATGTTCGTTTGCCAATTTTGTAATTCTGTGTTCGCAATCAGTGCTGCTTTATATTTATACTTTATATATATATATATACATATATATATATATATATATATATATATATATATATATATATATATATATATATATATATATATATATATATATATATATATATATATATATATATATATATATATATATATATATATATATATATACATGTATTCTAGGATTTCATCGAAAACTCATTTTTCATTTGAAAAAGAAAACACTAGTCATATCCATGTCTTCTTGGCGACGCATCATTGTAACTCCACAATTATTCGCTTTTGCTATGTATCCGGTGTTCATATTTAAATCGTTCGTAATTTATGGCATAATCGGCAGGCTCATTACGTGTCAGTTCGAATCTGCGAAGAGTTTGTCTTTTCCGAATACCAGATTAAAATGTCCGAATACTCTCCATATCGCAGTGTTATCTAGTTAGATTTTCAATAATTTGGCTTGAAAAAATGATACGTTGTTTCGCACTTATACCGAATTTGAAGGTTGACGTGGGCCTATCTACCCTGTACATTTTTTTTTAATGATGATTAAGCTAGCCATAAAACACCCGGCAGCTATAGAAACGAACTGATTACGAATTTTATTGCTGTGATACGAAAGTGACCCGGCCGATACGGAGACGCAAGGTGTCATTTTATTTTAGCCTTAAACTACTACTACTACGGTATCTTTGATGTCAAAATATTCTCATTTTTGTTGAAAACTAATACAATTAGGGTAATCAGGAACTGTAGTCTGCTTCATCAAAATCAAACATTGCCCTTGGCCACTGAAAACCGGTATTTTTGCTTTGATACAGATGTGGCTCAATCAGCATCATCATTTACAACATCCCAGACGGTTTACATAGCGTAATTCTTGTATAGAAAGCCTATCGTTTTGTTTTATACTTTTTTAGTTTTGGAGAAAAAAAGAATCGTCGATCAAACATCTAACGTTCAAAGTATATATTATTCTATTGCCCCGTATAGCTAGTTCGAAGATTTTTTTGCGTCGAAAAATTCATGTGTATCTAGCACATCCTGGGTGAATTTCGGCTTTTGTAGCTACCGTAATCAGGTAGGAACCTCAATTCTCAACTACCTAGAAATCGGTTAATCTGGTCTTCAGCGTACATTTCATCAAACGCGTGCTTGGCCACTCTTGCAGAAAAATAAGTATTTGGTTCGATACTAATGTAGCTCAATTAGCATAATCATTGTAGCAAAGACAGTTTCTGCTATGTTTTTTTTTTTGTATAAAAATATTGCTAGCGTCCGCCATTTTCAACTAGGGTGGGTCGGTCGGAACTACATACATGTGCATAGGTTCGCTATTCGCCGCCTATGGTGCGGTCTAACGGACGTTCAGATTCACTTAGTCCGTAAATAGTTGGATAATCATGATAAACCGAACTTTACCTCGGTGTTTCCTAGCCCTGCCCATTCAGTCCTTTATAGTGTGATCTGAGGCGATACATGTGTTAATTCGATCAGCCGGTATTTTTTCTTAATACTCCAGTCTAAATTATACATGTTTATCTGAGGCAGTACATGTACTATATCACCCAGTATTTGTTTTAATACTCCCGTCTAGATTATACACGTATATCGCAGTGCTACATATCCGCGGAGCTGCCAACAACCGTTCCTGATATTCAGTATTTGTTACCATTTTATCCGGAGAAATACTTATTTGGTTTGGTTGATGTGCAAATGAAAAAAATGTTAAGGTCTTACTGTTGATTACTGATTAATTTTTGAAAATTCTCTTTCATTTTTCAATGCAATGTTACTGAAAAAAATTCAATTTGTTACTGGCGGCCCAGGATATGCATATTATTTGTGCCGATAATGACGTTGAAAGTGTTTTGCTGTTTTGCATATCTGTGATTTACCTTGTTATTTTTGTTAAATTATGTACGTTGTGTAATAGGTGTCATTCTTCAATCTGCTGCCTGGACCTATCGGACATTCGACGCTTATATTCTAAGCTATTTTTCCAATATTTTTGGATCGTCCCGGTTTTACCTATGCCCGGTTTATGTTTAGGATTGTTCCTAATCAGAAATTAACTCGTCATAGATTTGAAAAGAAAAATGGCTAAACACGCACTCCACAACCTAACGAGTCATTGTCCCAAAGCAATGACTCCACACAACAATGGTGAAATGTCCGGGATGGTTTGAGGCTGCAGGTGGTACGAAAGAGCATAGAGGCCGTATGATAATTATCTCAAAATTTCATATGGTCGCAATGCTCTTCCGTAAGATTCATACCTGCATTACATGAACCTATTGTTATTTATTTATTTGAATCTGATCCGTGTGTTATGAAATTCGTCAAATTCGTTTCATGTGGCTTCGTTAAAATGTACTAAAAGTATCGTGCAAATACCATTTGAGAAGCGTTGATGTACGCGCGCGCTCATGTGACTTAAACTGAACATTAGCTCTCAGGAATTTCGGTTTAAAAAAAAACGAAAGATTATAACCAAACCCGGTCCTAACGGGTTATTCATCTTATTATTAAATGAGTGTGAGATTGCAGCATAATCTGTGTCACCAAGTTTGGGAAACTGTTAATGCAAATTCGTGAAAAACATTCCATAGAGTGGACTGCTTTTGAAATCTTGTATCTTCCTTTTCCATTTCCACGATATGCAATTGAACCCTGTGCCAATGCGTGGTTGTATCGAAAATTGTCATACAGGACTCGGTTCCACAGTTGTGAGTTACAGTTAACTCCGAGTAAGAATTAGTTCATTTTCGATGTTTTCGACTCTGCTTCAAACCTTGACTCCGAACTGTGAAACTGGATCCAGTATAACTCGGTTTGATAATTCGGATCGGTTTTATCCGGATTTTCATTTACTTATCGGACTAAAATTCCAGTCGAGTCGCCGCTAGGTTATTTCTATTCAAATGAGAGCGCGTGATTCGGAGATTTCGAGAAATTCGGACGAAGCTTTCCAGTCCCAGGTGATCCGAATTAAGCGAGTTCTACTGCATTGGCTCTTCTTCGTAATTCATAAGATGTGGGAAAAAAGTCAATGCAAATATATATATTATTATGTGATCTTATTTACATCATGCATATATTCTTGAGAAAATAAAATATCGCCGAAACAAATGTGTATCATCAATAATCACGAACGTGTTATTTATTCTGAATTATCCGTAGAAGTGTAGAAGTTGATTTTAACTTAATTTGCGGAGAAGTTCGGGGATATCGTTTTATCCTCGGCTGCATCGAGAGTTGATTCTGGTGGGGTTTTATCTTTCTCGTTTGAAAAGGTTTATTTTTCCAGAAAAAAGAGGAAGGGTAAACTAAAGGGAATAGAAATTTTGAAAAATTCCTATGATAGGCGTTTTAAAATGGAAGGAAAAGGATAAAAATAATTTTATTTCATTTAATAATTATTTAATTGTTGTTATTTTTTCCATATAAAACCTCTCAAGGACTGCAGAACAAAAATAAAAATGGAGCGAAAATTGTGATGATTTTTTTTCAAATGATGGGAGAAATGAAAAAAACCCTACTTTTTTGCAAATCATGAGATAGAAAATTGTGATGAACATAACGTTTACAAGTAACTAGATTGAAAATCAAGATGGACATATTACAATAAAGTTTTCATCGAAATATTTTGATGAAAACACGAAGGACTAAACCTTTTTGTTTACTTGATGATCAAAGCAGAATTCTGGGAAACGGATCCGTACTTCAAGTTATTAAACAAGGCCTTAATGAAGATGTTGGTAGTGTTCTGATGCCCGGTAGTATTTACCAAAGACTGTGTTACTGTGACTAATGCCGAAAAATACATCGACACGTGTGAACAGTTATTTTCCCGTAGATTTCTTGATAGCATACGACCTCAGCTGAGACCATTATCATATTGACGACTAATTTAAATAACGACTTACATTTTAGTACATAAAATTCATTGAATTCGAAACACCCACACGAACTGCGACTCAAACGACACAAGTAATGTGACGACTTATCCCATGAAGACTTAAGGAGTGTTGAAATGAAATTCGACTGTAGTTTTAGTTTTTGTCATTAGATTATATACGTATTTTAAACCGAGCTTGTGATCTGACGCGAAGTCGTATATGAGTATAGCAATATGAATCGAGGTTCAAAAACAAATGTTTTTGTGTTTGCTGTAACATGTTTTTGTGGTACTTTGAAGTATTTCGTTTGTGGCTATAACTCACGGCGAATCCGTGTACATGTACAGATAACAATATTTACGGTCCGGTGTCGGTTAAAAGCCGTGTTTTTGGCACTGATCGCAAGGTGACTCGGCAATAGAAACGAGCCGTCTGGCGATCAGAGTTTAAAACAAAAGCTTACTAATCAATCCGCTGCCTCCTAATAAGAAAATGTCTATCGACGGCATTTATTGCACCGAATGCGGCTTTGACTTGGCTGCATTTCGCAAAGCAAATCATTGAAGAACGTATTATCCTAGTGAGCCTACAATGCTTTTTCACCCTTCGTCAGAATGGTTCGGCTCCGACTGTAAAGACATCGAGATTTCAACGGCTTATATTACCCACAAACAGTAATGTCTCGCCCACACTACATAATAGTCATTACATTCTTCATCCTAGTGTGCAGTTGTCAGGTCTTCAAAAATTGGGCAATCACTTAGCACGCCATCGGTTTACATGAATAAAACGATATTTCGATACCTGCGCCTGCACTGCCCTGTCTCCAACGGAATTAACGATGAGGTTTGAAAAATTAAGTGACGAAACGCGTGCACCACGAGAAGGTCGCCTAACCTGGCTGTCACCAACCGAAAACATCATTATATACACCCCCGGTAAAAACGATTGCAAAAAAAACATTTAATTTTTTGGTAAAAATTTGTACATTTTCTTTATAAGATACACATATTTATATAACAAAGCCTTTATAACATTTCAACATGAACATACTCATATAATATAAAACAAACAATCATATAGGCCGTTTCAGAAAAAATGCTTCCATAGATTCGAGATTATTGATGGCTCCGGAACTTCTGAACAAACGTCCTTCAAGACGATGCATATAAGGGCATGAAATCCACGAATGTAAATGATTGCCCAGTTCAGGCACCAAAGCTAATTGGGAACCAATTGAAAATTCATGATGCCATATAGGGACTTAAGAGGCGGCCAGTTTTATAAAATGGCTCGTTATCTGGTATCTGGTATTCAGTGGAAACGTCACCTTTTCTTCATGATGTGGGTTTTTCTTCAACTGAATTTCAGACAGTCAGTGTCCATGGAAGCCAACGAGGAAGCCATCTTTTCTGGAAAGGTCTATATTTTACATTCATCAATTTTTTAACGCGAGCAAAAGTTAACACAGAGAAGAGAAAGACGCGGATAGGGCTTATTGAGGGTTAATATGCGTATTGAAGAAAAACTTCCGTTTAAAAATCCGAAACAAAGCTTAGATTTTTTTATTTTTAGATTGGTTATGTATTACGGACTGAGACTGGCCTAGGTCCGATTTTGAAGATATACCCAAAGGGGCATTTTTAATAAACGAGCTATAGATACCGAGAAAAACCATCGAAATAAATTGTAGCTGCGATCACACGGAGACGATTTGACCCGGGCCAAATTAGTACGGATCGGGGCTGGCCCGAGTCAAATTAGGCCCGTGCTCTAATTCGAGAGCACGTTCACACGTAAACCACTCACTTGATACTAAAGAACCAGTTGCAATCCAATCGTTTGCCCTGGTTCGACGTATCTGGTCGGGCCAAACAGGCACGGACCCTATTTGGCACCCGCGTGTGAACAGTTGCTCCAAAAAACGCTCGTGTGATCACGGTTTATGTGGAGTTAAGCAAGGGTTAAGCAATTCCGATACCCTTGATTAAGTAAAAGCCCGATCTTAAATCGGTAGAATTGATATTTTTTCCGTATGGATTTGTCATTACGCGTATAGTAGCAATTATGAAAAGAACAAATGGATTAATTTCAAATGGCGATTTGTTGCAACGCATACACGCAAGAAGAAAACGTTTTTTGATTGAATTTTTCCTAAACTAACGGTCTTTAAAAACAAAAGTCGTCCGCCGTAGTTTTCTGAACGTGACTGAACGTGTGAATATGTTCGAATATTTTTCTCGACGAGGTTATGAAAAATGAAGGCAGATTCCTCGGCCTTGACACTCTGCAAACGATTTTCAAAAGCGACATTGATATCCGTATACGTTTACTCGTCGTGAGCCTACAAACTATGCGCATATATCATTCGAAATTTACACCTACAACATTGTTCAACGCGGTGGTTTCAATAATTCTCTTCAGTAATAACTATCACATTTAAAAAACTAGTTATGATAACGCATTCAGTACATGTGTACATATGTATTTTGATATTTACATTTCGTATTATTATCACAATTAATCAGCAACCCCGCAAAATACACAGGATCCAGTTTCACTAGTCGTGAGATTTATGATTTGACTCTGAAGTCAACAGATTGTAAACGAACTCTTATTTTAACTAAAAAAAAATGAAACTGGTTCCCGTGCATAAACGTACTTTGTTTCTCTCATCCTCAGGTGTTCAGCAGAAATCCCGGACTATGCCGAGGCCTATCTATTGCATTGACTTTCGATTAAACTAACGTCAAGTTTCATGAATTTATGAACACTTACCTTAGAATCCGTTCTTTAAACATAATTAAAGATTATTTTCTTAAGTTTCTGGTAGTCTTTGCTGTTGGATATATATTTTGTATTGGGAAACGATACGTTAAAATAATTAGTCCGTCTTAAAAAAAAGATTTGAGTTATCTTGTCCAGGATCGGGGCCATTATGGTACGTTTTATACTTGACTCTCAGTTCCACAGTTCCGAGTTAAGATTCGACTTTTTATCCAGTCAAAAATATTCAACTAATTTCAATACCGGAGTCGAACTTATTAACGACTATGGAACTGGGGTTCCGTATCTCAATCTCGAGTAAATGTTTTCTTCTTTTTAAATCTAACGGATTTTCGAGGGTCAAGCCAATATCAAAATATAGCGGTTAAGGATTTAAACCATATTCGTAACTTTTTACGTAGAGGAGGATTTAACGCCGTGTTCTCACCGGTGTGATAAGCCTATGGCGTAATGGTATCCATACGTCCTCGGACACACGAACAACCCCCATAAAAGACAACGAACCAAAAATAATGAACAATTGATAAATCGCTAGAAACGCATCACAATGAACGGGGGCGTATATATAGATCGGGGGCGACGCACGATTCGATTATTTTAACCAGCCCTCCTGAAAAAATGCAAAATTGCTCACTTAAAAACAATTTCTTATGGATCAACGGTTTAGCTTTTGCGCATACGTAAATTTGTAATTTTAACTTATAGAATTGCTCTTTCTGGAATACTTATATTATAATGGAAATTTACCATTAAAACAGCAATTTCAAATTAATTGAATTATTTTCTTATTATTTACTATAAATCTTTTGATGTATTTCAAGTATCGCCACTTACTTGTTTGCCTCGAGTGTCGCATTTCCAAATCTAATAATCCAATCGTTGTCGGACTGGCATATTATGGAGTCTGACTTTTCCATTTTTCGATCCCATGGCGCGACGGAAGCTTTACCGCGTGGAAAGCAAAACGGCCAATAAACGGGTAGGTACCGCGCGGTAAGATAACCGCTATCGCGTAGTATCATTTTCGTTGATACGATCATCTTGAGGAATGGCAGAGGAAAGGTGATAATTATTGAGAACACGATGGCGCATATCAAGGATACTTCGTATTACGGACTCTCTTGTTACAGTCTCGTAATGCGAAACACGCACAAAAATATCGAGCACACGCGGGAAGCCAAAGAACTATTCACGACGTTGAACAGCTGAATCTGCCAAACGGAATGGGAAGCGCGTACAACACGTTGATTATCTCCGAATTCGTTATCTCCCTACGCACCAATTTACCCCCGGCGTGTCCGCGTGAACATTACTAACGAAAAGACCGACTGATGTGTTCGAATCGCCCTAGAGCACCACCGGGAAGGATGCGGCACTGGGTATCCGTCTGTTTGATGATACCATAAAAGCACGATGAACGCAGGGACACGATGAACGCAGGGACGCAGTATATAGCACCGCACGACTCGAGAGAAAGCATTCAGCAATTTTGCCCTGGCACCGGCGTGCATCCCTAGCTCTTTGAAAGAGCTACTATCGGGTCATCTTGCGCAAGATGTACACACCTATATCATGTAACCGATCTTTCAAAGACAAACTCACATGGTAATTCACCACAAAACAAGGAACTACACATGTGCTACTGAACATAATCAGGACTGACAATTAACAAATATCTACGGAATCGTTCTACTCTAGCTAATCGACACAAATAAAATCACCTTCGTGAAATCAACATAAGATGCATAATTGATGCTAGAAGAATGGCCCAAAGTACTCCGTATCTTAGAAATCGTAAATGTTTCAACGAGTTTAAACGACCAAGGAAATAAAAAACTTTCCAAAGAAGACGTCAAATTCGCAGACGTCAGCGGTTCCCGAGTTAGCGAGATATCGGAGCGGAGTCTATGGTCCGTAGAATTTCGACCATCCTTCTATATAAACATCATTACAATTATAACGTATATGATATCGAATAATGCACACGCCACAAACCAATGAAATAAAGGACACTAATATCAAAAACACTACGAAATCACAGCACAAAATACATAATTTGACTTAAATAAGTTGAAAGCTAAATTATTTTTCTGGCTTACATTGTTTGGCTTGAGGAGAGGTAATTTGATTTTATCATTATTCAAAAACATCATCATTATAAAGGCTTACTAGTAAAATCGTTGTAGTGGAAGGTTCTTGATTCTACGCAAAAATGTCGTACTTGCTTATCAACACAACATTATCACAGATTATCGACTAATTCAACAATTGCATATAACGTATTGATGTGATGAAATCTTCCAACATCCATTGATGAATAAAAGAAAAAATCTTCATAATATCGATTACAAAAGTAGCGTGAAAAATCATAACGAAATTGCATACGCGCAAATCAAAACTTTGAAAAAAAACTCTGGTTGAATGACCAAACGACGTCGATTACGTCGACTATTCGTTTTGTGTTTATAGTACTCTTTGAAGGTATACAGTTATAGGACCCGTATAAACGAAACAGAGGCAATGGGGATTACAATACACAACGAAAGGCGAAACAGCGAAGTCCAGGTTATGAGGCTACCAATTGCCAGTCGACATAATGTTACTAACAATCTCACCGCACAGGCAGGCGATCCTGTCCTCTCCCAAAATAATCACATATTACGGATACATACTATTTCAGATAGTTCAAGGGTCGGTTGCTCAAAAGTTGGTTAAAGATAACCGGCGCATAAATAGTAACAACGAATGTCTAATTGTCACTATATCCACTGGATAACTCTACCCAACTGGCAACTGGCCCCACATTTTCTGCGAATATATCACGAAGAAAAGCAAACCCAGTCATAAAATCTGGGACGCAGTTTGTCAAAACGTCACGATTCATATACGAAACGCGTGGTATATATATATATATATATATTATACACATAGGTCATTATGCAAAGATATTACTTAATTAACTATACAGACATTACCATATATTGTACCGTTTTGTCATGTAAGGCTCGTACTAACAAACGATTTCGCATAAAACATACATGTATTTATCATATAAGGAAGGCTATAGTGAAAGACGTCTCGGCGCTTTCGAATCTTCTACTATTTTGTACACAACGATTTTGAGCAAATTTAAAATTCGAAAATCAATTATGCAAAACGTTTACACGTCACATCATTATAAATGCGTCTGCATCATTATTCGTGTGGTAAGAGAACGCCGAAAAAGAACTGGTCGGAATGAGAGATCACAAACAGTAATATGAATGTAGTTTTTCCATTCGAATTTAAAAAAAAAGGTTCAACGGGAACGTGAATATAGTAAGAACGCAATTTGTCTTGCAAGTTCGTTATTGGCGATCAACATTAACGGAATGCTTTGATTCTGAATCGGAATTGGCTTCAGATTTCACCTTTTTTGATTTTCTACTTTTTCGTTTATTTTTATTGGCAAGTTTTTTATTTCGTTTACTGACGAGGCCTATTTTTCTGCCCAACCACCTGAACTTCGCCCTCACCTCCTCTTGCATCAATTCGAAACACATTGCTATAAATGCTAAACCGAACAAAAGATACATCGTACACAAAACCTGCTTCTCCTGTGAGGACCAGGAATCTACGTTAGCGCCAGGAACAAAATCGCCGAAACCAATCGTGCTCAGAGTTATAAAGCAAAAGTACGAGCCCTCCAAGTAGTCCCATTTCTCCCACAGCGAGAAGAGCATCGCACCACTGAATATGTACCCTGCCATTAGTAAGACGCAAAGCGAAATCGGAACCGTCACTTTTTCGTCGGGATCAGTCTTCGAACTGCTATCGACGTCGACGACGTCATCGTCGTCAGCTTCTTCGAATATATTGTCGGGGTCGTCATCGTCGACTATGACGGTAACCGTATTTTCGTTGAGCGGTGTTGTGGCAATCGGTACTACCTGCGAGTCGTCGAACCTGCCCTCTACCGTATCAATCGGTTCTGGCGATTGCGGCAAGTCATTTGACGATATGGCAGTTACGGTGGGCGAAGGTGGACAGATAGTTGAGTAAAGAGGGGGTGGCTGAGATGACAGTGAGGGAGACGTTAACGACGGCGAAGTTGTGCTATTCGACGGTTTTCCGTTTTTGTTCGAAAACGTTAACCGAAACATCTTTTTGTTTTTCTCTTTTTCCGCTTCTGCGGGCTTCGTTTTCGGGTTGTTCTTTTTCTTATTGATCGTTTCCGTCCGTTGTTTGACGACTCGTTTCGTATTTTTGCGTTTGTGTTTCGGTTTGGAGAACTCGGCGCCTTTGCCCTTGCACGGAACGCAACACAAACCGCAACAGACGTTCTTGTACAAAAAGCGAAATATATCCGCCATCAGTCCGCCTATGTTCGCCAGACAGAGTAACGTCAACGGGATCCCGATTAAGGCGTAGAAAATCGTAGCCACGCGTCCTGTCGCCGTTTTCGGAGTAATATGTCCATATCCTAAAAAAGAAAACAGAGCCATCTCCATCGTTGAAATAGTTGAAAACTAAAATCTTTTTGGTTGTTCGCTCACTCTCTCGAATGTTACATAGATAAAACCGAGAACAAAGCTCATTTCCTTCCTTTAATCAATATATGCAAATTAAGATCATTGAATGCCAATCACGGACTTAAGTCTTTAATGGAACCGTTTCCACTGTCGGAACTGTAGATGTAAGTTCGCATTTTTGGGAATAAGTCATCATTTTTGTAAATCGGCCACTACATGTACAAAAGACTATCTATCATCATATCTTTGAAAGAATAACTGTTCACACAATAACAGACTTTAATCTTGGTATACTGGCACCGTTTCTACGATTGAAACTGAAAATCTAAGTTCGCCTTTTTTGGCTATAAGTCATGATTGCAAATCGAGCACTACATTACGTAGAAAAAACTATCTATCATCATATCTTCGAATAAATTACTATCGACCATGTGGCAAACGCACTTACATAAACAAAATGTTAATCATTTTAAGCGTGTAACCAAATATTGAATCTCAATGAATATTCAATATTGCATGTTCTTTCCGTTTTGAGTACGCAACAGGTGTTATCAGCAACGAAACACAAATATATATACGAAATCGTTACATTTTGAATTTGTCGATTCAGCCAGTCATAGAATCAAGTATGTATCATTCATTTGTCTATGTTTCAAATATAACGACTCTATACGTTTGAGAAGTCAAATTCGATTTCATTTCAATCGATCAATTCTTTTTCTGTACGTATATCGAAAGAGAATTAGCCGCGATCACACAGAGACCATCACTTGGCACGGATCAGGCCCGAGTCAAATTTGGCCCGTGCCTTATTATAGATAGTTGCGTTCGCACGCAAACCACACTCGATACTAAACAATGCTTAAACAAGGCAAAGTGAGGCTCTTCCGGAACTAGTAACAATTCACACGCAATTATTTGACCCGCGTTAAAAATTGTATCGTGCCTGGTCTGACGTTTATGGCTGGACGGATACGGGCCCATTTGGCACCCGTGATAACAGTTGTTCCGGAAGAGTAAACTAAAAACGGCAAACGGCTAAAAACGCTCGAGTGGTCGAGCGTTACATTGTGATAAATCAAATGAATCTGATTCAGGCCTATAAATGAGGTATATACAGTTTAGGAAACGACAATGTACACGACCAAGAAATAAGTTGCGTCTAGCATATATATCACTTGAATGTAAAATAAACAGCTTATTCTAGTCGTTAAACCGGTCGTTTCTATTCTCGGAATCTGATCAAAACCTGATTGAATTTCTGCCGTAAATCAACAAACGTATAATGCGCGCTTGCTAGAATCATGAACGCGAGACGATCTATCCTTATCTAAGGTTATCCACCCATGCTATGTCGAGGTTGGTTTCTCGAGGCTGGATGAGAATTAGAGTGAAAGTTGTGATTATAGATTTATCACACATTCAGGTCGGAAGATGGCATTACTGAAAGGAACGGGGACGTGTATGCGCTTGTTGAAAGACGCTTATCACCGAAGTAAAGCACCGAAGGCGAAGTACGTCTAACAAGCCAAACCGCGACGGTAGGAATGACGTCTGTAGCGCCTCGCAGAATCATAGCTATAATTTACAACCGTCTCCCCGAGGACAGAAAGATGATGTAAAATACAAATTTATTATCAGCGGGCGACAATATTTTGGGCGGTTTGCGTGGATGTTGAGTTCGGCAAGCAGGTTTATGGGTTGGTTTTTATAGATCTCATAAATAGTGCGATAATTCCCTCGCAAAAACTGATTATTTCGTGCACTTAACGATGGAACTGGGTGGCTAGTTCGATCTTAAAAGGCTAATCCTTTTGACGACGAGGAACATTCGGCCCGGCCGGTGCTACATTGTCGCGACGGCGTCGACGTCAACTAAAAAGATTTACCGAATTGGATGGGAAATGCCATCGGACTGATTGAATCGGTGAAATCGGAAAAAAGGATTTTAGATCTCGACCGATGATGAATTAAATTGAAAAAGTGTGTTGACGTGGCTTGGACAATCATTGCTCACCAGCCGAGTTTCAAAACAAATACGATAGTTTGTTAATCTACTTAAACGGATTTATATATATAGATGGTGTTTTCAAAAATCCAGATGCAGTAATTTAAATCGAAAATTATTTTTATTAGAAAAAAGTACTGATATCTTTCCTAAATTACTTTCGTTTCTGGCCTCACTCTATGTATCTAGGCTCTATTGATATGTTACGAAAAATAGGCATTGATACGTTTTTTGAACCGACGCACTATCGACCGTTTGACGCACTATTGTGCCATTTATTTATTTCAAGAGAGATTATATATATATCGATGTTCCAGATGCCAATTTTAGCTTATACCCATATTTTTCTGCTAAATTTGACCATTGAATGTAGGCCTATTATCGATCAGCTGATAAAATGTTGAAATGCCAAACTTAACGTATAGAAATAAATCTTAATACGCTAACTTGGAAAACCTTATATAAAGTCCCTAGAGATTGAGGGTATTTCAAAAACAGGATGTAGGCCCAAATGTAGGCCCAATCCCATATACGGAAACAAGAAACTCGTTTGCCCTGCAGAATTTGATCCCCGTCTCTGCTGCAATATTTCATTTCGTTTCTGACGTAATGCGCACTTCACAAAGAAGTCCTGCGCAAAAAATGCTTCTGGTCCAATTAAGGCCCAGATCTGTTTATCGCCGAATGTTGTGTTCGTCTTGCAGAATGGTTCGCGTTTGAACCGATATTGCCATCGGTGATGTATTACGGCGAGCGGAACTAATTTGTTTGCTTACCAGATGTTTTTAAACGGGTCTCAAGAACCGATCGTCGACATAACGGAGCTCGCGAGCATTTCCCCGTGGTTCATTTTGTGGAAACACAAATGCATCCGTTCTTTGTTGAATTAAATCGTATTTGCACAGGCATTACAACGATTGATTTCACAAGCGCTAAACAACATTTGTTTTATACAAATTAATCGACTGCAGCATTACATATCCGTCAACTTTGAGCCTGTTTTGGTTATTGTTAACCCGATCCTAAAAAGTTATCATTACAAAGGGACGGAATTAAGCATTCTTCTTTGGCGAGATGTTCGCTAGAAAACGGTTGGCTGTATAGATGAATCATAAAACAATATGTAAGTTGGTTGTTAAATTCAGGGGTCAACTATTGTATCTACCGATAATGCTAATGAAGAAGTCAAACAATAGAAATTTACACGATGAAATTTACTAAAATGAAACCACAAATCAAGCATGGTGGTTTCATTTCAAATATAAGTGGTTTCGTTTCATAGATATTATCTTATAAATTTCCATCATGGGATTTCGCCATTCACCTATAGAGTTTAAACGGATTATAGTGATACAATATAACATATTTAATTTGTCCTTGAATGCCTTTACTCAGGAGAATTAAAAAGTATTTTAATTAACACACTGATTGCCAACATGAGGTATATTGCGTTTGGTTGCCATGCCAATTTCCAAAAAATAGCCGGTTCTTGATTTAAGCTGTTTGATACGCACGTACGTATTGATAACAAAATAATCGTATTCCTAAACGCGTCTGATCAAGGCCCGCTTAATCCCGAACTTTACTGATTTTCAGTACGGCATAAACGAAGAGCTATCTCTAGCTTTTTTTTTTTATTTCATGTGAATCGGTGACGGTGGAATATCTATTTCGTACGCGAGCATCCCGTCTAAATTATAGAAAAATTGCCGCGAAATTCTTATTTATCTGCAAATAACGATAAGCTATATCCGATAGCATCAAACTTGCATTGGGCGATTGCCGTCTTGTTTAAGAAAATGACAGCTTTTATAAGCCGGGCTGATGGATGCATGCTTTCAACGAGCGTCTAACGGCTACAGTTGGCGGTCTCAGCATCCATCTCGTCAACAAGTCAACGAACATTCTCCGCATCGGTGCCCCTTCCCAGGTAGGATTCGAACCTGACGGTACCGAGACTCGCCACGGCACGAAATCCTGCCACACTAGCCAATCAGAAATGTAGTTATATTCTAACCAGGACCTAGTTTCATAAAACGGTTAACTCTCGATTTAATTACTACATCGATTCAGTTTATCTTTAATCGAATTAGGAGTTCAAACGTTTTGTGAAACTGGGCCCAGGGTTTTTCCTTTATAGTTTATCCGTGAAATTTGCCTCAACGATTATGCAGCAGGCAATCTGATTGGTGCCGCAAGTTTTCCTGAGGCAAACCTGCGCATGTACCTGAGCACCCGGTCTAGTGTGGTAGGGTCTCGTGGCGTGGCCGAGTCTAGCGATGCCATCAGGTTCGAATCCTTGTCGAAGAGGAGTAGCGGTGGCGCTCCTCCGCAGTGCAGCCTCCTATATGAACCGCATCCCGTATAAAGCTTTAACGATATTTCTACTGACCATATACCAAAGATGAAAGCTTATTACATATCCCAATGATGATAGACCAATGGTTTTTAATTCAATCAAATGCGGTAATCTTTGTTTCTGTCGCGTCATGTGTGTATAAGGTATACATCATGTGTTTCTAAAAAACGAGAAACCTACTCCTGATTTAGAATTTAGGTTGCATCAGCATTCAACAAGTATTAAACCGAATCGGTATCAAATACCATTTATCATCTTGCCATCGATACGAACTATACTTCACGCTGGATGTGTCACATGTCCAGGATGGGACATTACTCTTTATCACTAGTAAACAGAAGACTAATTTCACGACAAGACAGATTGTGCGGAAGCTGTACCTTCGTCTCCGGGGTCTTGCACTAAATGGACTGGAAATTGTAGATAATGGATTGGCGCTTTGTCACAGGATCTTGTTGAAACATGTCAGCGATCGTTTGTACCCGTTTATGGAGGTATTTATCTATGGCAGCGACGCTGCCGCCTTCGCGAGAGATCTCGGTATATTCTTCGACCGCGCGGAAAAGTTGTTTGTCCTACGCAGACGATGATAAATCTTGCGAACATTTTCATGTTTACTTCGAGATAGAATCGGTAATTGCCAGAGAGATATTGCTCATATATATATATAAGTTCGAGTGAAACGTCCGGATAGATCGCGACGTCGTGCATTATTTGATAAGGATATATTGGCTTCGTATCTTTCGAATATCGACACAAAACATAAGTCACACAAATCACCATTTTTTACATACACATATTTCGCGAGCGTGGGTAGCTTCGAGACCATCTGCTTACCGAGTTTAACCGGTAACAAAATTCAAATGATGGAAATTCTATTTGACACCAGTCACGTCCGCCCATGAGCCACTCACTGATGGATCCGATCGTCCGATTTGGTAACCTAACTCCACATGCGATTATTATCGATGTGGTAAGATAATGACCAAGTGCCGCCTTTCAAAGAATCAAAACGTGACTTAAAAATGACACAGCCTCTAACGGTCACGAATGGACTCCAGAGGTGACCTATACTATAATGAAAGTGATTTCATCGCATTCTTTTAAAAGTTGAATCTTAAGAAACTTTGAAATGAGATTTCATCGCCTTACTGAATTGTGAACCCTCTTAATGCAAAATCTTATACACATTTTCCGAATAAAATATCTTTCATTATACGAAGAACGCGATTTCGCCAAGTGGTGATATTCATTATGTAAGTATTATTGTTTGTAAAATACAACAAAAAAGTTTCTTTTTTTAGAAAAAGCTAATGCCATTGGTAGGCTCTTGGCAAGGTGACGCGGAAGAAATCGATCACGGGTTGTCAATTTCATACCGATATTCCGATGGATTCGATATTACCAGACGAATTCAACAAGACAGAACTAAAAAAAGACAATCGACGCGTACAGACTTTTGATAACCGACGGCGACACCAACAACCGTCTGTCGTAAGTCTCGCGTTTTGATAATACGCTTCGGCGATGAGATTCGCTGATGATAAATCTGCATGAATATTTCCCCAACCGCACAACCGGTAAAACATCATAAGATTAATCATCCTCGCTCTCGGCGTACGGAAGATGATGGCGATGTTTGTTCTTTTCGAGCTCGAAGGTATGACGCACCGTAGGCACGTGCAACGTCGCAAAAAATTCGTGTCCTTTTTAACCTTTTTCATCCCCGAAGTAAAAAGGGCACATTTAGTCGTCCCTATCAATCGCAAAAGTATAGAGAAGGGCACATATCTACAAGACGAGGCAAAAGCACACCATTAATCAGGATTTTATTTTCATTGCCTGAAAATTACATCTCAATGCAGCAAATTTTCTAGAAAGCACTTAGCATACGCACTTCATTTATTGCTTTAAGAATTGCGATACCAAAAGCAGTAAGTTTTTAGTGGATTATGCCCTTTCTAAGTTGTGCTACCTTTAACAGGGGTCCCTAGATCCGCCAAATGGCTATGGATATCAATTACACTATAAACATAATTTTCTTTCCCCCTTTATCTTCTGGATAGAGCTTGTACTTCAATTTTCCAACTTGATATGATTATTTATAAATCTTAAGTCGTTTTGAAAAATTGCCCATTTGCGGCGGACGCATTAACGATATGAATATTTGATGAAACTTTGCATAATTCCCAAAAAAAACTTGAGTCAAAACTGACTTAGGAGTCAATGGTTATACGCCAAGAATGAGCGTGCATTATTTCCTCATGTAATTAATCAACACGTATATGTAACTGATCGAGCAGCAGCTGTGGGATCATTGTATTTGACAGGACGACCGTTTCCAAGTCCCGAGTGCTCTCCAAACGCCGGATTTTTCGAAACGTAGATAGAAACGAGCAATACTTAAAGGGTCCAGTAATACCGAGTTAACCTCGTTTATCACGACTCGCGGCCAATAACCGCACGCTTGTCGCAGACGAGAACATACTCTAGATTAGTAACCGAAGTGGAATCGACGGGTTGTACGATAGTTTGTAAACTTGTACCGGGAATCGTATTTCCCTCCCGCTTGGCCAAGCTAAACAAATATATTATATATAAATAGGCTCTGTATCTAACCGAATAATGTATGACGAAATGTGCAATGGATTTAACATAAGTGTCGACATTCCTGGACCATCCGGAGGCGGATTTAGGGTCCGATTCGGGGAGGGGTGACCCGAAAAGACTCACCGGAAAACATTATCTCAGTTTTGGAAATACAGAGAACAAAATAACTAATTTAAACTTTTTTCGGTATCAGTTCAATATTTTCATTTTCCCATAAAATCTTAGGGCACCTTAACATTTTGAGTGGGGTGCGCACCTCTGCACCCTCCCGTTGGATCCGCCTCCGAATATAGTAATCTGCAAATCAAATCAACGAAATTCAAACAATAGTCAGATGGAAAAGAGAGAATGGGCTCTATTGAGCAGTCCGTGCACGTTTTCAAACGCAACCTAAGACTTGCATGAACAGCAAACATCCTCTACAAGAAAATTCCAATCGCGTATATCATATGCGTAACCGGCGATCTTTTAAGGTATATATATTTCCATCGAGAGACGGGGCCTTGTTTATAGGGCTTTATGAATAATTTACTAATTAGATTCCTGCATGAAAAATATACAATCAACAACTTCGTGCGTGATGTTTTTTCGTGCTCTTTGCCGCGACGAAGAAGCGACGACCCGAATATCAATACGACGACAAAGGAGTTTTATGGTACATATGTGGTTAATAGATAACAATGCGCAATATCGCACCACCGCAAAACAAGCCATTTCGCGACAGAGTTATCGTCCCAGAAAATGGAGTTTCGCGCGATATATGATATAGAGATATATTTCGTAATAAATATATCGCGTGTTCTCGATTTTTACCAAGTGTGTAACGCCACGACGCATACTTCACCAACGTCGCAGCGCGCCAATTACAAGACGCACGGTTTCAATCGCATCTAAGTCGCTACAAGTCGCTACAAGTGATCTCTTCATCATCAAAGTGTGTAAACTAAGTTCCACCAAAATATTAGGATCGTGTGTACACATAATTTCAAATGACTCGGCGCGCGCGCTATTTGGGGCGATAATGGCAAAAAAGATGGATCGATGCGAACGTTTACAGCGATGGGTCAATTTATTTATGTTCAATTAGCCCACATCCGCGAACTGGCCTTTCCGTCGGGATTCGAATATGAGCGGTAAATACAACGAATACATAAACCTATATATATATCCTCAATTAATACAAATGACTGAATTTTCTTTCGAAAATTCCCGGAAAACAAATATTCAGCCACGCACGTCCTTGACAATTACACTGTTGGCTGTTCGATAATCAGCTTTTTGTACAGTTACCCAAATCAGAATTTGGCTCATGTCCACGCCGACTAATTTACGAGAAATCGTAGCAAATCAATCACTTGGAACAGTTAACACCGAGAGACATTGGCCGACCGATTGAAACAATAAGCATGTAACACAGAAAATGGTTGATGAATGGTCGACAGTTTGAGCCGGCGCGGAGTCCACTCACGTCGGTCGCAACAACTCGACGGACTATCAGATTAGTTTCTAGACTCTTTTGTAGCAATTTGTCGCACCGCTAATGACCCGTATTGCGTCTTCCCTCGCGGTTGATCCGGCGTATATTTTTCTCGTAGGTCGCTCGTTGAAAAGTATTTCACCGTCCGCGCGGAAACAAATTAATTCGCGAAGAGAAACGCATTTGATCGGCGTTGCGATTAATTTAATTTCTGTTTAGCAGACGGCGTGAGCGCCATAAACAACGCCGCTGCATCAGTTGTATAGCCGAAAAACATATATCGGCTGCTCTATGAGTAATAGATATGTGTTTTTTCATGCGCTGTATCATCTTCGTACCAATTTTCACCCAAGGGCATTGGCGACATGTATTACTAACCGAAGTATCCGATGGCGATAGTTTTAAGAGGAAAACCAATAAATCCAATGGAAACAACAACAAAAACGAGTGTGTGTCCCGAACTCTGTGATAGACCGTGCAACAAGCCCGTAGGCAGCTTTTAAAAGGGGACATACTATATCGTCGCCGAAAAGTGCAAAAAACCTTCTTAAAAACTTATAAAATGTACAAACTAATCATAGAATAACCACATAAGTTAAATAGAATAACTTAGTCTTAGAGCCTTATTGTACGGTTTAAAAACGAACGCTCTGAAAGAATTGCACAAAGTGTATATTAACAATGGTCAAACTATGGGTCAGGGGGATCATGCGGGCCCGTTTGAACTTAAGACTGACTGTCTGGAAATAATCCAGATAAGGGTCGAACATAATTTGAATTCGATAAAGCGGGCCGGTTTGAACTTACGATCGTCTGAAACTACTTCGAGGTTGCCTGAACTCCCATAAAAGTCGAAGTCGGCCTAAGAAAAAAGGTCGAACATTAATATTCGAATTCACCTGTCATTATATATAATACCAAGAAAAAGTTGGTGGCGTACGTCCTTAATTTGCCTATTAACAATTCGAACCACAAAATAAACCACATTATCCCGAAATATAATGAATGGATCAAAAATGTTTGCAGACATTTTGACCTGGCGCAGTTCGGGTTTATTATATATATCTGCGATTGTCATTAAAAATCGAGAGAACAAACCCCTCGAACCAGAACCAGGTGCGATTCATGCGGAAAAGTTGATGAAAAGTTCATTAAACTCCCATTCAATTTTTGCTATTAGTATTTCGTCCTCCGATTGTGTCAGAAATTTGCTGTTTGAGGTTGTGGCGCGCTTCCTCCCGTTCAGTTACAGATCTGCGCACACGCGAAGAAGGTAAGAATTTTCAATAGAAAATACATTTTTTTCTAAAGACTTGTGTAGGAAAGACTTGTTATTATCCTTTTTGTGTGTGGATATTTTGGATAAAAGTTCTACAAGTGAACAACTAAATTGATTCACGATACACATGAAAAGTGATGTTCTTACCTTTTCTTCACTGAGCAATTGGAAAAGTGCAAATAATGCATAATAATAAATAAATTATGATAGATAAACTCATAGCAGTCGTATGCCAGATTAGGCCTACATCTCTATATATATATCGACGGATTAATATAGATTCCTATTATATCCTACCACCATGTTTATTCTAATTATCTATGTCTTTACTTTTACAGAAACGGTTCGACTTGAATTGGAGCTGTTACTAATACACGATGACGAAGTCGAATATAATTGCTGTCATTTTGTTAGCAGCAGTGCTCGCTACGCATTGTAAGTATCACTTCGATCACAGGACGGTGTCTCCTGATGAAAAACGGCCATTATTTTAGTTCGGGCGGAGTATTCTTATCCGTAGGAGACCATTCTTCCAGTCTGGACGGTGTCTCCTATTGCGTGACTGGGTTTAGTTTGTTTGTAGCGAGCGCTAAGATCATGCAATACGTTATAACATGTATTGAAACCTACGATGATACTACTAACCGGGTTGATATAGTAGACAGTCGTTCCTTGCTAGATTTGTTAATCTATTTTATTCTTGTCAATTTCAGGTGCAAACAGAAATGAACTGCCACCGCGTCGCGCTAAAGTATTAATCCTAGGAGCTGGAGCCGCCGGTATATCAGCCGCTAAATATCTACACGATCACGGAGTCAATGACCTCATCATCATTGACGCCGAGAACCACATCGGCGGAAGAGTGAAAGCTAAAAGATTCGGCGATAAGAAAATCGAACTCGGAGCCAATTGGGTTCACGGTACTGACGGGAATCCGCTATGGGACCTGGCCAAGAAATACAATCTATCCGGCATAATTTCAAACCAAGGAAATCTGATTGTTCGCGATGCGACCGGAAATGACGTAACACGCGAAGCGTTTAGAATATCTGCGAAGTTGAATAAGGCGATGGAGGGCGCTAAGGTGCTCGCGGAGTTTATGGTGAAAAACAGGATGGCTGACATACCAGAAAGCGCTGCGTTACATTTTGGAGGTTGGCCTATAAGAAGAACGACCCTTGAGACGGTGCTCGAGACTGCTCATCTGGCGTACGGAAATGCCGCCACACCGGAAATGACATCGACGCTTCACTATCAGACGATGCAGGACAATTTCGCGCACAAAGATTTCTTCGTAACCGATCAGAGAGGGTTTGGGTTTGTACTTGAGCAATTAGCAGATGAATTCCTAACAGACCGTGACAGACAGCTCGTTCTTAACGAAAGGATCAGCAAAGTTGCCTACAGCTTATCAAGTCGCGGTGTCAAGGTCAAGACGACGTCTGGAAAGATTTTCATTGGTGACTACGCCATCTGTACGTTCAGTGTTGGAGTCATGCAGAGCGACGCGGTCAAATTCATTCCCAGATTTTCTCCGCAAAAACAAGTAGCCTTCGACAGTTTCGGAATGGGAACCTACACGAAAATATTCATGCGATTCGACAAGGAGGTTCAACGATTTTGGGACAACAAAGAATACATCGTCTTCGCCCATCCGACGAAAGGTTATTACACTCTATGGCAGAGTCTGGAAGCGGAAGGTCTCCACCCGGCTGGTACCAATATGTTGTTAGCTACCGTGTTCGGTGACCAGGCTGATAGAGTGTCTCGTCTGCCCGTAGCGGTTGTTAAAGCCGAATTAACCGCGGTTTTGAGAAGCATGTACGGAGCAAAGGTGCCCGAACCCGTTGAAATCATCGTCCCCGACTGGCATACTAACCCGCTCTATTACGGAGCCTATTCTAACTGGCCTCCGTGGATGTCCGCTGAGAAGCACGCTCTTATGGGCGCTCCTTTGAATGATAAGTTGTATTTCGCGGGTGAGGGGTACTCGGCTACAGCGTTTGGTTACGTACACGGAGCCATGCATTCCGGAAATCAGACGGCGCAACAGGTTCTCGCAAAGATTAACAGTTATTAGATTAGTTGAAAGTTTCCTCAACTTAATTCCAATAATGAGGCAAAATTCCAATAACAACCTTAAATTAAAAAAAATCACTAAATTCCTTCAAACAGTCATTCAAAAGTAATAAACTCTTAGAATACTGAATTTCAAATAATTATTTACTGTACTAGTATGTTGTGTGTGAATCTGTGAATGTATGTATGCTTGTGAAGAATGAGCGTGTGTATTGTGGGTGCCCAAACCAACAAGCATTTGCTTCACTGGGTTCCTTCATTTGATATTGGCACATTTTGTACTTGTATTTATATTTATGTATGGGTATCATATTATAAATTGTTTCAATTTCTTTGAAAAACCAATATTATTATCACCATTAGATCAGCCTTGATGAATACCAGTTCCTGAAGCTGGAAACCGCTCGTGAAAACAACCTGCTTTTATTGATTTTGGGTGTCGTTAAAAGCAGAGGTTTCCGATTTTCATTGAAAGTTATAGAATCAATTATTTCATGAAAAACATATCTTGCTTCACAACTTTTTCTATCTACCGTTATTCTTTTTTTCTTTCGTTCGTTCGAACGTACAAACCACCTTCCACCGGGTTTGCCAGCAAGATGGCAAAACGGTACCGACAAACAGGAATTAAGTAGGCCTATACGTTTATAAATGCGACCCACAAATATACAAAATTCAATCGATGTGGATAAGGCGATGTTGATTCTATTTCTATTTTCGAATTAGGTTGAAAACCTATCTGAGAAGGCTGGGAGAACGAACTATATTCCTCAGAGCCAGACAAATCCATGCGGATTCCTTCCGAAAATGAAGATCAATTCACTCGACGAAACCGTTCGATTTCAATTAAGACAGCGAAAGAGATACGTTTGGTCGATGATGGCCGATTAAAGCTAATAAAAAGACGCTATTTGAGGACTCGCAGAAGAAATCAGTTTGTCTAGACGCGGAAAATCATTGGAGACGTTGCCAGCGGCGTGTTCTAAAGATTAATCCGTTTCCAAACTCGATAGGATTTGCATTCGTCGAACGCGCTAGCGCCATATTGAAATGCAAATCTTCTTTTCAAAGACAAATAAATTGATGGATTTGACACGAATTATCCTCGGCACTTTCGTTTGTTACTTGGTGCAAAAGTTTCATTTCGATATCGTCCATCTATTTATCCTCTTTTTTTATCGAGTTCGCAGAAAATTACACCCGACTGACCGACTTTTGACGGCACCTCATACCCTTTTGACCTAAATGCCGGTATACGTAGGTACAACTAAATAACGCAAATGGACAGGAATTCTGTCGCATGCCTATTTTCATAATTGGTTGGCGGTATCAGTGTTGAAATTCATTTCATATCAACGAACATGTTTCAAGACGTCCATCAGACAAATTACTGAATGCCCCGGTGTTTTCTAGATTGTATAACTGGAAATATTGCAGCTTATGCAGCAGCAGAAACTGAAATGTACATTTACGATCTAGCCTACTCCATTTATTCAACGAGCGGAAACATAGTGCATTCAGTTTTAGAGTTTTCCGATTGCTTTTTACGATGCTGCGAGTCTCACAAAACGAAGCTACGAACAAGAAAATTATTGTTTTAGCTTTAGAGGCATTATAGCGACAACGATAATAGCGTACAGACTAGGGCTCGAGCTTTTGAAACTGTCGAGCGTCAGCCTTCAATTAGATCTTCCGCAACCCAACGGTTAGTTTCAGTGATTTTTTTGCTTTTGACGTCACGAATGTCCGTGCAATTCTCAGTCGACAATAGCCGTACACGAAACGGGATCACGTAAAGCAGCGCCGCTAAACGTAATTTTTAAAGGCTCCTCGTTTTAAGTTTTAAACAAATTATATCGAATAATGGTTTGTTTCGAGTAGTAACTAATAGTTTTCCGATTGCTTATTACGATGCTGCGAGTCTCAAAACAAAGATACAAACAAGAAAATTATTATTCTAGCTTTTGAGGTAATATAGCGACATTACGATAATAGTGTACTGCATAACCGACGAGGGCTCGAGCGCTTGAATCTGTCAGGCGCCAGCATGGATGAGATCTTCCGCAACGTTTGCGTTTAGGTTCAGTGATTTTTTTGCGTTTGACGTCACGAATATGTCCATGAAATTCTCAGTCGCCAATAGTGTTGTACCGTCATCATAAACGATATAGCGGCGCCGCTAAACGCGATTATTAAAAGGCCCCCGTTTTGAGTTTGGAACAATTTCTCGAAGAATGGATTGTTTCAAGTGGTAACATAAGTTAACTTCACCCTGTTGTAATCCTGGACCCAGTTTCAAAGTTGTTAGCTAGAGTTAACTCTGAGCTAAAGTTCGTTCATTTTCAATGAGTTTACTCTGAGTCAAATCTTAACTCGGAACTGTGGAACTGGACCCCGGGTATCGAATTCTATTGCAACGTTGCTAAATTTGAACAAGAAGTTAGGTACATAGCCGCCAAGTAGCCTAGACCACGAGACACCGATAGGCCTTCTAAATTCACTCCCAATGCGATGTAGATGTTTGGATAGTTTTGTGCCCCATTTATATACCTACTAATCCCCTGAAGAAATTTGTCTTAACATTCTGTGGAAATTAATAATTCCCGTGTTTGTCATTTTCATAGACAGTACTGGTTTACTAATTTTGTATGTCAGGAATTTGAATACTGTTCGTTTTTAAAGTAGGTGCGGATACATTGGGTAGCATCAAGTTTTTCCAGTTAAGGAGTCCAACGGCCCAAATTTTTTTGAATGTTTATCATTGGTTGAAAGAAACACCAATGTTTGGAAATTGCATATCCAGGGGCTTATTATCGAAATCTTCCTGGGGGAGGAAGTGCCTCTGCAATATTGCCCTTTTCTATCAGGTGCCCTGGATCCGCCCCTGTAAAGGTAAATGATAACATTCATTTAAGCAAAAAATATGGGATTTTTAATCACAATATACACATGTATACGTATATATCTTGTTTTGGTAATGATATTCGTCACGGTTGCGGTAGTTCTAATTATCGCGTAACGGTTTCGAGCATACGATTACGGTTTACTTAATGCAAACGGACCGTAACCGTCCGTCAGGTTGCGGAAGTTGTCTCTATTAAGGCAGAAGTACCGGGACGAGCGTTTAGCGGCGGAACGACGATTATGTTTAATCTGACTGGACGCAGGCGGTTCGATAGCCGCGGTAAGCGAAGACTTGTGGCGGGTGATCTATGGTAATACGGACGCGAAGTGGCGTTTCGTGATATTAGCTAGAATCACGCGATTATTTCTTAAGTAACATAACATAGCATTATCGATTATTATGTGACCACGCGTGCAGCAAATTAAATTTCGCTTTGGACGCCTGTAATATAGGCTATGTTGAATAAACCAGTATCATATTTGATACGTCGTTTTATATTTTCGATCTTGGAATAGGGAATTGCCCCTCTTATTCAAATAGTCGATTGATTTGTAAGTTACGCCAGTTTTTGCTGTGGGTACATAAAACCTGCCGGGAATGAAACACGGGGTTTGATTTCGGAAAATTCAAAATCGGAAATCGAAGTACTAATATAGTGTAGGATGGTCGGTCTCACATGAACTATAGTCCGTGGTCGAATGAACACAAATTTTTGTTTTAATCTAGGTACGTACTTGGAAATTTCGGTTCCAATTGTCACCCTCACTTACCAGGGTATGATCGTCTCTCGCCTTAGCTCACGTCAACACAACGGCCGTCTATTGGACCGATGAAGGAACTGGGGCCAGGGTTTGTATTGGCATGAGCTACTGCGGGAGGCAAACAAACCCTGGTAAGCGAGGATGATTCGTGTAAGCAATGTTCCATCTAGCCTGAACCGACAAGCGACTTATTTGGGTTGATTTTTTTGCCGGCTCTCCAATTCGATACATCGAGATTTGAAATTAATCATAAGCCTATAAGATTTCATTTCCATTTATATATTTTTGTCATTTTCCGTGTGTAAATAGCCCGAAAGTATTTTGTAGATTTTCTTTTCAAATATTGATGTAAATATGTTAGCAATAATAAAATGATTTTCTGGCATTGAAATCAATTAAGAAATAGAGCACGGACCAATATAACGTTATCTTGGTTGCGGCATGTGTATATGGAGCCTGTATTTTAAGTGCTCTTCGGGTGTATGCAGTAACGTGATATGCTACGGAGAAAACGTTTTCTGAGACAAAGATGAACGAATGAATAACAAGTAGCAGTTTCATTGAAGAGAAGTGAAAAAGAAATTGACTATACGTTCCGAATAATGAGTACAAAAGGGGCGAAACCTAATTTGTAGACGATTTTTTTTTTCTTATCGGAATCGTCGGCAAGAGTGCACAGTTCGCAAAATAGCTGTCGGTTCAGACGACAGCAGAGTAGTTGAGATAGAACACTAATAGTTTTGCTAATTTTTTTTTTGTTATGTACGAATCGAACGTTCTACGGATTCTTCTAATGAAACAGCAACGTTTATAGGCCAGTTATTTCACAATATGGGTACCGAATTATCAAGGCTACCGTTTTGTGTTTGTACATACCGCCACCCCCGATATCGCCAGGATTTCTCGATATATGTATCTATACAAATACATAGTAAAACACCCCCGATATACCGCCATACTCTCTATACCGCTTAAATCGTTCTGCACCGACGTGGGTGGTATATCGGGGGTTGGTTGACTGTATATTAGAACGATCGTCTGGTATTGATAAAGCTTTTCATCAAGTAAAATCGAACCAATTTGTTGCTCGAGGCTGAAAGCAGTCTTTGGCTATACAAAAACATTAGAAATACCTATAAATCTCGGGTTCAATCGTGAAGCCCGTAATGGCGTCGTAAATATTTCACTTTTAATAGGAACACGGATGGATGGATGGATGGATGGATGGATGGATAGACGTTCGCCTGTCCTCACTATAGCTCAAACCGACAGCGACAAATCACCCGGTAAAAATAAGAACGATGGCGATTGCTCGAAAAATCCGACCACTAATCACGGATCGGATTTATCGCTGCGCCGACCAAACGATTCATTTGTATATGAACACAAATTATCCATCGAGGTTTTTTTTCGGTTGATAACGACGGACAATAATAAGACTTGTGCGTCACGGGAAATCGTGTTCAGTACAATGCTTCCATCGTCATTTCGATAACAGCTTCGAAGAAGCGGGCAAGCCGTGAAAATGTATTAAGAGCTGCAGATAGAAATATTCTATTCCGAACGGGCTCGGGTACGTTCAGCGTATTACGATTTCATTGACTGGGCAAACAGATAATGGCGAATATGGCTACGAACCTCGTACCGCCTGCTTCCCTATCATCACCTCCTTAGAAGCTGTTTTTTTTTCATATCAGTCGTAGGACTCAAAATTATTCTCTAATTGCTCACGAACCATCGCGTGGCTACAAGAAAAACTCGGCAAACTTGTGATGATTTAAGCATCAATAATTACGCGCAATATTTGCTTTAAACATAAATATATATATTTTTTGTTAATATACGAGTATTCGAATAGTGCACATTGTATGCAAAGGGACTGTGTGAGAGCATAATCAAAAGTGCTTTTATTGGTCATGTGAGACTGGGAAATTTTCTAGCGCGCGTTCACTTATTATTAGTAATTATCTCCTGACGATGCAACAGTCGTATAGTCACATATTCGGTCGATACATATATATTATAACTCGAACTGCCCCGGTTCATTATTTGTTATCGTCATTTTCATTGCGTCGTTCGGTTTCATATAAATTTTTCATCGAATATGATTGTTATGTTGCGGCGTTATACATTGAGAAGAATTTGGCGTAGTTCTCGCTTCAGTCGGGCCGCAATCAAATGAGTATTATCAGTTTGAATACATTGCTTTTATCAATTCTCTTATCACTTTGTATGACTAAAATCAGCCATCATACGAATCAGCCACCATATAAAGCGTCGATAGATTTTGATATGTTGTCAGACCTTATTCAATCCAATAGATACAAGTTATACCAAATACTGAATGAAGCGAAAGGTGTGGATTCTTACGAAAAATGTTCTTCATATGTTCAATAGAATTTCCAAGTGTGATTCATAAAATAATTTTCAAATCAAATGGTGATTATATATAATCCCTGACTTACTATTTATTGAAGCAATGCCGTCAATTCTTACAGAGAATTCGACACTTTCAGACCAATTGATTTCAAAACAACTTTGAAATGTATAGAATAAAATGGCGCCTAGTAACAATAATAATTACTAGTTACTGTAAACCTTTTAATTATATTTCTAAATCTTCTATTCGACAAAAATAGCTACACTACTGAATAATCCCCTCTTCCTTGCAAATATATATTTCATTTCTGTTAGAGCTGACAAAATTCCGATTTTTCTGACTTTTTGACCTCTATGATTCAGTCTATGATAATTTCTGCCCAGCTTAAATGCCGTACCAGCCGGCCGCCTTTCTACCACTACATTACTTTTTTGTGATCACGATCAAGCTAACCATAACAGACTCGGCATTTATTGAAACGAAATGATTACAAATTCCATTGCAGTTTACAAAGTGACCCGTCTAATTAGGAGAAACGAGAAATGATTCTCATCAAGTTTATTTTTTCTTTTTGTTGCCGTACGCTTTTCGCCGCTGAAACTGCTCGTTTCATTTCATTCACAAATCTATGCGTGCTATGGATGACGGCGGCTTTCGAATATGACGTCTCTGTAGTAAATTAACTTACAGAACGCATTAAAGGGAGGCATTAATTTTTATATCCGATCAATTATAAATACCGTACATTTTGTTCCTTCATCGCAATCAGTTCTTGCTTGATCGATCATCACGAGTCTTAGTGACTTTTTTTCAGCGATTAATTGCAATTATCTAATTTTCTGGACGACCGATGAAGTTGTTGTTTGCGCGACCGAGCGAAAACATTGCGACTTACTACTGAATGCACGTTATTCGCGAATTATGTATACAAGCGTCCGTTTTCAAACGTTCCTTTTTTGAGAGAAAATGCCGCAGTTACCGATTGCCGATTTCATGGCGACGTTGATGCGTACGCGTGCGCATAGACAGCTCTCTCCTCAGTAATGCGCACATCAGCTTCGAATCCCACAAACATCAACTTTTAAAGAATCGATTTTTACTGAATCTAAGATGACGTTAAACATTGAAATTGGCCTCAGAAAAAAAGAATCTCGATAAGATACTCCTGTTTAACGAATATTGAATAAGGTTTTTGTACGAAAACGTTCCGTAAACGTTTCATAAACCGTAGCTTTGAAAGTTTTGAAAAAAGTTTTCTAAACGTTCCATATTAATTATTCTTTTTTTTAAAAAGGAGGTTTCTGGTGTAGAATAATAGTAGAATGCATGAAAATGTGTAGTTCTGATGTTTCTTATGATATGCATCATATAAACAGAAAGTTAAAATTTCGATAAGTTTTAAAAATGTTTCAAATAACGAAACGAAACCGAAACCAAAATGAAACGTCTCATGAACGTTTTGTGTAGCTGGGTTTGTGCGAGAATCGAGTAGTAGTCGTGTCAAGCCTCACTCGCGATATTTCAGGCCCGAAATACATCGGCTGATTTCAGTTTCTGCACAAGTAGGTGTACAGCCATAGCGGGCCTTCTGAAAATGCCCCCATCCCCAAAACGGACAGAATATTACATGCAAAGGTTTTTGATTATCTATAATTTTCATGCTGCCCTCCTTTGTGCCCGACTTTTAGAAAATTGGTTAACTGAATCGAAAGGAACGTAGCACATTACCTATGACCACAGCGAGCGATTCATTTATTTACGCTGAAGCTATAGCTCATTATATTGGGGTCGATTCGTGTGAGGAACAGTACCAACGTTAATGAGATGATCCCCTTAGATCGCTCGAACCTCATCTATCATTCAATATCAGTGATACGGTTGATAATCCAGTTTACGCGGCTCTCTGCGCGAACGAAAACGCGGAAATTAGCGTTCCTAAGCGGATTAATGCACAACCTTTAACGCCGCAAATGAGCATGAATTTTTCAGAAAGGCAGGGAGCCCATGTTCGCTGTTCGCTGTTCGCTGAGTGCGTTAAGTCGTCACTGCCTAATACTGTGTGGAAGAACGTGATTAATTTTACCAAAAATACATGAAGATAATAACATAATCCTCATTATTCATTTTTGATTTCACGCATCGACACGGAGAAGATATACAAATACTATAGCAAAATACTTGTATCTCAGTTAAACTTGGTCTTATCATTACCAAAGTTGGTATCTAGATTCGTCTCATAATCTACGATCCTACAATCATTTAGAAAAATAGAGCATACGATATGATACAATACGATACGATACGATACCATCGGATATCAGTAACTCATTATCGCTGCTTTGCGGCTATATTTCCATTTTTAACACTTACCTTCAGAAATGACGCGATTAGAAATTAAAGAACATTCGTCAGAAAAACAAATGAAACGTGGACATTTTTGTTGGCATCTTTTAGCCATATTTCAAATGTATGCCTAACACGTAACTTTATTTGGCAATGCTGACCACGTGACTATACTGACTGCAACAGACATCTGCTATGTAGTCATATGAATAAAACGTTACGTTGACAGCCCACTGTCTTCTCCTACGCAAGTTTTAATGACGTTTCTTAAGAAAGAAAAAAGAAAGAAAAGCCGATGTCTTGCGCATGTGACGTTGAAAACAATTTACCGTTATCGTGTCACTAACGTTGAAGATGATTTACTATTCGATCGGATGTCGTAACTCTTTTCCGCAATTTGAGAGCGAGATTGCCGAGGTGTACGATAACCTGGTGCCGATGATCGAAACGCCTTTGCACGCAGCGGCATCGTTTCCTTTCCTCGGCTCGTTAAAGTGTCGAGATAAGTGATCAGAACGACAGCCGATGACGAGCAATTTACCGAGTGAAGTAGTCAATTTCAGACATACTTTTTGCCGGCCGGTTCGTCGAGCGGATTGCCTTTCTTCTCACCCACCCGACTGACGATATAGCGTTTCGTGACGGCAATTGCTTTTTTGGTCGGACAATTTTCAAATGGCGTCAAAACGTGTGGCGAATTCACAGCACATGAAGCTTAATCAACGCACGGCACTTTATCACGTCGAAAGTACTGCATTTCGCGCAGCTCTCGGAAAAATGCGGCCTAATCTCAACCTATGGAAATGGATTCGATGGGAAAATCGAGCTTTCGTGTACATTAACTTGTATCGCAAGTCGGGGATAAGTTGATAAGCGTAACGAGTTAATTCAACGTCGTTCATGTTCAAAGACAAAGTAAAATGGTATTCTGAATGCTCCGGATATGCACTCGTGTGTTCAGAATTATAACATATCACTCAAAGCTGATGGTGTTTGCTAAAAAACATGAATCAAACTTATCGTTATTAGAACGAATTTCAACTCGTTTTCGCGGTGAGATGGGAGAAACCGAATACATTAATCGCAGACTGACGAAACCTGCACGCTCGCAAGACCTAAACACCCCGAATAAGGCTGCATTCTTTCTTTCTAAAGAAAATGTTAATTTTGCCCAAATGAGGATCGTTTCATCAATATACCATTCGCAATATACCAATAAACAACCGTGTCTAGGCTAGGCATTCTTAAATGAAAATGTTTCTCAAATGGTGACAACGTATTTATTATTTAGCTCCTACTGGAAGTCAGCAGATAAAGGGATGTATGTTCAATTATTTATGATGGCGAGACGAGATAAAGAGATGAGACAAAATTCGTCAACTGTTTCGGACTAGGTTTCAGAGTTCCATCTTGCATTGAATACGCCGTGACAAAGTGATTCGACAAAATGTTCAGTTATATGATTAATTTGGTACTTTGCCGATCCGTCTTTATAGAGATACCATTGAGTTTTCTTCATAACGGTTTCATTCGGGTAGCACCTCCCTCGTGGAACTGATTATGTAAATTTTTCGTTCTTTCGAACTTTATCTATAGTGACCACTAAACCGTATTTCATTGATAAAACGGCTTTCATATCCAACTAAATACAGTGAGTGACCTTGAACTCTAAAAAGAACAGTCGCGAAGGTTCCCGGTGAAAATTCGATATTTCGAACTTTTGCCTTCTTTTCGGACATTGATAATCATCACCGTATTGAAACTTATAGCCTGGCGCTATATGGTGAGTGTATATAATCGAATAATCGTTCATTCCACTCGAATCGTAGCTATTAATTCGAAATGTATTGAAAAACGATAAATTAAATGTATATCATAGGCAAACATGCTTCATCTATATTGCAACAGTGACAAGTTCATCGAGGTTTCCGATATAGGTTATTCGCCGACGTCTCAGCCAGGTATTGCGCGCATGCGCATCACATGCATCATTGGATAGCAACAAACTGAGTTTTAATCCGAGTTAGCTGTTTTTGCTTGGCTGCCAATATGACGCGGCGTATCGCCCGGACAGAATTTCTACTTTTTGCGCCCGTCCATTGTGGCGCGCGATTTTCTGTGCAGACGCGTTATCTCGGCATTTGCCGGTAAACAGTTTGTCCGATTCTGCTAATGGAAAGTCGTTGACACGCACTACAGAGACATATTCAGTGCATAAATTGCAATGGGACTGTTCATACAACTTATCCTGTATCGCGGACACGGATTTCCCAAGAATGCATCGGCATTATCCGATACATTGGTAACGATTGCTCTGTCGAAAGTAAGATGTCACCATAAGCATACAATTTATACGTCAAAATAGCAAATTCTACATGTCTAGCATATTTGCATCAAATCTGACCTAAAACAATGCGATAATTTTTATGATGCAAAAACCTTTGGAATTGATTTTCATAAGCTTAGTTCTTCAAGACTTATGAACACTCACAATCCCAATTCATAACAAATACAAGAAAACATACTAATTTGATATCGTCTGTATGGGAATAATTTTTGCGGACCTGCGACAAATTAGAAATACGAGGAAACGGAAAATCGACGCCAATCATGAATTAGGCTAATTTTTGTCGTGATCGGTCCCTACGCGTGTGTGTGACGATGTTTTTGCTCAGAGTTTTCCATCAAATCAGTAATTAATTGAGTAACCAATTAAACTAAATTGGATGTGTGAGGGAAATGTGATTTTTTGCCGTTGTATTTTTTTATGGTACCGACGAAAAGCTAGAATATGAGTTTAAGTTTTTCGGCAGTGAAGTGTAGTAGTGAAAAATATATGTCGACGGATCGATAAGATACTGCTTAGAAATGTAGCGTTTTTAGCTTTTCGGTACGGGCAAGAGAGTCTATAATATAGTGTGTAATTAATTTTTCAACCAGGCCAATTTTCGATAGATTTTAGCGGAAGAAAAACAAGGCAGTGGCGACTTATGAATTTTCACTCGCTCTGACAGCTTGCACATATAAAAGCGCATTGTATGCAATTTATTAATTCGGTGCCATACTTATATTATAGAAATGATGATTTGGTCAATTCTCCAATATCTGCTCAGTCCAGCGCGATGTATCTCATAAATGCGATGCGACGTGTTGTAGTTGAATCGGGTCGATAGTAAGAAAAAATCACGTGCGGCCCTGTCACCGGGAAAACTTTTCAAATTTTTTCTTCCCGTTTACGTTTTCTTCTATTTGCCGATTTTTTTCGCATAGCCTCTATAGAAGTTCTAACTTACGCGATGATCTAAGTCGGTATCTTCTCGCAGAGACACTACACCCGGCAGTTCCCGAAAGGTTGTACCGCCCCAAAATTGTCTAATCAGGAAAGACAGTAGATGTGATCACACCCGTATCGTTGAAGCCGTCTTTTTCGTCGCCGTTTCCAGTGACAACACTTCAACACTTTTCGGTGAGATAAATGTTTAAAATATTTGGAATCTGTCTGCAGGTCTGATTATTCCCGTATCGACGAAGCGGTCTTTTCGTCGCCGTTTTCCAGTGGCAACATACTTCGACACTTTTCTGGTGAGATCAATATTTATAATGTCTGAATTTGTCTGGAGGGATGTTGAATAATTCAACACACAAGTCTGAGGGTTCAGCGTGAAGACGAGTGTGATCTCAAAAGTCAAGATCAGTTTTGTTGTTTTTGTTACGCAAAAGAAGTGTATACTTAAAACAGAATTTTAATCATAACTATCAAATTCCACTCGCGTAGGCCCAATATGTCATTAATGGCGCCTACGAAAATGAAAATGAACGGAATGATGATGGAAAATTTGAAATACTTCTCGATTATCAACTGCAGCAAACATGAAAACTGTCAACTCGTAATATTGTGCAGATCGGGAATTTTCAGTTCGAAAATCGCTATTAGATATCTTATTTTGGCCTACACCTGAAATATATATAGAATACGTGCATTACACGAATGGCACCCTGGATAATAGGGTTTTTGTAAAGTGTACCGCTTCATTGCGGTGCGCAGCCATTCAATACGATTGCAGCATCAGCAATATCCGATGAGAATGCATTGTAAATACCTTACGAGTACTCCTCTGACGAATATAGCAATATACGAAAAGCGGCCGACGAAATGCCGATACACGAGTGTGCGATACGATGACAATGGAATTGCAACAGGCGAACGCAGACGTATCGATGCTGCGCAACTTGTTGTATGGTCATTAAAAAGCCTACGAACCGTCAAACGCCTACGATCCCATACACAAGAATGAGAAGTACAACAGGCAGAGTTTTTGTTTTGCAAAATCACAGTTGTCAAAAATATAGAGATAGGTATATAAGTAGCCCATCGAAAGCCTATCATTTGTCGATTTTCAACGTATGCCATTCTAGTTAGTCATTTAGTTAGAATGGTCTGTATACCATAGATGGCTATAATAACTACAACTACAGAGTCAACAGATCATTTCATCCATTTCCACCAACCATGGTTTACAGATCATGCTAATCAACTGTTTCCATATAGGTAGTTTATACCTCTATTCAAATATCATTACGTATATATTTTGGGATTTGGTTTAGATCAGTAAAGCCCTTTCTAGTTTACTGATCGGGTATACACCAAGGCATTCTATTTGGAATTTGAGCCCGTATTAATTTTTGAGCTCGCCCGTTTTCAATGTCCCAATGATTTGAGAATTTGATTGATATATGGAATAGTCGAATGAGAGAATCTACAAATTTAAACCAAAGCACAAAAACACGGAATATTGCTTAAAGTTTCGTAAACTAAAAATCGATTTTTCGTTTCGAAAACGCACGTTTGAATCATGGTCTCTTCTCGATCTTAAAAAAATGGATTGTACCGGTTATTTATCTAATTGGTAGATTTCGTTCGATTTGTTTTGAGTTGGTGTCCCTTACAAACTCATCACACCTACCGAAATCGATCGAAGAGTATTTTGAATCAATTTTAGTATTTCATGGATGATTTTAAGTAGGCCCTATATGAATTGAGCGCTAAAAGTTCTTAATTAGAACTCCGATAAGACATAAATATGCGTTAAAATCGACATAACTTGGAGGAGGTTGTTTAATGAATTTACCAGACGATGTGACTGGTCTCAGGTGACTCGTGTGCTGACAGGATTGAATTACAGTTCGTCGCCGAAACGACGATACAGTCTTCGTCGACTACACCACAATACATACGGGATTTATCAGTGTATTATTTCACGGAGTTTATAGCAATCTGCATATGGGGAAATGCTACGAATAATTGCCCATAAAATAGTATAAAGTGTTCGCGATCGTAGTTTATAACGTTCTACGGGCAACGCCGATATCGTGAAGCACTACACGTATCGATGAATTTATCGTAGTAACAAGAAAACTAACTCGAAAGTTTATCAACGCCATGAAAAAAAAACACATATATCGCGTAATATTATCGACAATGAATAATACAAAGTAAATTATATATATCACATTGAGGATCAATGAAGTTATCTTAGATTTGAATATATCGATAATTGAATTGAATTGACCGGCAACCAGTCTAGCCCGGATGGATAAATGACGTTAGCTATCCTCTCAAAATTAATCATCAGAATTTATCGATAATAAAATAAGAGTAATGAAATATATTCAATTACAAAATAACCGCAAAAATTCATAATCGTATTTGTTATTTTGAAACACCGAAATTGATGACGTTGTGCGCATCTACTCACACTGAACCCTTAAAAACGCTTAGTAGGTATCAAAAGTATCAATGTTTGTATATATAAACATTATTGTAACGGTTTTTACGGGGTCAAAAGCCGCATTGAATAAACTGTATATTTGTCGAATATGCCGAAAATTTCACAATGTTCATGAATATTTAAAGCAACCAAACTAGAAAATTATAATTCATCAATTCCCAGCATAGTTAACCGCTAAATCTGGCGTTAATTCCCCGAAGAGCTACAAATCAATTTGAAAAAGCATTTTCATAAGCCAACATTAGTTAAGTCGGTTAGAAATTTCTATCAATTTAAAAATTATCTTTGCGAGCGATGAGCGATTTGTGTCGTCCGCATGTCTATATAGTATTTGATCTTTTTTTGTAAATACACGACAGATCACGTCAGGTTTTTTTTCCAAACATACAATCGTGTACCGTTAATCGCTCATCGTTTGTATCTCCTGATAGTACTTCAACAGTCGTTTACTATTCAGTTATTGCACGAGCTCTAGCCGACTGTGTAAATATTATATGCGATGCACCTTTTTACAGCCGGCAATAATGTTCTGCGCGCAGGCTTGAATAGTAAACGTTACGACCTGTGATTCTATTTTTTAAATGGATAATGATGCTAATACCCGAGGGATTCTCCCATTTCTGGCGTTTATGTCCGGGTTTTTTTTATAAAGTGTAACGAATACGTCACATTATGTTAGTTCTGTTGCATCCATCCCCCACCGAAATAGGTTCGAACGCTCGTTAGACACTTCCGGAGAAAATTCGCCCATTTCGAACGCCCGTCTTTATCCGAAGGAAATCACTTCCATCAGACATCGTCTCACAACGTCTGAATGTACTTTTCTGTTAACTTCACGCGGTTATACTTCAGCCCATGAATTAACACTTTAATTCATCGAACAAAATAGAACCGATAATTAAGATCGTTTAAAAACAAATTGTTCGGCTATATTAAAATGTTTAAAGCCGATACGTAGTTATACGTGTAGAGTGCACTAGGACAAAGAGAAACGTCTGAACATGTGAAATCGCAGTAGACCCCACAGTAAATAGAGTCTGTAAGTCACTGTTTGACAGGAATAGAAGTCAGGCATTAAAAGCTATTAGCGAAGCGACGTTTTGTTTAAGAGCAAACACAGTGCATAATAACGAAAGCGCTTTATATCAATTTTGGCTGGATAATATTCCACGCAGACCGAATTGAAAAACGATCAAAATCTATTATAGAATTTCAAAACAACTAAATATTACGTCCGCCACCTTCTGATGATAATAATGAAATCGCCGAGTACAGTTTATGAATCTGAGTCAGTGAATATAGTGATATTTATTCGGGAATTTAGAGTGAACATTTCATTTCATTCTCGGCATAGTTTAGTATTAGGCCCGTGCAAGGGATTCTGTGCGAGTCAATTGTAAATTTTCGCGTTTATTTTGTGATCAAATATATTTCATAACTCTTATTTTTTTAATAGATTTTGATAATTATTTTCAAGAGGATGTGCACTACGTCATCAATATATATTGGGACTAGACTGGATGCCGGTCAATTCGATTCAATTCAATCATCGATATGTTTAAATCCAAAATAACTTGAGTAACAATGTTATAATAATGACATTGATCCTCGATATTATATGATTTACATAATAATATTTTATTTTTGACAAACAATATAGGCCAAGGCGTCAATAAACTTTCAAGTTAGTTTTCCTGTTAGTTCAGTTAGCCACTTGAGCTTGGCGGCCCAAGTGACGTTCAGGCGCGTTCCCTCGATAGTGCTGAGTGACTCCAAGCATTTGCATTCGGAATATTTTTCAATGGCGAAACATTACTCGATAGTTATTTATTTCAACTGCACGATAAATAAAACGCTGATGGATAGATAATGAGATTTTCTATGTTCATTAAACGGTTTCGAGTATTAAGCCAGCTATGCGAGATAAGCGATATTGACGGCGCTTTATCGTACTAACTCGTTGATGTGCAAAGCCATTATCATCAATCAGATCGGCATAAGTTTGTCTTGGGCTTAAAGTCGATCGTATTAATCAAATTAACACCCCATGTCTGAAGTAAACTCATTGTGCCCTTACGAATAAAGCAAAATATATTGAGTCGTCTCTGATTCGCCGTGATTGCTTCTTTCTCGGTCGTAGTTTTATGGGATTTGAGAAGTCTACGCTGTTCTAACGACGTTACTTAATCATTCGACCGAGTATTCGTTTTTTGAAGTAAACATCTATTTGGATCTATCTATTTTTTCTTAAATATAAGATTTAAACACTTTTCAGAATTTTACTATTCAGGCGACCGTACTATTTGCACTTCTGGTACTTTTAATACGGAAAGGTATAAGAAACGGCTCGACACCCGTTATACAGTTGAATCTGTTTAAGACGAAACGCGTTTATCACGATGATTTCCAGGGCCATCTTCGGTTATCGGACCACTAGGTACGAAAACCGAAGTTCGCCCAGAATTTCCCAGCTGAGATTATTACGAAGCCCGTTTAATACGACGTTGTTTCATTTTTGTAACAGTTTAACTGTATTAAAGATAAACTGTCATAACAATGAAATACCCCTATATTAAATTCGCTACCTGTTAGGCCCACATTGCATTTTATCCCTCTTTTTTCTCTCGATAGCGATTTTCACGTACGATCTCGTACTATCTTTATAGTATATGTATGATATGTATTATATATTTCTTGATATAAGATATATATTTTAAATTAGCGTGATGGTATCATATCTATACTAATTTATGTACCTACGAAAAGTCCTGTGAAATTATTTCTGGTATTATGGCCATCTTTTTGGCCACCTTTTGATGAAAATGTATGACAGCTGTGCTTAAAGAATTTTTTTTGGGTAAAATATGGAGCATGTAAGATAAACTTTGCTGAAACTTGTTGAATAGCCTTTTCGTGTCCGCTTCAAAATGAAGGAGATATACTTGCTGGCGCGCGTCGTTGAAATTTCGAAAACTGGAACCACTCTCGAAATCTAGGTCTCAAAATTCATTGTTTATATGCACGAGGCGACTCTTCTTTGACGGATCAATTTCATCAGAGATGCGCGATGAACACGCACCTTAGAGGAAAGCACTATATACCAACGACATGATTTTGATCATTATCACCATTTTAGAAACTACACGAGACCACATTTCGCACCAACTTATTGATTTGAATAATTCATTCGAATAATTCAGTTTATGAGAAATCAACCTAGAAATTGAAATAATTCTGAGCAATGATCACCATCCAGAATTTGTTATGCGTGATATTTTACGATTTTGACCTCGGCATTCGGACATTATCAATTTATTGCACGTCGTCATACAGCCTCGACGGGGTGCTCACTACTTATGTTCGGCCAATGCACCGGAGAAATACAACAAGTATCAGCACACACACACCAAGACCAGTAAAGCCATCTCGATCAGAAATAAATACTTTCATGAAACAAGTGTTCATTAACGTCGGCTTTTACTATTATGTCTCACTTCAATGTAGGAGAGTCCAGCGGGAATTTGTTAATTCAATACCAGCGACACCAAAGTCATTTATTTATTCCTATATTTCGTACCATCAGCTGACGATCAAAATTGCATTATCTTAGTCGCAATGGGTTATTATTCGGTGTATTGGCTTTAAAATCGATAAATGACCAAACGAAATTCGAAAATGGACCAATCCCGCGTCCATTGCTTCCCTAGTAACACGCTACATTTACAGGGTTTAGATCGGTGTTTCTCCCTGCGTGGAAGAATGCCCTTGTACAGCGATTAAATCGACTAAAAATACTCGGGAAAGCCAAACGACATTGTGAAAAGAATCCAATATCACCGCACATTGGAAGCAGATGCCTGTCGCGATACTAAAGCAGGCGATATGTTCAACCGTTCAGACAAGATTCACGGCCTTGATTCTATAACTATCATTTCAACAACGAAAACGTGCCGTCTCCGGAAATGGATTCAGCGGTTCCCCCGATATCAGTAGGCGATTTTAATCTCGACGCAGATTTCGTCGTGTGTAACACATTGTTCCTCGGTAAACAAGAAGTCTAATTTTTCATGAGATTTGAAGAGACCCGCGTCAATATTTACTCTGCTGAATTTGATCGAGCAGTATACGCGAAAAAGTATACGATCGATGCGAGCTATTTACTTTTAACGACCAAGCGTGTCGTGATAAACATCGGCTTGTAAAACGACTAACTATCGCCATATAGCGTATTGCATAATGCTCTTTTATTCCATTGTAGGTCATTGATATTAATCTAATAATACAAATTACCATTTTTTTATCAAATACGACGCAATTTGATTAATCGGGGGAAAATTATACGGCATATGCGTTGATGTAAATGGTTACGTTTTTTTTTCAAGTACTTGAACGTTGATTTATATAATGTTTTAGACAGTAAAAAGTATATCCTGATTTAGAACCATTGTTCTTAAGTTACTTCCATTTGCAGCTATCTTGCAGGGGTGGATCCAGGAATTTGGGCAGAGGGTGGTCAAACGCGTGTTTGCCCAGATACAATCTTCTTCATATTTCAATGACAAATTCTCCTGAAATTTGACGATCAAATTTGAAATAATCGTGCATTACCTACGGTAATTTCTGGCGGACACCGAAACAGCAATCGATTAAGATTAAAATTGTGGTCAGTTTCATCATAAATACGATTGATTTCACTATCAGAAAATGTTCTAACACGGAGTAGGGGGTACGAGACCCCCTACAACCCCCTTCGATCCGCCCCTGTCTTACCATTATCTAACTGAATTAAAAAGTACCCGACCTTGGAGTAATCATTCTGAAGTATTAATACTAGCCCCGACGAATACTATGTATACGTTACAACACTAGAGTATACATATATATAGCGCGAATGATGCGTAATTTATAAACTCTCGAGTTTTCAATCGTAACTATTTGGATATTGGAGAGCAATCTGTGTAAATTATGTTTATATATCGGGCGCGTAAATGGCCTACTTGAGATTAATTGACACTTTTTACGCCCAGTAAAGTCGTTTGCCGAAGTCATAGTTTACGCACTAGACGCCGATACTCCGCGGCGTTTACTGCTAGAAAAATGCTAGAAAAATACAGCCATTCGATTGTTCTAGTCGCGAAACACAACCGATTATCGCCGGCGGATCGATTAGAGAGGCCCACTCGAACTGAGGCACTCGAAGCGAGTGATCAAAATACGTTATATCCGTAAATGCTGGATAGGATGTAATCCAATAGGATTGAATGACAATCGACGGATTTCTGCATTGTCTTGGTGTTAGTACGAATTGCCAGGCAATTTTTTTACGGTGATGTCGGTGCTAAAAGCCCCCTGTACCTGGTGAATCAGAATCGATTTATTGGTGATATGATTACCCAACCTCTGGACTGTGACATTGCATCTAGCAAAAACGATTGATTCAAATTTCGATGTTGTCTGTTAAATTTGGTGGCAAGAAAGCATAATAGTCGATAAATTGGGGGTTGCGTTTAAACAAAAATGCTATAAGTCCCATACGACCCCTGCCGAACAACGACTCTGTCTGTTCTGCGACTTAAACAAAGTCGACGACGAGTAACACCTTATTACCCACTGCCCTTGCTTCTCCCATATTAGAAACCTCCACTTCCATTCAATTTCCCTGATTGTCCCTTCTTTTCAGCATCTTGACGCCCCGGAAATACTAAAGTTTATATTGTTAACAGGGGGCGGGGACATAGAAAGTGCTAAGATTATTTTCAACTTTGTAAACGATCTCATACTTAAACGTGATAATTAATAGTAATCGTTCGTCTTTTTTACTGTTTTCGTTGATTGTAATCTTGTAAATGAGCTTTTATCCAAATGTGATTAACATAAGTAATCGCCTGTTTGTACTATTCCAATGCGTTCTTTGTAAATAGATGTTTTTCTCTCTCCTATTATGTTACCATTTGTCAGTGTCTCTTTGCATTTATATTTTATTGCCGTGTCCTTCCTTTGTAATTTTGTTATTATACGGTTGCAATAAATTTTGAATTGAATTTAATTGAATTGAATGTACATATATCCAGTATTCGTTGAACAGTCATAGGAATAGTAACAAAATAGCAAGATTAGAACCTGATGGCATGGCTACACTCATTTCATTCGGTGGCAATCTCGATGCCATCAGGTTCGAATCCCTGCCGCGGGAGGGATTGGGAAAGGATAAGGTAATTCATCTGAATTTAAATGGTTTCTTGCCTTCAATCGGCTCGCACTTGTCGTCCAATATGATGAGGCGCCAGAGTGGACGTTTAAACTAGAGATCAGACGTCTAGATTTATACGTCCATGCCTACACGTAGGTGTATATTATTGCGACAGCGATACATTTTTGGGATTCACATACAAACATTGATGACCTGTTCATACATACTAAGTGAATTTGAATAGTATCTAGTATTAGATTTTTTTGGGCTGGGTAATATTTGGAGCGGGAACGTGCGTACTATTCATAGGGTATAGAATAATCAAACGGAAATGCAAATTCGTCTCCGATCACGAACAAAATCGGAACCAAGTTTGCGAAACAACTTTTCACTCTAATCGATTCATTGACTAATCTACCACACTGAATTATTCGAACCAGCTGTCAAATTCTACAGATCTCTCCGCACTCGCTGTATCAACCAGCGCTTGGGGGAGACGCGAACGATTAAACCCGAGAAATTATACGATTAATTGCGTTAACAATTCCTCGATGGGTAGTCGCGTACGGATAAATTGTTACGAATCGAATTCTAATCGGGCGAAGTTGGTCGCTCCGTCAAAAATTACGCGTATATATACGACGCGTTTATATCATTCAGCGTTGGCAATAATGAACATTGCATAAACAATCTATCAGAGGAAACAGGTTTTAATGACGATAGCAATAATAAAAATGATCATCTTTAATAATGATAATGTTTTGTTTCTCGTACAAAACGGCTTAATAGGATTAATTTCACAAAAGGCTCGTGTCGCTTTACGTAATATACAGAGTAAACAAAAGCTGATAAAACATATGAAAATACGCTGAGCCGTTACAACATTTCAATTATGGGTTTCATTATCAACGTGTGTTCTAAGCCTCATCTTAGAAATCAATACAGACTCACTATCCCGAATTAGTCGAATATTACAGAAATATTGTAAGATGAATTCTAAAAGAGTTTCGTCGACCGAAATACATACGGCTAGAATTTTTGGTATCATTGGTTTTTCCGAAGACTGTTATTCAATGGGCTTCGAAAAATAAGGGATGACACAAGTACCCGTAATTTTCTCTTTCTAGTGTATGCAGATTTGATAAGAAAAAAATGCAGATTGCGAACGCCTGTAGCACTATGCACAGTTTGTACGTATTTTCAATTTTTCCATCATGTAATCGAGTCCACCGTGCACCTGGTTAAGAACGCGCTCAACACAGAAGCTGCAGCAAATGTATGCATCATAATGTAAAATAATTCAAACACATTCTGGTCTGGTCGTATTGACAATATACATATATTTCTATGTATATGTATATATCTATAATGTAGTATTCACAACAAACATGTCTAGACTTCCCACAATTTCCTGTACCCTTTTGTTTCCATTTCAATGTGACTCTTGTGCCTGGAAATTGCATTGAAAATAGCATTTTCCGAATTTAGCCTTTAAAACAGTTTGTTTCCTTTTTCAGTTTTTTTGTGCTCACGTCCAAGTCTGCCACTGGACCCACCCCTGCCCTCCTTGATGGACTCTTCACGGGGAGCTGGTCAAATTGGGTCATTAAAGCCAGGCCAGGTTATGGGTAACGTTTCGAATCCTGGCTTCCTAACACGCACGCGCAAAGACCTTTTTTTTTAAATTTCACTCACTTCATTTTTTTCGAGTAATCTAAGATGCTTCCTCGATATGAATCAATCCTGTTTGTTAATTGCAAACCCGTTACCTCGAAAAGGTAAGTTCATACGCACAAGCGCGGAGTCCATCGCACACGTGGAAGCCGAGGCAGCGAGTAGGCATCATGTAATGACAATATTTACTGCATATATCCTACAGCATTTTCAAGTAACTTTCCGCCGTCAAATTCATCTGAATATAAAGGATTTCGCCTGTTCCTATTACTGCTCCATCAGAAAGAAATCAAGATTGAAGGTCTAGTCTGGATCCAATGCAGATTTATTGAAAACGCATCTAAAATGGCTCGAGTATCGATGCTGATGAGATATGTCAACATATTCCAAATTACGCGCATATTCAATTTAGTATTTGATCTCTTTCGCTGTAATAATGCGACATGTCTATAAGAACCATCAATATTTTTTTTTCGCTGACAGAAGCTATCGAGAAAGATTGATTATTAAGGTCCGTCAAAACAGAAGTATTAGCAACTGGAAAATAATACCACTTATGATTCGTCTCTTTTGGATTGATTACACCATCAGCTGAATACGTATCGGCTAATATGTACATCGGCAAATCCGAGAGAACCCGAATTACCTACCTAATATAAAGCCCCATAAACCAATTCATTATCTGAATAGATCTTAACCAAAAATGAAATAAAGAGCTATTCACGACCATGATAGCTCTAATAATTCAAAATATCAAGTTAATTAAGTCGATCGAAGTCGGACAGTACGCAATTGATACGCAATTTCATCACTATAACGGGCAAGTGGAAAGTGTAATTCCTGCGGTTGGTCTTTGATAGAAAATGTAAAAGTAGGATATTTTTGGATTTTTTATACAATCCCAGCTAGTCATTCCCCGTGTTTTAATCTAGTCTCAGCCGGCAAAAGAGCCTTCGCGTACTCTGCCCCAGTACTCTGGAATACTGAAACTAGTCCAATTAAATCAAGTCCTTCAATCGATGTTTTTAAATCTAAGCTCAAACCCATTTGTTCATCACAGCTTATATTCTATATGGATTCTAGGCTGAATTAATTATCATTATTGGATTATTATTACTATCATTACAATATTTTTTCAACTTAGCAGTAAAGATTGACCTCTACTAGTGATTTACTTTTGATTTTCCATGCGCATTTGGTAAGGCCATGGAATCTAAAACGATTCGTTTTACAGTCCATGGTTAGGCCAAGCTAAACCCTACGTACGTAGGCGAATGTGTGAGCCGTTTCGATATATGTATGATATATATCTTTCACGAAAAAACGATTTTATCATATGTTCTATTTTTTTTCTAATACGCTCGGGAGTTCTCCGGAGGGGGCAGGTGCCGGATTCAATAGGCATTATCGTTCGGTGACAGATGCTCAAACACGTTCTCAGATATAGAAAAAAATCAAATCGTTCAAACAGTTCGTGCAAACATAATACGCTCTAGCGAAGTAAGGGAATATCGCCTACAATTCAGATGAGACCAGGTATATATAACGCTCATGCATAGCATAATAGCGGCTATGTATTTTGTCGCATAATGCTCAGATGATGCTTGACAACAGAGAATGTCCACCGTATAGCACTCCCCATTAGGTAATAGCTCCAGTCAGACCTGACTCATTAATATATACATGGATTATATAGCCTCATCCCACCAAATACACTAATGAAAAAGGAAAAATCATTTTTCATCATGTAACTATATTTATTCATGTAACACAGATCTATGTGTTTTTGTGAGTTTTTTTTATGCCATTACCACGATTACTGATACATAGGCGTATTAGGCCATCGGATTCTTTTCAAACCTTTGGTCGCGTAATGGGAGCCTGGACGTCATACGTGTGGAATTGCGATTGATTTTCCGAAAAATATTTTCGTCGAATTTTACACTACCAATGTCTCTTGATAGTTCACATGGTTATGTCGTGTGATCGGACCATAAAATTAGGCGGAATTACGGGCGCTTAGTTTCGTGGACGTGGTGTCGGGATGCGTTTATGTTAATAAGTAATCCATTTCAACGGTCTCGTGGTGTTCTTTATGAGTTACGATATTTTTTTGACGTATCTATTTGTCGCACATTTTCTAATTGGAAAAGAGCGTATCCCCCTCGACCGAAGAATTACGAGAATGGCCTCTAATCAGTATAATATCATCTAATACAGGTTTGCCCGGGTTAGGCTCCATTCTGCGGCGAAAACCAATGTTTGTTGGTTTGTTGGTTTCCATTATCATCGTGATTTTTTATTTAACTAGTGTTAATGTGCTTTACAAAAAAACCTCCAACGTATAATCAGTAGAGCTTTGGTGAGAAGCCGCGATATTGCGTCCGACGCGTAAGTCCGAAAATGGGTTAGACTTTCATTTATCAAACTGATGATAATTTGAAGATAAAGATCTCATCGTAATCCTCGTCGTCATTTATCCTGACTCTATTCATACATGTAATAAGTTTCCCATTACGGAGTATATACTTAAGTTAAAAAGTCTTGAAATTCATGGCTGAACAAAAATAATACCTAGTTTCTCCTAATCGGCTGGGTCATTTTGTAAAATGCAATGATATTTTATAAGCAGTTCATTTCTATAGCTGCCAGTCTGTTATTGTTAGTGATCTTGATTTTTTTTAAAGTGACAGGGTAGATAGGCGGCCGACTGGCTCAGTTGAATGGAGAAACACTATTCTCAAACACTCAATATTTTGAAATATACAAATTTGTTGCAGTGGTGCTGGTATTCCCTTTGGGAAATCATTTTAACGGCCTTAAAAAGAAGTGTAGAGGAGGCAGAAGTATGAAGAGAGAGGAGTATTTTCATATAGTCCTTCGAAAAAAAGAATTATAAAAGGGTTAAAATTTGACCGATATGACGTGATAATGTTATACAATATTTGTCAAGCCATTTGGCAATTCCACTCAAGACAAGAGTTGTCCAGGAAGTAAAAGTCAGGACTTACCGATTGTCGTGATGACGGTAACTGAGTACAACAGCGCACCAGCGAACGACCATTGTTTGTCTTTCTTGACGTCGCCGTTCCAGCCTTTATCCTTTGCCGCGTAGAACACGTCGTTTTGGAACTCTTTCAAAACCGTTTCCACGGCCGCCGTCCAGTTTTCTTTGTAGAGCACGTTGAACTGTATGGTTAAATCCCAGATTCGTTCGACGTTGAACTTTCTGCGAATTTCGATGTGGCCGTCTTCGTGTGATTCGTGCGGACCTTCGATGCGCATGAAAACGAAGCCGCCCATGATAGAATACGCGACCACCAGACAGCAAAGGCCCACGTGCGAGAACAGAAAGGCGACGAACTTCTTGCAGCACTGTTTACATTTCCTGACTTGTTCCGATCGTCGTGATTGTTTGAAGTCGTCGACTTTGGCAGTGGAGTTCATCGTGGGGTAGCACCGAGCCCTGAAAAAAAGCAAACACAGATTCGCTATAGATCAGTTTAACACATCTCAGACTATCAAACGTATGTATACGTTTTCGATAACGCGGCAGACACGAAAGAAATCGAACGATCATTAATCAACGAACGTTTGTTCTCCTGTTAAACCTATCGATGAATCCTGATAAATAATATCGTTGTTACTTATTGTACATGTCTCGACAGCGCGCTTTCTAGACGTTATAACTAGCGGCTCAGTTACTGGGATGAAATATGATTTATATTTGAATATGAATGCTTTTTCATCACCACATAATCATTAGCAGATGGAAAATTTATAGCGATTTTATATTTCGTCGAAGTTTACGAAGGTATCCATTGCGTCATTATTATTCCCCGTGTAGCAGAGAGAAGAGTCGAGAGAGAAGAGTCGAGAAAAGAAGAAGAAGAACCTCCTCGGTAGTTTTGAATTGCAATTATTGTAGTAATCGGAAACGCAATCTCAACCTACTTCACGATCTTGCGACGCAAGAAGGTTAAATTTCACGTTGAGATTTTACATTGCTCACCGATGCAAGAGAAAAGGTGGATTGAGTAGCGGGATAGATCTCTTGATGAGCCATTTTAAGTTTGCATCACACGGGCAGTAGAACGGGGTAGGGTATAATGTATGACAGACGACAAACGACGCTGTTGATAAACGGCTAACTTGAATTGCAAATCGGCCACTGTTCAAAGCGTTGGACCGTGCTCAGCATCGGTGGTAAAATCGGTTGTAGCATCGATATGGCGGCTGCGCTACAGGTCTGTCTATATATAACGTATTGATAATCAATTCTAGGAAAGTTATTTCACTAATTAAGAACATTCATCAGACTAAGACGTAAAGATGTCATCGGAGATGATGAATTATTTTTCAAAAAAAGCGTTGACAGTTTTTACGACTGTGTATATTTGCGCACGCAACGGGATGTCGTGTAGTCAGTTGACGTATTTTCCGTCTCCAACCGCTTCAAGCACCTTGTCAGACGGAGGCCAGAGTGAAAGCGCACGAAGCCAAGAACATGATTGATCCGCTCGGCCGGAGACATTTACCGGCACTGCCAGTGGTGTTTGTATTTTTTACGCGCCGATCAATTCCATGTTTGCGATAAATTAGAAAAAAAGAGAAACTAATTACATTTACAAGAGAAACAGCCGCAGTTGTCCAGATGATAAATGATAATTGCGGCTATTGTCCGTCCGCGGAAAGCCAGTATCATCCATCGATAATTCGTCTGTCCAGGGATTCTGCGTGCCGACTTATACTCTAGAAAATGGACAGCGCTGATTAAGATAACGGAAAACATAGACGAAATTGACTACAGCTGCTACTCAACTATTGATATATATTCGTAGAATATTTTTACGTGACATAAACCAGTTTCCAACAGGCAAACAGACGATCGCTGTGGACAAACCGTAGTGGTAAATATACATTCCTAGAGTGTAGACATTTTACATCAATTAACGGCACTCCATAGTGGACTGGCGCAATACAAATTTGCGTACAATAATGGCCATAAAAGATCGTCATCATGTGCATGACAATGATGTGATATCGTCTGGTGATGTTCGATTTTCTGACATCAAGGCGTAGTAAAAAACGCGCATAGGCTCCATTATCGTATATAACCCCGTGGACGAAACGTGAAGGAAAATATCATCAAGTTCACCTCATCCGACGGCTCCGACCACCGACGCGTGAAGCGAAGAGCCAAGCCAACAGCATGGCTCGTGTAAGACGACAAATTTTCAAGAGAGAGAGATAAAAAGTGGAACGACGACGATGAATCGTGAGGCAAAGAAGAGAAAAAGATCGAGAGACGATCCATAGAAATCAAGCTGCATCTATATTGGAGAAATTCAAAAGCTGTAAAATGGTTAGCTACAAGGCGCTGTCTGTAGCTGTATAGGGAAATAAATGATGATATCGCCGAATGATTTATCTCTCGACTTTAAACAAAATGGAAACCTGTCAGTGATGCGATAATCGTCACAGCGCCACGGAGTCGAGCCAACAGTTCAGTAGTTGCTTTTTCTTGGTCAGCATTTAGGTAACAAAAATGGTTCATCGAATACGCAAATGCTTTGAGAGAAATAGATAAGATGGATCGAAGGTTGGTTACCTCGAATGAGGATCAGCACATAAAAAATGGTCACGTTGTTTGGTGCATTTTATGTTCGAACGATTAGCCCTTTGAAGCCCCGACCGAAGCTGATTGAAGGTGAGCGTGGTGATGGCACGTTTCCCATCACCTGCCTTTAATTAGTTCCCACCGTTAGTGGGCACCATCCAGTATGCTCGGTGGGGACGGTATATTAAACACAACACGGACTAGGCCCAATTCCCGACCACCTTCATACTAGATGTTGACTCAAAAACACCTTTGGGCTTTACACAAGCAGCTATAGCATCCATGCAGTAGTGGTTTGAATAGAGCCTCAATATTGTTTCGGTAATCGGCCCGGAAATACTGATATATTATGTATTCTTGTGGGATCTTAATTTCTGGAATTTTTTTTCCCAACATATATTTCTGCACGCCACTAAATTGTGTATGTGAAATAGTTCGTCATATCGCCGATAATTAATAACGAGTTTTCCAACAATAAGCCCGCGGAGAAAATATACCGGTCCATCCGCATATTTCCCGGAGGAACGAGACGTAACACGCGAACACAAAACATTACATCATGCGCACATGCACTATCAGTTTTGTAAACACACAAAATGCGTCGAATTAGGAAATTGAAAGGTGCGTTTCAGCAATGTATACTTTATCCAAAAAAAACTAATTGTGACAAACTGGTAAAACAATGAAAGTGATCCCCTCGAAATCCAAATGATTGGAATACATGTGGAATCATTAGGACGTCTCGGTTTCTCCGTACGAGAACAGTCACGCTTAGAAGTCAATATACGCAGTCGTATTCCCGACTGAGTGGTGACAATGAAGCTAGGGCAAACTTCGGGCATTGGAATGAGTCGACTATAAACATACGAATGAAACCGGTTAGGAAGTCGGTTAGGTCGGAACTATGGTCGACCTCACGGGATTGAGCGCGATCGCTGTAGGTCGGACCTAATTCTCAAGATGGCCGACACTGTGCAATGCGTTGATCAAACTAAGCGCGTTCGGTAAAACCAGTGCCAACCACAAGTCGACTAGCTAAGAAAACTGAGGTTCGCCTAGGCAAGGCAGACAATTGCTTTTTCACCGATGGCAGTGAACGAATTTACCGAAATCTCTACACCCAATCACATGCGATCATCTTGAAGCATACACGTCACTATACATCAATAATCACGTGATATCACTGATGTGTCCGATTGGTGGAATATGGCTCGCTCGACGAGCAGGGCAAACTTCGATTATCGGAGTTAGTCGACTATAGTCGATCTAAATGAAACCGAATGTCCGTTTTGTCGGAACTATGGTCCGGAAATGGTCGACCATTGAGCACGGATTGAGCAAGAATTGAGCACGGTCGCTATAGCTCGGACCTAGGTTCAAGATGGCCGACACTGTGAAATACGTTACGATCGAACTATAGTGCGTTCGGTTATTTGCTCCGACGACTAGTCGACTAGCTACTAAAACCGAAGTTGGCCCAGGCGAGCGTAATATATTACTTCAACCAAAAATATCGCAGATGACTCAACCGGACGAACCGGGCGACACCGTTGTACACTCATTATCCGAGCTATACATGACCATAAGTATTTTTTGTTTGAATTCGTACATTCTATTAGATTTCATTACATTTGCAGGTCGTTTAACGAGTATATAGTATACGGATACAATTACATCATTTCGTTGAGCCGAAAAATTGCGATTTGAGATGGCATAGCTTTTATATCGGAAAACACATTATGGTGAAATGAAGTTAGGCAGATGATATGAAACACAAGACCAACGTTGACATATAAACGGTTTCAGCGCGCGAGAAGTGCCGCTGCAGCACTTGATCGGATTTTTTTCAGGGTTAGCGCGCTCTACGACCCACTAATGTTGGAAAGTGGTCAGACAATATTGCATGGCAAGGATCGTGTTGCTCGCTTGCGCCACGGTGTACAAGAGGAGTCGCTAATTACCTACGTTACGGCATTTTTCCATCGCGGTCACCTTTTTATAGGCGAAAGTATAATCGCGCACAGGAATAAATTGGCTTAATGCCTAATGAAGGCTCGTATTAGCCACGTTCACACTACGTTATTTAGAACGGTCTAAATTTGGCCCGTTCCGATTTAAAAATCGAACCAAGCGTTCACCCTAGCAAAAGTCCGTTCCGAATTGGTCCGTTCCATTTTAGACCGTTCCAATTTCGTTCTTAATTTCAGAACGGACTAGATTTGTGTGTGTGATCAGAAACTGCCCTGCATGTTTTCACTGCAGCTCCCTCTAAATCGTACTATGCAGTATGAGCTGTCACCAATCCTGTCATCCAGCTGATTAATATTGGCCTATGTTAGATTTATACATGATGTGATAGAATCTATATTGTGCCTATTTTGAGGCAGGTGCTTCTCATGAAGTTATCTTCATTCTGTTAAAATTTGGCCCACGAATACGGGTAAGGGGGAGGGGAGGAGGGGACCAGTTCAGTGTTGATGCAATTCCATTGTTATGCCCCGCTGGGAAACCGATTGCAACCGGAAACGGCGTCGGCTGTAACTGACGCTTATCTCTATGAGTCTCGTCGTTTTCGACATCTCTGACTTTCGATACCGACAGGAACGATCAAAGCGACGACAATCTATTACACCCTCATCACGTGACCGCGCTAAACGTTCGATATCATTGAGAAAAAAACCTCCTAACCAACTTGAATATCAATTTGAGCGTCGCTCCCGAGGGATCGCGCGATTTCGTTATAGGATTTATGCTGGATGAAATGAGATTTATCCGAAATTTATTTCATTGACATTTGAATCTTCGGGGAGCTCCGATTGGGCGAACATTCAGCGCGATATCGCCGTGATAAAAATCTCTTTTAAAAGTGTCCTTCCCCAACCGGCTATCATAGCCTTCAACGCGGCTATCGTGACACAAACGTCACCTATCCTACTAACGCGCTTCAATTCGGTTTTGTAAACAATCTCCGGTCCGGGTTCAAAGTGTCATTCCTCGCACCCGGCGTCCGATTTTATCTAAACCAACGTCAGAAATTGAAAGCCGCTCGAGAATGTTACATATGGCGCAGTTTTTATTACCGATTTCCACACGTTAACGCCCGTTTATTTCCTGTACAATTACCTTGAAGCTCGTTCAAAGATCACGACCCGCGTCCACCGGCGGCCTTCCAATAACAGATTAACGACGCGCATTCGCTCTTAATTTGCCAGTTATGGAGCTGTTAAACCGCCATACAGTCGTGTTTTAATTAACCGGTCGCTAATGCGACTTATCGAACTAATATAACTTTCATTAGGAAACACTTTCGTTGTGATTGTTGCCGCCCGGTTCACGACCCCGTTTTCACAACCAACGCGACGTCAGGCTGCGACGCGACATAAATAAAACATTAAAACGATATTCTTGAAAAGGATGTATTTTTGCTATATCTTACACGTCCTAATATCGGCTACTTATCCGTGTCCTAATTCAGGGCTACGCTAACCCAAATTGAAACATAGAGTGTTAGATTTGTGGTGATGACTAAAGAATTTCTAATAACAAAAACAACTATTTGTGTTTTAGTTCTTTGTTAAGCGTTCATGTTTTCAGCTTTTCATCTTGAAGACAGTTGCACAGGCAAGACTAGTGAAAATGTCTGACAAACGTCTAATTGGACGTATAAAACAATCTAACAATCTGAAACCCAGTCTTCATATCCAATGCCCTATTTTGACGCTAAAAATGTGTCCCGATCATAATATCTGGATAAAGATTTTTTCGTACGTATTTGAAAATTTGTCTTCGTCATATTAATAATGCAGAACAGAACATCAGACGACAAAGTAATGATTAATAGTTATCAAATGGCTTCTGCAATTAATCTCGTTTACTGTAATGAGAAATACTTAGCCGAGGATTCAACGGAACAATGAGTGAAATCAGCAAAGGCCGATGAACTAATCAACGTAGATATGCTCATGCATTTATTTCAATTACAGCTCACCTTGTTACGATATTTATCCAGATACGACCGTTTGGAACTTTATAAGCGTTAATCCAAATTTCGATCCCGCGAATCCACGGCGAAATATATGTGTTTCGTGGTATATATACAATGCGATATCATAAGTTTGTAATACAAATCTAGAAGAGAGCGGCGTTCGTAGGAAGATCACAAATGAAAGGACTTTCACGACGACAAACGCGCTTGAAGATCATCTTAACCTGTTGAGCATTGTGAAGACGAGCCAGTCCGTAAAGGCCCACCGAGCGAAATGCGTGCGCGCGCGTGGCCGTCTTTTAGAAATCCATCGGCGGTTTTGCTTACCGCCCCGCACCAGTGCAAGCGAGCCTCGGCAACGGCTGAACACGCACTGACAGACTGACTACAGCTACGACTGCTAAGCGGAATTTATAGCAACTTGTCAATACGCAATAATGCCATCCGATCCAAAAGCAGTCACGGCGAATGTAGTTATACTCATAAAATTCGACGAACAAATACAATATGATAGTTTTACGAATTATAACAGAGACATCGGTATCCATTATCATTATGGTGATGATTATTTGGGGTCAGTAACTCTATACCAGGAAAACCTTCACCCTATATATCATCATAATATAGATATTGGCATTTTTCGCCGAACGTAAATTTTCGACGGCGATGAAAATTGCTTCGTTTCGAAAGTTTTCGTGTTTTGATTCGTGCGCATGAAGCAGCGCTTTTACGTCGGTAAATATGCCGATATTTTATATTCAACGTTTTCATTTCCATATCAATGTGCGCGCGAAAAACTTCAAACCCATATCGACATCGTGCGGATGTTTGGAACATGATATTGTTCCGGGTTTAAGAGGAAATCGACCATCTCCACAAAACCGCAATTGAAGACGGATGCAAATTTTGGTGAACGGTTGCTTTGACTTGTAGCGCACGTAGGACGCGGTATTGTCCAATGTATAGAAAATCGATCGATATCCGAGAAGACGGCACAAGTTTAAAAGATTACGCGCGCGCAACTCGCCGGCTTTCTCGGTTGCGTTCAAATTAAAATCGTTTAGAAATAATGTATTTTCAATGGGGAAATTTAAACACTGCTATTACACTTGAGCAATCATCAAGTGCTACTTCGCAATTACTCTGGCTTGAAAAATATTTCAGAACCAAAATTCGATTTTAAGTTGCCGATATATCGACAACAACAAAGACAGTCGACCGCCTCGCGTATCCGCTCGCGTTTCAGTCGAGTTTTCACACACGCACAATCAATGAAAAATTACGTGATGGCGTTACTTTAAAGAAAAAAGCAATAAAGTCGAATATAATAGTTTTCGAGTTATGGGCTGCGCTACGGGTCATTACTCGGCTATACTGTTCACGGAGTAATTTCAACTGTAAACGAATTCGCCGACACATTCGCAATACTATGTATCATCCTTAATTCGATTCCAACTACGTGGATACGAAAGCCCATTATACGATATGACAATTCAACATTTACGAAATGGCTGCAAAATATACGATTTCATCGTATTATTTGTGGCTGTCGCGCATCAGTGCGAGCATTTGAAGTCGGTGTAGTTCAGTTCTCTCGTGAAAGGGTTTTTAATCTACATCGGCCGTCGCTTGTGACTTCATTTTCGGTCGGGATTATTCTAGTGTTACGACATATTGTCGGGGTCTCCGATCGGAACAGTGCTACAGTGTTCGAGATAGTCTAGGCGAACGTCGGTTTTCGAAGTTAGTCGACTATTTGCGAACTAAGTGAAACCGAATAGTCGGAACTAATTTCCGGGATTGTCGGCATCGGGACTGAGCACTGTCGCTGTCGTTCGGACCTAGCTCCAAGATAGTCGACCGACTCTGTGAAGTGAAATGCGTTAAGACCGAACTATAGTGCGTTCGGTTATTGGCTCCGACCACTTGTCGACTAGCTACGAAAACCGAAGTTCGCCTTAGGCCTACAGAATTTCCTTATAAGTGACGTCTTCAATTTTTACACCTCCAGTCGTAACTCGTGGATAGATATTTGGGTTACGATTGAAGCATTTCCACAAAAAAGCCAGTTTCTTTAGAGAGCTGTATCATTATAGCCTTACTAACTTAGCGATTTCCGCCATCCTCCCTCGGCAGGGAGGGATGGCATCGCTCAGCCACGGCACGATACCCTGCCACACTAAACCGGTACACGCACAGGTTTGCCTCAGGAAAACTTGCGGCACCAATCCGAGCTAAAGAAAATAAAACGGGATAGCTGATTAGCTGATAATGACATTATCTAGTAACATAATAGCGCACTCGGGCTAGTGTTGCAGGGTGTGAGTCTCGATGTCATGATGTTCGAATCCCTGCTGGGGAGGATTGATTTCCACGAGCTTTTATAAAATTGTCCCATGAAAGCCAAAACCGGAGATACATTCCAAAGATTGCAATACAAACATATCCTGTTTGACTAAATATGAATAATATAACTACCAAACAGGTATTGAACTAATCTTTAATCTAAGTATTCCGTCATTCTCTGTTGCATGCGGGGGCACCGTTTTCGCGAATTGAGGGCGGTGTTGAGGCCCATTTTCACATCGAAAGCGCGATACAAGGAAAATCGACCTTGAAATATCAAGGACTGCTCATAGTATGTTATATCAGAGAACAATAAGGTAAATGAACGGTTAAATGAAAAAAAATTATTGCATCACGTTTCTCATACTATGAAAACAGTGGCCGCAATTATACCGTAAGCTTGTTGTTACTAGCGAGGCCCAGCATACTTCAATCGCAATGAAAATGTCATTTATGCCCTTATTGCATCTATCGTGTATATCGAGATCGGGGCGCGATTACGAAACAAAACCTCTGATTTATAGCAAAAACAACTCGAGTTTTACGCCAGTGCGGAGAAACGTACAGCATAAATATCGCGTTCATCGTGGAACGGGTTTTAGTGTGGCCGTTGGGGGCCTTCTTGCGAGAGAAGGCCAGAGGAATTATTGCCAGCGCCGGCCGTTATTGGTGCTGTACCGTATTGTTTTATGGCGACGACGAAATGGATACTACTGACGACTGATACTATTAACACTTACGGGGCGAAGCACACTTTATAATCGAAAGCTAAGAACGAATGTTATGTACACTAAATCGACCGATAACCAATAAAAAGTATGCTTGGCTATCGATTTCATTACTCGCACAGTGAGACTGGCGTAAACTATGTGTACGAGTATTTGACAACGCTATATATCCTCATTTCCAATGAGATTTCCCTTGCATATACTAAGTATTTAATTATACATTCGAAGTCGACTATCATAAATTGAATTCGGTTGCGATCTTGTTACCTTCACCGTCGGCGAGGTCTTTAGAGACACATGACTTTTAACCATTAAAACGGATGGCGTTCTAGTTTTATGCTCAATACAAAACGTGCAATGTTGACATTAATATTTTATGTCGTCACATAGCTGCAACTAATTGCCGTACTGAGTTGTGAATGATGTGATGGATATTCGGGATCTTTAGGTGCATTATGTCAAGCTTGGTGAAAAATCGCAAATCGCAAATCGCTATCGTTATCTTTTCTTTATCCATTTTAGAGTTGCTATAGCTGCCATTTTTTAAGGAAAACCTTATCTAATATACTTCTTGTTTCAAATACTTAGATTTAAGGCAGAACTGCGGAGCTAAGCAAATGTTGATAAGTTTAAAACCACTATATACAGAATTTAAAAGATTAAGAACGAATTTTATAAAATTTCTCAAGAACTAAAATCAAAATACAAACTCTCACTGAGACGATGATTTCTAGTGGAAGTTCTTGAGTAATAAAGAATAGTTTTTAATCTTTTGAATCCTATTATGCATATATCGGTGGGTTTCAAACCAAGTATCTGTTCTCCACGTCTGCGACTATTCTACCAGAGCAGATATTGTTTCGTAGTCGTGATGCGTGTGCCATATATTGGCAGCCTTCGATGGGTATTTTCGATAGAAAAAAGCGTGAAACTATTCTAACCGTGAGAATGTCTCGTTCTCGGTTTCAGGCATATGTGAGATCCATTTCAATGTTTGCAAGTGGCAGCAATTTTAGATCATTTAAACAAAAATCTTTTTGATATCTTTTTTTGCTAGCGTTATTAACATTCTACACGTATTTACTTCAATATCAATTCGTATTTCCCCCAACGATTTTACTATTTAGATTTGCATAAAAGTGTTATGAATAGCCTAAAAAAACATGTTGTTTTTTAGATTTTTTGAGTTAACAGTGGCACTATATACATGTAGTTTAACTTGACGTCAAAGATACGTATTTTACAAAACTTTCCGACTAAACGCATTATATAAAAAACGACAAAACGACTTCAGCCACGCAGTTGGCAGAATACATTGTTCTTGAATTTCCTTTACTGCGCCCGTTGTTTACATACGATGAATGAAGACGGATTCATCCACAAAGGTAAAAATGTTGATTGAATCCCAGCAATTTAAATATTTGCCTAACGGAAAATATAGCTCCTTGATACCCAGCCAACGACAGCAGTGTTAATACGGTTATCCGGCGTAAGAACAATGTCTCGTTGAATAAGACGGCAAATAAAGGAGCGTGAAAACGATTTCTTAGAACATGGACATACGTGAACTAGACCCGTGTTATATCAGTTTATTTTATTTGAGACCAAGGAGCCGAAGCTAGTAGGCCATAGGCAAAAGTCGGAAAATATATGTTTCGGTCCGCAGGAATCATAGTCGTATCATTGATCTAAAAACTACTTTAATTGGTCCGTAAATCCGAGTTCTTTCTCCAAACCAACCAATGAGTATTAATTACGAATATTTCTCTAATAAAATCGCTTCGGCAAGGCTGAAAGATTGATACCGTGTTTCTCATGTCGCTGAGCTTTAAAGTTGAACCGGCAGGCGGCCTATCTACCATGTACCATGTATTACTATCTTATATTATGATCAGGCTAACCATAACAGACCCGGCCGCTATAGAAATTGCAGACATAGCCGCTTTAATAGGAGAAAGGAGGTATCATTTTTCAGCCTAACTTAAGATAAAAAAATTTAGTTGTTTACGCGCCACGAAAGTATTTTTCACACGACATGATACGAGCGTAGAAAACCTGGGACTATTCAACAAATAAATAAAACCCTCCGGCGTACCGAGCTGCCCACGCACATTTTTTTCTCTACGAAGACCCCGGTACATGGATCGTTATAGTAAAACATGTTCGATTCGGTGTAAACAGTCGAATTCACCTGCCAGCTCGTAAAACAAAGCACATTCGATTCGAATTCGTAAAACAAATACGAACAGGATATTCAGCGGGTCCATTTTACACTATTCAACATACACGCCTTATCTATTTTTAGCTCGAATGAATGAAAAAAAAAGATGTGTGCACTATAAGATCTGAACACAATTGACAGTCGTCTGATGCCGTTGTCGCAATGAGCGCGCTCGCGCGCGAGTAAATGTAATCTGCCTCTTTTTATCAAAGTGCCGTTTGTGATTGGTAAAAAAGAGACAGCGAATAAAAAGCGCAGATCACATTTCAAGCTAACTTCGATCGAAGATGAAATGAACGAATAAAATTCTGAAACCGTACAAAGCGAATAGAAACTGAAGAATTAGCTAACCTGTTCGTGTTGTTAGTTGAAGTGAATAAATTCCAACCTAGTCCGAATACACTAACACCAATTACAACATATACACAATTAAAAAGGAGGTAAATACATAAGTTGATTTCTACGCAAAACTACGTTTAAACGCGCGTATGGCTACTAAGCGCGGCACTACACTTTGAAACGTCCTATTTGAAGTCGGGACTATAAAAAAGCAACTTCACACTCAGAACGAACACTATAATCATATTAAATAAGATGGTAATAGAATCATAGAATTTACCTTACAATATATAATGACCAACTGGCAGTTCTTGTTTGCCTGTTTGATCAGGTAGTCATTAAACACTTGAATCAAGTTAGTAAATTCATAAGCGTATCTGTGCGCGTAACTGGGTGAAAGAGGAATGCGCGCAGTATACCGACTGCTATTTAACGATAAACGATACGGAGCGTGGCCAGCTCCATGGCCGTTTCAAAATCAAACCTCCTAAGTGAGGTGGGTCTGTAAGGGACACTCAATCAAAAAAAAAAAAATCAAACGAAATTTACCAACCAAATAAGTAACAGGGTCAATCCCTATTTCAGGATAAAAGGATGGTTGTTTCTATACAAAAGTCTCACGATGACACGCCTTACTGATCGTACAATACGTTTGGTTTTTTCGATCTATGGATATGGTTTTTCTAGACAGAAAGGCCTAACTAACTTTCTATGTTGCCAATACATGGATTATTTATTCGACTAAGAATATACATACTTAGGTTGCCATGCTATTTCGCATCGACAAAACCCTCCCATCATATCGAGAATATGCGGATGAAAAATTCTATTAGGACCGACATCGTTTAAGCTGCGGATATCCACCGCACGATCAACCTAGAACGTCATCACTTTGCGATCGGAGCTTTTTTACCGAAAGGCTACTCAAAATGTGTATCGTTTAGCAATCATCTTTGTTTTGTTCCGGGTGCTGTCACATTTCATTTCGTCACAAAGTAAAATCTTTCATGCCGTAGAATTTGAAATAGCGAAAAACATCATGAGCAAAGTCGGTCTACAAATGACAAGCTCACATCAACTCGTTCATCCGAACTTTGCCGCGATATCATCCTCGCTCGGCAGAGATTCGAACCGGATGGCATCGCTAGACTCAGCCACGGCACTAAACCCTGCCACACTAGACCGGTTGCGCAGGTACATGCGCAGGTTTATTGCAGTAAATTTCACGGAAGAAATATAAATGGGAAATCCGCGGGCTTGAATAAAACGAGATATCTGATTGGCTAATTATCACAGCACTAAGCTGCGCGTGTCTGCGAATTCGGTCTGGTGTGGCAGGGTTATTTTTTCCAGCGGCGAGTCTCCGCTCTAAAATATCTATCACCTATCATCGTATGATTATCCGCCAACGTGGATATTAAGTACTATCGCATCTATCGTTTGGTTGTATACTCTCAGACTGCGACAATACGCCAAATTCAATACTTATATTTTCAGTAATTGCATTAATTAGAATATTGAATAACAATATAGGAAACCGCTAAATAGCGTATATGCTGCTAGATATCAGGTCTGTGAAGATGGAATCTATTGACTTTCCTCATGCGTTTTATCATGTACGCATTTTTTTTAGATTTGTATTTATAGTCATTTTGAGAGGTTCTGAATAGAACAGTTATTTAGCAATTCAAATTATGTAGGACTACATCCATTCAAAGTGCCAGGATTCGCTGTCGATATCAATTTACATTCCGCTTTTCTTTTCATTGCCGACACTAGATTTTAGTCAGTTAGCACGAATCGAAGGGCGTTGACGCGTATATACCATCATTGCCATCCCAAACAGCCAATTAACAACGGGACATTTGCAAGCTAGCCACCATTTTGTATCGACGATCGGCGTGGTTTTCCGTAGTTTTCTTTCCACCAGCCACAAAGGCTAACGATTATTTGACTCACGTACATACATCACGGTTTGTCTGGTAACATGCCGCTCAACGTTGCAACAAACGGGGTTTTAGAAACATCGTGTCTATCATTAAGTGTGTTTGCTCACCGTAATGGGATCCCACGTGAAAAAAAGAACACGGCTGCATGACCTCTTTAAGGCATAGTGATGTAAAGTTCGGAATCCTTTCCCGTCATAACTTATCATTTCTTCGAACAATCTTTGTCGTTATGGTATTAACATTATACGTTTGGTCAATGGATGCTTCTGCATTTGACTAAAGCAGCGTATAGTCTTTGACTAGTAACTCTGTATTCAATTTGCCTTTTTCGATTTTTGGGATTGATAAAGACCACTACAGGTGCCCTTTCTTGTTTTTTTCAAATTGATGAATCCTGACTGAATGTGCCCATTTTGTTTAAAAATTGTTTGCCTCGTCTAGTTAAAATGTGCCCTTTTCTACTTTTTGGTTTGCTAGAAACCGGATTTTTCAAAGTCACTTTGCAAAGGGCACTCGACAGAAAAGAGATAGTTTCGAACCCCCTGTATCCACGCTTGATTCCGTCCAGTGTCTACACACTATCAGCAGTGATTTTCCCCGAACAAGAAAGTCGTTTTATGAGAGTTTTTATATTCAACGTCATGTTCGCCGTAAAGCTGCCTGGATGGCGGTTTCGTTGAACCGTTCGATGGACTTAACCATCATCGACATTCCCGGAACGCCATTGCAAAAACTTGTGCAGACTAAGATTAGAAGTCGTCGAACGCTCGGGACGGGCCTATTACTACTTATTCAAAATTCCGATTATTTCGTTTGCTTTGATTCAATGTTTGAACCGAATTGATACATCGCAGCTTAACAGACGGCGAATACATCTTAATATCGAATGCTAAGCGTACATCGGGCGAACAACTAATCACATCAGTAGCGAGTGAGGCGAGTCTGGCGAGAAAGAGGCAGTTGTGGCAACTGCGTGTAGCATGCCAGTCTCGAGATCTACCGTGCGTCCGTTAACGGGATATTGTATTAAGCAAAAATCTAGACACCCTCCCCGGCAGGGATTCGAACCTGATAGCATCGCTAGATTCAGCCACAGTACGAAACCCTGTCACACAAGAACGGATGCGCAGGTTTGCGCATCCGTTGCGCACTCGCGGCACCAATCAGATTGTCCGTTGTATAATCGAAAATGAGGCAAATTTTACGGATAAACTATAAATGGAAAACCTTGCGGCTAATATAAAACCGGATTTCTGATTGGCTAAAAATGGCATCATCTAAGCTGCGCATGTAGCTGCGCTCTCGGGCTAGCGTGGTAGGGTTTCGTGCCGAGATCTAGAGTTCTCCATAATGTCATGTATCATTTTGCTTTGTTTCAGTGACAGAAATTTGCACCATGTGTTGCTGATAATGGATGACAAACATAGCTGGTGATATTACCAGATTCTGAGTCTAGGATGTATGGATCTGATTAGTCCTACAACCATTGCCGAAAAGGAGCGAACTGTCCGCAGGAGATAGATCATCAGTCGCGAGCTAGTGTACATTGGCAGATTCCAGTAACTGATTTGCATGCGGTCAGTTTCTCTCGGATGCTGAAAACTGCTTTGCAACAAGTTGTCTACAGTTACCTTCACACCGTCGATGAACGCTTTTGCTAGTCGGATTCTAGGAAGGCTACATATGCCATGACCGGAATTTTAAGAACACTGCGAGCGAGACTCAACTAAATCGAACACGTCGTAGACCATCTAAATACAATTTCGTTTCTTCTACGTAATATTCTCTTTTAACATAAATCAAATTTTTGAAACGTTCAAATAATGATAGATAGAAGTGATAATCCTATTTCGATGCGTTAGACGTTTCGATGTGGTGACTTTATATATAACTTAATCAGAACAAAGGGCATCAGATGATTATCGCAGTTAACCTAAGCTGTATAAAAGTAGAACATCTTTAAAGATTACTCCAAGCACCGCTACATAAGTCAAACGCTACCGATTATGTCTGAATTAGTGTTTATGGTTGCCATGTTTTTGGTTATGGTTGCCGCTTATCAATCATCATAATGGTTGTAATTACCTCATCAACGCTAGTCTAAAACTAAACTGGCGTTTTCAAAACACTTGAACTATTTCAATTTCGTCTGAGCAATCTTATACACCGACAAAGCGGATGGATGTTCGTCTCCATGTTAACTGGACCTGTATAGTAGATTTTCTACATATTCAAAGCGGATTGTGATTTCTACCACCGCAAGCTTTATTGTTCCAAAAATCATCTTCATGGAGGAGGCAATCTTTTACCAGCAGCGTTAACCTTCGCGTTTCATTTCAAAATTTAGTATTGCTCAATTTCATTTTACACTAATCTTTGATGATCATCGAAATATCCTATCGACCTACTAAAACCTTGAATTGTACTTGAAGATGTCCCACGAATCTAATTAATTCTAATTGATTTTTATTTAGTTCTAATCGATTTTAAAGAAATTTATACGACAGAATTTATCACAGAATATGATTTTATAAAATCTTGGAAATTCCTCATTTGATAGTGCTACTTCTTGAACTAATAATACATCGAAACTGACATTATAAACTACGCTGCATTAAGCGTTTTTTAAACGAAAATACCCTATTGCAAAAAAATTGTTGTCAAGCATCAAATCCATACGATTATTAGATCCTAACGTAATTTACAAAACTTAAGCTAACACGATTCCTTACGTAAGCAATGGCAGTTATATAAACCCGAGATTGCATTTGAATTAATCTATCTTTTGATGCATAAAAATTTGTGATATATAGATACAAGATCGTCTGCTCCCGAATTCCACGTCTGCTGGCGTCTCTGCGCGTGGAATTAGTTACACGGACTGATCAGCATAGCTCGGAAACAAATTAGAAAACGAACGTCGCAACGCGACTAGAGAGAGAGAGACTATTTGTAAACGAAAAAACCTACCTCGCATTATTCTGTAATCGGGAAATCATTCGACTACATCTCCGAATTTGGAGACCTCACATCGAAATGCATGCGCCCACTCTCCCCGTGGTCGGACATCTTCCTCGAGACGATATCGTATATCGCCAGTGGCAGATACTACAACTGATAGGCTCCGCACCGGGGTTCTTATATTTACAAATGCGATGTATTGTATACACCGCAGCTGTTGACTATCTAACGTGTCTGATTGCCGTTAATACGATTAAACGATGGGTAAATAGGGAAAGAATTGCAGCGACCAAGAATAGACGACTTTCCGTGAAACCATTCCTGAATCATAAAACATTGCTTATAAATCGGAGATAATCGAAAAGGCAATCGTTCAGGCTAACGATGGTTGCTTTTAATAAGTTAAACCCGAAAGAAAGAACGGCATCTAATTGTTGAAAAGGAAATTTTGTAAAAAGCAGAAATAATCACGAAAGAAAAGGCCCGAAGGTGACAGCTGTGTTGTACGTATTGTTCGAAATAGTACGACAAATAGTGAAAAAGAATGCGTTTTCTCATGATGAAACTTGAGCGTCCAGAAATACTGATCGGCGATTTTCTTTCGGGCAGGATGGCCCAAATACACCGGTGTCCGGTGAAGGTCCAGGACTACAGTCAAGAAAATAGACCTATACACTCGTCCAGATCCTACTCTCATCCACATCGGACAACAGTAACGAAAAAGTATCGCAAATCTTCAAGAATGTGCCAATAGGGACTATACTATGCTACGTACTGGATCATCTTGATTTATTCTCGACGGTGGTTTTTACGGAAGCACTAAAACAACAAGCCCCTCGTGTAGGCCAATTAATCGTGAATTTGTAACGCATTTTCTTTCTTTATTCTTATGAATTTTCGAACGAATGTATATGTTTATAGAAGCACGTGAGTATTCACGGGGACGACCCCGAAAGAATTTTCAGTAATTTTAATAATCAATAGAATAGTAAAGATGATCAATTAGGTAATGATTATAAAAGTAGAAATTATGATAGTGGAGATGAATGATGATATGAGTTGCACAGATAGTAATGATCATACAGATGAATAAAATAGTAACTAAACTATTAACTAAACTAACAATGCTGAACACATATTACCAAGTTTCTTCTTATAACGAATCATATCATTTCGCTCTTTTCACTGTCGATTCTGTCTATCAAATTCTCATATTCAATTTATTTCTTCCGCGTGGCATTTTAGATTCGCGATCAATATTTCTATCTAATTATGACGCTTTTCTTTTTGAACATTCTCTCTAACGAATACAAACGGGGAAATTCGAAATTAATGCGACGGAGAAGCCCGTTGATGGGATTTCCATCGTCGGTATCACGTTTAATGTATCGACAAATGTGAACCGTCGAGTGTTTTTTCGAATGGGAATTGAAGCGGGGGGATTCTAAAAAGAGACGGCAGAAGAGAATCATCCCACCGCTGTTTCGACAGATAAATAGAGCTGCTTGAAGTGAGCGTTGTGACAACAAAGAGAAAGTGCATTCGACTGAAATTGAAAACACGACAGGCATTCAAAAACGCCTCACAGATTTAGGCGAATTCTATGATTACAGTGCAGTTGATGGTACGCGGTAACGATGCCAGTGGTGAAAATGCCTTAGGTAGAAATGCCAGAGGAAAAATGCCGGTGTAGAAATACCAGAGGTAAAAATGCTAGAAAGAAATATGCACTATATCCCCAAATTCATAATTGTAACAATAAAAATAATATCTTTATTTAATGCTTTCAGCAAAACTTTTGATTCGATTAGTTTTCTATCTTAAAGATAGGGATTTATTCAGTTGTTTATTTGATAGGTATACAGATTTCGTTTGATTTGGCATCCCTTACAAACGCGCCACACCTGCTGGAATCGTGACAGTCGATTGATTCGATTAGTTTTAACCAACTAGTAAGTGTGTCTGTCAAGATGTATGAACGATTCATTTGATCGTTCATACATAGAATACAAACAGAAACTAGCTTGCAAACTTCTCTGGGTACAATTCCACCAATTCCTATTTACGCACTGTGAATTTATTTTTCACGTCGGATTTCGTTCGAAACGGTGCACAGGTGTCTTATCCGTCCGCTTATTAAAGGGCAGTTAGTATTCCGATCGGCGCTATAACGACATATTAAAACGTACTCACACGGGGCATTCAATTCAATTAAACCGGCTGAATTGGAATTACTCGTGGAAAATGCCGGTCGCACCTGTTGCGGGTTGTATTGAAAAACGGACGTAGTATACGAAATAAGTATAATCTTCAAAAATGATGTATCACAATTTAAACATTCATAATCCGACTAGCACGTATTTGTTCGTATGTATTTTGCAAATTTTCCTTCAATTCAAATCCCGCGCTTAAGTGAGCTTATTCTTATGATGTATCCTTTCTATAAGTTTCGACTGAACTTATTCTTGAAAAGCGACACGGGTGAATCAAACCTATACGGTTTTCGTGTTATGGAAGTGCGTAGCTGAATTTTTATTTTCCTTTGAAAAATTATCGATGAAACTATTAAGTTTTAGATATTGGTAACGCGAATGATTATTCAAATATTCAGATTACATTTTTAGCACATGTGGTAATAAAGTAGATGACTTACGGTTATGATACGATGTTCATCATGATTCAAACTTAGATCCAGTTCACAGTTAGTTCAGTGTGCATAATTTCTACATATATACTTGCACTCACATGACACGTGGTTCTAGTCAAAATGGACCCCACTTAAGCGTTAAACACCCGTATTGTATTGTGATACGCAGCGGAGATCTATTCACAGATGCCACTTTCCATCATTGTCATGAAAAGGGCGCCGTTATGGAGGATATTTGTCAATTCAACCATATAAAAACCACTAATGCACGAAACAATGAACAAACGATGCATTTTGTTTTGTTTACATATCAACAACAAATGACACAGATGTAATGGCCTGTATCTGTTCATTGGCAGTGAACTGTTACTGTTCACACTCCAGTTATCGCTTAAAAAGCTCTGCACTTGATGGTCAATAATGGACGCAATAGCACCGATCATCCCCTACCGACCCGAAACGAGTTCTTATGGACGAAAAAAATAGCAAAGACGAAAAATTGTGTGCACCAATCGACATCTACTGACAGACAACAATCAATGCCGTCAAGTTTACCGATAACTACCGCTTTTTTCTTCATTCTACTACTGGAAATCAGTAGTGCGAAGATTTTAATGATATCGTTAAGGTGTGTTCGTGTGAATTTAAATGTACATGTTGAATCTCCACGAATAGGAAATGTTAAAATAGGCCTATCACCCACTGAATCAGTTTCGAAACCAAATTTCTTAATTCGATCGAATCTTCGACTACAATTATCAGCAGGGCCGAAACATAAACGCTCTCAAACTTTTTTCGAGTAATTTGGGTTTTTGGTGAAGTTAGAAACTGCGTTTGGATTTGGTGGCGACGAATAGAAATAGTATTCACGTCTTACTCTGTTATAAAAGGGACACATACAAAAAAATGACATTCGTCTTCAATCTCTAGTAATTAAAAATCTATTGGTAAGTTGTTGTTGTTGCTGTGAGCCGTACCCATCGTTCGACCTAATTTGAATATGGCTATTGTTGGTCTTATACGCTTCGATTTACTCCCCCGTTTCGTTCCCGGCAGGTGTGGTGGGTTTGTAAGAACTGGTGCTACTAAAGAAAAAGTTCGATTGCGGGTGTCATCCCAGGGTATTTTAACGAACATTTCTGAAACGCATAGCAAGCTGCCGTTCCTTTATTGTCAATTTCATCAACAGTCGTGCGATTGAACCAAACTGCCAGATACAATATTCGAATTCATTGACACATTCAAAAATGCGTTTACGTATGGTGGCTGATAAGTATGGTGGCTTATAAGGGCCATAGCGTAAAATTCCTGGTATGTAAATGAGGGCGCCAGAACGCCAGAACGCCAAAACGAAAAAAAACGTCCAATTTTCTCTAAAAGTTCGTTTTGGCGCGCCAAAACAAAGAAAATTCCGTTTTGGCGCCCCCGCCAAAACGAACTTTCGTTTTTGCGCCCCCGCCAAAACAACGAAAAACGTCCAATTTTCTCTGAAAGTTCGTTTTGGCGCGCCAAAACAAAGAAAAGTTCGTTTTGGCGCGGTTATTTCCGTTTTGGCGCCCCCGCCAAAACAAGCATTCAACCACAGTAAAATTATTTTTCAAATTTGGCGCGTTGATCTTGAGTGTAATTCGCATAAATTTGCATATATGAAAATATTTTTCGTATATATAGAATTATTTTACGTGGTTTAAAGTTCGTTTTGGCGGGGGCGCCAAAATGAAAGTTCGTTTTGGCGGGGGCGCCAAAACGGAATTTTCTTTGTTTTGGCGCGCCAAAACGAACTTTTAGAGAAAATTGGACGTTTTTTTTCGTTTTGGCGTTCTGGCGTTCTGGCGCCCTCATTTACATACCAGGAATTTTACGCTATGGCCCTTATCAGCCATCATATTTACGCGCATTTAATGAAGTTTCTAGATATCGCAATCTTGCTGCCGTTCGACTGGAAATATTTCTCGCCTTTTTACAAGATTTATCATACCATGATCTATGTTTTATATACTATGAATTATTTGCTTGGCCATACCATGCACTTGAACAACGGCCGTTTAGCATGATGAAAAATCACTGACCAATGTGTTTATTGGCCCTTGGTTGTGGTTTATATCAATTGCCTTCGTATGATTGAACATCATCCGATTCTACAAGTTGCTTGAAAGTACATATGGCTGGTTGGCCACCACGCCGCAACAAAGATCAAGAATATTTATTGTATTGACTAGTGACTACCATTTATTATTCTGACCATCGATTTTTGTTGACCATCAACTTGTTGGTGACCATTTACTGCATTGAATATTGACTGGTTGACCATCGTCCTGTTGGCGACCATGTGCTGTAGCCACTATTGGGATATACAATTAATCTCCCCCTCGACGATAGTAATTTTTCGAAATGCTGGAAAGAATTTGGTGATATTTCCACGAAGTTGAACAATGAATCCCATGAAATTGATCATGAATGATACACAATCACAACACCATTGTATATTCATCATTTTGCACGAGAAAATACACATTCTCTTTGTTTTATATTCATCTCAATTGAAAAAAGATCACTTGGGATTTTTGGGGTGGACATTTTTAGCTCCCTGGAATACGTGTCGGCATATTTCACTCTCTCCCATTTACAATATACATGTAATATTTCTTTTTTTCAATAATTCTTTTTTTTCTTGCGTTTCGTATAGATCTTGTATACCATTTATAATGGAGTTTACTCGACACGATCTAAATTGATTTGCCAGACAGAATCAATTAAAAAACAAACTACAAGTTCCTCCTTAAAAGGCGTGTTCAAACAAATCCTCAAGAGTGTTGGAGATGCTTTTTTCAAAACATTATTCTTATTCGAGCAAGATAGATTGGCGTCAAATGCCAGTGTTTGACCAGCTATTTTGAGTCGTCACTTACGGACAGACGAAGTGTTTCAAATAAATATCTACGTATACCAACGTTATCAATGGTATCATATTTGATACATGTTATATGCACGATCCTCTTTCTTTCCCACGTGTACATTAATGTAACACCCCCAACTATGAAACCTATACCGAAGTAGAATTCTCGACACAGACGCTTGAAAAAGTACATTGTTGAAACCGTACACTCATTTGGTCGCATTGCCATTCTGGAGCAGAAAAAAACATTGATCATCATTAATGACGACCTCGGGCCGTCCCATTTTCACAAAAGAATGACGATAGAGGAGTAGCAATCTACTCCTCGATCGGGCACGTAGTCATTGCTATAACCTGCACTAGTGAAATTGTTGAAGTTCTTAGATGTCCGTCGGGGCAAAAATCATTGGTACGGTCCACCAATATGTCACATATGCATAAAGTAACAAAGCCACAGAGTATTTAAAACGTTCAACCGAAATTCCTCAAATATTGAAATTTTTAATCTAAAAGTCTGTATCTATGGTGGCTGATTCGGCCATAACGTAAAATTCCTGGTATGCAAATCAGGGCGCCAGAACGCCAAAACGGAAAAAAACGTCAAATTGTCTCTGAAAGTCCGTTTTGGCGCGCCAAAACAAAGAAAATTCCGTTTTGGCGTTTTGGCGGGGGTGCCAAAACGAAAGTTCGTTTCAAAATGAAAGTCCGTTTTGGCGGGGGCACGAAAACAAAATATTCTTTGTTTCGACACGCCAAAACGGATTTCTAAAGAAAATTTGACGTTTTTTTTTTCGTTTGGGCGTTCTGGCGTTCTGTCGCCCTCATTTGCATATCAGGAATTTCACGCTATGGATCGAATCAGCCACCATAAACTATCAGTAAGGATGAAAAACTAATATTTAGAGTATATCAAATGGGTTTGTTGGTTTAAACAATACTCACGATCAGACAACTTTAATTTCCATAAGAACAAGAGTCTAACTCCAACATATTCATTTGTAACGTTTCAATAACCAAAAGTATGTGTTATGTCTTTCAACTTCTAACGTAATGAAAGTTTGAACGTCAAAACCAGTTATCCCACCAATACAAATGGCGTGCCTTACACTGGGTACCCTTGGTCAACATTTTCAGTTTGCTATCTGCAAATCATGCCTCTAAGATCGATCTTTCGGATAAAGATGTAAAAATATGGCACATTCATTGAATCTGAGAACAAATATGGATGGATAAAATGGTAAATTGTAAGGCGGCCGATTCAGGCCAAAATGATAAAAACGAATAGAGACACGATGAAACGATTTATTATTAACAGTCCCATATTTTTTTGTTATCTCGCGCGAGAAAACAAAAATAAACAGGCCCTTGTTTATCATCTGAATCTATCCGCGAGCGGTAGTTATCGATTAAATCTTTCTGAATAAATATTATTATGCAGTTAACTCGAGAATAATGGAAATACGTTAATCTTCATTTCTCTAGCTGAAACAAACGAGTCAATTTCCCAAAAACACACTCGCAATTTACGCGTTTTTATGGTGTTTAAAGCGGACAAAACGTCACTACGTAAGATGATATTTCATATTTATCACGTCGTAAAAGCAGTGATAATGATAGCAAATATTTACTCGTTTTTTGGGAGTTATTCAAACGTATAAACAGATACAGATACAGTGTACATGTAGATTGATTGAGTTTGTATTGCATCTTAGCGGAGTTGGATTCCATTTCATAATGGAGTCTCCGTTTTCGAAAAATCACGCAGCAGGAAACAACTGCATATCCAGCCCAATTGGCCCATTCTCTCTTACAAAAGTGTCTGAAACAGTTTTGTGAAAAAATTCAAGGTTTATTCTCAGTAACTCGCAATAAAGGAATAAGCCAATTTGGCCAATATTATGACAATAACAATGGCTAGCTTTTTTGACACCGTAAAAAACTGTTACAATAATGTGTATATACAATGACACCTAGCATACGTTATCCGGGTTCTGTGTGAGTCGATACGCACGACGTCATATAAATATTAGCGTTTCAGAATAACAATTACACAATTTCGAATTTTGGCGTTTATTTTGTAACTAAATATATTTCATAACCCTTATTTTATTTCCGATAAATTTTGATAATTATTTTTGACAGGATGATCACGGAGCCATCAATATATTGGGGCTAGACTTGTTGCCGGTCAATTCAATTCAGTTATCGATATTGTTCAAATCCAAAATAACTTTATTGATCCTTCATGTTATGTTATCCATTGCAATATAAAGCAATATATGTGTCATTTTTCAAGGCATCAATAAACTTTCAAGTTAGTTTTCTTGTTATGAAAGATGATTGTACGATAAAGGATATATCCTTGATACATCATGGAAATATTCCGCTACCTGGCTTCATTATTGTGAACGTCGTGCCGCGCCAATCCACGGAGATAATAACAAAATTCTCGATGAGGAGGAAAACCGATTAAAATGGTGCTTGAGACATACAAGCAATAATGAGTTCTCGGTTTGCTCAGACAAAGTAAACGAAGAATTATCTTTATTGTCTTGATATAGGTCTATGTGTATACGAAAATACTGTGTGACGTGGAAATGATGAATACACAGCAAGTACGTCAATCGTAAAGCCTAGCGCACATCGACAAAGCGATTGGAGACAACTAGTTGCTAGTGAGCGAGTACCCCGCGCACATCGAAAATTTAGTAAAAACCAGCAACTGCGTGGCTCATGCCTGTCGCTAGGTCCATAGCGCACACATCGACAGCAACTGAGATGTGGTTTAGCAAATATTCTTGAGGGCATCACAAGTCACGTGACAAATAGCTTTGTTTTAGTCAGTTACAACCATGTGTTGTTGATTATGGAGCGCTCACATCGACGGATATGAGAGCAACTGAGTACAACTAGTTGCTCAAAAGTAGAACATGAGCAACTGGGTGGAACTGGAGATAGATGGACGCTAACCAGTCGTAAGCTCGCTCACATCGACAAATACGAGCAACTGATTGTATCCAGCCAGTTGCTCTCATGCGCCGAAAACTGCCTGGCAACTAGTTGTCTCCAATCGCAGTGTCGATGTGCGCTAGGCTTAAAGGCCAATAATGATCGTTACACGGAAACGTCAAATCTTTGTTGACGCCGTAAAAACCGTTACAATAATGATTATGTACATTGATACCTACGTTGTATGCGTTATTTAAGGGATTCGGTGTGAGTCGATGTGAAATAACAATTACAATTGTGAATTATGTATTTCACTTATATATTTCATAACTGTTATTTCATCTTTGATAATCATTTTTGAGAGGATGTGCACTACGTCGTCACTATATCGGGGATAGACTGGTTGCCGGTCAATTCTATTCGATTACCGATTTATTTCAATCCAAGATAACTTCATTGATCCTTAATATCATGATATTCATTTTAGACAAAATTAAGCAAATTTCAAGGCGCCAATCTACATCCAAGTAAGTTTTCTTGATTTCCACTTCACCTCATAGTTTATTTTACACGCTTATAACTGCAAAATTCACTTTCTCTATTGCACACTGAATCGCTTCCCGTCGCCGTTGCTATTACGTACAAACAAGACCTGTATCTCTTCGCAAACAAGGAAAGCGTCGAGACGCACAAAATAACAAAACCTCGCCGTTGAGCCCGTATCGACATTTAATTGGTAGTTAACTGGTACTCAGGCTTACGTCGCACGTTTTACGTGAGGAGAAAAAACCAACGTATACACACGTTTGAGCACCGGCAGTCAACAATGATTGCCGTCAGTTTCACCAATAAAAATATACCCTTTGTACTCGATACTCCTTAACGATATAGTTTCACCTTGCAGAAAAAAATTCGTTTTAGAGTCCACTGTCCTGATTGCACTATCAAAGTAGAAGCAAGATGTGCGCTAGGGTAGGGGCTTCCGATTTATTTTTAGGAAACAAAAATGATTTATTATTTACTTTCACGTAATTCTCGAAACTGTTACTGCAGTTATGTTTCTAACAATCTCAAACTGTAATGTTCAACAATGCTATAGTAGTCCAGGCTCTAAGTCTCCAAAATTCGCTAACCTGGAATACCTCGAAGCTCAAATTTTCACTAATAATAGTTATTTTATTCTCAAGATAACCTGGCCATCTGAGGTCAAAATAATCGCGCAACATGACGTATATTTGTATATTCCTGACCATGATGACCGCTTTTTGCTAATATACGATGCGTCTAAGGAAGTCTTAGATACTCCTGATTGCTTTCTAAATACAGATCACTTACATGACGACTACGAATTCGACTCCCGCTAATTCTCCGAGACTCGGACTTGTTTTCGGGGTCGTATAGACACTGCCAACACTAACACGCGGAATTGACAGTACAATACAATATTGTAGTGAAGAAGTTGTTTTTTGATAGACTTGACATAAAATCAACAATACATTTACTCTAGACAGAGGCTGGAAACTCGTATATTCGTGGACAAAGCACGTAGCCCATTTACTTTCGCGTGTAAAACATTTAGCAACGAAAGGAAAACCCCATTTCAGTACATGTGTTATCTGATTGTGTTTGCCGTGTTCAATATCAGAATATCGTGTTGTGAATCATTTATGGAAATATAAAAATGTACGGCATGCAGAGGACTCGCTTTCTGACCATAAAACGCCCCGCAAAAACCGATGAAATGGCAGCTCAACAGAAGACGACAGAGCCATCATTTTCGCATGCATGGTCAAAAGGGAGCAATCAATCCCGATAGAAATTATCGAACCGTGTTGTTACTGACTAGTGGATATCTTTTTTTTCATTTCGGTCGCGGACGATTATTCGCATTCGTCCCACGACCGAGTAAATGACCGTAAAACTCGGGGCATCTGCTCAGATTATTTAGAATGTATAAAAATCCCTGCCTCTGCCTCTGCCTCTGCCTCTGCCTCTGCCTCTGCCTCTGCCTCTGCCTCTGCCTCTGCCTCTGCTGCCTCTGCTGCCTCTGCCTCTGCCTCTGCCTCTGCCTCTGCCTCTGCCTCTGCCGCGAGTTATAAAATCAGTACGAACACATTCACCTATCTCATTAGTCCGTGATTGGGGCCAAGAAGAGTATTTTTCTTTTTTATCTGCACAAAATTTCATTCCCATCTGTAAATTAAGATTTCATTCCCATCTGTAAATTTAGATGCTCAAACCATAAGCTCCCAATCGAAACTGGTCGCAAAATAAATGTTAATATCTTGCCAATGTAATTGTGATTTTGAATATACTATCTGTGCTCATTGTATTCATTTTATATGGAGCAATAAACTAAACTGAAACTGAAACTGATGGTTGTAAGGGACACATCCCGAGCGTGTGGAAATTCAATATACACGTTTAATTTAAGTCTAGTTCATTTCCACAAGGAAGTAGATATGCGAAACCAACAATTTAAGTGAAAATTTTAAACATTATTGACATCTATATTTCGTCGTTTCAATTTGTCCAAGGCAAGCTCATGGACTGCAACATGCGTATGGAGGTTACCGGTTACTGGGTTGTCTGACATTCGTTACTAGTTTCCCCACAAAAACATGACTACTCTTGTTGAATTCTATTTGTTGATCTCTACATATATCACGTTCTTCGAGTTTCTATATTTCTGCACAACACCACGACGTTTATTATGGTAGAGCCTTAGAATTTTAGGAAATTGTTGAAAAAAACCAGTATAGCCCGGATACATTGATGACGTATGCTCATCCTCTCAAAAAATAATTATCAAAATGTATGAAAATAAAATAAAACTTTTGAAATACATCTTATTTCAAAATTGATGACAAAATTCGCCAATCGTAATTGTTATTTTGAAACGCCAATATTAATAACGTATGTGCACATCGACTCACACAGAACCCCTTAAATAACGCTAAATAGGTATCAATGTATACAAACACCTATTGTTACGGTTTTTATGTCGTAAAAAATCCAAGCGATATAATGACAAGTAATGATCTGTATAAGTGTTTTTCTGGCGCGCCAGGCATCACTCCCGGTGACTCCTATAACCGTTTCAGACGAGACAAATTTCAATTCAATAATCTTCACTACCGTTTTGCAACCGTTTCGAGTTGACAATCTCGTCGCACGACTAGCACGAAATCTTTTTTTCGCAACCCTTTGATACCGATTTTAACACCAAATTCCTCATTGAGAATTAATATCGGATAAATAAGTATAAAATATGATGGTGTCGTGTTTTGAACATATCTGCAGAATTGGTTTTCTGTGAAATAAGTGTTTTATAAATTCATCATTGTCTATTTTTTATCTTGGATAACAAGCCAAATATAGACACCACTATACGGTTCGATTAACGGAGGTTAATTAATACCTAAGGTTCCCCGACCATTCTATCCCGTTTCGAGTAGGAGCGATCCGGATGATTTCAATGTCTACGAGGGTAGGCGGCCTACTTTGCGTTGCAAATTGCTACGCCAGCAGCCAACGTATCATCTCTTACTAACCTATGCGCCAGTTAGTCTTATCTTGTAATCTCTGTGCTTTTGAACGATTTGCCTAAATCGTAACATTGAAAGAACTGACGGATGACTTTTCCAAACGAAACGAACTTATTATTGCACATGACTTGAGCATAGCTAGCGCGAGGGTCGCCAAGCGAATCTTGATTAGGAATCTCACAGGCCGTTCAGTGACATACATAGCGATAAACCATGATGGATAAACCGACTCGAATTACTCTACCAGATAATATTGACCGATCGTTGCGAGACTGGCTCGCAAAAATAATTTATAGGAGGTTTTGTCCGAACGTTCGGCTGCCGTTGTGTGGTTCAGTTGGATATTCATCCTATATTGTCACATAGGAATCGTAGGACGCATTGTGTGTGTGTTTTTATACAGCTCTTACAGGGTTAGTTCGTCATGAAACTCGCGGTATAACGAAGATTTTGAGGTATCCCATAACGAAAGATGTCCCAGTCATTAGTACAAATTTCTTGTGACCACGACGATGTACTATAGTGTTTCCTTTCACAAAAAAATTAATTCTAATGGATTAGAAAATTACACAAATTCGAAAGCTTACTTTAAATACTTTTCCGACGTTTTGATGACGATTGGAAAAAAAGTAAAACTAAAAACTATAGGATATCTAATTCGTTGAAACTTCAAAGTCTTCGCGTGCAAGTAGATCGGACCAGGATTTAATTGTAAACGTACTCTTAACAATAGAAATATGTAACAACGTAATTAAACCTCACGTTCAATCACAGTAGACGTGTACAAAGTCCAAAATCTCGGCTGATATGACGAAACGGCACTCCATCAATTGGTCTTTTTGTCCGCCACATCAAACGATGTTTACGTATCGGTTCTTTCGAGTTTGTTCCATATAGCATATCAGCTGATCTTTTATTTACATACCGATTATTTTACATTCAAAGAACATGTTTCGTAAAACATTGAATAGAATTATGCGCCATAGCATCAGTTATTCAATTTAGTTTCATGTAAGGCATTTTGTAAATCGAATACAAGATTTATATTGCCGTAAAATATCGCACCGTAAAACTAAACCACAATCCTCGGATTAATCTAGATAACACTCTACCATTAGAAAATTTCCCAACGCTATCGATTGAAATGCATCGAAAAATATCAGGCACATGTCATAACCGATAGGCTGTTCTACTAAATTTCTAATGCCCTTTAATAGATTTGCAAAAATGGCACCATCCATCAATAAGCTTACCGATTTGCGTTGTCACAATTGAATCTATCCGGTATTAAAAATAACGACTCCCGATGTCCTTACGTCCACTTAGTCGCAAACGAAACGTTTCGTAGATGGTGTGTGACGTCAATTATACTATCGAGCATCGCATTATCAATTACTTCAGCCCAATTCTGATATGAAGCTGCATCCATTATTGAAACGGTCCGGGGCTACAGCAGGGGAGCCAACACATTAATCGGGAAATTGACTGTATTCGTACAATGGCTGGCTATTCGCGAGATTTGCACCCGCTGCGATGGCCAATTACACAATAATACATGTGCAGTTTTCCATAAATCGAATGAGAAAAAAAATTGACAAGTCACTTATTATCATGGGGTGGTGGTTGCAGTCAACTACTTCATCGCGTTTGAAAAATGCTAACATTTTTATCTCCAATTAATGAACGGCATGCTTCGATAATTCGGCCTCATGATGGGAATGAAACGCGGTGCGTTATAATTGGCGATGAATTACCCCAGGTGCAGGAGCAAGTGCAAGTGTTGTGATTAGAAAGGTGACGGTCTTGACATATGCATGTTACTAGTGCGTGCAAGATTGAAAATATTGATGCCGGCGTGGAAATATATCAAGTTGGTACTCGTACGTATACCAAAACATTGAAGTCAAAATAAGACACACAAGACACCTTGCTGGACCTTTGAACAGGCTTTTAGTGAAAAGAAAAAAGTTGCTATGGTTCGGCCAACGGGAAAAAGTCCTGTCAGTAACCCTTAGATAAATCGACGAATCGAAAAATAAATCGACGTCTTTTGCCAGAAACAAGAGAAAATAAAGCTGCAAAGCAGCGATAACGGGTTTTCTGGATGCATGTGATCGAAAGGAAAAATTAATTACCGGGTATTCGATGGAAAAAATAAAATGAGATGATTTGGATATTATCGGAGCAATCGTCTTTTTGGTTGAATGGTCTAACCCCAGTATAGTCCCCCGTGATTTGGAAATTCTCGGAGTCCTCCTTTATTTACTTACTAAATGACGTCACAAACTGTTATTTCGCCGGTGCTTGTTGTCTAACAATTCAATTCAATTCTTTATTTACAGTAACCTAATAAGTAATTTTAAGTTTCAAATAGGATGGAAAGTACATTCAGACAATCTGTTGGTTCAGAGAGACCGTTATTACAGTATCAATTTATACATTTCGTTTCGAAGCTGTCAGTTGCCGAATCTGAATGAAGATGAATTTTATTTGACGAAATCGGCGGAAAATATATAATAATAATAATAATCAACAGAATTTCAAGAGGGTTTTCGACGAAAGTCAGAAAACCCTAACTAGAGGCATCCTAGCAATACCCCTAAGCCGATGAAAATGTGTGGCCTCGACAGCCATTCTCGATGACGACTTAAATAAGTAGAAAATAGCACTCCTAAACATTCCAAATACAAGGTTATAAGATCAGTCAAAACAGATCAGACTTTAGAGCAGAAACAAGGACCCGAATGTCTATTCTACACACAAATGTGGCCTTGGTGGCCATCCTTGTTAGGTAAGATTATTCCCAGAGTCCAATATGGCCATCAGTCGAGCCTTCTTTGACGAAGCAATGGCCAAAATCGCCGTCCATGAAAATATGAAGGCTATACACTCGGGCGAACTGGGGCGAATAGTGTCGGTCATAACAATAACGACCGTACTCAATCCAGTGGTCGACTATATCCGGACTATTCAGACATTCGATTTCACTTAGTTCGCACATCGTCGACGAACTCCGAAAACCGAAGTTCGCCCTGTTTGACGGAAAAGTATTCCCTCAGAAAACAGGCACGGGGCCTAATTTGAATCGGGCCAAAAGTTCGTGTGTGATCGCGGCTATAGTCTGAAGCGGTTACGTAACTACTTTTACTTGACAGACATGAAGACATTACAGTCGACGGGGACATTTATATCAGGTGTTACAACATGTTTGTGTACTGGAATTGCGCAGCTTATTCTCATACCACGACTGAAAAATCGTAGCAACAAGCCGGGCGTTGTGTTACAAACATTATTGCTGTCTTTAATGGTCTTTGAGACAAACGATTATCGACAAACGCGAATCAATTCCGAGAACCCATGGCACCAATACGAGACGCAGGTGTAACCAATGGCCTCAAATTACGGATAATTTCAAAAGTTAATCGGGGTAATCATTTTTCTACGACTAATTACACATTGTATAACATGTATTAGTATAGTTCGCTTCAGTAGTCAATATCACTCACTGTATGCCAGTAGTGAACGAAATAATAATTTGGAAGTATTTTTATTTCTGATAATAAAATAGAGGGTAAATACAACTCGCCAATTTCTCTTGGAATCTTTGCCTGCACGGCCAATACATCGTATGTTGGTTTTTTTGAGTGGATAATATTGGCTATCGCTCATACGCATGATTGATGGACTGGCTTGTTGCTAGTTTTGCTCCAGTGATTCGGGAATGAAACGACAGTGGATTACAAGGACCGTGATAATCACAGCAAACAAAAAGTACATCCCAATTTCTAGTCCGAAACACGGATCACGGAGCTGATATTTATTCGTAATGAGTTTATAGCAACTTAAGATTATGGTCATTACCAGGGTAGCATTATTTTGTCGCAATCTAATAAGATGCTCTCCCAACTTCATAGACCTCCTCCATCTAATTTATTCATTACACATGCATGGAATTATTACCAACGTTGCATCTTTTAAAAAGTTGTGCTCCGTCATAGTGACGTCATCGTACTTGATTTTTGTATCTATTACTGCTCTCTCAAACACCAGCTCGTGTTACTTGGTGACTGGATTATTGCAAGAAAAATCTTTTTAAACATATGATTATTCGTCTTAAATCGTCTTTCGGCAAGGTGTGCTATTAATGGCAGCGAGACATATACTTTTTTTTTGTCTGAAAGCAGAATGACAGTTCACTCGCTAGTTGCCAGAGCAATATAGCGTATCGGGAATAACTTTGAGTAAGGTAAGTCAAAATTAGAGAAATGCTGATTTAGATAATTAAAATTGTTTTTTTCTGGTCTAGATCTTAGATTATGAACACCAGTGAAAGCGCAAACCCTCATTTATTTACGATCCTTGTTCCATGTTGAAAAAACAAACTGTCGTTTAAAATGGATTGAAAATTACCATTTAATCGATCTTCGGCTGGTCATCTGATACCATATTGTCCAACATAGAATCGTACCGGTATCGGAACATATTTATAATTTATCTTGATAGGTACACGGCGGATGTGGAACCTCAGTAATACGGCCTAGATAGAATCGATTCAACCTTGAAATGAAGCTAAGAGCTTTAAGCGTCCTCGTCGTATCAATCTTCTTTATTTTCAAAGGTAATGCTCGATATGTTTTTCAGGGGTGTTTTTGTTTTATTAAGTATACAGTATAGTGTTAAAGTGTACAAAAATTAATAATCATCGATCGATCAATTCAGTTATTTTCTCCACAGTTTCATCAGCGGATTCCAAAACTTCCAATGATCCTGACTCAACAGTCGAAGAAAAGGCAGATCACCGATGGCGAAACCAGGGTTTATCTATACATGGCATAAAACCAAAAAAAGCCCAAAGGATGCCTAGGCGGATCAGAAAGCCATTGTCACCTAGAGCGAACATTAGAGTTAGACCAGGCATGCCAATCGGATCGACCCCGCCTGTAGGTTCTATGCCAATGGGACTTCGTCAATCAGCAAGAATACCCAGACAGAGAACGAAATTATTTCGTCCGGCGTCATTGAGGCCGCAAACTACGACTGTTAAGAAAACACCAAAGAAAAGTCAGATGTCCAATTCGGTCCCCGACAATAGCAATGAGTCACAAAAGAAAAAGGTAACTCCGTTTGCAAAAAAGACTCTTCCGAAATCATCGCAGATACCAAAAGGCCCCACTGACGATTCCCTGATAACAATATCTAAAAGTTTGATGGCAAAACCAAAAACTGTAAAGTCGATCCCAAAAACGCCTGAGAATTCAGTAACTTCTCCGGGTACGAAAACGCAACCAAAGATAAGTCAATCTGAAGAAAAAGACCCACTTCCGGCCCAACCACTACCTAGTTTTCTAAACGTTCCGACACAAGGACTTAGCCCTGAGCCTGAAAATGCAAGTCCGATAGGCCGGAATTATCAAGAGTTTCATCCACCACAATTTCAGAATCCACAAGCATACCAATTCATTGGTCACCCATTACAAAATAACGGCCAACAACAAGCACAACATCAGCCAACGATTCCCAAATATGCACAGCACCCAGACTTCAATAATGGTCCACAAATTTTTCAACAACCAAACACTGCTCAACAAATTAAGAATGCTCAATTTCAACAACCTAACATTAACCCACATTCCTACATGCAACATCCTGATAATAATATCGGACCACAAACAATAAATTTCCAACAAGAGCACATAATTCCTCAACAAATTCAGAATCCGCAATTACCTAACAATGCAGGTTTACATAACCAAAATCTTCCACCAAGACAACAAGTTCCCCAACAATTCCAGAATACCCAAATACAACCGCACAGTCCTGGCCTCCATCCACAAGGACACCAACATATTTCACAATTTCAGAATCGCGATATACAACATTCACCGCAAGTGTTACATAATCAACAAACGTATGGGGGTAGTCCTCGATTTCAAAATTCCCAAGAAATTATTCCACAACAACTTCCGCACCCAACACAAACACAGCAAGCAATGTTTTCCCAACTCCAGAATTACCAGGCACAACAGCACATACCTCAACAGCCTCCAATACATCAGGCACAAGAAGCAATTCCGAATTATATGACACCAGACATAATTCCGCAACGGATGCCTCCAAACTCCCCAATACAACAAACTATTCCTTCTCAGTTTCAAGGACATTCGATACAACAACCTATTCCACAAGTTAGAAATCCCCAAGCACAACAACTTAGTAGCCCCCAGTACCACAATCTTCCGTTAACACAACAGGCAATATCCCACCAATTCCAAAACCCACCAGGCAGTTTACCGATGCCACCTGAGTTCCAGAATCAACAAGAGCAACAGCAAATCCCAAATAGTTACATGATTGCTCATCCACCAGCAGACGAGCACGTCCAGTTTGGTCCACCTGGGATGCCTTCACAGCACACTGATCAGTACCAAAACCCACATAGGATGGCTCCAAATAGTGTTGTTCCAACACAATATAACGATGGACAGCCATTGCGAAATTCTGATTACCGTGACGCAATAGTGCAGTCAAGCGCTCCTAATTCTAATCACCAATCTGGAAACATGCCACACGCCCAACAAAACTTGCCGAGACATATACCCTGGGGTAATGAGATGCCTTCACCTCAATATCATGCTCATTTTCCGAATGAGTTCGGCCACAACACTTACCCGGAACTTGCTCCACCAATTCCCAACCAGTACACACAATCTGAACAGCAGTATCAAATAGCACCCGAATATATAAATCCTGATGCGTATCAACGACAACCAAATGTCATCAATGGCCAGCAAGGGTTCAGCCCAAACGGCTACAGTACTGGTAGCGGTGCCCCCACTTCGATATCTAGCTATGGTGTTGGAAGAAGTGAAATCGATGACGATCACGACGATGGAAATGGAGGGGAGGGAGAGCATGACAGTGATGTGGAGAATCACGAAGATGAAGAAGAATCTACTTAATTCAATATTGTAAGCAGATTGATAAGTTCAGTAACAATGAGAGAACTTGTCGAGCTTTGTAAAATGTATCGGATACTTTACTTACAGGTTTAATGAAAATGGTAGAAGACTAAATAACTTTTCGAAATTACCCAACTCATATGATGATATTTCGTTGTATAATTCAGCATAGGAAAAATAAACAAATAAATCGGAAATCGGGCAGATTGTAGTGTCGTTTATTGAATTTTGATGTTTATTGAATTGGGGTTCAAACGGACAAAGTTGTGAAAGAAGTTGTGAACTAGAAGTTGTGAAATTGCTCTCGTCTTCAAACGATTTCTGCGCAACTACTCTCAGGGCCCGATATTTGTTTGGGCAAAAAGTTACTCTTTCATTTACTCTTTCACGCGAAAATATAAACGTGTACATGTAGGTACGCTTATCTTATATATTACCCGATTCTATATTTCTTCCGACTCGTATATCATTCGCAGACAGCAAGCTGCCCGGATTTCATACCGAATCTGGCTCATTGAATTGGATTCGTCCTTGCTTTTTTAATTTTGTATTAGCGTCATGACCGACCGATTGAACCACAGCTTAAAATACAAAGAAGGCAAAACAAAAAAAACATACGGTGTCATATGTTCTTGACGAATGTCTTATGCGCGAAGTATATACTCGATTTATTGCCCTGATCGCAAAACGATGAACAGGTGTATTTAACTGCCTATATAGCCTCATTTATCCAGATTGAAGAATAGGTTATTCGATATTGATGGAAAATGTCATGCTTGCGATGCAATATGAGACATTGTAACAAACGATAAGTATCATTTTAAAAACATTATGCTCTGAAATCACCCGACAGTTCTGTTTAATATCTGTAGTGGCCATGCCTTGTGGTCTTCCAGTGCACAGACGTCGCACACTCGTTTAGACCATAAATCATTGACACGTCGATAAAATCCGTAACATTCGGAAATATACTCCCGCACTAACGAGAACTACTGGATCGAATTAGGTGAGCGTCGGATAAGATTGCATCGCAAAGCGATGGAAATGAATGACGGAGAAATATAAAACCTATCTCCGAAAGAAAAAATATTGATTAAAATACTGGATATATTTGATCGAATCACTTGGTTTCACCGATAAGCTAATGGCATTGACATTCTTTTTGTACGATCGTTGAATTATGTTTGATTTCCAGAATGATAGGGGAAACCATGCGATTGCTCATCATTTTCCTCCTTCTCAGCAAAGGTATGATAAATATTTTCATCTTCATTCTTAACTCTCCTATGATAAAGGACTTAAGCGCTACTTACAACTTTACAGTATCTTTGATCCTTGCATTTGACTGAATTCGATGTTTTCCGTGATAGAGATTAGGAGTTACCAAAACATCATCAAATTATCCTTTTAGGAGGGCGAGCCGCTCCCGTGGATGCATCTACGGCTTCAGAATCATCAGTCATCCCTAAAGGTATTCTGATTCATCTTTGATGAACCTTGCCCGATCCATCAGTAACTTGTTTCCAAAATGTCATTTACAATTTAGGAGGAACAGCTGCCCTGGCAGATGCATCAAAACCTTCCATTACACAAGGTAAAATATGTTAGAATGGGATATATATGATTTTTATACTGACCCCCAAAATCCCAAGCTTGAAGTGGGTAACTATTAACCAAATCAATTATACTATAGGGAAAGGCGATACATTGTCTGAAGTGATAGGAAAAGCTGCTGATATCCACTCGGAAGTCACGGGAAAAGCGCTTTGGCCGGTACAACCAATGACTGTGCGAAGACCCAGTTTAATGAGACCTTCATCTCCTCGGTTAGGCGTAAGAGGTTCCCGTCGCCCAATGTCAAGAAGAGTGAGGAAACGCATGCAAGCTATTCGGAATGGAATGAAAAGGCGCACGGGAAACCCCTCATCTGAGAACGCAATCCGAGCCATACCACGGCCTGTGCAATCAGAAAGTGAATCTTCAGTGGTAAGCAATAAGCCATCAAAATCTCCGATAGCTGAAAATGGACCTTTGGCAACTGAAAATCAAAGTTCACGTACTAAAAAACCGAATCCGATAGCTGGTATGGTAGAGTCAAAACCACTGCAGCTAAACCCTAGCGTTATGCCCCAGGATCTGCCAGTCAATTCCAATACCTCACCCGATGCAATCAATCCACTTATAGCCGGACAGCAATCCATCCAACCAAAACCTAATTCAGAACCACAAAAGTCATCTACTACCCAACAAAAGCCTAAACCAGCGCCGATAAAATCATCGACGTCCAAACCAATGCCAAACCCAGCATTAGAAAAGCCATTTACTAGCAAACCAAAGCCAAACCACCCAACACCAGAAAAGGCATCCACTACCCAACCAAAACCAAACCCAACACCGATAAAATCATCGACGTCCAAACCAATGGCAAACCCACCATTAGAAAAGCCATTTACTACCAAACCAAAGCCAAACCACCCAACACCAGAAAATGCATCCACTACCCGACAAAAGCCTAACCCAGCACCAGAAAAGTCATCAACTTCCAAACAAAAACCTAATGCTGCACATGAGAGCCCATCTTCTATCCAAACTAAGTCAAAGCCTGAAGCAGCAAAGTCTACTACTCAACTAGAGCCAAACCCAGCAGCAAAACCATCAACTGCCCAAGAAAAGCCAAAGCCAGCACCAAAAAGCCCATCTACTACTCAAGCAAAACCAAATCCAAAAGAAAAGTCATCAACTGACCGACCAAAGCCAAACCCAGCAACAAAAAGTCCATCTGCTTTTCGCCCAAAACCAAAGCCAGCAGCACAACCATCTACGGCCCAAACAAAGCCAAACCTAGCTACTCAAACAATGGCAAAACCAGGCGCAGAACCATCAACCACCCGACCAAAGCCAAAGCCAGCATCAAATAGCCCATCTACTCATCAACCAAAGCTAACGCCAGCAGCAAACCCATCTACTGCCCAGGCAAAGCCAAATCCAGCTACTCAAGCAAAGCCAAACCCAGCAGCAAAACCATCTTCTGCCCAACCAAAGCCAAACCTAACACCAAAGAGCCCATCTACTGCCCAAGCAAAATTGATAGACAATGCAGCTAAGAAAACATCTTCTACCCACCCAAATCCTAACACAGAACCAACGAAATCTACTAACCAACAAACACTTAATTCAGTACCAGCAAACCCATCTGCACAGAAAGATCATTCCATTGGAACAGAAGATCCCAAGCCTAAACAGCTTATGATAGACCCGGCACAGACTCTACAAAGTCCCATCGTGAGTGGAAATTCAGTAACACCATTGTCGGCACAAGTACAAGGTAAAACGCCTAGTACAGTTGATCCACAGTACCAAAACATTCCACCCAATTATGGAAATGGTCCCTATATGCCGTATCCTGGATATTATCCTTATCCAAATAGTGAAGTCAATGGCTATACCCCTTATCCTCAGAATATGGGGTATAGCCAGGGCATTCCACCGCAACATCAAATGCCACCACCTCAAAATGGGCAGGGCATTCCAATGCAACACCAAATGCCACCACCTCAAAATGGTCAGGGTATTCCAATGCAACACCAAATGTCACCACCTCAAAATGGGCAGGGAATTCCAATGCAACACCAAATGTCACCATCTCAAAATGGGCAGGGAATTTCAATGCAACACCAAATGCAACCACCTCAAACTGGACAGGGCATTCCAATGCAGCACCAAATGCCACCGCCTCAAACTGGACAGGGCATTCGAATGCAGCACCAAATGCCACCACCTCAAAATGGGCAGGAAATTCCAATGCAACCACAAATGCCACCACCTCAAACTGGGCAGGGCATTCCACAGCAACACCAAATGCAACTCCCTCAAACTGGACAGGGCATTCAAATGCAACACCAAATGCCACCACCTCAAACTGGACAGGGCATTCCAATGCAACACCAAATGCCACCACCTCAAACTGGGCAGGGCATTCAAATGCAACACCAAATACCACCACCTCGAAATGATCAGGGCATTCCAATGCAACACCAAATGCCACCACCTCGAAATGGTCAGGGCATTCCAATGCAACACCAAATGCCACCACCTCAAACTGGACAGGGCATTCCAATGCAACACCAAATGCAACCTCCTCAAAATGGTCAGGGTATTCCAATGCAACACCAAATGCCACCATCTCAAAATGGCCAGGGCATTCCAATGCAACACCAAATGCCACCACCTCGAAATGGACAGGGCATTTCAATGCAACACCAAATGCAACCTCCTCAAAATAGTCAGGGCATTCCAATGCAACACCAAATGCCACCACCTCAAAATGGTCAGGGCATTCCAATGCAACACCAAATGCCACCACCTCAAACTGGACAGGGCATTCCAATGCAAAACCAAATGCCACCACCTCAAAATGGTCAGGGCATTCCAATGCAACACCAAATGCCACCTCCTCAAAATAGTCAGGGCATTCCAATGCAACACCAAATGCAACCTCCTCAAAATAGTCAGGGCATTCCAATGCAACACCAAATGCCACCACCTCAAAATGGTCAGGGCATTCCAATGCAACACCAAATGCCACCACCTCAAACTGGACAGGGCATTCCAATGCAACACCAAATGCAACCACCTCAAAATGGACGGGGCATTCCAATGCAACACCAAATGCCACCACCTCAAAATGGTCAGGGCATTCCAATGCAACACCAAATGTCACCACCTCAAACTCGGCAGGGCATTCCAATGCATCACCAAATGCCACCAACTCGAAATGGTCAGGGCATTCCAATGCAACACCAAATGCCACCACCTCAAAATGGTCAGGGCATTCCAATGCAACATCAAATGCCACCAACTCAAAATGGGCAGGGCATTCCAATGCAACACCAAATGCCACCAACTCAAAATGGTCAGGGCATTCCAATGCATCACCAAATCCCACCACCACAAAATGGACATGACATTTCATCGCAACACCAATTGCCACCAAACCATCAGACTGGAAACATTCCACTTCAACAACAAATGCCACCAAACCATCATTCTCGAATTCAATTGCAACCCCAATTCACTCAAAACCATAAGATTGGAAACATTCAACAACAACCTCAGATCCCACAAAGCTATCAGACAAGGAACATTCCTCCACAACACCAAATTCTGCCACAACAAACTGGGCAGGGCATTCCAGTGCAGCACCAAATGCCACCACCCCAAAGTGGACAGCATAATTCAATGGAACACCAATTCCCCCCACCGAACAGACCTATCAATATCAACATCCCACCAAATTATGGTCCTGGTGCTTCAGCTCAATATAATAGCATTCCTCATCAAGCCGGACCCAATATAGGATATTCAACCCAAAATGCACCATTTATTCCGCCGCCAAACCGCAACACACAGCCAACCCAAATCTACAATGAAGCAATTCCTATGGGAAGAAGTGAAAAGTCTGGAAGCGATGAACTAAGGGCAGATGCAAATGTGTCAACTGTTGCAAAAAAAGTAGAGAGTGAAGATTAACAAGCTCTTCGTGGCTAATCATGATCGGGATGCCAAGGACAGGTGCTGACCACTCCAAAGAAGGCAGGCAGAAAGATAGACAACTGACCATCTGACCAATTTGTGTAATGCTGGCCTATTTAGAAAACAAATTTGGTGAAGGGTGTTTAATTTCTCTCATATTCAATAAAGTATTAATGATATCATAGCCAAGATATTTGTATACATGTGTTTCCTCAAATGCTGAGCTGTGAAGCTAGCTGGTCAAATTCGATCTACGTGGGGGCTCTAGAAGTCATAGATTGAATCAACTTTGTTCTCAGCTAAGGTATCTCAAAGAAACTACATACATGTAAGTCATATTTTCTTATTGATGAATGCTGAGATTACGTATCAAAATCATTTTATTGTCCTGAAACAGATTTTCTTCATAGAATTTATTCTATGAAGAAAATCGACTAGTGACCCCAGAAAAACCGAAAAGTGTCAGATGGCATACAGTCGTTTTTTTTCAGTTCATTACCAGGAAGGGTGTACAAAAATTTCTAGGGCCAGTCCCTATGAAGGATGAATTATATTGCTAAAATATGTAAAATCTTGTACTTGATGAACACCAGATCATTCTGTAACCGTGGCCCATTCCTCTCTCCTCATCGTATTTATTTCATTTCATTTTACCCATTCGGTTGTCCCCTACCATTGATGTTTTTAGCCAATCTCAAAACAGAATCAGAATTTATCTTCAGTATTTTTCAAGATGCTATGTATCAAAGTACACGGTACATCTTAAATATTTGAGGTGATCAAGCAGTTTTTAATAACTGGGGGATGCCGAGCAGACCAACTTCAATTTGCAAGTCTATCAGTGCTATCGGTTCCTCATTCCAGTCCTGTGAAATTAAGTGGGAACCTTGATTTATGAAATATGAATTTTCCTGTTCCACTGTTTTCTTCCTTCCACAGTTTAATCTTCACAGCACATTGGATAACAGAGTGAGTCAGCAAGTCAGAGACAATCTATCAGAAGAAAATGTTGGGTTTTTCCCTCATTTTCAAATAAATGGATGTCCCAGTCCTAATGTTGGATTTATACTGATACTTACCTCCATTGTAGTATTTTCATGGTCCAGATAATCTAAGATGTACAAAGTGTGCATCAAAACCACTAGCGGTTAAGTTGGAAGGTAAAACATGCTACAGGATATCCTATAGTTGTTGCGTCATGTACACGTACAAACATGTTAAATAGATGTAGGACTATTGGTCGCGATACGTGTAAGCCTTGCTTCTACAACGGTTATATGCAGTCGATATGTGGAAAGATTGAGCTCTCTCTGTTTTCTAATGTTGTAGTTTTTATTCAAAAGCTCAAATCTCCTCATTTTTCAGAGATAGAGAAAATCTTTCAGTCCAAACACCTGACATACGCATGGTTAAATGCATACTATAATTCAAAATCCAAACCATAAATTGATGCATATTTTAGAAAAACACATGTAACATTATTTCATTCCTATCAACACCCATATCAGCAAAATACAAATGAATTGCCATCAAGACAAAGAATTTCCAAAAATGTCTGAATGTTCTTGCCAAAACTGATCGCCTATAATATCACAGTGCAACGTGGTCACACGTGAGACGACTTTCGTAAATGAGTTATTCTCGACGGTTCCATTACTCATTGGAACGGCGCTAGTACGAATAATAGTTTCTTCCATCTGAAAATAGAAAACTGATCAGTATCAGATTTGGATTTTTACATTATTGATTTAAGGAGACCAAAAATTATTGAAGTTTTAGCATTTCTTATGCTAATGTCAACATTTCAATCTGGATGTACCTTTTCAGTATAATTGTATCTATTGTGTCCATAATATATGCTTTATGTTGAATTATCTCTTTATCTAACACAAATATTTGTGAACCATTATAGTTTATTGAGGACTTAGTTCCAATATTTGAATTGAGGTAACAGTCGAGTTCGCTAGTGTCCATTCAGACAATGACTCTCCCGCATTTATTGTCAGTTTCAAATAAAATCTATCCATAACAGCTCAAAGATCTGAAATTTACCCCATGACCAGCACCGAGTAGAGGTGTCTACCATATGTACAAAAGTTAATTGGTACACTTTTATTCAGAAGTCTCGTTCAAACCTAACCACCGAAAAAGTCGTGTGTGGTAAAAGACTGATTATAGTGACAATGCTTATATCATAAAACAAATGAATGAATATCACATTAAACAATCATACAGGTGCATTGGAAGCAATTTTGATTGCTGCAGCGAATTTATGAAAGGCTCTAATATTGGCTAGACGAATTAACTTCAATCTCGTTAAAAACATTGTATAGAATGAAAAAAAAATGTTTATCAGTAAATTCGCTTTTCATGTTCAACTTTGATGATATACATGGTAATCGGTTTCCCTATGAGTCACAAGTACATGGTAGAACTGTTCTTGATAATGATGTCCCTGGGAAACGAAAGCCCTTCTAGAGTGATGTCCTTCTGAAGGGCTTTCCCTATGATGTCAGGAAACAAGGTCAAGCATTGATTAGTAGAATTGGAAAAATTCAGTGAAGTTTTACACATTTTCTCCCAGCACTTCCAAGCGGCTTAGAGCTGATGGACGAAACTTGCCATATCAATTCCAATACCTATTCCACTCCTAATGACAATATATCAGTTGTGTATATCCATTGGTTACAATTTGTGCCACCAAGAGTTAACAGAAAATTACTCTCAGAACCATTCTATAAGGATCAACACAGTTGATCCTAAAAAACGAACCTTTTGTCGAAACAATAAAGTTCCTTTGCGATACATCTCCGGCAGCTTGTTGTAGTTTATAGTGAACATCGTGAATAGCAGTTCATTCTTATCACTGGAAAGTGTGCCCTGAAGATTTTCGAAAATAGGATTAATCACTACCGATTTGTCAATAGGGCCTAATGAAAATTCTGTTAAACAATTCACCAAAATACAAGGGGTTATTCTCGAAAGGTTAACATACTCGCAATCTTTCTTCAGCAAGCGATTTTGACATGCCAGCATCCTGAACTAATTTCCAGAAACACGTATTGTAGAGATTATTAATATGACCTGAGGAGAAATGAAACAGAATTTTTTTCAGAATAATATTATTTGCAACGTAAATTACGCACACACTTTTCAAACCGAATTAAGAAACAAGATTCAACTGATTTAAATGAAAATGTTCAGGATTCTTAATAAAAAAAATATTTTAAGACTTCATAATAAGTTCAGAACGACTCAACAAGTCCAATAGCATACCAGAAAGAGTAACCCAGCTTTATCATGAAAAACCCCATTCTTCAACCCTTAGTGTTGAACCGCATTGTACCGAATGTTATTATGTTGTGGTAGTAGTCAGCATTCCATGAGCGGTTTTAGACTAGCAAGGCATAATACAACGCCTGCCATGGAGCCAATTGCCTCAGATTATCGTAAGCCCAATACCTACTATTTTCTCATTCAAATTCATGAGATGACAAACCACCATCACTCAAACCACCCAAGAATTTGTATATATTTGAACACCCAAGAATATATATATATATATATATATATAAAGGCGGCGAACAGTAGCAATGTCTATTTCTGAATCGGTCAGCGATTAATATCGTATGTACCGTAAATGTTGCATCTCCTCATTCTAGCCTACGTACGATGTTCTCCTGATGCGCCCCTATGTTTGTTATGTAAAAGTTTTTAATATTGAAACAATGTTTTTAAGATTTTTCAAAATTCATCACATCAATAGACATCATTCTGAGAAGATAAGAGGTATTTAGCAGGGATTTGATTGACTCGCCATAAATCCCGATTTACCGCCACACTCTATTTACCGCCAAAATCAAGAATCCCCAAGTGTGGCGTTTAATCGACGCATGACTGTACTCTGAAATCTTATCCAATTTTATACAAACAGCCTCGACCTTCGCCTGCTGGCATACTTACAGTCAGCTTGACGCCACGATAGATAGTCACGGATATTCTTGATAGTTGGATAGAGAACAGCTCGTCCATCGAACGCTGGCGGATTTTGAAGTTTCTTTTCGCCAAAGAATTCACCCCAATAATACACGTACGACGAGGCGAACAGACTGACGATCGTCGAAATGAGTTTACTGAAATTGAGATAAATTAATAACAAAATCATTGTCGACATTTCATAGCTTACCCATATACAGTACACTTCGCTTGCCTTGGATCTCATGGGAATCTATACCGCAACGCGCTCGGGACAAGGGGCATTTCATGGATTGCATCCCAAAGAGGTATGCAGGGGCCATCTAAGCACTTGTCTGATTGAGCGGGACAAGTATCTTTTCATTAGTGCAAGCAGGTTATCATTATCACTTGTCAGTCGGGCTTGTGCATTTTTACGTCTCGAAGCTTTTTTCCCAATCAATACAACAGGTGATTGTGCAGCCGTATCTTGCGAGTGCAATGCATTTTGTTCTGAATCTCAGCTAACAAGCAACAGTCGGACAACCACTTTCTTAGTTTTGATGATGTATTATTTTGTATGAATATATGCTCTGTCGCACAGTGAAAAGCCTACATCTGGAAACCATGTCATTTAAATTCATTCCATTTGTACAGTTATAGGCTCACCCTACTCTGGCCTAAAAAGATATTTCCCTGATTCTCAATTGAAATTTTACTGTTGCAATGCTACGGAGTAGGGCTGAGTTTACTATACAGAAAACACCCTTAGTGGGCACCTCTCTTTAGCACGAACGCCTCACTCATTTAATGAACACTATTTTCTCTGAACCAAAAGTTCTAGTTCACTTTCAATTGAGTGAACCCTCTTTAGAGTAAACTTCTTTTGGTGCCAAATAGACATTTTTCCTCTCTACAATGAAAGCGCAGTATGTCTGGACAGCCAAAAGATGTTGATTAACATGTTCTAACTGTAAATCATAATAACTAGTTAATAACTAGTTAATCACTTAATCTTAATTGTAGTAAGTGCATTATGATCTGAGTAGAACTTCCGGCAATTTCGATCAGTACGACAATGAAACATTTACACATACTTGGAATTTAATGCCTCGAATGACCACCAGGTGGCTTAATGCCAATTGTTCAAACCTTCCTGTAGTGAGAACTACCCAGACTACCCAGAACCAAAAGTTTTCACTTTTGAGAGGTTTTACTTATTACTATTGCTACTACACATCCTATTTTGTGTCCGTGAACATGCATGAATTTCATTTATGCCTACCTTTTCCGTCGGCCGTACAGATTGGTTTCCTTCCGGAACACGAAACTGTATTCGTCGCTCTGTCCGTAAGCCAGTATAACCTCCTTAAACTCTTTCATCACTACATCCGCTGCCTTGTTCATCAAATGTAATGCCCGTGAATCATTTGGTTTGATAAAATTGTGCGCGTCGGAAAATCTACAAGAAAATAATTCATTCCAATAAGGCAAAAGTTCTTTACATCTTGTTTTACTTAACAGGGGAATTGAGGATGTGTTGCATTTTATCGAAAATTCATACCAACTTAGTCTTCATGAATTAGAGATTTCATCCATACAAATAACGGAAGGTTTGAATACAAAAAGCAGCTCTCAGGGTGGCCACTTTTGTTTTCCCTGAATTGATCTGCTAAGAATTCAATCATTTAATCAGTCGAATTAGGTAAGAAATGGAAACTCTTTGAATCTACGTGCAATCAAGCAATCTCAACAAATTTCCCTCGACTTTTCCCTGATTTTTAGCTTTTATTTTTACAAAATTCCCTTACTATACCCCAACGTTTTTAAGAAGAAAATTACAAAAATTCCCTGACCTCTCCAATTTCAAAGGTTATTAGCCACCCTGGCTCTATATTGTATTACGGCTTGGCCAACCGATCATCGGTGATCTGGTGATAACTGTAGGACTAGTATTTCATAAAAATATGAGCCCCACACTTAGGGCATCCCCAGGGGATCAAGTCCAAAAACAGCTCCATATTGTTTTAAGTCCTGGTTCTCTGTCTGATCACTGGCATCAAGACGCACGACAATACCCCTGGTGCCTTTCAGCCGATGGGTAAAAAGGATGACAAAGCAACTATCCGGGCATTGCAATTGGAAGTAATCTTTCCAAATCTTATCTTCAGTGTTGCCTCGTAGATTTTGAGGCAGCCTTTGATTCAGTTCCACGTAAGCTACTTAAACTTCTAAAGGCTGGCTTATGTCGACCTGTGATGCGATGTCTCCTGACGCAACTAAGAGCAACCGCAATCGTAGCTGGAATTCCTGTGCTCATTTCTGTTGTGTCGTAGCTGAGCTCAGGCTGGTTGCACTCAAAAGCAACTTTTTGCCTACTGTAGGCCAGAAAGAACATGGGCAACTAGCCAGATGCAGCTTACGGGTCGTTAGGTATCAGGTTGCTGTCGTAAGTGGGCTTATGCCGAGCCGATATGATGGTAACTGGCAGCCTCCCGTAGACCTAAAGTTGCCCCTAGTCGCCGATAAACCCAGTTGCGTCGGTAGGCGATGAGTCGAAGGTTGACATAAGCCAGCCTTTAAAAAATTGAATTGGTGGCAACTTTCTATCAGTTCTCCAACATATGTACTCAAAGGCCACCTTCAGCATCAAGTTCTCTCATTCCTATAGTGGCGATATTAACTCTGAATCAGGAAATTGGCATTTTCAGTGGTTTCGGGTTCCCTGTTACTTCATTCTTCAAATACAACCATATATAAGCCTTCATATTATAAGCCTTCACTGGCTTCATCTAATCACCTCCACATTACATTAAAATATTTCATATTTGTATATTCTTGTATATCTCTTTATGACATGCTGTAATTGATTGTGGAAATAAAATCATTATTATTATATAACGTATGTATTCTTAGTGATGATATGTCTTACTTGTTCATTTTATTAGAATCCCATCCTTGAACCGGTACTTTACTAGTATGACATATAAAGGCGAACGTAATAAAAGAGCAAGAGAGAATTTCAATTCCATCTACCGACGTGTACAGGCAATCTTTGTAAAAACGTATTCACGAATTTCCTGTCCCAGAAAGAGATATATGTAGAAATTAATTGAAAAGTTACAAGTTTGGAACTGAGTGAATATATCTGAAAGAAGCGCTTTAAGAGTCAAGGAGATTGGCAGAAATGTAATAACGCTCGTCGGGAGCGTAAAAATTGTAAATGCGAACGAAACCGTTAGGAGCATGATTGTCGTACGTTTCGATTTCGTAGCTTTTTTATTATCGGACGAAAGTAACGTTGACGACGCGAATAACCGAACAATTATCACAGAATTCAACGCAATAATCAACGTTAAAGGTAGAAGAAAAACATAGACGACGAACACGTTTGAAAAAGGGTTTTAATGTTCCAGTAATATGTAGTAACACCCAAAATATGCATCGGAAAATTTCATTATCACCGTCGGATAAATCCACCAAGACGTTCATCACGAAAATCAGAACGACCACGCATCGGGCGAATTTAGGCGTGCATATTGAACGAGACGTGATCGGAAAAAGCACGACTGCCGCTCGTTCGAGAGATATAGCTATAATCAACCACGAACTATTGCCACCCATAAAATACAACAAAAATTCATAGATCCGACAGCCCGTTAGCGAATTCATCAAGAATATCGGCCTGATTTTCACGCGCAAGAGCGCGAATTGTAAAATAGGCATCAACGTAAAATTTGTGCAGACCACGAAATCAGACAGAGACAAACGATAAGATAAGTAGCGTAAGATAAACTGCGAAATTTGCGACTTATCATTATGAGAAAAGTGGCTGAATTGCCGAAGGCTCCCAACAAGAACAACAATGACAGAATGATTATTGTAACCGTAAGATAGATGCCAGACTTGTTTGCCAAATACATGAGGACTTTGTAACTAGTGAAAGGGCGACCCAACTGTTCAGTAGAATTCATGATTAGGTGATGAACTACGTTTCGCTATCCGTTTCTTTTCACGAATAGATGCTAATGTATTCAGCACAAAGCTTATCAATAAACTTACAATAATGTCATATTCATGATCGTATATTCTTCATTTGTTCATAGAATTCAAATAAATTTGATTTGAGTTCTATGATTTTTTTTAGATGAAATCCTCTCTTGTGTTCGACATCTTGAATGAAAATGTGAAAATACACAATAGGGCCTATACACACACAATTCACAATGCATCGATTGCCAACTAAACATATATAACCCTGAAGAATACCAAAACATTCTGTGAAGTGTATATTTGAGACACGTAAATGCACGAAATGGAAAAGCCAGCATAAGTATTAAGTATTCATGCAAGCATTTGATTTTTCAGTGCACAATTATTTTACTCTCCAAACAGGCCCGACAGCTGAGCCATTGGACCCTCATACCGGAAAACTAATTAGTTCACCAGATGTTTGATCTTAAAATAGGGATTGTCCCCATTATTTATTTATTTGGCCGGTAAATTTTGTTTGATTTTTCGATTGAGTGTCCCTTACAGACCCACCACACCTGCCGGGAGCGAAACAGGGGGTTTGATTTTGAAATCGGAAATCGAAGTACAGATATAGATGTGTGATCGGCGGTCGAGTTAACAGAATATTTTTAAATGGAAGTACATAATTGGAAGTTCACCAGATGTTATCCAGATTACTCTGCTTTTTGCTAATTAACTCTATTTTACAGAGAAGACATTCGGCCATGGATGGGCCTTAACAAGGTGCCTAAAGGGAGCCAGGGACTTAGCCCTAAGATTTGCTCTTCATCAGCAGCGATCACCCTTATCGGACTTCCAGCAGTTGATGGAACCATCACACTGGGCCACCCCAGATGAACTTATCTAAAAGAAGTCAATAAGACTTACAGTCATTTCATCAGGTAACAGGAAATATCCCCTGGTAAAAATCGGGTAAATATGCCCATGGGTAAACCCCCCCCCCCCCCCAAATTTGATTTCACAACAAAATTCACAAAATGTTTCAATATTCTTAAGTTGAAAACTCTTGATAGATTTTGAAAATTTCTAAGTCTTCATGGTGTTGGTCACAATGTTCACCTTGGATAATCTGAAACTTTATAGGCAAGCTACATGCATCAAAAGTGACATTAACGTAATTTTGAAAAAGTTTTATGAAGAAATTGGTTAAAAGTAGTAATAAACTATCTATGTACATGTTTTTCTAAAAATTAATATTGTTGTAATAAGTGTTTCTAGTTTCTATCAGTAGGATGGGGATGGGTATTTTTTACCAGGTGGAATTTTCACCGCAGGGACTTATTAATTATCTACATTAGTTTCATCAGGTTTGAGGAACTGTTTGATCTATATGTTCAAGTGAAGCCGCTCCGATTGACATACCACGCGACTCAACTGTCGGCGACTATCGTAGATTGCACTCAGATCGAATTCAGCGATAATCGCCAACAACCAGTTGTTATCGGTCGTAACGACTGTGCGTACATCAACACCGATACACCAAGTCGTGGGCTCCCTACGAGTAGATCCCGTGACCCGTTCAAAGATACATGCACAAATTTCCCTAATAAAAATAACAATATGTATGCCAATTTATTCCATAAACTCTCCATCTATTTAGCGGCATTATTGTGAGAAAAATTAAAAATTTTTGATTACTGTTATGCAATGGGTGATATTTGGACATCCTGTTGTTGCAGTAGCCAAAGATGATTGATAGTAATAAATGTGGGTCCATACACAGTAGCAGAAAGATGTGTAATTTGGATTTTGCAGGGGAGTAGGTCGGGGAGTATGTATTCATGATGCACCGCCTAACCCAGTCACATAGGCCTATATACCCCTTCCAACATGAGTTTGATTAGGTATTTCAGGGACCTGTTCATAAAGAACGTTCCAAAATTGTAACCGCTTCTCAACACCCTCTTCCATGTCCCATAGGCAATTCTAAAGCTTATCATGATTTATTTCCTACATATTCCTATTTATAATATGACACAAAAATCATAAAAAAACAAGTTCTTTAGATATAATTTCGTAAATAATAAGGTACATGAATAAGTACATGTAATACATCAGAAGTTTTACATCAGAAGATTTTTTACACCAGCCCATATGCACGCGGTGATGTACTTACATGAATCATGGCCCCTTATATTTTCGCTACACAAGCATCAAAATCAATCCTTTCAAGCGTAGCTTTTTTCATGAAACAGGGGCCCCTGAACCACCCTGACCACTCAGTCTATTCATAGTTTGAAAACAATATTTTTGGATCAACCGTCAGCCCCAAACTGGCAGATATACATCTTGTTGTGCACATGATTTTAGTACAGTGACAACTGAGAGGATACTGAATCTAGAAGCGGTCAGAATGCGAAAAACTTTTGAAAAGAATTTCCGCACGAGGGCTCCAGCTTGTTCCGACGTGCCCCTGTGAAACTGCAGCCCTTCGGAGTTGCACCACGCTTTCTCGAACTTACTTGTGAAAGCCTTTTCCGTCGATGCGAATGACTATCCAACAATTCGGCAACAATTTATCCTCATCTTCGTACTGACGCACATATTCGAACTTACTTTTCGCCATGATGAAATATATCGACTACGTACGGTTCATTCGCCCGATAATAATAATTACGCTTATTTGCGCTGACTAGATTGATATGACGACCGTTAATGTCTGCGTATTATAAAGCCGGGTATTAAGCATTAATATATCTGTGTTCAGCGATCTGCATTCGAGCGTCCGAACTTCACGATATTATAGTCCAAGTACACGTACGTAGTGAGTAGTTGTTAATCGGCTTTATTTTGTGATCGTGTTCTTCGCGTCGACGATCGAATATAATAACGAACTATCGGACGTCTGAAAATAAAACAACGTAAATTCGTTTCATTATATTTATAAATACGTGTACTAATAAAACGGCATATTGAAAAACAATATGCCTGCAGGGATCGTAAATATATCAAAATTCGTACTGCGGCATTCTTATTCAGGGGATATAAATGAAAAAATTTCGATGACAACAAAACTGAAGAATTTCTTATGCCTAAAATCATATTTCTGTAGAAATTTGCCATGATCTAAATTCAAAATCACTATTTCATTTACTTAATTCACAATCTCATCTAATCAAGATCACTGTTCATAAAATTCTGCTTTCACCCTATTTACGTTCAAGATTATCTTTTCATAAACCTTATTTGAATTTTTCAGAATGTGTAGTATGCAAGGATCTACAATAGACTCTGCTTGCCTTGGATCTTGCTGGAGTTGGGGGGAGTTTGAGCATGGATGGGGCATATCATGATGCGATATCCGGGGCGTTAACAGGTAAAAATCCCCCCGGTAATTTTAGGGTACAAAGATATTCTACTATTACTTTTAAACTAGATTTCTTCATAGAGTTTTTCAAAACTACAATTATATCATTTTTTACGCATTGTTGCTTGCTAAAAGTCACAGAATAATGTGATTTTCATGCACGTAGCTTGATAAAAGACATAGATTATCCAAGGTAAATAGGCCTATTGTGATAAACACCAGTGAAAACTTGAAATTTTTGAAAACTATTTAGGCCTAAGTTTTTTACTATATTTTGCTGAGAAATCAAATTTTGGGGATTTTTACCAGGGGGGATTTTTAATTGTTACCGGGAATATCGATTAGAATAATTAACTACCATTCCATTAACAACCATAAAATCAGATGCATCAATCTTTTGAAATGTCACTAATTGGGATTATTAGATCAATTTCTGAATTGGTTTAGTTAAATTTACGGTGATCATATCAAACTTGTGTTTTGTCTTTAATCTTAATCCTTCAATCTGTATCCCCTTGTTCGATGTTTGTACATATAAATATTCCGTTACTTCACTTTATTCTCAGTAAGCCTGATGATGGCTAATATAATTTAGCCGAAACATTGCTCGAAATATAATCATTTTAATAATATAGGACTCTTCATTTTTGCCTGAATTTATTGTGGGATTTCTCTCGTTACAGCACCATTAGTTTACTGAATTAGGTTTACAGGTATGTAAGCTAGTTTGCTATATGAATTATAACACAATTTCAATGCATTTATATTGTAATCATGTCCTTTGATGATTTAAGACAATAGTCTGTACCCTAATTGCTTACGTTGCGGTTATTTGTTGTTGCTTATTTCTTAATGCTACTCATTAAATGAATTTCAATTGTCTAAACTAACTTGCAACATGAAAAATAAGCCATTGTTTCCTACAATCATTACAGGTGCCACACTTTGCATTTTCAAATTTGACACGAGTTAAAATATCTTAAAATCAAATACTGCTTACTTTACCAGCGGTTACCTCCCAACTCTAAAACCTTGCTCCTTGAAAATTAAATTTTAGAAAATAAATCTACCTGATTCTACTTTGATGGATAAAATCATCGCAACTCAGCGGCTTGTCACCAAGTAAGTAAAATTATGATCGAAACCAATATTACAGAGCAATTTTTTGTGCGTGCGTTATGCCCTCTGAACGCATAAAAGCGACAACTTTCAACAAGGTAATTACACGCACGCAAACAAAATGTTCAATAGAAATTGTGAAACGCCGTGTGAAATGAAAGTGCATAGCTAATCAATAGGTGATTACAAAAACAACCCCGGAGAACTGAAAGAAACGTCTTCTCACCGAAAAGTAAATCTGATTCAGGCATGAGAACAAGGATATCTTTGTATCTTTGTATATTTGTATAAGAGACTCTTCACTGTATTAAAATTGACAATCAGGCATTTTGTGCTTCCGTATAACTATCGATATGAAAGAAAAATTTTAATAAAATCGGACCCTTTGTTCAAAACCATTGAAGGCACTTTCTTACTCGCTAAAAGAAGTGAATCCCCGTTCGTGCCTGTAAAAAGAAGTATTACATGTAAAATTCAGAATATGTCATGAGCTACAAATTTGTAACTCATGGTGCTTACAAAATATTTATAGGTACCGATTGATATAAAGATACCACGATATCTCATAATTCATGACTTATGTCCCCTAATGAACATATACAGGAAACCAATTAATACAATGATCTTGAACTGATTTCAGCAAACAACAATGGCCACCAGTCAGGCATCTTGATTCTGATTCATTATTTGGGCTGCAGGTGTCAAGGGAAGATCAAAATCAAACCCCCTGTTTCGCTCCCGGCAGGTGTGGTGGGTCTGTAAGGGACACTCAATCGAAAAATCAAACCAAATTTACCAGCCAAATAAATAAATAATGAGGACAATCCCTATTTTAAGATTAAAAAAAAAGAAGATACATGAATAAACCAAATATCAAGACAATTGTGTCTCCAAAACTTCCCAGAATAAGAGGATTCTGTCTACAGTGAGACAAATGAATTGACAGTTGACCCTTCAGGCGCGTTGGAACTAATTTTTGATTGCCGCCACCAATTGCTGATTTTTTACAGGTTCTTATAAGTTGCTGCGGCGAATTTACTTCATTTCTTCAAAACATGGAAGGCCTATTAAAAAAAAAAACGTCCTTCAGTAAATTATTGCCGCCACTTTTGCCACAGTAGTCCCTGCACTTCCAATGCCCTGCTTTCATCCCAGGGGTCTTAAAATGACATCACAGACCCAGTAGTTAGCCCAGTAGATATTCCTGCTTTCAGATAAATATTTTATAGGAATTCTAAAATTTACGATATTAATCAAAGATTGCGAAGTGCTTATGACAAAAAAAATGGATCGCCACTGGACTAGTGTTTGGAAGAGGACTTGTAGTGTCATTTTAAAGGAATTGCGCTTGTCTCTTATAGAACCTTGTACTGTTTTTATTCACCATAACTCGGATATATATCGATGAGCTTCCTCTCTCTCGCAGTTTAAGAAAAGTAATTCATATGGCGCAAGACCCATAAGGGTTATTCATGTCACATTCACATGTATTATGAATTGAAAAGTCAGGAACTCACGAACACGAGATGTCATCTCAGGGCTTCCATATTTATTTCGGGATCCTGTTTTTTTGTTTGTTTCTGCTTTACGTCATTTGGACTGTATGTAACCATATTTTTCATCTAACTTCACGGCATGATGGCCTTTTTTGAAGACGAAGTGTAGCCACCTGTGATCCTGCTAGTTACTCAGCACGCTTTGATCCTCCTGCTACCACCATGATGACTACCTTGTATCTTCGGACAATAATGTCACGTGATGACTTGCTGGGTGATACCAAAATCAGGAGTTCGCAATTTCTGCACTCGGATCCGAGTGCTGAAATTGCAGATGGTACAAACTCGCGTGGCGGATAGTTACAATGTGGAGCGATGAGCGGTGTGCATTAGAGTTTTTACGGAGAGTGGTGTCACTGTCTGTCACCTCTCAGTGTGGCGAACGCCAGTAAACAGTTTATGTTAGTAGAAATAGGTCATCTCTGTAGTATCCCCGCCCTGCATGTCAATCATATTAGCATGAGCATGTGCTGTCAGCGGAGTCGGAAATAAACAGTTGTATTTTGCATAGCAAACGAAAAGGGTCTTCTCTCATTCTTTCTCTGCATCGAACTGATTTCTCCAGTGGAACTGTTAGATCTCCACGCTCAGGTCAGTGACACAGGCAGGACTGGTGGTGTCGTGACTGTCGTCTTGTTGTTGATAAAAACATGACATCAGCCGACCAAAAGTTTTGCGGTAATTTCAGATCTTAACTTAACCGATCAATCTCATTTTAATTCATCACTCACCATGTCAAGCTGTCGCTCAAACATTCAAAAATATGATTTTTTTGAGTCAAATCAACTGGACCTTCATGTATGCACATTGACCACGCGACCTTCAATACCCAATTCAATTTATGAGCTTTATTGATTGAAAATAAAGTATCTTATCATGTCGTATTCACTTTCTGAAGTGAGTTATGCTTTAAAAAATAGTTATTTTCAAAGCAATGCTCCCTTTCTTTTGTGCTAACGTTAGGTCAAAGATCAGTAAAGTTATCGAATTGAGCGTTCCCGCTACTTGTTTGGGAAGAAATGTCGGAAATCTCAAGGTCGTGGACCATGGCCGTGATTTTGCACGGCAAAGTCAAGTCGAGTCATATGCACTCGGAGATGATGAAATCACATCAATTAGCCAATTAGCGGCTTGACAATGCTGATCTATACAGTTCTGGTTTCACAATCCTTGAAAGAAATGCCAGAATACCTGTCTACTAAACTTTCGCTTGAATTTTTGATGGATAGATAAGGTCTAAAAAAGGAAAAAGGTGAGAATATTAAAAAAAAAGACTCTGAACTTCAAAACCTCTGTGTAGTGTTACTTTTAGTAAGTTGACCTTACCCTTAGTAAGCATGCCCTCATTTATCTTTGCTGTTCAAAGGTCTGGTCCTAATTCCGCTGACTGCCATATTTTTAGCCAGTTGAATAATGAATATAGGCCTAGGCCCCTATGTCATGATTTAATGTTTACAATTTCGAAGATCTTGTGAGACTATGATTTAAGAAATAGAAATATAGATTTTTTTAGAAAATAACTGATTGAAAGAAATGTAGGAGATTCTTAACCTGCTAGTGTTAGCTACCGGCATTAGTGAAATTTCAGTCGCTAATTAGGCTATGACCTGTAAAAGTGAGCTAGTTGAAGAGCACAGCGCACTACTACGCAAGCACAACGCACCACTACGCTGTACATAGGTGTTTATTGATTAGCAGTAAGATTGCCTTCTTTCATTATAGCTCCTTTTCAACTGTATAGGCTTCATCACATACCAGCAACATCAAAATTGCGCTAGCGCCATCTGGTACAGTGCGTGCAAAATTATCAAGTAGCGAAAGGTTAGGCCTAAATGATGTCGTCATAAAAGCAGCTGGGCATCAAATTTGTGAACTTACCTCTGTTAATGATTCGTGTTCAGTCATAAAGAACGTACATGTAATCACATTTTGCAGATTACCATTCCCTATGTCCACATTTTGTACCATGGATGTTCCATAGATAGAGGCATAGAACTCAGAGTTCTATGGATAGAAGATAGTAAAAAAGGGTTAGCGCTTTCATCATGTTTCAGGCTTTCAGAGAATCAGCTATGAAGTAATCATTAACTGACAGTAACTGCTGGGTTAAGATCTGAGGGTCATACCAAATTTTTACCAAAAAAGACAGAGCTGCCAACTGTTCCTGATATTCAGTATTTGTTACTATTTCATCGCGAGAAATACTGATTGATTTGTTTGATGCGTACAAAAATATGAAATATGTTACTGAGGGTCATACTGCAGATCAATAAGGCCTACTGATTAATTGATTAACATTTTCTTCCATATTATTTCAATTAAATGCTACTGAAAAAACATTCAATTTGTTACTGACAGCACTTTTTAGCCCTCAAAGAAGCATTCCGACAGTGCCCTTATTACAGTAAAAACTCCTTTATGACAATTAGGCTATGAAAAAATTGTGGCCATCGGACTTAACAGGATTTAGTGCCCTTTGCGTGTATATTTTCGACAAGGTTATTGTGCCCTTTGTGACATTAGGTCAAGTGCCTTTGAATAAATGGGAAATTTAAGGTTCTAACGGAAGTCTCGTGATAATCCCTGAATCCACACTGAACTCAAATCTTCACTGCAGTAATATCATTGAAGTAGGCCTAATCAAGTTCACTGAATATTGAGTAGGCCTAACCCGCAAGTAAACAGTAGTTATGATGTTTTTAATAACTCTCAGACGGTATCCCCTCTTTCCTGAAAAAAGTGGAGCTGTCCTAGTAATACTTGGGATACCCAGTACCATAAGTTCATGCTGACCTGTACCACTTCAAAGAGGCCATGACCGGGTAAGTCAAAGGTGGTATTTATTTGGTCCTAATGCCTGACCTCTATTAACCTAAACGCTCCATATCATTCCGTTGGTAATATACAGGATTAGCTAAATTTGACTGACCCATATAGACATACCGGTATCAGCACTAGATTTTTTCTGGTATTTTTGAGACCGCGCAGAAGTAATCATTCTTTTTATTCTACCTATAAGAATGCTTACGGCTCCTGTATTTTAAGGAATAAAGTATTTAGAAAAATGGCTTCTTGTATGAAAAAGACGTCGAGACTGTTCCGTCTGTCTAAAGAAGGTGCTACTCCACTCAACTGGAAAGTTGTATGCGTGATATTTACCACAATGGTGAGTTTGGATTTAGTATATTAGCCTATTAGAATCTGACCATCCAATTATTATTACAGTTTTATTTCAACCGTGGATTTCAGGAGAATTGCGCCATCTGGCTCGTAGATCCATCCCCGTCTGGATCAATCGAAGGCCTGGCCGGTATAGTGCACACTTTCCTGGCAGATTTCAAAAACATCTTGGATTATTGTTTTATTTTGAGATAAGCTATTATACAGTGGATAAGCGTTGAATTTTGATCAGATGAATTCACAAAAACGTCATGCTGTGGTCGCTTTAACGAAGAGCTTATAATGCTGTGTCGAATTGTGCACCTGCATTGTATGCGTGTTGAAACTTTGTTGTTGAATTGTTGTTGTTATTTCCATATTCAGCAGACGATTCTTTTAGGTTAATTGAATGAACTATACGGGTAATGAATCGAATTCAGATTGTTAGATATTCTGCGCTTATAGTGATTTACTTCCTAATTGAAAATGTGGGTCGTTTTCAGATGTATAAGAAATTGAGTTAGGATCCTTATGGAATCCTCATTCGCCACTGTAGCATTATACCATCCTCCCTGACAGGGATTAGAACCTGATGGCATCGAGATTGCCAGGGTACGAAACCCTGCCACACTAGACCGAGTGCGCGGCTACACGCGCAGCTTAGATGATGTCATTAGTAGCCAATCAGAAGTCCTATTTTTTTTCAGCCCGGGTTTTCCCATTTATAGTTCTTCCGTGAAATTTACCTCAGCGATTATACAACGAGCAATCTGATTGGTGCCGCAAGTTTTCGTGCGGCAAAGCTGTGCTTGTACCAAAATAATGAAATGTTGCGGGCGACAAAACCAAAATAATGAAATGTCGCGGGCGACGAAACCAAAATTATTGTTTTGTCACGTTATTTTAGTTTTGTCGTTATTTCGCCCTCATTTGCATATTCGTGTTTTTTTTCACGCATGTCCCATATCAGCCACCATAGTGTAGCGATTCCATCAGGTTCGAATCCCTGCCGAGGGAGGATGCATATTACTGCCCCCGGTGTGACCATAATTAGACCTTGTAAAACCGCATTTTCTCTGAGTTGAAACAGGTCTGATATGGAGGAATGTTACTTCAGAAATAGTTAACCTTTTTACAGAAAAATGAAATAAATGAATGTTACTTTAACAATAATAGGTCTATTCAAAGATGTTTACGGAAGCATGTGCATCGAAGTTCGATTTGTAAGTTCTGATTTATATGATGTTGAGATCATTACATGGAAAGTCTTGATGTCCTAATTGTTTGATTTTTCTTCGCTCAGTGATTGCCCTAAATAATTTTTTGATAAAAAATGTTCTTTATTGTTCTAGCTCCAATCGTTAATGTGACCGCTGGTAGCCTAACAAAACCCTCAGGGACCACTTACACGCAGCTATGATTATAATCCGAGAATGGTCTGAAATCAGCACTGACTTGTTTTTCCTTCGAGGGGTTGTGGACAACCGGCCGGCCACGCCAGTCATTTCTATATCCACCCGCTGAAAATAAGCCAACCCTGTTAGAAAATCTCTCGGCGAGTGTGGTGGTTTGTAATGGACACAGCACTCAAATCGAATCGAAATCAACCATTCAAATAAATTTTTATTCAAAGATAGATCCAAAAATAAGAAAAAAAATCTGCTTCGTCAATTCTCTCAATGATTGATGCTTACAATGATTATTGTCAAGTAGCGAGCTAATGTGGAAAATAGGGGATTGCGCTAACATTAACTGTGATTTTCAATTTTTTTGCGGAGATCAAAAGCTTAGCTACGTAATTAGATAAGAGAATCTTATGCTGATATAATGAGAAAGAACGAGGTTATAGTTGAAACGTGGAATCAATAAAGTCATCTTTTCGGACTTCATCTTTCTCGTCATATCACTTGTGGGATTCTCTGTCACAACATGGACCTATGGTTAGCTTAGCTACTGTCATCATCCACATTCTGTAGAAGAATGAATGCAACCTTTTTAGATCCCAGCATACGGAGAACACTGATTCGATACTGCGTTCTACATGTACGATTGCCTATATAACCAGAACGACCTTGCGCTGCAGCCTGGATTCGCCCCTCTGACAATCGAAATTCATCTCCATTTTTCCCATTTTTGATCGTCTAGGCTTCTTATGAAGCGCGATCATTCGGAAACCATTTGGCCCGGGTAAATTAGAGAGCGCGAATTAGAGAGCGCGTTCACAAGTAAAGCACTCGCTCGATTTTGCGATGCTGTAACAATGAGGTGAGCTACCAGTTAGCGTTCACACACATAATCCGACTTATTTGGTCAGGCTTAAAAAATGCTTGTTTGGAGCTTGCATTGGCTACTTCATCCAAGACATTTTTACTTGAAACTGAACTAACGAATGGACAAATAGATTTTTATCGCCATAAACTTCCAAAATGTGTCACGAAATGTCAAAGGGGTGGTTACACGCTGTAGATTGATAATACCTATTTATGCCTAAGCCTTTAACCCTGGTGTGATCATTAACAATGATTTTATTTCAGTTTGTAACTTCCATGTCGATAAGCTTCATGTCCTCTTTCCTACCCGCCTACATTTTGGTAAGTGATGCCTTGAAAATCGTATAAATCATACCTGTGTAAGGCCGTTTGAAGGGGCACATCTTCATCAAGCTTTTACCAATCAATGATGTATTGCACATGCTACCCAGATCATAATACCTTCAATATAATAAATGAAATCGGAAATGTTTTCAAGTTTTGCTAGAAATTTTACCATTCCAATGAATTAATTCTGGATCAAAAATCATATTTTACCTATGTCTGGATTAAATCGAACCCAATTAAGTGGGTTGACTGTACTACAATTTGAGACTTCTGAAATTTTGACAATGAACCTGAATTCACTTATCATCCTTACACATATTCGTCCCTGACAATACGTTTGATCTAGAATGTTGAAGCGTTTTCACTAACTAGGTATTTTTGAAATATTACATAATATGTAGTACTTTGGCTTCAAAGAAGAAGATAAAGGTTACTATGTTGGAATCCTGATCTCGGCAATGTACGGAGGACGGATCTTTGCAAGGTAAATAAGACGGTGTCTGTGCAGTGTGTATGTTTTGTTCGCTAATCTTCAGCACTCGTTTTGTGCAAAATAAATTATGAAAAGGTTAAGGGCATATCGAAAAATGCTGCAATATAAAAAATATACACGCAAACTGCCTTGTTCCAATAAGAGAAGAAAATTTCATTTGTGAACTCAATATTTCGGCGTTCATTCTAATTCTGCCATCATTATGAATTAATTTACCCTTTCAATGTAACTACACCGTAGTGCGGTGTATAAATTGTTGATGAAATTTGCTTGTACACAGCAACACGGTGTATTGATGTTATTAGTAATTAGTTTTTTGACGCCTTATAAAACGTTACCATTATGAAACCTAAACAATGTTAACCATTCAGCGTCATTTTACAAACGACAGCCGTAAATCGATGTGCAAAACGTCACAGGTCTATGTGTACCCAAACAAGCTATCTGGCAAAATATTATTGACATAGATGTAGAATGGCTTCCTGTGATTATATAATGACCTATATTTGAACGTCAAAATGTTATATTGCATTGAATATCATTAGAAGACGTATTGTAATAGTAAAGGATGTATGATTATATCAGAAGCGGCAGGCATAAATAGAAATGATAAGTAAATCGGATTATTCGGTTAAACGGCGGATGTATACACGATTTGGAAGTCTGATATAAAAGTCAGACCCTGACGTGGGCATGCCGGTGGAATGACGAAGCTATCTACGATGTGTGTAGGGCCGGCGTGAATTTCATCAACGACTAAAAGCGGTCAATATGAAAATGTGTAAACATATAATTTCAATATTCAAACGTTTTAGAAAATATGTTTGATATTAGGAGTATGCAGGTTTCGTGAGATTAGCAATTTATAATAGCATAGCTATCATATACGGCTCCGCGTCCTCTGATGGCATGTGTATTAGGTGACAATTCAATTCAATTCTTTATTGATCCTTATTACATTGAAATTTCGGGATAAAATTCCCAAATTCAATAAATACAAATTTCAAAATAAATTAATACAACATACATGACACACGGGTAATTCATACAGAACAACATAAGCATGTTATTTTAAATGACAATGTCTACTTCAACCCACCCAGACTCAAGACTCTAGGATATCGAGTGACAGCCAAACCCGTGGCCCGGGCCGGCTGGCTAGGCCACACGATATGCTCGAAGTCATGATGAAGCAGACATCAGAAGAGCTCGTTCTTCAACCATGGAGGCAATGAAGTTGCAGACCAGCTTAGGGGCATAAGTAAATGAAGTCAGTCGCAAGTTCGCGATCAATTATTGAGAATTTTCAATAAAAAAATTTAAACCACTACTAGAGTCGAAGACCCGCTGTATCATCTACCCAATCGCCAAATCTCATCATTCCCCAAATTTCTTAAAACTTCGATTTCAAATTTGCAATTCCACATTAGCTTAGCTCAGAAATTATACATTTTTTTCGCAGGCGTCAAATAATTTTCTAAAATTAATTTTCTTGTTATCTCTATTGAAAGATGGTAACACCAAGGTCAAAGATACTGAAATATTTGGAACTAGTGATACACCGCACCATGGTGTAGATACACTACATCGGTATGCCCATTATTTAACACACTGGGTGGAATTTAATTGAGATTTCATATTATCTCCAACACTTTCGGGTATTAATAAGTCAGTCATGAAAGGTTAAGCTAGTATTCTGTACTGCGATACTAGTTCAGTTCATCCCTGATGATGCAGAATTGGAGTTGGAAATGGAAGTTTTCTTCTACGGTCTAAGGATATCTTGATTTAATTAGAGCTTTGTTGTTTTCATCGTCTTACAAGCTTGCAGCCATATAATGGTGGTAGCTTTATTCTTCGGGACCTTGACCCCGTAGGCTAGAACCTGTTGGATAGACCTGATGGGAGAGAATATTGAGGATTTAGGCCTTAATGTGCTGGAGGGAAATTTAGAACTTTATACTTGAAATTAAGAATCATATCGTGTATGAGATTTGAGAATCCTTAGTCCAATGTAGACTGCGTGCCTTGAATCTAACGGGCCCAATGAATTTTTTCCGAGGAAAGTGAACTTCAGGGCAGATGGGGTGACATGAATTGGAGTAAGAAAATGGTATATTAAATGAAAATGGGATTATGAAAATTAGTTGGGCTTATGGACAACTTCAAGCGTCAACAGTTATAGCCTGTGGCGGGTTAATGGTTAATCAAATCGGATTGGGGAGTTGTGCCAGTTATTTCTCAGATCTATAATAAGGACAAAATATTTGTATGTAACACATGTATTGGCTTCATATTTTCAGTTATTTCTGGGGTTGGTTATCTGATAAAGTTGGTCGACGTCCCGTCATACTCATCACTCTTGCTCTACAGTCGTTGACGACTGTGACGTTTGGACTCTGTCCAAATATGGTCACGGCTATCGTCAACCGATGTTTATTCGGATTAAGCTTTGGTAACTTAGTTATGCTTAAAGCTTTCTCAATCACGGATTCGAATATGATGGTATCAAGTTTGTTGTGTAATGGATTCCGGCTAATGGAACATATCATTTAGATGAATACTTTGAAGATGGGCGGATGGGTTTCTGACAGTTGATTAAAAGTAGTTGGTTAGAGTTAGCCAGTGGATAGTTTACTTGTGACAGTTAAAAGTTCATTGTTACTACAGTATTTTTCTGTCAGTTATCTTTAACCGAGGTTTAAGCAACTGCAGCTCCAGTATTTACAAACCTTTAGTGTCTCATGTAAATCACTTATTGTGTCCGCAAACCAATATGACGTAGGCACTCCCTCTATTAGCCTGATACAATCTCCAGTTATGACATATCTCATGTCAGCCACAAGAAATTGTCACAAGATTCAAATTTTCTGCCTCTTCCGCATCTTCATGGAAACCACTAGTAAGAAATGCTGCCTAACAAACCTATGGATCATTAAGTCAATGATTTAACAAGCTTGAATAGCTTCTTTAGCCGGAGTCCATGTACGATTGCAGAGCGAATCCATGTCATCAGCTTCGAATCCTTTTAAAAAAACTTTTGAACAATTATCAACAATTCTACTCTTCGAGAAACATTAGCTCAGCATCTTTCTTCATGTGATTGTGGCTTTTGTTTTTACAATCAGTTTATTGCGGTGAGACTGCGATTATTCTAAAAGAATTATAATCTAGGAATGATTTTCTTACAGGAGTGATCGGACCGACGAAGGCGGTTGTTTTAGAGTTGTCGGACAACTCGAATCAAGGCGCTTATATTTCCATGATGGTACTCGGATTTGGATCTGGAAAAATGGTTGGACCTACAGTTTCAGGTTTGATTCATACCTCAATAGCCTGAGTGACATATTCCATACCCCATAAATGCAAAAAATCGTTTATGCTAAGTGCCCTATCATGCCCTATATCGTTTAAAATAACGGGGTTCCTTATAGCGGTTTTGGGAAGTTTTGGAAAATGGGACATTTTTTCAGACTCAAAATAAAATTTTCCTCCTCTTTTCAATTTAAGGCTATTTGCCTTAATGTCTAACTATACATTTGATAACAAACTTCATGAAAATCCTTTGTCGATGGCACTTGTTTAGTTTGAATGGGCCTATATGCCAGTTCTAGGTTTGCAATGTGTAACTTAGATGAATGGGAAGTTATGGAAAATTAAATTAAATTAGTAAATTAAATTAAATTGGGAAACTCATTAGAACCCAGTAATAACTAGCTCTATTGGCATTGACTGGTTGGCCTTCTGTATATAATCCCCTCTGTGAGTGCCCATCAAGGCACGGACATACAAAGCGATCATCAACGCGACTCAGTCTGCAATGGTTTTTCTCAGCAATTTGATTGCCGAGAGACGCTCTTAAGCAACACTATTGGGTGCCTACGATACGCACGGGTGTTGTGAAATATCTGGGTGCTTGCCCAATCCTTAAAAAAATCATTGGCGATTCAGTCGGCCTACTAAATCACTAAAGGCGTTCTTCAAGTGCCAATGATTTTACAGATGATCCAAATGTGCCGCTAAATTGCCCGGAGAAATTACCCGGTGTGTCCCCTGTTTAATTCATTCACGCTCACTGCAACCATCAGCTCTAAAACGAAATTCGAAGTACAGTTCCCACTAGTTAATACATACCTTCAGAAAGATCGAAAAAAAGGGAGAATCAGGAAGATCAAAAAAATAGCTACCTTCACCCAGTATTAAAATTTATGTGTTAATATTCCTTTGATAGTTATGCTATGCACTTTTCACAGGGTTTTTAGCCCAGCCCGTCGAGAAATACCCAAATACGTTCGCAGCGGAAGGTTTCTTCTCACAGTTCCCGTTCATCCTACCATGTTTGCCAGTGTTCGTCCTGTATATTGTCGCCATCATTCACGCTGTGATGCATTTAACCGAAACTCGTCAGAAAAACAAGTGAGTGTCTGAGTCGGTAATTGATTTAGAATTACTTCCACAATGTTGCTATCCTGTGAAATATGCTTTGAACTTTGTTCATACATGTACATTGTTACCAACTGCGAAAGGGGAACTTGTCAATAGCCTTCTCTTAATAGGCATAGATATACACTGTCAAAATGAAAAATCAAATTTACCTATCAAACTTTCATGTTTTACACGTCTGACTTTCATGTTTTACCCATCGTAACTAACATCAAATTAACTCTACATAAAATAAAATCACATATGACGGTATAGTTTATGCAGAATTTATCGCAAAAGGTTTTTTCCTGGGTGCACAGCATTTTGGAAACGAAAGCTGAATTTTTGAAATAATCATCTAGAGTAGACTCCATTGCCTTACTCGGTTCTGGTAAAATGCTCAAGTCGTCTCTATTTTTCCCAAGAAATATTTCGAAAACCTGATTATGAATTAAGTTTCAGGTATCTGATCGACTGTATTCACAGTCCCGATCCTACTGAATAAGACTGAGTGTACGTACGTTACTGTAAATGGAATCATGCTGATTCCAATTCAATGATGCTTTTCCTATTCACCAATGCGTCTAATGTGATGCGTCATCTATTTTCAGATCATTTGAAATGGAAAATGGTCGCGATCTATGCGAAAAGTGTCGGATATTACAATCCCAACTTCATATCAATCAATACTTAAGAAGTTGCGAAACGTTGAACATGTTTTACGAGACCTACGGCAAGGCTCCGTCGGCCGTGACAACGAATTCGTGGTGCCGATCTGCTCACAACCTCGACCAAGCGCATAAACGCCATCCTGCTCACAGTTTGCAAAACGATCGTAAAATGTCGTTCAGCGCACCGGATCTATCATTTGGCGTAAACGGTATGGGAACCCCGGAAAGCGTGAATCTCTTGATGCCTTCTACCGGTACTACAGAAACAAGAACATGTGCCGTATGTTTGAAAGACGTTAAATATAAAGTTCAGAGCGGTGACTGCAGCGACGTTTCATCCGACAAAAATGAATCTGGTTTGAAGAAATTCAAGAATAGTGCATTTTATATGATAATCACGTAGGTATTTTAGTAAGACGCGAGAGTAAAGACAGATTTATCTGTGTTTGACTTTAACCAATAATTCTTACTAAGTCAATGAACAATTAAGTAAACTCTGCTGTTCATGAAGTTTGCAACATTGTTGTTACCTGTCTTCAATTTCTTGCCCCTTTATTGTTGGCTTACCTGCAATGGAGACATCCGTGGCGTTGCCACATTCTAGGTATTTTCTGTCAAAACATGTTTGATGGGAGAAACTTGAATTATGAAATATGTTAAGATTATACTGGTATGCGTGTACGTGGAATATCAGGACTAATGCCTGGCAATTTCTATAACTGCTTCAATTATAGGCGCAGTGAAATTAGAATAACAGTGACTCTCTACACAATCATGGCTGCTACAGTAACTGCTATTGATGAAGTTTTTCCAATTTGGGCATCCACCGCAACTCATTTAGGTTTGAATATTTACTTACTTCGTACTTGCCACAATCTCGAATACGCGTTACATACATGTACATGCGTTTGTGAATATTGTAAAGTCAGTCAAATAACAAGTGGATGAAACCCAAATATCCTGTTCGTCCAAAATGGACCAATTATAACTTTTCATAAATTTCTTGAAATTTTCTAGATGGACTTGGCTTCGATACAAATGATATTGGATCGGTGCTTGGAATAATGTCCCCACCTGTATTGATTATACAGCTGTTTTTGTTTGCACTGTTGGAACGCAGAATTGGTGCCAGAAAGGTACTGTATCTTAAATGGTCTGTTATTTAAAAGTTAATAGTATGTCGGAAACTTTCCAAGTGGGCATGGTGTGCCCGGACTCCTAGTATAATAAAAAGTTTATGTACAGCGTAGATAAGCTCAGCAGAAAGGAGAAACAAGGTATCAAATTTTTTTAGCCTAACTTCGAAATTTTTTCTACAAATATGTATCCAGGATGCTTCCATAAATTATCTTTTCAAGATAAGGGTTAGGTAGCTCATTTCTTGTTCCCGAATTAAAGTTTTTATGTATCGAACTAAGCGGTCAAAAGCTGTGTCTTTAGATACATGCTGTATTTTTGCTGTTACCAGTTTACTTTCATTATTGATCTACCGCTTACAAAATTGTACATATTTTATATCAAAACCCACAATTTCTAAATGGATAAGTAACCAAAATATATACACTGCTATTTTTCAGACTTTCCTCGTTTCCTGTGTTACGGTGATGATCATGACAGCGCTACTGCCAATAACTCATCTCATAGAAGATCAGTGAGTATGACATGCCTTTGTTGGGTTGGTGCTACAAGAATCTTGATAATGAGTTTACTATTAAAAAAAGCTCACATTTTGTCAGTAGTTGAAGTGTTGCTGCATCTACTGTCAGGTACCAGTTGGGGATCAGTTGTGATTATGAGCCATATAATTTGCTGAAGTCGACTAACTAAATCTAAAATTATATGTAGCGCATAATTATATGAGAAATCTTGAGCGGTGCAACGCAGAATGTGCTGAATGAAGACGAAAGGACCAAATTAGCCCATGCATCTATATACTACAGTAGACTCCACTCAAGAAGGCATCCAATCAACTTGATGCAATCGTTTAGCTCGCGTGTTTTTGCAATACTTTTTTCACCCGACATGAATCATATACGGTTACAGCCAACTCAGATCAATTCGAACATTAATTTTCACTTTCCGAAAAGACCTGACTTGAGCGGCAATACTAATCTGCATATCAACCCTTTCAGTGCATCTACACCGCAGTGCGGTGTATGAATCAGTGATGGATCTTTGCTAGTACACCGCATTGCGGTGTATTGATGTAATAAGTAATTAGTAATTATCTCTCTTGAAAGATGGCAGTTCATGTCAAACATACTGAAATAATAGTAACTAATGATACATCACGCTGCGGTGTAGACGCACTATAGTGGTATTCCCGTTGTTCAACGTACTAGGGTGGAATTATTCAAAATTTTCAAATTATCTCCAGCACTATAGGCTATTAATAAGTCAGCACTGAGAGGGTTAAGAAAAACTTTTTTTTGCAATATTTTAGAACTGTCTTGCTGTGGGTATTATTGGTTTCCATCGTTGGTGTTATAAAAATCGCAAGCGCTTGCTGTTTTTCGGCGGCATCGATCTTCGTGAATAACTGTTGCAGCCCTGCAATGGCTGGAGCTATAAATGGCTTATCACTTATGTTGTCTTCTTGTGGAAGGTAAGCAACTGGGGGTTACTTGACATGATTCTGCAAATTGCCTTAGTCTGGTATTCTCGAAATTTCTCTTGTCAAAATGTATATTTGATCATTCATTGTTCTGGCGGAGCTGACAGGAGTGTTTTCATATTGGTTACTTGCTTCATCCTATCAGTGGATCTGGATTTTCATTTGGTTGAAGTATATTGGTAATAAATATCAAGCCTCATGTTGTTTAGGGCACTTCAAATGAGTAGGAAATCACGGTACATTTTTTACTGTATTTGATTTGGACGGACCCTTTGTTGAAGTACAAATCCACAATGTAATGAAAAAACTAAATGAGAATTTGACGTTTTGACCTGATTCTATGAGCCATTTTCAAAAACTTTTTCTTCATTTTTTGAAAATAGCCCATAGAATTGGATCAAAACTTTCAGCTCTGCTTCGGCCCATATACAACCCTTGTTTTGGGATTCGACCTCCAGGAGTTGCTCTAGTATAGGAACTTTTACTAGTCCTTCTCGTGGAACCTGGGGCATTTAGATAAATGAAGAATGATGAAATGAACAACACGCGGCAGAGATATATCAGCCAACAGGCTGCTGTTTCATTATATTGTGGATTTTTACTTCGTTAAATATCAGACACTCACTTGTCTATGGAAACTTACGGACCCTTTGATGTTTATGGCTAGTACCAGTATATCTACGTAAATTTCCATTTTCATTTCAGGGGTTTGGGGCCATTGTTCAGTGGTAGTATGTTTGCATGGTCGATCTCAAGCGGAGTGAATCTCGGATATCCTTTCGACGTGAACTTTGCATTCGTAATGCTGAGCATATGTTTCGCAATATGTATTTTCTGTGATCTGTTTCTACCAGTGAGTTTAGACAAACAAAAGAAGGCCGATACATTTTCGTGATATGTACTCAGATGAGATACTGTGTGGGAGAGTTTTGAATTATGAAGATACAGTTGACCATCAGTTATGTTAGGCTCAAGATTTTTGTTAACCGCAAGAGAATTCTTTTATGATTAGCCGGATCTTGATTTTTTAAATAAGTAATCTACAGGGCTGATAGGCGGCCGACTGGGACAGCTCAGCAGATAGGAGAAACAAGGTACCACTTTTAGCCTTGGAACATCATGATGTTGCCAACTTGTCCAAATGACTTACACTTAGTAGAATGAATTATATAATACACATGACTTATTCCGATGTTTGAGGTCAACTGTAATAAATGGAGTTAATCTATTGTATTTATATACTGTTTGCATTCACTATGTCATTTTTAGTCTAAATGTGTGTACTTAGGATGCAGCATTTACTTTCATTTCTAGGCCTTAGTAACTAGGGTTTGTCTGTTATTTATATTATACAAGTTATATTTCATTCTGACAATTTTGTATTAAATGTTAATTTTCTTCAGTTATGCATCGTGGATACATCCCATTGTTTCTCTGCTCAATATCCCATCCTTGTTTCTCTGCTCCTATTAATCATTGCCATTGTATTGACTACTGCTGTGAACCTCAGACAACAATTCCATCGGTTTTTGCGAACCGTAGGTTTGCCTATGCAAACGGTCTGGTGAAGCAGTTTTCATTGAAAATGAATAGAGTACCGGTGTGTCAACAAGGCACAAACATTGGCTATTGAACCAATAGTGTTGATGTTTTGTGTCATTTTGTGGCTTAACGTGTTCTCGAGCCCACAAAAATTTCATAGCGATCGAGTTATTATTAGGGGACTTATTCTTGAAAAACACGTAAAAACCCTGCTTTTTAGCACTAAGTGATGGCACGTTTTCACATATGAGAATTTGCATACTTGGAATTGAAATATATAAAAGTTCAATCCTTCCTGGAAGTGTTGCCGTTTTTTGTGCGACTCATTTCAATGTGCTTTTTGACCTACAGGCCCTCTCTTTATTAACCCCCTAAATTTCCTCGCTTCTATTTATCTGAGTTGACCTTGTTACCTGAGCTACAATGAATGTGATTGGCTGTTGGTGGGATATATGTGAGTATCCGGGAATTTCGGCGCTTCTGATGTAATTGGGTAAGCCCAATGTGGAACCCAAAACAAAATGGTGAGCATTTCATTCGATTAGGTATCGTATTTTCGCTTATAATTTGTTCGGTGTTACAAATATAACCGAGTAGGCTATTCAATTCAGTATCCGAACTAGCGAGTATGACGATACTAATGGAGTTTTGGCTAATGGAAATTCAGCTGGAATCCCTGATCCTCAACCCAGAAATATATACACGCCGAACGCTACCAAAGAAGGCAGATATTGTATTTCCACTATGTGTATCATTATTATTATGTATGTAGTGGAATTTTTGTGCATGTGCTTTATATTTTAAGTGTACGTAGATCTGATATACATAATACAACATTTGTGTGGCCTACTTATTCATGTATTTCAATGTACTTATCTCAGTGATGTATTTTTCAATGTACTTATCTCAATGATGTTACGTATACAAAGGCTTAGCCTGTTTTAGTTGATATTATTAGATACCAGTAATGCTGTTCTCAGATAAGTGCCTAAGAGCTTGTCTTTCTTCCTAAGAAATATGATTAAGCAGGTATATATATATACATAGATATATATTTAGTTGTTATAAATTGAATAAATTTATAGGGTATATACATTTTAAAGGTATAAGTTTCTTATTTTATGTGTTTATCTCTTTATTGAATTAAGAGTTGATGTTGATATAGGCTTACATAGCTCTGCTGTGTTTAGAGAGCTTCTTTATTCTTAATTTATCTAGTGGCCCCATGGGCATGCTAAGGCATCAAATCCAAGAATGTAGTGCAGTAGACTTTGCCCAAGTCAGATCTCTTAGGACTGTAAAATTGTGTCCAACTTCAGTAATATCCAAGTTGGTCACAAAAAAATATTTACGAAAACATCCGAGTTGAACGTTCATCCAAGTTGATTGGATACAACTTGGGCGGAGTCTACTTAAGCTGTTGGCTAGTACTGATGGGTCAAAACCAAAAACTGGGGATCTAGAAAAATTGGAAGGCCAAAAATAATTGGTGTCTTAAGCCGAAAAAGTTTACGCCTTCCCATATTTGGATATTTCGACTCTTCCGAGATGACCGTAACTTCCCCCATTTTAATATTTTAGTGGCCCCTACGCCGCAGAATTCCCACCACCATATATTCCAAGTAGGATAATTGTGATTTTGTCTCTCGATTGACAAACTTTGCAATTCAATTTAATGTTAAACGTAGTTGTACACATTTGCACATGACTTTTGATGGGAAAAATTATGAACTTGTTGGGAATTAAGAAATATTCGGATTAGATTCATGTTACAAATAGATGATTGAAATATGAGTGTCAATTTTGCCCATCCTCTGGATTCCCTGAAATGATTCCGTCAGTGTCGTCATAGGAGACTTCTAAAATCATTGCTGGCTGTCCTTTCGAGTCCTCTGTAATACGTGGTAGTTCAATGCGTGCAAAATAGTTTTCTCCTCTCTCTCTAGCTTTTAAGTGTTACGCGTTGAAATAACGTACGTTTCTGAATATCTTCCTAGGCCAATTGAATTGCTAAGTGATAAAGTGAAACGATTACTGTGCGATGAAGTGAATACATGATGTTTACGCTGTGCAACTACTTTTGGCTACCATAAATGCAACTACAACCATCGCCACGACTCCAGATCCTTACCACGACTGTAAAATTCGCAGTTCGACAGAGTACATAATGATACGAGACAATATTGTAGGTTTACCGATAGAGTTTGTCGGATTCGTTTTGAATATGGTTTGCTACTGCGTTTTGCGAAAGTTGCCGTTCAATTCCGGTTATTACGTTCTAAAAATGCTATCCGTCGCTGATGCTTTGTTTCTACTCGTCTCGATGCCGTTGCTCTGCGGGGTACTGTGGGGGTATTGGAGATTCGGAGAATATTACAAGTACCTGCTATCCGTCGCTGATGCTTTGTTTCTACTCGTCTCGATGCCGTTGCTCTGCGGGGTACTGTGGGGGTATTGGAGATTCGGAGAATATTACAAGTACAGAGATCGGAAGAGCTATCTACCAGAGGTTAATGTATTAACACATTTGCAACATATTTTCATGGTTGTTACTAGAAACTTTGATAGTGTTTTTGAGTCTTGAGCGTCTACTTGCAGTCTACTTCCCCCTAAAATCTGGACTATGGCTTACCAAGATATATTTGCCACGTGCCGCAATATGTTATACGTCACTGTCACTTGTGGAAGTTTTTACGTATTTATGTACAGAAAAGCGTATTACATGTACTCAATGTCATGCACTTATGTTTTCCATCAGTCATATTTCTATACATACGAGCCCATGGAAGGAATCGTTTTCCTGATGTCGATGGCGCTATTCGGTTTTATTTTACCGTTCACTTGTCTTGTCGTAAAATATTCAATCCTTATGATTTTTCTCGTCACATATTTCATTTGACGTGACATGGGGCAGACACCGCACCAAAAAAGCGGCCGACGATCTGTTGTCAAGGCAACAAGTATGATTGCGATGGTTATCGTGGCTTTTATTCTGTTTGAAACCCCAAATGCAACACAGGTTTTAGTCGTTAAATAAGAATGGATCGCAAGGCCACTGCAAAGTCCTAATTTAAGCCCACTAACACAGGTCATTCTACAGTAACATAGCTAATCAGTGTCCGCGAATTTAGGGAATGCACGAAGCTGAAACGCGCTACACCAAGCGCAATGGTATATGTTGAGCTAGGGCGATTCCCTATTCAAAATCAAATAAGAATAAAAATGGTTAAATTTTGGGGCCATCTCATCATGCAGGAGTCGTCTCACTCTGGGAAAATGTATAGAGTTTTGCTAGATAATCATGTTAATGGCAATAGTAGTAAATGGATATCATGCGTAAAATCAACGTTAGAAAATTCTGGCCTAGGTTACATTTGGTACGAGTAGTCCTTCCCAAACATTCGATATCTAACGGAGTTAGTGAAACAACGACTACAGGATGGTTTTAAACAAAATTGGCATCAATCTCTCGAATATTACTCAAAACTAGACACTTACCGTAGCATTAAATTAGAATGGGGAGCAGAGCCATTTTTACTTAACCTACCAATGGATTTACGTTCGGCTCTTATCCGATTTAGATGCTCTAATCACCCGCTACCTATTGAAACTGGTAGATACCAAAACATACCAAGGGGCGATCGCTTATGTACCAAATGTAACCTAAACAAAATTGGTGACGAATTCCATTGTTTTGGAATGCAATTACTTTTTGAACTTGCGAAATGCGTATATACCCGAATTTTTCACAGTAAACCCAACTACTCACAAATTTAGGAAATTATTCAATACAAATGATAGAAATGTGATAAGAAAACTTGCAGTTATGTTGAAATATTATGCAGAAGTATGTAACTTTTATTCCTATGTATATTACTGTTGTTTTTGTGCTCGAAAAATTATGTACAATTTGGAGCAATAAAGAATAAATGTAATGTAACTACCACGAGAAAGTCAAGTGCACAGCGGCGGATCCAGGATTCCAAATAGGGGGTGTGGGGGTCCTCCCCCAGAAAATTAGACGCGCGGAGACCCGTTCTGGGCATGATCAGCGTACGATTTATATCGCTATTTGAATAGTGATTTTCACAACTTTCATGAACGATGTAGGACTGCCGTAAAAAAGCGCTGGTTATTGTAAACGACGACATAAGTTTACACATTTTGAGAGATTTTTTACATGCTTGTCATCGTTTTCACGAAAAAGGTCAGTCCATAAAAATTAGTGAGGACTTTAGGGGGGTACACGTACCCCCTGTGCACCTCCCCCCCCCCCACTGGAGACCCACCGCTGTGCCAAATGTTTGTATTGAGAATACATAAGAATATTAATCAGTTTAACTTAGAAAATGTGTTCAATTACATGCATTTGATTCATAAGGATTTTGATAATTGTTTTTTACAAAAATAATATACACACGACGTCTGTCCATAGAAAGCATAAATGCAATCAAATACATCGGATATCCAATCATATGCAAATTATTCATCATTTTTTTCACTTAATCATTTATACACTCTGGACTACAGTTTGTTATTCCATACATTATCTGAAAACATATATGTGAACTATTACTTCTGTAAGTCCTCTATTTCTCTTCGAAGTTGAAGTATAGTCATCCAGGTAATACACTACATGATGTGTTCTGGCTTCCGAACAACCATCCCTCTCCCTTGTCCACAAAAGTTCACAAACCCCCTCCCCCTTCGACTTTGGACATCTTTTATGGACAGCCCTTCGGGATGAATCTTTTTAATGAGCCAGCAAATGAAACAAAAATCAAACCAAAAAGAAAGCTAAAATGATTAAATCTAAAAAAACATATTTCTGGTAGTTTCGTTCTCGCCTGCCCTCCAAACAATACAACTTCAAACAACTTTCTTCTATGGACGACGAAGATCAGATAAAAATTGTTAAATATTCTTGATCTGTGGGATTATTATGATGATAACATTGACAAACCTTTTACGATCCGACTACTCGTCTGAATCGCACTCCACTGTAAAAACTCGAAATTGTGAAACTGCCAATAAATTGATTTTGATTAGGAAAGGGAATTTGTGTGAAAGGTATTCTTGAATTTTACCATAGCCGCCGGTTTAGGCAGGCTGAAAGGGTTTTTACCTCGGAAAATCTCTACGCAACCACCTCGGCACCGCCCCCATTTGGATATGCTACTGAAACTACTCCATTCGGGTCTGGGGATAGCGCGTGAAAAAGTTCTTGATATTGATTTGTATCACAAAAGATAATTCATCTCGTCGAGTGATGCAGTTATAATTGAACATTTTTGTGATTGGATTCAATTATTCCCTGATATAGAGCTTTTGCAGAGTTCTGTTCCGACACGGACCGGCCCCTACCCGACATATTCCGGTATGATCATGCTAGGCCGATTGCTTAGTTAGTTACCTAATCGTTGGTGGTAAGCTTTTTATAATCGGATGGGCTTATACCAGCTTATGTGGTTTGTGAAAATATCCGATCGTGAAACTAAACCACAGACAGGTTACTGACTAGGGGATTGCTGTACTTTAAAAAAATTGTGTCTTCTTGCTTGATCACAGATATCATTTCATTCAACAAAATTACTAGTATCATTTAAAATGTGTTCCCTATGTATTCTATTATCACCATTAAATAATGATTGATTTTAATTATTACCGTTATTGCTGTTGCGTAGGATCATTTTATCCTGTCGAAAGGTTCTGTTACTTATTTTCATGTTCTTTGCCGGCCGGTTCTTTGCATGTGACAGTGTGTGTTGCAATCTATTTTGTATTTGAATTAGTGATCACTGCAGCGATATGGATGTCCTGATTCGGTTACCTTCGGAGTTACCCGTTATTTTGGATTCAAACCAGTTTAACTATAAAAAATATTTACACTGCTATCTAGTCATTAATTGTATCAGTATACAGTTCCAGCAGAAAACAAAAGCGTTATCATACCACCAGAGATCGGTTCTACAAGCTCAAACAAAAAGATCATCGTACGGAAGGGGTAACTCCGAGAATATCTAAGTCAAGGTATCAACAATCTCAAGGTTGCGGACCGAAAGAAGGGCACAGCTGATCGTCGTCTGATTGTCAGCTGGTTGTCAATTAAATTGACAAATTGAATTTTTTCTATTGTTTTTTAAGTAACTCGCATCAAACCCACTTTTCACAGTTGCTGACGAGGACCCAGTACGTAGTGTCAATATTGACAAGCATTATCAATGCATGCACCAGTCCACTGGGCACTACAACAATTAGTCAGTCACCTGACAGTTAGTTTCACGATCGGATAGGCCTATTTTCAAAGCCCATCCGATTATAAAAAGCTTACCACCAACGATTAGGTAACTAACTACACTACAATGCAAATTCAAATAAAAAGTAGGCCTGAATGTCACTATTTAAAAACTTGCCCCTGGCCTGGCGGCACGTGGGTTAGTCTAGTACCTAATTAGCCGTTGTTCCTCAAACAAACAACAGATGTAGGATGTAGGGGAACCCGTAACGACAACTAGCTTTCAGACTGCAAGCAGGTGGTCTAAGCTCTAGCTCGGGCAGTTTTGGTAGCACATACCGATATAGTCTGAATATCATTTGTAGTTAGGCCTAATGTTACGGTTTACTATTAGACTAAATACCGGTAATAACTTCTTCACTACCACATATAATGTCACACCCCTCTCCAGAGCATTTCCCCTGGCAAAATTTAACACGTTTTCGTCTTTTTATTAAGATTTCAGAAAATACTTGTAAAAACCCCTCATGCTCATATGATGCAACCCCATTCAATGAACTTTTTGGCAATCCTTTTACAGGCCTACAGTGAGTAAAATGAATTGAAAATCAATGTTTTGGTTTAGCTTTGCTGGTCCTTTGAAGCCCTATATCAGGTATGCCGTACCTAAACTGACTTGTGTTAGGCCACCCAACGTCCTCTCAAGCAAAGATGAATGAAAAATGCAGATACTGAAAAAGACTAGTGTGGCGAAAATTGTCAATATCTGGGGTGGGTTTGACCACAAAATGTCGGTCTTTTGTGAAATTATATTATGTATTTCGGAATGGCCTTAAGCCGTTCTTTTCTCATTGTTTCTTTTTAGATGTACGTATTCCGGGGCGGGGCTGGGTGTTCTGCGGCGATGTTTCGGGATCTTTTCGGCTCAATTTCAATCTGACAGATTTTTGGCAGTCCTGTCAGATTCCAATTTCACGACCTGGGCAGGCCCCCGCGGTGTTGGCCACGCCACATCGCGGTGACATTAGCGATTTTTCGGCGCCTGTCCAGGCCATTCTTTTATCCCCCACCTACCTATTAGTGTGTGTTCTCCTTTTTATATTCGAGACCCAACTTCTTTGATTTTGGGCCGTTTTGGTTCCGTCTCGTCGCCGGAGAATTCTCCAGCCCTGCTCGTGTTTACGCTCGTTTTTACGACGCCGTTCGCTGGCGCCGCCTCACTTCCGTGTGAGCGTTTTCGCGGTGGTGCGGTTAGCTCCGGTTTATTTTTAGTAAATATCTCCGTATCGGTCTTATAGTCGTCATTTTTCGCGTTAATCTTAAAATATTATAGAACTTAATTCTATTTCTCGCGTATGAAGTCTTTATTTAGGGTTTATCATTCGTCACGGTCGAATGATTTCGCGTGCTCTACTTTGTCCGCGGATCGTATCACTGCTCGTCACGCTTGACCAATCACCGCGTGCGTTGACCGCATTAAAACTATAAATTTGGCGCAATCGCGCTCATTGGCAACTTGGCTCTGGCAGAGCCACATTAGAAACTCTTCTTGCTGCCTCTTCACCGTTCTACGAATCGGACGCTGTAAATCGTACAGATCATGTAAGAAGACAATTTTACTCTCTAATTAAGACACGGGCCTCCGGGTCGTCTGACCCCGGGATCGCTGCAGTGGTTTTTGACATCCCGCCCTCAGTGAGTCCCGAGTGCCGACGCACCCGGGGGTCGTGTAGTCGTCGGCCATGGGCTGCCGATAAACTCGTCCCTTACAATCCTGTAAATATTGTAAATTCTCCGTCAGTTCATCGTCTGTTTAAATTCAATCCTCTAACGATGCCGACTTAACGCTCTCGTCGCTGTAATTAGTAATAGTAATAATAATAGTATGGTAGGCCTATATCTTCTGTGCTATTTCCGTAATTTTACTCCGAGATGTCCTTTCTGCTGACCATGAAAATCACCTGTATTCAGTAACTCCTTTTTCGAACGAACGCGCGGTCGTTTCATCTTCTTGACGTCGCCTCTGAATTTCGACTCTTTGAGTTCGCGTCACCGACATTTTGAATTTGGCGCGCAGTCGTTGATTAACGACAACGCTCGTCGTTAACTATTTGACGCTCCGTCGTATAATTCTTATCGTTGATTAACGACAACGCTCGTCGTTAACTATTTGACGCTCCGTCGTATAATTCTTATCGTTGATTGACGACAACGCTCGTCGTTAACTATTTGACGCTCCGTCGTATAATTCATATCGTTGATTAACGACAACGCTCGTCGTTAGCTATTTGACGCTCCGTCGTATAATTCATATCGTTGATTAACGACAACGCTCGTCGTTAACTATTTGACGCTCCGTCGTATAATTCTTATCGTTGATTAACGACAACGCTCGTCGTTAACTACTTGACGCTCCGTCGTTAACATCTTAATCGTTGATTAGCTTCGACGCTCGTTTACTGAGACCTAAGTGATATTAGATACACACCGGAGTCCGCCGCGCCACCGCTTCTATTCGACGTTCGGTCGTCTCCTTTGTATGCTACCGTACATTGACTGTACCAAGGCTTTGCAAGCCATGAAGGGCACATTCTTTTTATATATCGAAATGTAAATAATCAAGGTGTTTTGCGTGTGGACATGATGTCCCCTTGGCATCAAGAACGATGAACTTTGTATTATAAGAAAATATATATATTTAATAATTCGTACTACATTCCAATCAAACTTCGAATCTTGCGTTTATTTGATTCGCCGGCACTGGAAGGAAGGACGAGGATTTCTGTTTGTTTTCCTGCTGCATCGAACCCATTTAGTTCTACGTGAGGATCGTTCCCCTATTGACCGTCGCTACGGACAACACTTATGCATACGACTAGTTTGACAGATCTGGCATGAGTCGCAATTAGCTCCTGAGATGTCGGGGGACAGCTATGTGCGAGAGGGCACTTGGAATGGGGGTAGCCATATCCGCCGAGTAATCAACACTGCGAGTTTCGTCCGAGGAAAGCCCCTAAAGCGGATTACTCTGAGGAGAGCGGGTTGGGGGGTCTGTATTGGCCACACAGATTAAGGCTACGTGGAGTAGGGAGGCGACTGTTTGGAGGAGAGCGTACTGCTTAAGCGCCCTTTTTAGCGACATTTTTCAATAGAGGAACAGATTCTACATATTTTATACCATTTACTTTCCTGGGGAAGACAAGAGTCTCCTTGCCGTATTCACTACCCGAGTGCGGTCGACCCAGGCGGACCCGTGTAGCGAGCGCCCCGGCACAGCAGAGTGACTACGACTACGCTACCTATGGACAACAGCAGTCACTACCTGAATTACTATTTTATATGTTTACACTACAACCGCTACAAAAATGGTGGCAGCGGTGGGATCTATTTATCAAAATACTTCCCTTATTGAAAGTATTAATTTTCGTTTGACTTGACGAGTGACGGGTTAGGGCTAGTTTATTTTTCCGATGCAGCAGAAATCCTTCTTCCAGTGATCAGCTTATCATATATATTTAAATTGGTTTTTCCTTTCAACCTTCTTGCGCGGCGTCATTCTAATCGTTCGTCTTCTAATTCAGCTATAAGTAAAAATGGAAAATAATGACATGACGAGAGGTCGCTCACGTACCCGAGGCAAGGCAAAGAGCAGATCCCATAGTCAGGGAGATGAACGACATGTACGATTTGATCAAGACCTTGACCTTAATAGAGATCGCGAGGTTACTCAATCAGCCTCCGGCGACGGTTCTCAAGACGGGTCATTAAGCCGACTTACCAGTGATGAGACTCGTACGATGACAGAATCGAGGGACGACATCACTGACCTTCCTTTCAATGATGAAATCGACCGACCGAGGCCCTTTGAGCGTGAGACAGCACCGATCGGCCCAGCAACCGCCGGCTATAGCTCGACTGTTCATAATTTATATAATATCAGACCCGAGACGTTTTCCGGAGACGGCTCATGGCCTGATTATCTCCAAGTTTTCGCGACTGTAGCCCGAATTAATGGCTGGAACGGACGTCTTAAAGCCGATATCCTGTTTGCTCATCTTCGTGGTCCAGCCCGACAACTAGTATGTACACTCGTCGACGAGGAGAGGCGAGATTTTCAGCAACTGGTCAGAGTGCTCGACAATCGCTTTGGACATGGTCATCAGGCTGAACTATTTTTGGCTGAAATAAGAAACAGACGTCGTAAACGAAATGAAGGCCTGAGAGAGCTCTCGCAGGTATTAATCACCTTGGCAACCAAGGCTTACCCTGATTTAACTCCGACTCAACGAGACCGATTAACACGAAACCATTTTATCGATGCTTTGGATGATAGAGATTTGAGAATGCGCCTTCATCAGAGTCATAGTACGTCATTAGATGAGGTCGTGAAATTAGCGGTAGAACTCGAGGCATTCGAGAAACTAGAAGATGTTCGGGAGAGAAACTCGCATGGCTTCGTGAATCAGGTTAAATCGGAACCCCGTGGAGAAATTGAAGGGTTAAAAGAACAAGTCGCTCAACTAACCTCAATGGTGAAGCAAGTGTTGACTCAGCAACGCCCCCCTGCGGATGCCGGTAGGCGTCTCCCTAATCGCATCGTTTGTTACGCCTGCGGAGAGCCCGGCCACATTTCTCGAGAATGTCGCAGATCAAGGCATCAGGGAAACGAGGGACGGTTGGCTCCTCGAGAGTCCGGCCAGCCGCGCAAGTAGAAGAACTCTCATTTCCTTCATTAAATCATCATACTCCAACTCCTAAAATTAAAGAAATCAGAAAGATTTATCAAATGAGCAGAAATTCAACGAGCATAATCATACACGGAAAAATAGGAGAAATCAATGTAAATTATTTGATTGACACGGGAGCTTGCGTCTCCGTTGTAAATAGCAAGATTTATAATCGACTTCGTCCTGCGATGAAAGATAAATTAGAGATGTCAGATGTTGCATTGAGTACGGCCAATGGCTTAGGTATTGAGGTCAAAGGTCAGATGGAGATCGACGCTAAGATCTTCGATAAATCGACTCCCTGGAAATTCGTGATTGCTGATATATCAGAAGATGTCATACTCGGCATGGACTTTCTAGAATTTTTCGACTGTAAGATATTTCCCGGACGGAAGAGCTTGATTTTGGGTGATGAGCAACTGTTTTACGGAAAGCACTGTAATCTTGACGAGAATAACACTCGAGTACGAAGCCGGCGGAAAGTTATCCTTCAGCCATTTTCGGAACAGATAGTTGATGGACTCGTAGATGTTCAACACCATACTGGAAAATGGGCAATAATAGAGTCATCGCGACTTTCCCATAAACACCAATTTCTCACCGCACGTAGTCTTGTAGACACAGAGAAGAAATTTCTACCAGCAAGGGTTATGAATCCGACCCCGGAAACGATAACCATTCATAAGGGTTCAACCCTGGGCTATCTCAGCACCATCAGCCGAGTTGGCGGCTCAAGCATGAATCAGATCGGCATAACCGAGCTAGAATTACAACCCGACCAGAGAGAGCCTGATCATTTAGTGGACTTAATTGCGAGAACCCTTGAGAATTTGAGTCCTACTGAGGGAGAACAAGCGAGACAGCTCATACTAGAATACTCTGACATATTTTCGAAATCGGACACTGATTTGGGTTTAGCCCAGGGCGTGACACACGACATTGACACCAATGGGAGCCGCCCTATCAAACAGCGGGCGAGGCGGATGCCCATATCGAAACAAGAGACAGCAGACGAAATGGTGGAAGACATGCTAAACCGAGACGTGATAGAACCTTCATCCAGCCCTTGGTGCTCGAATATCGTGTTGGTCGGGAAGAAAGATGGTTCCACACGGTTCTGCGTAGATTTCCGGGCATTGAACTCGTGTACGCAGCTTGACTCGTACCCGCTTCCCCGAATAGATGATTCGATTCGCTCTTTGTCAGGATCGAAATACTTTTGCACGATGGACTTAGCCTCAGGATATTGGCAGGTGGAGTTGTCTGAAGAAGCTAAAGAGAAAACAGCATTCGTAGTACGAAATGGCCTTTATCAGTTTAAGCGTATGCCGTTCGGTCTATGCAACGCGGGCGCCACGTTTGAAAGATTGATGGAGCAGGTTTTGCGCGGGCTGCAAAATGAGATTTGTTTAATTTATCTCGACGATATCATCGTATACGGAAGATCCTTCGACGAGACTCTGCAGAATCTACGGGCGGTCTTTGACCGAATCAGACGTTCCGGGTTGAAGCTCAAACCTAAGAAGTGTCAATTTTTCCAGAGAAGCGTCACTTTCCTAGGCCATATCGTCTCAGAAGAGGGAGTCGCCTGCGATCCTGTTAAGATTGAAGCCATCAAGAACTGGCCTACACCGAAGTGTCCAACTGATGTCCGATCATTCCTCGGCCTGGCGTCGTATTATCGAAATTTCTGCCCGGATTTCTCTTCCGTCGCTCACTCGATGTATAAATTAACCGAGAAAGACAGGAAGTTTACCTGGACATCAGACTGCGAAGATGCGTTCATCCGATTGAAAGAGATGTTGATGTCGCCACCAGTCTTAGCCTATCCTGACCCCGATTTACCATTCATTCTAGATTGCGATGCTTCTGGAGTGGGGCTCGGAGGAGTGCTATCTCAGCCGCAGGACGGACAGGAAAGGGTGATCGCGTATGGTAGCCGTGTCCTTTCCAAACCGGAGAGAAACTATTGTACCACTAGGCGAGAGTTGCTCGCAGTTATAACTTATGTGAAACATTTTCGACACTACTTACTTGGGAGAGAATTCCTCCTCAGGACTGACCACGCGTCACTTCGGTGGCTGATGTCATTCAAGGAGCCAGAGGGACAGACCGCAAGATGGATAACCGCCTTGGCCGAGTATCGATTCAAGATTCAACATCGACCCGGTCGTTTTCACACCAATGCTGATGGTCTTTCACGCCGAGAGTGTGCAAGCTGCCTCCGTTCTTCTTCAAACTTTCAGGGCGATATTTCTCCCTGTAATGACAGAACCAAAATTAGAAACATTAACATCGAACAACGAAATATACCTAGATCTGGGACCACCCTGTTAAGTTCAACCGAATGGACGACTCAGCAATTGATAAATGAACAGGCAGTTGACTCGGAGCTATCTTGGATAGTGGAAAGATTCAAGTCCGGCGACAGGCCTGCCTGGCAAGATGTCTCCAGCCTTGGGCTTTCGACCAAGTTCTACTGGGCTCGATGGACACAATTAAAACTGATTGACGGTAAACTATTTATAAGCAAGGAACGCGCTGGACATCCCGATTCAACGCTCCTACTCCTCCCGAGAAAGTATCGAAAAGAAGTCTTTAACTCCATCCATAACTCCCGTACTTCGGCACATTTCGGAGTAAAGAAGACTCTCGCCGCCGTCCATGGTCAATATTTCTGGCACGGAATCCATGAGGACATTAAACTCTGGTGTCAACAGTGTCATATCTGCGCGTCAAGAAAGACCACCCCTAAGAAGAGAAGGGCCGCTATGAAAGATTACAGAGTGGGACTACCACTCGAACGAATCGCACTCGACATTCTAGGTCCTCTCCCCGAGACTGACTCTGGCAATACAGTTATCTTAGTTGTGACCGACTATTTCACTCGGTGGGTAGAAGCCTATGCTCTACCCAATCAGACAGCTGTTACCGTGGCAACGACCTTAGTGAGAGAATTCATTTCGAGGTATGGGGTAGCCCGCCAATTCCATAGTGACCAAGGCACGAACTTCCAATCGAAACTAGTTAGAGAGATATGCGAACTGCTCGAGATGCAGAAAACCCGTACAACGGCCTATCACCCGCAATCCGACGGGTTGTGCGAGAAGTACAATCGGACTCTTTTAGACGGCCTCGCTATGACTGTGAATTCTAACCAGACTGACTGGGACGAACAATTACCTTTCTTAACTATGGCGTACCGTGCTTCCGTGCATGATAGCACTGGTTTTACTCCGAATTATTTGATGTTCGGGCGTGAAATTAACTTACCGCTTCAAATTGTATCCGGTACATCCGCGGCGGAACACTCTCCTCTTCCAACTAAATCGTATGCGATCGAAGTTAAAGAGCGTCTTGAAACCGCGTTTGCATTGACTCGACGCAACCTGGAAATAAGAACGAAACGAAATAAGAGAAGTTACGATTTGCGACAGAGCGGCTCTACTTATAATATCGGAGATTTAGTCTGGGTTTACACGCCCGCCATTTCGGCCCGACAGACCAAGAAATTGTCCTGTCTTTGGACTGGTCCGTTTTCAGTCACGCGCATTGTCAACGACGTGGTCTTTGGTGTTGAGAATCTCGAAAACCACAATGTCAAATATATACATTTCGATCGATTGAAGCCCTATGTGGCCGTTGATTCGCCCCTAGGTGCGATGCCCTCTGAGGGCCTTTCTAGTAGAAGATCTGATCGAAGAACCCGCTTGCCCGATAGGTTCGGGGATTGGACCGTCTAATCTGGTTTTCTTATATAAATCTGCAACTTTGTTATTACAGGTCGAGCATCAAGACTAAATGTCGCTTTTGCTATAAGCATTTCCGTTCAGAAGCGATCGACGCGCATGCTGATGGGTGTGAGGGGCGGCCTGTCGCAGGCCGCAGCTACAAATGCCGCGACTGCGGCCGTATTTCACGTACTAAACTTTCCGCGCGGCAGCATGGAAAATATCATGTAAAAACGACCAATCGCGACCCGGGGTACGAGGTCGTCACCGAGGGCGACGAGAATTCACCTCCGCGCAAAATCGTGCGCACTGAGGAGTGGGACCGAGATCCAGCTCTATCCATCTCAGAATCTCCCGGCCACACTGACTACCGTCGGGCGCGACGCGAGGCCGACCGGGCCCATCGGGCACGCGTTAAGGCCAACATGATTGCAAGCGACCGCATCGCGGAGGAGGCCCGCCAGCTCGACTCGGCCTTTCTGGCGCAACAGACCAGTATAGGGTTAGAGATTCGTCGAGACCTCGAAGCCAGGAAGGCGATAGCTCGGCTTGAACCCGGTAAACCGACACCGATCGCGACGCCCCAGATTGCGCCGCAACCGATATCAACATCTCCGCCCCTGATCGCGACGCCTCCGACCGTGTTAACTCCTATTGCGTCGCCACCGAAGACGACACACGCGTCTGATATCGGCCCGGACATGCCGGCCGATTTTGACCACGTTTTGAGCAAGGGGGACGCCCCTCCTTCTGCGACTTCTCCAAATTCGTCGGCCGACATTCCCGTCGTTGCACCGATAGTCGTCGCGGAGACGGAGGCCGGAGCGGGCAAGTTCCAGGTGATGAACAACCAAATCACGCCGGTGATACCCACCAGGAGCATTGAAGAGGAGGAACAGCGGCTGCTCGCCCTGGCTGACGCTGGTGTGCCAGAAGTTATCGTAGGAACGAACGAACTGGTAGGTGTTGGCACGGGCCAGCACGTCATGCTTGTACGCGACGAGGAGGTTGGCTCGGCGTCCACCCGTAGCCTGCATGTGACATTACACTATCACCCCTCTGCGATGGGTACCGCGTATCAATACTGTGGGACTCCTACCGAAACCTTCGCCTGCACAGCGTGTCGGGTCCTCGCAGCCCACCATGGGATTGAATGGCCTCCCGCCGAGAACGAGATCACTCCGCGACGCGTAGCAGTATTTGGCCTGCGACACCAACATCCGACTCCGCACGGACCCGTCGCCACCTGGGGCCTGGACCGTCGGCCCAGTCCGTGCGTCCTGTGCGCCATCGATTGCAAATCCGCCAAGATCCCTTACGTATATTAGTGGTCTGTTTTTACCTGTTTTTACGGTGTTCCGTATGTTCCGGGGATCTGGTGGGGGTCGTTGAGGGCCGAGAGGAGGCTGATTCGGAGCACTCCGGATGAGTGCCTGGTCCCCTCGTCGGTTCTCTTCAGCTCCGCCCGCTTGCCGGGACCTCGGAACCCCGTTTCCTGTAAATGTAATATTAATTGTAATTTGTACTATTTTCGGGTCTTCTACTTTCGGGCTTGCTTTTTGATTAGGCCTTTTTCGCTTTTTGTCATTATGACATCCAATTTTCTTTAAATTCATTTCGCCTCATCGCCTTAAGGCGTAGTATGAGGCTGGGCGGGGGTTTTTGTGGCGAAAATTGTCAATATCTGGGGTGGGTTTGACCACAAAATGTCGGTCTTTTGTGAAATTATATTATGTATTTCGGAATGGCCTTAAGCCGTTCTTTTCTCATTGTTTCTTTTTAGATGTACGTATTCCGGGGCGGGGCTGGGTGTTCTGCGGCGATGTTTCGGGATCTTTTCGGCTCAATTTCAATCTGACAGATTTTTGGCAGTCCTGTCAGATCACAGGGGCTCGTTACGATAGCTGGGGGTCCAAAATCAAAGATTTGACCCAGTATCCTAGGTACCACCTATAAAAAAAGAAAAGGGAGCTAACATTTTGACATACTAGAATTGACCTTCTCATTTCAATCGCTGATTACTTCGTAACCCATCGACCGATTCGCTCGAAATTGGTTTCGTTTCATTCCTAAGAGGTTACTTTTTCGTTTGAGACCTTCCGCGACAAAATCGGATAAGAGACACCCGAGAAATCACGACTCAAATCCGAAAAAACGGGTCAAAATAGCCAAAGCCGGAATTACTAGGACGTCTCGGAGTAGTCGATTTCCGACGAAAAACGATGAGTTGACGCGGTTCCCGGACGTTAATCTTCACATATCATACATCGCTGGAAAGCTTATGAACTGACCTTATTGAAAAATGCGTTTATTTGATAATCCGTTCCGAAACCGGCGACAAGCGAGGTGATAATACGCACCGAACCGATAAATACGCACTTTAAGCGTCACTGAACCGCCATTGAGGGTGTGACGTCACGGGCTCTGAGGACTGATAAATTCGCGATACGTGATTGGTCGACTGAATATGTCAATTATCTAGCGTTGCATGCTGGGATTTCTCATGACGTCACGCAGTTAATGGCGGCCGGAATACACTTGGAAATCGTATTTATCGCATCAATCTGGATTATCAGCTCGCCAGTCGCGGGTATCGGAACGGATTATCAAATAAACGCGTCTGTCAATAAGGTCAGTTCATAAGCTTTCCAGCGATGTATGATATGTGAAGATTAACGTCCGGGAACCGCGTCAAATCATCGTTTTTCGTCGGAAATCGACTACTCCGAGACGTCCTAGTAATTCCGGCTTTGGCTATTTTGACTCGTTTTTTCGGATTTGAGTCGTGATTTCTCGGGTGTCTCTTATCCGATTTTGTCGCGGAAGGTCTCAAACGAAAAAGTAACCTCTTAGGAATGAAACGAAACCAATTTCGAGCGAATCGGTCGATGGGTTACGAAGTAATCAGCGATTGAAATGAGAAGGTCAATTCTAGTATGTCAAAATGTTAGCTCCCTTTTCTTTTTTTATAGGTGGTACCTAGGATACTGGGTCAAATCTTTGATTTTGGACCCCCAGCTATCGTAACGAGCCCCTGTGTGTCAGATTCCAATTTCACGACCTGGGCAGGCCCCCGCGGTGTTGGCCACGCCACATCGCGGTGACATTAGCGATTTTTCGGCGCCTGTCCAGGCCATTCTTTTATCCCCCACCTACCTATTAGTGTGTGTTCTCCTTTTTATATTCGAGACCCAACTTCTTTGATTTTGGGCCGTTTTGGTTCCGTCTCGTCGCCGGAGAATTCTCCAGCCCTGCTCGTGTTTACGCTCGTTTTTACGACGCCGTTCGCTGGCGCCGCCTCACTTCCGTGTGAGCGTTTTCGCGGTGGTGCGGTTAGCTCCGGTTTATTTTTAGTAAATATCTCCGTATCGGTCTTATAGTCGTCATTTTTCGCGTTAATCTTAAAATATTATAGAACTTAATTCTATTTCTCGCGTATGAAGTCTTTATTTAGGGTTTATCATTCGTCACGGTCGAATGATTTCGCGTGCTCTACTTTGTCCGCGGATCGTATCACTGCTCGTCACGCTTGACCAATCACCGCGTGCGTTGACCGCATTAAAACTATAAATTTGGCGCAATCGCGCTCATTGGCAACTTGGCTCTGGCAGAGCCACATTAGAAACTCTTCTTGCTGCCTCTTCACCGTTCTACGAATCGGACGCTGTAAATCGTACAGATCATGTAAGAAGACAATTTTACTCTCTAATTAAGACACGGGCCTCCGGGTCGTCTGACCCCGGGATCGCTGCAGTGGTTTTTGACATCCCGCCCTCAGTGAGTCCCGAGTGCCGACGCACCCGGGGGTCGTGTAGTCGTCGGCCATGGGCTGCCGATAAACTCGTCCCTTACAATCCTGTAAATATTGTAAATTCTCCGTCAGTTCATCGTCTGTTTAAATTCAATCCTCTAACGATGCCGACTTAACGCTCTCGTCGCTGTAATTAGTAATAGTAATAATAATAGTATGGTAGGCCTATATCTTCTGTGCTATTTCCGTAATTTTACTCCGAGATGTCCTTTCTGCTGACCATGAAAATCACCTGTATTCAGTAACTCCTTTTTCGAACGAACGCGCGGTCGTTTCATCTTCTTGACGTCGCCTCTGAATTTCGACTCTTTGAGTTCGCGTCACCGACATTTTGAATTTGGCGCGCAGTCGTTGATTAACGACAACGCTCGTCGTTAACTATTTGACGCTCCGTCGTATAATTCTTATCGTTGATTAACGACAACGCTCGTCGTTAACTATTTGACGCTCCGTCGTATAATTCTTATCGTTGATTGACGACAACGCTCGTCGTTAACTATTTGACGCTCCGTCGTATAATTCATATCGTTGATTAACGACAACGCTCGTCGTTAGCTATTTGACGCTCCGTCGTATAATTCATATCGTTGATTAACGACAACGCTCGTCGTTAACTATTTGACGCTCCGTCGTATAATTCTTATCGTTGATTAACGACAACGCTCGTCGTTAACTACTTGACGCTCCGTCGTTAACATCTTAATCGTTGATTAGCTTCGACGCTCGTTTACTGAGACCTAAGTGATATTAGATACACACCGGAGTCCGCCGCGCCACCGCTTCTATTCGACGTTCGGTCGTCTCCTTTGTATGCTACCGTACATTGACTGTACCAAGGCTTTGCAAGCCATGAAGGGCACATTCTTTTTATATATCGAAATGTAAATAATCAAGGTGTTTTGCGTGTGGACATGATGTCCCCTTGGCATCAAGAACGATGAACTTTGTATTATAAGAAAATATATATATTTAATAATTCGTACTACATTCCAATCAAACTTCGAATCTTGCGTTTATTTGATTCGCCGGCACTGGAAGGAAGGACGAGGATTTCTGTTTGTTTTCCTGCTGCATCGAACCCATTTAGTTCTACGTGAGGATCGTTCCCCTATTGACCGTCGCTACGGACAACACTTATGCATACGACTAGTTTGACAGATCTGGCATGAGTCGCAATTAGCTCCTGAGATGTCGGGGGACAGCTATGTGCGAGAGGGCACTTGGAATGGGGGTAGCCATATCCGCCGAGTAATCAACACTGCGAGTTTCGTCCGAGGAAAGCCCCTAAAGCGGATTACTCTGAGGAGAGCGGGTTGGGGGGTCTGTATTGGCCACACAGATTAAGGCTACGTGGAGTAGGGAGGCGACTGTTTGGAGGAGAGCGTACTGCTTAAGCGCCCTTTTTAGCGACATTTTTCAATAGAGGAACAGATTCTACATATTTTATACCATTTACTTTCCTGGGGAAGACAAGAGTCTCCTTGCCGTATTCACTACCCGAGTGCGGTCGACCCAGGCGGACCCGTGTAGCGAGCGCCCCGGCACAGCAGAGTGACTACGACTACGCTACCTATGGACAACAGCAGTCACTACCTGAATTACTATTTTATATGTTTACACTACAACCGCTACACTAGTAATGGCAGTGATGCACTAAGATTTTCAATGGTTTTGTGCATCTGCCTAGCCTTAACATTTAGATTAGATTTTCTCAGTTTGTCAGTCAGCAATACCTGAACCTTGAGTACAAAGCTTTTCTTCTGCTTTTCAGAATCACCAAATTTGAGATGAAATTCAGCTGATATGGCGTCTGTCAAAGCCAAATTGATCGGGCTTTGCCGCCTTTCAAGGGAAGGTGCTACTCCCCTAGATTGGAAAGTACTAGGTGTAGTGTTGTCGGCAATGGTAAGTTTTAAGCAAGTTTATTTACTCGTTTTTTCATGGATATATCCTTTCAAAGAATAATTGCTAGCCTTCTGAAAGCCAACCGAAAATTTATATCGGACTGTCTAATAGTAGAATCAGGTGGGACTAATAGGGGTAGGCCTATGAATTCACATTTTCACGGAAGAAAATGGAGACATTCACGATTTCACAGCCATATTTTGGATAGTTTAAAATTTCCCGCGTTAAATTCATGAAAATTGCTTTTTATGAAATCAACAGTGCCTTACAGTTGTATCAACCCATTAGGACATAATCTCACTTGCCATTTTATACCGATAAACCATTCAACTTGACCAAATAACGTCCCCGTCCCAATTGATTTGTTAATCACCGAGAAATTCACGCTAAATATACCAAGAGATTCATGAAATCATGAAGGTTTTTTTCAACATAGTTCACAAGTACCTCTCGAATTCACCATGAGAATTCCATGAGAAATCTTTCATTGATTTTATAATCCAAAAAGCCGCTGTCCCGCTGTAGAATAACCGATAACTCAGTTGGTGAAGTTTGACTCTCATAAGTTGAAATAGGCCTTAGTTCATATGCAGTGTTTTAAATCCTGAGTCGAACTTTTACGAACAGCTATTGAACCAAGTCCTGAATGCTCGGGGGGATTCAAGGACGTCTGGAATCCCCCATGATTTTTTTCCTTCAACTCTGCTATTCCAAGTTCTTCAGAAAAAATCCAGTTGTGACTTCTACGTCACTAAATGCTAAATTTCACTTAATCCAAATCATTTGGAACTTACGAAAATTGACTCAGTTCATAAGAAATCCAGGGACCAGTTGCTCAAAAGTTGGTTAACTGGCGGATAAGTACGATAATAACAATGAAATCTGAATTGTCACTACGTCAACTATCCTGATTATCTTAAACCAACTTCTGAGCAAATGACCCCAGAAGAAATACCGATGATTTATTACAGTTTGCAACGGCAATGTCAATAAGCTTCATGTCCTCCTTTTTGCCTGCCTACATTTTGGTAAGTAGCGCTTTGTATGATTTTGATTCTTATGCTTCAGGAAAAACTGATTCTAATCATAAAGATTATCCTCTTAACACAAACATTTTCTAGTCAACTTATCACATTATTCGCACGTTAGATCAGGGTTATATTTTACCACAATGTTTCGGTTTATTCGCACGTTAGATCAGGGTTTGACTCTTACAAAAACTTTTACCACAATGTTTCGCCGCTAGTCCCGATGTGCGTACTACATAAAATGTAACTTTCATGATAGTTCATTGGACATAAAGAAGAAGATAAAGGTTACTACGTAGGAATTTTGTTATTTGCGATGTACGGAGGAAGGGTTATGGCCAGGTAAGAGTTCATTACGTGCAAGGTTTTAGTAGAATATGATCGATAATATGATAGATATACTGTCTAAGGATCAACACATTTTTAACCGACTTGAAATCATTGCAAAGACCTTTTACAAAAATCATTATAGTATAGAATATGCTATGAGCATTACCCAGCCTTCTAAAGCCAAGGATGATCTACCCATCCACCATGACACAACCCAGAATCAGGTGGGACCCAGCGGATTGAGCTTTGCGACGATATCATTTTGAGCTTGTTTGTTAATATTTTCAGTTATTTCTGGGGTTGGTTATCTGACAGAGTCGGTCGACGTCCCATCATACTCATCACACTCGCTCTACAAACATTGACGACAGTCACATTTGGATTTTGCCCGACAATGATCATTGCTCTCATAAACAGATTTTTCTTTGGATTAACATATGGTGATTTTTATTTTCCATTTTTGAAATCCATGCACGCAATCATTGGAGACACTTTATTGCTTCAGCCACATTTTAAGTCAAAGCAAAATAAGAGTCTTTGATCTTGAAAATCAGTACTTTTCTGTACAGTAGTAAGATGGTTTAAATCAGTCAAAGACAAGGAAAGTAACAGTATTATCAGTTCATAAATCTCATCAAATATAGTGTTAGGCGATGTTTGTTTTATTTTATATCCATGTATCCACATGGGTTAGTTCCAAAAATATCTTAGTCGTGGCATTTGATGACATCATAAGGCACCATGGATTTGAACCTTATGGCATTTAGACTCAACCAAGGCATGAAACCTTGCCTGATTAGCCCTAACGCGCAGCTATTTGCGCACTTAGCCCTGATATCATGATTAGCCAATCACAAATCAAGTTTCTTTTAAGCCTGTAATATTCAATTTATAGCTATCCATTTATTTGTGATTGAACATACCATCTCATTGGAGGTACTGTGGCAGGTTTCATCAACAGAGTTGCGCAATGCTGTCTGGTTCAAATCCCTGCCAAGCGAGGATGATGAAAGTTTGTTCTGGATGAATTTGGTTTGCATGTCAGCTAAGATTGTCCATCATGGAAACTTTGTTTCTTTGTTTTTCAGGAGTGATCGGGGTGATCAAAGCTGTTATTTACGAATCATCCGACAACTCCAATCAAGGTGCTTATATTTCGATTATGGTGCTCGGATTTGGATGTGGCAAAATGATTGGACCTGCGATATCTGGTACGTTAAATTTCGATTTAAAAACTGTTACTATGAACATTGTATAATTCTACTTGGCGATTGCAGGGGCTTATCACATTCCTATACATATAGATTTAAAGATAATAATAATTTTATATATACTTTATAGGGAAAGTGGTCATTCAGAGTGGACAAATACATTATCAAATGTGATAAGCCCCTGTGATTATGATTCTATCACAATAATGAGAAACCTAAGATTTAATAACATGCCGTACAACAAAACTATCACTTATAAGGGACACCATATCATTTCCGGAAATACCAAAAAAATAACATTGTATTTTCTTTTCGTTTGTAATTTTATCAAACTCTTTTACATGCACAACGTACAAATATTTTAGTATTCATGTTTTACAGGATTTCTAGCCCAGCCCGTCGAGAAATACCCGAATACGTTTGCAGCAGGAGGTTTCTTCTCTCAGTTCCCTTTCATCCTGCCATGTTTACCCGTGTTTTTCGTATATATCGTTGCCATCATTCACGCCGTTATACATCTGAAGGAAACGCTTCAGAAAAACAAGTAAGTATCATACATGCCAGTGTATTTACCCATTTCATTTCATTAACTCGTTGTTGCCTGCCAAACACGTACTGGTACGACTGAAACTTGTCTGCCAAAACCACACTGGTATGGTTGACTTGTTTCTAAAAGTTGTTTCTTGTGAAGTCATGCAAAATACCTGTAAGTTTCATGCCTTATGCTAGTAAGTAGACAATCGCAAAGAATAGAAAGCAGAGGCCCTGCAGGGTTTGAAAGATACGTGGAATTCCAAGGATGTAGCATATCTATTCAAAACCTGCAAAATACACTTCTGTTCTGTTGATTGCAACAGACTGTAAATCTAAGAAGAAATGCTACTAATTCGACCTGAAAAAGCAATTAAAACCAATTTGATGAAAATATTCTTATTATATTGATTCCCGAAGAACACTGAAATCCTGGCGAAAGGGCAGCACTTCTTGAAAAGGCAGGCAAAGAGTTCCTACCCTACATATACAGAATTATCTGGAATTTTTTGTGTGGTATTATTTCGATGGTCCATGCCTGCTTCGCTGGGATATTCATGCAGATACAAGTACTTTGTATAGCATTCAGCATATGCATCCAATTGCTTTATTTGCTGTCCATTAAGTTCAGCATATGCAGTAAAAACCCAATTCTGAGTCTGGGGTTCTAAGATGATTAAGTAGAAAGGTTTTGCACGGCCAAGCGGGGCATACCAAAACTTCAAAAAGAATGGGAGAACTTGTAAGTAAATTGAGGGGTTAGATATTTGATACCACTACTATACGTACACACTTTATCGATGATCTGAAAGGCTTACATTGTCATTTAACGGGTCTCTTACCTTTCATCATGAATTATTCATTTCAGACCAGGCGAAAAAGAAAATGGCCTTTATGTCTGTGAGAAGTGTCAGATATTACAGTCTCAAAGAAAAATCAATGACTATATGAAAAGTTGCGAAACGCTGAACATGTTTTATGAGACGTATAGCAAGTCTCCATCTGCTCTTCTGGATGTACAGAACTCGAACCGATCTACTCACGATCTTAATCAGATGCGTTACAAATATCCTTGGCATTTGAAAAACGACCGCTCGATGTCATTCAGCGCTCCTAACCTGACTAATGGAGCGAAGAATCATCGATACTCTGAATCGTCGGAAAACATGAAACCTTTAATGCAAGCTGATGTGAAGAGAACGTGTTTACTGTGTTCAAAAGATGAGACAGAAAATATGGCGGGAAACTCGTCGGGTATTTCGCCGGAATGTGAAGAATCGCGTATGTCGAAATTCAAGAAAAGTGCGCTTTATCTATCAATAACGTAAGTGTAATAGCTCCGACCAGTACTTCTGGTACTTCCGGTTATAACGTAGGACCATAAATCATATTTTATTTGGATTTGTGATTGTAATGTCGGTGGTTTTAAAGCAGTGTTGAAATAGGCAAGTTAACGTAGGTCTAGTTGAATATTAAAACTTATCAAATTTCTGAAATGGTTTTCTGAAAATCTCGTAAAGCTCACTTAGGGCAGAAGTGTAAAATGTACCATTCTTTTTGTAGCAGGTTATTCCTACCTATGCGAGATGTACATTTATTGTGTGGCCATGATTTAATAGCCATGTCGACTGATGTTTAATTACAAATTCTGATTCATCTTAAGGCCAGGTTCAGATGACGTGCTTGTCATATTATGAACAGTGCTTGTTCCAGTTCGTCCAGCTTTGAGGCCACATAGGCTTGCCTTAACATAAAAATTACTTGATTATGAACTGACTAAAATGGTTTATAAGAAGGATAGAAATATTTTGGGTGGTTACTACCACCCGTCATCAACCATGCACATAAATCTATTATAACTTACACTTATTTCAGGAGCCATGAAGTTAGAATAAGTGTCATTCTATATGCTGTAATGGCTGCTGCCGTAACTGGTATTGACGAAGTTTTTCCGGTCTGGGCATCCACTGCTACTCATTTAGGTTTGGATTCCTATTTCAAACGTCTCTCGCTTCTGCAAAAATCTTGCCGTTTTGAGCATAGAATTGATTTATCCTGTTTTTGTTAGTCTTAACAATGTTAGTTCCTATTGTCAAACCTAGCATCGTTGCATTATTGTATCCCAGAGAATGAATACACGCGTTACGCTTCCCCCCGAAGGTTTATGGGGTAACTGGACTCCTGAGACTGAGTATCACCAGATACATGTAATTCCACAGCAGCAATCAGTTGTTTGCCATGAGGTGGACATTTATCACATGTAGAAGTTATTCTGTGATGTTGCTTTCTGGTGGCAGTTTTTAGCACGTTGAGTACCAGCTTGACAACGTTTTAGATTTCAAATACAATAATAATATTCATTAGTATTGGAATGATTGATAATTATTGGATAATATTTATTTACTTTCTAGATGGACTCGGCTTTGAAACAAATGATATTGGATCGGTGCTTGGAATATTATCCGTGCCCGTGTTGATTATACAGCTGTTTTTGTTTGCTTTTTTGGAACGAAAAATTGGTGCTAGAAAGGTATCGTCTGGTTTTCTTTTAAACATTCATGATTTTCAGATCGTTTTCATTAACCCTTTCGCTACGTACACGCTTGCACCGCCCCGTACGTAAGGTATTTTCCGAAAAATTCGATTTTTTTCAAATTGTTTTTAACCCCGATTTTTCGCGTTTTTATCGAAGATTATGATGTTATTTAGTGAAAATCAGTAAAAAATCATACCAACAGCCTTTTCTGTAGGGGGGCGTGTTGGGGGGGGGTGAGGATGGGTTAGAAATTTTTTTTTTCAGTTCGTCCCAAGAGTCGTCTCCGCCCAGTCCGAAATCACCCCCGTCATCTAAATCGTCATCTTCACTGTCGTCGTCGGCGTAAATCTTGCCTAAAACTTGATTAGCACTGAAAACTTTCTTTCGAGCAGCCATCTCAATCCCGCGCAAATTACCATGTGCTCAACAGGCTGACAGCACCAACTACTGACGCATTTTCGCCATCTGTTGTTTAGAAAGCTAACTATCTTGTCTTACATGCGTTTCCATACTGTTTGCTGTGTACGCGTTCGAGTTATAAATCAATAGGTGCATGACGTTTCTACAACGTCATACGCACAGCACGTGTCACTCCATATGACGTTTCCAAAACGTCACACGTAGCGAAAGGGTTAAGGTGCTTTACAAAATATAAATTATGATAACAATCTAATAAGGATAAAACACAAAAATGAAATTAGGCAGTTCAAAACCAGTAAAAGACCGATCAGGTAAAATGTTTTCTTGAAAGATGATTCTTCAATGAATATTCGAAAGCATGTCTGCTTGATCCTTAACTGTCTTCTTACAAAATGAAGTCGGATAGATTTTTTTACTGAATCCGCTATATGTCCAGGCATTATCTAGAAATGGAGTGCCCTTGTTGAAAATATCATGATCAATCCCTGTGCATTTCAAAAACTTGAGTATTGCAAAATTGAATTCCTATTCTATGAACAAGAGTCACATCACGATGCTTAAATCTTTCAGACTTTCATGATTGTCTGCCTCTTAGCAATGATTATGACAGCGCTTCTACCAATTACTCACCTCATTCAAGACAAGTAAGTGTTGCAGCTTCATTGCGTTCTAGAAATGGTTGTTAAGATATCGAGGAAATACTGTTTATTACAATAAACCTTGCTGAACTGGGGCTGACCCTGACTAACTGAGACTGGCACAAAATTGGAGCAAGGTATGCAAAGCCCGAGTTGAGGATAGGAAAATATGTTAGGAAATAAAAAAATTGATACCGTTTTTGTCCGAGCTAGGCAAAAGCCCAGATGGTCATGTCCAAGTAAAGCAAGGTTTACTGTAAAAGAGTTAAAACAGGATTTTGGAAAAATAGAGCGTAGAAATTGAGTGTGGTTCGAATAGTCAAACACCGTCTTCAACTGGTAGTTCAAGTTTTAGCCCTATTTTGTCCCTGCAGTGTTGGATGGGACCAAAGATTTGTCTGAATTAAAAGTATTCTTAGTCCCTATTCCAAATATTTTATGAAATCTCGAATACCAAAATGTAATCAGATTTCTCATAGTCCAGATTATTGTCACAGATAAGATAGTGGGTTTTGAAAAAAACGTGTTTTTTTTGTTTCACATGGGTGTAGTACAAATATGGATGATTTTGATATTTCAGAACAGTCTTGCTGTGGATATCATTGGTTTTTATCCTTGGCATTATCCGGCTGTCAGGCGCTTGCTGTCTGTCAGCGGTATCTATGTTCGTCAATAACTGCTCCAGTCCTGACATGTCTGGAGCTATAAATGGAGTATCACTGGTATTGATTTCATTTGGAAGGTAAGCAATATTTATTCATTGTCGCATTTTGCCTGGATATTGGAATCATTTCATTTAGAATTGTATGTCGAATATCTTTCGAGTAATTTTTTCAGAGTGCCTGCCATATAACAGGCACCATGATTTTTAGTGCTTTTCAAATTAGGAGAAAGGTTAAGAGCTTGAATTAATGCGATATGGAGTAAATCCGTTTTACACACAGAATGATCTATGAATTATTTATGAAAATAAACTCGAAACTGAATTAAATCTTAAAACAACGGAGAAGGTTAAGCCATCGACCAGCAGGTCGTGAAATCTTGTCATCCATTTTTTGACCGATCTTTTGGAAATTTAGGCATTTGAAATGATGGCTTTTGAATCACAGAAGGCTTAGGATCTATGCCCGGTAGTTTAGAGTCTAGGGTGTCCTTAGGGTTAGGGTTATTGTATTTCTACTTTCTGACTCATACAAGCAGAATTGCCGGGATTTCTATGCAGTGACTGACAGATTGATGCATGTTCGAACACCTTGTAAAATTTCGTTGGTCAATGACCATGACTGACTTCTTATTTCCAACCTTGCGATTGTCTTCAAATGATAGCAGGAATCTTTATTTTGGTTTTCGCATGTGTGGTGCTGAAAGTATCTCCTATTGAACGATGGCATTGACAGCCATCACTTTCTCTAGTAGATGATTTCAGGTGGATTGTGGTCCCGTTTCACAATCAGATATTTCACAAACAATATGTACATGTATGCGTTCAAACGATAACTCGTTCACATGACAACTAGTTAGACAGGTCTAAATGGGTCCGTACCTGGTTCGGTCCAAATTAAGACCGGACCAAATTTTGCTGAGCGTTCACGAGGCATTTTGACACGCGTTGATAAAATGGCTTGTCACCGGGCCAACAAGATGTCGCCATCTGCTAGATAATTAACTGGGCCTGGATGGAGTCTTGCTTCCAGATTCAAAGTAGAGCAGGACATTCTTCATTAGACCAATTCAATCCTCTGTCAGGTTTAGACATTTTTGCGAATTCGATTCTATTCTATCACGATGAAACTCTAAGTGTCGTTTAAACATGGAAGAAAACTGATGATGATCGCAACATATGAATACGAATCACACTCCTAACATTTCCATAGTATAGGGAGGAAAAACACTACTTACAAATAATTACATAAACGGTAATTAAAGCATCTAAAACATAATCAACTGGACTCACACTCTACCGCAGAGATTCAGATTTACGATTTAGACCGGACCTGGTACCAGTTTCTGTCCACACGCATAGATTTACACCAGCCCAAAATTTTGACCGGACCTTGTTCGCTCTTTTAGACCGTGCCAAATTAGACCGGTCTAAACTAGACCGGTCTAATTTGGAATGGTATTTTTGCCCGTGTGAACACTTGGTCCGGTCTAAATTTCGTTGTGTGAACGAGCCTAATGAATAGGTCACTAATTCGCATCCCTTAAGAATGTCCAACTAGGAAACTGTTTCAGATGGTTAAGGCGGGCGTAGGTCGGCATTGCGACGGCTTGCGACTCACTGCGACCACCAGCGATGATCGCGTCACAACGACCCGCCGACCTGCGCTAGCTTGCGACTGGTTGCGACTGCCAGTGACACCAGTCGCAATGGGTCGAAGATGTTCTACTTTCTGCGAGGCAACCGACCTACGCGCTCTTGCGACTGGGAGCGACGCGATTTCCAGTAATACTGGGATTCGAACCCACAATGGTAATGAGATGCATTTTAAAATAGATTTTTTTCAAGGCTCCATGCAATTTCTTATCGAGAATTTAATCTCCTCCATTTTGATTCATGTTGCTTCGACCATAAAGACCATTATTTTAGCTGTCAAGACAATTACTAAATAGCCTATCAATTATGGAATAGAACTGGTCGGTGGTAATATAAATTGCAGAAGAAAGCAACAAGCGAGTTGTTATGTTTGTTCTGAGTGTTAGAAACCGACTTTTCTCTTGTAATAGCGAGGAATTCGATACTTTCTATCTTTGCGTGGTTTGGTGTCAATTTTATTTACCACGTGACAACCAGAATCGCGGATTGGGTCGCTTCGACCTACGCACTTTTGCTACTGGCAGAAACTAGTTGCACTCAGTCGCCGATAATCGCGTTGCAACCGACTTACACCCCCACTTGCGACGCAACGTCGATCGTGTCGCATCGCATCGCAAGGCCGACCTACGCCTGGCTTTAGAATACAGCACCAGGCTCACTGTTCTCGGAATACCTTCAATTTTTCAAACTTGGCTAAAAGAGAACGAAAATAGTTCTGTATTCTCTGAGAAACATCTGAGCTTTGTTATTTACATTTTACTTTTCAATTTTCATTTCAGGGGTATCGGGCCATTGTTCAGTGGTAGTATGTTTGCGTGGTCAATATCAAGCGGAGTGAATCTCGGATATCCATTCGACGTAAACTTTGCATTCGTAATGCTGAGCATATGTTTCGCGATATGTATTTTCTGTGATCTGTTTCTACCAGTGAGTTTAGACAAACAAAAGAAGGCTGATTCGTCATGATAGTTTACGTACCATTATGAACCAGTCTGTTATGTACATCAGGGTGATGTTTATATGGTGTGTGTCAAATTCCGTTTAGTCGCCATCAGATAAGTCGTTATATTACTTTTAAGTCGTTACTATTTTTAGTATGAATTTGTTTATTTACAATTCAAGTTGCTTAGACTCACATGGCCAACATGACAAAACTATTTCAGAGTGACTACTACAGGGTTACTGGACAACTTGTTACTGAACAAGTAGCTGATACCGTTCATTGTTTATTGTTCATTGCTTATTGTATTGTTTATTGCACACAAGTGGAATGGATAAGTTCTTGGTTCCTGATTTCAAATTCTATTTTAAATCCAAAGCGCATGACGCTATGGTGCAATACTCATTAATCACAAATCATGGGTCGTCCAGTTACGCCTTAATGTAAAAGCTGGTCTAAAATCTGAATCTCAATCACGTACCAGGTAAATAGAATTAGCTGAGACTAGACTATAGCCGCGATCACACAGAGAAAATGTGGCACGTGCGTAATTAGAGGGTTGCAATTCTTATGCAATAATTTGTCCCATTGCAATTCATATGCAATAATATGTCCTGTACTAAAATTTGGCTTGGGGGCCGGGTCTGACGTTTTTGGTCAGGCCCATCTGCATGCATCAGTATTTGCATAGACAGCTTCTAGCGTATTTAAGTACGCAGTATGCATGTGAAATTGGACTGATGGTTGTTTTGTCGATGGGCAACAATTATTATTATTAGTGGACATCTGAACATGATTGATTGTGATCTTATCCAGCATATCATTGTAGAGGTGTTTGGGTGCCAATCTCATCTATCATAGGAACTATGAACGATATTTGCATCGATATTTGCTATGATGCTTTTAGTCAATATGTGTTCAACAAGTCTCATGTACTGTACTTAAAAAGGGATTTCATCAGGTTGTGGAATAATCATCGTTTTTAATTCTAGATCGATAAGTCTCAGGGGCAAATCCAACGACTACTTTTATACGTAGGTCTTGTGTGACTAAGACATTTTTAAAAGCAACTGATCGGTGTTGATCCTTGTTCTGAGAGTAACTTTCTGTTAGCTCTTGGTGGCACAAATTGTAACCAATGGATATACACAGCTGATATGTTGTCATTAGGAGGGAAATATGGGTTGAAATTAATAAAGAAAGTTTTGTCCATCAGCTCTAAGCCATTTGGAAATACTGGACGAAAATGAGCAACATTTCAATGAATTTTTTCCCATTCTACTAATCGATGCTTGACCTTGATTCTTGATGATGACGTCACTGGGAAAGCCGTTCAGCTTCCAAGTTCAATAAAGGATGCTGAAGGGCTTTCCCAGTGACATCATTATCAAGCACATGCATTAAGAACATAGGGCGTACTCTTTTATGACCTCCGAAGTCTCCGTACAAAATCTCCGGTTGGCTCCAAACAAAATCTAAATCACACCACCTCGACAGAAAGGAGGTTTTGGATACTCCTAACGGCAAACGGATTCTCCGATCTGATAAAGAAGTACGCCCTGTTCTGCCATGTGCCATGAGGTGAGTTATAAGGAAAACCCATTACAATATATATCATCAAAGTTCAACATGCTTAAATACGATACAGAGCTGTTTATACGTTATTTACACGTTATCTCAGAACAAATGGATGTTTGTGTTCAAAACTAAAATGTACTTAGATCTGCCCCTGCCTAGGATTGAGTTAACCCTTTCAGCGCTGACTAATTTATACCCGAAGGAGAGATAATTTGACAATTTTTTGAAATTCCACCATCCTAGTGTGTTGAATAACTGGCATACGCGGTGTATCGTTAGTTACAAATATTTCACTGTATGACAGGTACTGCCATCTTTTAATAGATACAAACTAACTACTAATAACATCAATACACCACAATGCGGCGTACTAGGAAAGTCCATCACCAATTTATACACCACAGTGCGATGTAGACACACTGAAAGGGTTAACACGTTGATACTGAACTAGTTTTGACTCAAAGGGTCAAACATAACCAAGAACCATAGAACTGGATCCTGATTGATCGGGCAGCAGAGCTACATATATATTACAAAGTACCAGTTAATTTGAAATACACAGCAATTGTAATACAGTTGACTATGCTCATATATAGTCATCGCATATGCCGTATCATAGAAATGTTTATATCATATATTTTATTGTTCTTTTCTATGTAATATGCTACCTTATTTCGTATAACACTTATATTGTATGGATATTGTATGGATATTGCCAGTCCCGGCATACGATATAAGCTTAGTCAACTGTCGAATGAAAAGCCCTGGAATAAGACTTAGGAGACAAATTCATCAAGTCCAGTTAAAAAAAGACCGTTTGATATCTTTAAGATGTTTTTATTTCAAGATTATTATTATTATTATTATTTTTATTATGATAACCCTTTCTCAGTCCAAAGGCTAAGCCCACCAGCGCACACTTTGAGCGCTTATCTTTTTTTTTGTTCACCGGGTAAAGGCCTTACTTAGTATATTCCAGGTTTTTGGCTGGATATTCTGACATGACAAACTAGGCCTACGTGTATTTAGCTTTTTTAAAGTACGTAGATATATTCATATTTTTCCATGGGTTACGTATTGAGATTGATATTTATATTCATGATATTTAGGGAGTATATTTATATCATAGAGATAAATATATATATATATATATATAATATATTACTATATTGCACTGTGTGCGTAGTTTCTATTCCTCTTTGTAATCCAATCCTAAATGGTCGATTTGAGCAAACCGCGCATGGAAACGTTGGAAACAAGACTGCGTGGTATCCGGAATAGGCTCCTTGCAGGGTCCGAATTAAGCATCTGGTTGCCCGGGATATATTCTCGATATAGCAAGTTGGTTACCATCATCACTTGTCCACCGGGCTTTAGTGCATTTTTATGTCTCAAAGCAATTCTCCTAATCGATAAAACGGATGATTTGCCGCCAGTCGGTGTAGGGCAAGTAGATATTTGAGGGGGCAAGTAAATTTCCGATATGCTTGCCCCCGGACAAGTAGCCTTTGGACCCTGACAAGTCTGGGTCTTCTATAAGGGCATTTGACACGAAATGAATGCATACTACAGAAAAATGATGGCAACAGTTGTTTTGACTGATGTTGATAAACGTTCCCAACACTGCAGGGGCACCAAACCAACTTGTAAAAGCCTATCGATTTTCATTGAACACATGTTTTTGTGAACACAAGAAAACAAGAAAAATCGGGTTCTAACTTCTTCGACTAGGATAAAAAATTGAAATAAAAATTAATGGGGAAATTCAAATCTTTAATGCATGGTCATCTTTTTGCAAGGGGTACATGAGCGTATCTTTACAAAATCATGATAATAATATTCATTTTATCGACCACTGAGTAACAAAAATACAGATATAAGATGAAACTAGGGGTCCAGGGACACCATGCCCACTTGGCATGTGGTTTCAAATGCTCAACAATCTAACAAATTCAACATTCTAATGTCCCCTTGTCCCAAACCAGAGTTGGACATAGAACTTATCAAATCGAGGACAAGACGGCTACAATCATAAAAGGTCTAACGCACTTTATTTCCGAATGTGTGAAACGCACAGGTTACAGATACACAGTGAATACGAGCGAGTGGTTAACTGAAAAATACACAATTAAACCCTAAAAATTTGATAAATAATAATTCAAATTACGGAGAAAAAAAACCTCGATAAATACAATAAATGGTTGACATTTAGAAATGTATAATTTTAACTTACAACTCTTTTTAGTTGTAGAGAGCCTATGTCTTTCCTCTATCAGAATACTGTGGCGAATGCCCAGAAGTACTGTTGTACAGAGCAAACGTAAAGGAAAATTAAACCACCCATGAAACAGCTTACCTACACTGCACAATATCAGTTTATATGAATTCAAACCACACAAAACAGCTCACCAACACTACATAATACCAGATTAATATGAATTCAAACCACACAAAACAGCTTACCAATACTACCTAACAACAACATACTAACATAAAGCACGCAAAATAAAGACCAAAAAAAATAATAAACTAAATTCACTGAAACTTAACAGACCTGAAAGAAAAACTGTTGCCAGTGGGCAACACCCCTGGTTACCATATACAAAAACCAATGACCTTGAAACTCACCACAATCATAGAACATGTCAGCAGCTACGATTTTGATAACAAAATATGCCTCGTTACCAATTTGATATGGAAATACTAAGTTCTTCATCTATTCAATGCCCCCTGGTGACCATATGCAAAACCCAATGACATTGAAACCCACCACAATCATAGAACATGTCATGAAACGCATCAAGCTCGTAGCCAGGGGGTTCGTCCGTTCGAACGGATGCCCCTTTTTAGAAAGTGCCCTTCGCGATTTTGGTAAATTCTTAATTAGCCAACTTGTTACAAATTAGGTGTGGTAAGTTACATCTACGAGCAATTATCTAATAGATAATTGCTCGTAGGTTACATCTAAAAACGAATATCCTACTACGTAGTAAGTAATTGAAACACAATTCAGCCGCCAAAAAAGTTGTCTGCCTCATAGAATGCCCTATGTGTAAGAGGGCACGCTATATTACACTTGTTGTCAATTGATTATCGCTTTTCCACATCCATTGAAGCACTACTGTCTGAGCTATCGTATATGTATCAGGTTCAGAGGCACCACTTGAGATGTTTAGTTAGTGTAGGCCACATCCTACCAGCGACTCAGCTGACACTAGGCTCACACAGTAACACAGTTGACGAATTAAAGAAACTCTTTTCATATTTCTTTAATAACATTTTCATCATAGTATTCTTTTTAATTACATTTCACTGATTCTGTAGATGTTTTTTTTTTCGCCCACTTGGGACTTAAGTCCCAGCGGGCTAATGCATTCACTTTTCGTCCGTCCGGCCAACCGTCCGTCCGTAGTCGGAATCCAGTTATTTTGGGAAGTTTTGAAGACGCTTAAATGTAATGGGTTGATATTTGGGTTACACATGTATCTACCCTAGACACATCTTCAGCCCAAAAACTGGCCCTGTCAGAATCAAGATGACCGACTGGCAGCCATTGTTTTTCGCCAAAATCAGCACTTTTTACAAATTTTAGAACTTGTTGAGGGAAATTTTGAAGACGCTTCGATCAATTACCTTGATCTTTCGTATATATTTGAATCCAAGGGCCCATCAGCATAAGAAAATATGGGTCGATCGGACTCAAGATGGCCGTCCTATGACCTTTTTAGTGCCCAAAAATGTAAATTTTGGCCCAAATTCTGAGTCCTGTAGCTTCCTACTTGTTTGCCATTTCTCATTTCAATTTGTGATGGGTATTCTTTGGAAAGGGATGTTTTATACCTGAGACAGCTATTTTTGATCAGCCAATTATGACGCAATTGGTGGCCATCTTGGTGTCATCAGTACTCATTCGTTGGTGGGAAAAAGTTTTTCCACATTATATTGATACAAGCCTATTTCATTACCACAATCAATTAGAAAGTTGTAGCCCATTACGTATTCTATGATTTTGGTGAGTTTCAAGGTCATTGGTTTTTGTATATGGCCACGGGGGGCGTTTAATAATACAATATCTTAGTATTTCTATATTATATTCGTACCTATGCATATTTTGTTACCACAATTGCAAAGTTGTAGCTCGTGACATCGTCTATGATTGTGGTGAGTTTTAAGGACATTAAACAACTACGTGCGATGTTCGATGAGGCAAGATAGGTTAATCTCTTTGGCCCTCATTTTGAATTGAATTCAGAGTTACTTACTATGAATAAGTGGTGAATAAATTTCGTTCACATTTTAAATGATTATACTGAAATTCATTTGTTGTGTTTTTATTGTTTGTGGAATAGCTACAAAATGCCGTTTTTAAGCATACGATGCTAGGCTCGCTTTCCTGGGATACAAAATATGCAAAAGTGCCCTTTTTATGATTTAAGAACGCCCCTTTCAAAAATTCTGGTAGCCTCATAATTGATCACGATAGCAACGGATATAGATGAGGGTATTCGTTTAGCATACAAAATTCAAAGAACAAGAATTTATATTGGTCAAGTTGAAACATTTCATACATTTCTATTTTCATCCCGAACGGGTAATGCTTATAACAGCGCTATATTCGTCGGTTGAAGTACACTAGAATGGATTACGAGTTAATTTTCATGTTCCGTATAGTTACATAAACGGTAAAATAAAGTGTGGGTTCTTTAGAGCTTCATATTTTGGGAGTATATATTTTGATTACCAATTAAACTCCAACATGCTCTATATTATGCCTTTCTCTCAGAGATGGTCACCCAGATCTCTCTGTCCGGATGAGTGACCAAACCATATACTGGAGTGATAACTTGGTCAGGTACTATCTTCATCTCAAACCGTCTTATAATACGTGCGATAAAAATACAACTTTCGGTTTGGGAAAATCTGTATCCGGGACATTTTCTCCTCCCAGCGAATCCAAACGGCTCGAATGAATGTAACGGTCGTGCTTTGACTTGTTCAATCGAGAACCTCTCGGGGTCAAATCTGAAAATTGATTCGAGAATTTTGTTTCCTCTTTCTGAGAAGTTGGCCAATTTCAAAATGAAACAGGACATTGTATACTTACTTGCATGGATCGGGGTATAACCTCTCATTACGAAAGCAAGATCCCAATGCGTGAACTACTGGTGTCTACAATGAAAAATCAGAACTGAAATTAAGCACTAATTTCCCTCCATAACTCGTAGAAAATACATGATTTTTCAAAAGAAATTCTTACTCCCTTAGGAAGGACGTGACCACCAAGCATAGTGTCACTATCTGGGTTGTACCGAGCAGCCATGGGACCAACAATAGCGCAGCGCAAGGTTTCGTTGATAACTTGATGTAAATATCTAAAAGATTGACGAATTATTTCGATTGAATAATAAGGATCAATAAACAAGTATGAGTTTATCGATTCTTATGTCTTACGGCATCTGTTTAATGACATCGTGAGTAACATATTCATTTTTATCCATTACTTTTGACACTTCTTCATAAAGTTTGCCTTGGACATCAGTATGCGTTGCTAGGAAGTATAATGCCCATGTCATTACTGAAAAAGAAATCATATATATTGGTTTTGATAGTGGGATAAAATTAAATCGCATCATTTACGGTAACATCACCCATAGAAGTTTAAACGGTTTATACTTCTATGCATCACCTCTCACGATTACTTACAACTTGCCATCGTGTGGAACCCTCCGATCATATAAATCAAGGCGTCACAAGCAATCTGCTCCTCCTCATAATCTGATTCGAGTATAACATCAATGAGGAGTCGTCTTCCATCAGTGGGTGGATTGGTTCGGCGATGGTCTATTATTTCTGCAACCACTGACTTCAAATGTGCAAGAGCTGTAAAATAGGGAGTGAAATTTGAATAAATACATCCGAATTTGGGATACAATATTTTCTAGGATTTTCCTTCAAGGGATTTCTTTTCGCTTACTGATGCTACATGCAGATCTTCCCCAGGCCCGTTTGGCATTTGCGCAAATACAGCATAAACACTTAACGAATGAGAATTCATTGACAAATTCATTATTATTCTAATCATTATCAAAGAAGCACCTGATTTATAGAGCTTTTCCTCCGCACTTCCTGGCGCTGAAGGTGTAGCGGCGAACGTATTCTCCATTTCCGTCCAGCACTATGAATAATCAAAATTGTTATTTGGGATAGATGAAACACAGTTCGTAGCTCACTATAATTAGCAATGTATAACTTACAACATCAAAGAATTTGCGGAATTTCATTATCGCTTTATCGTCATTGAAATAATCTCCATAGCTTCCCTGTGCAATCGATTTCAAAGCTAGGGCGGTCATGCTTTCTTTCACAGGAATACGTTGATCATCAGCCATTGTAGCCCATTTGTCGAGCAATTTTCCGACAGTCTGGAAAAATATTTTGACACGCACCATTCGGATATCGACTACAACAATACAATGCCAGAATTATGTCTGCATTAAATACAATATTTGCGGCTGTGCAAATGATTAATTGACGTCTACAAAATCCAAATATTAAGCAGTTTTTCTCAAATAGACTTCGGCCGATAACGAGTCTTAATATCTCATTTACACAAACGTAATCCGGTTTATAGCCCATAAAATGAGAAAGAGAATGTCTTTTCTAAATTTCTAAATTCTTTTTAATGTTCTTTTTTTAGTTTACTTCATTGAATAATGGGTTCAATGCGCTGACTTCTAAATGACTGTAGCATCCGTCATACAGCTTTCTCCTCTGGCGACCATCCTCGCCGTTAGCAAACTGTAACGACTTCGCTCCAAGCAATGGTTCAAATATCTGAAACAACTCACCTGGAAAACACAAAGAGATCAAGATCATAGTTTAGGCCACACAAAGAAATACCCTAGGTTCTCATCAGATTTTTTTCTGGAAAGTGACGAGGGCGGGCGAATTTTATCTTTATTGCTTTTTTTAAATAAATAAGTTGAAATAAAAAGCTCAACCTGAGACTGAGACCTGAGTTTTTTTTACCAATTCCAAACAAATATCAGTAATGCGAGTGATTCAGAATTAAGTAGCTCCCCAAAACCTATGAAATCGAACTATATCGACGGATTTAATCGAAAATGAGACAATCATTTTCGCGATTTTCACGCTTACTCGACAGGAAATAAAGCGAAACGAACCTGGCGCTGTTTTGTCACCGTAAATGTGGATTACAAGTGCGTCGAGGATGAGCATATAAACGCCCGCAGAAAAAAACCAGTGTTGTACACTATACTATGGTGGCTGATTCGGGCAATACTAAAAAAATTTTCATTTTGGTTTTCTCGCGCGAGAATTCAAAAAGTTTTGAATTCTCGCGCGAGAAAACCAAAAGTTTCGAATTCTCGCGCGAGAAAACCAAAAAACGGGCCAATGTGAAAATGTTTTTATCGTTGCTTTAGCCGTACAGAAAAATTTTTTAGTCCATGATTTGATTAAGTCTCGAAATGTTGTTATTCTTACGCGGTCGATCAAACAGAGCACTCTGCTCGGTGAACAGTTCCGGGGTTGAGATGCTAACAACCATCTTTTCTCCCAACCAGAAAGATATGATTGGTCCATGAGTTCGATGCGTTTCAAGCAAAAATTCGTGGAGACTGCCTGATTTTCTAATATCAGGCAAATTTCCTTCCCTAAAACAAAATCAACTGATATTTAACGCAATTTTGACTAGACTATACGTCGGCCTGTCGTTTCATTCGTAGTGGCATCGTATTAAGGGTGAACTGAGCTTGGTTTTAGGCTCATTCACCGACAGGCTGAAAAGGACTGATGCCGTTCTTTGAAATAAGTAAGGGGCTATAAAATTTGGCCTATACATAATCTATAACGTCATTCAAATTCATATGAGGAATCTTACTTCGGGTCAGTAGGCTTTAATCCCGGGATCGTTGTTTGCTTTTTAGTAGTCTGAAATGAAGCATTTTTCTAAATAAGACATATCTGTATGCAAGGAAGGATAGATAGAGGATTTATCGATTGTCAACTATCGTGAAATAGTCTTATTAATGAAATATTGACTTCAACGGCATAGCCATGTTCAAACTGGTTAGCAGAGGCCTCACGAATAAACAAGCTATTAGACCGTCGTCTGGAAGATATTTTATGCAATATATTTTGGTCCCTTTCAAGAAATGATTTATTAAACACAACTAAATTGACAAAATCAACGTATGACCCATTTTATTTTCATTTGTATACATGGCATTTAATTCGCATTAAGTATATCTCAACTGAAATAGCAAGAAGAGCGAATCTCTTGTGTGTTAAACATCCTTGCTTATAGAAAATGGTTTTTATATTATAACTTGTACATTCCAACTAAAAGTATAAATTTCAATTTCATTCATCATTTTGTTAGATGTTTTTTTTTTGCATAAGCCCTGATTATCAGACTAGATTCATAGACTCGGGCTAATTAAATCAACTAATACTTCAGATCGATCACTTACCTTAAAAAAACAGAAAAATGCAAAAATGCTTGCAGCAAATATTAGAGTTGATGCAGCGAATAGTATCAACTCAAACATACTGTAGTAGATTATGTGCATCGAATTATTGAAGAGAACAAATCCAATGGCACCAACGCAAGTAAGTAACTGAACGAGCGCATTCTGAATATTCCTTTGACCTACAACTAAAAGTTTCTTTTTGTAAACCGCTAAACGACGCAAATACGTCCTTGCATATCACAACCAGGACCGGGGAGATATGATATTTTGGACTGTCGGACATCGGGAGATGATATATCAATTGCGGTTTGATATTTGGCAATTTTCGGGTGATATCATCTTTTTATGGTGGCTGATAAGGGCCATGAAAATATTTCCTGACAAAAAATAGTTTCGTCATGAAAAATAAATTTCAATCGAAAATTATGTCGTGAGTAAGAATAATTCCGCTGTGAAAAATAAAGTTCCGTCAAAAATATTCGTAAGCGAAAATAATTTTCCTTTCGAAATATTTTTCGAGGGAAATTTATTTTTCATGACGAAATTATTTTTTGTCAGGATATATTTTGATGGCCCTTATCAGCCACCATATCATTTTGATCTTTTTAAAGTATACTTCATTGAATAATGGGTTCAATGCGCTGACATCTGAATGCCTGTATTGCCGTCACACAGCTTTCTCCCCTGGCGACCATCCTCACCGTCAGCAAACTGGGATGACTTCACTCCAAACTATGGTTCAGAATTATCGTAAACAAATCAGTTGGATCATAGATAAACTTCAATTCATGGTTTGATCTTGGAGCGATCATTATTTCTCTACGTTTGATTAAGTCTCGTTTCTTTTTGTAAACCGCTTAACGACGACCCTAAGCCCGCACACGTCCCTGTATATCACAGTAGGACCCGGGTGTCCAAGACTTTCGATGGTATTTGAATATTTTACTGTTAGATAGAGGTCACTTCGCGCCTTTGTATCATTTTATGTGCATTAATTCTGAAATGAATTTTTGACTTGCTAGCCATATCACAATCAGCCCTGCGCCCGGTCATGATTAAATGCGTACTGTATTACGTATAATCACGTATGTTCTACCCTCAAAGGCCGCTGCACGTGTGTGAACCACTAAAATATGATTTCGTAACTCATCAATTCGTCAAACAAATTTCACCTTAGAAATCGTCAATTCCTCACTCGTCCGACAACCTATGTGAACCTAGAACTAGTAGCAGCGGACACGAGTGCGATCTACCGAATCATAACCAGAAATGACTTTTCGGAATGTGTAGTGTACTTGAGGATGGGGGAAATGCAACAAGCAAAAATGATGGAAACATATTTTTGTATACCAAAACGTACCCTTACCCCCGGGCTCCAAACCAACTGTAAAGAACTATCGATTTTCATGGAACATATATGTTTTTGTGAAAGAAATAAGAAATGCGTGTATGATGACTCCTTCGACTTTTAGGATGAATAAATTGAAATGGATATAGGCAAATATAGATCTTCGAATTGATTAAAAAAGAGGAGTACGTAAACGCATAGCCTCATAGTTAATAACGATAGCAAAGGGTAGATGAGCGTATTCATCTAGCAATACAAAATGTAAAGAACAAGAATTTGCATTGGTTCGATTGTGTTAATTTTCATCCAGACCAGATACTAATAACAGCGCTTTATTCGTCCGTTGAAGTGCACTAACATTGGTAACAATTTCAAGTTCATGTTCATGTTCCGCAGTTCCATAAAAACGATAAATACAAAAGAGTGTAGATTTTTTCGAGTTTTTCTTATTTGGGGGTATTTTGAATACCAATTGAACTCCAACATGCTCTGTATACATTATGCCTTTCTCTCAGAAATAGTTATCCAGATTTCCTTGTCTGGATGAGTGACCAGACCATACGCTGGAGTGATAACTTGGTCAGGCACCATCTTTATCTGAAACCGTCTTATAATTCGTGCGATGAAAATACAACTTTCGGTTTGCGAAAATCTGTATCCGGGACATTTTCTCTTCCCAGCGAATCCAAACGGCTCGAATGAATGTAACGGTCGTGCTTTGACTTGTTCAATCGAGAACCTCTCGGGGTCAAATCTAAAATATGATTCGAAAATATTCGTTTACTCCTTCTGAGAATCTGTTGAGTCAATCGCGAAATGAAACATTGTATGCTTACTTGCAAGGATCGGGGTATAAACTTTCATCACGAAAGCAAACTCCTAATGCATGAACTACTGGGGTCTAAAATGATAAGTCCGAGTTAGAATTAAGCACTAATTCCCCTCCTTTACTCGTATAAATTCAAGATTTTCCAATAGAAATGCTTACTCCCTTAGGAACAACGTGACCACCAAGCATAGTGTCACTATCTGGGTTGTACCGAGCAGCCATGGGAGCCACGATAGCGCAGCGCAAAGTTTCATTGATAATTTGATGTAGATATCTAAAAGATTGATGAGTTAAATCAATTGAATAATAAGGACCAGTAAACAAGTATGAACCATATCGATTCCAATGTCTTACGGCATCTGTTTAATGACATCAGGAGTCACATCTTCATTTTTATCCAATATCTTTGACACTTCTTCAAAAAGTTTCTCTTGAACATTGGCATGCGTTGTGAGGAAGTATAATGCCCATGTCATTACTGAAAGAGAAATTGCATTGGTTTTAGGCCTTTTTTCCTCTTTTAATTACTTGATGTACGGATCCCAGAATCCTGCAAAATCATCAAATCAAAAGAAAAATGGCTTTTTGTCCTCCGTGTTTCACCACAAATTTTCAATACAATTGTTTTTCATATACCCATCTAAATTTTCGACTAACTCAAGCTGTGTTATCTCAATTTTCAATCATATTATTTGCAAAAATGTTTTCATTTCTCCACTTATTTGAGTAAAGTTCATTACAATTTTCACTCCTTATTGATTTCTTTTCTGCAGTCCTTCCGAAGTTTCATGTGGAAAATAATGAAAAAATCGTTATAAAAAATCGTTTTTAATTTTTTCCCCTAACCCTCTCACGTCTTTCTTGAAAAAAATCCGTACCCCAAATAATTGAAAAAGGCATACGCGGAGTTAAACTCAGTTTAAAATGTCATTAACGGTAAGCCTACTTACAACTTGCCGTCGTGTGGAACCCTCCGATCATATAAATCAAGGCGTCACAGGCAATCTGCTCCTCCTCATAATCTGATTCGAGTATAACATCAATGAGGAGTCGTCTTCCATCAGTGGGTGGATTGGTTCGGCGATGGTCTATTATTTCTGCAACCACTGACTTTAAATGTGCAAGAGCTGTAAAATAGCGCCTGGAGTTTGAATAAATATATACGTACGTTTCTAGGATTGCAATGTTGTGCCTTTCAAATCTACACTTCGGATTTGAAGACTTGTGGGCAATTGACAAAAAATGCAATGATCCCTATTACTGAGATATTTTGAACTAACATGAAAAGAACGTCGGTCAGCCATTTAACCAGATATGCTGAAAATCATTGAAAGAACCCTTTACTGCTCCTGACACACAGACCCCAAAATCAAATACTGTGTGAACTAACTACATGTGTTCCCAGAATTTTGGATACGATATGGATATACATGTATTATAGTAGATTATTTCTCATGCTTTGTGTAGATCTTCCATCAGGCCCGGTTGTCATTCAGGTATATATTTCATAATTAACGAATGAGAATTCCATCGATGAATTCATTATTGTCTTAATCACTTTCAAATAGGCACCTGATTTGTAGAATTTTTCCTCCGCACTTCCGGGCGCTGAAGGTGTAGCCGAAATTGTATTCTCCATTTCAGTCCAGCACTATGAGATAACAAAATTGTTGTTAGGGATAGATTGAAACACGGTTCGTAGCTCATTATCATTAGCAATGTAATTTACAATATTATAGGATTTTCGGAATTTCATTATTGCTTTATCGTCATTGAAATAATCTCCATAACTTCCTTTTGCGATCGATTTCAAAGCTGATGCAGTCATGCTGTCGTAAACAGGAATATGTTGATCATCGACCATTTTTGCCCATTTGTTAATCAGTTCTCCAACGTTCTAAAGAATTGGAATTTATATTAGATATTCGCCATTCAAATATATCAAATCTTTTCAAATTTTCTTCGCATGTTTGATAATAATAATAATATTTATTTCGCCATGTACATATGCAGTATAAATGATATATAGATTATAAAGAATTTACATACATACGAGGCTGGATGCTTGGAAAGCCAATGGAGGCTGTGTCCCGTAGGGATCCAAGCACCCAGAAGAAAGATCAAAATTTAATGAAATTAGGTAGAATGAGGGTGAAATGAAAACGCGAAACTTGATGTTTCGCGAACGTCGAAATGGTGAGCTGAGTTTGATTACTTCATTGAATAATGGGTTCAATGCGCAGACTTCTGGATGACTGTAAGATCCGTCATACAACTTTCTCCTCTGGCGACCATCCTCGCCGTTAGCAAACTGTAATGACTTCGTTCCTATCAATGGTTCAAATATCTGAAACAACTCGCCTGGAGAACACAGAGATAATGATCACAAAAAACCTCAATTTATGGTTTGATTAAGTCTCGGAATATTTTATTCTTACGCGGTCGATCAAACAGAGCACTCTGCTCGATGAACAGTTCCGGGGTTGAGATGCTAACAACCATCTTTTCTCCCATCCAGAAAGATATGATTGGTCCATGAGTTCGATGCGTTTCGAGCAAAAATTCATGTAGACTACCGGATTTTCTAATATCTGGGAAATTCCCTTCCCTAAAAGAAATACAATTCAACAGTTAACGTTATGTTCATCGCCGTTAAAGACGCAACTTCCACTTGATACGTCACTCGAGTGCTATTCTATTCGTAGTTACGTCGAAATGGTGAGCTGAGTTTGACTTGAGTAGGTTGAACACAATTTCAAATCGCTCATTGAGATAAGGGAGGGGTGGTTCTTGTATAAGCTCATATACCGACACACATTTAAGATTCTTACTTCGGGTCCGAAGGCTCTAATCCTGGGATCGTTGTTTGTTTTTTCGCAGTCTGAAATGAGGCTTATAGATGAGATTCATATAGAAAGAGTATAAAGAATATAGAAAGAAGATTGTCAAATATTGTGAAATAGTCTTGAAACTATGTCCACGGCACAACCAGTAAAAACTGGTTAGCAGAGGTTGCAAGGATAATCAGACCGTCGTCTTGAATTATACATTTTAATCGATAGGTATTGTTCCTTTTCGGAAATAACTCCAGCTCTACTCTTGTCCACTGATTAATTTACAACATTTCACTTTCTTTTTCATGCATTAATTTTTAACCGAATAGCTATTTTGCCTCAGCTAACGTTGACAGAATTAATGAATACATACCATTTCGACTTCAGAAACCATTCTTTGATAAGAGCCCATCTATCAAACAGAATGTTTTTCTCGAGCCCTCTGACCAGATTTTTGCACAAGTTAACTCAAATGAAGTAACGAAAAACCGATGGGAACCGCAGGCCAAAAACCCCAAACTCTCCGATTCATTGGCCGTGCATTGAAGTATAGGAGAATTTTAGAATGTATTTCTGATGAATGAAAAAAACGTATTCCCCACGCGAGATTTGAACTTCTGATCTTCGGTATATGTTTACTGATCTACTGTGATTTACTGGAAGCTAAGTACTTGTTTTCTAAAAACGACATAGCCATTGCAACAGGTCACGGTAGATCTATTAGCGGACAAAAACCGGGAAGATCGAATTTGCGCCAAATGTAATAGAAACAAACTGGGTGACGACGAGTATCATTTCATCTCCCAGGACAACGTTATCTCCCTGACTATTTCTTAAACAGACCAAGCTTATATGCCTGCAAACAATTTTCAGTGTACAAAGAAATTTGTATTCGGGTAATCATATATTAGTCAAACCACGAAGACAGTTTTTGAAACCACATATCAAAATTGGACGTGTTAGTGTAGGTAAATGTCTGTATTGTGTATGTATCTATGTATGCTACCATCTGTAATTGTAATTTTGATTTGAATAAAGAAGTTTCCAGTTTCTAGGCGCCATTTTGTGGCGGTCCCTCGAGGTCCCCATTGTTGCGATGATTTGCGCTCATTTTTAAAACATAAGTTTAGATTGAATATCACATAGTTCTGCAGTCCCTTGCTCGATGAACTTAATTTATACACCATTTTAAAGGAAATGAAATGCAGATATTTGTTGGCGATTCTTGGAATTTTTGAATACATGAGTTTGATATTCAATCTAAACTTATGTTTTGAAAATGAGCGTACTATCTGTGTTCATTATATTCATTCTATGTGGAGCAATAAACTAAAACTGAAACTGAAGTACCACTCTTACAATGGAACCTCGTTGAAACTATACCTCAGATTTATCGGTTATAACAAACCAAGAATTTCGTCCCAAATAGGACAATCTCATTAATTTCATACTAGATACATCGAAAGGTTTTCTGGTTCCCTGAAGTTCGTTGTAACGAGGTTCCATTGGAATGATCAAAATATTATAGTTACATCCCTTACCTTGTGAACATAGAAAAGTGCAAGAATGCTTACAGCGAATATAGTCAATATTGCTAATGATAAAATTAACTCAAACATACTATCGTGGATTATGATGTGTATCGAATCCTGTTGAAATATACATCTGAGAACTAATCCAGTCGCACCTGGCCGTAACGTTAGAAGGTAAGTGCCTGAATTGAGCGCATTTTGAACATTTTTAATATTCTCGTGACCCAGAGAACTAGTTTCATTTTGTAAAGCACCTCTGAACGACCCCGAGCTTTTTATATTTGAATAAGCCAGAGAAGAATCGCCAACCATTCGCACAATGTACGTTGTCGTTGACTCGAAGGAACGTTTAAGCTATTTTATTTGTTCTTCTATTTACGTTTTCTTGTCTTCCTCCGAATCATAAACTAACCAATATATATTAACATTTCTTTGTCTATTTCAGGTCGGCTATTTTAACAGAAATAAAGGGATTTTCATGGCCCGTTAGCATATGCATTTGTTATATAGTGACGGTAATTATTTTTCCAGGGGCGCATACAATTTTCCCAAGGGCGCATACATTTTTTCCAGGGGCGCATTCAATTGACGTTAACAAACGATATGGTATACAATGCAAAGAACAGACGAATTTGCTGATGAAATTATACCATCTAAAAATAATCATACGATGGAATTCATTACAAACAGACAACCGTTTCTGCCAATTAGAAAATATGCTATTTGCTATTCGTTGACCGGTCGTATTATGAGTCGCCAAACACCTAGGATGTCTACGACTGGTTACGAAGTAATACTTACTAGAATGATACGTAATGATATCGATTTGTTTATGATATGGCGCTCAGACTTATTTTTGAAAATAATTATCAACTAGCAATCGGTTTGTCAGCTGGTCAAATCATGGTCAAATCCAGTACCTTCAATGATGTAAGCTATGAACACTAGCACTCATTACTAATGACGTGTAGCAACATAGCATTTATCTTGGGTAGAGAGTTCAAGTATCCGAATAACCATAGAAGCGATTTAGGTTTTTATTGTTATGATAACAATAAAAACCTAATTTTCTAATGAATAAAAACAGTTTATTGACAAGAACGTTTTCGGGATCATATCCCCTCATCAGATGAAATGCAAGTGAAACAAATAATTAAACTGCAGGTTTATATACAACATAAGTTACAAAATTACGAGTGCTAAATTCTAAGCTAATTGTAATTAGTTTGTGTCAATAAAGTATTAGAAAATGAGGTTTTTATTGTTATCGTTTCTATGGTTATTCGAATATACCATATAGTTACATTGGCTACATTCACGTTCTAATTTCCGATAAGCTCAGGTCATTTAAGTAATGCCACAGGAAAAATAATACCGTAGGTAAATTTGCCAGAAAGAAATGCAGAGAATTAAATGAACACGAGAATTTATTATGATATTCTTATTCAATACGTCCACTAGATGTTACATATTGAATGCCCAGTTAAAACATAACATTTTTCTAGTTAATATTCGAGTTGACTCGAAAGATTGTAGCTTTTCCTCGACCTTCGTTTTCTCCTTTAACCTCCGAATCAGATAATTACTCAAATATCTAATTTTTCGTCGTTTATTTCAGGGTGGCTTTTGTGGTAAAAAAGAATGGTGAACCTTGTTCATGCCCATCCAGGCCAGAAGCATGAGGGAAATGTGGGTGCTTCATTTTTATTTTGGTTGGAACTGAACTCGGGTTTGTCTAATACGCCCCACCCAACCACTCCGGGCCGGGCCTGTCGTGATAATATCCCGTGCTAAATTACTGGAAGAAACGACTGTCATCTGAGACAGTCGTTTCTTGCATGCACGCATTTGCAACCGGTAATTGTCGTTAACAGACAACACAAGTGAAAAGAACACACGAATTTGCGTACCCAACGAAGGATTTTATTATCTACCTTTTGAATGAACATACGCTCGACTTGAATTCATACTATTTTTTGTATCAATTGAAAATTCGAATATTTTTTTGACCTGATTTCTACGAAATATATTTTCATATTGCCATGCATTTTTTATCACCGAATGAAATCTGCAGCTATACCGGACTCGTCCATGCAATGAAATCCACACGATGCTGTAATAAACGCAATGCGAATAACTTAAAAACATATATACATTTAAACTGAAATAATACATTCATCGTGCCCTCGAGTTGATAGAGATTTCCATACCTTAACAATCGCAGCTCGGACAGCCATTCTTTGTACACGTTTCAACACTGCTGCATTCGATTGGAGGGCAATAACCTACAGAATGAGGCATTCAAATATATGTGATGAAGATTCAGCTAAACCGTACTCTGATGACTCATAAAAAACCAGTACATTTCCAGCGTCAAACACGAGTCAAATTTGGGCAGTGCCTAATTAGGGAGCGCGTGCAAATGACGAAGACTATTCACTGGGTACTAAACAATGCTGTGACAAGAATGGTTAGTCACTTCCGGAACCAGAACACGTACTAATTTGGCCCCGTGCTAAAATTTGGCACGGGTCTATTCCGGCATTTCTAGACTGGTCACATGTGGCCTTGTCAAACAGGTGGCCAAACCAATGTGACGTGTTATAAGCAACGATCACACCAGCGTTTGGGAGTGATCCATATGAGCCGGACATTGGTCGTTATAATAGAAAACCGCTGTCCGTTGTGATTTGGACGGATTATAACGATTTTCGCCACAAGGTTGAGACTAAGGGACTGAATGGTTATGTTATATGCCCAACGATATATTTTAAAGAAATGAGTATTTTCCTATAGAATCAAATATAAACTGTTGATTCAAATCGTGATCACCATTTCTGGCTCGAATTTGTTGGTGGATTCATTACAAGCTGCGGGGTGAAGGTCATTCATCAATTTTAAGATTTGACCGAAGATTTCCACGTTCGATACTGACTGAATTTGTAGAGACTTCAGTTGTAGAAGGGTCTTCAAAATCACCATCATCAAACATTACTATTTACAAATGTGCACACACAGTTTTAATAAATTAAACAAAACAAAATAGATGAATGCTTACATTCGCACGTCGTACATCCGTTAGCATCGACTACTCGGCCGTGATCGCAGACGATGGCCGGACATATCAGACTTCCGCATTTTTTGCCTGTCAGAAAGAATTTTCACAATCGAAAATAAATCTTCAGTGTTAATCGTATGACTTCAACTGATGTAGACCAATCGATCAAATGTATGTGCATAAGCCCCGCTAAGCCCCGCTCCATATCTCGAACAAGGATATCGAGGTGTTCGATAGCCAACGTATCAGATATACCTTGATAAAGAATATTGTTCTTTTACATTTATAACTACTATGCGTTATTCTAGAGGTTCTGTTTGAGTCGATGTGCACTACATCATCAATATTGGCGTTGCAAAAAATTACACGATTGTAAATTTGGCGCTAACTTTGTAATTGAATACATTTTATGCCTCTTATATTTTTCATTCATATTCAATAAATTTGCTTATCCTTTTTATAATGAATTTTGACCACACGTGCCTTACGTCATCAATATTGCGGCTAGCCTGGTTTGTTATTTTTCTTCAAGGCATCAATAAACTTTCATGTTAGTTTTCCTGTTACGTCTATCGATTATGGTTTAATTGATATAAGCATCATCATCTATATAGTATCACATGCATGCATGCATTCTTTTACCATCACCGTTAAGGCTGTTTTCACCAACGGTTTCCAGCTAGCTTTTTCCTGCAGCTTTTTCCAGCTACGTGAAAACGACTTAAGTGGCACACATGTTCACGTAGCTGGTTCCAGCCAGCTTTTTCCTGCAGCTTTTTCCAGCTGCGTGAAAACGCCCCGAGCAACAACAAGCACGAATGTGCATGGTCGCCCAGACAACCGAATTTCAATACCAGTGGCACGCGTTTTTACGAGCGGTTTCCAGTCACTGGACAAAAAAGCTATTGCATGCAATAGCTGGAAATTGCCGCTGGTAGCTGGAACCCGCTCCCGCAGTTTGGCCGTTTTCACGAGCTTTTTTGGTGGCAGAGCTGGAAACCGCTGCGGCAAGCATTTTTACGAGCTGTTTCCAGCCAGCAATTTCCAGCTGAGAATTTTTGCTGTAGCCTTTTCCAGTTGCCGCGTTTTCCAGCTCAGGGCCAATTTTTCGGTGTTTTCACCGCTCGTGAAAACCAGCCTTTAGTGGTACCCTATTGCCGTTGCAATATTGTCATTACCATTGCCATTGCCGTTGCTATTGCCATTGCTATTTCCGTTGCTATCGCCATTGTCATTTTTACCATTGCTATTGCCACCATTGCCTTTGCCATTACCATTATTCCCTAAAATGATAGCACTTCATTTTTAGTTAGGCCTTTTTTTAATTGCTTGCAGCACGGATCCGGCGCTGTCGTTTCTGTCAATTGGGAAAAAAGAAACATTTTTTTTAAATTCTTTTCCCTTCACCCGCGCTGAAAATCCGTGTGAACTTTTGAAAAAATATTTTTATTTTTCCCGCCCGCCGTTCTGCAATGACCGCTAAATTAGAGAAAAAATACAATTTTATGTTTTTCCGTCCTCCCGTCGTGTCTTTTTTCAACGTTCCCGATGTTTGTCATCGAGGTTTCTTTCGGTAAATAGTAGGATTTCGGCAAGCGAAAATGCCGGCGGCAGCTTTCCAACTCATTTGTTGGAAAGGAAGCAAAGAGCTTGACAGGCGATTGTCAAGGCTGTCACTTGGTCTCAGGGTGTCTGATGTGACATCGATGGTAGATACAGGCATTATACAAGACTGTGCGTCCAATTTGCATTATGTGCCTTGATGCTGGACTGTGCGTGGTTGGGAGGGGCAAAAAATAAGGAAATCAATAAGATTGTGTTCTGTTCTGAAATAAAGAAATATGTGATTTAACAATTTTATATTTTTTCTTTTATACCTCCAGGATATCCCATAATAGCAGGCAATAAATGGGAAATTTTTTATTTTTTGTTTGTTTTTCTTCCCTTCACCCTTCCAGATTATGCGATGAAACTCCTGTTTGAAAGGAAAACAAATAAAATTTTTTTTTTTCCTCTTCACCCTTCCACTTTTTACAAGGTCTTTTGGAAAATTTTTATTTTTTTCCCTCCACCCTTCCATTTTTTGGGTAATAAAATCCGAGCTGCAAGCAATTTAAAAAAAGGCCTTACGAACGCGAGAAAACATCAATCACTCAACTAATATATGATTTCGAAAGAAAGGTTGAATCCTACGAAGCGTAACTAACGAAGTTTTGAATCATTACTGAGAATTTATACAGAAATATAGAATTTAATTATTCATGATAATTGGTAATCCTACTAAAAATGCATCCTAAATGGATAACAGCTTTAACATTCGTTTGACCTAAGTTATTTTAGTCACTCTAACTTATATACACGTATAGTTATGTATATGTATGTGTCGTTTAATTCAACAATATTTTGCATGTCTTTGTCTCTAAGTAAATGAAGTAGTAAAGGAAATATACATATCCATACTTATGCCATACGTACCTTTGACCGAGAAGGGAAGTAGAGCGATTGCGGCAATCAGCACCAATACAAGTAAACGTGTTCTCGCCATCCTCAAAATGAAAGCGATTTCCAAGACACCCACTTTGCTGGAACGATAAAGCGTGAATAACACAAAACTGATGGCACCAGTTGTTTGGGCAGATGATGCAACTTTGGACGCACCAGGGGCTCCGAACCGACTTCTAAAGTGCTATTGATTTTTGCCCATAACAGATGGGTCTTGTTGAAAGATTTGAAAAAGATGTGAACAAAAACAGACAAACAATGGCAGGGAAAGATTCTCAGCATATTTTCGAGTATGCCAGATATCATTTTCTTAGTACATTGAGAATGAAAGATAACACATTTCAGTGCCTTAATTTTCGAAGTACAGCCTTTCGGCTCGCACTGTATCCCTCGGAACCTACATCATGTATTTATGAGAAAAAAAAATAAATAATAGTATCGATTATCAATTATATTGTATGTACGGTTTACGAAAAATAAATATCTATCTATCTATCACATGCACCTTCTTTTGATATAAAGAAAAAAAAGTACGACAATCGCGCCACCGGGGAAGGGTGCGAAACATCTGTCTCCTCGTCAAATGCCTAAGTCATGCACTTAATAACTATAATTAGCACTATATCTACGTGTCGGGATATAGAAATATCAATGACGAAACGAAGATGGTTTCCATGAGAAATATGAAAATAAATCTGCCGTTGTGTCTCATCTACTACCTGGTGTCAAACAAATGCGGTATGTATGTACGTGCAAAAAGCTCGGCAGTCCGGTTTTCAAATGGTGTTTGAAATCATTACTGGAATACACTTTGGAATCTCGTTTCAACAATAATCAACTATACGTGTCATTATCCTATCAACAGTAAACGCTTTGAATTGCACATTCACACTTTGTATCATCGAACCAGAGATATATCAGAGCTTTATCCCTAGTTTTTTTTATGAGGATTTGTAGAATTTGTAGAAAAGCTTCTTGATCTTATTCAACCTCACGCTAATTTCATGTTATCATTAGCCTACGATCTTTCGAAACCTTTTCTCTTCCATGCCCATCATGGCCGAACAGAATTGGTCGTTACATCTCCATTGAGGTCCGTCAAGATTCCCCAGCCCATGCACAGCCTGTATGACCAGCCGGCCAACTCGAAGGTCTGGGAAAAGTACGATCTTCCACCGCCAGATCCGAAGTATTTTCGTCGAGTACCAGTCATAGATGCCAATCCGGCAACCGGTCGTAAGTTTGCCTTGCTTCAAATAATCGGGTGTAATACCACAAGGTATTTCTGCTTTCCGTAAAACTATCAACATTGCGCACTCAGATAAAGATGCAATTTACCCAGTTTTTGTAAATACGTATACCATTACATTCCTCACTAGCAATCCGGGCACATTTCTGGGTTTGTTTCAACTTATGAGTTAGTACATTTTCAATTGTTTTAGATTCTTATTTTACCTCACCGCTGTGGAGTTGGATCCTGGAAATAAATCACGATACTCCGTTTAAAAACGATGTAGAATACGATTGAGTTATACAAAAAGACATGCATTTTTGATGTGATACGCTATATGTGACTGGTCATCGAATGAATCGTTGATTCGTTTAACTTTTAGATAAATGTCCAGCGCCCTGTGATAATTATTGCCCCTTTGGTAATAAACTCGACAGCAAAGGATGCCCGACATGTGAATGTAACCCAGAAGGTAAATACGCGTGCAAAAAAATACGGTGCACTGCGAAATGGCAATGAGAAACGATATTTCATCAATAATAGAATCCATTTGTACTCGAATGTCCTTAGCCGTCAATTAAGTAAATTTGCAGATAACTACAGGAATACCTGGGCATTACAAATTAGATTAATAAAGACGTAATAATTTCGAATATGGGCATACCAATTTGCTATTGTCGAACCGAAAGACAGACACCCCTTGAATTTACTTCAATTCTTGTCTTTTCTACAGGAGCTTCTATCTGCCCAAAAGTCGACTGCCCAGTGGACCCCTGTCACCCGTATCTCGCGATGTGTCCAACTCACCCGGGAGCAAAATGTGTGTAAGTATATCGAAAATGAAATTCCGCACTATGTCCTTAACCTAATACATCGGGTGATATCTCCAAACTATAAGAGACATTGCTGGCTTATATAAGATATTGTAGAAATAGAAATTGCCAGGATTCGGAGGAACTGGTGGTCCATATTCACGAGATTATTCTCTCGATTGAAATGTCCCACCTTTCAAATCAAATCTCAAGAGATAACACTCCAAACCCAAATGGCATTTATCTTAATTGAGTCCATCTTGGAATTATAAGGAAAGAAACGTCCATATTGATTGCGCAGTATATGTATTTTCTATAATTTGTAGCTTGTTTATCAAAAATCGGTATTTTTAAATCCCTTCATTGATACAGATAATGTCTGTCGATCAGAGAACAAGGTTGAATTTATTGTTGTTGTATTCTTTAGACGCGTCTGTCCGTGTGGACACAAATTCGTGGACCCGGCCACTGGTAAAGATGTCAACTGCGATCCGAACGGTGGCGATGACACGGCCAACTTCATGCGAGTTTGGCGCGAAGTCAACAAGGAACTGGACAATTTCATCATACCGGCAGGAGAAAAGGCACCGAAACAAGTGCACGGCGGTGACTTGTAGGTATCTAACTAACGCACAAGTAGATCACGCCTTATCATTCAACCAACTGTTGACTTTTCTATATCATACTCTTCAATTTGATTGCTGAAAAGGCTATGAAAATACATTCATAACGAAACTATTTACTAGATAACGTTTCGGCAAATTGTTTATAAGAGCCAAAGTCATGTAGCATCTGACCCTGTCATGAACAAAAATGACATGAAATAAAAGACTCTTTTTAGATTATGCGACTCCATTTCTCAATATTTTCTTTTATCAAACAATCTGTGCTCTAGCGTTTTAGCACCCTCATTTGCGTACCAGTGATTTCATATAATGGCCCGAATCAGCCACCATAGTTAAGATTTTGATTGCAGCTTTTTTCCATAGATGACACTTCAGTATGAACACGCGGTCATTTTACACAAAGAAAGATATCTGACTCAGTGGATTTGACAGATAGGGTGAACCGTTTTTTTGTTCATCCATTTCGCAAGGATATACACGCGTAATGCGTACAAATTGACTGCCGCAGCTGCCACGAAGAGAAAAGAAGAATTGAAAATACACGCTCCATACTGTTCCAGCGAATTGATCCATCAGCTTCCATAGAAAGTGCCTTCCTGATTTTCTATTGAGCGGATAGTTCTTGATAATTCTGCTATAGAACAACAGCTATTTTGACGTTCAATACGGTGTCATAATTAATATCGAACCCACTCGCTGTTCGCCGCGACCTGCGATGCCATATAGTAAGAAGGGGTCTATTAACGAGCTCGCGGTTGGGGGTTGTCTAGTCAGCGGACGCGCTATGGATTAACTATGGAATAACTCGGTTATTTTATGTCAAGTCTAGATCGCTGACAATATCAGTCAATTTACACGACTAAGGACGTCCCGGTGTGACATTCAATTTCTGTGCGTCAGTCTCTATCTCTCTTATCATGCCAAATTGAATTATTGGCTAAAATGCAATCGTATAAAGAAAAAGCATTTCCGGGATAGAAAGAATGCGATTCTTCAATGAATTAAAGAAGAAAAAATCCTGTTCAGACGACTGCCTTCGTCCGTGATTCGAGTCCCGATCTCGGTGGTTGACAGATTTTCACTCATTATGTTTATTGCGGCAAGAGATTCCGCAGGCTAGTACTTCACTAATTCTATAATCACTAGACATGATTATGATAGCGTATAATTATAGCGACTTTCGAATTATCATTACAATCATTGACTTCTTAGAGTCCGTTGTACAATGAATGGGTTTAAGATATGCATGCATTTATAATTTAGACTCGCGACATGTTTGACCATAGGGATATAGCAAATTTTGTGAATGTTTCGGGACAAACGTAATCAAGATCAGTGCCACGCATTTCTAGAGGTCATTATCCGTTCGAGTTCGCCCGGTCAACGCTACCCCCGACGTCGTCGTGTTGCTACGCCGTGCGAGAAAATTGGAGGCACTTTTGTCATCGGAACAATATTCAAAAATACGCGCTGATGAACGTTTATCGTTAATCACTATACACTTGTCTCTTGTTGATTGAATAGTTATGAAATATTAGCGTTTCGATGATCACCATTATCTAAATGATCGTTATCTAGATCACGATCAGTACCATCACCTGTCGCACGCGTCGTGGTGGTAGCTCAGTCGCGACTGATCACAGCTTCGACGCGAGAAAGCTCGCCTGGTTTTCACGCATTTGTCCGTTCGACAAGAAGGCGCGCACAATTAACGCGATCACTCTCGTAAATCATGGATTACCACGATGTCACCGAATTGAAAAGTAACGCCTGGTCGGGATAATCACACAATTCAATCACGGATAGCCTTTTTAAGGAATTAGCAAGGTATGTATCTTCGTGGAATTTGTATCTAAACAATCTGGGGTTAGACGGCTTTATATTGAATGAAATAGGCTAAAATGAATGAGTCGGTTCAGTTCAGAAAGTGAAAGCCCTGAATCATGATATAACTGTACATCTCTGTGTATAAAGGCGATCATAAGATATACCTGCATCTCTAAGAATAATGGTAATTGACAAAAATCGTTCACCTTTGGACATTTTGATGTTGGGGGTTTGATCAGCAGCTTGCAGTCAGTAGGCGTACGAGCGCCTCCCGTGGGATCGGGTACGGCGCTTATAACTAAGGGTCCATGATGAAACGTTGACGTAACTTCCTAGAAAATCAACTCGGAATAAAACAGTTTTCAACAACGAAACATATATTTAAAATCCGAACTAGTACGTAGAAAAGATCGACTTCCGTGCGCTATAAGTGTTACATGTTTGAGGCGTATTCAGATTATGTTGTTAAATCGAAATAAATGCATATGTTGGTTGAGGCACTTTTCACCGGTTAGGACACACTGGGAACCTTTTACCATATCATCAACACGTGATTGTCTTGATAGAAGAAATAACGCTCTTTTAATAGTGATAACTTTGAAGATTTTCTAGGCAATATTCGCATATTTACCAAACCTGATGAGCTGTATAAATGTCTATGTATACAAAACATGAGGATTTCGAAGAAATTTGATATAATTCTATTCAAGCCTCCAAACAGGTTTTAGATATTTTCAAGGGAGTTGAAATATGGAAACAGAATGATAAAATGTGATACACAATATCGATAGACCTTATCATATCATTTGTCGTGGCAGGGAGGTGACGTCTAGTTATGTCGACCGATGAAGGTCATTCATAAGCTCATATAATGCGTGAAACACTAATTCGAATATGTTTTTCACTTTCCATGACGTAATACGTAAGTCGCATAAATACTATATTTACCGGAATACTGCAAATGCTACTCGACTCGTCAAGTGTTACAAAACCGCGACGTCTTTGTCCGCAAATCCAATAATATATATTCCATTCAGGCTTTTCAAAAGACGACGCAAGACGAAGAAAAGTCAACCGCAAAATGGCCTTTTCGCGTTGAAACCCTTCGGTACGGTAAATACCTATTCAATCTAAATCTATAATTAGTTCCCTGACATAACTGACATAATATGAATGACGATTTATTCTCAGACAAATTGGAAAACAAGTTTATGGACTGATATTTCAGTTGATTGAGTTTTTCCCGTCCACCGCCTCAACACCATGTATACTTTGCGATGAATTTATAATTCAGTTTCAGTTTAGTTTCAGTTTTTCAGTCATAAATATCGTTTTAACCATTGAGATTTTATTATGAACATAAACAATTACAATACAGAATGGAGGACCACAAATCGTCCGGGGACATCATGTGGTCTCGAAACGAAAACATAAAAAGCATTATTATTACGTAAAAATAGCGGTTATGTACATATTGTTAAAAGTCTACATTCTAAAGGTTTACAAGTTTTCAGAATCTGGTGGTGTTTTCACATCACACACGAATCTTTGAGTCGGTGGCAATATAGAATAAGCCAAGAAGATAGATATTCAAGTAGTCATAATTCATATATAGTCTTCTGCAATAAAATCTAAAATTGATGGTTGCGTATAGTATTTCAAAAACAAGTAACAGAATGCGACAATTCGTCCCCACTACGATATTCGATATCGTATGTCATATACGTATTCCAATACATGTATATCGATGACACGCGTGCATCGAGCGAGCATGTAGGACCCTTGACACGACCGCGGACATATGGGCATATTCGTTTTTCGCACGGCAGGGGTTCCCGTATACATAATGCATATTATCGTTCAACAAGTCGAAGTTGGTGCCACACTATGTTGTTTCCAAACAACGAGGGGTGCCACATGTCGAGCCTTTCGAAGAGTTGAATCAACACGCAAGACCGTGCAAGAAATTGATAATGAAAATTATTTTAGATGTGTTAATTAATGTATAATCGTATAGACATGTCTATATCGTCATCAATAAACGACAGTTATTGTCAAGATGAATAAGACCATGATGAACAGAACGAGTGAGAATGTGTGATGAGTCCTAAGCCCCTCGTGCAACCCTCCACGAATCAGACCCTAGATCCGCCCCTGTTAGATTTAAGACCAGTTCAAGACCATCTTGGTACTCTTAATTAACCACCGATCTTAAACCCTCTTTGAGAAACCGGTCTCAGCGTTTTCATCAATGAATCACCGTATTCTAATTGACTCCATTATTTATCAATAAGATATTTTACTATGATTAATCGTTGATATTCAGCGCGTCAAAACGAAGTTTAATTTATATAATTATCTTCTTCAAATCGTCATGTGGCAATTCTTTGTAAAACACCTGCGACAATGATAGATCGTACGAACGGCTGGTGGCGGCTTTTTTGACCGAAAAACTCACAAAAGACATACATTAAACATTAAAAGCTATTAAGAAACAACTGTTCCGTTGTGATCGTAAATGTATTTCTGTTTGAAGAAGCCCGCGTATATTTTCTACCGTATAGAGACGTCTGCGATCGAACGGCAGCAAATCCCGTAAAGCGATTGTATAATGGACGTATTAGAAGAAAAAATCTACTAAGAAAATAAAGTCCATAATGCTTTTTGAATTCGGTTTAATCCTTTTCGTTAATCAGCTTAGGAGATGCCATCATACTTGAATAGAATGAATAAAAGAGGATTGATTTGGCTGCGGTGTAAAGATGGCAGCGAGTCGGTATTATGAAAGTCTGACATGAGAAATATTCATGGAATATTAGAAAAAATATTGCGCAAACATTCGATACACTTAGAATACGAGGGGGAGGACGATTATATTTCATTTTTCTCTTTACCGGTTGGTGGGGGTCTTCGATTATTTTTCGAAATCCTTTGTGATGTGTTGCCGACAAGCGTAGGCCTAAATGCAAATCGGTAGGAATGTGAAAAGTCGTGTAGAGTGTACTTACTTACCCCGGTGAATGGGTTTATCAGAAACAAAAACAAAACATATCAGGAATTTGATAGTTAGAAAATGCTCTGACTGCGGAATTTATCACCGGCTCCCACGCCACGGTGTTCTTGATTAGAAATGTCAAATTTCAAAAGTCACGACTCCGCGATGATATCATGACGAATATGGTGGCAGCGGCAATTTTCAGATCGAGACGATGTATAGATAAACGCGAAGCTGTACCATGAGAAAATACCTAATCGTTGGTGGGAGGCTTTTATGATCGGATGGACTTATACCAACGTTAGGGATGACAAGGGTCAAAACACGGTGGAAAAGGGAAATGACGTAAGATTTTAGAACGAGGACTAATGAAACGGGATTGTATAGATATCCCCAACCATTAGTCAGAATGTTTAGGGACTATGAAAAGGATGCACTGACTGTTTAGTAGAAACCGTAATTGATGTCATGCTTCGAAACGACAGTAAATAAACAACGAATTTCCATTCGTATACGTAAGAAATCTCGCTAAGATTTGGAAAATCTAGGATTTTTAGTTTGACAGATAAAACTAGAGCTCGAAATTTTATCATTGCATATATTCGTGGTCAGTGTGCCATTCATACAAATTTATACTTTTTGCATTTATTTAGAGTATGATTTATAAAATATCTTTTTCAAACGTTGCCCCGATAGTTTTGAAAGCATTTTGACTGATGTCACTCATTGTGACACGACCGCGTGAAACGTTGTTTTATTCGTATAAGGTGCAAAACGCATGCTTCAGAGGGTGATGTTTAGTTACTACGTTATAATAATCGAATATTCGTGTAATGCAAATACCATCCTGCAAAATTATTCATTTCTTTTATCAAATATTTGCTTGGCAAAATTAATCTATGCTGAGAGATTTGTAGTATAGGTTTTTTCAGCCAGCATCGGGGCGGATCCAAGAGGGGAGGGGATCTCGACCCCCCCCCCCCCCGCTCATGTTCGAAAATTTCTGATAGTGCATCGATCATATATTAATGATGAAACTAACCACCACAATTAGAATATATATCGATTGCTGTTAGTCGGAAATTACTCTAGGTAATGAACGCATTCTATGGATGCATTTTTCATTTGAATATCTAAAAAAACTTATCTGGGAAAACACTACGCTTGACCTCCCTCTGCTCGAATTCTGGATCTGCCCCTGGCCAGTTTGGATGAGAAATGAGCTGATATTATTCTGACGTGAAAATTTATTTTGTAAAAGAGTATTTCCCTTTGTATCAGTACCACGCACGCCGCAGGCTGTCTCTAACGTTTTTATAGTTGTCACTCGGGGGACAAAATAATTATTTCTTCCAATAACGAGCAATATCGAAATTCGATCGGCGAGCATGATGATAAAAACCAGACCCTCGTTTGTCACAACAGCCAACGATAATCCAATTCAATTCAATTTCCATTACTGCCTCGTAATAATTGAATTGCCAACTTCCTCCATATCCTGCCTATAGTTTTCATGGATTAAATTTTCTTGCGAGTTGCATCCATACGTGTTTGTAAATTTTTTATAAATTCGTTTTTATCGATAGAAATCGCCCAATTTGTTCAAATACGTCGACTGATTTGATTAGATCCAGAAAATTCAAATCAATCATGTTATTGACCTGTTCACTGGTCAAAAGAGTCATGCACTCTCAAACATGACTCTAAATTCGTTTTATGCCTGATATAGGTAGGCCTAGCGTCTACAAGCGACTTCTTCGCAGAGAATCGCATCGCTAAGACCTATTTATGCACCCTTGCAGCTACCAGCGAGCGACGCCTTGTGACTGCTGGCGATGCCATTCGTTAATGTTCTATTTCTGCGACTCAATGCGGTCCAGTCGCAGCCGATTTGTGCTGCTCGTGCAACTGACAGAGACCGCTTTGCACAGCATCCACGACGACCGCGTCACAGGCGCAGCAACGACCTATGCCCACCTTTAGAGCCCACAATGCAGTAGAACACCAGATTACTCAACACTGGAAAGGATGCGTCTGGCGCAGTATACGTGTTTATCATAAAATCACATCGCTCACCGCCTGCACTGTGATAACCCGTGTAGATCGTCGGGACTTTTTACATCAGTATTGTATTCTGGTAGAACAAAACGTCGCCTGAGCGCGTAACAGCACGTGTCCGGATTAATTTCGCCGGAAGCACTAAGTTATCACAGCGGCACGTGTTTTTCGCCATACATATTCATTCTAACGGGAAAAAACACCTGACCGACCGTTTTTGAAGAAAGAATCTCATAAGTGTGTGTCTTTCTATCGATCGACTTCCATTCAGTCAACCTACATTGCAACAATCCCCGCTATAATGCTAGCCTCCACATGTCGGGGTGATGTGACACACCCTTTTATGTACATTTCGGTATCTTTTATTTTCTAAGTGCGTCCTTTCAAACCACTCCAACTGTCGGGAACGAAGCCTTAGACTTAGACTTTGAAAATGGAAATCGAGGTACAAGAAATGAATGGTCAAATCATATTATTTTTGAATGGATGTATTGGACATTTCGGTTCCGGTTCGGATATTGTATCCAGCTTGCATCGACCAGCGATTGGGGAGGTTCATTTTTTGTGGGCTACTTTATGTTATATCAAAATTGGAAAGAACCAGATCGGGCTGAGATACCCGCCCATACGTTTGTGTAAACAAAGATATACATATACATACCGTCTCTGTTCTTTTATACCAAAACAGCAGTAAGGAAATTTGGCTGCGGCTTGAATTCATATTGTTCTAAGCATGAATTTTGAAATGCTGAGAGTCCATAGTCTTAGATTGTTAGATTATGGGTATGGAATCAACATGGACTTAAGCTGGCCTTAAAACTCAATCAAGACCTTGACTCCTAAGTACATTAAGCGGCAATGCTCCACAATAACACCTATTTGATTGACAGTTTTCCACGACTCGTATCTGTGTCGCAGTCGATTGTATATATATTAGCTTGTGAATCAAACAAAATATCAAAGAAGCCCATTTGTAGAATGAATTTACGCACACACAAACAGACTGATGGATATTCTTATTGAAAATAATTCAATTCGGGTAACCCATGTCTCCCTTGAATAAAAATACGGGTCATTGCTAGGGAATTATGATACTTGTCGAAAACTGAATGAGTCAGCATGGCTATTATCACGGATCTTTTGTCGTTCCACAAAAATACCACTCATAATTGTATGTCTCCACCACCTTCTAGTTCACATAGCCTATACTCGCATCTCAAGTGTCGTTAGATGTGAGCATTTTATGATTTTTCATAAAAATCATCGAGTTGCAGTTAAGACCGGACATATCGAAAGGAACATGATGTTGTAGCTGGAATGAATGATTTCATAGATGCGTAGACCTGCTTTTTGAAGTCACATAATCACGGACACCCTCGAACCCTCTGGGCTTTGTTTTTAGATTACTTTAATCTCGCACTCCATCCCCTATAGTTTGTCGTTTGCCTTCTTTGTTTTCTTCCTTAGTATTCCGGTTTTCGTTTTTTGATTACTTTAATCTTAATCATCTAATCTTAATCATTTGTCAAATTCTTGTATAAATATCATGTTATTTTATTTTGTTCTCAGTACGCCTGATGATGGCTAACAGTTGTTAGCCAAAATTTCGCTCCTCAATCATTCTGATATGGATTTTTTTCAATCTTGGCTTCGTTATTGTGGGATTTCTCTCGTAATCACGGACACGTATGAACACCTTATACATATACGAATGTTTGAATCTTGAAAAGAGTCCATACAAATTTATACACGTTACTGGGTTTTACTTCTCCCCGATGAGAGATGATCGATACATATTGGAGTATCAAATGGCTGGGGTAATAATACAGAAAAATGTAAAGCGCTCTGAGCAGCTCTGCTGGATTTAGGCACGTATTATCATTTTTATCATTAACTGGCTCGGATGGGATCTCCGATCCTCGGATTTATTTCTGTAATGCAAACAAACTGAAGAAGAATTTTTTGTGAACTTAGATATGGTAGAATAGCCACACTCAGACGTGGAGAACAGGTAATAAGTATTAAAACCCACTATATAGAACTTATAAGATTAAAATCGCATTATATCTGTCAAGAATTAAAATCAAAATTCACGACGTTTTGGCTTCTAGAGACCATCGTCGGGTATGTACCTCCACACACAAACAATTCTATTTAACTTCAAGCTCTGCCACTCTGCCGTACATCCACCATAACATTGTCATTTCTCTCGGGGGGGAGGAATGTTGTCGCTTCAGATTTAAAAAATGGCTCTATATCAGAGCGGGGTATAAATCCCAGTCCTGATGAGGATTTGTATATGTTTCTACATAACCTCGTTTAAGGATTAGTGAGGCGTATGTAAATGTCAATGCGGTGAATTCAATAGGCCTACACCGGAAGCATAGAAAGTAAATTAATCCATATTAATCTCATATCTATCACTAAACATGTCATTAGCTTAGAAAGAACATGCCTGGGCGTACATATTCACCCTTTATTGATTAGAAAGAGAGGATTACAATACTTTTACGCGTTACTAGAAATCCATCCACTCGAAGGCAGTTCAGAAGTGCGCCTTTCAATAATAATATTATAAGCAACATAATTACTACGTTTGGTTATTATTCAATCGGTAATAATCGCGTGATAGCCTGGCAACATTAGTCTGAATGAATACTTAGATCGGTTTGGGTTTTCGTTCGATTGAATTCTCAAAAGCTGATCCTCATCGCCATCGTGTCCTAGCCATTGTTCAGAAGTGTGCACCATGCCGTTAGGCTGCATCGCGTGATTCGGTGCTATATGCGTGCCAACCGACGCTTCCGGGATCGAATTAACCTCTCAAAGGTATCGGGGTTAATAAAGCGAAATGTAAGAGTGTCCGCTTCCATGTAACTAAAACTGTGGCACAAACGACTAATGTATACAATCAAATTTCACCCCTGAAGAAAGCAATATATACTCATTTATTTGTTGTCTAATGAGATCCCAAGTTATGACGGCTGAAAGCATAACGATAATGAATGTATATTTTTGTTACTAACGCCTTTATTGTCGTTTTTCTTGAATGGGGTGAAAGCAAAATGACGATTTAGCGTTTGCTTAGTTCTTGAAATAGGGATGATCGTCCCTCTTTTTATTTGATTTGATTTGATTCGATATGATTTCATTTGATACGAATCAGTTGTAGATGACAACATATGTGATAAAACAATAAGAATAAAAGTAAAATCCCACAATAAATGAATTAATAGGTCAAAAGTGTATTTCAAAATGTCAGAAATATTTCGGGTGGCTGCTGCCAACCTTCTTCAGTCTAAAGTAGCAACCACCCGAAGTATTTCTAATATATTAAATAAACTTTTTTTCACTTTTAGCTATCGATTCATTTATCGTAGGATTTTACTCATATTGATATAATACGATCTAATTTGACCCACCATTCCTGTCGGGATCAAAACAGGGGGTTAGATTTTGAATCAGAAATCGATGTACCGATGTACCTTGAGTCAGCATTGCGATTGTCTGTAACTCGTCGCAGCTTGTTCCGTAAGATCGAATTTGCGTGTATAGGGCGTGCAAAATCTCCCACGCTAACTAACATTAGCCGAATATAAAAAATTGTCCATATACGTACACATGATTAATGGAAAAACTCAAATGGTCTCAACTGGAGGTAGAGATCGAACTTGTCTGATTCTAATTTGGTCGTTGGGTTTTTTGTTTGTTTTCAAACTGCGAATAATCGATTCGGTTTCGCGATAGTTACTCAGATACATTTGCCAATGTGAGATGTCCCAGAATGGCAGTACGATTTAGACGGTCAATTTATTATTTAGTAAGACTGCGTCCATGAAATTCAATGAACTTCGTCGAAAGTTTACTGATTTATTACAGTGTAAAACCTATAAAAATCAATGGACATAATGCATTCAAATATGATTGAATCGAATGGCGTCAAGAGCCATCTCCGTCAAATGTCCACTTGATGGTTGTTACTATACTCGACGAAACATCTGCGCGCGCGCCGGCATTAAATTCATTCAATCTAAAAATATCGAAGAGCATCTGTTATTTTGATTAGTTAATCCCGGATATACGCAATTGATACATGTTTAGTGAATTATTTTCATCATAGTACATACTACCGCGCATTAATCTATGATTTATGATTTATTTATATACGCAAATATTCGTCAACTGAAAAGTTGACTTATCCGCAAATATTCATTTAGGCTTCACCCTCCTATAATCAATAATTAATCCAAATTTGCCCTTCTATTTTTCGTCCCTTCGTATGGCAGAGGTGAAGTGGCAACGGGTGACTTGTTAAAGGAAGAGAAGGGGCGAAATGATAAGGGCGGTGAAATGGCACATGCATTAGATCCCCTGTTCGTTTGGCGGAAATGAATTGATGATGGAGTAGTTCAAAAACCCTCTAAAACACACCGCAGCATGTTTTGAGTGTTTTGTTGCCTTTTTCTGCGCACCTACGCCCATATGTTTGACGTTGAAAATGAATATCTCAAAAGTATATACGTTCAGCTGCTCAGGCCGTCCTTGTACTATATAAATATAGGCCTAACATCATAAGTTCCATGTGTTTTATACTACGAAATGAATCGATCAGGCTGACAGCATCTACAATACGCATGTATTAACCAAAAATACATGATGCAACAGTGGAACTTCGTTATAACGAACTCGGATACAACGATTCATCGCATATAACAAATGAGATTTTTTTCCGAAGCATGAAAATTTGATTAATTTCATACTGCATGGATATAACGAACGATCGGTTATAACGAACATATTTTCTGGTCCCGTGAAATTCGCTGTAACGAGGTTCCGCTGTGGGCCCTATATTACTCGACACGATTGAAACTATCCAGTGCGTTCCTGAAAAATCTCTGAAATTGATAGAGGTAAATATTTGATGACTATATATGTCAGTTAATGGGTTACAAGATTTGTTAAGTATCGAAATTTAGCGATGATTTTCGTGGCAATTAACGTATATTATTGATGGAACTCGAAGCTGCAGCTTTATGGCAAGAGAGTTGCCTTGTTGCGGTTGAAGAGGTTTCTCTTCCGATACGTACGTGTCATTGTGGTAATTTCCACGAAAATCAACGTGTTGAAAGTCTCCGATAACCACGAAAATAGTGTGCACGTTTATCATGCACAAGCCCAGTACTGAGAGTAGACCCAAACCCTAGACTTATTGTACGACTAGCAGGATGGATGGCTAACAGTCTTCGACTGGTTGTTTGATAGGGATACTAATGCACTGGTAGGCTATCCTAGTTCACCAAATCCCTCACAGAGGGAAACATCTTCCAAAATGGCTGATGATGTTTTGTATATGATTTTCTTTAACAAATCTAAAACTAATGCCTCCTTGTGATTATTCACATTTTAAACTATGCTAAAACCTCCCCACAGTTTAGGACCAAAGACTTGTCACATCAACACGAAACACCCCACCTAGTAACCGTGATGTGTCCTCCAAAAAACCACCAATCAATTTATACACTTATCTTGATTAAGCCTGCTTACGTTGCATCTTTCTAAATGTAGGTGTCTTTTCAGTGAGATCTTGTAGGAAATGTGTGCTAAAATGTTTTGACTCATATTCAGTACTGACTTTATGAATATTACCCATGCAGTGGGTGTGGGAACTATAGTTTATGCCGATGATCGAAAAAAACTGTGATATTGGAACTCGAGGCTTACGAAACCACTTCGTTCGATAACAAAATGTGCATTATTTCACAAATGGCGGAACAATCACGTCTAGTGCCAAAACATCAACCGATTTCCTCGGTTGATTGATGATTTTTTAAGGCAGAAGTTTTCGCCGCACCACCGACGAACAACTGCGGTCATCATTTTTCACTTCGCGCGTGGTTTCTCGCATCAGACGAGACTTCGTAATGATCATGAAACGTGTAATAATTCAAATGCAAATAGCAAAATCAAATACGGAACTTCCTGATCGTGATCGATGCTTTTTAGCTTTTATCGTCTGTAAGCGCTGAATCAAAGTCTAATAGATGACGTAATGAGTTATATAAATGCGCCTCTGCACGATTCATCGCTTACGTAATCAAAAATAATGTGGAAATCTTTTATGATTTCTAATGCACCGTTATATCTATTTATCGCTCCCGTAACATATTCTGACTAAGTACGAACGGTAAATTTACTCATCACAATCTCGGGAATTTTTTTAAAATTTTTTTTTTCTAAATCGCGTCAAGCGAAAACCATCGTTTTGTTTGTTCTTAATGATTTCGATTCTAGAAACAAACAACAAGCCGATCGCTAATTTTACGAAATAACCCTCGACGCAAATATATCTGAACAGGAAAATAGAACCTACTACAAAGTAGGAAGAACGTTCCGACACAGCGTTTTGCAAATATTTCGAATAACATTTCACAGTATCTTCTGTTCGGCTTTCGTTACACCGTTTAGTGCTGTCTAACTTCACTTGAAGCCTTGTTATTTGAATCAAAATCAATTGACTCTCAGGCAATTTCGTTCTAATTTGCGTATATATGTCTTTCGTTATAGGCACAATATGCAGTCACACATCTTTGCTATACTTGTAAATCGATTGACTCCCCAAGCTCTATTTTGTACCACGCACACTTTACGAGCAAGAAATGGAAAAATATGCCATATATGATAATAAATGATTTCCCTTTGGACATTTAATTCGTATGAAGCTATAGTTTGGTCGATCCGTGTGTTTACATATGGTTTAGATAAAGCATTGGAAAAAGCGGACTTGCTTTCGTCGCAAAATGTTCAGGTTATTATTGAATAAACAAGCGGTTGGATCACACGAACGCTTCAGCGAAGGGAACATATGTCAACCACCAACCAGAATTACGCGCACTTCATTCAAACCAGTTGTCATCTCTAGATGAGACGTAACCGAACAAATCGATAATAATATTGTGACTATCAAAATTAGATATGAATTATCGTATTAACTTAAATCAATTCAAACGAGACATATAGGCCCCCATTAGGCAGATTGATGCGCATTAATTGATTGGATTAAGTCAATCAATTTGTTAAGCCACGTTAATTAGTCTACGCAGATTGTTTAATCGTGTTAATTTAGTCTGTTTCGTTGTGATTTGTTACTACTGAATTTGTCGTAATCAAGGAACGGACGATTATCCCGTAATAATTCCCCTGCGAGGAACAATTAACATATTTTAAATATCCCGATTTTCGGATTTATTCGAGTAAATCCTTAAAACGTATTGTTGTCTTTTCTTAATCCAATTACTTATTATCGAATATGCAAAACTATTTGGGAAATATATTAAATCTCCATGGCCTTTGAAGAGGCCGATGCAATTTCGATCCTTTCTGTTTTCAGAGTTTGCATAGGCTTGAGTCCCATTTTGTTATACATCGAACTAATGATTTCAATATTTCGACACAAAATGTCTGAATCTTAAAGGTCAGTGACGATGATGCATATCACAAACTTGGAATCTCAATATTTCTATGCATAAGATAAACGTGTATAATGATAAAGACAGATAAATGAAACAAAAAATGCCATATTAGAACGATAACCACACTCAAACGTGGTGAACGGATAATTAGATAAAAACCCGTAACACCTGACGATGATCTCTAGGGTGAGATCGAAACGTCGTGTTTTATATATATATTCTAGATTGAATAAATAAATTCTTGTTTTTAAATTCTTTTAATCTGTAAATAGTGGGTTTTTATCTTAAAAAATGCCATCTTCGTATGCCATCTTCGTACATATTTTGTTCCTTATAATACGAGAAAAAACTTGTAGGGTGATCGTGGAGTGGTATCAAGCATTTTTGAAAACCTGTATCAAAATATTTTCATGAGAACCATCCACATGCTATAGCAGCTATTCAAATCAAAGGTCATGTCTGTGGTACACAATTTCTCCATTTTTCTTAAGAAAATAAACGAACTTATTTCCTGAGCTTGAAAAGGCCCCAGCTTTACCAAATAACGATATAACCATGTAATCATAATATGCCGCGTGTTTGTATGTATGTGATAATAGTTTTTTGCTGTGTTCGAAATGTTTGTAAAATGGAGCAAAAGACTCGTATACGATGTCCACTTCAAAAAGACTCGTGTTATGTTCTTATTCTTGTTCTGCGCCGAATTCCCAATGAAATAATTTGTTTCCGTATAATTAAAGCAAGTAACGGCGTGGATGGGTGAAATTACTGAAGGTGACAAACCGGGTCACTTGGAAATTCTGTTTGAGGTCGCGCAATGCGCGCGTCGCCATCGCAGCGCAGCTTTTGCCGATGTCGGGTGACAGACGAACTGGCGTCGTCATCAATCACCGACGTGTGATCACTCATTAAACAGGTGCGCGAATTGAATATCGTGTGCGTGTATATATATATATAAAGCTGACGAGAAAAGTGAAATTAAATTCATAGTACACACGAACCTTGTCAGCTGCGGGATATCTAAAAAAGACATATAGCAGGGCCATATAGCAGGACGATTTCGTCAACCGATAATTTTTCATGTATCGCCTGTTAGGGACAAACTTTTGGTGAGTAGATACTCAACACCGTATTGCAGCGTAGATTGTTGTAAATCTTTACGAAAATGAAATCGAAGTTTTATTTACAACGAGAAAAGTCAATTCGAGGTTGACACTCCAATCATCGTTGTCGTAAATATATTACAATGTTTGTCATATTCGTTATCAAGTTCGAATGCGGTATAGTACTCTTATTCTACTATCGTACATGCCATAAATACAATCCGAAGTACTTAAGGTCAAGATAAGTTAATCGCGTAGTTGGGTGCCTGTAATGAGCTAAATCTGGCTAATAATAGGTGTTGTTACACTTGATATTAGCATTGTCGTGTCAAAATCGTCTGGGATTAATAGATTATACGATAAACTGGCTGAAAAATAGTATAGTAACAACAATTCTATCGCGCGTATAGTTATTTTAGTTGATTATCGAAATATGATAAGCACCGAGGTTTCTGCTCCGGAATAGATGCGTTTGGCATTACTGATCAGATAAGGTGAATGGAAGTTCCTTTGGTCAAATATCGTGTAGTAATATCACATCTCGTTCACTGAACTTGCTCTGGAATGAACGCGTAAAGTTTGGCATTACTGATCAAATAAGGTAAATGGAAGTTCCTTTGGTCAAATATCGTGTATAGTAATATCACATCTCGTTCACTGAACTTCCTTTGGAATGAACGCGTAAAGTTTGGCATTACTTATCAATATAAGGTGAATGGAAGTTCCTTCTTGGTGTACAGTAATATCACCCCGTTCACCAAACTTCGCGCATGGGAGAAATCAATCCCTTTTTCGAAGTCAATCGTTTTGAATTTGAACATTTACTACTGGGATTAAATTATATATCTAGAAGGTGTCCTCATAAGGTACGTAAATGTGTATACAAGTCCACGCGTTTATTTACTGAAATATAAACAAATATCGTGGGTGTATGTATGGCAGCAACGTGTAAAATGCGTGACAGCGGTAACGACCACATTTCAATACGCAAAAGGGGTAGATGCACGCAATATAAATCGAAAAAGGTGCTAGAAAATCTATTATCCTCGCGAAAATGTATGCGAATCTTTCGGCAGGGGTGGGAAATGTGTGAGCGAATTATGAATAAGTTTGCGCGAAGGTACAGTTGACAATTTGAGAAAAAATGAAAATGAAACTATCCCGCGCATTTTCTTCTTCAATCAAATTCCTTACAATATCGTAACGTTTCGACTGTTGGTCTATACGATCCGTCCACTTGATGACAGCCGAAACATTGCGTCAACAATCATTCTGTTTTCAAAAATATTGTAATATCTTTCACCGACGCGGGGATAGTTGTGTTCAAAAATTGTTATCGCCAAAATCACTTTTTCTTTTAATGCCACACGTTCCAATGACCTACTCCGATAAAAAAATCGACGACATCAGCCCTGGATGAAAGCGAGAACTATCTTTTAAAAGAGGCGCGTTTGCATTCACTTTTCGAGGGTTTACGCGTTTACCTATATACGTTTGTATATCTTACGGATTAATACTTATTCGAAAAAGACTATTATTTACGTTGAGCATTTTACCGCTGTACAAACAACAACGAGACCGCATTTTCCCAAGCGAATCGCGAAAAGTTTGTTGACATTCTAACGCAATAAACTTCAACACTCGGAATACGGCACGAATTTTTTATGTCACACCGACAGCACTATATTCAGTACGATCTCGGTTAGTCACGAATTAATTGCCGGTGCGTGTTTTTTTTTCTAAACACTTGTTTCGCACTTGGATATGCTTATTTCATGGTATTCATAACCGATTTTATTTTCAGTTTCGACCGCATATACGGTCCAATTATATATATTCATACGGATATAGTGAGTAATTGGTAATAATGTATACAGCGCATGTTTTCTCCAAATCAAAACAGTGAGGGTGGCCGCTAGGTCAGTTAGAATTTTAGCAAGGTATTTGACCAATATACGCGACGTCGCTATTCCAGTGTATCGATGCTTAGCCCCCTAATTTAGCATATATTTTGCTCGAAGCTGTTTGAAACGAATCAAACCTCATTTTTATCATGCTATACGGAATTTATCGTCGAGTTACAACCGTTTCATTCCGAATTTATGCGGAAGATCGTGAACGGATCATGTCCTGAGTTATGTATGTTCTTAGGACGGGACTATTCTAATGCCTGCTTTACGGTTGTGAAGTTCGTTTTTATCTATGGTATCCTCGCTGTTTTGCGGGTCACTAGATCACGAAACGATGTCCTGAGCTATTTTCGAACGGGATTATCTTTATTGACAGGAGACTGTTGTATGGTTCATTTATATTCATATTTAATCAGTTTCATCTCCTCTGTTTTGCAGGTCGCTGGGACCGATGATGACGCAAATGAAATCAGCAACAGGCCGAGAAGCCCGGTTCGTCGCCGCGGAAGTCCTGTACGACTTCACGCCTCAAGAAGAGACGGAGATAAACGTTTTCGCCGGCGAGATGGTAGCCGTGCACGGCGAAATAAGAGGCTGGCTGTACGTGAAAAACTCGCGAAACCAAGAGGGATACATTCCGCTAAAATATTGCCGTTTACTGGATCGCCACGATACTCGAAAAGTGAACAACGTCAGCTTCGGATGTGTAGAAGATACGCGAAATAACCACAGCGCCGGTTTAGCGGATAATGTAGATGTTGGAAGTGATAAACTCATGGCAGATAACGATACAGATAGTGGCCTGGAAAGCTCGATCGCTAGTACGGACTACGACTCCGAGTCGACGGATAGCGGAGATAAAAGCGCCCGGTCGCCGGACAGCGCCTGTCGAATAAAAAGCACGTTGATGAAAGTGAATAAGTTAAATAAGAATTACACGCCGTCGCAACGGACGCAATTGCAGACCGTGCTCGAGAGAAAGATGGAAGAAATGAAATCGCAGCACCATCAACCGCGGCATCGGTTAACGGTTCCAACTACCGGTATCGTTAAAACGTTCGCGAAATCCTATCCGTGCGCGGCCGCGCCTAAACGCGAAATCACGAACGGGACCAACGATAAAACTATTCAAACCGCGCGAGAATCCCGAACGCTTCTTCCAATGAGGAGCACGCAGCATGTTTTCAACGATTCTAAAATAAATGGCGATGAAACGGGTAAAAATGTGAACGATTCTTGTTCCGGCAGATGCGGGCATGGTCACGTGTGCTCATCCGGGGTCTGTAAAGCAATAAAGTTAGCGAGGCGCGCGTCTCTGCCATCTAGCGATTCGAGCGAGGAGGACCTGCGAGAACTTCAACGACGGGTCTCGCCTCGACTGAATTGTTTCACCTCTTCCGCCGTCGGAGACAAGAACCTGTCACCGACGACGATGAAGCGATGCGGAAGCGTGGATTCGGTGCACGAATTCGTTACCGCCGCGTTCGACCGCAAGGATGTTAACCGTGTCAGTACAGCCGTTAACAGAAAGCTAAAACAATCTGTGACAACGCCTTCGTTTGTAAATGATTGCAGAAATGACCGAGTAGGTCTGGGCGACTTAACGGAACGAAAAAAGGCAAATTCATGCGTCGATCTTACGAAATTGGTATCGTCGAGAACAGCCGTACCGTCGGCAGAAGATGCGCCTCGTGAAAAATCATGGGCTTCGCAGACGGATCTGCGACGATTGAGCTCGACTCAACCCCGGCTCAAACGGCGCGCTAGTCTTCCTTCGTTGCACCGTAAACCGTCCTTCACGAACGCCAGTATCGTCGTGTCAAAGCCGGTGCAATACAACGCCGCTTCGGTCACCGCCACGACCCCGAGCTGCGCCCGTAAAAGCTTCACCTACGGTAAATGTGTTGGAATAGCCGGTCTCTCCGTCACTAATAACCGCGAACGCGATTTCGAAAATAGTCGGGCCGTTATGAATGACCACAAACAAAATATCGCACCAAATGAAAACTTAGTGAATTCTCGTGATAATATTCAGGGAAAATTGCAATCGTCAGAACAATGTTTAAAAAGGCGTACCCCATCACCGATCGGTTTGCGAAGTCCCGGCGGCGACGCCCCATTACAAATCAAAAAGTTACAATCTAGTCCGACTGTCACCGGTGTAGCAGTCAATCCGTCTATAGATGTTGATAAATATACTACGAGCCGGCAATCGATATCGATTAAAAACCATTGCACTTATCAGCAGCAAACCAGAAGCGCCACAGAAAATGGTAACGCGGTCGATACCAGCTCAACGGAACGATCGAATAACGCGGTTGAAAATGACTTAAACATCGATCAGCAGAACGACGACTCTAATCTGCCTGCTAATTCTCATAATGTCGATATCGAAAATCGCCAGTCGAATCGGTCGGTTAATATCAAAGGCATGGCCGAAGCGTTGGATCAGCAGACGCGCTGTTATTTGAATAGCGACTGCGTGGCGGGAAGATTTTCGAAACTACTTAAAAACGCGGACTTAAAATCGTACAAAAAGAAAAACTCGAACAGAAGCTCGTGGCACGAATCGAGCCTCAACATCAACGCTCCGTTGGCGAAAGCGATGCGACTGCGCATGCGTAACGTCTACTGGGAACCGGAAGTAGAAATATACCGATACGACCCGAACGAAAGCATTTCGAATTTGTTGCCACAAAAACTGACGAATCCCTGTCACGAGAGCGCCGGAACTCTTGTATAGTTCTTTTTTTCTGATTTACACTCCATTGGTTTTCAATTCGTCGTGCCTTCATAAGTGCCTTTCTAGGTGCTTCGTTATGTACTACCGAGTAAATATATACATAAATCATCAATGAATTTAGTAATATATTGTAATGCCGTACACACATGTTAGACATTTTACCTTCACCGTGTATAATTTATTCGTTCTTATGGAATTAAATTCCGAAATTTAAAATCTAGTTTTGAGATTTTTTGTTTTCCTCTTGCTTTCTCAAGTATACTGAATAATGCTTTAGTCATCTTAATTAAGCAATATTTACGTCTTGGGTCCAATCTTCGCAGTTATTTTCTTTTCCGTGAATCCATATTGCATGTTGTTGTCAATTCATCAAATGGGAGATATAGAACAATTTGGATTGATTAGAGTGATCGGTTTCATAAACCAAAACTTGATTATAGAAAGACCCGAGTATGTTTATCTTTGTAATGTGGATTTTTCTTACATTGAATTAGCCAGTCACTTTGTCTATGAAAAACCAACCATAACTTGATTCATGCAACAGACTGACACTGGAAAAAGGGGATAGTTTTGAATGGGAGATATCAAAGTTCAGCAGTTTGTTCCATGAAACATGTTTCATTGCAACCGATATGATGTTTCACTCATGTAGGCGAGATAGTACTGAACCCAACATGGGAAGCTTTGTACGAACTGTAAAAATTAGCCCAAGTGAGTTCTTTTTTTTCTAAAAATAACTAGAAACATACGAAAATCCGCATAAATGTCATAGATAAAATGCTCCATTGTGTGTATACATAACCGGAAAGAAAAGCTTAAGATTTTTATAAAGTTTCGAAATTGACTCGAACTATTGATTCCAAACATCATTATCTCAAAAAAATCATTTCTATAGATTTCCTTTTTGTGGCGTTTCTACTTCTTCTAAGACTGACACGATCTAGAAAACTGAATTCCACATTTTGTTTTAATCAATTAAAGATGCATCGTTTATTTATAACGAACTTAGCAACACAAATACTTTCCGTTATGATCGGAACGTGCGTGCACTAATACTAGCCCTGCCTTTTGAAATATCGCTTCACATTGACATTTTTTGACGGCACGACGATATTCTGAAAAAAGAGTAAAAGCATAAATATAAACATCTGGACAATGAGTACGTGCCGGCAAATATCCGAAGCAAATAGTTGCAGTCGAATAACGCAAATATGGCCATAGGACCGAGATTTTGTATTTGTGAAAATTCCAAAAAATTCTTTGATCATTTTGCTTATGTCGTCGTCGAGTAGTTTGTCACTTACTAGCACCAACTCATCGTCTACCAATTCTCTATAGATCATGTGGCTGAAACCTTTATCGCCGTTGGGGACCATATCAGTTTTCAATTTATTGTCTTCCCAACTTGCTGTAGCCTGAATATGAAAAAGAATACCATTGGAAACTACGAATCCAGGGAAACCATACCCACTTGGCAAGAGGTCTGGAAAGCCCGATAATCAGATAATTTCAAAATTTAATGCCTCCTGGTGAACATGTATAGTAATGAATCATCTTGAAACTCATAGAACATGTCATAAGCTACAATTTTTTTTACAAAAGAAGGTCACAAGACGGCCATCTTGTTTTTGATCGACCCACTTTTCTTGTGATGCCAGGGCGAACTTCGGTTTATCGGAGTTAGTCGACTATAGTCGAACTAAATGAAACGTCCGTTAGTCGGAACTATAGTCCGGAAATGGTCGACCACGGTATTGAGCACGGTCGCTGTAGTTCCGACCCATTTCCAAGATGGCCGACACTGTGAAATACGCTACGACCGAACTCTGGTGCGTTCGGTTATTAGTTCCGACCACTAGTCGACTAGCTACGAAAACCGAAATAGACCCGGGTCATGGGATACATGCCAAACCTTAAGACAAGATTCAAAACATAAAAACTTCAAAAACGTGCAAAACTGCTGATTTTGCCGAACAAAAATTTAAAAAAAGTAAGGTTAAAGTCCGGAATTGATAAACCTGTCTTTTCTCTCACATCACATTTCATGGATATCCATCAAGAATTATAGGCTATATCATGCTAAGAAATTCAAGATGGCTGCTCTGGCGGCCATATTTGATGGCCGATGACCTCCATTTTTTAATAGGGTGGACATCTCACCTTCCTATGGTGGCTGATTCGGGCCATACTAAAAAAATTTTTTGTACGGCTAGAGCAACGATAAAAAAATTTTCTCGCGCGAGAAAACCAAAATGTTTTCTTTTCTCGCACGAGAAAACCAAAATGTTTGAAATTTTTTCTATCGTTGCTCTAGCCGTACAGAAAATGTTTTTAGTTTGGCCCGAATCAGCCATCATACCTTCCCCAATCCCCATACCAAGTTTTAAAATAGATCATCAAGAATTGCAGGTTGAATCACGCTAAAGAGGTCTCAACGGGAAGAAGATCTGTGAAGCAGAATTGTGCGGTGAATTATTCAAAGAATTCTGACATAGGACACTGAGTTTTGAAAAGGTGCATTTCAATATTTTGCAAGATTCCTCTAATAGCAACTCATTCTAATTTTGATAATTCGTCGTGAATGGAAAAAACGTGGAATTGACAGTTATTTTTGCCTGCAGCACGCGTACTTAATGTCAAAGGTTGAACGAATGTCAAAAATATATTGAACGAGCTGGCGTGAAAGCTATCGATTTATTGCTGACTCGACAATAACATTCTATATTTTCGCCTTTAACCTCAGAAATTAGAATTTTCGAGAAGTCGAGACTGCATTGACTTGCATATTTCTGATAACAAACATCTTCACTGATCTGATCATGGACGTATAATATAGTTTATACGTCCATGATCTGATGCAGTTTGAATTACACAAATATGGCCATATATAAAACCCATAAAATTGAGGCAGGCTTCACCAAAAACTGGAAAGAATCTGGATTATGTACACATTTATTTGTGTTTGATTAGGTGTTATATATGAAATTGCTGAGGATACAGTTGAATGCAAAGAATTTTCTAAAATATAATTACTTTATATTTTGCTCCAATCTGTTCTGTTTCGACAGGCACACCTATGTCATATTCGTCGGTCATCGTTTTCAACGCTTTCGTTTCGATTCGGATATGGTTCCCGTTTTGTAAAATAACGCAGGCTGGTTTAAACTTTTTCGCTACGTTTAGTTTTTGGCGCTGGATAAAACTGGCGCCTGAAAGTAAATGTAGAACTGACCGAAATAAATTTAAACGCACAATGGGTCTGCCTATCAGAATAACTTATCAACGGGAAGGGTGTAGTCTATCCTAGCTAGACTACACGCTTTACAGTTTCCAGTCACCATGACCCAGTTCCACAGTTGTGAGTTAGAGGAACTGGACCCATGTGTTTCCAGTACTCGCTTGGCACACATCACTCCGGAAACAGTAAAATGGCTTTTGCATTTTCCAATACTTCTGGGTCGTAAGTCGACACGAGCTTATAAGCTCAGGTCGACTTACGTCCCAATCGTCGTAAGAACTGCGGTAGTAAACACGTAATCGCCGTTTGGTGATTCGTTTGTCACCGAGTCTAAAGGTCATGTGACGCATAACTCGTCGCTGATTGGCTACGACGATCTGATCGGGTCTTAGAAAAATGAACTTGCTCTATCCTTGCGATTCCGGCTTCTAAGCTAACCTCAGGTCGACTTACGACCCGATCACGTGACATCATTGCCGATTCGTTGGTAGCAACGTCGTAGGAACACTCAGGTGGTATACGGAAGCGATAAAGGCCTCGATTCGCCGCGATCGTAAACAAACTCATGTCGAAACGGTTCCCGATGATAAAATCGCAGGCCGTTTCGATTATATGATGGGGTTGTAGTCGACCTGAACTTAGCTTAAGTCTCATTTTTAGAAAGACTGGTACATGGATGTAAATAAACTCCACAGCTCGGCCCTCGATAATCACTTCACTTACATATGTCTAGTCTTTGAAAAAAGTAAATTAAACTTTTTATTCATCTATCTATTTATCGTATCAGACCATACAGAAAAGTTAAAAGATACACACAGGTTAGAGAAATTGCAGAAATTGAACGAAAAACCAGAATTTTACAAGTTAGACCAAATACCATTAACGCACAATCTATACAATAGAAACAACAATCCTACCAAAAAGATTTTCATTCTTATATCAAACATAAATATTCAATGATATCATGAATGATTGTTTTTTGCTAAGCCGCATTTCTGAGCAGGCAAAAAGCAAGTTAGAATCTACTTGAGGTAGTTAATAATTCCTTCGCTTGAGGAATTCCCAACGCGTACGTACCCTCAGATAAAAAATTCCAGAAATCATCGATATTTTCGCTGTTTCGATCTAGTTTCCAATTTCCAGACAAATCAATCGATGCCATTTTTGTGTATATATTTCAAGTTCTCTTGTAATACCCGGTATATATATTATGTGTGTTCACTAACGTCCCAGTTATTCAACTGTCACCCGGCTAGCAGGCAGTAGTAACCCCTCTCTGAGAGCGCTGAAATGGGTTTACATTGTACTATTGTTAAGTCTTCAGTAAACGTTACTGCATACAGTCCAGCTATGGTAATCTAGATTTAGGGAAGTGTTATTAAATGGCGGAAAAGACGCACAAAAGCCGCTTTCAATGTTTTGCGCAGACGAGGAAATTCTCAGGCGAGAAGTAGAAATAATCACAATCAACTTTGGAAATCAGGCTTCAATAAGCTATTTGCTTTTGTTATTGGCTTATGTTTCGGCGGCGTAATTTCAACAATTAGCGACCAAAGCCAGATAGTCTGCTCCCAGATCCCAACTTTCAGAATGATACTGCTCATTATGAGGATTTCATGAAATTTTCAGCCTTGATGGTAACATATATGGCTTCAATTTCAGAAGGGGTACCCACTCATCTGGGCCGTTTAAAAGATGGCCGCCATTTTGAAAAATTTAACATACATACACGCACATAGTTTGAGGTTATCTATTTCGTGAAACTGGATCCAGCAGAGCACACGACCAAATTCGAAAACCAGTGTCGACTATTGGTCGGAGCAGGGAGGTGGGAGTGACTCCCACCTCCCTGGTCGGAGCTAATAACCGAACGCACGCACCAACGTATAACATCGGCCATCTTGGAACATCAGTAAACCTCGCATAAGTCGGATCGGCGAGTCTGATGTTCGCTTATATCGGATGAATATTGATGGTCCCGATTTTTCCTTCTCTTTCTCAAAAGAAATTTATATTCCAACGTCGGATTTAATAAGGCGGAGACTCGCCTATCTCGTATCTTTCCTCGTCCCAAAATAAAATTAGTTTAAATCACTCACCGAATGTCGGAGGGTTACTGACTTTCCATTGCCGTTTGATTTGTTCCCTGTTCCTTGCTTAAAATCGACCAGACATGTCAACAGTCGATATTCTAGTTGTGGTTAGTGAATTAGAATAGAAACTTTAATCCGAAATATTTCAAGGTTTTTGAATCAATTCTCGTAGATGTTGATTTGATTTTTCCGTTCACAGAAATTATTGTCAAGTCGTAGTTTTCGGGAAAAAAGGCTGAAAATTCGAATTATTCGATGTCGGATTTTTAGATTTTAGACGGGCTACAGTCGGAGGGTCGGTTTTACTGTATGTCCGAATGACAGCGACCGTGCTCAATCGCGAAGTCGGCCATGTCCGACTAACCGAAATTCTGTTTCATTTAAGTCGCAAATAGTCGACTGAACAGACCCCGTACCAAGGGGGTTCGGGGTTAGCGAACGAAGGCCCTAAAATGTTCAAAGCGCCCTTCAAAAAGTCAGTTTAATTAGAAAGATTTGGGTAGGCCTAATGATTTTTCGAAATTTGGATACAATTTTCGTGTTTTTTTTGGAAAATGAAAAGTAATCAATTCTCAAATGATTTATTCAGGTACTTCAGGGCACTTCTTATTTAAGATAGCTGCCCTTTTTCAATAAGAAAGTGCCCCTTTTATGGTGAAAAGGTGCCCTTTTTCTTGAAACAGAACTGCCCTTCAGAAAAGCTCGGCACGGTTTGCTAACTCCGATAACCAAGTTCGTCCTGTAGGATGAAGAAAAACAACAACATGAATTCGAATATAGTTTGACTGTTTTCCACTAATTTATTGAATCTCATTCAATTGATATTTATGCAATTATAGAGAAAGCAACCTATTATCAAACATAATGTATGTTTATATATTAATATATATGTAAATATCTATATAATAAAATAAAATAATAATTCTTAATCTTCGAAAATAAGCGCTCCGACACGCAGTTGAATCTATATATATGGTTTAAAGAAAAAAAAGGGGAAAATGCAGTTCACTTGTAAATAGGGAAGATGAAAAAATGAAAAATTAATACATTTATGTAAAATACTCTCTCGACTCGTGACGTGTAAATTATCATTTAAAATATCATTTTCAACAATACGATACTAACTATATTATTTAACAATTATCCATTAACTCATCATCAATATGTATAATCGATTTCATCGTTATCATCAGTGTTCTCCGCAGGTGTTGTAAAGGGGCTGCCACACTCATGTTGATTTTAGTATCGAGTGAGGGCATGGCTTGCGTGTGAGCGCGCTTTCTAATTAGGCACGGGCCAAATTTGGAAATCGTCTCTGTTTGATCGCAGCTTATATTCACCCCCCCCCCCTGAAAATGAGCCATCTCTCCAAGAAAATCTGCTATCCCTCGTATCTTAGTAAATGACGTCTATGATGTTCTATGCAAATGATCTGTCAATGTATACGATATCACTCTCATTTCGTAATTTGACCACATGCTGCGATCGCACCGACCATTTGGTTAAACTGGCCTGAACCAAACCAGAGTCATAGGGTACATTGACGGATAAATCGTTCACTCGTGCCATCGAAATGATGCTGTGGTGAAACAAGTCATTTCTAGAACCAGTTAACATTTCACATGAAATAATTTGACCCTCATGCTAAAACTTGGCACTAGTGGACAAATCAACCAGGATAGTACCCATTTCGCACTATTGTCAATGATTGCCCCGGACCAAATTTGGTCCTGGTCAAAAACGCTCATGTGATCATGATTAAAGACTCTAGTCTATGTGATGGATAGCAGATTTAACCAAAATAAAGCTTCATCACTTTCCAAACCCTAAATCCCTTAGCAGAAGCTTTGCTTTCGGCGTCCACGATGAACCAAATGCAGCCTGTCTAAATCTAAGCATATGGAGAACACAGATTATAACTAACAGTATCACTATATCACTAACTAATGTAGTACATAATATTGTATTTCATACGAGCCTTTTATTTCATTTGGGAGCCCAAAATTATCCACGTGTTTATGAATAAACACATTCTCAAGAACCCAGTTCCGCAGTTCGAGTCAAATTTGAGACCAAATCATTTCCAAATATTCAACTCGTAGCTAGAAATCTAAGGATCTTTCGAACTCTGAAGAACTGCCCCAGTTCTGAAACATAACATATCCAGTGGCGGATCCAGGGGCCAATTTTGAAGGACTTGGCCCATCCCAAAAGGGCACTTTTATGCCAAAAAGGCATTATTAGGCCTACTCCCGCACTGAGGGGTTATTTCGAAGAATTTATCCCATCCAAAAAGGGCACTTTGATGTCTAAAATGGCAACATGCACAGGAATGCACCAATCTGCTTAGATGACAAATGTAAAAGGCACCCAAAAATTTGATGGACTTTCACTTACAAGTCTCAAAATTTCCCCTGAATCCGACCCTGATACAAAAGCTGCAAAATGATCATACTAGGATTTTATCTCAAGTACGGCCAGTATACGGCCGGTATTACAAGCGAATTCTAAGCTAACAATTGCACCTCGAACACCATAAATAACAATTAGCATATTTCATGTAGTTACGTGTTTGAATTGATCGAGTAAATTCATTCTCACACCGAGTTAATAATCATCAAAACCAACAAAACCTTAAAGCCCAGTTAAAAAGTATGGAATTCTGAAAACCGGAAGACTATTTTTAAATGTACAGGAAACAGTGTCTCTCTGTTAAATGTTTGGCACTGGAAGATTTTCTACGACTTGGGAAGAAAGTGGGATTTTTAAGCTTACAAATGAAAACGTTCAACCATGGATGTTTAAACTACAGTTTATACATCCATGGCAGGCGTGGATCGCGGATTTTTCCGGGAGGGGCTCAAACTGCTGACTAAAAACTCTAATGATAGGGGGATTATACAGCATATTGTTTGGCCAAACATAAAATGATATGGTACCGATTATGTGGTACTATCCACCCGTTTTGTCTTGAGTACATTCCTTCAACAAAACGATTAAAACATTTTTTTAGTAGCCGAGCAGGGGATTGGGTCACGACCCCTAAACCCCCGCCTCTGGATCCATGCCTGCATTGGTCAACAACGGTAATAGCATAGCTTGTTTGTAACCCCGGTGTCCGACTGACCGCTGCGCCAGGGCTTAAATGCCAGTCCTAATTATCATCATTATTTGTCATCGTTTGGACCATAAAAATACTACAACTTATACGAGTTTTCACCTTCGTAGATCTGACAGAAATATATTTCAAAGGCACTCCGACCCAATATTATTCTCTGGCTTTGAACGTCTATCTGATTTATACCGATCTGACTAATCGTATCAGGTTGTAACTACTGAACTCCGTCAGTGATTTTGCGGATGATTCGGCGTCCGTGCAGAAGCAGTTAAAATCATCTCGAATTGTCAATCTTAACTTGAATCTAAACCAGCAATGGAGAGAGACACGTATTATACTCGGGAAATGCAACGACGATATTGCCAACTTCGAATACTTATCGATAAAAATTTTAATAGCCAACAATTCTAAAATTCATTACCTTCCGAGATCTAAAAAGGCATTTCGAAACAAAACACAGGCTAGATCGACAGACAATGTCATAAAATTCTGACTTCATCGAAAAAGTTATTGCTTTCGTTTGACTAGATACCGTACTTAAAACACAAGCAAAACAAATATTCACGAAAAATTATCAATAGATATTTCGCGCTGCTCTTAGCGAGGATATAGAGGCAAATAATATCTTATCTCTGATCGACTGAACGTTATTTTCAAGTGGAACATCTGTCTCAAATGCTGTCGTCTTAGCAATGAGTGAAGATCCGTTTTTCAAAGTGGCATAAGCCTATGCGCTCTAAAATCGTTGATGAGCCCAAGGCACGCGTCGGTCAACATGCCACCGCTTGCAACACAATCAGTTGCAACTGTCACAAATTGGTGATAAGGTCGACCGCAACACAGTCAACGGTTTGCTATAGATTCTCATAGTCACAAGAACGGTCTACGCTGATTGCAACTATAGGAGAGACAGTAACATCGATTTGTAGCAATGCTTCACGCGCAGTCACGTAGGTCGAAAAAGCTTTGCAATGCGATCGTCGTTGGTCGCAGAGAATCGAATTGCAACGAAGCGGTCAAGGCTGACCTACACAGCTGGCTTTAGAGAAAGTTTCCGATTAATCAATAAGCTGATTGATTGATACCCGAAATTGCTGGGGATAATTTGACAATTTGAAAGTGTATCAGTATTGCTAGAAGCAGTGTAGATGCTAGATACTAATACTTCACAACGTTTGACAGGTGGCAGCCATCTTTTAATAGCGATAAAAACCAATTACTAATAACATAAATACGATAGCGCTAAAACATGAATTACACAGATGTTCTCGCTCTGATTAAAAAAAAAGGTGTTGTTAATAGTATATAGTATATGCTACATGTATAAACAGTCCTGTTTTCATAAGTAAAACTAATTACTTTCGATTTCTCGCATTGGTTCAAAATTTTTTCGACAGTAAACTCTTTTTTTCGTACTCGGTAGGCTTCGGGGATAAGCAAACACCGCTACAAGAAATCCCACACACATGACGCTACGGCAATAACACTACGGCATAATCTGATTTTACTACCAACATGAAGGGCCAAATGAAACCGACAAATTGTTATATTCACTTAAAATTGTCATTTCTCATTTGGGTACAACGCGTTATAGTAGACACGGCTGAGGTGAACTCTTTTCGGACCGGGGCAATTTATCCGACTTAAGTTGAGAATTCCGGATCAAACACCATATTCTAAATACGGTACACTTCTGCGGGCCATGAAGGCGGTCCGTTAATAACTTAACAATATAACTGGACTAGATCGAAACAAACTGATCGAAATTAAGCGGGTTTGACCGCAGTGTACACAATTATATAAGCTGTCCACAATGACGTAGTGTAATAAAAAGAAAACGCAACGACAACTAAACGATATCAAAATCAATGTAATAATGTAATAAAAAATGTCAGAAACCAATCTCCCTCCCGCACGAGCATGTGTGCCACCAAGTGTCAGCTGTTACGTCTTTGTCGATGTGTATTTCATTCATTTGAGGCCACGTTGAGAAGAGCTTGTCTATCAACGTCGTTTCCGCATTCAAAAAAAGCACAGGGCAAAACAACAGGTTTTTTCTAAAACATTATTCAACAGTACTTCTTATAGTACTCGATATCAGACAGGGTTACACTTCGTAAATTGAACTCAAATCGCAACACGAATATTAGGATGACCTAAGTAATGTACTGACATATCCAATGATTACATAAGCTAAGCATAGCTAAGCTAAGTGTAATGGAGGATCCCGGGAATTTCTAGACCATATTTGACGGAAAAGAAGGCACCTGTATACAATGTAGTCCACGATCCATGCCTTGCGGGAGCTAATGACAAGGGTTCAGGCCCCAAGAAAATTTCGTTCCCATTCAGTGTATTCTAGTGTATTTCTGGCAGCCATTTCCCCCAACCAGAGATCTGGTGCCAGTGGGCAGATCAACAAAATTTCATGCAGAATTTCGGAAGGGCGCCAAAACATTTGACCGAAACATATACGGGAAATATGGTCTGGATCCGCACCTGATCGGAATAACTGATCGAATCAGTTGAAAGTGAGGAGAGTACCCCCCCCCCCCGTCCCCTGTTCAAAATAGATCCAGTAAAAACCCAGGCAGTTGCAGCAACTGCGCGAAGCATGTTGGTGTCAACACTTCACTTTTCTATTTCAAGTGTTCATCTCCATTGCAAAATATTCAACCTGTTGATTGAACTAGATTTTTGCTTCTACAGTCTAATCAAACAGAGAACAACACACTGTGACCGTTATATGCCGTAAAACAAATTCAAATTCTACAGGTACATAATACTACGTATAATATACGTTTAGAAATATCGCGATTCTAAATGCCTCACAATGGAAATAAATCTTCTCCGATGTTACAGAGCTGAATTTTTCTTTCGAGACAAAATACTGTCCGTAAATGCATTAGAAGGAATGGTAAGGTAAATCTTAAGGAGACAAATTCAACATTTTCAACTGAGTTGCATGATCGAGTTAATAAATGTATTCAGGGCCACTAACATTCGGAATGCAAAGAGTAACTGTTCGACAACTCCGCAATGGAACCGGCCGGATCTGACGATCAATCTGATGAACCTAACTAAATGATTTCCGCCCAAATGGAACGTATTTAACCTCTAGAGTTAGAACGAAATTCTTCAGTTAGGTGAAATAGCAACAATTGATTTTATCGAATATATGTAAATGAATTTTCTTATATGAAAAGTTATCAAGTGCTTGAAAACATGAAAATAAATGCAAAACGAAGTACACACGTTTAGGTTGCATATTTCACCACTTTTTTTCTGCCTAGTATATAGCCTACCTAGAACTTAAATTCATACGCTTTTTGTTAGAGCACAAGTTGACTGTTGCGTAAAAATTCGATGAATTCACTTGTTGTAGTTCATTGTCAGAAGAAAGGGTCTTTCTCGAGAGCTTCAACAAATCGGAAGAGACCTTCGACGACACATATGTGCGCGTATAACAACACATTTCGTACAAATTCCATTACTATCTGTAGTGTTCCGGGTCTTCAAAAATCTACTTCAAAAAACTTGTAGGTTGTTTGACAAAGGGCATACTGATATAACATAAGCTTTTCTGTGTACTTATGCGACTGATTTCAAACATAATAGAAGTGCTTACAATATATCCTGTAAAGTGGCATCCAAACTTAATTCAGGGGGATGGAGACAAGAATCCCAAATTTTGAGTATCTCGTAGTGTGCTTAAAAAGGATACAAAAATATATAACCATATACGCTTTAAGGCTTTGAAATAATGAACAAGAGCAGATTTGTTAGGTATCACATGCATTTCGAGAATTCGACGACGATACCAAAATAACGATGAGCTACGCTTTAAGTTATTTAAGCAAAAAATCTCAGAATCACCACACGGCGTCAAGAAAATATCGCTCTAAGAGTAGATGAAGAATCTCGCGCATTTACTAAACGTTTCATCATGTATCGTACTTTACACTTAGGTATGAAATGAAGGGAAGCAACTTTTCCGACGTGATTAATAAGTAAAAAGGAAATGCTTCGGAGGAGTTGACTAGGTTTCATTCCTTAAAATTTCGAGACAGCCAGGAAAGCTATACATATATATATTTATATAATATATACCATACTGAGAGTACTGGATAAAATTTCTCGGTAAGTGGTCGACAAATATTGACAGATATGTGAGCAGTCTATTGAATATATGATTATATGTCTACCACCGAGCGAGGAGGAGTCTACCGTACTGTACACACGGATAAAGATTCACATCGATCTCACCTCGATCGAGGCTCGAGGCTCGCACCCACTCACAATTTGAACTTCTCTCTTTCGGGACCGGCACTGGAATGCAAGCAAGCAAATGCAAAGTTTTACTCATATTTTTTTTTTACGCAAAATTTCACGAACGACTGGAATGTCATTTCGTATTTAGTTCGAAGAACATCTACTTTTTCTATCCGACAGATATGTTCATCATCAATATAGCGATGTATTTATCAGGAAGCAATTCTATGGAGTTAAATGAAAATATAATCCGCGTCTTTATATGAAAATCTTTGTCACGTTTCTTTTCCTAATCTCTAACTAAAAACTACACAGATATTTTCCTTTTTCGCTCAAAATTTGGAATTGATTTTTCTCAGTTTCAACACAAGTGCATATTCGACGGTTCACAAGAAAGCCGGAGAATTTACAAACTGATAAACGCAGTAAATATTTTTGGCACATCGATAGCTCGGAACCCATTTCCTAAAAAAGAAGTAATTGCGGTTTAAAATTCCTATATATCACATTCTACAATAGAGCGTGTGGATTCTTTCGAATTTCCATTTTGTTTTCATGCAGTTCGGGAAAAATTTCCAAAAAAGTCCGACTGGCGAATTACACTATTTTCTACGGTACATATATAAAACGCGAAGGTTTCTTAACTATATAATATTCGTACTGACCAACGAATCCAACTACACAAAATATCTCTAAAAATATCGACGACAAAAATAGTACCTTCGGAAGAATATGATTATTCGCAACTATCATATATTATATTCAAAATGTAACGAGAACCACAAAACGTAACCAATCAAACGCGAGATTATGACACACTCTTTAGCCAATAGAATCTCTTACGATTGACGAAATATATTTTTCGAAGAATTTCAGTTTTGCATTCGATAGTCGGGTTCACAAATAAATTTCATGCCATAGGGAAGTCATTTCCACAATTGTGAAATGAATTTCATTATATCTATATCAACAAGTTTGCTGCCGACTATCTCTTGTGCTTCCACCGCCATTGCCAATATATTGCTAAATAAGTAATCAAATTATGACACCAGCAAACGAGTTGAATTGATACTGAAATTGTGAACTACTTTTTATTCTGAAGTGGTCGATAAAAACAAAAATTCTAACAAGATATTTCACCGATTTGTGCAACCAAGATCAGAAGAGGCGATGCTTTGCAGTACATCAGCAAACAGCATTCTCCAATCTATTGGGTAAAGAGTATGTATCATCATTTCCGGGCGCGATCGAAAATGTCAACAATATTATCTTCAGCGTTAAACAGTCAATAGAGCATTCTATATAATATAATAATAATAATAGTAATAATAATTCAACGATTCTATAGGGCACGGAAACGACAAATAAAAGCTCGGCAGCGATTATTGTCCAATTCGAAATCAATGGCAACTACGACGAAGCTGGTGATGAAGGTTCGAAAGAAATATTTCTACGTCGATGTAAATTTTAAATAAAATGGCCGAATTGGTCTAATCCAATTCGTGCTTCGTTTACGGCCAATTCAAGATAAAGGTATGTTTGCGGGGTTTTTTTTTACATGTAGTAAATAGTTTGTTTGATTCGTCGATACCGAGGTCTCAAAATGAACGACGATTGAAGCGTTTTCTCTGAAACCCCTTTCGTTTATGATTAGATAATAATAATCAGTACAGAGTATCTTCATCAAAGTTACTCTGAACATGTAATTAGTAGTTTTATCACTCTTCGACATCATATAACAACTCCAGCTCGTGAACAAGTACTACTGTAAGATCAGCTTCTGTTTTACCGCACACAAGTATCTACTGCCCTTCGGCGTTCTCGTCGTTTTGTTTCGCGTCTTCTTCTTTCGGTTTTTCATTTTTGGGTGCGGCGGCAGCGGTGGCCGCTGGGGCTGGTTGATCGACCTTCTTGAAGACTCTCGTACAGATGCACTCGTCGTCCCCGAGAACAATTGTCTGAAAGGAAACGGTTTTACGTCGATCAAAATCATCTCGTGGTCGAAATAGAAGTACGAAAACTGCAGCTGCATGTGATGAAATTTGAGTCGAGAGCTTACGAAACCATGGATCTCACACATATGGGTTTTATTTGATTTATGTAATATTTCAGCCTTGCAATCTGGTGTTGAAATATCACGAGCCTTAAATGTATGAAATCTGATTGATGACGCACATACACAGTTTGTTTAATAGGCAACTAAAAATGACCACACACGATATAATCATTCCATTCATTCAGTGCATGCCATATTATCTGTGGAATGTGACTTTTTTACTTTGCTTGCGGCCAATACGGCCACTGATGATCAATAGCTGATCAGTCCTACCTATCCACAGCTCTTGGCATCATGCTCGACCAGTGTGGAATGGTTTGGCCCTGAGCACCAATCTCATCATTTATGAGGTCCTTTTTCCCACCTAGGGAACAACACGTTTAATCGGTTAGCGGTAATCCCCTAGGTAAAAATCCCCTCGGTAAACACCAATTCTTCAAAGTAGGTAAAAATCCCCCTCCTTCTGAACTGAACACCATAAGTATATATCGAGCATACAAACTATAGTATATACTATTTGAATTACAACAAACTACAAATTAACAGTTCATTAATACTAAATTAGTATTGTACTTAAAGTTATCGCAGTTAATGAAAGGGTTCATCACACATTTCAAATATATTAAACTAGCTTGAATCTAAAATATTTCAAATTTAAAGTTAATTATTGCTTATAATTCATGGCATCGCACAGCACAAATATACCACAAATTAACGAGAGTTCATAGTTAAAAAATATTCCAGTTCGAATTTCAAGATATTACAAATAAAAAGTTCATTATTCTTATCAATTCCAACAATTCATTTTATTCTTAGAGTGTACTTAAGAATTTATCCCAACGAAAGATTTCATTGCGCAGTTCAGACATATTTCAGATTCATTGCAAATGAATAAAATTGGAGAAACATTTTGCTTTGAAATGTTCTTGAAAATCGCCAAGTGGGGATTTTTACCTACTTAGAATATTTGGGGATTTTTACAGAGGGGATTCTTACCTACAACCTGTTTAATCTCATACCCCATGAACTTTTACCCATTGTACAGGAATCAGTATAGCGCATAAGAAAATGTCCAGCTCATAGAAATTGATCCAAATTGTGAATGAACCAAGCGAAAAAAGATCTTTCCATTAAACGTAATCTTATAATTCATTATGTTCAAATCACGTCGTTCAAAGAGAAAAGGAAAGAATTTTTAACTACGTTCCAAAAATCTTTGACTACCGGTAGTCTTGTCTTTTTTGTTGAAAGAAACGATGACAGGTCAACCATATCAAGTAATTCTTTATCACAACATTATTTGACCTAAACATCAGTGGGCCTATCAATTCTACAGAACATTCCGTGAATAATACCAAAATAGAACATGCACGAATCTAGACAAAGTCTGATTTTTTACTACATGAACAGTCAAGCCCATTCTAGTTAGATTTTTAAGCCAAATTTCTGCAGAAGCCATATCAAATGTTTTGGACCATTTTACTATTTTACCTTGAGCCAGGACCCTAAACAAAGGCATAGGGCCTATCTGCAATGCTGAAGTCTTCTGAATGTAGGCTATTTTTCATAAAGCACGAATGATTCCCTTTTTTAGAAAGATTTCGATGAAAAAGAAAATATTCTCACCATGACTAGTTCACCATCTTTGATTTCACGCGCTACTTTCTGTTTTCGCAATTTACTTTCAGCGTCTTTTGGTTCTTGCGTAATAACCAGTTTACCATCAGTCAATTCAGCCTTGGCCTAAAAAAAAGATGGTACCAGTACATTTACGTCGAGACTGAGTATTTGTTTGTTCACGAGTACCGGAGTATACAAAATTAAAATTATATCAAGACTCTCAAAAGGTGTTCTATTTACAACTCCCTCAACCCTGCACTAGGTGCAACTCAGGGTACTACATTAATATCATTGAGAGGATTGAAAGTTGATGTCCCAATCACTGGAGACCTCAAAATGAAGTTGACCCACAAAGCCAGGGCTTAAATCTATAAACCCTGGATTACTGAGATTCATCCAATCTAAAGAATTAAGAGCCTCCATTCTATTAACAATTACCGGTAGGCAGTAAAAATAATTACTGCATAATGATGGCTAGGTATTTGCCTAATGAAAAGCACCTCAATGCAATAACTAATTTGCATAATTCATGCAAATAACCACATAAAATATACTGTGTAATATTTATACCGTAGCTCCAAAGATAATGCTTAGGCCTATCATGTTTCATCAAAATTAGAGCTGCAGGGATACCATTTTTAAATGATAAGTGGACACCTTTGGTCTCAGTGGAGAGTTACCTAGGGGTTCAGGTAAACCATGCCCATCTGGAAACAGGGTTGGAAGTGCTCAGCAATCAGACAATTTCAATATTCAATGCCCCCTGGTGAGCACATAGGCCTACAGAAACCGATGACCTTCATACTTGGAACAATCATTAATGGAACATGCCATGAGCTACAACCTTGCAATTGAATGTGGCAACAAAATATGCATAGAACCCATATTATCTATTTCAATACTTTACGCCCCCTGGTGGTGATAACAATACACTCGGTATTCCTAGTGTAACTACGGTAGGTACCAAAGTTACATCAAGATCTATCTGCTAATAACAAAGCTTAGTAGCTGAAAGCAGAGACACAAATAGACAGGCAGACAGTAGACAAAGCCTCGTCGAAACCTAGGATCGAAAAACTCTGGTACTGTTGGGTACTAACATAGGCCTGGTAGAGGCTGATCATATCCATTTTTTTACCTTTAATTTATGGCCCTGTTCCTCGCGCTCAAATTCTTCGCCCAATTTGAAATCGACTACAGTCGTCCTAACGACACTTTTTGTTTCGATGTTGAACTTGTCGCCATCCTGTTTGATCGTCTGTACTGGTTTTGCGAAACGGGCGATCTTCATCATCTGTCGAGTCATGAAGTTTTCATCTGAAAGAGAAGAGAAAAAAGCTTGGAAAAAATTGCGAAGAATGACTGACGACAGTTAGGCTAACAACAAGCTTTCATTAAACCTGTAGGACACTGGTTTGGTATAGATCCACCATCCTCCCACGGCACACGACGGCATCGAGATTGCCACGGTGCGAACCCCTGTGACTGTCACACTAGACCGAGGGCGCAGCTATGTGCGCAACTTAGATAATGTCATTTTAAGCCAAAAAATCCTTTTTTATTTTAGCCCAGGTTTTCCCATTTATAGTTCTTCCGTGAAATTTACCTCAGCGATTATACAACAAGCAATCTGATTGGTACCACAAGTTTTCGTGCGGCAAAGCTGCGCATGTACCTGCGCACCTGGTCTACTGTGGTAGGGGTTCGTGCCGTGGCTGAGTGTAGCGATTCCATCAGGTTTGAATCCCTGCCGAGGGAGAATGAGATCTACATAGGCCTACTGTATGTGAACTTAAGACGCGTTCAAATTACCATTAGTTAAACCCGTTCAAAAGGGGTCATACCCGGAATGGACCAAATTTTGGATGGACCAAATCAGAGTGTGTATTCACACGGGTACTCCTTGAGCAACACGAGCAATAGACTAGATTTTAATACAAATAATTCCATCAGCCTGTACATTAATTTTTAGGTAATATAGAAATCATATGATATCCGAAACTCGCCAAATTGCAACGGGCCAAATTTAGACCAGTCTAAAATTTGGATTTTTGGAGTTTGATGTATGGAAAGTAACGATAGCTATCAATTAAGTACCAGTATATAGATTAGCCTACAAAAAAATAAGGCAATGCCAGGCACCAGATGGAGCAAATTAGGCTATACATCAGCTGGCTATGCGTGAGCTTATTTAGGCCTATACACAAGCACAAAATTTTTGAAGAACATTTTTAGCTTTTCTCGTAAATGCACACCAATCAATACCAGTATGTATATTAGATCCACAACCATATTGAAGATTAATTACTAAAACTAGGGCCCAGTTTTATCGACTGGTATTAACTTTAAAGCCCAGGGGCTAACTCAATTGAAAATGAATCGAGTTTAATTAAAGTACATACCAGTCTTTAAAACTGGCCCCTAAGGGTTTAGGGATACCATGCCCACTTGGAGAAATGCTCAACAATCTAGCACACCATCAGGCCGATAATGACCTTTTTCGGCACGAAAAAAGTTAAAAGGCAGCCATCATTTGTCCGATTTACCCATTTTTTCTTAAATGCTGATAGGCTCTGGGGGATACAGGAAGGATCACGATAATTGAATCGAAGCGTCTTCAAAATATTCCTTGAAAATTTCAAAAACCTGTAACAAGTGCTGATTTGGACGAAAAAACCCAAAAACTTCCACAAATAACTTGATTCCGTCTACAGATGACAAAATGTGAACGCAATAAATAAAGTGTCTTCAAAACATGAACATCAGCTTGGTCAACATCAGCTTGTTGATAGAATAAAACAAAACTTTTTTGGATTTTAAAGAACTTTTCCTTAAAAGACCACAAAAAGCTGTCTGTGTGGTTGGGTAGGCAGCCTAACACTAGGATCGTAAAATGATTCAGATCACTCTGGATGCAACCACTTCCCTGACTGGGTGAACCCTGGCATTGATGCCAATGTCTATTTTACAACTTGAATTGAGAGCATACCAGGTGGCCTTCGAATCCCTGTTGGGGGAGGATGGATAATTCGATGATGGGCTTGTGAAATATCCGAACGTAAAACTGTCAGTGACAGTGTCAAGGCCTAACCATGTAGTTACTGGCTATGCCATGGGGGTCATTCGTGAAATGTAAGTTTTATTATGGATCAATTACACTATAAAGAGGGAACAACAGCCTATAGAAATATCAACATACGACAATGACATCAAATAAGATTCATTCGATCATTCTTTCTTATTGTTTTCATTTTTTCGATGCCATCATCAATCATGTTTCACAATCAATGTTGTAACACTCACGTTCACCCAACAATTCCAGGAATTTATCGAAATTTTCGCTTCTATCGAGTTTCCACGATCCGCTGAAGTCCGTTGTCACTGAAGCTGCCATGGTCAAAAACGAGGGCTGAAAACTGGTACCGAAAATCGAAAATCCGAGAGTGGATGTTGTTGAGAAATCTGGAACCAGGAAGTGATAAGACAACTAGCGCCATACGTCATAGATAAAAAAAGGCAAAAAATGAAGTTCGAGTTGGTGGGTTCGAATCCCACAGTAGCCATGCTATTTTTTGGTCAGCAATAGCAATTTATCACTTAGAAATATTCTTTTATCCCAAGTCGGTCTGATCTTCCTCATTTATTAGGTTTTTATGGGATTTGGTAAAAAGAAAATAATAGGCCCCATCATCTGTCGTCCAAGGAAAATCTACACTAGATCTATCTAGAGCTCACAAGTAATCCATCAATTGAAAGTCCACGGGAAAGCATTTAAATTCAACTACCAATTAGCCAGTATAAACTAGGGGTCCAGGGACACCATGCCCACTTGGGAAGTGGTTTCAAATGCTCAACAATCTAACAATTTCAATATTCAACGTCCCCTGGTGACCATTTACAAAAACCAATGACCTTAAAACTCACCACAATCATAGAACATGTCAGCAGCTACGATTTTGTAATTGATTGTGATAACAAAATATGCCTCGTTACCAATTTAATATGGAAATACTAAGTCATTCTACTATTCAACGCCCCCTGGTGAGCATATTCAAAACCCAATGACCTCGAAACTCACCACAATCATAGAACATGTCATGAACTACAACTTTGCAATTGATCATGGTAACAAAATATGCCTAGGTACCAATATAATAAGGAAATACTAAGTCATTCTACTATTCAACGCCCCCTGGTGACCATATTCAAAACCCAATGACCTTGAGACTCACCACAATCATAGAACATGTCATGAACTACAACTTTGCAATTGATCATGGTAACAAAATATGCCTAGGTACAAATATAATAAGGAAATACTAAGTTATTCTACTATTCAACGCCCCCTGGTGACCATATAAAAAAACTTATGTCCTTAAAACTCGCAACAATCATAGATGATGTCATGAGCTACAACTTTCCAATTGATTGTGGTTACAAAATATTCATAGGTACGATAATAAAGAAATGTTAAGATATTGTATTATTCAACGCCCCTGGTGGCCATATACAAAATCCAATTACCTTGAAACTCACCACAATCATAGAACACGTTATGAGCTACAACTTTCTAATTGATTGTGGTAGCAAAATACGCTTAGGTATCAATATAATGTGGAAAAACTTTTTCCCACTTACGAATGAGTACTGGTTACACCAAGATGGCCGCCAATTGCGTCATAATTGGCTGATGAAAAATACCTGTCTCAGGTATAAAACATCCCTTTCCAAAGAACACCCATCACAAATTGTAATAAGAAATGGCAAACCAGTAGGAAGCTACAGGACTCAGAATTCGGGCCAAAATTAACATTTTTGGGCACTAAAAAGGTCATAGGACGGCCATCTTGAGTCCGACCGACCCAATTTTTGTTATGTTGATGGGCCCTGGGGGGATTCACATATATCCGAAAGATCAAGGTAATTGATCAAAGCGTCTTCAAAATTTCCCTCAAAAAGTTCAAAAATGTGTAAAAAGTGCTGATTTTGGCGAACAACAATGGCTGCCAGTCGGCCATCTTGATTCTGACAGGGCCAGTTTTTGGGCTTAAGATGTGTCTAGGGTAGATACATGTGTAACCCAAATATCAAGACGTTACCTTGAAGCGTCTTCAAAACTTCCCAAAATAACTGGATTCCGTCTACGGACGGACGACGGACGAAAAGTGAACGCAATAGCCCGCTGGGACTAAAGTCCCAAGTGGGCTAAAAAGGGAAAAAATAATTAGCAATTACATAACATTTAAATCTCTTTATTAATACCATTTCAAAAGCATGAACTATATAATAAAATACTATCCAAAACCTAAACCCAATGCAACCCCAACATATCGATCAACAAATGACAACCATTGATTACAATGTTGGATGAAATCACTGATAACTGATTATCAATCAGTATTGATTAAATTTACTGTTCAGAAGCAACGATCTGGACTACATACTTGAAAAAATGCTTAGAATCAATTTTTTTCTTTTTATTGAAGTCATTGTATTTTCGCCCAATTGAGAATGGGTGTAATTTATAAAAGACAATTTTCAATAAAAATTACATTGAATGTTACGAAATGAATGAATACAATAGGCATATTTTATCAAAATCAATTAAATTACGATTGTACAGTTTAACTTTGAACAAATTACACTCATTTAAAATGATAATCGTTATTCTTAACTGACTGTGTACTTTTATAACAACTATCGACAATTCATATATTTTGTAAATTTCATTATAATTATCACTAGGCAGTGTTCTCCACACCAGGTTTTAGAGAGGTGACCACCCCTTTCATTTTTACATCCACCCCTCTGAAAATCAGCCACCCCTCATAAAATATCTGCTGCCCCTACCAGACAGACGTCAGAAAAGATGTCAGAATTCTATCATTGCGTATAATGATCCCCTTTCCTAATACGTACGCTGGGACTAAAGTCCCAAGCGGGCTAAAAAGCATTGAAATAAACTAATTCAACTCTCTGGCAAACTTGACCGAGAACTGTGGAAATCGAGTCGAAATTTCATCGATGATCCAGTGAGATTACCGCATTCATCATCTAAACAAATTCAATACACTCCATACCTCATGTAAGTAATAACAGAAAACTCTGGGGTACATTTTCCAGGTTTTTAGGCTAAAAAAATGATACCTTGTGTCTCCTAATCGGCCAGGCCACTTTCGTACACTGCAATTTGTAATCAGTTTATTTCTATAGCTGCAAGGTCTGTTATTGTGAGCTTGATCATGATTATAAAAGAAGTTATATACAGGATGGATAGATAGGTGGCCAGCCGGTCAATCTTTAAGCTCAGCTGAAATGAGAAACAAGGCAAAATGTTTTTTGCCTGACGTTTAAGATTTATAGAAATAAAAAATTTTTTCCATCTTGGATTTGCTAATGTGGCCGATAAACCAACTAGATTTGCACAGGATCGTAGTCATGGAAGACAACTTGTATATAGGCCTAGTTCAATATTTAACAAGGGTGGCGACAACAACAAACTGAGCTATCGCAATTCCTGTTAGTTGGTATTCTCCTTAAAATCCCTATTCCAATGAGGACTGATCATACTAAGATGGTCGCCAATAGTGTGAAAATTAAGTGATCAAAAACCTGTCTGCCTGGATATGATAAAATCCCTTGCCAAAGTATACGCATCAAAAATTTCAATGAAAAAACGCTTATCATTCAGACGCCACAGTCCTCTGAATTTCAGACCAAATATGACCTTTTTGGACATGAAAAGTTAACAGCACAGCCATCTCGGGGGTCTATTTGACCTAGTCTTAAGAGCGAGCTAAAGATTAATAAACAAGATCTGAAATAAGCGTCTTCTATGCAATAGCGCAATCACCACTGTCGTTAGAATCTAGCAGAGCTGTATTGAGCAGATCGGAATCCGACACTCTCCGTCTCGAGTCGACAGTTGTTCGCGATTCTTGTATATTTTCGGATATTTCCGAATTCATTTTTTCGGAATCGATAGAATCGTGTAGTGGAACGTCGTCGGACTGACTGCAAATCGAATCATCGAACCTATGAGACCAGACACATCCTTGTTGACTATCATGAGGTATATTCGTCGCGGCAGCTGTTATTTGCGACAACGCAGGTGCATTCTTCGCGGCGTCTCCGCATGAATTCCGCACTGACGCGAACACATTTTCTGCCTCGTCGGAAAGCGCAGATACATTCTCGACCTCTTCTCGAGGGGTAGGCTTTACTTTCTCCGAAACCACATCACCGCGAAGAATTTTTGGCTTGATTATTGCACTGAATTCTGTTTCTACGCCATGTTCACACGAAAACGCATTTTCGACAGAAAAATTATCATTATTTTGCGCGCATCCGAATGAATCTTGTTCCGTTACGACATCGGTTACGACACGATCGTTAACGTTTTCAGTTTCACTTATTTTCTCACCGAAAGCAAGTTTGTTGTTACAGTCCGAAGTTGACTGTATACTCTTCCGGTGAGGAGACGTCGTAACCGCTGACATATCACTGCTCAATGAAACGCGATCATTGTCCGTCGAATCCAAAACTTTCGTACAACGCGATACCGGAGACAGCGCCGCGGTATCGACACCGTCGCCATCACCCGCACTACTCGCCAAGCTGCGCGCTAAATTGTCCAATTTCTCGTCGAGCAACCGTTCGATCAACTGCTCGCGTTTGCCGGTCAAACGTTTGCGACCACGTTTACGCGCTTTCAAAAACCGCTGTTTATACTTGGCAACGAGACCCTCGTCGAATAGGATGTAACGTTTCAATCGTTTCTTCCCGATTCCGACGCGCGTTGCGTTCTTACCCGTATGACCCGACTGATTTGCCGCGCTCGTCGTCGTTGGCGATTCCTCGTAGATCGTTTCCCACGATTTCTCATCCGGTTTCTTATAGTTTTTATTCGTGTAATATTCTTCTAAATTCAGTTGGGGCGATTCAGATTTTTTCGTTTTCCGTTTTTTCCGCGGCGAATCAGTTTTCGTCGACGTCGAGTCTTCGACATTCTTCTGGTTATTGTTGCCAAATCTGCGCCTGGTAGGTTTACCCTCGCTAACAGTCCGATTCTGAGTATCGATATTTAGTCGAGTTCTAGTTCTCCTGACGGGCCTTTCTGTTTCTACCAACGTTTGTTCCGATGAAACAGGAATATCGCTGTTACAGGTCTCTTCAACGATAACATCGCTATCGACACCTCCGATCGCAGGTGCCATTTTTCGACAAGCAACGCCTCTTTTTCGTTTCGAGACACTTTTAGATTCCGAAACATCGTTTTCTGATAATTGAACGTCGTTTGATAACTTAACAAGGTCTAGATTCGCCGCTGGATCGGGAAGACCGCCGTCATGGCCGGGTGACGCAGATTCAGAAGCAACTACGTCGTAACACTCGGTAACACTCGGCGAAACGGAGCACATAGCGATTATTTCCCCGAAAAATTCAACATTCCGTTCGTCGCTTCGCTCTTTCGTAGGCGATATCGCGCGAATCGGATACCGATCGTTTTTGCGTCGCGTCGCCGCCTCTTCGATCATCTGCAACTTTTTCTGATTGCGAAACAACGTGATCGATTTACGCCTTAATCGCGTAGAACGACGAATGCCGGGGATTTCGTCGGCATCTATCGCGTTGCCGTCGTCCTCCAGCAGACCGCCGGCAGCATTAATGATAAATCGATCGGCTGACTGCCTCGGTTTTCGTTTCGGTTTATGATTTTTTTCACCAACGATAGATATTGCATCATCTGGTTCGTCGAATGGAAGAACGATATTGGTAAAACTGTCTTGCAGCTTCTCTTCTGTTGGCGACGACGATGAAGGTTCGTCTGTATTTTCGAGTCGTCGGGAACCAGGACTGACAACACCAAACTCATTTTCATTATTCACATAAAGCTGCGAGCGCCGACGCTTTTTTCTCGCAACATCAGATTCTTTTTCTTCGTCGACCGTAGAGAACGATATCAGCTGCGAATCTATCGAATCATCCATCCCTAGATTCTGAAAATTGATAGAGCAGTATAGTAAATATCTGTACGACAACAATCATCGATATAGCAGGTCAACTCCTACCCGGATGATTAGGTCCATAAAAGATGTCCACACACAATATGGATGTTTGAACCCTGTCCACCTATGCCCACATGAAATCCATATCACCATCACCCTCCTCCCCTCGAATTGACTCAATCTCCGTAAGTTGAGCCACAAAATCAACTATTGAATTGAATTGCACCAGTAGCATCTGAAACACGGTCACAGTCCCAGACACACCCACAAGTCTTCAACCCGGCCGGGCCTCGCCCAGACGTCAGATACACGGGCCGGTTCTGCATCATCCTCCCCGGCAGGGATTCATAACTGATGGCATTGAGATTGCCATGGTATGAAACCCTACCACACTAGACCGAGCGCTAGCTACACGCGCAGCTTAGATGAGGTCATTATCAGCCAATCAAAAATCCTGTTTTATTTTGGCCCGGGTTTTCCGTTTTCCCACTTATAGATCTCCCGTGAAATTTACCTCAGCAATTATACGAGCCATCTGATTGGTGCCGCAAGATTTCGTGCAGCAAAGCTGCGCATGTACCTGCGCACCCGGTCTAGTGTGGCAGAGGTTCGTGCCGTGGCTGAGTGTAGTGATGCCATCAGGTTTGTTTGTTTTGGCTTTACGTCACTCGGATATTGTTTTCCCGACACTAACCCTATTGGAATATTCATTTAACCTCACTTGTCCTTCAGCACTGATAAGGGATGCAACAGCATCACGCCTTATCTCACTGAGCTACTGAAGCCGGTTCGAATCCCTGCCGTGGGAGGATGGTTCTGCTTCCGCAATCGGCTTTTTCAATGTTACACGTACAATCAATACAATGTTTACGATAAAATATATACAATTATTGATTCAATTTGTACTGTCTTCTGGAATGGAGATCGGGAAAACACTTACTTATAATGAACGCTTTTACGGTTCGCAGCGCTTTTACGAAAGCTGTGATCTACCGATCTCAGAACTTTGTGACCAGGATTTACACTATTCTCAAGAATGATGGAAGTGAAACTAAAATACTAACAGGTCGGAAATCCATCTTTGGACGGAAGATTTGGGGTATGAATTATCGCACATCTCTTTCTACAATTTTTTCTTGCACAGAATAATCAGTGATTCTGTAGTTTGTTCACTTTTTTGCTGTAGGTCTGATGTTGTTGTGTAACAACAGATCAATAAAGTTTTTATTGAATTGAGTGACCTCTTGGCTCTTGAGCAGAAAAAGTTCTTCTGCTGGTTGGTAGGTAGTAGCTCAGCACATAACATTTACCAGGCATATTTAGTTTTTTAGGATACACTAGAGGAATGATTACCTATGTAAGATGTCGGATTTAGTTCATTGGGTGATGTTCAATAACTAACGATCTCTACATTTTTTTTCGCATATAGATTTTTGAATTGAGAGCTCCGAAATGTTGCAGGGTACCACCTAGCGACACACCAGCAGCTAATTATCAATGTCAATTGGGTTCGAATCCCGATTAATTCAGTTTTTCGCGCGTAATGAAGTGAACCCCGGGTGCCTTATTCAAACTAATATTGTTTAAAAATTAAGGAACATTAAAAATTTATCCATAAATTCTTGACAGATAAAATTCGATTTTAATTTTTCAAAGGGTTGTAAACTAATTAAGGATAAATGGTAATTAAGTTGCATCGGGAACCCCAAGGGCTCGTATCAGAGTTGTAGGTACTGTAAGAACAATAATCTATTAAATTTTTAATGTTCCTTAATTTTTAAACAATATTAGTTTGAATAAGGCACCCGGGGTTCACTTCATATATATATATATATATATATATATATATATATATATATATATATATATATATATATATATACATACATACGCACGCACACACACATATATATATATATACACTTTGGATTGATACATTATCATTTTTACATTAATCTACAACTCTGATACGAGGCCCTGTCGGTTGAACGTCGTGACGATGATCTCAAGTGAGAGTTCGAAATGTTGTTAATTTTTATCCTATTTGGTCCACAGTGCCATTTGTCCAAAAAATTCCTACCTCAAATTGACTAATTGTGGGTCAACCTCACATGAAATCAGACTAAAAGATCAGAGTGATGCAAAGTCGACTATAGTGTAAACGTACCGGGGTATATATGGTATAATAAATCAAATAATAACAGACTAGATTATTTATTTCATAAAAATTTCTTTTATTTTGGATAATTTTCAATTACTCCTCGCTACAGTTTTATGTAGGGAAATAACTTCTTTCTTCCTTTTCCCAGAACTATATGCTACACTTCGACCAACCAGGGAGGTCCCTGGAACATCTAATTAATCACAAAAACAATGTGATGGGTATCTCTAAACGCATACACTTAACAACAGAACACATCGAACTTATGATAACTGTTGTAACATCAATCAACACTTAGTTTTCGTGTATCACTGAAGACATTTGCAGATTTTGCAAATCGGATCCATAATATACAATATAAATTTGGTTCAACCCAGCACAGAGAGTGCAATGCCACTTAATACATTCAAAATCATAAAATGAACATCGCTTGATTTGGAATGAACATCGATGCCAATATGACGATGTAATACTACCGAACAGGTATCTACAGCCATGATGCTGGATTTTCGAACACAAATTCATTTCTACTACCGCATCCATTCTCAAGCTCAGTACATATACCCGACCAATTCAAATTCACCCTAAAAACGAATTTGAATTCGTGCGGAATGTTGGTTTTGACCATCGCCGCCTTCCTCTCCCTCTCTTTTAGGATAGATAAACCCTGTGAAAATCGTTAGCTCCGAAACCGGCATTGCACTTTGGACATTTTCGCTGTCGAGTCTCGTAACGCGTGCGCAAACATTCCAGACAGAATACGTGAAAGCATTTCGTCAATATGGCGTCCTTCTTCTTCACTTTACACGACGGACAAGTCAATTGTTCCTGGAAATGAAAAGTGAGAAATTATTCGAAATGATTCACATCGGACATTTTCAATCGAAAATCGAAACCTAAAAAATAAATTCACGAACCTTATATTCCTTTATTTCTTCTAGGAGTACCTCATCGGCAGTGCCTGCTAATTCAATCTTTTTCATTCGATCCAGTTTCTTTTTCAAACTGGCTATTTCTTCCTACAAAGCATACAAGAAAATAAGAGGGTGTCTTTCCATGGAACAGGAAATTTCAAAGTTTAAGCCGGTGTAAAATCAGGACCGGTTTTGATAGTTTTATGAAGGTCAATGAATAGGAAATAAACCAACTTGAATTGGGCCTTAAGTAAACCAACCTAAATCAGGCCTTAGAGCCATGTTCCAACAGATTTTAACTAAAAATTTAAATTCAATTTACAATTTTTTGGGACGGGTGTACAGACCTGTTCTGTTAATGTAAAAACATAAGCGTACCTGCATTCGTTTCTGTTTGAACATCTCTTTTTCTAGAGCAGCAGCCTTTTCTGCCACACCCATTTGAGCATCCTTTAACTGAGCTGTATATTTATCTAAATGCATTTGTAAATCATTTACTGTTTGACCGCCCTCTATTGACTTTCGTTTATGCATCTCCAATGCTTGTTGCCTTAAACTGTGAAAAAATAATTCAAAATCCACGATGATTCATTGTCAAAAGTGATTACATGTATCTCATTTGCGGACACCCTGATTCTACCCAGTTACAACTGTTGTAAGCAAAATCATCATGTGTAGTTAGCCATAGATCCAACAGCCATTATTCAGATTTGAATAATGTATGCATTGAGGATAAAGAATATCCCCGTTATTATTTAGCCGATATGGAACCATGGTTTGCCGGTTGCCAGAGAGTAAGTATGGAGCGACCAGGCCTTTGCCGAGGGAGGTTCGGGAGTAGTAAATGAACCCCCTTAATTTGCAAAGTGCCCTACTTAAGTTCAGTGTCAGAAATTTGGGTCAAGAATTTTTGAAATTTGGATACAATTTTTGTTCTTTTTTTCTTAATTGAAAAGTATTAATTTCAAATCATTTATTCAGGTAACCAGGCACTTCATAATTGAAAGTAGTAAAATTTGTCTGCTATGACTGGTTTGCCTGAATGTTAATCGAGTGTTGATTAACCCTCTTACAGCCATTAGCTAAAGGCGATGACAGCAAGATACGTCCTTCAAAGATTTATTCACAACTGCGTGCTACATCTTAAAAACATACCTAAGTTCCTTTTCAACTGTTGATAAGTTATTTTGTAAAATGCGTTCTTTCTCTTCGAGCTGACGAACGACTTGCATCTGAGCTTCGACCTGCGCCTGTAACGTGCCAACTTGTTCGCCGAGAACTTCTTTTTCTTCTCGCAATAACTTGTGTATCTGATTGAATTTGATTCTCTAGATAAAAACATTTAATATAAAATAATTTATGTACGGATGATATGCAAGCATGTAAGGATGTAAAGAATGAAATTCATTTCTGATATCCTATTCTACATACCTCAGACATAAGTTTAAAGTTGGCGTCGTCTTTTTCTCGAAGTTGCTGCAAGAGTCTGACGTTCTGTTCCTGCATATCTTCGAATGCCTGTCCAGTGACCTCCATTTCATTGAGCATGGCGTCTTCTTCCTGAAAATAAGGAAGCGTGTAAAAGCATACGCTGAAAAATGTTGGTAACACTTAGACAAAAACATTTGATAAATGTTGGAAGGGTTCTAAACAGCATGCACGTTTAACACAATCTAGATTTGGATATGAGATGACCTTGATTAAGTAACTCAATGGAGCTGGCTTTTCAGTGAACGCTCATCCTTACGAATGTCAGAGCACAAATATCAAACATTGAATTAGAAGGGTCAGCATTGCAATGAGTTAATGAACTCATAGTGACAATGGACGAAGAACTGGAGCTACAAGATATCTCATAGTTGGCAGCAAACACATTTCACCGAGTCCATAAAACTCAATACAAGCCAGTGTCATCATACAGCATTATATCTCAAACATGAAAGTTATGGTCAAATAAAGTCATCTTCTGCCTAAGAAACTGTTTGTAGAGAACACCTGTTGACCTCACCTGTTTTTGTGCCTTCAGATTTTTCTGTAGTTCATCGATAGTTTCTTCGTGTTTTTTAATTTTTCTGATCGCGTCGTCGTCCGCTAGCTTGCGCTTCTCTTTACGTTCATTCTCCTGCAATTTTCGTATATGAGCCTTCAAGTCGTCGATCTCCTGACGAGCTTTCTTCTCGTTCGCCATCAACTATCAAAATACACACAAACAGATTCATTGAAAATGATGAACTTTCTCGAAAATTCGACATTACACAGTACGACACATTTTACTTCGCTCTTGCCTTATAATTTATGACCACTGAAACCAACAAAAATCTTTTTGAATAAAAAGAAACCTAAATCAATCTGCAGTTTGGTCCCATCCCCTCGCCAGAGCATACACATTACCCTAAATTCTTTTGTGACAAGTTCCTTTGCTAATAATATTTATTGGGCATGTACAGTTCATTTTGCATGTATTTTTCATATATCTTTATCTGTCTGGGAGATATAGCTGCCTCTATGAATTACACCAAAACAGCGCCACTACCATCTGTCACATTCACCGAATCAATGAATGGATACCAGTAACAAAAACGCTTCATATTGAACTCATCGCTAGTTTTCTTCATTTCTTTGTTCAACTCACATTCCGTGATTTCATCCAATACTATACTATTCTGCCAGTGCTTTTTTGTTAAAATGTATGCCCTAATAGTCCTTTTTGTCATTTTTCTGGTACTACATTGTATAGTAGCAAAGTGCATTGTTGTACTTATCCCACTTATGTAATTGTGATGTGACTATGTTATCATTTTGTACTTTTAAATAAAGAAATAAACTACCTAATACTTATAATAATAATCAATATAATTATTATAATAATTATCATATTGTATTCTATGATTCATAGGGTATTTATGGAAAGCGACTGTCTCTTCCACAGACTATTTCATGATGAATATCATTCAATTTTTAAAACACTTACCATAACCTTATCACGTTGTTCTTTCGGTGCACTTTTATACATGTCTAATAACAATTTCATCTCCTTTTGACTATCTTGCGATTTTCTGTAAATAGAATACGTAAAACTAAAATTGCTCAGGTCTTAGATACATATTGGGAACAAAAGTAGTAGTTGAAATCAGTGTCTTAACTTAAGAAAGTGAACATTAGTGTACTATTAAAAACATTAAGTGAATAGCAAAAAAACATCTTAATAGTCGAATTCAAATGTAATAGTGTCTTTGCTATACAATATGCAGTCTCCAGAAGCCTCGAAGCAAGCTAACATCAGACATTTTGGTGGATACTTTTGAACGGAATATCTATTCTAAGGATTTCTTTCAAAGTTGATGAAATAAGCTCAGGATAATGCTCAGTATTTGACGAGGAAAGAAACAGTGAGACAAGCTTACTTAAGCTGCGCTTTGAGATCTTTGATTATTTCTGGATCGGCTTTCATTTCCCGTTCGCGGTGTTTTTTCTCCTCTCGATGCTTCTCCGAGCCGTGGCGTTCGCGTTTCTTGATTTCGTGTTCGATGTCTTTCTTCTCCTCGCATCGATTGTAGTCGTCTTCCGGTTCGAGTTTCACGTGTACTTCCACCGGCTCTTTCTTGATCTCGGGTACGTCCTCAGTTTTTACAGCGACCGGCTCGTCCAATTCGCTTTTCACTTCGTGTTTTACGCCGTCGTGAAGATTTAACTCGGCTTTGAACTGAAATAGTGAAAATCTTATCTAGTATCAACACATCTACGAAACCTATCGTATTAGAAAAACAAGAGTCATTTCACGCGTGACGCAATTTGTACATGTTTTTAGTCTAACTAATTATTAGAGTAATGAACCTAATTTTTAAATGCTGATATCTAAGGTTATCACTGTCATGGCAAGGCAAGATGCTGGTGAAAATCTTATCTAGTATTCACACATTGGGATACTGGTTCCACAGTTCTCTCTATTAGGATTTGACTTCCAATAACTCAAACTTCCAATAACTGTATGCCCTGGTAGAATTTCATGTTATTGTGGTATGCTGCAGTATTGCGATATTCTATTAAATGGCATTCCTCAAATCCAGAAAGGCAAAGAATGGAGGATGTTGCGAATATTGTGTATATCATGAACATGTACTGTCAAATAAAACCAAAATGGTATGCAATCTTAACCCTAGAATTATTGCAGGAGGGATGTTTTCGTTATTTCCTTGAAATTTAGACCAATGAAATCCCACCGAAAATAATTTTTTTCTACATTAAAACTTTCCAGAAATTAAGGAAGAGCGATGTTTTCTTCATTACCTTAGCGATATCGGTTTGTGCTTCGCGTAATTTCCGCTTGTATCGATTAACTTCACCTTTCAACTGATGGTTGTGATTCTGTAAACTGGTTATCAAATGTCTCATCTCACGATTAATGGGACCTGCAAAAAGAAATAACCAATCATGGGTAACTGATCAATTTATAAAGCTGGGGCCGCTTGCAATCATGGCTTAGATTTAAGACCAGGTTCAGACCAACTAAGTTCTATAGCCAATCTAACAACTGAAAACTAGTCTAAAGATTAAAGACCATTTTTGGACATTCGTCAGGGAAATTATATATATATTTAACTTTTGGGACCGATATTGCTCAGTATGATGCAACTGGTACATGTCCATACTGGTACCCTGAAATATGATTATCATCATCCTTATTGACAATTAAACAAAATCACTTTCAGCTGAGAACTATTGTTGACAGTTAAGTATTCATGGAAAGTATATTACTTCCAGGATTCTGCCACCTACACCCCATGTCTTAGATCAGAACTCATCAGAATTATTTGGATAATTCTGTATAATTTCTGGACTTCTGGACAGATTCAAAATCAAATCGATCAAAATCAAATTGGATAAACCTTTCACTTACCTGTTTGCTCATTTGCTGCTAAGGTTTGTTCGAATTCAATTCGTAACATCTCGTATTCTTTGCGGACTTGAGCCAAATTATCTTCGAGTTGAATGACCTCGGTTCTCAGCTTCTTCTGACAAGCAAGTTCATCGCCCTGAATTTAGATGACGAAGTACACATTTGATAACAACATATGCATATTCTGTACGTAATTACTACAAATTTTTAAGATAAAATCAATCGATCAATCCAAATATCTTCACACTGTATCATGTAGCATGTGAAGTTTGACATGAGTTGTTAAGAACTAGAACTCAGTTCCACAGTTGTGAGTTAGATTCAAATCCGAGTTGAAATTAGTTAATTTTCAATGTTTTAACTCAGAGTTATATCTGAAGTCGGAACTGTGAAACTGGATCCAGGAAAACAAAAGCGGCAAACTCCTGAACTCACTATGTTGTCTCTCCACAAAACCCACCACAACTATTTCAGTCACAATTAGTTACTTAGAATTACTTGGCAAAAAGCTGTTAGATTTATTAGATAATTCAACATACTGTATTTGCATAATGAGCCTACATACACTTTTACTATCACAACTCTACTGAAAATGCTCAATTTCAGCGGCTAACGTGTATATCTACATGTATTATCATCTAATAGATTATTATTATTGTACTAAGAGGGGTAAACTGGCCCAAACAATACTGAATCTAAACATCCTAGTAGCATACCTCCATCTGCTCAATTTGTCGTAGATGAGCATTTTTACTGTTCTGTAAAGTGGTCCTCGTTTCCTCCAGTTGTTGTTTCATCTGCATCGATTCGTTGTACAATACTGAAAACTTTGACTGAAGACACTTGTATTCAGTTGTATCCACAATCACTTTCTCCGGCAACTGTTGGAGCTGAAATATATAAAGTTATTTGTTCATCAGATTGTTCATTTAGTATTCATATAAGTCCATACAACACTGGGCTAGTTTTTCTAAGCACTCATAAAATTTTTTGCGAATTATCAATGACTCATATGTTTTTGCTTCATCATGCAACCTAGGGCCGAGTAGGCACATTGTATATATACATTGTCTGAATTCATTTTACATCAGAAAACCCAACATAAAAACAGTTCTTTCAATGTCTGGGGTCTGTTTTTACCTGCCTGCTGGGAAGGTGGTGAAAGCATGCTTTCTGATCTATGTTCTCACTCATTTGTACTCTGATATTACATACGCAAGGATAACTTTTAACCCATAGATCCTCAAGTGTCTACTAAACTTACATACATACATGTACCGGTATACATATATATTTCCTTTGTATCAGAAGTTATAAATTTCATAATTCATCATAAACATCATTATTCATATAATTCATAATAAATATCATAATTCATATTAACTGAAAACCTACCTCTAATTGTAGTCGTTCAACCTCTTTTACGGATTCTTGATGTTCTTTTTGTAGTTTTTCGAGTTCATTAAGTCGCGATGCTGTCTGTTCTCTCGTCTCCTCTAATTCACCCACCAGTTGATTGAACTGCAAATAAATGATGATACACCAGTCAGCTGATCAAACCGACATAGGTTACATTTCTCGCAGCAAATCATACTACTGATATACAAAAATGAATTTATAGTTGGGTTTTGACCACTGTTTTTTTTCTAGAATTATCTATGATAGATTATCTATTTTGCAGTTACGTAACTCAAACCGTCTCCAAGCAAGAATAGTCAAACCTCACATTTTCTGAATTTTAGACTCTTTGTTACCGGGCATGAAGCAATTCAAAAATATTACGGCGAACACATTGAATATCAAATAAAAAGAAGCCCGAAAATTTTTTAAATATTGTAAATACCAAAACCCGTAGACTCCGCTTGCCACAAAGCTTTTTTTCTGAAGAAAATTCCTTCAAAGACTTTCTCAGTTCACTGATTTATTGTATAGTAACCGTACCTTATACTTGGAAACGCCTTCTAACGTCGAACTTGAGCTACCATCGATCTGATACACAGTGGTCGATTCTCTCTGCGCTAACAGTTTATTCTGGACCTCGGTATAAGCGAGCGAGAGCTTCTCGCAGCGTTCCTTCGAAACTTGAAGTTCGAAATCGTCATCTTCCATTTTGTTTTTCAACTCGGCTATCTCAGTCTCGGCAGCCGCGAGTTTATCTTGGAGATCTTTATACTGAAAAAGTTCATTAGAAAAGCATAGATATAAATACCGATATTTACACATATCTAATTGTATTGTCAGTGCCATCAAGATATACATGTTTATCCTGAGGTCATTTATTTATCACACATGCACAGGGCTTCTCATTCCACCAACTATATATCTGCAACACATCTTCATTATCAAATTTGCTTCATTTAGAACTTTATCTGACATCATCTTTTTCATGTATTAAGCATGTGTATTAAGCTTGTTACTACAAGAGAGCGCCAGTAGTTTGGGAGATCTCCGGACAAGATTGTGTCCACGGATAGGCACGAGACAAGCTGACATCAGTACACCCCCTACACTTCGTTGCAGGGGGGGTGGGGGTATAATGAAATACACTGCTGACATCGAGCACGTGATGACTTTAGTCCATAGCTTTCATTCTTGAGTCGGACTTTTTAGCGTTATTGCAAATAATGAAGTATGATGGGTTCCACACTGGAGGAGTTCGAAAATAACTGTCTGAAAGTTTATTATGGTTTATCAAATTACAGATAACTTTAGATGAAATTTTGATGGAATTTACCATGGAATTTCAAACTTTATTACATAAAATCCATGAATATGATTCAATTTACTCCTTTCAGTTCTAATCTACAATTTCAACCGACGTACAACATATTTGGTTAAATTTTTAGCAATAGTTTATGAGATGAACTGCATTTGATGAAATGATGATATGTGAAACCAGTTATTCATAAATTGAATCGTTGAAACTATCTACAACAGGATACAATTCTATGGAGAATAAACCTCTAATGAAGACCGGTCTCTACATTCAATTTACTCCTCACTAAAGAGACAATTCAAACAGATTCATACAACAGAACAGTATTACAGAGATTTCAGACCGCTGATGAAAATGTTCGATAATGTTTCTAGTACAACTATGAGTGGTCCAACATTCCAGCTCAACCGGTGTCAGAGAATTCTAACTCGTCCGGCGAACTACAGTTTCAAATTCAGCGTTTTAATCTACTTGGGATGTTATCTACCTGCATCAGTACTGGGCATAACATTCAACGCATTCACGCTGTTAGTTCTGAAACAATTCAAATCCGACGTTTATTTTCTGATCAAAATTCTCGCTTTAAACGATCTCTTGTTTATGATCGCTACATTCGTTCTTTATCCGCTGAGAACTGCGTACATTTACACCGTTTTGGGAGATATTTTGTTTCGGGAAAACGAATGGAATTTCGGGTGGATTTTCATATCAATATCGTTACCGTTTTTCTACATATTTCAGATGACGCGTAACTGGTGCACTGTACTGCTTAGTCTAGAGCGTTTAATCATCGTACTGTTTCCGATGAAATCCCGTAAAATTCCCAAAAAATTAATCTCAAAATATGCAATGCTGTTTATATTAGCACTAGGTTTTGGCGGGCATTTTTGTCAGTTTTTACCCCAAAAACACCTTGAATTCCTGAACTGTCCGGACTATTGGCCATACATCACATGGCGTACGACACCAATCCGTTACGCCGGTATTAACATCGGATACTGGCTTTTCGATGTTTCCGAGCAGAATTTTTTCCTCTACCTCACCGTCACATTTCCACTTTGCTTATTGATTTTTATTAATCTAATTCTCATTTTGGCGACATTTTATCGTCGCGTTACTCGGCGTTCGAAGCTCGGTATAACTGACGAATCGTCTAGAAGGGAAATGAGAGTTTTAAGAATGGTTTTATCGGTAGTTTTATTGTTTATCGTTTGCGAAGGTTTCGGTTTTGTCGACCGTTTACCATATTTTGTTTCCATAAAAACTACCGTCGGTTTTAGACAAATCGCTTTGGCGTTTTCTATCATTGATTCTTCAGTAAATTTTATCATATACTGCGTGACAAATGACAAATTCAGAAAGTCATCTGTTGATATTCTAGGCAAAGCCTGTTCGTTCTAAACGAGGTTTGTGATGAATTGCTAATGTGAGGTCGAGATGATTTATCAGTAAATAGAAATATATTCATTATCAACTGATGAAACTTTCTTCTTCATTTCATTAACACATTTATATGAAATGGGCCTGGCAATACATAGAAGATTATTACTGATACTGATTCCGAGTGGTCCTGGTGCTACATAGAGGACGGACCAGGGGTGTTCCGGATTCGAAACCAGTTATTGCTGATACTGATTCTGAGTGGTCCTGGTGCATAGAGGATGGAAAGGGGTGTCCTAGATTCGAGCACAGTCACTATTGGTATGACGAATAGAAGAAACACCCCTGCCCTACCGTTCTGTGGTTTGTGTAACTAAGCAAGGGAACTGTGATGCAGGACGCTTTGAGTAAAATTACCGTACCGAAAGTTTCACTGATTTACAACAAATGTATATCATGGTTTATCAAATTACATTTATGTCATATACCATAGTTATTTTTGGATGAAATATAATTAGAAAGCCACCCGAATCCGCCCTGACACTTTTTTCGACTGCTACTCAAAAACAGTTATAGTGGGATTCAAACCCAATAGCTTAGTATGAACATGACAGATCTGAGTGCTCACTTAAATCCAAGTAAGCCTGGATGATTAGGGGGGGGCAAAAGATTTTGGTGGCCCACCGCATCAAATGTTATATCATATGAAAGCCTTGACTTTTTACTACAGACTAACACCAACTTGTAATACATGAAAATAAACTGGGAATGAGCCATTCTTTACTGATAAATTGGGATTTTCCCTTGCATTTTCGAGTGATTGACACTACATTGTGAAATTCCAGAGTGCTAATGGGTTAATGAATAAGTTTCCAGTTTCTAGGTGCGGCACTTTGCGGCAGTTCCTCGAGGTCCCCATCGTTGTGTCATTTTTGCTGTTTATTTCTTGAACAAAAGTCTGGATTGAATATCAATCAGCTCTGCAGTTCTTGCTTGATAAACATGATTTATGCACCATGTAGATTTTTAATGGCGATCCTCAAATTTTTTGAATGTTACACTGAGAGTGGTAACAATACAAAACCCGGACCACATATCTTTACCGCGCATAAAGACATTATTACTACTTATGATTAAACTTTTTTTCAAGGGGTCTGAACACCGTAGTGATTGTACAGCCTTTATGGCTCTGTTCAGGCCCCTATCATCAATCTACTAATTCTGTACATTCATTGTATTCCTTTGGAAATTTGCATTCCTTTTAAACGATGATGAAATAGATATCATTACTATTATCATCATAAGAAATTTGCGCATTAATTTCATCTCCAAATATCTTAGTATCCATAAGGTGTTATCAGTGGACCTAGCACATTACACCATCCCACTTTCAAGAAATGGACGGACAATGGATGAAAAGTTAATGCAATAGTCCAAAGGGACTAAGGTGCCAAGTGGACTAAAATTTATATGTAATTCAAAGTGTGCTGAGTACTAATGACAGAGACAAGTGCACTATGTACACTGCACAAAGAATGCCACTCCCTCCTGGGGTGAGATAATCACGATAGATACTGTTAACAGTCATTCTTGAAGCAGCAATATCCCTCACCAAGAACCTTAGTGTCTGATTTACCAATTTTAGTTGGGTTGACTAGGACCGTAGAGCACAAGGATAATTATGGATATAACCACCTCCAGGACCATATCTAAAGGCATATAAAACAAATAAGTATATTACTACGAACCTTTAACGATGCCTCGTGGTGACTTTTGTGCAAATCAGTGACCAAGTCGTTCAAGCGCGTGTTCTCTTGTTGAAGTTCTCGCAGTTCGACCTTCATTAGATCGGGTAACTGTAAATGCAATTCGTTCTCATTATCTTTCATTTCTTCCGGCGTTTCATCGCTCACTTCCTTCTCATGGTCCTCCTTTTCTTCACCTGAATTATATTGGGTTATACAATGTCGGTCACCACTAGAATAAGATGAGCGTGCAAAAAGGTCGAACACAAGTCATTCATATCGAACAAGCATTTGAAGATTATCATTGTCAGTGTTTACTTCACATACAAATTTCAGAGATTTTTCTTCTTTTTTTTACCCGCAAAAAAGTGTCGTCCAACATTTTTTCTGAATTCTGGCTTGTTAGAAATTTATGAATTCAGAAAATCCGACCTTACGTTTTCGACATAAATACTAGTGCGCCCTTCTTGGTTTCTCAGTGGCCAATTTTGAGCTCTTGACGACTTGATGATTGCTAGTTTTGTCATAACATTTTAACAAATTATGATACGTATAACGAAACGAAACAAACTCATACGTATTCAACGAATAATGAAATACAGAACTGAACGTGTAGGAAATGATATCTAGTGTGTTAACAGGGTGTCGGAATAATCAGCGAAAGAAGAAGTTAAAGAATGAAACTTACATATCATTTGATTCTTGCTTCATATGCATGTACTTACTTACCCGGTGCATACACTATGATCATCAATGGAATCAAGTGACGAAACAATAATAATCAACGAATATCATAATGCCGCTTGGTGTTTGAGGTTAAAGAATAATGAATACAGTACTAGACTCCTCCTAACTCAAATTCATCGAGCGTAAGCGATTATAGTTTGAGTTATGCATACTGTTCTACCTACCCACCTGAATATTCATGTTACTGAGTTCAGTATCAAGAAAAATAGGCTAGGGTAATTAACAATTGTTGAAATAAATTTATAAAACTCTCTGAGCGGCTATATATGCATCATTGTTATTTGCAAAGATCCATCATAGTTCTAAATTTTGTGTTCCCAGCTAAACTATAATTTGACCTGAAAAGATTTGAGTAAAGAGGAGTCAGTGTACTGTACTTTAATTTTCATGTCAACCATTTCGTGGAAATATGGCTACCAAAGTTTGCAGATTGATATAACTTCTTTTTAACCAAAGGACTGCGAATATCTTTCATGAATCATAAAAATTGAATTTTTGAAGAGTTAGAACAAATTCAATATTGGGCCATGAACCCTTGTTGAGTATGTGCAAAATGATTGTATAATACTTAGATCACTGACGGCGTCTTTTACATAATCACAAAATTTCCATATTTCATCAACATCTCATTTTATCAAAGGCTATGTTGTTGATATGCAAGCAGCATAAGCTGACATTTGAAATACGCTAAAACAGTCCAACTGCATATCGAATAGGAATGAGAACGAATGACACTTAAAAATAAGAGACATTGAGGAAATTCAGCATCCACCAGGAAAGAGGATAGGAAGGTCACAAACGAAAATGAGATCATAAGTTTGAACAAACACGAAACGTGGCTTCGTAAATGCACGTATCGTCGAAGCCGTACGAAACGACTTCACTAAATTAAAAAAAACGAAAACTACCGAAGAAGTGTTTTCTATCATCTCTGGACAGTACGAAAAGAAATGCAATGTGCACGTCGACCGAAATCGGTGACGAACGAATGAAACTAATGTTTAATAGTAAGTCTAAACGCGGATGATGTCGACGTGTGTGCGTGCGCGCGCGCGTACTTGTATGTTGCAAACTTGAAACCTCGTGCTCCAGCTACTACCGGGAACTTGGTGTGTACGATATAAACCGATTGGAGCCTACCTTCGGCGACGTTGTCATTGGCTTCACCGTTCTTCTCATTTTCATGCTCACCTTCCTTGTCCTCATCGCCGCCGCTTGCCTCGTCTTGTTTTTTGTTGTCGTCGCCGAGTACGACGCGGCGCAACTTCTCGTTCCGTTGCAACAATCTACAAAATAACGACGAACAACAACTTCGATCATCAACAAACGACGCCATGCCAGGAAATTCTATCCGCTTGAATAGAGGACGAGCGCTTCGCCCACCTGTCGCAGAACTACGCCTATTACTCAACGAGAAGGCATTAGTCTTGACAGTAATATGGTCAGTCAACCTTTGTTTATATCTGCTACTAAGATTTTTCTTTGACATGTCTAAATGTCATATTTCGTAAAATACAGAGAAGGGCTTGGTGCCCGAAATTGATTCAGATTGCATCTCGAAGCCCCGGTAGTTATCAGAAGATTTGTACCTATCGTAAGCCTGTATGAGTTTTCCGACGGATCGCTTTGAAAATTCGACTCGTTGATGAAGTTTATCTTCAATTTCCTGTTTATCCCACGATGACAGCTGAGCCAAAAAAGACGTGGTTGCCTGCGTGACATCTGTCGAAATAAAAGCAAAACATAAAATTCATAATAATCTATATTAATTTAATACAACAACAGCGATGAATATTGATAATGTACACACGATATTTTCCGGACAATAAGCCGGATTTTCTAGCCTGAGATTTTTACCCTAAAATATCATGATCGAATATCGGACGGATGGAATCTGACCTAAAAAATCACTTCCCATCTATGTCACTCTAATGCATTCAAAGATCGTAAAAATCAGGAGCAGACCATACTAATTTGGGGAAAATTCTATGAAAAATATCATATAATAATTGACATTTATATAGCGCAGGTATCCTAACCAGAGTGAGTTCAAATGCGCTCCAAATTTGGTATCATTACCCAAGCCTATAACTTTATTCCATGTATCAGTCATCTCTGCCTGGGAGAAGTAACATCCGAGCAGCTACTAAGCACTTGGGAGTCATCTATCAGGCCAGGTAATCATTTACTCCTAGGTGGAGAGAGGCAATGAGGATAAGTGTCTTACCCAAGGAAACTACGGTAATGTACAGGAATCAAACCTGCGACCCGGCTTCCCAGAGTCAAACGCTCTAACAACTCGCCCACACCGCTCGCTCAATTATTATCATTATATAAACTAGGGGTCGAGGCACATCACACCAGCAAACACCAGTGTCAGGCAAGGTCTCAATGGTACATTGTACATACATGCACCGTATATCGTAACTTACTCAGTATAGTGGTTCCATTAGTGTCATCACCAACCGTCTCTGCATCAAATCTGTGCAATAGTATTCTTATGTCTTCATCCAGCTAAAACAAAAAATATCTCAGCTTTAATGACAACGAAAGTCAATGAAAATGTCATATATACGCAGTGTGTTTTACAATTACCATGATGAAAGATGAAGAAACTTAAATTTGTGCATAAGGAATGAGAAAATTATCATTTCATCAATCATATTCATTCAACCTCCATTACCTGATTCCAGTATCGATTTACAATACACAGCACAGCATCATCAGTTGCCTGGCGTTTTTCTAGCTGTTCAATGCGTTGCCTCAGTTCTGCCTCCGCCTTACGGCGCTGCTCCAAACGCTCGCACAGTTTCTTGTTTTGAAACGCCAAAACTTTCATGTCCATTTCTTCCTGTGTGAGAAAAGGCAGTCATTTTTAGCTTTCAAGCCAGGTGAGCTGTTTACTTACCGATTCAGTCCATTTTGCATTAGGTCTAATACAAAAACTGCTAGGGGTATGGTACATGGTCGGCCGACTTGAATTCGAAATATTGACATATCGCCGAAAGCTATTTCAAAAAATTCAAAACTATAGAGACCTTGCAAAGTCTAAGCATCTAAGCATCGGAAAAAGTATTTTGCGCAAATAATCGGAGGATCTTGTACTCAACATTTCTGGTCAATATCCCTCACTAAGCGCTGGATAGGCCTTTAGAGCGTTTAAAGAAGGCTGATAGACAAAAGTTTTGAACCGTCTCGCACATAAATTGGCCCCTACACAAGTTCATCTTCATCAATATAAACTGTGGAATACCCAAATGAACAGGGGCCTATCAGAAATTCAAAATACGTTAAAATAGATTCTAGATAGATGTTCTAAGAGATTGATTGCCCATAAAACTAAGACATAGTTGCCTTTTCAGTTTTAGACACATGTTAGACAAATGGATATACACTGCTAGAATGTTTTGAAGCTTTTCTACTTTGATAAACCAACATACTCTATCAGTGAAACAGTAAGAAAATTAACCATTTCATTCAAACCAAAATTTGTCTATTTAAGTCACCCTGTATTACAATACATACCATCGTAGACACAGGTCCGATCTTAAATTCATCTAAGTATTTGGCAGCTTTCTTGACGGGAGGATGATCAGATGATGATTCCGATGAACCAGTGGCATCACTGTGAGTTCTTTTCGTCGCCATACTGCCCTTCTCGTGTAGAAGTTAACCTGCATGCCAGAAATTATTACGAAATATCATTGAATTTGAGATAAAGATAACAGAGTTATGTACCTACTCTAACCGTAACATTATTCTTTAAAAACACTAGCTTCACACACACACAGTGGAAAGGTGACCTAAACTGCAGTTAGACCTGAATTTACTCATATCATTTTCGGAAGTGGATATTTTGCCAATGCGGCGTTATTTTAGTAGACGCTATTTTGCCAGTGGCTATATGTAAGATAAACTAATAAAATATAACAATAAAATCATTATATATTCTTGGTTTAGGGTTAGGGTTCCAATAGGGTTAGGGTCTAGAGGGTTAGGATAAGAGTTAGAGTGAGGTTAAGGGACCGTTTTTTACCCCTAGGGATAGGTAGGGTAAGGTGAGGCTATATGTAGGCCTAGTGAAAATATACAACTGGTTTTCAGTGAGCTTGATGGTTTTATCTAGTGGAAAGATGTTAGGCTAGCAATATGCTGGTCCAGGTTTGAATCCTGCTCTATGCTCCTATTATCTCTAACTCTGTTCTCCACACTTTCCTCACATTTTCTAAGTCGCGCACCTCGGTGTGCTTGCGTGGCGTCAATAAGCCAATCAGAACGCGCCATTGGGTTGGCAAAATAGCGATAAGTAACAGGAATAATGCCGCATTGGCAAAATATCACCTGCCATCATTTTAAGAGTCCATAAGTTTCAGTTTAGTGAAGTGAGAAGAGTGATTTGGTGGACTATTAATTGTCATTGAGTGTAGATGTGGTGGGACCGACTCTTTCTTACCTTTTTTTTACAAAATACAAACACCTTTGGTTTTTATTTTTTTACACGAATTATTGCTTCACTGTTTTAAAAAGCGGTTCTTATGATGCTTTGGACAATAATTTGTAAATCTGCTTCTTTCTACGTGTCTTCAGATGGCATTTTGTGCCCTATCCATACCCAAAACCATGATTCAGGGCATTTTTTTCGTTTTTGTTCAATATTAGCACCCGGAAACAGAAACAGAGAGACGCAGTATTAAATGTCGGACGCTGGACTCAAATAGGGATCGCAATCCGGCTTTCCGGATTCATCTAGTGAAATGAATTCCGAATCTTTCGTTGATTACCATAAATGATAATAAAACCAAAATCGTAATCTAAGTAAGGTTTTCCTTTGTTTTCATTCATTTTTCGACGTTTGTGCATCCCATTTCGATGTCGGTTCTGGACTCGGACCGGGCTCGGTTATTGTCCGCCATTTAGAGTCAACCAATTAAATCACTTCCGCATTATTATTGGAATAAACGCTCGATCACAATCAAACACATGAAAAAAAATACAGCTAAAACCCGTGGATCAGTGGTAAATACCGACGATAAGTTTAATTATACCGCCGTAATTCCCGGATTTCCATGGCATGGCAATGTTTGTTTTTCTTTCAAGTTCCATGGGCTTAAGCTAAGACTAACTAATCTAATGTCTAAATGAAATTTTTTAGTGGATTGATTGTTTTTTAGTGTTGTTGACGTTGTCGTTGTTGACACTTGACACTCTCGTGTCATTGACAGTTGTCCTAGATTTTGACATTTGCATGTAAAAACCGTTATGTACATACGGATCAATAAGATAGGGGGTCAATAAGATAAGTAGGCCTACCAAATTCGTACGATGGAGATGGGTCTAAAAACCGACCAAATTGACTGAGAGCGTACTATTTGAACGCTCCCTTTTCTAATGCTCTATTAGACAACACGTGGATTCTTGTCTTCTAGAGATTTGAAGGAAGTTTCTCCCCTTCGCAAATGCTCCTGTGGGAGTCTGAATCCGAGCCTGCGCACTCCATAGTTAAATCACAAAAAACTGAATCAAATTTAAAAAAAAATCTCTTATAAAAATATGCCCATCTTAATGTCATTGTTTGCTAGAAGTCAGACAAAAACAAAGATGGTTGGTGGTAGTTAGGTCACAGGGGCTCGTATCAGACTTGTCGGTAGTGTAAAAACGATAATCTGATGATAATCCAGTGTCATAATGTATATAATATCATAGACACCGGATTAACAGATCATCGTTTTTAGCCCACTTGGGACTTTAGTCCCAGCGGGCTATTGCGTTCACTTTTGGTCCGTCGTCCGTCCGTAGACAGAATCCAGTTATTTTGGGAAGTTTTGAAGACGCTTCAAGGTAATGTCTTGATATTTGGTTTATACATGTATCTACCCTAGACACATCTTCAGCCCAAAAACTGGCCCTGTCAGATTCAAGATGGCCGGCTGGCAGCCATTGTTGTTCGCCAAAATCAGCACTTATTACACATTTTCGAAGTTTTAGAGGGAAATTTTGAAGGCGCTTTGATCAATTACCTTGATCTTTGGTTTATAGGCCTATTTGAATCTACCAAGGGCCCATCAGCATAAGAAAAATTGGGTCGATCTGACTCAAGATGGCCGTCCTATGACCTTTTTAGTGCCCAAAAATGTCAATTTTGGCCAGAATTCTAGGTCCTGTAGCTTCCTACTGGTTTGTCATCTGTCATTGCAATTTGTGATGGATATTCCTTGGAAAGGGATGTTTTATACCTGAGACAGGTATTTTTGATCAGCCAATTATGACGCAATTGGCAGCCATATTGGTGTCATCAGTACTCATTCGTAGGTGGGGAAAAGTTTTTCCACATTAAATTGATACCTAAGCATATTGTGTTACTATAATCAATGGGAAAGTTGTAGCCCATCACGTGTTCTATGATTTTGGTGAGTTTCAAGGTCATTGGTTTTTGTATGTGGCCACCAGGGGCGAGGAATAATACAATAACTTAGTATTTCTATATTATATTTGTACCTATGCATATTTTGTTACTTCTATCAATTGCAAAGTTGTAGCTCATGACATCTTCCATGATTTTGGTGAGTTTTAAGGACATTAGTTATTCTATATGATCACCAGGGGGCGTTGAATAGTAGAATAACTTAGTATTTCCTTATTAGATTGGTACCTAGGCATATTTTGTTACCATGATCAATTGCAAAGTTGTATTTCATGACATGTACTACGATTGTGGTGAGTTTTAAGGTCATTGGGTTTTGCATATGGTCACCAGGGGGCGTTGAATAGTAGAATAACTTAGTATTTCCATATTAAATTGGTAACGAGGCATATTTTGTTATCACAATCAATTACAAAATCATAGCTGCTGACATATTCTATGATTTTGGTGGGTTTCAAGGTCATTGGTTTTTGTATATGGTCACTAGGGGGCGTTATGTATTGAAATTGTTAGATTGTTGAGCATTTGAAACCACTTCCCAAGTGGGCATGGTGTCCCTGGACCCCTAGTTACACTACCTACAACTCTGATACGAGCCCCTGTGACGCAGGTCAGCGCTAAAGATCAGTTTTGAATTTTCGGTTGGAACTGAAAGTTTTTAAGGCTGAATGGATTGAATCTTCAGAATCTATTTAGGTTTATAAAGTCAAATTACCATTGAATCGAAATGATCGAAGAAGAATAGAAAACTGACTTCTTGCTAAAATAATAACATCAAAAGTTGGACATGCAGTGAAATCATGACAAAGTTGAAAAGAAATATTTGGTATGACATTTGGGTGGAATTCGAGGCAGTGGATCTTACTCCCAAGTAATTTAAAGAAAGGCCTTAGCCTGCTTCATTTCAGAAATCTTGCCTGTACATAGATACTATTTCTCAAAAGTCGATGACTATGACATTTAAGCTGTTAACAGGAAAGGGTACAATTTTATGATGATCATAAGGCAATGTTAGTAAGCTCACTTCTGAATTTAAATTGAACAAGTAAAACTGCCATTTTGTGATGACAACGTCAACACCTTTTAAGGAGTGTGAAGCAAAATCATCAATAATCATTAAAGCAGCATTGGAGACTAAGTAAAGTGTTAATTTATTTTGATTAATTTGTAGAATTGGCAGCAAAATTACCAGGTAACATTGTTGCATCTGGCGGTTGACATCAAACGTTCAAAATTTGAACTACGATGTTGAATGTAATGTTTGATGGTATGATCTGAGGCAATTGGAACCACCATGCTTTCGCTACGCAAATGGCTATATAAACCAAAGGTAGTTATTTATGAACAATATATAATTTAGAAATAAAATTGATCTTCTTTTTGAAGGCCTAGCTGTTTTGTCTCTCAATGCAATTTAGGCCTATATTTCAAGTAATTGCGCAGTCAGGACCTAGATTCAAAGGCCAGTAGACTACTGTTGTGTAGTTTACTTTGGTTTTATAGGCCTATACGGAATGGAGCAGTTCTGATTATAGCTGCCATCACACGAACGTAACTGGCCTGTGCTAGATGCTAGGTGCTGCGCTCGTGTTAAACACCGAATCGGTCTGTCAGGTACTTGCTACCAATGGTTAGAATCTTACCTTACTGATCGCTATCAAACTGTTTGTATAGGCGACTCTAAGTCTGAACCACGTTTACTCAAATTTGGTATACCGCAGGGGTCTGTTTTAGGTCCACTGCTGTACACCATTTACGTTCTTTTGGTGATATCATAAGGAAATTCAATTAAGATTTTCATTTTTATGCAGATGATTCACAGTTGTATATCAGGATAAAACCAAAAGTTAACGAATTGGTGTCCAAAAATACATTCCAACTTTGCTATACTGAACTTAAACATTGGATGGATTTAAACTTTCTTCAGGCAAACGGTGACAAAACCGAGTTCTCCCTTATTGGCTCTCCATCACAGCTTACTAAGCTTCGCACATTTGATCTCAATCTTGATGATGCTGTAATTACTTCATCTCACTCCTTACGTAATCTCGGCGTCATTTTTGATCAGAACATGTCCATGGTAAAACATGTAAACCACTTATGCTCTGTAGCTTTCTATCACCTTAGAAACATTAGTAAGATCAGGCAGTTTTTGAATCAAGGAATTGCTGAACGCCTTATTCACGCTTTTGTGACAACTCGCCTTGACTATTGCAACTCTTTACTCTTTGGCCTCCCTGACAACATTTTAGATAAATTACAACGTATTCAAAATTCTGCTGCCCGGATCCTGACTCGAAACTCAAAATTTTGTCACATAACACCGATTCTACACGATCTGCATTGGCTTCCAATCAAATACCGCATCCAATTTAAAATCTTGATCCTTACTTATAAATCCTTGAATGGTCAGGCCCCACAATATTTGAAATCATTAGTGCAATACAAGGCATCCTCTAGAGTGTTAAGATCAGACAGTCAATCACTTCTAGTCATCCCTCGTGTCAATCTTGTCTCTGCGGGTCACAGGGCCTTTTCTTACTCCGCCCCACTACTTTGGAACTCCTTACCAGATGCAATTAAATCTAGTCCTTCTACTGATGTTTTTAAATCGCAACTTAAAACCCATTTGTTCACTAAAGCTTTTAACTAATGATGTAAATTGTTTTTTCTATCTTTATGTTTAAATTGTGTCTTTATATTGTAAAGCCAATGAGCATATTTTATATGGATTTTAGGCTCAATAAATTATTATTATTATTATTTAGATTAGGCCCGAGGCTACCGTTCACACAGGTGCCAAAATTATTGCTAATGAATTGTGACTGGTTCCAGTGACTCACTTCGCTTTGGCGCGACATTGTTTTTAGGATCGAGTGAGTGGTTTATGTGTGACCATGCTCTCTTATTAGGCACGGGCCATATGTGATCATGGTTCATGGCTGTGCACTGGGCCAGTATCTTATGCTCTTTTAACTTTTCCACCATATAATGCTGGCAAGACAGTATATCCAAAAATTCCACTGCTATGTGGTATGACTGAAGTTTTCTATGGAACGTGATAAATGAAAAAATATGAGCGCTGCACCGAGATATGTTTTTTGCAACTTAATAGTGTCCCGGCATAAGAATTTATATTTCTACAGCAACGTAATACTTAAATGTATTTGCGACGACGTAAGGTTTTGTGACTACGTAAGGTATTTCCAGAAATCACCACCAGGTGGCACTACAGAGAATTGAATCGCAATTTTCGATGAAACATTACCAAAAAATCCGGACTGTGTATGTGTATTTGGCGCGTCTGCATAAATCATGGAGATGGAAGATATTCCGGTTAGTCTCAGCCTTCGCACCTGGTGGACAGATTCCGAGAAGAAAATGTAATTTAATTCGAAGAACATCTGCAGTGCCACCTGGTGGTGATTTTCGGAAATAACTTACGTCATCGCAAAAACTTACTTAGTCACCAAAAAAACTTATGTCATCACAAAAACTTACGTTGTCGAAAAAACTTACGTCGTCGCAAAAACTTACGTCGTCACAAATGCGTTAAAGTATTGCGTCACTGCAGATATATAAATTCTTATGTCGGGACGCTATTACGTTCCAAAAACATATGTCGGTTCAGCGCTCATATTTTTTTCATTTATGGCATACCATAGTTTTCAACCCTGCGGTTTGGAGTATCGATTTGTTGCAATTTGTTTTGTTATAACATGGTATAATGAACAATCGTCTGAAAAGTATGATACTGGGTATCAAGTATCAAGTTCATGTATATAGGCACTGCACGCTTCGCATGACAACCGTTTGGTCTAGATAATCTACATAACAGCTTAAAAAAGATGCTGGGTTTGAAGGAGCTGCCATCATTCAATAGAGAAATAACTGACCAAATTTACTTGAGAGGACGTCTGATGGCCTAGCAGACGGGCAGCTAAACTAAAACGTAGAATTTTGATCCATTTTGTACTGTATCGAAGGATTGCAAAAATTCTTCTTTACATGGGGTTGCATCACAGAACGAAGACACCATTTTCAAGTTTAATGATATGTTTCCATGCCAACCAACTGATGTTTGTTTTTCAAATCGTCAGTATTTATGGTTTGTAGGTATGGAAACCTATAGGAAATATATTGTTACACAGCTGCAGTGAACTGATATAAATCTCAGTGTATAGAGTTAACGATTATTATTGATGATAATTGATACTAATGTATTCAGCCAAAACCCATATAAAACATCATATACAAAAAGAGAACAGAGAAAGCTAAAACGAGTTTAATTAAGAGCTTTGATGAACAAAGGGGTTTAGATTTTAAATCATCAATCGAAGGACTAGATTTAATTGGACTTGATTTTTTTAATTGTAATGACTTTGTTTATCTTAATTTGACAACAGAAATGTGATCCGTCGTTGCTCGCCAGATTCTATTACGCCGACGAAGATTTGAATATAGTCAAGTTTAATGATATTTTTCCATGCCAACCAACTGATGTTTGTTTTTCAAATCGTCAGTATTTATGGTTTGTAGGTATGGAAACCTATAGGAAATATATTGTTACACAGCTGCAGTGAACTGATATAAATCTCAGTGTATAGAGTTAACGATTATTATTAATGATAATTGATACTAATTTATTCAGCCAAACCCCATATAAAACATCATATACAAATGGGTTTAGATTTTAAATCATCCATCGAAGGACTAGATTTAATTGGACTTGATTTTTTTAATTGTAATGACTTTGTTTATCTTAATTTGACAACAGAAATGTGATCCGTCGTTGCTCGCCAGATTCTATTACGCCGACGAAGATTTGAATATAGTCGCCTCCGAGTTGGACAGTTTCGACGGTCGCAAGGATCCCGAACGATGTACGTTGCTGGTCAATCAGCTGCGCGCTTGCCAGGACAAAGTTCTCAACGTGATCCAGTCGATCATGAATGAGGCGATACCGCACAGTCGCGCCAATCGTGACTTCCGAGCGAAATTTCCCGACGACGTTGTACAAGAAAATCTATCTGGCCAATTATGGTTCGGGGCTGAGGTAAATTTCACACTAAACGTGCCATAATCGACTTAACGCAGGTATCAATCTGTTGCCTGGGGTCACGTCAGACATTTGACACTTTGATAATTTATCATTATTTGAATGATATTATCAACATTATCACCATAATTATCAACTTAATCACCATTTTCTCAATTATGTTATTAGTCAGTACAACTCCTTGATTGCTTAACAACTCTTTCAAACGGAAAATGCTTTTAAAGGTGCTTGAAACCCCTTTAATTTGAGCAAAATACTGAAACTCCTTTGAATTCTCCTTCAATTTTGAGAAATAGGCAGCTATGAATCTTTGTCTAGTATGTAGTTGAACTAGGCCTAAATCGGTATAGTTGCGATTTGTTTTTACCCGCTTAGGTGGTTGCCAAATATGAAAAATTTGCTTACAAAACCTGCAAATTAATGGTTTCACCGAAATATACGGTATCGATTTAGGAGGAGTCCACAGTAATTGGGATATGAAAGCGACGCTTCCTCGAAATTAGAAATTTTCTCCTTTAAAACTCGTCGATTCAGTTTCTCTACTTTTATCATCATCTCATTTCATTCATAGTCGGTTGTTATTGTTGTTTTCAGTGTTTAGCCGCGGGATCGAGTATCATGAATCGAGAACCGGAAAGTGGCAGCATGCGACCATTGGCACGAGCGTTGACGAGAACGCTCGACAATCTACGCGCTATGTTACGCGAACAATCGCTGAAAAACGTTAACCACTATTCGAATCTTGTGAGTGAATTATCGAATTCGTTTTTTGCCCATCGTGTATTTTACTATGATGTTTGAATCACACTTCATAAGATAACTGTGAACTTGTATAAAAGTTTTAACGAACCAAATCTCTGAGAGTAAGACCACTCATATCGGCTCTTTATCTATTCTTATGCAAGACTGTAATTTTAGTCCATCATTCTGCATGATAGTTGAAATTGTAACTTTCGGTTTCGACTTCGGTTCAACCTACCCTGAATTTGATGTTGTGCTCAATCTCTTCAAATTGAAAACTAAGTTTTAAGAATTAAGTCCAATTTAGATTTAGGTTACCGTAATGGTGAGTTATGGGCTTATTTCAATTGCTGTTAACTCACCTAGATAGTATCTTAGATAGCATATTTGAAAATACCAGGTATCAGTATGTATGTTATTTTGATATTTCAGATCAAAGAAGCCCTGACTATGTTTGATCAGCTTTTTGCCGAATTTGAATTCAGGTGGGTACTATTTAACAGGTACGATGTAGTCAGGTGCACCTGTAGAGAAGAGGCTTTCATAAGCGGTTAACTTAGGAGTTAGTTTGTTTTTTGTGGTTACACACCCAGCTGTAAAAAAGGAGGTAATCTTTAGGGTCAATGAAATCTAGAGAAACTTTAACACAACTAATTGTTCTAACTCGTCTTTCGGGGAAGCTCCAGCTACGATTAAATCCTGAGTTATGCAACAATGAGAAAGCTAGTAGTTTTCAGCACTGAACGTAGACGATTTTATTCTTTAGATTCTCAATCGAGTAGCTTGGGAATTTGCCTGCAAGATGTATCAGGCTCCAAGACTTGTTTCAAACTCAACTGCTTGTTCATGGATTTACATTCTAATTATATAATACTATAAAAGTTGACAGACATGTTTGGACACACAATTAATTACAAAACAAACTGTTATCACAGGTGTCGAATTGACAGATGTCTAACTGATTGTGTGAGTAATAATTAATTAATGGTTAATTAAAACAACAGCGCGATTAAAAGTATATATGTATATTATTTTTGCTAAAAAAACACTTAACAAAATCGTATTCTTTGCAAATGGTCTGTAAATAATGTTCAAAATAAATCAAAATCCACTTTCCAGGTATGTCGATTTAGTGCTTCCTTTACATGCAGTGGGTCCACTGTATTTTCAAATGAGTGTAGATCACAGTAGTAATAATTTCATATTTACATAGCAAAAGCATAAATCGGTTTGACTAGTTTCACATGCCTGTTGTACCTTTGTTAGATGAACTCATAACTTTTGAACTCTGATATTTTTTACGCGATCTATGAAATCCAATCCAGTCAAGACACATTTTCTTGGTCCAAAAAATCCAACTTCGTTTAGTATCTTCGTCTATAAAAGTCTTACAGGCTTTTAAAAATTATTTTGATGCTCTCTGTGGAATGACGATTAAACTTAGTACTGAATATAAAAACCGAGATATCTCGTCAATGGTGCGATCTGACGAATGACAGGATATCTTGTCAATGGCGCCCAACAGGGGCAGATTAAAGGGGTGGTCTCGGGGGTCCAGACCCCTGCCCTCCTCTAGACAAATCGAGATGAAGTAAAATCTGTCAATTTGACACTCATCCTCTTAGGAATTTCCGTATGCTTTCCTTAAAAGATTAATATTAACACCGAGGATGGGACCTCGCTTTTTAGCCTGCAAAGCCTTGCTTTATCTGGAAAATGCTGTAGTCATTTCTTCTAGACCCCTGTCTTCACATTTTCCTAGATCCGCCCCTGCCCAATGTGGTGAAGTTACATTGTGCATAATGAACGTACTGTATTTTATCATTATCATTATAGTTATGTGAGTGCGATGGTTCCTGTGAAAACGTTCAAAGATTACGAAACGATGCAAGATGTGATTGTTTTGTTTTCGGAGACAATTCAACGCGCGATCAAGAAAAAGTACTTGAGTCAAGATATGATCGAAGATTGCGATCCTGCCTTAATGTTTACGATACCGAGGCTGGCAATTGTAGGGTAAGTGTTACACATACAGGGTATACCCATCATCTAAGTACATTAACAGCTTGATTATTAGACTCAATATTTCGTGTACTCTGTTGTTGAGGAAGAAGGAGGCAAGATCAAGAATATCAACAAAAGAAATTCTTGTCTCTACCAGGATTCAAATGTTGTCTTACGGTTTTCAATGGATCAAGATAAAACTGTATCAATGATCTGTAGGCTATGAAAAGCTGTTTTTGATGGACTTGCTTGCTAACACCAGATTGACATTTTAGCTAGGAAACATGATAACTTAAGTAACACACTTCGTAGGTTGCTCATACTTTCGCAGAGTTTATTTACTTATATAAGCAAGCTCCCTTTCATTTAGTTACTAAATTAGTAGCTTTTTCGAAAAAATGAATACTCCAAGGTTCAAGTAAGATATTTTTCTTTTGTGTTGAAAAGATATAGATGGCCCAGCACATCAGCTGAATAATGTGGACGCAAAGTGCACAGCACAGTTTTCCGCTCGTGTGCTCGTGTATGCAGACTTATTTCAGCCTGCTTGTATAAAAGTGGATTTTAAATTTGAAATATTGGCTTTATTTTCAGGGGTTTGCTCATTTTTCCAAATGGACCGCTTTGCACGGAATTACTGCCTGTTGATATGTCCGAAATGTTTCGTCCTTTTCAAAACTTGTTGTCAAAAATAAGGTTCGTTCACATCGGTGGGTTACCTACCGGCAATACGCTACTTTACGGTAATCGGGGATTCTATTGTCTTCCGTTTGGTACGCTAGCAGTATTTCTATGTCTAACTCTATACCTGTCATTTGTGCCCAGGGTCATGTAGCACCAGAGCTGCTACGAAGCCCTCATGAGTCGCTTTCAGGCCAGTAACTTGTTAGCTCCTCAGTTGAGAGAGGCAATGAGGTTAAGTGTCTTGCCCAGGGACACTACGGTAATGTGCAGGGTTCAAACCCACAACCTGGCTTCCCACTTGAATGCCCAAACCACTCGCCCATACCACTCGCCCATACCACTCTACATAAGTCTGAATAGTGACTAGAGTTTAGTCACTATTTGTTTAGTAGATGAATGTTGTTTGGCGACTCATATAATAGTGGTACATATATTTGGATTCCTTAACCTAAAATTCCAGATAAAAGTTGATCAAAATTGAGCTAATTGTGATTTCCAGTACTTAGACCAACTGCTTCATCTGGTAGTGTGCTGGCTCCCCATTACTTGTGTCTTATTTTTGGAACTTTAACAATATATAATGAACCCCATAACAAGTGAAATTCTTTCTTGTTAAATAAATTTTTCGATTTCAGACAATTGTTGAAGACTTTAAGTGACGAAGAACTACACACGTTAGAAAAGACTTTGTGTAACGTCGATGAGCCGGTAACTATGACTACCGACTTGTTAGCGAGTCCAGTCCATCACTGCGTTGAAGTGGACCACCACCACGCTACTGCTACTGCTGCTGCCGCTGCCGCTGCCGCGACGTGTATACAAACGCAAGCCATAGTCGAAAACTATTACATGTCGCAGTCCGAATCGAAGCAGACTATAGTCGGGTGTGGCGATTTACCCGCGGCGAGTACGAGTTCCATAGGCGAATGCTGTGATATCATCGAATCAGACAATACTGACGAACATTCCGCTCGTCGCGAAAGTCGTAGCTCGTTCGATTCCATCGAATCGACCGGTGATCGTCGTGGGCACGTTGATTCGAGTTCGATTGTTCCGTCTGCCAAAGCGCAAGCAGCGACCACCGAGTCGACTGTCGAGGAACGACAAACAGGTGCTAGCTGTTCGGAACGCGTTGGTTTCATGGACGTTGAATTGGCGACGACCGAAAGCGCGAAAAGCGATATACGCCTCGGCTGTGATATTAGTAACAAAGATTCGCCCGATCCTGACGGCGACGACAAAAGTTTATCGAGATATGAAATAGGTGCTTACGAACATAAAATGGACGACTTTAATCGCCAAGACGATAGTCGACATTTCCGCATGGGTCATTCCGTCGCAGACGTCGGAAACGGCACCGCGTTCACTTCGATAGATAACGATGGGGTTGATGATGACCTCGACGACGATGACGATTTTTCGATGAAGAGTATCGATGCTTTGTGTGATCAGGATTTGCCATCGAAAAGTGAAGACTCGAAAACAAGCGCGGTTGGTGGTGATGAAGACGTGAGTGAAAAGCAGCTGATGGCTGATTATTCGGAATTGTCTTGTTCTTGCGCAGATAAAGAAGATTGTATGAGGTATGTGTTTTTTTATATTGAGCCTCTCCACCTGAATCGACAAAACACACAGTCATACCTGCTAATCTAATAATGACCTATAGAAATGGGAGAAATAGAAATTTCTTTGTTGACAAAAAAGAGCCTTCGAGAAAAGATGTGCGTTTTTGAATCAAACGACTTGGCTGCATAAAACTTCTTATCTGGAATCCTTTCAAATCTAATTATATTGGTATCACTGAAATGTGCTGAAGACAGACGCAGGCATATAACTGAAGAAAAGTGCAGTGGCTGAGTGGTGTAAGCCGCCGTCAATTTCTTGATCAGAAGTTCTTCTCTGGTATCTCCCCAATTGGGAAAATTGTTTTTTCAGTTTCAATAGTACAGACACTAGCTCATACAATTCGGAATGCCAGGATGAAGAAGAAATTGCTATGGCTATACGAGCAGCTGAAATAGCATCTCAGAGTGAAGCGCGTGCACGATTCCACAGCAGTGATGACCTTATTCATCGATTATTTGTCTGCATAGCTGGTACGTAGATTCCGATTATTTATCATGCATTATTAACTTTGACTTGACTTTGTTCAGCGTTTGAGGCCCTGGGGAGGCCTGTTCGCTGGTCTGGCAATAAGCGACACTAGTGGTGGCATGCGTGGTTTTCCACATTGTCAACCTAAAAATTTTGGCAGGTGGGAAAGTAGACCTCGGGTTGGTCCTCCCAGTGTTTATCCAGTCGGCTCTTGAGGCAGTTGACAGTAGGCGCGGATACAACGCTGCTGGGTAGGTCATTCCAGCTGTTTACTACTCCATTCGAGGAATAGTTCGCTCTGACCTCAAGTCTACATCGGACCTTCTGCAGCATCTTAGTGTTGCCCCTGAGGTTTCTTCCGCCTCGATCGAGAAGTGGAAGTCTGGGACTATCCGCCTTATACAGTCCCTTCGGGTACTTGAACACCTCAATCATATCGCCTCTGAGGCGTCTATGTTGTAACCAGGGCAGGTGACTAAGCTTGACATCTACTATTTTCTAGTTATTCCATCTATCAAATGAATGTTGTTTGGGTGCTGATTTCAGACCCCATCAGCTCAGTAATGCTACAGTTACATACCGGTACTCACGTAGAAAAACTGATTGATTTTTCATGTGCCCTGTGTAAAAGTCATGTCAGGTTTTGGGGATCATATCAAGGAATTGCAAGGACATCATTTTGATGTGTTAGTTGATAAATCATGAATGATATAGAAATCGATGTAATGGTTTGTGAATAAATCTGAAAAATTAACCAGAAACCTGGTTACCAGTATAAATCATGCAGAATGGGTGTTCTTGATAGGGTTACGCATAAGAAATAAAGATTTCGTAGTTGCTATTTGGTTGCTTACCAGTTTCCTATAACATCCTATATGCAATATATCGCATTCTGTTCAGGTGTGGCTGACCAACTGCAGACGAACTACGCCAGCGACCTGAGGAACATACTGAGAGTCGTATTTGAAATGCACAGCTCGGATACGATCATACAATCACCGGCAAAATCCCCGAAACCGAGTCCCGGAGCAGTTCGCACCCCACGATACACTTATAGACCAAACGGGCAACGACTTGTTCGAGGTAAATACAATGGACTTTGTATAAGCCAGATGTTTTGAGACTGGAAGATTTTCTACCACGTAGACTGGACATTTTAAGGTTAAAACCCTAGGGCTGAATTCTTACATATGGTCTGGTAAAAACAATGAAAAACTGGTATGCCGAAAAATTGATTTCAGGAAGAAAAAATTGAATATTAGTTCAAATGTTTGTCTTTTAGAGCCGCCTACTTGGGTACCAGATGAAGTGTGTCAAAGCTGTTCAACTTGTAAAGATCTCTTTACTTTGGTCAGACGAAGGCACCACTGCCGTAACTGTGGAAAGGTAAGATGAATGAAATGAATAGCCATGAATTGAATAAGTTGGACTAAGTTAGTACATGTACGTAGTAGTGAAGGTCATGAGCAAGAATAATCAATAAAAATGATGATGATTATTATTTTAATTTTTTGGGCATTGCCTACATGATACAAAGAAAAAACTAAACCTTAGAAATTAAAAGCTTGAAAGAACAAATGAGTTTTAAAATTTGAGTTTTTAAGAAATAGATTTAATTAGACCAGGTTAAGTATTAATTGGGAGTACTGGTTCAGAGTATGAGAAGGGTCTATGTCAACTAGATTAACATAGAGGATTGATTATAAGATCTTCAAACCTTATTACTGGTAGATAATTTATTATTTCACAATTTTACAAGTGAAAGTAAATAAGTGACTGTAATCTACTTTAGCTATGGGGTGCAAACCATTTTATACTAGAATTTCTGATCCGTGCCTCGAGTTTGTTGTAATGAAGTTGGACTACACATTATTATCATTAATATTATTCAGGACGAAAGTGATGATTCCGGTCGTTTTTCTTTGTCTTTAGATCTTCTGCTCACGATGTTCGGCGAATTTCATTCCATTACCTCATTACGGTCACATGAAGCCAGTTCGTGTTTGTAATCATTGTTTTATGCATCACTGCACCTCCTTTACAAATGCCGGACGTCACAGTTAACGCATGGTGTTGGGTCGCATGACGAGTATGGCGTCACATGACTCGGCGATGATTGAGTTGTAGTCGACCGGAGTGCTCTTGAAAGACACATTAATCGGCAATCAACGTTACTACTGCTGTTCTTATGCAGTGGTCAATGACAATCCTGTATCCCCCTAGTCAGGAACTGGACACTAGATCGACACGATTACCATTATCGTACTGTCAGGATTCGACATCAAAACACTCATATCAATCAATAACCCTTGATCGACTGGTTTTCATTCGATCAAAAAGATCATGGAATGATAGGAATTTACATTGTTATACAGGGCTTAACATGACAAATATTTTCATAGTAATGCCCTATATGAATAAATGAATTATTATTTTATAATTGCCTTTATTAATTAAAATCTACAATAGTAATGCAAATCTATTATCGACAGAAATTCGACATTTATTTAAAGTATGATCGACAGGAATTTGTTCTTGTTTGAAATGTGTTTTCGTCACAAATTCAACGTCTAATACGTGACTATGTCAGACAGGGGTACGGGATTATCATTGACCGCTGCATTATGACGATCTGATCGGCCGACCTGAGCTCGGGTTAACTAGTTTTACCTTGACTTAATTAATTAACTCTTGATTTGATCAAAACTCAGATTTAGAGCTGAATACATGTGCTAGTGTTTTATATAGTGATTTATGTTTTAACGTTTTACCGATGTCTATATTCCGTCTATGGTACATATCATATTGGAGGATTTAATCTAAATAACATTCTGAAAATTCATGCCAGTTAACAAAAATTTTGTTACCTAAGTCGATGTTTGAGCGGTGAATCTCAGGACCCAGTTATGGGTTAGAGTTACTCGGAGTTTAAAATAACATGTACAGCCAACCTCGGTTAATCCGCCCCCTGGTTAAACCATGTAAGTGTTCATTCCATATGAATAAGTTGGTTATGTTTTTCAGTAACGTTATTCCGTTTAAATCCTGTGTCTAATTAGTTCTCTATAATCTGTATTTCCACTTATACTGTAGACAATACGGTCCCATAACCCAATTTCTTTGTAAAACCTCAATTAACAATGCAATCTAATGAGGTCAATGTCGTCAGTTGGAAATATGAGAAACTCCATAAAACACTGAAGTAATCCATCGATGTTATCTTGTCGACCTCCTCCATTTAATGATGGTACCTGCTTTTATATTGTTTTCAAGTGTCTTATTGTAGCCACATGATTTCAAGTAGATTATTCAAACATCTGTAAAGGGGCAATCGTACTGGTTACGTGGTTAAATCATAGTTTATATGATTCATGGTTAATTCGTAGAACTACGGATAATCTGTTATCCGTACATCACTTAATCCGTACTTAAAAACCCAATATACGGATTAACTGAGGTTGACTGTAGTTCATAATTCTAATAAACATTCTCCAGTCAAATTTGAGCCGGAATTTTTTCGCAATCCTCCATTTTAGTGAAAAATTAATTGATAATCAATGTTTTAGTTCAGCAGCCAATCCATTCTGGTCCTCTTAAAGATCAAGTGTAGCCCACAATTTAGCCTTTGTTTTTAACGATAGATTATGTTACATAAATACATAATAATCATTCTTGAGAAATTTTAGCTGTAATGAGTGATGGATTACTGAAATATAAGTGATTGAAAAGTGTCAATTTGAAGGTATTTTCACATAGTGTAGTTCGTCTGACACCCATGTACGGTAAATGGTGCTGATGATGACACAATAGGGGCTACATGCTGAAATCAAGCCAGCGCGAATTTCTAGTTTCATGTTGATATACATGGTATTTAAAGTTTTAGTTAACCCTGTTTATCTTATATGACCGGCTTAAATGCGTAGTACATTCATCAGCATGTGGTTTATGTCTCTTAGAGGCGTGGGAAATACTACTGATCATCTTAGTAGTTGTGTTTACCTTGCCGGTTACCGCGTTTACCGCGCTGTACTGTGCCGATTGGAGGTAAAAAATTCGTGTCATATCTTGATTACATCTAAATGATTAGAGGTCTGATGAAAATAATGATAATACCAATGTTTTATCATGAACTCAGTTGACATCGAGTAGGAAAAAAACCGATAAAACATACACTGACAATGACGTGTGTACAGTGCAGGTATTCACTGTAGCTCGCATGACGTCACACGCATAGCAAGTCAGTGTGCATTCAGAATATTTTCGCATTTGTTATTCATTTTTCAAACTCATATTTATTAAGTTCAGTGCTTATCGAAAAAATTATATCTATTACTGGCATATAGGTTAGTTATCTATTGAATCAGATCATAATTAGAAATTTGATGAATACCGGTACCGGTAGGTCACTGTTACACTTGATCTTTAAGACATATGTCGTGTATGTACTAACTACCTAAGCTAGCTGAGCTAGGGGTACGTTCTTTTTCAAACAAGTTGAAATAGTCATTAGTACTCGGTTTACAAAATGACTACGGTACTTATCTCTAATACTTATTTTGATCTGGTAGATTCGTGCAATACAAATCGTGCCAAAAATGTTCTTAAATCATATTAAAAGCTGTAAAGCATTCTTGATTGAAGTTAGCATTTAGAAAAATGCTCAGTTCTCCAATTGTGGATGCCTCATACGGTATTGTGTTTTATCCGTACAAGGTTAGTTTAAATAGATTTCGGATAATGTCGTTCAGCCTGTAAATTTTAACCTATTCAATTCGATAAGATTGTTGGTGTTGTAATACTCTGATTTTGAATATTCTTATCCGGGCGTTTATATGCAGTCTACGCGAAGGAATAAGGTTTCACATTTTTATTTATTCATCGAAGAACAAGTTGCATGATACTATTAGTGTTTTAACTGCATTCTAACCCGATCAAACGTGAAATGTCCGTGTAGGTTTTTATTTTGTAATTTTATAGTGCTTAATGTAAACATTTGTACTTTATGTCCTTAAAGTGATAATAAAATTATTTATAAGTACACTGTGGCTTCACTTTAGACTTAACTTAATTTGTTTAGGGAACTTGATGCATTTTCTACACATAATAATGGCGAATCAGAAACTGAAATGGCGAATTCCAAACTCGAATCAGTTGAGAACAGCGATTTTTAACCCACTTGGGACTCGATTCCGAGCAGACTATAGCATTCACTTTTCGTCCATGTATGGATAGAATCCTGTAATCTTGCAAAGTTTTGAAGACACTTCATTGGATCGTCTCGATATTTGGTTGATACATGTTACCACCCTAGACACATCTGAAGCCCAAAAACTGGCCAATACATTTTCAAAACTTCCCAAAATAACTGGATGGACTGGATGATAAGTGATTGCAATAGCCCACTGTGAATTAAGTGACAAGTGGGCTAAATAGCAGATCTAATAACGCATAGAACAGATGGGTCTCCATTCCAAACCTGATACATCATTTTTACCTTTAAATGTGTCTGAAATCACTCCGAAAAGCAATTTAGATTACGTGGGCAGAAGCACAAATCCTCTCCTTGCTAGATACAACAAAAAATAACCCAGACAAGATAAAACTTTAAATATAATACAATTTCTTTCTTTTTCTTCTTTTGACATGAATACAAGTAATAAGTAAAGGCGAATGCTAACAATTTTCCCATCAAAGTATGCACGCTCGTCTAAAAACCTATCCATTAAAAGCAATTTGCCCATTATCTGGCGGAATAAAACAAAATTTCTCAAGCGTGGCAAAGTTGATTTCGCCGATATGTTATTTTAGCCAGTGCGCAGATGAAACTATGACGTATGCGCATGACAGACACAAGATGACCATTAGCACGATATATGAACACATGACGGATGGGCACAGGTTTATAATCGTGTACTAGTACAACACAATGACACATTACTGGCGGGAAATTTTTTTACAGTGATCATGATGAAAATCAACATTGAAGCGCAACGATTGAACATTATTTAGTACATACATATGCAATGTACCTATACCGTTAGCAGATATGACAATTATCAAACGCGACTATCGTCAAAAATATAAATTAATCATAATTCGCATCGAAATATGCAATTCATTGAATATCCGAGTCTGGCTTCTGGTAATGCAAGTATTTTCCTCTGTTTTGACAATACAGAGAATAATCAGCAAGGTGCCAGTTTCTTCAATCCGTACGGTAGTCTACGTACCGCACAACGATGAATTCATTGATAATACCTTTTTAAAAACACCGGAAATTTATATTCTTAACAGTATTTTCAGCTGCATTTTCACCGATTAACTTGTACTGTATATGAGAGACACGCGTCTAGTTTCTTAAGTATGAAGTGAACAGCAGTTTCTACACAGATGGTTTTTGTACATCGGGGTTTTTACGCGCCGTCAGTTCATCCCGATAAATCGTTCGCGGCGAACATATCTTGATCATACGCCTGCGCTCGAACGACGCGTCCGCCGAAGAATCGTCCGTTTAACGCTTTTATCGCCGAATTCAGAGCTGAAATTAAATAAGAAGCAAGAACTGTACAACAGCGTACAGGACACGGTGCCGACTTCGAAGTCTTCTCAAACGCTCGGAAATGTGCACCACACCCACCACATAGCTTGCTGGGGCGAACTCTTTTATCAGATCGGAGAATCCGTTTGCCTCCAATCGTACTCTTTTATTGGTCACGTGACTTTTTGGAGTCTCCGAAACCTCCTTTCTGTTGATTCGGATTTTGTGTGGAGCCAGCCGGAGATTTCGGACGGAGACTTCGGAGGTCATAAAAGAGTACGCCCCTATAGTATACCCAGATCGAAATTTTTTTCATTTCAAATAACTTCCGTTTAAAATTTTAGCTACCCGATCCATAATAAGTAAGCCAAATCATGGCTCATTCTTTATTAAATACAGCTGACTTCGCTCCCTATGAGCCAATTGCTTTCTTACTCCAATGGGGAATCAGCACAAACCAGATGGCGCTACAATATACTCGCTTACACAGTGAAAATTAGTTCATTTTGAACGAGATTTTTAGGCTCCCAAATGGAAATGTTGTCAAATAAGTCATCGAATAGGTATAACATTGATGTCCCAATAAGCGTATGGATAGCTTTATTAGAAATTGATTCATTAAAGAGAAAAGCTGACTCGAATTTAATTGAAAGGTAGAAGAAATGCACAGTAACCGAACAACCACTAGCGAACCTTGCAGATCCTGGCCTGCCATACGGGGTCATTCATTTATTATGTATGCATTAGGGGAGGGGGTAAGGGTCAGTGCAATGGCGTACTGTAATGCTAAACGTATAGGTAAAATGGCCAATTTTGCGTACAGAGGGGGAGGAGGGTTAAAAAATTCAAATTTCATGCGTACTTAATAAATGAATGATCCCTACGTGGAATCTTTCATTGCCAAAGTAGCGGTGCCAGTAGCCTATTCATGTGATGATGATCTGACCACCTTGTTCGACACGTGAACTTTGGTTTTTTCATGAAAAATAAAATTGACGTTACAGGGAAACGACCAAGCTTGGTTGGCGCGCTCGTGTTATGTTGTGTGGTACGAATTAGTCGATTTTTAATGGGCGAAGAAGGCTTCTTTGCCGGAAATTATTGGACGTTTATCGCGCCTCACAATTCATTTGCCTCCTAACGAAATTTCTTGCTCCTGCGAGATCAGAGGAAAGCAAAATTTCTACTGCATTAAGTTCAATCCAATATTCTCGTAAATTTCATTAGTGGGACTCTTCAGTTCAATTGTACATCCACATGGATATTCTATCAGGTTTTTCCTTATTCAACTGCAGAGATTTGGACCACGAACCTATAATCAACATCGATAAAATTCCTACCTTTTTCATCGCCGAATTCAACGAATATTTTCACAATCACGTCAGCATCTTCCTCTTCTCCTTGTCGTTCTTGATAAATGATCACGCGGTCTACGTGTCCGAATTTGCCGCATTCTTCTGTTACTTCAGTTTCCAATTCGTCGTCTAAATCTTCTACACCGACCATATTTCGCAAAACCATCACCCGATGCTGTGGGGGAAAAAGCATTTTTCAATCATCAGATTGATTGTACGCAACAACTTCCCACCCATTGTTCATCAAATAATTCTGTTAACCATTTAATTGCACCACAGTCTCACTTGCACTGCGGTAGAGGTCCCACATGACTACACCATATTGGTGGCAAAATAGGAGATTCAACTGATTGACCCTTGAAGTCTATAATTCCCCCATTTATCTTTTGGTATTATCTATGATAAGTCTCCAGCAGAGTAAAAACTATGGATGGCCGCCCCTCTAAAATCTGTAGTGGAGAACACTGCTTTCTTTTAAAGATGGATGCCTTTCTAAAACCCATATAATATGTCATCGAATACCGTGTATGCAAGGTATCTTGTAATGACAATCGAGAATGGAAATACAGTTATGACAACAGTCAAGATCGTGGCGATGTCCAACAACAACGTTACTGCTTCAATATTCAAAGGACCTACCTCTGACTGTCTCATCAGTTTTTGCATGACCATGTGCCTGGCGTTGCTGCCACTAATTTTCATGTTTTCTTGTTGATCGAGAGTTTGTGGCACATCTTCTTCAACTAACTTCTTCTGAGCATCCGACAACTGTTGCCCAGCTTTAGCATCTACAATAAATTGAAATGAAAGTAATATAGGGTATTTTCATGTACGTACTCTAGAGTCAAAGCTCGTGCGTCAAATAAATAGTTAACCTATACAGTACCACTCGTCCCGTTACGTACTCTAGAGTCATTCATTCCTTATGCTTGAAATAAATTACCATAAAAACCGGCGTATAAGTCGAAGGTTTTAATCCTTGATTTTACCACTAAATTATTGACCTTGACTTATACTGTTATATTGTTGACTTCTCAAAACAAACTATTCAATATAATGATACAAGTAATTATTCTTCTAAGAGAAGGGACTCGACTTATAAGCCGGATATATGTTAAAATCATGAAATGTAGGACTTGACCGGTAATCGACCTCGACTTATACGCCGCGTAGACTTTTACGCCGGTTTTTACCCTTTGATGAATTTTGTGTAAGTGAAATAATCGCTTACCTCTGACTGGATTATTGACAGGCGAAACAGCTGTGGGTGTTCCGCTGAGCTGGGGCACGACGATGCCAGGAGCGCTGATACTGGTGATGTTCGGTATCGTTGGAGCTGCGCTGAGACTGGTTGGCGCGATGAGACTTACTGGGGCGACGACAGCTGGAGGTAAACCAATGGCGGTTGGCACGGCTACGCCCGGCGGAGGCAACACCGGAGAGTTCGACGCCGAGCTTGATAGCGATGGAATAGCTACGCCAGGTGGTCCCGGAATCTATGAAAAGTAATTTCAAATCAGTATCAATATAACAGGTCTTAATATATTTAAGATGGACATTTCGAATTAATAGTAATGGTTAGGCTATGGGAGTAACGTTTGATTTGAGTTGGTATGAATGGTTTATTTGAAAGAACCATATTTGATTCTTCCCTCAATGATTAAATCATACCAATTATCTTCTTAACAGAATTTTACACTTCCATTCAGATGAAATTAAAGGAGTTTTTACCCTCTTCACTACCGCAGATAATTTTACACCCCTCACCAGGATTCGAACTCAATGGCATCATTAAATCAAATCAATTAGCTATTAGAGGTACTAGGCCCTATCCCTCCATCTATGAGTAAAAATTGGAACTAAATTGAAGAGGACGGTTATTACTCATTATATACGAGTCATTACACCACTGGTAAGTACACAGCTGCTTACCAGTGGCGAAATGACTCATATATTTGCAACGTAATAATACGTCATGCATGGTGTGTGAGGTCATTATTTCGTAACGAAAAGGTTAAGAACTTGCCGAAGACCTTCACTTAAAATATTAAGGACCATTTTCTGGGTTTAGCATCTTATGACAGGCTCCTCACACACATGACACATCCTGGTGGGGTTTTTATGGAATTTTTATCAGCAACACTCAAGTTAGATAAAATCCGGCCAAATTTTTTCAGAAATGCATCATGCATGCGATTGGAATACGTATGAACGCCAACGACGTTCTCTTCACATTTTGTCTTTCCAATTGATGTAATTGCCAACGATAAGATACCCCAAAGTCGTAACTGGGGGCAGCTCAGTATCGAATTGGCTGTGAGTGCGTTACTAATATCGTCTCTTCGTGTACTTACATTAGTAAGATCCATTGCAGTGATTTTAGCTGTAACAGCGGCCGCAGCGACGGCAGCAGCAGTTGGCATACTTCCCGGACCAGACGGAGCTTGTCCGGCATTCGGTGGAGTAATACACTGAAAATATGAGTTCAATTTTAAATGTTCCGAGTAAAACTGGTAATTGCCCGAATGATTTGAAACTATATGGGTCACCACAAACATAGAATTTGATTTTCATTTTTAACAATACGGTATATGCACAAGAGTCAACAGGAGAACATATACAGAACCTAAGAAACTCAACATATTTGTAAATATGTCATGAGCTACATTTTTGCAATCGATCGTGGTTACAAAATATGCATACGTACTAATATACAGTAAACTCCGCCTAAGTCGGATCAATTTGTACCCGATAATTTCGTCTGACATAGGGGGAATCCGACTTGGAAGACCAATTTTTTTAATATTTTGGAACTCATTTATAAAGGACTATGGTTGCTAATATAAGGTTTATTCACTGTAAAAATAAATCATCAAATGTGTACTATTTGAATAAGTGACCTCAGTTTTTGGTTGTTTGAAACCACGAAAGCATTACTTCATCTGGAAACTTAAATCTTTTTTATACTGCACCGAGTAGAGCATGTGGATCTGACTAAGGCAGAGTTTACTGTATAGTGAAATACAATTCTATTCTACTATTCAATGCCTTTGGTGAACGTTTACAAAAAGAAATGATCTTCACTGAGACTCATCATAATCAGAGATGTCATGAGTCACAATTTTTCATTTCATTGTGATTTGGAAATATTCATACCGGGTAGGTACAAAGTTAATTCACAAATTCCACAAAGTATGAGGAGTGCTCTTTTCCGTTTCCAGATTTCAAGCAAATTCAAAGTGATTGCAGCATTTCAGATATTGTATTCTCACCGACCAAGAAAACGTGGCATTATGCCGAGTTTGCCTCGATAAAAACTCAGCTTATAAGTTCAGGAACTGGCATATTCTGAACATTGAAATATATTGCTGTTCTTTCCTTATACATGTACAACCTACCTTTCCAACTCGAAGGAATTGTCCCCCAAGATCGAACAGATTCATCGAAGAGACTGCATCCTGGGCTGACTGCGATGAACCGTATTCGATGAAACCATAACCTCTGTAATTCAACACGAAAGATACATCAAATATAAGGAAAGCCCATATCCCCAGTTGTGAGCAGATTAGAAGAGTAAATCGCTATGATCTTACTTGTGTTTAGATGGCTTTGTCGTGTCCGGTGCCAAATGACAGCTCAGTATTGTACCGAAAGCTTGGAACACGCTGAAAATTTTAAACCATAAAGACATTATGGTATTTGATCGATTAAACCCACTATTAAGCTTGTTGCCGCGCTTGTGAGGAACAAAATAAACTGCATTACACCATTTTGATTTCCTCATTGATATAAATAGACGGTGCAGCAGTCAAATACTTCATAAGATCTTAGAAATATCATTTGACCCGGTGCCAGATCAGAAAGTAAAATGGTCGAAGTATAGCAAAGCAGTAAATTATTGGGCATTTTTTTGAGTCAGAAAAATATTGAGTAAATTATGCATTTGTAATTTGTTGGATGATGTTTGTTGCTTAATTATCCATAGAAGCAATTCCACTATCTTATTTGGCTTGAATGACTTTCAACACTAAATTAATGCCGACCGTTGTCAAAATGGAATAACGTGAAATCGAAATCAATCAACCAAAAAATCCATCTAGTTGAACGAAAAATCTGAATTAATTAATATCAATCATATCCGTAATGATGAAAATCCGAAGAAAGTGTATGTTACCTTTTTATGTCATTTTCAGTCAGATCATTATGAATTGATGCGATGTATATTCGATTGTAGGACTTTGCTTCGTGCGCGAGTTCTTCGATGATTGGTTGCGCTTGAGGCATATTACTCGGTCGGCCGACCTGAAATTACAGAAATATTACAGAAATACTATTTGCTATTCGATTATTGGGTATAAATGTATACAGGGCATGCTGGTATGAATCTGCAGCCTCTAACGACCCCGCACTTCATAACATCCACTAGTATAGTTGGGCGACATTATAATTAATGTAATAATAATCATAATGAGTGTTATGATGTACTTTATCCAGATACTCTGCTCAAAGCACTTTACAGATTCTTTCCAACAGTTGGTAGTAATACCCCAAGCTGATATCTCTTACAGTCATCTCTCCCTGGGGAGACTGACATCTAAGCTACTGTATTCAATGCTCAGGTATCACCTACCAACTTGCCCGGCTCACCTCTCCTTCATATTCGATATGTTTGTTTCTATAATCGATAAGTTTTGGTCGGACTCTTAAGCCCACGCAAAGCCTCGGCTGGAGGATTAAAAAATTTTAAGAATGGCATCCAAGTGTCAAATGCCCGAAGGGGAAATGGGAGTTCAGGTAGTCGATCCTGATACCGGTATTTTTAAGTAAGCACTGACTACATGATTATATTTTACCTTTATATTTCGTCCTCCAATCATCACTCCGTTCATTTGCTCTAAAGCCAAATGTGCAGCTTCTGGTAATTCATACTCAATAAATGCGAAGCCCTTGTGTTTATTAGTGACCGGATCCCACGACAAGTTGACACTTTTAATCGGACCGAATGGCATGAAAGCCTGTTTGATCGTATCCTCCTTTATTTCGAAATTTATGCTACCGACGTAGATGCGACACATCAGCGCGAGTGCCTGCTGTCGCTGTACTGTGTTCTGGAAATTTTGCATTTGCTGAAAAGGAACAAAATAAACAGCCATAAGATGAGTTAACATCTTCAAAAATCACAGCATCGATTGAAAAAATGTCTGTGCTTGATTACAAGGCTGCCAACCTTTGAGATATGAAATCAGTAACAAATTTAATCTTTTTCAGTAACACTTCATTGAAATGTGAAAGAAGATGTTCAAATTTATCAGTAATCAACAGTAAGACCCTTCAGAACATCTTTTATAATTCTGTACGTATCAAACAAATCAAATCAGTATATCTAATCGTAAAATAGTAACATTACTGAAAACCAAAGGCTTCTAAGTGTCTAACCTGCTGTTGATGAGCTATGGTCTGCTTCACCAGGACACTCTTAATACTCTGTTCCATGGCGTACTTCTTGGCGCGATTCACCGCCTCTTGTTGCAAAGACAATAACTTCGGCAACTGGAATGCTTTCGGCGTCTTTTTCGCGCCGGGTCCCTCGATCAGCGGGCCGCATTGTTCGGCCTGCAGAGCCATCGGGACCGCCGGCACAGGGACGACTTCTAAAAAGCAAACGATCGAGAATTAATTGAGGGAAACAATACGGAGGTCTGCGGTAAATTCTCTATCGAAATCATATTCAGCGTACAAATAAAAATATCATAAGAAATGGTGTATTCAAATTGGTTTGCGTCTCAGGTCGTATGATATATTTTGAACGTAGAATTCACCAAGATATGCGAGTTACGCTTTATTTCAAGCCAATTTTAATGTAACCGGCATATGCAAACAGAGCCAGGTCGACCAGGGGCAACATGAACTGAATTATCAATCAATACATAAATATGATAACAAAACAAGAGAGTGGACTTCGTATTCTGTTCGATATACATATTTGTATATCACAATTCCTTCAATCGTTTTTCGTTGATGCGCCACGCGGATGACAGACGTCGTTGAGAAACACTAATCGCAGCATTTTTTTTTTTTTATAGAATGGATTACCGATGGTTTCTGTGCAATGACTGGAAGGCCATTGCCAATCTTATGTGGTGCCTCCGTCACTACGTAGATTAACCCAGTATACAGGTTTTGCCCGTCATGCTTTTTCGGTAATATGCAAAATACAGAGAAAGAAGAGAAAACAAGAACATTACATATGGTGTCGCGAATGCAAAACTCAAGGCCGGGCAATGGTTCATTTCTTAATCCTTTCGCGCAAGATCTTCGAATTTTACCCAATTTCTTTCTTGATCGACATTTTTGAGTACATGTACAACCGGCAATTTCCTAAGCATGACCCGTCAACTATAGCAATCCCCTATTAAGGCAGCACTCATATATTTCAAAAACATAACCTTTGATAAAAATCCTGAAACCAAAATACGTTCTAATTTTCATCGACAATCCTGTCACTCTTGATACTGGCATGAATTGAGTTTAACTCTGGCCAATCCTTACAAATTATGAAAGTTTGTTATCAGAATAATGCAGGGTAATGTATTTTGAAACCGAAGGAAATGATAATGTCACCCAGATTCTGGCAGAACATAGCTTATACCTAGGTATGACACTTTGGTAGCAGGACAAGGAATAACGGTGTCGTACTTTTGCCCATCTACAAAACCAGCCACTTGATAGATCCATGTCATCCAACTGGGCCAGTTGCTAAAAAGTTGATTTAAGTTCACCATCAGAAAAGTACCCCAGTAACAATATAGTTTTAATCAAATATTATCCTTTTTAAAAGTCTGTTATCCACCAGTTGACTTCAAACCACCTTTGAGCAACCAACACTGTTAAATAGCCTATATGTTCTTCAAACTAAATGTCAAAAGCCAGAAATGAAGTTATAGGTCATAAAACATGACATCAATTTCAATTTTAATAAATTTGATTCATGTAAAAAAATCTAGATTTTTTATATAGGGCAGGATAAATCCAAAAATCCTTCAACACCAACCACACCGAGTCTTTGGTGGAGAAATCTGCAAATATATCGAAAGCATGGGAAGAGACATGGAGACAATTTTGATTAATGTCATCAATCAATGACGACTCTCGAGAAAAAAACAAAACAAAAAAGACAATTAATTCTACGCAAAACATCCCCTTTTTTCAACACGGTCAGTCAGACCGAGGAGTCCACGAACGTTAATATCAACAACCAGGAAATATACGGTCGACCATCGTTCTGTAAAAGACACCAGAAAAAAACATGGCATATATATGTGTGACACATTTGTCTTTTTTTTGAGAGGATATAGTCAGAAGCGTGGATACAAGTGAATTAAAATTTCAGTTTCTGACGAAGACTCAGAGGAGTGGGATAATTTTTTGAGAACAACAACGACACAAGATTGAAAAAAAGAAAGAAATCAAGTAGCAAGTCGTGTGAACCTTGCTCCTAAGAGATATGACATAGGCCTAAGCGTTGTTCCCCTGCCTGCAAAAGACAACAAAAACATGTACATATGTGTAAAAAATGCGCACAGGTACGTCGGAAAAAATAATATGAATAGACAAAAAAAAACAAGTGTCAAGTCGCTAGCCAAATTTGTAGCGGTTTGCCCAGGTGATGGCACAGATGTCTTCGGACCACGACCAACACTAGTATTACGGTAATGGGAGGAGATTTTAAGTCGCATTTTTCAGCGTTTTCTCTGAAAGACATATAAAAAAGAGAAGAGAAACCCATGTTAAAAAACCGCACACATCATACGTAAAAAATTGTTGGACAAAAAAACAAAAAAATCCGTAATATACCTAGTTATATTCTTCAAGTTCATCATGCATATGAAATATATGTACAACATCTATATTCACGGTGTGGAACCCCTCGATCCTGGCGCACCAGTTATCGATTTTAAATCCGCGCACTTATCTATCCCCAAGTTAACTGAAGATTTCACTTGCTATAAAACTGTTTTTTCTACAAAGTTTTTCACCTCAATAAACCTAATATGCCATTGTAAGAAAAGAGCAATGATTGGACAATTTTCACCCCGTAATAGGTACAAAATCCAAGCAGCAGGTACGTTTGAATTTTTCTTTACCAAGATAAGCAATTTGGTGACCACAACTACAAATGCAGCAATGGCCACCTGAATGGTTTGAACTGTTTTCCAATTGATGATCGAAATTTCGAAAAGGAAGAAAATGAAGAGATAAATGATGGTGATGATTATGGAACAGACTGCATACGAAACATTCTCACCCATACAACTTTAAGGGCCTGTTCTTACGTACAATTGAACCGGGTACTTTCTCGATATCATTTCGATTCGTAATGTCCAAATTGATTAACAATATTTCGAGCTTAACCGCAAGTAATGACGAAAAGAGCCCCCGTACATTCGAATAGATTTAGAATTTCAAACATTATGACCGCAATTCAAAATTACAAAATTCGAAACAATTTTTTTCCGAGACGAAGTTAAAAAGAACAAACTTTATAAGACCCAATGATTAGGATCGACACAGTCCGCTGAAAAACCAGCGCTTCAGCAGCTGTAACTAACAAATATCTATATTCAGAGGACTGTTCATCCTTCAAGATGGGTTCGCTAATTTCAGGAGATTATAACCTACCATCTTGTTCGATCTTGACCGGCGGTTCGATCTTCATCATTTTGGCCAACGGTTCCGGCGCCGGATAGTCGACGACCGACGGCACGGATTGCGGCATTATGACGGGAGGCGGCGGTACTGGCGCGGCGACCGGTTGTGGCGCCACAGGTGGTACGATTGTTGGCACCGGTTGCAGCAGCTGAGGAATCGGCGGCGGTGGAATATCGGGTATCATCGTCGAGATCATCGGCTTAATCTCGGCGTGCGCCTGCGTGTCGTTGTCGTCATCATCGCTGCCTGGCTATAAAGAGAAAATAAAAATAATTTCATCACTCTCAAAAGAATTTTCAAAAAACCCGGACAAAAGCCCGCTAAGTCAGATCCCGATATATGAGATTTTGGCGTAGGCGAGACAATAATTCAATGACCCATTAAGGCCCCCGCACACAAGCAAATTTTCCGTATGCATTTAGCGCAGAATATAGGGCCTCGAACACGAGCCGAAAACTGCGCTCGGCAAAGGGAGCTGTGGCAAGCACGTATGCATTATACAACCAAATTTCCTGCATATCTGTAGCATTTGTCAAATCTATTTGAATATAAAGAAATTTTTCTGTTCTCATTATATCTACACCGGGATTAAAAGCCTTGCCTGGGGAAAATTATGATTTAGATTTTTTAAAGAAATCCCATATCAACAGAAAGTGATATTCATGTCATAAATCAGTGTTTTTCTAATCTGAATTCAATATACAATCCGCTATCCTCAATTTTTGAGTAATGACGCATGCGCATTGATGACGAATGAAATGGAAATAGCGCCGAGTTGCCCGCACATGAGAGCGCAGTTGGCGCAGCGTCAAAAAATGTCAAACATGATAGATATTTGGCGAACGACAAAATGCTCATGAAAAGGCCCCCGCAAACGAGCTTTATCATGAACAAAAGTTACGTTATATTTAGAGAACATTCAGGAAATTTAACTCAATGTGAACAAAGTTAATAACCAACTGTCAGCACAGCGGTGATCACTACTTATGTTGATTATTTATTCCTCACTGCTAGCAAAAATAGCAAAATTTTTGTCGATAAAAACTGCGACCAAGTTAATTGTTTAAAAATCTGTGACACTTTGATACTTCCCAAGACAGCAGGACAAACTATGAAATTTCATGACGACTCTAACTTGAAATGAATTTGAATATATGGCATGTCCGCAAAGCCAAGTTTTTTTCTTTAACAATGATGCAAAATTTTATCTCATTGGTTTTGTGACAGACGTAACTTTTTTAATTGGCTGCGGCTACCCGTACGGTGATCTTCACAGGCTATCTGTAAGTGAGTAGGTTATTAGCGCATGCGCAATACAATAGAAATTTGACTTTCAATATTGATTCGAAACCAAAAGAAAAATACAAATGTATCTATCCCACTGTAGACCAGTGCCTTACCCACTGAGCCACAGAACACAACTGCAGGGTTGATGAAAGTTCATTTATACATAGCCTTACCTAACCCTAACCCTATTCTTTCACGCATGCGCGTACGTAACGTACGGGTAAGCACTTCGTTTTGACTTACAGCCATTACATCTTGAACTCTATATTGCTCCAAATAATTACCAGGGATGAAAACAGGTAAGTTTGAAAAGGTCAGAATTGTTATAGGTAGGTGCCTCATGCCGTAGGCCCTCCCCCATAAAATTATGAAGTCTCTCGACGTCAGATGAGAAATGGCCACTAAGACAGCTTCACACTAGCTTCATTTATTTGCGGCAATAACCAGATTGCCCGTTGTATAATCACTGAGGTAAATTTCACGGAAGAACTGTAAATGGGAAAACTCAGGCTAAAATAAAATGGGATATCTGATTGGCAAAAATGACATCATCTAGACTGCGCACTCAGTCTAGTGTGGCAGAGTTTCATTCCATATTAATATCAATGCCATCAGGTTCGAATTTCCAGGATAACTGACTCGCTGAACACATTCAACTCGCTGCATTGTTCTTTCGCAATGATTGACTAACAAAATCAAAAAAATTACCTAAATTTTGAATGCTTTTACAGATCAGACTAAATTGCTGTACCGGTATTAAAAGAAAAATTCACGGAATGCTTCACAACACAGCCCTCCCCCCAATTTTTGTCTACGGTTCTGCATTATTGATTTCAGACTCGTGATCAATATGAATCTAATAAAAGGTCGGAAAATCATCATCCCAGAATAACAAATGATAGAGATACATGTAACAAAATATAAGCATCGATACAAGATTACTTAAAATATTAACACCAATACAGGACAGTACATCTCTAACATCGATCAATTTGATCGCTCGTTTTCGATAATTAGTTAGTATGACAATAAAATTTTTTTACCTCATTTTTGACGCCGTTCTGTTGGTTGTTCAGCGCTTTCAACGTGTCCATCATCGAAAACATGATTTCGTTATTTAGCCGAGTCTACCGAGTTTGAAAAATTGAGCTCATATATCGAAGGAAAGAGAAAAGAATAAGTACATAGAATGCGCGTATGAAAAAAATTTCCTCACAATGGCCGCTCGAAAAATGTAGCATGTGGTAACAACAATCATGGACCAAATCAATTCAATTTTCAATTCAATTACAATTGATATATTCCTCATAAATGTGTACATCATGAAGATCAGGAGAGAATCCCACAATGATAATAAAAAGTCCGAAAATGAAACTTTGAGATAGTAGTTTATTCAACGTTTCGACTATATCCTAATAGTCATCTTCAGGAATAATGAGATACTACAGAAATTATGAGATATATATACAATCCAGAAATTCAGATGAAATTCACCATATTAACCAATCTCTCAAAAAACTTGCCTACCCCGATTTCCTATTGAAAAAAGCTCTACTTAAAGCTCGTACTACGCATTTTAGAAATAACAACCTTAGAACTCCTACGTTGGCTACCGATAAACAGCCTATCATTGTACCGTATGTACCTTTCCTCGAGAATTCTAAAGTTTCTCTTCGGTCACTAAATAAACAACTCATCTTTAAATACAATAATAAACTTAGTAACATATTGATTAACAACAAACCGAAAACCGAATCCCTAAACTGTGGAATTTATAAAATACCTTGTAAAGTTTGCGACAAAGTATATATAGGAGAAACAGGTCGGAATCTTAATCAACGCATAAAAGAGCATAAATTAGATGTAAAAAACTTTAAACCTGAAAGCGGAGTTGCTAGTCATGTTTTTCAGACTTCACACAATTTTGATTTTGCTAATGCTGAATTAGTTTACCCTTGCAGCGATAAAACTAGAAGACATATTTTGGAATCTGCATTAATTATTGAAAATTCGAACAACGTTGTAAACCTTAATAATGGTTTTTCACCCCATAATAAACTTATATCAAAATTCCTCTGTAAACTGGTTAAACTCAACACTTGATTTCCCCTTTGATTATTTGTTATTTGTTCTCTCATCAATTTCGTCTCTGACTTAACTTGTATTCACCTTTGTTTTAATTTAAGTGCCCCTTAGTTTGTCTTTCTTTTTACTACTGACTTTAAGTTTCATTTATATTTATACTCACTACTGTTGTTTATAATCACCCCTTAGTTTGCTTCCCTTTAATCTATTTTAGCGTGTAACTGTTTCTACGTTAATTTTCCTTTAGTTTGTATCATCTCTGATTACTTGAATTAGTCTCTTTGTCTCTGGATTGTATATATATCTCATAATTTCTGTAGTATCTCATTATTCCTGAAGATGACTATTAGGATATAGTCGAAACGTTGAATAAACTACTATCTCAAAGTTTCATTTTCGGACTTTTTATTATCATTGTGGGATTCTCTCCTCATCGCGTCAACACGGATATTGTGTTTTACCTATCGTGATCATGAAGATCACTTTTTCGTATTAATGAAAGAAACGAACGGTGAAAAAACCATGAAAGCGACAACAATGAAAAAGTGATATGCTCATTAATGTTCAACCAATGCAATTATATTGAATAAAAAGTAAAATTTTGGCTGGATAGCATTGTTGTAATTTTTCATTGTTGCTTTATTAATCGGAAAGGCCATACCCAATAATGTATAGGTAGGTCAAAATATTTTCCGTTTATCCGCAATATTTTTTGAATGATAGATATTTTAAAGAACCATCCTAATAGCATGTATTTTATAAGCACGTTAACGCAATATCTTGGCCCGGCCCATGTTACCAGGGTTTAAAAATCCGCCAAAATTAAATTCAGAATGTTATCTTTCTTCATTGAAAATTTGGACTTTGAGGTAAGCGAAATTATATTTCTCGAGTGTTTTTGAAACTTAGTGCCTGGGCTAAAAGTTAATATTTACACCGACGTCGGGGGAGAGGAACACGGCCGGCACTTTTAAGTCTGAGTTGAGTACCTATAGCACGGTTGTGGGGGGACCCGTATCAACGATTGGCGTGATATTCATACTAACCAATATTGCAAACAAAAGATCTTATATTGCAGGGGTGGATGCAAAAGCTCATTTAGAAGGGCTTGTAACATCTTAAAAGGGCACCATTGATACACGTGGCACGAGTCCAAAAAGGGCACTGACTTTTGTCTTAACTTTGGAATAACATTTGTCACAATCTAAAAAATCTGGAAAATTCAAAACTGTTTCTGAGGACTAATGGAAAACCACTTTGCTCTGAATGATTACATTATGTAGGTATCCTCTCATTCAAACTGGATTATAGTTATATTAAAATTATGCATTTGATCATTAAGAATTACAGAAAACAAAAGCTTATTAAATATTTATATTTATGTAAATTATATTTATATATAATGTTTTATATAAACTATTTCTTAGTTTCTACAGTACGGAAGCGATAAAGGGCCTCGAGATGTCGCGTTCAAACTCGGCAAGTCGCCATATTTATGTCGATATATCGCGATATATCGCGTCAAGTCGACATGAATATGTCGACATATCGTGACGTTTTCACGACAAATTTCGCTTTTTTGCCCATTTTCCACGGGACAAGCCGTCATTTGAAGACATGTCTAAATGTAAGATGAGGACGCCAGTAATATGACGACTGAGTTTCAAGTAAGCGATAAGGGGCCTCGAGATGTCGCGTTCCAACTCGACAAGTCGCCATATTTATGTCGACATACCGCGATATATCGCGTCAAGTCGACATGAATATGTCGATATATCGTGACGTTTTGACGACATATTTCGTTTTCTCGACCATTTTCCTCGCGACAAGTCGACATATTCATGACGACTTGAAACTCAGTCGTCATATTACTGGCGTCCTCATCTTACATTTAGACATGTCTTCAAATGACGGCTTGCCCCGTGGAAAATGAGCAAAAAAGCGAAATTTGTCGTGAAAACGTCCCTTCCGTAGATATGTAGATATATTCATGACGACTTGAAACTCAGTCGTCATATCACTGGTGTCCTCATCTTACATTTAGACATGTCTTCAAATGATGGCTTGTCCCGTGGAAAATGGGCGAAAAAGCGAAATTTGTCGTGAAAACGTCACGATATGTCGACATATTCATGTCGACTGGACGCGATATATCGCGATATATCGACATAAATATGGCGACTTGTCGAGTTTCAACGCGACATCTCGAGGCCCTTTATCGCTTCCGTAGATTTCTTATATACATCTTTAGCGTGATAATTCAAATACACCGTGTTTACCGACATTTTTTTATTCCGCCACTTTTCACTTTTCCAGAAACAGCTATGCACACTCAAGCACAATTTCTGTTTTATCGATTGCCAATCATTACTGAAGATATTTTGCCACGTTTCCTCGGTAGCAAAATTTCAAAAGTAGTTTCATAATCGACGTTTAAGGCCGTGTCCTGAGCGCTCGTCTTATGGATCAGCTCCCTTAAATTGCTCAAAATGATACCTTCCATATATCAGGATATATTCTATATATCAGTTGTCTCAGAAAAATGAATACCGGTACTCATTTTCTGTTGTTAGTAAGTGAGAAGTAAGATATCAGTATTCAAAATTATGGTTGTTTGGGATTTCATCGGAATCTGTTGATGCATCATGATGATGTTGAGTGACAGTCAAAAGAGTTACGGCCCATGGCACAGTAAATCGAGCGATTTTATAATCCAAAAGCCTGTTAAGAGAATGTCAGATGTTTTTAGACGACAATGTTTCATTATCACATTACATTACAATGTACTAAATTTCTGATTTCGGTGGAACATTTGGCCTGCTCATTGCTGCGTTAGTATTGTTTTGTTCCTTTTGTTTCAATGTGAAATTGTAAAACTTGAAATTGACATTAAGGCGACCATTTGTATAGTACAGGGTACAGTTACACAGTTCTGAGTTAAGATGTGACCCTGAGTTAACTCATTGAAAATGAACTAACTTTAACTCAGAGCTAACTCTAAAACTCACAACTGTGGAACTGGGTCCTGTAGTTTAAGGCCCCGCACACGAGCCGAATAATGTGGACGCAAAGTGCGCAGCACAGTTTTCGGCTGGTGTACGGATGACTCTCCCAGCGCATTTTAACCATCCTCCCCCGGCAGGTCAATTTGTCCTCAACCACGTTCTTTCACTCAATGTCAACTTCTCGGCTACGGTTTGAATTTTGAATTTTTCTCATCCCCCATTAAGATAAACACGTTTTAGACTTTGTCACCCAATTGGAATATCGTACATCATCTCCGAACAGTCTGGACTATAACCTTGTATTCTTGTATCAACAGGCTATTTGCGATCAACTCAACAGGAACCCCTTTGAATATCTACCTCGTCGATTTCGCCTAGCCCTCGAATGCGAAAGTTAAAAATTATCAAAATATCTGAGGCTGATAAAGGTGAAAAAATTGTGATTTTCGATCTGGACGATTATAATGTTAAAATGCAATCTCTGTTGGACAATCCTGGTGTTTATAAACTTAAATCGAATCCTCTTCCTCGTATGCAAGATATTTTTTAATGGAAGTCTTTCGAATATAATTAAACGTTTCCCCTTATCTAAAGAAACTTTGAATAAGTTCCATTCACGTCTTCCCTCTTTACCCTATATATATTCATGAACTGCCTAAAATTCATAAAGTTCCACTGCGCCCTTTAGTCTCCAACTGTAATTCTCCTTTCCCCGTTATCTAAATTTCTCTCGAAGCAGTTATCTCCAGTGCTCGGTTCATTTTCTTCTTCGCACCTTCGCCGTAACCAGCATTTACTTCGGGCTCAAACATAGAGTGGTTTTAAGGCTTTTCCACACTCCAAAAATAGATATAGGTCCACGTTTCACTAGCCACTATCGAATAACGTTTTTCGTCACTGCAATGTTCCAATAAAGAAAGATATTCCTGTCTTTTGTTTCTTTCTGTCTGTTTTTAATATTCGGGACCACCTGAACCAATACAATGCCATTTCATTCAACTTAAAGCCTTTTTTAATTACTTGGAGTACTTTTCTTTAAACAAAAAGTTGGAAGGTGAATGTTCTTTAAACAAAAAGTTGGAAGGTGAATGGTGAAAATTAAATTTTTTATCATTATAGACGCTTTGAAAGTGAAGGGAACTGAAAAATAAAAAAAATGAAAATGCTTTTATTATTAGGGTTTTTCCATATAAAACCTCATAAGGACTGCAGAAAAAAAATCAAATTGGAGTGACAATTGTGATGAATTCGATTCAAGTGATGGGAGAAATGAAAAAAATACTTTTGTTACGAATTATTGAAAACAAAGACGTACATAAATAGAACAACTTTTTTAAATCGAAAAATAGAAATTGACACCTGGATTTGAAATCTCGGGACAGTTTTTGCAATTCGGCACCGATGTTCGGCGGGGGGCATGTGGTGGGCTGGGGGAAGACGCAGTTGTATCTTTCCTGCAGAAAGAAATAAAGGCATTTAAAGGCTACCGCTATAGTTTGTGACCGTTGTGGTTCTATGTCAGTAGATAGTCTGAATACAGAGGCCAGCCAGTCAGTAATCTGTCTCACAGTTTCGTTTCCCCTCCTTTCGATTTTCACGCTGAACCACGGCCCATAAGCCAATCCGAAAAACTCACCACAACGATAAGTCAACGAACTAGAGTGGTTCGAGAAGCGTGTTAAACTCCGTCTTGGCATGGCGCCGCGCAGATGCTCGATTCATGGCGCGCGCGGGCCAGGGCCTAGTGAGTAACCTAACTGTGGTTTAGTTTCACGATCGGATATTCTCACAAACCACATCCGGTTGGTATAAGCCTATCCGATTATAAAAAGCTTACCACCAACGATTAGGTAACTAACTAGCCAGGGCCGGGCTCCATCCAGAAAAACGGATCCGTTTTTCTGGATGGAGATATTTTATCTGTTAATCCAGTGTCCAATGTATATACATTAATGTAAAACGATGATCTGGTAATCCAGGTCTAATGTATATAAAATGTTATCTAAATATATTATAGACCCTGGATGGATAGATAATCGTTTTCCGATTAATCTACATACGAGCCCCTGTGCCGGGTCCGCGCCCGGATTTCCAATGTGTTGAGTCCGACTCCGATGCCGTGTCGATACCGCGAATTAGGGAAATACGCGGATCGTTTAGTACTTCCGCGTTCGTGAATTTTATTGGCACGTGTGCTGCGTGTTGTTTTGGTTGCCTCGTTGTTTTTTTAGTGTCATTCCCTGACCGCCGCTGTCCTCGAATCATGGGTAAAAAGGAGAAGAAAGAGAAGAGAAAATCCGAAGGTGCCGGTGATGGAGAAGAGCAGACAGGTCCTAGTTACGATGAATTACTGAAGTTTGTGAGCGTCATAAGCAATCCGCTCGCCTCCCGGAAACTAACCAAAAAGCTTTACAAATTGACTAAAAAGGGTAATCTTTTTCATTTGTCTTACATTTATGTTTCACAGGAATCATAATCACATCCGGTAAAAGTGCAGATCTGCACCTCTCCGTGTAAACGGTTCAATCAATTACATGAAATATCATTGTTTCAGATTCAAAATGTCATCAGCAATTCAGTACATCGCCATTGGCTAATTTTAACATATCTTCACTAAAAGGAGTAGAAAGATTTTAGCCTGGATTCTGTCATTCAGCAGATTGCGTCAATCACGAGAGGTGCGGATCTGCACTTTTACCTCACATCCTTTCACTGTAGTACTTTGGCTTATCCTATTTCAGTTATTAAAATCGTAGAATTAGTGTTATCGTGGTCCTCCTTCTTATTACCGAGATGATCGAGGGATCGTAGCGTAATCAATGTAAATGTTGAAAGTCATTTCTAGAGAAACGAAGGCCTTTTGCACAGGGTTTTAGTTGCCTGGGCTTGGATTTTACTTCCGCGTAGTAGATAAATCTCGCGAGAATGGCGCTAAATATTTATAAACGAAATGAATTCAAAAGAAATACCTTGTATTTGTTTGTTTATCTGCTATTAAATTCCAATACAATTTGGCTGCAAAGGATCAGTATCATTCTAAATGTGTGATGTTTATATATCTCAATGTACACTTAAAAGCACCCTATTTTTTGATATTTTATTCTGAACTAATAAAAAACCACAGGGGTTGTGTATGAACTTGGATTTTACTTCCGGGTTGCTGATAATCTTGCGAGAATGGCGCTAAATATGAACCACAAATAAATTCAAAGTATCACAGGGGGAGATATACCTTGTGTTTATATTGTTTATTTATCCGCTATTAAGTTCCGATAGACAATTGGCTGGTAATGATCATTATCAGACGGTTGCGGCGCTTTACTACATAAAATCACAAGGGTGAAACCTATAATCAATTTAAATGGTTCCTCTTAACTCAGTTTCTAGCTTAAAAAAGCTTTCAACTTTTAGTACCGGTACTTTTATCTTAAAGATAGAGTCTGCCTTCAGGACGGTCTTTACCAATATGGAAAAAATTAACAATTTCAGTTCATAAGACTCGAATGGCGCTTGTTCCACTGAGGGATAAAAATAATTCAAAGTAATGTCTCTTATATCATTGCAGCGCAGACCAGTAGCAAGCACCTATTGAGAAAGGGAGTAAAGGATGTTCAGAAGCAGATTAGAAAAGGCGAAAAAGGGTTAGTATCAATCGAAAGTGAAGAGAAATTAGATCGTACAGATCAAATCTCTCTGTCTTTCTTGTCTGGTCTTGTTCGAGCCAATCTGCACAAGAGTAAAATATTCAAGTTATACAGAACTTCCCCTACTCAAGCAATCCAAATTTTCTGAGTATTTTTTTTGCATTTTGTCAATTCTCACATTTCACACTTATCTTGACGCTTAGTGAGTTTTTGTTTCTTTTTAGTATTGTTGTGATGGCGGGAGATACAAATCCAATTGATGTGATCAGTCATATGCCGGTGGTTTGTGAAGAAGCCAGCATTTCATATTGTTTCACCCCGTCAAGAGAAGTAAGTGTTATTCCGGCCCATACTGGTACCTTCCTCGATGATGAGATCCATACTGCCATGAAACTTCCCCTGCTGGGGCTAATATGCAAGGGTTGATTCCAAGGCAGTCCAGCGGTTTTAAAGCTGAGGGTCGGGGATGGTGCTGTGGTCGGTATCTCAGTTGCTTTCCGTTATGGATTGAAGGAACGGGCTAGCATACAATATTATAAGAGGGCGTGATGAAAAATTTAGATTTAATGCATACGCAATAAAAGAATGATAAAGACAATTGCTGGTTGTTGCGATGTGAATCTTGCTAATAGCCGCTACAATCAAACCTGCTTATAAATCCGGACTTCTGTTATCCCGGTCGTTTATGTTTATTCATTGCAGGCACTGGGCGCGGCGAGTGGATCGAAGCGACCGACTTGTATGCTGCTCATAAAACCAAATGCGGAATACCAGGATTTGTTCGACGAGGTGAATGAAGAGATGAAAAGTTTGCCTATGCCAGTGTCTTGAATTCCAATTCTGAAATTGACATGATTATCATGAGATGTAAATAGTACATTATGTGTTGATAAAATGCATTTATAAATAAATATGTTAGTAATCTTGAGGATACATGTACGTTTTTGGATTGAGTTTTTGAGCTTTAAGAATCAGCTCTGGATTCGAGAGAAATCCTACTGTACAATAATGGGCCAACGATGTTATATGTCCTTGTGTGAAAGTAGGCCTGATTATGCCTATTAGTCAATAGTCAAAAGGTTGCTCAAATATATAACCTTTTACTCGGGAATATTGGCTGAAATTACTGTCGTGGGATTTCTCTCGTATCTTATTCATCTTGCACGGATATCTTAATATCCTAGTACCTAGCCGGTGTTCCCCAGGGGATCCTGTAACAGTGATTGGTTTTGGGGACATCCTCTTGACTGAGCTTTGGAGCATTAAAAAGGCTGTGTGAGATATATATACTAGATTCTTCCCATTGGCTCAAATTTTATATTGAGGTTCTTGTATCAAAATTTGCAGTCATGCCGCCTTGGAACTCGATGTTCCACACAAGCTTGATGAACTAGTTTGGCACCAATGAACAGTATATCAAAAAGGTGGCCACTACCTAAAATTGCTCTATATTCTTAAGAAACTACTATGGTCTATCAAGAATTGTGCATGGGCATTTTTGTTTCGCTGTGGTACCTCTATATATCCAAAAAGCTGTGCTACAGGGATTAAGAATGTTACACAATGCAAAAAATATTAAGGTTAAATATTTCGAGGATTTTACCTCAACCAGTCGTTGGGGGTTATTACATCGTTCTGTGATCCGACCGCAAATGTTAATTGGACTTTCCCGCAGCATAAAACTATTGACAGTTTCTGACGGTAATTAGCTCAATATGTGCGGAAGTGTAACTTTTCCAAATGATCAAAATATTTCATATTCGGCAATTAATATTCTAAACACGGTGGAAAATCTTGTGTAAGTTAATAAAATTGACCAGAGGAAGGTTGAACAGTGATTTATCTGTTTATCAATTGTTTTAGTTCATAGATGCGTGCGAAAATACAGTTTCAATCGTCTACTACGAAGGTCGAACTATTTACCAAAATAAACTGAACTTTTCAGTGTTGTTAGGCCAAACTGTAATCTATAGATCATCGGGTGCGATTCAAGAATAGGGGACTATAGCAATATATATGTAGTGATAGTAATCAATTAAGTAATAATATTAGTAATTGATAATGATGATATATAATGATAGTAATGTATATATAGTAATTAATGATGATTAGGGAACTAAACCTAACCCTAACCCTAATCCTAACCCTAATCCTAACCACTAGTCCCCTATTCTTGAATCTTACCGATCATCGCCAGGCCGACATCTGATTAGAGCATATTGAATGAAATCTTCAACATTTTGATTTTGTTCGTATGGTGGCTGATTTGGGCCGTAGTAAAGATTTTTCTGTACGGCTAGACTAAGAGCAACGATAAAACGTTTTTCACCATTCGCCCCCTTTTTTTTGTTTTCTCGCGTGAGAATTCAAATTTTTTGGTTTTCTTGCGCGAGAAAACAAATCATTTTGGTTTATTAGTATGGCCCGAATCAGCCACCATTTGACATATTCCTGGTTTAATGTTGATTTATGTCAACACATGTTTAAGCCATAGGTGCCTGCCATTGGAAGACCCTGCAGCTGCACTAATGTCTATTTCAACCTGACTTGAGAGCATTTCAAGTGGCCTAGCTCGCTCATTTTTGGTAGTACATACCTGATAAAGGTCTTAGTAGTAGGACCAGAAAGGACAGGCAGTAGACCTAAACATCATTTTTCAATCCATTTGAAACTGTATTGAATGATATCCAAAAAGTCTTCACTGAAAGGGGTTAAATGAAGAGAAGTGACTCCATGATTTGAAAGTTTAACAATATGTTTCCATGCCTACATACCAAACTTCAGTTGGTAGGCATCGAGACATATTGTTTATTTTCAAATCATGGAGTCTCTTTTCTCTCATGAACCCCTTTCAATATAGACTTTTTGGATATCCTTCAATACAGTTTAAAGTGGATTAAAAAACGATGTTTAAGGTCGACTACCTGTCCTTTCTGGTCCTACTAAGACCTTTATCAGGTTTGTACTACCAAACATTAGTGAGCTAGGCCACCCGGAATGCTCTCAAGTCAGGTTGAAATAGACATTAGTCCCTTGTTTAAATACTGTCCTGGATCCAGCTTCACAAAAACTCAAATATTTGACAACAATTCAAACTTAACCGGTTTAAGGCTTATGAAATTTTTCGTGAAACTGAGCCCTGTTCGTGCTATTTTCCCTATCTCTAACTTTGAAATTTTCCTTAACTTGTTTAAAGTTGCGCTTCTCAGTGTTTATAAGCCAATCAGAATGAGATGTCGGCAAAATAGCGTTAACTGGAAAAAGCTGTGGCAGCGATAAATATCAGCTCTACCTTTAACCTTAATAGGCCTATGAATTTTGTATAGAAAAGATAGACCATGATGAATGATATCCTTTGATCAAAATAAAATAATTCAAAAGGTTTCGTCGTACATGTATGCAGTGTTTTCAATAAGAAATTAACAAGCCAGGTCCCTTTAAAAAACAGGAGGGTCCCATAATATGTCACAGTCCCTGAAAGGAAAGCTGGTTTGGAAAACAGGCGGGTCCTTTAGAAACGACAGATGGACCTGGGACCTGGCTCTTATTGAAAATGCTGGTAGGCTATGTTGATATTTTGCCAATTTTTCTTGTATCTCTCAGGTTAACTATATAGGAAGTGTAAAACCTGGTTCGAAATTATGGAGAACTTTGTGTTGTATGACGAAATTGGACGAGGAGAACACACAATCGTCTACAAAGGACGACGAAAAGGAACGATAAATTTTTTGGCTATCCACTGCATCGACAAGAGTAAACGCGGCTTCATCACGAATCGGGTAAACAAATTTGTCGTGATTGGCTGGGGATTCTTTGCCAAACGGGGATCCTCGATGTTCCAAATGCCGAGGCTCTATTAAAAGATCTCTAGCTCGACTTTCTTTGTCCCTCTAATATTTTTTTAAATATCTGGTGGGTCTTGTAATGCAGCCAACATCTGGTTTTATCACTGCCCACACATCCGGTTTACTCAAACCCTGTATCCTGTTGCTCACTTTCGCATGACCAACAGTAATCCCTACTTATAATTTCTGTACCATCCTAATATCTATATAGGCCCTAACAATAAGTCAAAAATTTGAGGTTTGATCGAATAAATAAAGACTTAGAAAGTCGATAATGTACTCTTGCTAGCTTTTAACTAATGGATAACCCAAAACCACCTTATATTTTCACATATTTCTTAAGTCATGTATATCATGTCATTATCATCACCATCAGATTTCATCGAGGAGCCTTAGTTTGACTTTGTACCCATAATATAGGCCTATAGATATTCGTTACAGTTGGCCTAATAGAGGCAAGCGAACCAAACCTAGGCCTTGGGGCTGGCATTGACAGTCGGTTTATTTACATTCATGATATTTCAGGTACGATTGACACATGAGATTCATCACACTAATATTGTTGAGTTCTATGAATGGTATGAAACGAGCAATCACTTGTGGCTGGTAGTTGAACTATGTACAGGTAAGCTCTAAGTGTATCTATTAGACTCCTTGCTCATCGCGGAAACTTATAACTGCCAATACATTACCACCACCGAGTCAGGCTGCAGTCATCCTGCCTCCCCACAGATTCGAATGTGATGGCATTGAGTCTGTGCCACGGAATGAACCCCGAACTGCTAAGTCCACAGTGCTTAAGTACTTGTGTACCTAAGCCCTGCGAAAATGTAAAGTGCCAACCAACTTGCGTGTTGTATTACCGCTAAGGCAAATTCATGCTTTCCGCTTGCTGGTAAGAATGATATCATGGCTAAGTGCTCAAGTAGCTGCGCACTTGGACTTATCAAGTTCATATGTATAACATGTTACCAAAATCTGTTGCAAAATTGTGGCTCGTAACATGTGCTATGCCCAAGGTGAGTTTCAAGGTCATTGGTGTTTCTATTCGTTCACCAGGGTGAATATGATGGTATTTCCTGAATGTACAATTTGTCTATTTAAATTGGTACTTATGCGTATTTTATAACCACAATAAAAAATTATAAAGTTGTCACTTCAGACATGTTCTGTGATTGTTGTGACTTTCACGGTCATTGATTGCTGTATTCGCTCATTAAACTGAGGCATTAAATACTGAAATTGAGGCATATGGGCATGAAATACTGAAATTGTCAGAATGTCAAGCATTTCACTGAAGTTGGTATGGTGTCCTGAACCACGCTGTTATATACTACTCAGGCCTAATTCTCTATTCATCATTCATATTCCAATCTCATTCATGATTTTTCAGGAGGCAGCTTAGAAACATTGATCGTACAGGATAGCCACCTCCCTGAAAGTGCGATTCAAAAGTTTGGCCACGATATCGTGACTGGTTTGCATCACATTCATTCATTAGGAATGATCTTTTCCGACCTGCGCCCGTCGAAGGTAAGATTCGAAGAACCCGGCGGATCCTTAGCTAACAAAGCGGACTGATGTCATGGTTCCCACAGTACTGTCTGAGAAATCGGGAAAAATATCATGGAGTTTGATAAATTGTTGTATGATCTGGAAAATATTTTTGAAATTCATTCTACACTTCACGTGCTTGCCCAATGATGGATAAAATGTTGAAATGAAATGTTACGAAAAATATGAAAGTGGAAGAAATTGGGAGTTATAGATACTTATTTGTGTAAGCCTAGCCTGTAAGCCAAACCAAATTTTTAAGAAGGCTTCACTGAGTTAAATGATCCATGAAACCATTAACTTAATGGTGTTTATAAATGTCTACTGGTGTTTAGAATGCCGTTATAGCTGGGTACGCTGCCCCAGCAGTGAATTGAAGATTAGTAATAATGATATACGATGAAATTCTTTGTTCCAGATCTTATTGGATGGACCGGGAGTGTTGAAGTTCAGTGATTTCGAACTAGCGAGAGCTGAGGGTGAGAATCTGGAGGAGTTGTTTGCTACTTTTGTCGAAACAAGCGAAGATACCGATGATTCGGATAAAAAGAGCTTTGCTTTGAATGGTAGGATATACATGTGTCTAAAAACTTCTATCCTTTGTATGAATTGTAAAGATATAGGGAGACACCGTTAAGAATATTGGAATTAACCTATAGGCCTAAAGACTTAAAAAGATTCGAAATGTCAACTAGGAATCGGATAAGTTTAGAATGATTTGATTCTTGATATGTCGCGTACTATAACACATGTGGTACTGCTATTCTAACTGGTTGATTTTCTTATCGAATCGAAATAAGGACACTGACTCAGATTTATTAACCAAAATATTGGAGTTAGGTTAAAAACGGCAGGGTCATTTGATAACGGAAAAGGAAAAAGGCAGCACATTCGATGGAAACTCATAGAAAATATGCTCAATTCATTTTCAATTCATCTTTCAGGGCATATTTCATACATGGCCCCAGAAATCTTGCAAGGTCGACCGCATTCAATAAATACGGATTTGTGGTCGTTCGGTATTGTTTTGTATGAATTATTTGCAGGTATGTGTCTTTAATCTGACTATCACATGAATGCAATCTTGAAATTCCAGTATCATATCAACAGGATCCAACGGGGACATAGGCCTACTTCCGAATAGATTTTGAAGTCCAGTTCCATTGACAGTTTCTCAGTTCTGGGTGACAATTTTACTCTCAAATTAACGAATTGGAAATGAACTCAGAACTATAGAACTGCGTTTTGAGCCTTTGCCAGTGTTCGATTGTAAGACCAGAAAATCTTGTCATACCAGTTACTGGATGGAATGACTTAAGCTACATTTTTATTATTTCCCGTATAAAAGGTTTCCCCTCTTTGAGTAAGCCGTGGTTTCATATCCTGCGAAAGATTGCTAACTACACTTTCTATTGCGGTAAATCATCCTCAACCAGACAGAGGTTTTGTAGCGAGTCTGACTGCTAACTTTTGGAAAAATTCATTAAGGCATAAAGAAGTTTCTTGTGTGTACTTGATTCAACTGAAAAATATCTTCATATAAAATATGTGAATGAGAGATAATGATCAATCTTTTATGGCCAAAAAGGAAGACATTCATTTGAAATGATTTGGGGGTTAGACTGGCATGTAGAGATTGTAGTTGTGCTAGGATACTGAATTTGGCAATTTTCATAAGTGAATTTCACATTTGCCTATAATAAACAGTCTAATATGATTATCAGAACTTCTACGCCTGTATTAGGGATGGTTATTTGAATTTGAGAAGAAATTAGCATAGGCATACGTAGTTAGCATCATACTAGGCTGCTGAAACCCGGCAAAAAGTTCTTGTCAGGCCCCCGAGGCCCATCATTCGGTTGAAATGATTATTTGTGTATCCATTTTCAGGTCATACCCCTTTCCAATCTGAATCCTTTGAGAAGTTGACCGAAATGATTTTATATGAAGATTTTCCTGCCCCAAAAATAAAAGGTATTAAACATTGAGGGAAAAGAGTACGATGAGATGCTAATTAGTAATAATAATCACTTTAACTAACTTACACGAGTCTATGACCTTTTTAGCCATTAGCGTACCATGTTATTAATGGAAGTATAGTTCAATAATCAGGTACTGGCTTGCGACAAGAGAGGATCTTGTTAGGATCCGCCAAAAAGCTTAAAAATCTGGTTCAAATTTCATTGCAAATAAACCAGTCTTCGTAAGCCACTAGTGAAAACGAACTAGTCTTCACTCTGCAGTGTTGCAAAATCTGATGTAGAATACCTACAAGTTAATAGGTCTGATATCTGAGCATGCTTTTAAACACTTATAGATAATATGGTTTATCGAGGGATTATTCAACATGAAAATTGTATCTCCAATTCAAATTTTAAATCATGCTAAATGGTTGAATTAGGAATCATCGAAATTGCAGGTACCAGATTATCGAGTAAGCCGTCCCCTGATTTCCTCAATTTGATTGAAGGACTTTTGAAGAAGGATCCAAATGAAAGGTAGATAGCATGCATTGAACAACTTTCAGAATTACAGAATTGTTGTACGCTCATATTTATGATACAAAATTCGTTGATATGTTAGCTGAAAGTTGGGTCTAAAAGTTCAAATCATTGAAAAAATAGTTACTGTGAGTATCATAGTGATACAGTGATCGCAGTCCCCTTCATTTTTGAATCTCACATTGGATACCATGGCACTGCAAATTTCGTTTCTACTCATCGTCCCTGTTGAATTAACTTTCAATTCAGAATATTTTTCTTTGATAGATAGAATACTTTGATAGAGTAGGCCTAAGGAGTACATATGCTATGATTCGGGGACCAGTCACGAATCAGTTTTTACTCAAATTCTGTTTATCTTTAATCGATTTAGGATTTAATCCTTCATGTGAAACTAGGCCTCGGTGTTGCGCATTGTCAGTAGCCCTGAATCGCATTTAGAGTTGCTGAATCGCTGCTGTTTTGCTAGAAAATGTCACGTTCTTTCCTAGGTTGGGTTGGGCTGGACTGGTCGTGCATCCGTTCTGGCAAGGTTCGCTGAAACATCTGGCGAAAGATATCCAAGCATCGATCGATGCACGATCGCTGAGCGTGACGGCGAGCACGAATATGCAGCATCCTAGCCTGAGCATTGTAGTTACCGGTCCAGACGGTGAAACGAACTCCGTCAGAGGAAGCGTTCACAGCGTTCATTTAACCGACCGTCTAGTGATTGATCAAACTGATGCCGACCTAAATGTAACAGATGAATTACTCCGTCATGGTGAGTTTAGAATGAAAAACACATGATCATAATGATGACTTTAGGAACATTTCAAAGGTAGAGAGAGAATTGATCATTCTTCATCACTGTCCATTATTAGAGGATGTTGCAATATGTTTGTCCACAAAAGGATCCCATAGAAAAATAATAGTTTATTGAACACGTTTATTGTGCAAGTGTAAATGTCAAAGTCACAAGTTTATTTTGTCTCATTCTTTCGTCAAGGAAAGTAATAGTTTGAATACAATTTTATTTACAAAACTGAATCAGTACGATTTCTTGATCTCGAAATGTTCAAATGTTCTCCACCTCTATTGTATTCTAGTATATGTTATTATGAATTTTATGATATCCATAAAGTGCAAAAATAGTTCAAATCGCTGCTGAATAACTTGTCAGAGTAAGGCTAACTACAAAGAGTTGTTCATATTTTTGACTAACATTTTTTCTATGGTTCAGTTTAAGGCTAATGCATGCCTTGCTTTACTACTACTGAAACCCCAGCTACTTAAATGTATATCAATTTTGTGTATTGTATGATATTTTGCAGATTGATGTAAAATTGAAATGAATACGGTAACAATCATTACATGTTTACTTCAATTTTCATTTTCTAGACTCTTTATCTGATAGCTTGCGTCCAAGAACCGCTCCTGAAAAAGCGGAAAAAGCTACATTTACGCTTAGGTATTCATGTTGATTATATCAAAGGTTTCCATTGCGATCAGATGAAAACTCTTGCCGGTAATTATTTTCCCCTGATTATTCTTATGTTGATGTACCTATTAATTTCTTTCGTTGAAGCACGCGCCCATCGACTGCCATTCAACCGGAAGACCGAATGACGTCACCCTGCCGGCTAGCTCAGTCGCCGTTGAGCATGAAAGAAACATTACGTATTGCGAAAGAAAATCTTGCCCCCGAAGACATGCAAATCAAATCTATTATGGACCTGTTGTACCACATCAGCGACATGACAGTGACCCCTATTGTCGATAACAAGCAGGTTTGTCAAGATACCAATGATTCAACATTGATGATTCTTTCTTATGATCTTTGACTAAAACTGTCTCAATTTAGGCTGAACAATATAACTATCAAAAAGATGTTGAAATTCTTTATAAAACATTTCGACCAAAAGATTAATTAAGATTAAAAGGTTAATTGATTTAGTAAGCTTTTTAGAAAAACTGGGCCTTTGTAAATTTCATTGGTAAACTTCGCAATATGAACTTAAATGCCGATAGGTGGGAAAATTTCAGATATTGCTTTACCCTTGATATCAGAATCACCACATTAGATGATCAATTGACTGCTGGATTGTTAAAATTTGTCCTTCAGGATTTCTTAATACTTCTGTAATTTTCTGTAATCATGAGTGATAGAATAATAACGATACCAGTTTCTGTATTACTTAAAATTTAGTTGCTTCAGTATGGTGTACAAGTAAGTTATTTGAGTGCAGTGCATGCTTTTGGAATGAGTTTGAGTTAAGCTTGTTTTGAAATTTGAATTTTGCTTCCTATTTTGAAGAATATCACTGCACATTACTTTTTAGAACATATATACATTTCTTTAAAAATCGGCACAGTGATTTTACTCTTTCAGTAGGTAAATTGTTGAATTTGTAGTATTAAATCATAAATATGCCCTCGAAAAACCTCTAATTTTCTTATACATCAAGTAAGTCTTTATTAGATAAAAAAAATAACAAACCTGTACATTTGATGCCAAGTGCTACATGGCAAATTTTAGGCATGATTGAATTCCTGCAAAGATTCATGGGGAAATTCCTAATAATGTTTGAATTCCTAGGAAAATTCCCAATTATGTTCACAATCAGAACTAATACATCCTATCCTATGGGACACCACAATCTTTTCTGGAAACTTCGACCATCAGGCAGAAATTGGGTTTGATACTATGGTGTACATGACCTAATGTTTCAAAAATTAGCATTTGAAGAAAATACCTCCTTAGACAGCGGTAGTCATTATGGATGTACTCAATAGTCTTCTCAGCAGTGGAGCCATATGAACCAGCAGTTTTGGTTATTACGTGTTACGCTGTATTATTTCAGATCCAAAAACCTGCCTCTCTGAAATATGACAGCAAGTCAGTACAAATACCTCCATATTCGGGTAAGGTTCGATTTTAAAAACTTAATGGACAAATGTGTTTAAAATTCTTTGAAATTCCCTGCCAATGCGTATATAAAATGGTATACCTGGTAGTTAATATTTACCTCTGTAAGTTTCACATGTTTTATATTCGACGATTTGAATATTTGAAGCTGAGAAAATTCAGGCGATGACATCGAAAGATCAAGAAAAACATCTGACGAATCTAATGGATTTACTGGGCAATCAGGAGAAAGGACCGCCATCTCAGAAGAGGTTGCACTTGTTGAATTATGTGGCGACCATCGCTAATAACAAAGTCGTCGCACAAATTCTCGCGAAGCTCAACGTATTTCAAGTCATCGCCAAACAAATAAGGGAAAACCAACAACCGGATTTGTAAGTACCAGTACAATGCAAACTATTCGACAGTTTTGAGTTTGAAAGCTGTGGTAGATGAATGGTTCAAGCCACTGGCCACTGGTTTCATCACTCCAGGGGCATAGTTTTCTTGGTCAAAGGTTCTTTTCTAGTTTCTCTCCTCAGATTCAACTCTTTAGTTGAATATTTAAAGGTTTCAACTAGTGCTTACTCTTATCTCAAAACCAGTGGAACTCGCAGTCCTGAATGTACATCAATTCCGACACAAAGATCCAACATGGCCAAAATTGTTATATGTATCGCCATCATGATTGGATAAAAGGTTAAAAATTAGAAATTAGAAATAGAAATAGGCTGTACACCTCACTATATGATGAGAAATGAAGACTAATTTTGTATCGTGTCTAAATAGGAATATTTCTTAAGTACATGAATCATGCTGCTAAGATGTGCGTAAAATCTTTGTAGTGTGTGTACTGAAATTTTCGAGTTACTTACAGACGTATGCGTTTAGCCCGCGTGATCGGATTGGTCGCCAACAATTTGGCCGAAATAGAGGAGTCATTATCATTAGTCGAGGTTTGTAAATGTACCAAAAAACCAGTTTACTCTAAATAAGATAATAATAATAATAATAATATGTGTCTTATATAGCGCTAAATCCAGCCAGGCTGCTTAGAGCGCTTTACATTTTTGGTATTATTACCCCGACCAATTTTATACTCTAACATGTATCAGTCATCTCTCCCTGGGGAGAAGTAAGACCAAGCTGCTAACAAGCGCTCAGGAGTCATCTATCAGGCCAGGTACCCATCGGGTTGAGAGAGGCAACGAGGATAAGCGTCTTGCCCGAGGACACTACGGCTAACCCACACCCTGGCTTCCCACAGCTGAACGCTCTAACCACTCGGCCACACCGCTCCTACCTTGTGATGTGTTCTGCATGTAATTAAGAGAAAGTAGAAGCGAGACATATGCAGTTTTATATAATTTCGACATCTATGTACATCAATCCATCTGTCAAAGTCAACTGTTTAGGGACTGGAAGATCTTTTCGCCCTAACTTATATATGGCGTTATATTGAGTCTATGCCCATCTGACTCGCGTATGGTTTACTGTGGGAACCTGCAAATTTGAGCGACTGTAAGCTCATAAATCTCTATGCCCCTGTCAACATATAGATTTCGCTGTGTCTGTCTGCCACTGCCCTCGTCTAGTTAGTAATGAAGAAGTTTTTGTAATTCGCATTTCTCTTTAAGGTGTTTACTACGCTCACCGAAGTGATCCGCGATAATTTCCGTAACACGAAAGTGAAACAAGCGTTGTTACCGGCTCTGGGTGAAATTCTGTTTCTCGTTGCTACTCAAGAGGAAGCAAAAGGTCGCAGCATGGACAACTGGGCAGTTCCATCCATGACGTACACTACAATCAATCGTTGCCTGAGAGATGGTGTAAGTATTAAAATGTTTTGTATTATTTATTATGAGCACTAGGTCGAAGGCAAAAGTGTATGTGATTGTTTGATTCAGCCACTTGAAACTAAAAGTCTTTAAAAGTCACACCCTTAATCAGTTTGTATATCTTCCTCGCATTGAGTTTGTATATGGTTGAAATTACTGGTAGTTGTGTAACGAGAAAGTCCGTCTTCATAATCTGCGAAAGTAATCATGTGATGTAATGTTTGAAAGGGGATGACTGATATTTTATTTCACTTTATTTGGTAGGAAGAAGCCATTGTAAATCACTATGCTTCAAAAATTATCGAAAATGTCACAAGCACAGTTTGTCAACATTCACAGGTATTGTTGCATTAGTCTTGATGAAATTTTTGGTCAGCGGCATTTGATTAACCCTGGTGGTTTAAACTGGTCTATGAATGTGACCCCTGAACTGTGCCAGTATTGTTGTATTACAGAAATTCATCAACAATGATGTTGGACAGTACTTGTGGTACATTTTCACTCATTCCACAGTCGATGCTCTGCGTAGTACATCAATATCAGTAAGTAAACGGTAGTTTATTTTCGTCCACCAGTAGAGAGAAAGACATTCATTATATGTATATGAAATGTGAGATTAGATTCATATTTTGGATGGGTCAAATCTTCCTGAAAAACGTTGTTAATAGAACAGTGTTTTTCTTATGGAGGTTATCCAACTATTTTCCTAAATATCAATATGCTTCGTAACTTAGTAGTCATTAGAATTGTTACACTTACTTTTAATGATTATGTCACAGATATTGTGATTTATTCCTTTATAACAAAAAATATATCCTCATCATGATGATTTTCATATAGTATCATATGATATCATATTGTATTTTGTATGATCAACTTATTGTAACTTTCTTTATAGAGGGCATCCCCCTCTAGGTACAGCTCTTAGGGCATGGGATTGTCATCCTCAAATATCTAGATTTTCAATCAATATGTTATTAACTAAAAAGTTTTGTATTTACCCATATACTTTGAGAAATTGAATTAATTCAAATTTCAAGTGAGACTTATCGATATGCTGCGTATTTAATTCATACTTTATAGACTCGATGAAGTTGAAATATGTACTGTGATAACAAGTTTATTTAATTCATGAAAGTCATTTTGAAAACCTTCATGCGTAATTACGATAGATTTCCCCTTGCTCTTTTCCAGGCGTTATGTCGAATAAGTAAACAATCTCCGGCAGTTTTCCAAAGCGTTATCGATAAAATCGGAATATCGAACGTGCTCAACGCAATGAGCGCCGGTATTTCGCGTGTGCAGCAAGCGATTATCACGATGATCGGCGGACTCATCGCTTCTGGAGCTCATCTACAGCGATTAATGCAAGATAAAGTTAGTTTCCAATTACGTATTCTATGTCACTACACTCGGGTTGATTTATTCAGATAGCAATAATGATAATGATTAATGTCACTTGCTCGGGGAATCGGCCGTTGGGGACCGATTCGAATAGACCTGGGGTCAGTTGCTCAAAAGTTGGTTAAAGATAGCCAGTGGATTGATACCGTAGTAACAATGAACTTTAAATTGTCACTATGTCAACTAACCACTGGTAACCTCTAACCAACCTTTGAGAAACTGGCCCCAAAGTATAGTCAGTTCAATAATCAAGTGTTGATTTCTGTGAAGCATTCAAGTTCATTTTCCATTCAAGCGCAAGAGTATCCTATTCATAACAGTTCATGCATTCCTCTGGTAAATACTTTCACAACAGAACAGTATTTTTAAGACGGTCTTGAACTGCACTAAATTTACCATGGGTAGAGAGAATTCCGAAGGCCAGTGCATAACGAGAGAATGCTCTTGATCCGAATGTAGTTGACTCCAATTGGTTTTCACAGAGTCTATATAAATGAGCTGAGCCGAGGTTCCATGTGGGTTCGTAAGCCTCTAACAATTCACTGAGGCATAACAGCGCTTGTTTGGTAATCGGCATGACTTTGAATTCAAATTGAGGTGGAATGTCTGGGAAGTGCAGGTGTAATGTGCTTAAAATGTTTGGTACCATATGGGTATTAAGACGAGCACAAGAATTTTGGAGACGCTGAAGTTTCTGAATTGTTGAATTGAAATGCCAGCAAAGCAACTGTTGCAGTAATACCGGTGTCTTAGTATTTATCGGTTTATGTAAGAGCTTTTATTATAATCATTCGATTCCTTCCATGAACAAACCCAGTATTTTTATGAATGAATGAAAAGATTCACTAATATTTCAAATAGAAATCATGAGTGATACTCTCAAATACAAATAATCCCTACCTGAGCCTTCATTACATGCAAGTCAGTATTCGGAATTTGGTGGGAGAGCATTTTAATGAATTTTCCCGGATTTTGCACTAGAAACATTTTGACTTCATTAGCAGTTCAGATGTCCCTGCCACGTTTCAAAACTATGCCAAAACCATCCTGTTCCGTTCATACTACCTGTTACTGGAAGAGCACATTTGAATCATTTTTTTTCATGCGTGGAAGTGCCAATATTACCAAGTCCACTCTATATTAGATATGGGAAAAATGGAAAGACTGCAGGACAGACATTGACATTTCCAGTCAATATTCACATGTTCTGATTGATAAATTCTAATGTTCTAAATATTTTACTGTCGTATAATGTTTACTTTCAGGAGTTTGTTCACCATGTGATGAAACTGCTTGAAAGCCAGTCAATGATCATCCGAGCCAAAGCGTTTATAGTCATTTTACAAGTTTTACATGCCAATCAAGACATGCTTTTGACCTGTTGTAATGCAAGGTAAATAATTTGCATGAGATATAACTTAAACTATGATAATGGGGATTTTTTGCGCTACGTAAATTCTTTTATTCACCAGAATTTGGAGAGGTGTTGGTTCAACCAACAGTGGATATCTCCAAACCAGGAAGCCTCAGGGAATCAGAAAAATATCTTGAAAAAAATCAGGAAAAAAACTCAGGGAATTATGTTTCTTTATTGATACGTGATTCTGAAAAAATGAATAAATCGAACCTTTAAAATCAAAGAAATTCCTCAGATGTACTCGGGTATTTTCTATTATAAGAAGGAGAAATCAAGGAAACTTAGGAAATTTGTAGATTGGCGTAAGTGGCTACCCTGTCCCAGATTTTGGCTCCCCTGAGTAAATCCAAGCTTGGTCTGGTCAGCCCTACCTATTTGTAAATTGAAATTTGCTCGTTACATAAAACATGTATTTTTTGTTGTAGATTGGTGATGTACATGGAACGTGACATGAGGCGACAAACTCCGAAGTCTAATGACAACCAGCAGTCGTCAGAATACCTGTCTAACTGCCTTGAGTTACTGACTGATCACATCATATCAATGATACCAAAAGTTTGCCGTAAGTTTAATGCATATTCAAAGAATATGGTTTTATATTTTACTGTCCTGAAGCTTGGTTGAAAGGATGTTTGATCATGGGATAGGCAACTATTATGGGCGTAGTGTACCGGTACATGTTTTACCTCAGATTAACTCGCACTCAATCTCGCAATGCAATACGACTGTTTGAGTTAACGAAGATACTTTAACCTCTGAGAAAATCCTTTGCTTTGTAAGAAGAGGTTACCAAAAGAGCAGTGAGTTTCATTCTTCTGCCTCATAAAACTAGGGTTTTCTTAAGTAGGCTGTGCTGCAATGATGTAAATGAGTGAGGTTTCACTTGGTAGGTTACGGTAGATTTACTGATTTTGCTCATGATTTTGATAGATTCTTATTCATCACAAACCCCAAAAGATAGATATTACTATTGAACTTTTGCTAATAATGTCTAATAATCATAATCATTTGTATAAATAGAAATATGATATTAGTGCTACGACCTTGGAAAACAAGAAAAATCTTCTGGTACTGTTAGTACAGTAGACTCTGTTCAAGTCTGTATCCGATTAACTCGAAACTGTTAAACTCGGATGTTCGTTGAGAACATTTTATTAAACGATAAATGAAATGCATAACGTCCAATTTTGATATCACTCTAGTCGGACAAATTTTCATGGTCAAAAAAGATCCAGCTTGAGTGGAGTCTAGTCTACTGTATCATTTGCTCTTATAACTATGCTGTCGATAAATGGTACATGGAATGATTATTTTTTCTAAACTCAGGCGAGATTCTGGCGTCGTTAGAATCTGTTGTCGGTCGGAAGCATCCATCATCTGCCCAAGGCAAACAGTTGAAACAATGTTTACCGATGATGCCAATACTTCTACACGTCGTAACCAGCCAGGTAAACTTGGAAACATGCAACAAATCTCGAACTTAGCATCCCTTTATAACTAGTTACACATTTCATGTTTTCTTTTCTCTCAGGTGTTTCGTCCAAGAGTTGTGACATCACGATTCCTCGAAAGTTTGAATCAATTTTTGGTACAAGTTAAGAATATCGACGCGGGAGAAATGAATATTGAAACAGGTGATTGACCGCCTTTCTAGCTTCTGGTTTGTTCATTTATTGATTTTTTGAGTTTTAAGCATTTTTAGATAGATCCAAGTAGCCAGTCGATAAGCTGTGCTAGACTCACAAGTGAAAGGTAGTGGGTTTAAACCCCATTGGTTTCAGTTGGTTGGCTGTTATTTGTCAATGATTCATTCAATAAATCCCAGAAAAAAGTTTTCATCGGTACTTTTGAAGAAGTGTCGATCAGGTGGTGGCTAACAAACAATTGTTTTGGGATGGTCTCAGCGTTTAATACGTGGGTGATAAATAACTCGGGGGAATTTCAACTGTACTGAATAGAAAGAAAGCAGCATGAGATGGCATTAGTGTACCTGATGATTTGGTGAAATTTTGAACTTTGAAACTCTTTGCTTACCAGATAGGTTAAGGGATCTTAGAAACATTAATTTTTCAGCCCCAGGAACCATATGTATTGCAACACCACTTATTATCTGCAAAGTTAGTGATGATGTTATCTAAGTCATCTAATTAACAAATAATTTAATTCATTTATAATGTATATATTTTTATTTTGGTTATAAATGATTGCATGCCTTATTCTAGAGGCATAGGATAGGTTCAACGTCGTAGTCCTCAAAAGAGTCTCGAAAACTTCCTCTGCCACGTGCTGGATTTTAATCTTTCTCTGCCGTGTACTGGGTTCTAAGCACGACAGTGAAGGAAAGAGCAGAAAAAAATCCCTATTCATCTCACTGGTGTATTTATTTTTTTTCAATTATGAGCGTTTACCGAAAACTTTTAACTTCAACTGACGAGCTTTAAAACATGTATGATGATAATGAAGTGTACTATTATAGAACCAGATAAAGATATAGATGCTTCCTTAAACGGAAAAAATGCTGAATTTGAAGTTTTAGTTGCTTGTTCATCGTAATCATCATCATATTATTGTATTTATTATTCTCATTACATATCTCATAATTCATTCACTTCAGGAAATGGCAGTACTGATCAATTCGTCCAAACCACATTGGCTGTGATTGAAGCCATCGCTCAACATCCAAATTTATTGTTGGAATTTCAAGGAGAGATAATCAAGAAAGTATTGCCTCCACTTGCCAGTCTAGTAACTACTAGTAATGGTGAGTTTCAGTAATGATTTTGAACTCATAGTACATGAGTTAAGTACATATTCTTAAGCCCTTCATAGGCCGGTGCATAGCAATACCGTCTGAACTAGAGCATTTGTCGAACCAGTAATTCTTTTTGGTAAATTTCAAAACACTGTCAATTTAAATCAATTAAAAGGGACTTTGGTTAGGAGTATGTGACATTCCTACACACGCAGGCTTACTTTTCGATCTGGGGCATGACCAGCAGAGCCCCACTTTGAAAATCCTGGATCCGCCCCTGAACTGATCACATATCTGCAAGACATTGGAAAGTAACAGATCTTTGCCTTGAATGCTTTGTCCCCTCTATTCGAACCAGATGAGTTATACTTGCTTAATGAATGTATCTGGAACCCTCGGAAAAATCCATGAAAACATCCAGAGAAATCAACAAGATAATGTGAACTTTCTAGTGGGAAATGTTTCTGAAGCAGTCGTCTTACTAAATGCTGCAAAACTAGGATGCATTGTTTTTCTTCTCAGGCGATTTGAGAGTATTAAGCATGAAGTTGTTTTCGGATATCGCGTCGGCGCTTTTAGCTGGGGAACAATTCACGCACCATCAGGACAACTGTAAACAACTACATAACATCATTGAAACTATCCTGTTACCTCAGTAAGTCATATTGCATCATCAGAAACTATCCTTAAGTGATCAATCGTCATGGAAAATATCCTGCTAACTTGATAAGTGATCTAACAGCTTTAGAAACTGTCCTTAAGTGACCCAACATCATGAGAAATATCCTTTCACCTCTGTGAGTGATAAAACCTCATCAAACTGCGGGAGTATACCAATATATTCAACAATTTATCCCTAGGATCAAATCTTTGAAAAGTTAAGAATTCATGACATTTTTACTAAAATTGTAAGAACCATATAAAATTCTTTCAAGCATTCTTCTTAGTCAAAAGGTTGCTTCTTGTATTGCAATGCTGCAATGTCACCCAATTAAGTCATTTGTATGTCAAATTTTGATAGAGAGCTGCTCTAGATAGGGAATGTTTTATCAAAGTATTCTCATTTTCATCTAGCTATGAACAACTTTTATTGGATCAAGATCCTCTGCCATCGTTTTGCTTGAAACTATTGCTAGCTTTGATTGAGCAGAGTCCGTTGTTCATCAGGTCGGTATGCACTGGTTTTAAATGCCGATTTGAAATGTTTCACATATCGGAATCTTTCTTGTGATCAAACTAAAGTAAAAATGGTAATTCATTTTTCAGAAAATTACACAAACTCGGTCTAGTAGCAGTTTTGTTCCAAGTTTTGTTGGTAAGTACGATATTTAGTTTCAAAACCGATCTGTAATTGAATAGAGAAGTCTCAGTTAGGCCTAATTGTTGTACATCTATCAATTGTTAATAGGATCATCAGACAAGTCCTGGTGGAATGACTATGAACACAGTTATCAACATTTTAGCATTTTTAGTGGTTCGTCGTGAAACTGATATGCATGATTTGTATGATCAAGGTAATATACGTCATTGTACAATTTTACAGTTCTGGGCTTATCGGGGTAATTCAACTCTTAAATTGATTCAGTTTATGTTGAATCAATTTCTATGTAGTTTTATGGAAGTTTCATTGGTTTCTGTATGTGCTCACTAGGCGATGTGGAGTATTGATATTGTCAACCATTTAGAATATTTTAACATTTGCATGATCTACTGTATTTTGCTATGAATCAATATCGCAAAGAAGTGTACAGAGTACATCTGCCTATGTACTCAAATCATCTATTTTTGTTGTTCAGGCATCATTGACCACGTATCAAATGTATTCATCGAAGTGACTGCATTGTGCTTGGAGGTTGATGACCGTGTTGATACCAAAATGGTCAGCAATACGATGCAGTCGTTACTAGAAACGGTTCACGGAATTCTGAAGTATGTGTCCGATGTCGTCAGGAAAGCGTTGCAGGTAGGTATGCTGCTGAATGAACGAGACCACTCAGCTTGTCTGAGAGAAATTTGTCTTAACCACACTATACCTTCATTAGGCTGTTTAATTATTTAAGCAAATATTGATACGTAGTATCCTTAATAAGCAGGCTCCGAAGTTATGGGTAATTCACCTGATAATTAAAATATGTCTTTCATTCTTGATCAGTTGATAATGATCAAATGACACATGATGAAACTCTTAGGGCTTTTATGAATCTCTATCTTGCAACAGACTAACGAGTATTGACTTGTTTTTTATTTCATGGTTTCACTTTCAGGCTAAGAAAACCGGTACGGATGGGGGAACATTTGATGCTGAAGAGGCTGAGAAACTGTTACTGGTCAATAAACAATTTACTGAATTGATGAGTCTCCATGCACAGCTGGTGAGTGGATGCAATACAAACGATGAAAATCTCAAAGAATTTGCCAAAATACCTGTGAATTCTTTTTTAAATCTATTTATTGTGTTCAGTACATAATTTCTTCATCACATTTTCTATCAGCCATGGTCAAAAGCAGTGGATATCATGTTTTGACAATTAGTTATTAGTTTTTGTGCCCTTTTGATAAAGAGTTGAACGACTTCAAAGTTGAAATATCGGCAATTGCATTTCAGAATATATGTCTCATTTCATTTTCGTGAAAAGTGTGTCCTTCAGTTTTTAATCTCATTTTGATCATAAACCTGGTTTAACTGATCTAATTGGCAAGGGAAATTACATTAGCAGATTGTGATAATAGGCCTTTACGGTTAAATTATGCCAATCAGGTAACAAAACTAACATCTTGCCAAAAAAGCTATTATGGTCAGCAGATTGCTTTTCGTATTTGGATCATGTACATTTTTCGGGGTTTTCGTTCTTGTTGTTGCATTGTGTTGATGAAAAGATTTTCTTATTTGAAAACTATTGATCATTATTTTACAGTTGTGTAATGACGATCGCGAAGTTGCTGATTTAGCTTGTAAATCGCTGTCCCTTATTGTACAGTTATTCGGAGGTGAAAATCCGAATGCCATGAGTCCAGAGAATATGGTATGCAGTAGAATTAACTGGAATATGTTTGGGCTGAATTATCACTAGTTTCCAACACAAATCTTCGAACCATTATGATAGAGTCAGATTAATGTGACAAATGGATACCAGTATCTGCTTGTAGAATTGTGAAAAAATGTGATAAATTTGGAAAATCTGAACAATTCAAGAAAAGTGTCTTGTCGAAACATTTTCATCCTTTTTTCTGTGGCATGAAGTATGGAGCTCAGAATTTATACACAAAGTGTGTTGATATGAAATTTTCTTTCAATCTGCCCAGATCATAAAAATCTGGAATAATTATTTGAAAAACGTGAAATATGAATTTTCGTGAGGTTGACCGATTTCGAGATTTAATTATTCGCTCTTTTCCTATGTTACAGAACTGCTATAAAGATGCTTTGAGTAAAGCTGATTCTAAGAAACAGAAAGTTCTTCTAAGAATCATAAAACGATTAGTAAGTGTTCTTCCATCATGTGATACATACAGTAAACACCAGTAGAAGAATCAGTAAAGCCAAAGCTAATATCTTAAGTGCATGAGTTAGCGGTACATCTATGCATCAGCGCCAAACTTTAAAAATGATTTTATGTGGATTATGAGCTAGCTTTTGGAATGGTCTATAAGTAGTACGCGCAGTTCCAATTGCTATCTTTTAAAGTATAGCCTTTTAAGCCTGGTTCAGACGGGGTACTGTTCAAGCTATTCTTGAGCGACATTCAAAATGCTTGAAGGCAAAGAAAAAAATTGTTCATTTGCGATAACAGGAGACAGAAATTGCTTGTTGTGGAATTGATTTGCTCAGAGTCTCCTAACAAACATATCGCTTGTTGCTGAGAAGTTGCTCAGTGTTGCCTTGTGTGCAGACGCTGCTTGAAACACCGAGCAACTCGTCAACTAGCCATTGACTGAGTGAGCGAATAATTATCATGTGATACCTAAAATGGTGACGGAGGCAGTGGCTTGGCATGGTAGAAAAGGATGAAATTCTCAATGAAATGGGCTGAAAGGCCTTGTTTATTTGACACATCATCTCCAGATTATTTTGACATGGCCATTCATTCAGAGCTTTCGATTGGACTGGCATTCCACTTCGAAATGTTCAGAATGTATGCGAATGGATTCGTTGTCATCTACGTTGAATAGTAATAAAAAAAGTGCAGAGGCTGCTACATATTACTTCCGTTCAATGGTCGCCATTTTGACAAGTTACATGATATACCGTAGATCTTTACCAGGAAAAATAATCATTTCTAATCTCCTGTTATAGCGCATGGCAGACCTCAAGCGACCAATTGCTCAGAGGCATTGATAACTCCCCACCAGTGCCCCCCCTGGTGTTCACTAAAGGGGAATTTTGGAAAACAGAAAATAAGTGTGCAAAAATGGACATTTGCTGATTGCAGCGACTGGCGCCTAGAAATTTCCAGTCTCCGATAGGCTTTAATAAAGATCCAGTTATAAAAGCCCACAGGCTGTAACTACTATACCTCTGCCTGTGCTATTATAGGCCTATATGCACTAGCACTGAATTTAATGTTGTTATTGTGAGAAGATTATGTACGAAAGATTATGTTTGTTTAGGTATGTGCTGACCATATTCATTGTGAAAATATGAAGAGACATGGAGCTGAACTTGCTGAAACGATTCATTCGCTAGTTCAAACAGCTAGGTAAGATCAGGCTTTGATATCTTGTTTGTTTTCTAACAGTTTAGAATTACTAAATCAAACCAAATCAAACGAAATCTACCAATCAAATCAATAGCAGGGTCAATCCCTATTTAAGATCAAAAAGAAAAAGGATTAATGTATCAAAAATGACTGGAGAGTTAATCAGGTATTAAGTTAAGAATCGGTAAAGAATTTCATTACGTTTACTTTGAGCAATTTTTTCAGTTGACTCACACCAAATGAGGTTCTACTGTGTATTGTTTACGCTTCATTTAATTCATTAAGACTTAAGGAATTGTTGATGCAATGTATAATATGTTCTCCTATTTCTTCTTTTTCAGCTCTCACGCCGATGTGGCTGTTTCTTCATTAGCCGGGGAAATTCTCAAAGTGACTGGATATCGATAAGCTGACTATGATGCATCCAGGACAAAAATATGATGGCATTTGAGTCTTCAGTTGATGTTATGGTAGGCTTGTGTGTGTATCACCAGGCCAATTTCTATAGTTAAAACGATCGATAATAAATGACTTCACTTGCAAAATATTTAGGAAAATTTTTAGAATCCAGGTTTAGTGCAGGCCAAGCACCGATCAATCTTGCCCAGAGCCACCCATCTGATGTTTGACACTTCCATGTATTCAGGACTTCACCTGAGATTTGATCGAGAATGAATTTAAACAACCAACACTAATCAAATTAGACCTTCGGTCAGCACCAATTTGCTTGAGTGATCGTTAAGACTTCACATTGAAATGGTGAATGTCTTGGGAGGCCGATTGATGCCTACGTAAACATGAAATAGGAGGATATCAAATCCCATCCTTCGAATAAAAAGAGTCTAAAGTGTTTCCTTGAGCTTATTTTCATCCAATGTTTCAACTGTATCATAATAGTAATCTTCAGGAAAACTATTAGGATATGGTCGAAATGTACCAATGAATATAAGCTCAAGGATATATTTCAGACCTATTTTTATCATCTTCACAACACAGAATGTTTCATCAATGGTTCTAAAAAAAATAGGATATATTTGGTAGTGGTCACTTAGCAGTATAATACCTGCAGCTTTTCTAGGTATTATGAATGCATAAACTAGATATATTCATGGTATTATGAACCCATTAATTGCTATTGTAAAATGGGCTAAAGCCGGGCGCACACTAGGCGATTTCTCAGCGATTTTCGTCGCAACCATTGTCGGCCGACAAATCATCGCCGGCGACAAGATCGCTCAGTATCTGGCATACTAGATATTCGGCGACGAGATCGCCGAGGGTCGCCAAGGATCGGCAGTAAATCGCCTAGTGTGCGGCTAGTAGCGACGCAACGCTTTGAATCCAATCAAAAACAGCCAATCAGCGCCAGTATAGAAATCATGTGCATTCACAAAATGGCGACCCCCCACAGCCAAAAATGAAATGCGGCCATTTTGTAATCACGTGGCACCACTTCACGACCTGTGATTCATCCTCGATTGTCAGGGTTAGATTTCCACTCGTCGGGGCTCACGTCAACAAAAACCCTGGCCGCACACCCTTCATAATAATGGTTAAAAAGCCCAAGATTTCTTGGGCGGACAGGTTAACACTCATTGCCCTCCAGTCTATATATCTAGCCAAACAGGTGCATTGATTTTACCCAGCAGGTTTGTTCTATATAATTACCACGCATCTGATTGGTGGACTGAAATATAGACTGGTGGACGCTGTCCGGCCAAGAAATGGGCAATGTAATATACTATAGATAATGAGGGTTTGCGGCCAGGGTTTGTGTTAGCGTGAGCTCCAGTGGACGGGAATCAAGCTCCGGCAAGCGAGGATGCCTGCGATTCGGTGATAAAAATCGTCTAATGTACGGTCGCTGGCGACGGATGGCGATTTTCATAAAAATCGCCGATGATTCAAATCTTTGTACTGGCGACTAAAAATCGCCTAGTGCGGCCCGGCTTAAGAGTCCAATATACTGGTACCTGCAACTGTGCAACCTGCAACTTCTGATTCTGTTATTTAGATTTTGTTTTGACTGAAGTTGTGATTTTTTCATAAAATGTAGTTCAACAATATTTAGTGTAATGTGTTATTTTCGCTTCCAGTCTAGAACAGGTTGGTTCATTGAGAGGCCCAGGGAATTTTTTGTTATTTCTACCTTCATCGGTAGGAAAGGATGACCCAGTGGCAACAGAAAAAGAGTTATTGATATGTAGTTATAATGGGACATGTAAGCGTTGCCTGGGGATCAGTGTTAACAAACCTCTGTGCAATACAGTTGTAACATGTTTGTTTAGTATATTTGTATTTTCAGAGAAACTTAAAACTCCATTAAAGAAATCTGGCAGGGCCATTTTCTTTATTTGGCCGGTCAGTTAGGGTAGTGTGACTATTGTTTTTAGGGCTCAGTTACTTAACTCTTTCAGTGCTGGCTAATTAATACCCTATAGTGCTGAAGATAATGTGAAAATTTTGTAAAATTCCACCCTAGTGTGTAGAATATCAGGAATAGCACTATAGTGTGTCTACACCCTGGCGCGGTATATCATTAGTTACTAATATTTCACTATGTTTGACTGGTGCTGCCATTTTTCAAGAGAGATAATCAGTAATTACTAATTAAATCAATACATCGCAGTGTGGTGTATTCGCAAAATCCATCACTGATTCGTACACCGCACTGCGATGTAGAAGCACTGAAAGGGTTAAGGAATATCAAAAACATTCTCGAAACCTCATTCATTTCTTGCTCATTTTAGATTGAAATAGGTTTTTATGTAATATTACTCTTAATGGTGTTAAAATCTACTTGCAAAAAGAAACGACAGGTATTCAGTTCTTGCAGTTTGCCAATACTGAAACCTTTAAGTTTGTGTTTGATTATAACATTTTTTAGTTATTACAAATTTTGTAACTACCATTAGACACATCGGAAGTATAGCAAATGTACATCATGTGTGTTTGTATATCTGGGCTCTAACAATTGATGATTAAAACACTCAATAAGTGATGCTTTGTTAATCGAATATTTGATGTATAAGTTCATTAAGTTTTTGAAAAAATATGTTTGTCCGGCACAATCCAAGGGTGGATGAAGAAAAGATTAAAAAGTACAAAACCAGTACACTGCATAACCATGGACTCTAAAACGTTTTATAGAGTCCATTGTATATGTAACATGCAACTGCATCCATGGCAGGTGATATTCGTATCCCAACCCGCTACGAAAGTACTTACGTAAAAAGGGTAATTTTGGTTATCGGAATGGCACACATTTTTGGAGAACCATTTCCTCTAGGATCCCTGGATCTGGCCTTGGCCGTGTCGCCTTTGTTATAATGAACGATGCATATAATTTACTTTTTCCAGGGAGGTCTCGTTTTGCATCTGAATTCACCGATTCCTATTCACGACGCTGTATCGATATGTAACTGTTGGGAGTGATATTCTTTGCTTATACATGTATACATTACATATTTCATAAGTCATCGTAAATGTAGTTATTTTGTTTTACAGCTGGTCTGTAGTTAGGTAGTTTTTTGCATGGAATATGAAATTGTCCAATAAATTTACATTTTACATTCCAATTTTATGTGGTCGTTTTCCTGACTTAATCATCTTAATCTCTTATTTATTATCGTTTGCCTTACAAACCTACCATACCTGCCAGGAACGAAATGATAAACTTCATTGGCCATCATTAGGGTACCAAGTGTATAGCCGTTCTACACAAAGTGGTCAACGTCGCAAAATTTTGTGGCATTTTTTCCGTAAACCTCGCATAAACATATCAAGACCAAGAAACAGGGGGGGGGGCGTTCCCGAAACCAGAAACCGTACAAAATGTAGTTGAGTTATCGAGGTTACACAATTTTCGAACGTTTTTGTGTCCCATAAACGAAGAAGTCCCACGATTCAGACGATAGATAGATTTTTTAAAATTGAATTATATATATATATATATATATATATATATATATATATATATATATATATATATATATATATATATATATTATATATATATATTATATATATCGTTGCTAAACGCTTAAGTGCAGTATGCAAAAGCACAGTCAGAACCCTTAAATCTACAAATATATACTTCAGTGGTGTTGGATATGCGCCCGCCAGCCAGCTTTAAACAAAGTAAACGCGATTATTTTGATACGACAAATAATTTCCTATTATGAGCAGTTGTAGCCTCCTTGACTTGGTAAATATGGTAACGTGTTGCAAAGTGTTGTCGGGGTTTGCGCTATCCGTTGTTATCGGTTTGATATTTGTTTTTGCCCGGCGGTGTGCAACCGTGGAAACGGCGGCGAAATCCATACATTTATCTCTCGCCCGTCGCGTGTTATTAGGAAGAGACCGAGACACTTGATAAAACGCTTTCTTTTGTGTCACATCCGCCGGAGAAAGTGTATTACATCGATCGGTGAGTATCTTATTTTCGGAAAGCCATCTTTTCGATTTTTGTCAATGGCTGCAGATGTATAGTTATTTTCTGATTTTATATCCCGATTTTGTATCGTGTTTTGCTACGTATATACTATTTTACTACATTCTTGACGATGGTTCTAAAAAATTCAATCATTTTTAGTGAACGAATGGAAAATTATCAGCTATTGATTTTCGTATTTTTTCGATACAAAAAGATCCTGCCTTTAAATAGAGGTCCCATTTCTAGTCGGGATCAAATTAATGAGGCTAAACATAGACTATAAAAGGAATTCTAAAATATCGTATATAATGCAAATGGACGCCTGTCTCAGGAATGTGGTATTTGTTCAAACTGTAATTCCTAGAGGCAATTCCTTCTTCATTTTCTACTGCATAGTTATTCCTTATAAGTAGGTAGGTCTTGCGGGTAGGTCAGGAAGAATAGAAATACATGTACAATTTTTACAGTTTAACCTTGTTTGTCAAACTAACTAAGGGCCTACTTCAAGTTTGTGCTAACTTTGTATTATACGAGGGAAAATTAAGTCAAAATTCTAAGATTTTTCCTCAATTAACGTGTAAAGCTAAGCAATGCTGTGAATCATATGCATTCAGCTAGTAGTTAGATCTCGTTCTGTCTGGACGATTTCGCCACGTTTTTCCCATGGCATACAAATAGACAGAAAGAGTAATTGATGACGTATAATTGACTGAATAATTTGATCAGTCTTTCAAATTGTACCTACTTTTTCGTATTAAAGGCGCACATTCTCGACCCCGTTCTGCAAAAAAAGAACTGCAATCGGTCGAAGCGTTTGAAAGCACATTCCTATTCAGGTGAATAATCTTTTCCGACTAGGAAATTTATAACGTAAAGAATTGATTTATTTCGACCGATGTATTAACATATTCTTTTTTAGGAAATCTCAGAAAAAAAAACAATGTCAGACCGGCGTCGTATGTCCAGGGAGCCGAGCAGCTCAGATGTCGTGGCGCGGGATCGGGCCTCTAGTCTTCTGAAGAAGCGATTCAGTGTGATGTCGATGGCTTCTGCCGGCAGCGAGCGGAGAGCTACCCTCGCGAAACGCGGGTAAGAATCACACCAAAGCGTCATATAAATGATCCAATCCTTCGGATTGATGCGTTATATGCCTTTTGGATTTTTTTCGTATTAACGGTAAACCCTTAACAGAAGAAAACACTTCACGATGATAGTTGAAAGATGTGCTTCGAAAAAACGCTTTTGTGTAATAAGAGATCATACAACGTTACAACATATACCATATAACCGGAGGTGAAAAATGAATGGTATGAAGAGATGAAACATTTTTATAAATTATAATTTTAAGACCAGTTTGATTTTTACATTCATTCAAACATCATATATATTTGAATAGCGCCCGAGAAACACAACCTAGTTTACAAAATCGCGACGGTCAAATCGGTGAATTTCTTCCAAATATTTCCATTTCAACATTTCCTATTCAGAACCCTAAATCGCTCAACAAGTTGACCACCGGTTTCTATAGATGGAATACTGATCTTAGCAGGTTCACCCTGCTCAAATTGGAGTATTCTAAATGATTCATTGACGTCTTTAGGCTTAACTGATTATTGGAAAACAGGTATTGACAGACGATCATTCGGCCGTGTACGTCGGTTGATATTTATCATTCGTTCATCGGATGCATCAATTATTGACGCTTCCAACCGTTGTTATGGCGCAGATCTGAAAATCGCGACAATTTGCGGAAATAATCACGCCTCCGAATGAATTTTGTATGAGTTCCAATTCCGGTAGCATGCCATATTGGATATTTCTATCGCAACATTTTGTTCGAATAATTCCAATTCTTCCCCTAAAGTATACATTATACAGGATAAGCCCGAGTTGAAATCAGGTAACATCCGTGCACACACATGAAAAACGTGATTATCTGAGGACTGAGCGTTTACATTAAATGTATGAATGTATTACACGGGAAATAACCATACTCATTTTTTTCTGTATAGGTCATATTTCTATATTCTGATAAACGAAGCCCTCCACAAAATATTTGAAAATCCAAGCTAGACATTCTGCTTGGAAAAATTGCGTATATGAAATGTGAATTAGTGTTTTCTTTGGAAAAGCTCATCTGGAATTTCCAAAAGTTCACCTCGATATAGGGCGGCGATGTCCGTACCCTTGGACACACCAATAATGGTTACATTTTAACCGTGGACTAAAAAACGATTCGTTTTAGAGTCCGTGATTTGACGAGTTAAATTGATTTTTTGTCAGGTGGCTCCGACTTCTCGGTATTGGCATTATATACTCCTAGTTTTTGTTTTTAATTGATCGATATTTTTCGATTTTTCTTAGATCTATGAGCACGATATCCTACGCGGACGAGCCGTCTGAGATTGGGATGCACGGCCCGCATGTGAGATTAGAGAACACCTATCAGCTGAAACCAAACAAATCGTTTCCCCAGCAGGCGGTAACCGAGATGATCAAGGAAACGCTGGAAAACTATCTAGCCCACGAAACTTACGAGCCGGAAATGTGCAAATTAATGAGTAAAACGATTTCAGAGGTGCATTTACTACACACTAAACCAGATTGACAATGAAAATTTTACATGACCTTGAAATATGTACGAACTTGCACCGAATTCAAAATGGTTCATGGTTGAAATATATATCGAGTCAATCGAATTGACTGAAGTCGCTGAAATAATGAAATGGCCAGGCCGTCATCAGGGAAATCTCGAATTTCCTTCAATACAAGAAAAATCGGTGACCTACATAATTTTGCGTTGACTTGTTTGGTTTATATATTTACAGGTGATCAAAGGAAAGGTGAAAGATCTGCGGATACCGCGTTACAAGATAATTTGTTTAGTAAACATCGGACAACAAAAGCAACAGGGGCTACTCCTGAGCAGTAGGTGCTTATGGGACGCCAGTGTCGACACTAGCGCCACCAGTGACTTTAAAAACAAAGATTTGTTTGCAGTCGGAACAGTTTACGGAATTTACATGGACTAAAAATCCCCGCGTCGCTCGTTACATGCAAATAGATCGCTATTTTGGCAGCTCTTTGTTATGGGGTTTTTTCCAGACATTTCCACGGAATCAGGAGTTCTGATGCTTGAAAAGTGATTTTATTAGATGGAGTTGGAGTTTCTTGTAGTTTGGATCAAAGATTTAATTAGAGTCAAAAAGTATCGGGTTGGAAATAGTTTTATACATGTACTTACTCGCCAAATCATATTGAACTGTTGTAAATTATAACTACCCGATAGAAAACAAGATAGTTTGTTTTCTTGCGCTAAATATTTGTTTTCTTGCGTTGATCAGGGAAGTGTCTCATCACACTTCCCTGCGTTGATATTTGTTTTAGTGGGGTCGCCAAAAGAAGTTTATTTTCTCGCACCGCCAAAACAAAAATTAACGCGAGAAAACAAATATTTCGGGCGAGAAAACAATATATTTCTGTTTTCTCGCGCAGAAATTTCTTTTCTCGCGTTGATATTTGTTTGCTCACTGTCAAGTTTGTTTTTAGATTTTTCGAGATCGAAAATCTCGGTGTGGCCCGAATCAGCCAACATACGATAGGGAACTAGATTCGCGAAAATTGGCCTTCTCGCGCACGTAGCGGGAAGTTACTGACATTAACCGGTATCACCGACTGTTTCCTTTTCTTTCTTATTACATGATGCGTATAATGTTATCTCAATGTAATCTATGATGGATTATACAGACTTGAAATAAATGAATTATGAATAAAGTACCGGTACTACTGTGGGTTTTTATTTGTTAACTCTACACTGGAGATTAATATCAGTTCACTTCAAGTCATGAATAAAGTAAATTTTCTTGACGATGACAAGTGGGTCGCAGTGCGAATTAGGAAGTCAGATGTAAATAGTCGAGATAGATAATGAAAATAGGCAAAATGTGGCATAGTTGGATATTCAGATCGATTGGCCCCGGCCAAAACGCATCTCCGGCGATTGAATTTTCAAAATTTTTTTTTGTGGGAGGGCCCCAGCACCCCCATTCGAAAGTAAGCCATTCTGCATTTTTTTCTGATTTCCCGAAGTATTTAGTCAAGTCAAGGGGCGGATCCAGAGCTTATATTGAGGGGTAGCACCCGATGAAAAGGGTAATGATTATAAAGAAGAGGCACTTTCCACGAGTAGCGAAAGGGGAGATTTGTGTATTTTGGAATTTGTGTATTTTTTCTATCTGGAAATAAACCTCTGCGTGATCGATTTAATGAAAACATATTTTACAATCCCTGAAAAAGACAGCCGTTTGAATTTGTATCTTAAGGAATTTCTCCGTAATTCAATGGTCATCGATAAGGCTGAGTTGAGTGAAGTTCACACGGACTGGCCAAGCGAGGTAATATAAGATCGGGAAGACTGACAAAAAAGTGTCGTTTTTGTGGACTTACCGGACGAAGTTTGAGGTTACGTATACGCTCAACGCACGACCGGTTTGAGTGTTTCCGACGAACAGGGTTCTTACAGATCAGAAAATATAAAATTCTACCCTTGGCCCATAAATTCACTGGCTGGATTATATTATTCCACGAAATTGCCAAGGGACCTTGAATACTAAGTCACGCTTGCAGTTGGCGTGAATGCATGATCATTTGAGATGAAAATCCATTTTGCCTTTTGAGTGGTATTTCACCGCAAGTTATGTTTTCTCAATTTTTTCACGCAACTGAACCGTTCCACTATTTGGACTTTGATCGTTTTAAATTGAAAATTCATTTGACTACAAATCATTTAACGAAAATTCTATCTTCACATCGGATAGGAATGGTTTCCAGTCCGAGCAACCATGGTGAATATTCTAGGGTCGAATCCGGCCCTGAAAGTCAAGATCAATCGTCGACAATGAATGTACTACAGTCGCTTCTCGCGCGCGTGAGGGGAAAGGATCCGTTTCTGCTATATTAAGCCTTGGAGTAATCATTTGACAAATGATTACTCCAAGATTAAAGCCGCGTTCACACGACAACTAGTTAGACCGGTCTAAATGGGTCCGTACCTGGACCGGACCAAATTTTGGTGAGCGTTCACACGGCGTTTTGACACGCGGTGATAAAATCGCTTGTCACCGGGCCCACAAGATGTCACCATCTGCTAAATGATTAATTGCGCCTGGGTGAAGTCTTGCTTCCATATTCCAAGAAGAGCAAGACATTCTTCATTTGACCAATTCGATCGTCTGTCAGGTTTATCCATTTTTGCGAAATCGATTTTATTCTATCATGCTGAAACTCTTAATGTCGTTTAAACACGGTTCAAAGCACGGCAGTAAAACGGATGATGATCGCGATATACGAATACGAATTACGCTGCAAACATTTCCATTGAATAGGGAGGAAAAAGAGTACTTGAAAATGATTACATAAACGGTAATAAAAGCATTTAAAACTTAATAAACTGGACTCACACTCAACCGCAGAGGTTGCGACATCTACCGCAGAGATTCAGAATTACGATTTAGACCGGACCTGGTACCAGTTTCTGTCCACACACACGCATATTTAGACCGGTCCAAAATTTGGTCCGGACCTGGTTCGCTCTTTACGACCGTGCCAAATTAGACCGGTCTAAACTAGACCGGTCTAATTTGGAACGGTATTTTTGCCCGTGTGAACACTTGGTCCGGTCTAAATTGGACCGGACCAAAGTTAGACCGGTCTAAATTTCGTCGTGTGAACGCGCCTTAAGCCTACATACATATTCATAGTCTGAATACCAGTCGTTGTTACGGTTCCGTACCACGGCTAGGTACTAAAAACTAACATATTCAAGTCACAGACACAGGGACCCTCCGTGACCATGGTTTTGGAATACCCAAAGGTATATATTCGGTTCGGGTCCTGACAAACAATGAAGATATATTTATTTTCATAAATGGATGATGATAGATCATTGATTTTGCATATAGGCCGTCCGTAGTCTCACACGACAGAGGCCTGTTCCGCAATTCGCGCATTCGCGGGTGGTATCTTACGGTCGTTTTTAACCAAAGGAACCTTCACTAAGATTCAATTAAACTTAGTTTGTCTAAATTTAGATTCTGCACTTATAATTCCTACTTATCATGAGTGATCTTACACAAGCATTGAAAAAGAGAAGTATATTCAATATCTGATATAGCTGCAGTTTCGAGGTATCATTTAGAGGATTCGAACCTAAATTGGCTGAACCTCCCTGGCAACGGATGGACAAGTGCTCGTTGTTTAAATATGGCGGCCTCCTGCTTACTACAGGCTAACCGCGCGTACGATTCATCGATGACTGCTGGAAACTTTACCGATATTTCGCGTGTGTAGTCACAAGCATCATCTTATGGACTAATTTTGGTCGATTCTGGCGAAGGATATCTTCGTGAGCAGGATATTAGCACGTGACATTTCTAGAATTAGCAAGAAAAGGTTTAAGAAAAGATCGGCGGGGTTGACTTGATTGGCGACGTTGTCGTTGACGTTGTTGTTGTGGTCGTTGACGTTGTTAAATCAATTAGTGAAACTAAGTTATATTCCGTATCAAAAATGGATTGATGAATAATACCACACGGCCTTATTATGCACGTTTAATGACTTAGGCCTGGCTATTAACAAACAGGATCGTAGCAGGGACAAAAAGCCGAAAAAAAGGCACCACCACGAAACGAAACAAAAAATTAAAAATTTGACAGGTTAGTGCTAGCAGAATTTTTCCGACGCAACTGCAGTTTTTACGTGTCCCTAAATGGTTTATGTACCTAACCGAACCATAACAGTATTCTTTTGATAAGATTAGCGCCACACAAGTGACCTTGTCCTTAACGCAATAATAGGCCTAATGTCTATTTATTAATGGATGAGACCTGTTTTTCTGGGATATTTTGCTTACTTTTTGGGATACATACCTCATTTATGTCTTAACAGAATGCCAAAAGTCGCGGACAACAACTGAATATCCGATATATTTCCAGTTCTGTACCAATTAGATGGATTGGCAAAAAGACTCCTTAAGTCCAGTTGAATGAGAGAGAAAATCCTCCATTTTGTGAAATTTCTTGAATTTTTACATTCTCATCCATTAATAAATAGACATTAGACAGAATAACCAGTTGCATTTAAACATTGCCAGAAGAGGTCTAAAGACCAAAAACAGATAGTGGGTAGGCCTACTATGAGTTTGAAAAATGAATAACAGGTGCACTAATTTTTTGAACACTCACTGACTACTTGCTATGCCTGTGATGTAATGCGGGCTACAGTGAATGTGCGGTGCACGCATTTCGGCATTGTCAGTGTAAGTTTTATCAGTTTTTTTTCCTAGTTGGATGTCATCTGAATTCACGATTAAACATTGGTATTATCATTATTTTCATCAGAACTGTTAATCATTTAGATATAATCTAGATAAGACACAATTTTTTTACCTCCAATCGGCGCAGTACAGCGCGGTAACCGGCAAGGTAAACACGACTACTAAGATGATCAGTAGTGTTTCCCACGCCTCTAAGAGACATAAACCACATGCTGATGAATGTACTACGCATTTAAGCCGGTAATATAAAATAAACAGGGTTAACTAAAACTTTAAATACCATGTATATCAACATGAAACTAGAAATTTGCACTGGCTTGAATTCAGCATGAAGCCCCTATTGTGTCATCATCAGCGCCATCTACATGTGTGTCAGACTAACTATGCGATGTGAGAATTCCTTCAAATTGACACTTTCCAATCACCTATATTTCAGTAATCCATCACTCATTACAGCTAAAATTTCTTAAGAATGATTATTATGTATTTATGTAACATACTCTATCGTTAAGAACAAAAGCTTTTGTAGGCTACGCTCGATCTTTTAAGCTTAGACATAGAGGGGCTTATCGTACTAGCCTAATGATAGCCCTTATAGCTGAACTGTTTACTTTCATGATTGGATATTTCCAGTGACAACCATTCAGATTACTGTGTGCAGTACCATCACAAAGGTAAACCTAGTCAGTTTAGGTTGAATAGTGCCAAAGCCTATAACTAAGTAGGGTCGGTAACTGATGGATACTGGTAGTGATGATAGAGAGGGTGATGTTGTAATCTAGCCTGATTATGAATCTAATTGGCTAATTCAGACTATTACGACTTGTGTGCCGCAATAGTAAAAATGTGTCAGGGGGTGTGTAGGAATCGCGGGACCCCTTTTTTCGACCAAGTAACCTTGGAATTATCTCCCCAAGATTTATTTAGAAAATGGTGAAATTGTGAGCATATTTCATTCCATATTTCAACCAGAAAAGTGCTCAGAATGTACCTAGGCGTCTCTGATTTTTCAAAAGTTTCTTTGGGAGGACACACTATCTCCATTTTAGTCTGATGATGGCTGCGTTGTCATTACGGGCCTCAAATGCATGTCAGTAGTGACCCAATATTCCATGTGCGACTCCCCTTTTCCCAAAAGCTAGATCCACCCCTGCTTGATGTTATCCTATCTTCTAGTCGTGTAAAGGTTGGCGAAATATGAATTTTGAAGGTCTTTTCTTTAGCCTATTAGAGACCCTGCTTAATTTGGACGTTATTTGTGATCCACCGTCATAATTTAGATTTTGGCCATGTGAAATAATAGCCTAGGCCTGTATGTTTGTATTTCGTATAAATTTGGATGAATTTCATTGGTTCCAATTGATCCTGATTAGGCCCAACAGGACCAACTTATTTGAGGCTAATGTAACCCTCTCTACTCCAGTTTGCAGTTGCAAATATGCGACATCCCTATTTCAGTTTGGCGTAGCATATTTGTGCACATTTTTCATAGCCGCAAGATATCATTGAAAAACTCTGCGACATGTTTATAAATAAATAGGCTTTTCTTGATGTGGCTAATAATAGCTGATCTTGTTTAGGATTCTCGGTTGTTCACATGAAAAAGGAAATGGTTTCTCAGCCATCTCATTCGATATATTCCCCGTAGCCATTAGCAGCAAAAATAGATTTAAGGTTGCCTAACTCCTCCTTTGCTGCCTAGTTGTTCCGGAAACATGGCTTGCGTCATATTCACATTATACATGTCATAACTCTAATTCTGCAGAGGGGAAGAACTATTCCTCTTATTAACACGGAACATAGACGTAGAGGGGTAAACTAGCTCCCTTTCGAAGGAGCCGCACTTCGATCTGGCAAATCCGATTCCGACGCACAATCCGCGAAGACTAAGGTCGGTTCAAAGGTCCGCTCCAAACAACCTGCAGTAAGACAAAAACGAACGCGTAAATTCGACAAATTTGCAGAATATATTTACATTAAATGCTACCTCATTCGACCCGGAAGGGGAATGAACACAGCAACACACAAACAGATGGCGCCACCAGGCAGCACCAACCCTACTGCAGATAAACAGACACACAGAGAATGACTATTCAGATCCGGGCGGAACCGTCCTACCACATACAGGGTATTTTGAAGAACCTACGTAAAACATGGTACCATTGAGTAAATTCATTTCTAGATGGGCTTGATAAGATATTTGTGCTTTATTTCTCATTTCTACTGAGCTTCAGAGGTGACCGGGCCGGTCGCCTATCTACCCTATGAATTACTTTTTTTAAATCATGATTAAGCTAGCCATAACAGACTCGGCAGCTATAAATGAACTGATTACAAATTTTATTGCAGTTTACAGAAGTGACCTGGCCGATTGGGAGAAACAAGAGCCACAATCATTTTATTTTAGCATGATTATGGCTATATATTGAGCAACAATGACTGGATATTTTTGAGATGAAATACTGATACGAATCATTTGATGAATCGTTGTAATTTGATTATAATCGTAGGCTTTCAATTTTGTCGCGGTCGCTGATAGATTACACGCTGATGAACGTTATGATTTCGGTGATTGATTATTATGATCGAGCGGGGCCGCGTTATTTTGCGTGTGAAAAGATGGGAATGTATTCAAATTTTAATCGCGCATTCTCCGAGCGCATTGTTAGTCTAATTTTACTGACAGTTGCTTACGTACTGTAATCATCGTTAATTAGTCTTCCTACCGCGCTTACACCAAAGACTAGGCGTGGTGTGTGAACGGTGAATACCTACAAAAGCCTGAAAGCTAGTGTTGACACTTAAGTGATGACAGATGCAATTCTTATCACGTCAGAAAAATTGAGGCAGATTTGGGAGAGGGGGTCTTTTCTTAAAGATACTAAAAATCTGGCGTACTAATCATATAAAGGCACTTTCGAAAAGAACAATTTTACATGAAATTCAGGAGAAAAGTCGAAAGGGTCCTAACAAAATGCCTTTTTCTTATCAGTTTTTGCCGTAAAGATATCTGGTTAGACCCTCGGATCTTGCCCTGGAAGACCTTGCAGTGGTTTAGCAGTTGGACGTGTACTCAGTTTGGACATACCTCAGTCAATTCAGTTAAATTTCGTCTCGAATTTTAGCCCGTCATAAGAAAATCTGGCAATTAATTAATCTTTTCAGTTCATTTCAATTAATTCATCATTCAAATTAAATTCAAGAGAATTACGATGCCAGGTAGCCTAGATTAGAAATCTAGCATCGATTTCCTGCTGAAAACCAACTTTTCGAATCAAGGATATCTATTGATTTTGTGTCCTACTATCAATATTCATTTGTGTCCTATCGATGAATATTCCTGTGAAATATGGAATGAATACTGACTATAGTTGTTTTATAATCATTTATGCAAATATTGTTACGTAGTTCAGGTTTAGATTTTTTTGCACATTTCCATTCCATCCAAATTTGTACTCAGAACTGTGGAACTGGGTGCTCTACCGGGTGGCTGTAGCTTAGTAAAAATAACCTCTTTAATGAATGTTTTACTTACTTCATCTAAAATTCTTAGATGAACGCTTTTAAATTGTTTTTGTTGAAAAGAAACTACTACTACGATTGATTCGGGATTCAGTTTGTAGGATCTTGTATCTTTTGTTTGCTCGTATCTATAAGCTATAGGGATGAATTTCTAATCGAAATACATTAATAGACTACAAGTGATAATGGCGGTGTGTGTCTCGAGGAAGAATAGACATGGCGTATTGATGAAGCCTATCACTATCATCACTCTTATTACACTTTCATTGCACCTCTATTTACAAGATGATAATGGATAGCCATACTGGAGTAACTATGGTTACACAAGCGTTTCCATTAGTACTATTTGATGAGTTTTTCGCAAAAACGATGACCAACCTCCATAACCCTAAGAGACCGTTGTGACAATCATCTTTGACTTTCCTTTACAGCTGCCCACATAAGAATGTGTAAAAATGATTCCATCGTGATTTTCACGAAAAAAAATCTCACGAACAAATGAATGAATTGATGACCTGAACTGAGCTGTAAAGGCTTTTTGTGCAGCACACTAATGGGCTTTCATTGATTTTGGACTTTGGGTAGAGAATTTTGGGATGCATGTGTTTTTGAAAGAAGGCCTGACATGTCTGCCCGGCGCTTAGTTCGTTCAACTACCATTTCCACACCAAGTCAATCCGAGTGATTGGTCAAATCCTAAACATGCACAGGTACTGATATACTCAGTTAGCTGAGCACCATACATAAGCCATGGATGTTTCCGTGTCTTTTTCTATTCCAACAAGAACCTAGACAGAATCTGATGGGCAGGGTCATCCACACAGCCTTATGTATGTCGCAACCTGGAAGTCATGCCTCGTAACCCCTATCCCTCCCGTGTATATCATTACTTCATAACGGAATGAAATCTAATTTTGGATGGTAGGACTATTCATATATTTCATATTCAACTCAGCCATATGGTTAATAATCGTGGTTCATCTACTTTGAAGAGTGTTCGCTTATGTTCTATGTCTAGGACTTTATCAAAAAATGTGTCAAGTTTGTAAAGAAAAATGAAAAGTTGTTGCACATTTCTTTTTCCTATTTTGTGTTGCTATACCGGGTGTAGGCCTGCCGTGTATATAGGCCAATTATTATTTAAAGACGGCCTTTATTCAAAATACTGGTTCACATTAGATTAAAGGAAAATACGTATCCAACTGGTTAGGTATGTTTGTTTTGACTACAGCGCCATATGCTGAAACATCTCAATATACGATGCCTAATACGCTCTCTCGTAATAAACGACTGACACCGCTGATGAAATTGTCATTCGCTCAACTTTTGTTTAGTTGGATACATTTATTAATCCACAAGAAAAAACAAACGCGGAAAGTTTTCAATATCGCGCCAATAAGTCGTTTGACAGAGGTTGTTCCTGACGTTAATGGCACTTTTCATCACTACCTGTAGCCTGTTTTATGAACTGCTATTAAAATGTTACTTTAGGATTTAACTTCATCTTAATGTAATACCTGCAAGTTTGTCCTTCCAATCCATCGGTGTATAGAACACACATACAAAACAATCAAAATCCTCGTTTAAACTATGAAATGACAAAATATCAAGTTCTTCTTTTAAACCGCTTGGCTGAAGGCCATTCGGGCTTATGCTGTGACTGGGCTCGGTTTTATAGACTAGTATTAACATTCACCCAGGGGCTAACTCAATTCATTTTCACAAGAGTTAACCCCTGGGTTAAGGATAATACCAATCTAAAATCGGGCCCATGGTTTTAGTGATGGTCTGGCATGTGTGCGTGTGTCTGTATGTCAGGTTTCTTGTGAACACTCTACAGACCACAATTTTAGCTTGATCGTCTTCAAATTCAGATATATTGAGTATATGACCATAGAATCCCAATTGGAATCTGAAAATGCCCATTTTGGCTATCAACTCATCTGTAATTCCATATAAAGCTTTTATTTTTCACATGAGAACGTAAAATAGAATGGTGTATCATTGATGACCAGACTAGATAATGATGTCATCCTAGATGGCTGACTGGTGGCCATCTTAGATTCTGAAATAATAGATTTTGGTTATCAACTTATAAAGTTTTCTAGAGAGAGCTTTCTTTTTCATATGAATATGTTTTTCAAGACCTCGTGGTACCCAAATGCCACACAAGAAATGCAATACATTTTCTTTGATGTGAACTTAAGACTTGCGTTCAAAAGTGTGTAAAAGTTTTTTGGGGTCTTTTTAAAACCCCTAGTCCTGAACGCCTTAGGCAAGAATACACAAAAGAAATACATTTCCTTTAATACTGTGGCGGATAGACCTGACTAAGATTTTCAAACCTTTCGTACTAAATAAGGTAATTGAAATCAGGCTAGCTCATCAACTATAAGCTGGATAGAATATGATACTACCACGGTACCTGTGTATTTGTATTCTCAGAGAAACTATTCCCGTTAAAGTGTACGACGAGAGCTACCGATACTTAAATGTGACAACCATTGGCGAAAAACATAGATAATATGTAACTACTCGTGGGTACTTTAAATATTGGTAAACGCTCCTATATAATATCGAAAAATTCAAAACTGTCTCACGTAATTGGTGATTTAGTCACCCCTAGCAACACAACGCCGTGTAAATTTGAGATCGGTTGCAAGTCGTCGCTTCGTGTGATGTTGTTCAGAACGGGCGGCAACAATTGATGCTCGCGGTTGTCACGTCGTTTTCACCGCCGTATATAGATACATATATATTTGTGGATTACTTTTAGGCAATTATCGGAGGATATTATTAACAAACGGATTATGCTTTTAGGTGAGAGCTGTTCCACTTAGTTAAAACGACGACACCGCATTGCCGCAGGCGTTGCCAGATTTTTTTTCATTCGCGATTTAATTTTAGATATAGTTTGCCATTGATTTTCGATAAGATCCATATATTCGATTTAGTTACACCTTCGCTCTTTACGTGGGTACCGGTTTGATGTGTGTAATGTATAACACGGTGTTGTCGTCAGTGCTGACAGAAATTCATGAATATTTTTGTGAAAATATTAAATGACTGAGGGACTCATGAATCTATCATCTAGACATAAATTTCGTGGTGACATGTTGCGGGGCCAGTGATAACTATAGGTGCGTTTACACAATGAAATTTAGACCGGTTTTAATTTGGTCCGGTCGAATTTAGACCGGACCAAGCGTTCACACGGGCAAAAATACCGTGAACTAGACCTGTCTAATTTGGAACGGTTATTTTACCCGTCTAAAAGAACGAACCAGGTCCGGTCCAAATTTGGACTGGTCTGAATCTATGTGTGTGGGCAAATGTAAAATGCTTTTATTACCGTTTATGTGCTTATTTCTAAGTGCTGTATTTTCCTCCCTATACCATGGAAATGTTTGGAGCGTAAGAAATGCTCATTTTCGTATGTCGCGATTATCATCCATTTTACTTCCATGTTTTGAATCGTGTTAAAACGACAGTTAGTTTCAGGATGATAGAATAAAATCGAAAAATGTCTAAACTTGACAGAGGATCGAATTGGTCAAATGAAGAATGTCTTGCTCCACTTGGTATCTGGAAGGAAGACTTCATCCAGGCCCAGTTAATTATTTAGCAGGATGGTGACATCCGGTGGGCCGGTGACAAGCCGTTTGAATGCTCACCAAAATTTCCGGTCTAAATTTGGACTAGACTAGGTACGGACCCATTTAGACCGGTCTAACTAGTTGTCGTGTGAAAGCGGCTTATCTGTAGCCAATTCCGCAAGCCGTGTGCGAACGTGCACTCTGATTTGGTCCGTTCCAAATTAGGCCCGTTTCATGTACAGACCCATTTGGAGCAGTCTAACTAGTGATTGTGTGAACGCCGCTTTAATGACTTGTGTTCTGAGCCGCACTTAATTTCTGAGAATGTGACATCTAGATGTTAAAACTATTATTCAAAACTTATATTTCTTTTATTTATAGTTGAAAAACTAGCAAATTTGATAGTTCCAAATTATCCAATGTTATTGAGAAAAATTTGAATAACTAACTACTGTAAACTCCACCTTACTCTGTAGCATTGGGACTCACAGGCTTGACCGGATACTTAGTGGGGAATCTGGGCTATCAGTGTTCTCCGCAACAGGTTTTACAGAGCGGCCGCCTTTTTCATTTTTACCAACACGCCCCCGAAAATCATTATGAAATATCTGCTGCCCCTACCAGAGTCGATGTCAATGTTCTATCAAAACTGATAATTGGTTTCAAATGTATCCAGCTTATGTGAAAAATATGAGATTAAACCAAAATTTATTTTAGATTTTCTGTATTTTTTTGGGGATCGAAACCCTTGCTACTTCAGTAGCCACAATATCATACACTTAACAATGAACGTCACCCCTCTTTAGCCGCGATCACACAGAGACGATTGGCCCACGCCAAATTGGCACGGATCAGGCTCGGGCCAAATTTGGCCCGTGCCTAATTAGAGAGCGGGTTCACATGCAAACCATTCACTCTATACTAAACAATGCTCGAACAAAGCGAAGTGGATCATTTCTGGTGCCAGTTGCAATTCAAACGCAATCATTTGTCTGGTGCTAAAATTTGGCTTGGGCCTGCTCCAACGTTTTTGGTCGGGCCAAATTCGGCCTGGGCCAAACAGGCTCGGGCCCATTTGGCACCCGTGTGAACAGTTGTTCCGGGCCAAATTTGGCACTGGCCAAAAATGCTCGTGTGATCGCGGCTTATGATTCCAGCTATGACGAACACTGGTAATAGAAGAATTGAATTCAATAAAATAGTTGGAAGAGTCAATAAGGAGATGACTGCCACTGATAAGAAGGGGTCTTGGGTTTGGCTTTTCGAAACACACCCTGAATATGGTGAAACAAAAGTGTTCAACCTCCGTAGAATTTGATTTTTAATTGCAATTAGTCAATTGGATAAACTTCGAGCGATAATTCTGAATTATTAATACGACTGGATATAATTGGTATAACTTTTCTTTCACCGATGCATGATTCAACAATAACTGAAACTGGAAATCATCAACGAATAAGTGGTTTGAATCATTTGATTTTTAAGAATTGGCAATAAATATTTCATTTGCTATCGTGATAACAGCTACTAGCGCGTACTTGTTACCTCCATTGTCGAATTGCCCATGAATCTAAGCTTTCAGTTCCTCGTTATTTACTCTGCTGCTGATTGTTGAATTGTTTTGCGAAATTATGCGTAAAATCGAATGATTAATATTTCGTCACGAATGTGCACCGGAGTAGGCTACAATCAAACAACGTATAAGTGGTTTAGAATATTTAACAAGATTTGCAGCTACTTAAGTACCTATAGTCAGTAGCCTACCTGTTTAATTGTTCTTTGAAACGGGTCTCTCAGACATTATATACCACTCCATTGGTTACTATTTGTATTTTGTTGCGCTCTGGCTACTAGACGCAAGGAGTTTTTTACTCGTATCGGAACCTAACGAAAATGTAAATATTAACTTTTTCATTTCGATTTTTAGGTAATTACCAGCCTTTGGTTAGTGTATGGTCACCAGTAGTTTAGTTACAGTAATGTTGACAACAGATTCATATTAAGCGGCTGAAAATATATCTACCCGGAAACTACAAATTTGAAATCAAACTCCGTTCTGTAGTAAGGTACCGTATTTGAATACATTATTGATATTGAATACAATCACTTTGAACATATTTATTCTCAAGCTAACTGCATAATCTCCCGGATATACTGGATAGTTCGATTATAACTCTGAATTGAAATTGATTTAGTAGATTCTTAAATTCTTATTTAATAATTATTTCTTTTATGTTGATAGGTCTTCTAATGATGATGAATATAGTGACCTGCTGAGAATTTCAAAAATGCAACGCAGCCCGCAAAACCCGGAGTCCGACTACAGCGGCGGCTCTGGCAGCACGAATTATCGTCAGAAACTTTCCAATCAGAACGCGAAAACCGTTTACTTCTACAAAGACGGCGACAGCAGATTCGCGGCGTTGCGAGTGCCGATCAACTCGCGCAAGTATCGCAGTCTGGACACGTTATTGGCCGATCTGACGAAAAAAATACCCGGATTAGCGTTCGGTGTACGCAGCGTATTTACGCCGAAAGGCCACGACAACGTTGCGTCGCTGGACGGCTTCGAAAACGAGGGCAAGTACGTTTGTTCGACGTACAAAAACCGTGCCAAAGGCCTCGACGTGAAACGCGTCAAACCGAGTCCGCCTTGGCGTCAGGCGAAACCGGCGAGCGGTCAACGCGCGCTTAATAACTTGTTACACTGGGATCCGGACAACCCGGAAAATAGTCCGGTCGTGCGCTCGCGTCCGGCGCGGCGTCGCGTCGCCGAGCATAGCAACCAAAAATACAACAGCAACAATGACGGACAGTCGGATACGACGCCGACTATTCGAACTAATCACTCGCCGAAGAAAATTACGGTCATTCGAAACGGAGAGCCGTTGGATAAGCATATTATTCTACTGAATCGTCGGACGGCGCAGTCGTTTGAAATGATACTGGACGACATGAGTTATCTGTTCAAAATGCCGGCTAAAAGACTTTATACAATCGATGGTGTGAGGGTAAGTTTTGTTCATTGCTCTTTTATCGGTATAGATTCAATGAGAACCCGTGCTGAGCTATCCCACCTTGACCAGGTTCCACAGTTGTGAGTCGGAGTTAATTTCGAGTTAGAATTAGTTCATTTTCAATGAGTTAATTCTGAGTCAAATCTTAACTCAGAACTGTTGAACCGGGTTCAGATGGCTTGCATAAAAATGGCACAATGGGCTTGGGGTGCCACATGCAATGTTGGTGCTTCAATTCTGGGGAAATTTTGAGATATATATATAACAAGTTTGATATCTATGTTAACTGTGGATAAAAAGTTTTAAAACGTAAGGTTTTAATCGTGGTTCACTTTGTGTTAAAACTTTGCCACAAAAGCTGCCATCCCAGAAACGTTTTTTGGCCTTGGCCCGGGATATCTGTTCACACGGGTTCCAAATGGGCCTGTGCCTGTGAAGGCTGGCTGTAATGTCGACAAGCAACGCGACGCCTACTGACGCAACTGGGTTTATCGCCGATTAGCGGCAACTAGCGGCCTACGAGAGGCCGCCAGTTGCTCCTCAATCGGTTCGACATAAGCCGGCTTGCGACGGCAACTCGTCGCAAGCCGTATCCGGCTAGTTGCCCATGTTCTACTCTGGCCTAAGGTAGGCGGGCAGTTGCTTTCGATTGCAGCCGACATAAGCTCATCTGCGACGCAACGGAACTGAGCGCAGGGGTTCCAGCCAATGAGAAACTGCATATACATAGTACAAATTATCACCGCTAGTTAGCGTCATTCTTAATTAGTCATAAACTTTCAAATTCAAGTACTTCAAAACGTAAACCAAACCTTCAGCACGGCAGAGGACTGGACCGAAGATCTAGAAACGAAATTGGTAGAATTATGGTGTGAGCGGCCATCTTTATAAATGTCGCTAGCACATTGTATTCAAAACAGAATCAGAAAGATCAAAGTCATAAAGAAATAGCTTTTCTAATAGAAATATATTTCCTAATAATTCAAATTTATTCTCAAAGTGCTTATCACGTGACCATTTGAGCCGTTGCAGTTGCTAGTAATCGTAACTGACATAAGCAGGGAAGCAACTGGGAGGATCTCGTATCCCGATAGTCGGCCTCAGTTGCTGCGAATCGGAGCGCAGTCGACATAAGCTGGGCTGCGATCGCGGTCGCTGTCAGTTGCGTCGGTAGGCGTCGCGTTGCTTGTCGACATAAGCCAGCCTTTAGGCCTGACCAAAAATGTTGGACCAGGCCGGAGTCAAACTTATTGCTTGACTTAAATCATTCTGTGTGAATTGCTACAGGTTCTGGAAGTGGCTCACTTCGCTTTGTTTCAGCATTGTTTAGTATTGAGTGAGTGGTTTGCATGTGAACACGCTCTCTAATTAGGCTTTAACAGGCCCTTATTCGTGCCAATTTGGCCCCACGTGATTGCAGCTTTATTGTCATTCAGGACCTGTTCGTGTTAAATACGGTAGATGAAAATTTTGACTATAGAATTTTATGTGATAAAATTTATCAAAACCAAACCACAACGTTTTAATGAATATTTTCATATAGAATTCTTTTTTCGGACTTTCATCTACATTCGACGCAGATTAGTGTTCCATTCGACATAGTTGTTTGTGTTAGGTCTGAAAATCTGCCCTTGGTTGAGATGGGTGTGGGAAAGTTTTAGAATTGATTTGTTTTTCAAGTTTACCTGCTAGTTCACTTTTAACAAATGAAATTTTCAATGCCAAAAAGTTTTTAAGAAATAGCCAGTGGGCAGGGGATATTTACTGTGGTTTTAAGGAGTAGTGGTAAGGTACCAGCGGTATGGAGATCGGATTTACCTTTCATATAGTGCATTTTCATTAGTTAGAGTTATCGCTCAATAAAAACCAATAATAAATGAAGTCTGATGAATATTCTAACACATACCTCAGAATGGTGTTAACACGACCGCAGTGAGAAACTGAAAAACAATCGTTTTTATATCCATTTTACACAGTATTCTAGTATATCCATCACGTGAAGTAGTTTTTGAAAAAAAAAACCCATAAAAACCAATGTTCGATATCCGTTCTGATAAGCATCGCTTCACCGTCATCGCCCTGAATACTTCCACTTCCAATACCTGAATAGATGTTTACTTGAACCAGTGGAAACTGCTCTGGTTTTTGGTCGAAGTATTTTTATGAATAGATGGTATAATTAATTCTATATAGCCCTATAAATTCAATACAGAAAAGCGAATGTAACTTGAAATCACACATGATGAAAGTCTGAAACATCCTGTTTCTTTGGAAGTTTTCGCCAGAAAATTCATTCAATTTCCTTCAAATCGAATCTATATGGTGTCGATACAGAAAACCTGTTATCATTGCTCTGCAGTATACATCTAATCTTAAATCTGTCTACGATGGGTTTTACTTTATCATAACATAGATCGAATTTTTTATGCCCCCATAGGTTCTATTATCTGTACATGCCTCTACTCAATCTGTAGCATGGATATTTTTTTCTCGTCGGTTTTAGAAGTTGCACCTGATGGAAGACCTACTGGAAATGCTGCAATATTCAAATTGAATTCTGTTAACCTTTTCAGTGCATCTACATGGCAGTGCGGTGTATAAAAGGGTGATAAACTTTGCTAGTACAGTGCATCGCGGTGTTTCGAGGGTATCAATGATTGGTTTTTATCTATTGAAAGATGGCAGCACCTGTCAAACAGTGAAATGTCAGTAACTTGTGATACATCGCACCACGGTGTAGACGCACTTATGCGGAATACCTGTTATTCAATATGCACTGGGGTGGAATTTTTTCAATTTTCAAATTATCCCTAGTACTTTCCGGCATTAATTAGTCAGCACTGAAAAGGTTATTTCATTTCCATCTTGAAAGGCCTTCATTATCACTCATTTCACCGTCGGACCTAGTCAAACATTCAGCAATTTATTGAATATGTATAGACTTTTTACAATTTCATTGTGTGAATATTTATATCTTAGGAGATAAGCAAGTTTAGACAACTGTTTATTGGCAAACTGTAACAGACGGATGACCGAGCGATTGGTGACAGACAAATTATGAATAATCAAAGATTCTAGTGCGTATTTTTTGATGCCGTAAAAACCATTTCAATGATGTTCATATATATCGATACCTAGTATGCGTTATATAAGGGGTTCTGTTTGAGTTGATGTGCACTATATCATCAATATTGGTGTTTACAATTACAATTTCGGTGTCTACTTTGCGGTTAAATCATATTTTGTAACTCTTATTTCATTTTTGATACATTTTGATAATTATTTTTGAGAGGATGTGCAATACACCATAAACATATCGTTAGCGCTAGACTGGTTGGCGGTCAATTCGACTAAATAAATCATTGATACATTCAAATCCTAAATAACTTTATTGATCCTTGATAATAAATGATTTATATTACTGCTTATTGTCGACAATATTAAGCAATATATGTGTTAGGCCTGGCCTATTTTTAGCAAGGCGTCAATAAAATTCATTTTTTCTTGTTCACCAGTAACGACAACTACATGTTTTGACAACTGCATGAATTAACACTTATATATATATAGAATTATTAAAGTACTATTTCATATAATTCTAGCTATACAGCCGTTGATTCAGGTGGCCCGTCGCAAAAATCTCGTGCCTTTTTTCATTTTTTTTTTCTTCATGCCCCAAGTAGAAAAGGGCATATTTTTACAAGACGAGGTAGATGATCTAAACAAAAAGCACATAAGCCTAATTCTTCAAGATTTTGTCTTTATTGCCTGGAAACTATATCTCAATGCAGTTAATTCACTAGAAAGCACTTCGTGTCAGGACTTTCATTGCATGGAAATTGCAGCAAAATTTCAGAATGCCCTTTTTATCTCAAAATGCCCTTTTTTAAAGTTGTGCTACACTCGACAGTGGTCGCTGGATCCACCCCTGCTATATCATTATGAAATGGATTTTTAATGTGTTCACTGTACAGCTATGTTTATGACCTTTTTTCTATTTTTGTTTAAGGGCCTATGTGTTATTAATATTTCATGGGCTTTGAAATGTACAACTAGTAAAAAGTTGTTTGTATGTGATCATAAAATTGTTATGGATGTGTCCTGAACTCGAGGGAAATTCCATCGTATAATGGCTCCATTTCACTGTTCAATACGCCCCATTTATTGCTGTTTACTAATTGATTTTCAATTCGAGTGCTATCTCATAGATGGTGATGGCTCTTTTCGTTTGACATATTACTTACCACCAGTTAGACGATAGGACAGGGTAACCACGATTCCGGGAAACCCAGGAAACTGATTTCCTCTCCCGGGGAAAACACTGGGAATCGATAAAATTTGGGAAATATCTGTAAAACAGGGAAATGGTGCTTATTTTTTATGCACATTTTCCCAAAAATTGTGTTTCACTCCTGAATTATGTTCTCCATCTTGATCACTACAACATTAAAACTTGTTTCATGTGTTCAAGCTTAAATTCCTATGAAGATATATCAGCTGAAAGTCGAAATATTTACTAGACCAGCTTACTTCTTGGATCTGTCAAGACAACAACTCTCTTTTTTTTAAAGAAAATAAATGCGAGGCCAAAGGGAAAATAATAAAAGATCTAAAAAAAGAAATTGTTTGTTTGATAGTAGGCATTTTAAAAATGGAAGAGAACAATAATAGAAAATAGGCCTACAAGTTATTGTTTGAGTATTCTCGACTTCGAATCTTGGAAGGACTGGCGACGTCAGGCCTATGGGGAAACAGATTCAGAAAATCATTTGGAAGTATCACACTATACACACTATTCATATTTGAAATCGCTTCCGAAAATCTTCGCTCGAGTGCCAATGAAATAAATGTGAAGTCGAACTACTTAAAACTCATCCGACATTTCAATTTTTTCGTACATTTTTTAATTCATCATAGAGATTAAAGTTTCCTCCTATTCATAAACAAAATGCTTTCGGTTGAATCATCAAAATATTCACTGCCTCAGTACAGCTTATGTTCTTGTTCAATGTGTCTCCATTTTGAAACACTGGGTACACATGCTCAGTTTTGTATTTATGGGAACATGTTACTTAGGTGTGTTCTTGGCCGTACTCAACGGGCAATTGAAATGTATAATTGGAATCGAGTATTAGGCCGATACAAGCTTGTTAAAATACCAGACGATAGTTTGGGGAGAGGGCTTATGTTGACAGGTCTTTGCGTCACCTGCAGTCGTAGAAAATCGGCTTGTAAAGAACGGCTGACCTAAGCCCGCCTTGATATCAGTCATAACCGTCTTAATTGGAGGCGCGACTGCTCGAGATACGTGATAGATAGGAACGAACTGACGAAATTTGAATATTAATCATTGATTAATCATCAATTAATTTCCTATATTTATGACTGAAATATGGTTTATTTAAGCGCTGCCACTTGCGAGCTACTTGCTAAGTAGATTAACATATAGGCCTACGACGAAATCGGCGGATAGATTTTCTTTCTTCCAGAAATAAGTTATTTAGAAAGTTAATAATAATCTTCTCGTCGCCGTAATACTTTTTCCGAGATAAGAATCGTAGGCGATTTCGACTGACGGATTTTCCGAAACTTGATTCGATCGTTTGTTTTGTCAGCACGCGGCGCACTTAATAGGGCGCGGATCAGCGCGGCGCTAATTAGGGTTTCATTATGACGTACATAACACGATTAGACACGGTCGTTCGTCTGTTTACACGACTCTCGCCATGGTGATCGGGATTTGCCGGCAGCAGCGTCGGCGATGACGGCGCTCTAGAATATGCGAGTGCGTTCTTCGGGTCGAACGGCAGCGATGGTGCGTAATTGATCATAAAATATTCATAAAAAATCACCGCTTTAACTTAAATTCGACGCGAATATGCACGATCTATCGAATCGTTAGCCGGAATATTTAATCTCGTTTTAGGGAAAAAAATACGATACGGGAATAAACTTTCTTATGCGCGTAAAAGATGTATCGTCATGTGTGAAAATGCATTTAATTTTTTTTCAGTATATTCAAGTTTTCAACATTTTTTACTAAGATTTTATTCCCCATCGTAAATTGTAAATTTTCTACCATTTGGTAGCAATAAATAGCAATTCCAGTTTCTGAAATTGAAAACCTTGCAAACATCTACCCGAGCTGATCACCCTCCTGTGTTAAAACCTCAAGTGTAACCCCCCTTTTAGTTCCCGGCAGGTGTGGTGGGTTTACAAGGGACATCAAATTGATCAAATCAATTCCCTATTTCAAGATGAAAATCTGTAGTGTGAATAATACTGTTTTTAGGGGCAGATTTTTAAAGGACGCAATGTTGTTGAAAAAAATCTGACTATCTAGTCAGACGTTTTTCAACAACATTACGCCCTTTATTTTATAGAAAATGCTCTAGAGGACTTTCTATGAAATGAAGGCATAATTCCAGAACAAGTATTCCGGGTAAAGGGTTTTTTCCTATGAAAAGGGGCATCGCCAGAATACCTTTTCCGATCAATCAACCCTTAGAACTTGGCCCTGGATCTGCCTCAGATTTCGATCACTAATTCGTCAATAGTTCGAAATCTTTTATTTTCGCTTTCAGGTACGCAGCCTCTCGGCGATATTCAACGGGCCGAATCTGTACGTGATCTGTTCTCACGAAAGGTTTCACCATGTCACCGGTATACCTACGGCTCACGCTCACCGCCCGACGCGTCGAAGACCCGACCCGTACGCGGGAGATACGGTCGGATCGAGACTTCGAGATAAAAGGGAACGACTTCGTCGAACACGTAAGTCTTCCTTCCTGCCGTGCGCTGAAAGAGTTCCGGAAATTAATTATCAACATACTTCAATATCAGCATTCAGCTTGCCTAATTGCGCTGATATGAATGCAAGATTTTATCATTACGAGCTTCCTAGACTCCTCTGTCGATGACAGGCTAAGATATATCTTGTTTCTCCTAATCAGCCGGGTCACTTTCGTATAAACTACAACAAAAATTTGTAATCAGTTCACTTCTACAGAAGCGTAATCATGATTTTTTTAAAAAGTATAATGTACAGGGGAGATAGGTGGCCGGCTGGGTCAACTTTTAAGCTCAGCAAAAAGGCATCAATTTTTTCAGCCTAACTGCTATATTTTCACGGGGAAATTTGTATATCTATGCCATCAGCGAAACATAAAAATTTAATCCTTTCCAATCATGACTAGGTTAATTAAGACTAGGTTAAGAAGAGTTAATTGTGGGTCTTATATCTAATTTTGAATCAACTCTGAACTAGATTTTAAGGTTCTTGAACCCATATGATATCATACGATTCAGCTAACAAATATATATCGGATTGATTTTCTTATTGGTATTTGGTATAGTTTTTGAGTAAATTTCATTCAATTTTAATTGAAATTGTTGTGTGAAGATGAGTTACAAGTGAATCCGGTCGATCCCCCGTTACCACAAGTAGAATCCTCTTCTAGAATGATTAACATATGTGACCGGTGTTGATAAATTCAATTCAAATATTTATTACCATTAAAAGGCATTGATTGTCAATAAAACGTGAAATGATAACACGCAGTTAAGTTTTAAGACTATAGGTAGATATTAAGAGTTCATCTAATTTAGTCAGGGTCCTTATTTAGCGAATCTTTGAAAAAATGCAGCTATTTGCAATGAAAATAGTAAAATCTCACAATAAATGAAGAAATATTTTGAATGGTTACTAATACTTTAAGAAACTTTTCAGACATTTCTTCATTTATTGTGGGATTTTACTATTATCGTTTGATCATGGATATTGTGAACTACAACTGATTCATCGTTTTGCAATGAAATATCAAGTTAGGGAATAAGCTTTTTTTCGGATTGGAAACTGATGGAAAACATACTTTTCATTTAATCGTTTATTTCAGGTGGAAAATGGAAACTTTGGGTTACAACGAATGAGCTCCCGTCTGCTGGAACAACAGCGCATATATCCATAACAATTTATGGTAACCGTGGTCACTGTGGACCCATTCCACTCGGAAACGCGGATGGACTTACATTCCAAAATGGCCAGATTGATGAATTCGAGGTAAACATCGTAATTCGCTTCATTTCATTTGAGACTGATTGAGCTAATGATTTTTACTCTTATGATATTTCGAATCTCTGACTTTTAATCCTTACTCTATGGCTGCCCAGATAAGATAGAACCTAACAGCATTAAAACCCTGTCTATAGTTTAAACCAGGTATGCGCGCGCTTTTAGGTAGCTAGGACTAACCTGCAAAACAAAGCAACTTTCAAGCAATATCTGATTATTGATTCTCATGTTTTTATATGCTGTTGAATGCTGCATCATGAACACTTACGTACTACGGATATTGTGAGGTCATCACGTTCGAAACCCTGGTAGGGAGGATGTCAGCTATTATACCAATCTCTATTTATAATACAATTCAATACAACTGAACTTTTTTAACTCTAAAATTTTTACAATAAAGATATTTGAGTATATATCAATGAAATACAGACAGGTAAATTCAGAGGAATTTTTTGATATGCCCTTAGGTCACAAAACAATAATTCAGTTGTATTAAAGATAATGGGATACCGGCAATGTTACTGCGGCAAGCAAGGATTCGGCCTGGATCGCCAGTGGCACTGCGTTACCGCGCTTCAATTTCCTTCTTCATTTCAATTATATTTGTATCGACTTTTCTCATTAGTAAATCAATACACCTATACTATGCAGTGAGTGAGAAAGTCGATCTTACATCTATGCGATGACTGGTTTGATAATTTTTGCATTAACAAGCCTAAAATCAAATTCAAATTCAAATTTTGTCAAAATTGAACTGATTTACTCTATGATTGACCCAGTGTTTTGTCGTGCCATTTGGCGAGTGCCGATATCTCATTACATACCTTTTGATTGGATCCACGCAATCTCCCGTATGCCTAGTAAGTCGATTGCTAGAGGGTAGTCTTTTGTGATACTGGTACCCCATGACCCAACTACACAATTCTGGGCTCGGTTTTATAGACTGGTATTACCTTTAACCCGGGGGCTAACTTATTTGATAATGAATTGAGTTAGCCCCCGGTTTAAAGGTAATACCAGTCTATAAAGAAGGGTCCTGGGTTACAGTATTGGATTGGAGTATCGTATTTGAAAATGAGCTTAACTCAGAGTAGTTCATAACTGTTCAACTTTGTCTTGGATACACCTAAATGAAGTTACCATAGATGGAATTGACTAGCATATATTCAGTGTTCATCGAAACTTCATGCATCTACTGACATTGTCGTGACAGCATGCGATACTCTATTACTCTCCGAATGATTTAATAAGCTCCGAAAAAAGTTTTGATGAATTGCCATCATTTGATAATGTACGATGCTATCGTTATCGTGAACATGACAGAGACCCAGTTCAGAACTAATTGCGAATTGATGTTTTGTGCCATTAAAGCTCAATATGTAGGGTATTAATCTATTCAGCTGTGTGGTAATCTCTCAATTAGTTTTGGCTTGAGAAAAAAGATGGCGTTAAAATTTTGATGAAATTATAAAAACTATCGATTTATTTTGAATCGGAAATTGAATTGTCATATTTCGTTATAAAGTTCTCAACAAATTCATCTGAATGTAACAAGTGGGATATAGGCTAACGAGTACTTTGAAACCAAAACTTAACATATGAGAAAACTTTTCATAGATGTACATCTAGTCGGTTCAATTAATATTCCTGAGGTTATGAAGCTAGAACGTTGCTGAATACAAAAAGCTTAACCCTTTTAACGTGTCTTCACCGCAGTGCGGTGTATAAATTGGTGATGACTTTGCTAGTACACCACATTGCGGTGTATTGATGTAATTAGTAATTAGTTTTCATCTCCAATGAAAGATGGCAGCATCTGTCAAGCACAGTTAAGTATTAGTAACTAAATGATGCACTGCACCACGGTGTAGATGCATTAAAGAGATATGCCTGTTATTCAGCACAATGAGGTGGAATTTTTCAAATTATCTCCTGGGTCGGGTTTTGTAGACTGGTATTACTTTAAACCCAGGGACTAACTCAATTGAAAATGAGTTGAGTTAGCCCCCGGGTTAAAGGTAATACCAGTCTATAAATGGCCCAGCAGTTTAGGGTATTAGTTAGTCAGCACTGAAAGGGTTAACTGTTTCAATATATCAAGAAACCCGTATTTCGAAAATACAATAATTTTTCTCTTAAGCATTTTGAAAATCCACGTACGTATAACACACTTAAGAATCCGGTCTTTTGTGTACAATTTCTGTCTATCTGCACCGAATGACCCAGGTCAATGGTACCAATCTATTGTAGACAGGGCACTTGATCATGAATCGCAGTGAAAATTTGAAACATCACAGAAAATGAATTATGTCTACTCAAAATTGTACGTTTCCAACCTGAACCACTTATTCATCAGATTGATTCATACATACATACTACTTTATATAACTTATTGCCCGAACTCAACGAAAAATGAAACTTGAAAAATCGTTGATTGTAAATACTGTTAAAAACGTCGTCCTTTTGCGAATAACATCGATCAACGCGGTCGCCGTACTGGGGAAATATCAACATTCGTAACCGCTGGCAACCCGCAGGAGCTTGCCAGCAAGTGTGGTGGCGGTTTTGAAAAAAAAACAACACTTCCCCTTCACGCGGATATCAATGCCCCGAGGGATTCTACTTCTGAAAAGAATTTATTAGCCGCGTGGTACTTTACATTTTGAATCAACTACGAATGATGAATCGCGCCGATTCGGGATGCTTTCAATTTTCAATTCGTTTTATGACGCTCATTTATTCTGAAAGCGCGTCGCGATTTTTTTTATCGACAATGCATCGCGACGAAATGATAATCAACAAGGGTCGTGCCAATATTTGGATTTATTGTTATTTGATCGGCGACAAATTGAATTTCCGTGCATTCTAATTGTTTTTTGAGCGGCGCTTTTTTAAGCGTGTTCATCAGACTGAAAAAAATATTGTGATGATTGACATGCACGCATCGGGCAGTGTTTCGAAAGCAGGTCGAGCTGATTGTACGATGAATCGATATGTTATTAGTACAGGAAATATGGATTTCAACATTTGAAATGCAGAGCATTAGTGCTTCCAATACTAGTTGGAGGTTTAATTCATGTCATAATTTTGCAACGTGCCATAGGGGAAAGTGAAGTGGATAAGTAGTAGTACAACCTAAATCATTTCATTCGTTTGTGATAACATTGGTGTGAAGGCAACTTAGACATACTGTAGTTATATCTATAATAATAATGATAATTCCAAATTACCTGTAAAACCCAATTACAGTGCATTAGCATTAGCCCAAAATCTGCCGTAGACTAATCACTTTGAAATATTGCATACTATGCAAGAACTTCCCATCCGAGTGTTAAGATCTTACATTAGGAGAGGCCTGATGATGTGACATAATTCCTTAGTTTGTATCACTCTTGATTACTTTGATAAGTCTCTTTGTCCTGGATCGTATATATATTTCACAATTTCTATTGTATCTCAGTATTCCCAATTGTGACTATTAGTATATAGCGGAAACGTTGAATAAACTACACTAGCTCAAGGAAAAAACATTTTCGGACTTTATTTTTTCGTCTTTATTGTGGGATTTTCGTAATAATAAACATGGTCTCAATCCGCGAAAGGATAGGGCACTAGATAGAAACAGGGAACAACTGAAGTTGGATATCAAGATATTAAAAGAAAACGTGCACTTCAAAGCATCCTGAAAGCATCTGCAACCCACATGATTTGAGATTGCCAGCCCTTAGATAATTTGTGTCGATGAAATTTGAGGGGCACCAAAATTTCAGACCGTATTTTGACAAAAAATGTTAAGTATCCCTAGGATCGATCGCTGTTACAGTTGATTTGAGATGGCTTATTGTATTTGGTATTTTCAGTCTAACGATGATTCTCAATCGATTGGTGGTTGGGAAAGCGGTGCACGCTTTGGCGACGAATTGGTTTTAGTGTATGATGAGGTATCCCTGAATCTAATATGTAATTCATGTTGTCTTTTGTCGTCGCTTTTGCTTCAATACAATTTCCTCCCTTCCTTTTCATGTATATGTATGTTTTTGTGTGCGGGGGTTGCCGTCTGGGGTACTTGTTAGCGCTAGCCACCATGGTACACGATTTTCATTCCGCTATATAAGAAACATCGTGTTTATAAGGTCTAACGGTCTCATGTATCGCCTACAACCACCGGTTCTGTCGTTGTGATCATAACTATACATGCTTCCCACAGTACAGGGAAATTGGAAAAAACTTGGGAATTTTGGAATAATATTCCCAGTTTGGAAATATTTGGGAATTTGAGAAATTTTCCTCTAGTCCTCTAGGGAAATATGTGGGAAAATTATTTATATTTCACGTATTGCGTTTGCTAAGGGCAACTTCCTTCAGCGATATTTCCCTCGAAAATCACCTTTATCAACCAGTCACCACTAAAGTGTTTAGTGTAGCATGGTATCAGTTCATTTCCATTTAGAAAAATTGAAAAATCACCCATGAAATACTTGGGAAAAACTTTGGAATTATTGATTCATACTACTGTGGGAACCATGACTATATCTTATAGTTATGTCACCCTATACGATTGATCACTCTTGTATGTTGTGCTTTTGAAGTTGTAGATTTATTTAGAAGAGATCTTAATAAGGATCGACAATCAAAAGGGGTTTCAGCAAGTTTTAAATCATACTAATGATCTAAGACCGAACGGAGTGATTCAGTAAAATGCCATTAGAGCGGCTTTGAATCGGATCAATTAAAACTTCATTGCCTTCTTAAAGCCATTCAAGTGGTTTTACCAGTGAACTTCTGGTTTGGCCAGTAAATCTGGCGAATACCATCAAATTTTGCTTCAAATGTTACATGATATGTACCATTTCATTATCACCAGTGAGAACCCAAATTCCATTTTTGAGATATTCTCTGGTTAAATTTGAAACCTAACATGTTTATTTCAAAGATGATCTTCAATATATCGGACTACTATGTTGGTAATTTTCATCAATTATTTGTCGTACTGTGTATCCAATGGTGGTTTCGGATATTCAGTTTTTTTTCAAAACGATGCTTTCAATTTCAATTGCTGATGAAATATTCAATACTTAAAAAAGAATTGGATAATTTGACCAATTAGAATTTGATAGTCGTTTTAGCATATGCACTGTATAAATGCACATTTAGACTTAAGAATAACGCTGAAACATAATTCAGGGTTGCCACTTACCCGAGAATCGGGAAAAAGTTTCTTTTCTTTTTAAGGAGTTGGGGAATTTTGTAGAATACCTAAAAGTCAATGAACAGTCATGGAAATTTGATGAGATTGCTAGATGTCGTGTAAAATTAAATATTTTCTGCCTCTTTCTTATGTATTCGACTCAGAAAAACTATCAGCGCTGATAACACAACGAAATTAATCCGATCAATCGATCATCTACATAGCATTCAATTTTGTCCAAATGAAAAAAAAAACGCGTCTCAGTCGCATGATTTTTGACGCCAACAAATGTGTATGTCGGTATCGGGTGGCGCGAGATGTATCGCTTCGTGTAAGCGTTCACGCATCATTGAATTGTGTCAACATCGCATGATGTACGATGTCAAGAACAGCGGCGTACCATTATAACCAATCAGCTCGGTACATAACTGGTACATTATCGACCATTATACGTGTTTTATTTTCCGAATAGCGAAGACATTTATGTCACTTTGACAGCTTCATTTCTCAATGTTTCACGACTATTTTTTTTCTGATTTTTCCTGGTGTCTCTTTGTGTCATTGCATAACTTTTCATGCTATGGTGATTTTAGCCACGATCACACCAGCCAGGGCCAAATTAGTCTCTTGCCAAATTAGGCACGGAGCAACTTAAAATGTTGGACCAGGCCTGCGCAAAATTTTAGCGTGGGTTCAGAGATGTAAGACTTCCGTTTTTTTGACAGATTTCCATTTTTTTTCCATTTTCCTGGTTAAGAAAAATGCTGTGAAATTGCATCTGAGAACACTTAAAATTTGAAAAATTTCCCAATTTTTTGGGATATCTACTATTTTCCTTTTTTTCCTTTGGCCACTTACATCTCTGTGGGTTAAATTATTGCGTGTGAATTGATACTTGTTCTGGAAATGAATCACACTCTCTTTAATTAGGAACAGGCCAAATTTGTCTCAGGTTTCATCTGTGCCAATTTGGCCCAGGCCAAATCATCTCCATGTGATCGCGACTATTATTTTTCCTTTCCATTTATTCATCTGTATTTCTGAATATCACTCTGTTGTAGTGAGGAATGTAAGTGATGATTGTTTATGTCAATTGTGTTTTTGGAATTTGGAAAATCTTCTTCAGTTCCTATTATGTAATTTTAGTGCATTTCAGAGTCCATACTTATGAGCATATGTACATCTATTTCCTCTATTATAAATCTATTATAAACAAAAAAAATGAATTCAGGAATTGTAAAACTGGCCTACTGTTTGTGATAAAGCAAAATATAACAACTAATATGTCAAAGTTCATATGGTCTAGTGTTATGACGAATATTAGTTTAGATTACAGTACCAGTAACTGTGCCAATTACCAGTACATCAGGTCTTTGATCCAGGACTCGGGCCCTAGGCAAGAAGCAAAAGACAACTTATATATTGTTTGACAAACCTAAGCCCTGCAAATGTTGCAAAAGGACAATAGTCATTATTACTTTGGAGCGTAATAAAGTGCTTGTATTGTTAGATAATGTTTAGAACACACAAGATGACTTACGGTAAGTCACATGCCCGCAGCATGAGAAACACGTGGGTGGGTTCATTTTTAATTTGGCTGGAACTGAACGGGGGTCTGGTACCCAAGATAATATTCAAAATTTGATGCTCAAATATTGCCTCAGAGCGATTTCCATTGATATAACGAAGGTCTAGGTAAATGAAAAAATTAAATACACAGTATCATGCTGTAAATAGTTATAAGTGTAACTTTTCTGCTTAATAGTGATCACATGGAGGCGATTTGGCCCGGGCCAAATTGGCACGGACCAGACCCGAGTCAAATTTGACCGGCGCCTAATTAGAGAGCGCGCTCACACGCAAGCTCTCACTCGATACTAAACATCGCTCAAAGCGAAGCGAGTCATTTCCGGTACCAGTTGCAATTCAAACGCAATCATTTGTCTCGTGCTAAAATTTGGCTAATATTGCATTTTGAATTGAAAATAAGTGGAACTAAATTTCTTTCAGTCGGCTTGTTCAGGAGGACAGGGGGATGAAATATTTTCGAACATCTTATACTACGTAATTAAGTCGAGTGAAATACATGAATCTGTATGATTATATTTGCGTTGTCATGTATATATTTGTTCATCTCCTCCGAAGTGCAAATTATAGCATTGCGTGGTGCTTAAAATTGTAAGGAACTCTATAATCAACAGTGTCGCCGGTTTAAGTAATCAATACCGCTGAAAAGTTCTCATTTAATGAGCTGAACGCAGTATCACCACGTCCAACTACGCAGTTATATCGATGTTGTCCGTAACACGATATCGGCTCACTTCCGTCTTTTTCATCCATGAAAATCAGTTGTTATATAACACCTAAGTGAAATCTAGTATCCGCCAATGTATCCATTATGAACGTGATATCAGTGACAATCATAGATCAGCGTTATTATCTGTCGCCTTTATCTCTGTAACTGTGTACCATTATCTCTCTCTTGAAGTAGCATCTGATAATGTAATCTGGTACGCTCCCCTAGGCGGTTACCCACTAACAAATGATCCATACCGCATACAGGTAAATCTGCCGTCTGACCCACCCTCATTTAGACATTCGACCTTCTATCATCATTCTTCCAATTTTTGATCGTCAAAATGCTGAACTTCATACCAGACATAGTTTAACTAACAAATGCTAAATGTAAGTGTATTTCATCATCATACTGAAAATCAATATTGACCGTCAATACTTCGCTAAATGGTGAATGTCCGAAGGGGTTATTCAGGGTGCAGTGGTCAATGCATTGGATTTCAAATATGTAGGAACATTTTCCATCACACCACTCCCCTATTTAATGCCAAACTACTCTTAAAGATGAAGGGATGTTGATATACATTGCAATGAATAATAATGATTTTACAGGGTTATAACTGAACTGGAGAGTATATATATGAACTGACAAAACATTTTTCATAATTGTCTTTTTTCAGATTTCAGTGGGCAATATCGGGAGCATATACAAGATAAGAATCATGCACGACGACAGCGGAGATTTTCCGGGATGGTTCTGCGATGAGGTACATCAATAAGCAACCAATACAAAACAACTGATTTATAGGACAATTTTCTGAAGATATTCCCGCCTTGAGTGACACGAAAACACGCAAATTCAATTTTTGTAAGGTGCAGCCTTGGCGAGATTCCATTCATTGGCATTTGAAATGTGATAACCGGGTATATCAATAGTAACAGCAGGGCATTTTCCATTGTTGCCCTTATCTTATGGAATGCTCGTCCCAATTCATATCGGCCAATTAGAATCAATAGATCACTTTATCTCACTTTTTAATAAAGAATTTAAATGCTGAAATTGTGGAATTTCATGCAGCATTTTCCATAACAACTGGGCCAAATATCTATTGCGGTTTATAGTTCTGGTACTAAACGCTGCTTCACGCTCTGAATCAACATGAATTGGGCGTGCGCCGATGGGTGCTCCATTTATACCTGTCAACATTATAAGTACTTTTCATTGAAATGGATGGATTTTAGGGACCACCATTTCATAATCTTCATTGATTTTATTTCAGGTAAAAATGCGGGATATCGATACAGATGAAGAGCTAGTGTTTATATGTCGGAAATGGTTATCGAAAGATGAAGGTGACGGCGAAATATGCCGTGAAATTCCGGTCGCCAGACGCGGAGATAACGTTTTACCAGGTATTCATTTCTTGGGATTTTGGGTGAAATACAGGGCCCAGTTCCACAATGTCAGTGAGCACTGTCGAATTGACTACAATGTCTTAAAGTCAAATTTCATAAACCCAAAACCGTGGAATCAGTTCTGGAATGTTGAAAGCATATAGATTGATTTATCTAACGTAGTTTGCAAACACCTTTAAAGTTCTAACTCTAAAGGATCAGATGATATTCATTAGCCACAATCACACGAATGTTTTTGCCCTAGAACAACTGTTCACACAGGTGCCAAATAGGCACAGTCCAAATCCTCTCCATGTAATTGCGGCTATTGCATTGTTAGTCTTTGTTTTTATTTTGTTTTTAAGCTTTATTGCAAATAAATTTCTTCATTAATTCAGTTAATGTTTAATCAGTTCAGTAGGTTTTTGGTTGAATAATCTTAAAAGAAATTTCTAATCCATTTAATCTAATTCAGGAATTGTGCACCCTTATGTTTGTTTCTGGGCAAATGCTTCTCTTTTCTCAAATCACTAGTTGATAAAAATTAGGTTCATATAGCCCATAGTTTCAGAATAGTTAGTTACTGGAACTTAATCTGATTCATTAACTCTGGGTTTTATGTAGGTAGGATCTTCATTAGCCCATATTTCAATGGTCAATGATTTAGTATGTTTCATCTTCAAATTGTTAAAACTTGATAATGTAATGTAAGCCTTTATACTGCCTGCAATAAAGCTTGTTTGCAGGTTGCATTAGCTAATGAAAATTATTGTACTACCTGAGAGGTATCCAGATTAGATGAACTTATGATATTAATGCATAGCTATTGAATTTGATTTTCATTATTAAATTTGATTTTCTCTATGGGATTTACTCTCTATTTTACACGGAGGATTTTACACTCTCTACTTAATCCATGCATCTGAAGTCATGCTTGAATATCTGAAATATAAAGTTCCTAAAATCATGGGGTTTGATTTTTGTATTAAAAGTACTAGTACATGTATGACGAAATTATTTTTTAGTTCTGAAGTATCAAGTATCGGTGATTACTGGTGATTGTTATAATGCTGGAACCGACGCCAATGTTTATATGACAATTTATGGTGAGCGAGGAGACTCGGGTGTCCGTCAGTTGTGGAAAGCTAAAAGTATGTCAAAAGGAATATTCAATAAAGGACAGGTAAGCATTGCAGGGTTGAATCAATGAATCAATATCTGCTTTGTGTTCACTGATTTTTTGTCAAAATACTTCTGAGTACCTTGGTCTGGACGTAAGAAAATGTTCTAACCTTAAGCATTCGGTAGGTGTGTCCTTTTTCCCCACTTGCCTAGGTTTGAGGTTGCTTTCCAATTCAAAATCATACAAGCCACGATCTTACCCTGGTCAAACTGTCCCCTACCCAGGCCCGAGTCAAACTTGGCCTGTGCCTGATTAGAGAGTGATTCGACCCATGCTAAAATTTGACATGGGCCTGGTCTGATGCTTTTGCTCAAGCTAAATTTGGCCCTTGTCAAACAGACATTTGGTACTAGTGTGAACGGTTTGCCTTGGCCTTCTCCTTGATCATGGCTATGGAGTGAAATGAAATCATTTTGGTGGCTACACAATTCACAAAGTATTCATAATCTTTTGGGTTTTTTCCAGATTGACAATTTCGAAGTTGAGGCAGTGTCATTAGGTCAATTAGTGAAGGTCATAGTAGGTCACGACGGTGCTGGACCCGGCCTGGGTTGGTTCTTGGACAAAGTCATCATCAAAGAGCATGCTGATGCCAATAGCCATGAAGAATATGTCTTCCCATGTGGCAGGTTAGTACAGAATAGAATTCTATCTCAGTAATTTTTGTTGACATTCGTCACAAGACAAAATCCATTTATGTAATTGTCGGAAGCATTTCTTGTGATCTAGTCACTTTTCAAATCTAGCTAAGAGTCTTCGAAAATTCTGACTGGTCAGTGCTTGGTCGCTTTGTCTATGTGACAGTCGTTCTGATCGAGTTCCTAGATTAGCTTAAGATCAGTTGTGCATATAACATGAATGTTTTGTTGCTCTTTGTTCCTTCAAAATGATAGCACGAAGCCATATTTTGGTTTTCATGCATATATTCAATATGGGCGGCTCCAGGAATATCCAAAATCGTCAGATTGCTTTTAGGTGGAGTGAGCCAACGATGATAAGTGGCATGCCTAACAACATGGCAATATTAAATGGGGTTCAAACCCATCACATATATGGGAATCCCATAGCAACCACTTGCTGAGACAGGAACTGAACAATTCAGCCTTTGGAAACAAATCATATGTATATATGTATATTACATTTCTAGATGGTTAGATGAAGGCGAAGATGATGGAAAATTAGTGCGTGAGCTGAAAGTACAAGAAGAATACATGCAAGACCATATTGAACGAGAAATGGTAAATATAGATGAACTGTTGGTTAAGTGGTACTGTGTTACAATAGCCAGTCTTTAGGCGAGCTTTACTGCAAGTTTCCAATGAAGGTCAACAAATTTTGAATTGATTCTTAGCAACTGTCTGATAGAAACTATTGATAGAAAGCAAATCTAAATAGATTTCGGAAACAGGGTACTAAAATATTGGCTGTTTGTGTTCTCTTGTGTTATTTCCACAGCTGCTGGACATCATTTGAAGCTAATTTCATAATTGAGTTAATAGCGAGACGTTAATAGCGTAGTACTATATAGGTTAACTATTTATTTGACGCATGAGCTTTCGCTACCTATGTATGCTTCAGGTGACTATACTCATTCACCTGAAGCAGCTTCCATTCATTAGTAGCGAAAGCTCATGTGTCAAATAAATAGTTAACCTATATAGTACTACTTGTCTCGTTATTTATTCTATACCCGGTTAACACGGCTACTCAACGAATCTTCTCATAATTGAGTTAGGGAGCTTCTCAAAATTTCAATAGTTGCGTCAATTAGAATAACTGTCTAATTCATTTTAAGTATTCCTAACCTTTTGATACAACCCTAAAAAGTTGATAAAATCGTATTGTGTCCTCTCTGACAAAAAAACTTTATCGAATCTTGTATTTTTTTTCAGTGGGAATACGAGAAATGGAAGTTCGGTTCTCAATGCGAAGTGATGTTCTTCTCGAAGTTGAATAAGCACACGCTGCAAATAGACGATAAAGGTCATGTAGATGGACACGGAGAAATGGAAGACGACCACTGTAAGTTAATTTCCTTCGTTTATGTTAGTGTTTTCCACATCAGTGAATTGATTTGAGTCAGGGGAGCAGTTAATAGATCCGGTTCATGCTTAATGTATAGAAAGGTTTAAATATGTTTACCCATAGGTATATAAGCGAACGGGAATGCCAACTCCGTGAAATTCTTGATGGAAATATTACCAGTGAATCTTCTGATTTTAAAATTCAGCTGTATTGTTATAAGTAATTCAGATACAAATATATAGGCCTATAGTACTAGTGGCAGAATATGCACAATAGGACATGGTAAATTGAAAAAAATCCCACTTACAGGCAAAATAATATGTACTGAAATAAAAATATCCTAAAAAATTATGATGTTGCCAAGTCAGCTATGCTGAGTATGTCGCATGTTTTCTGTTTGTGTTTATTTGATATTCATTTTATCTGTTACAGCCATTTTTACATGTGTACCTCGCAAAGGAATGATCCGCATATTTTCAAGTTTAGCAAATCCTCGAAATCATCTCGCTATTGACAGTAATGCCGTAACTGGACTGGTAAGTAACATAGTCATAGAAAAATCTTCATATCATTGCATATGTTCTAGTTGAGTTAAGAATAGCCACGGGCGCATAAACCACTTCATAGTTAACTTCATCAATGGAAAGCTCATACCTTGTACCGACGGTAAGTGGGCCTACCTGTAAATTCATGTAAGATTTCATAACTATCCCTGAGCAAAGTAATTATTAATTGAAATGATGCACAGCTTTATGATTAACTTACGTGTGAATGAGCAAATGGCACGCAATTGCAATTTGTATGTTTATAATACAACAACTGAAGTGTCTTTAAGTATTCAGTGACTTGGAGATGGTCCAATTTTCTAACAAAACATCTATCAAAAAGTCAAAAAATAAAAAACAATCCATGGGGAGTCAATTACCTTTTTATTTTACTGAATGCTAGTTTTGTTAATTAGTGCAAAATACTATAAATGCATTTTTCAATTTTAGGGTCGCGGAGGTGCCTATTGTGAATTTCGAGTGCGGGTACAGCCCGATCGTAGCGTCATGTTAGAATCGTGCAAGCATAACATGCAATATATTAACGTTCAAACAGATAGCAAAACTGGTGACACGCGAGGCAGTCAAGCCGACCCTTCTAAACAGTTTGTGGTCTATTGTAAGGTACGTGATGAATAAACACACAAAAAAAAAACGTCTCCTTTTATGCGGTTTATAGGTTTTTAAGATATTCTTTATTACGGTAAACCTCGCCTAACTCAGACATGGCTAACTAATACTTTTGAGCTCTGGTAACTCGCAGACAAAAACGAAACTTTCCTAGCTATTTGTCCCATCCCTAACTTGGACTTTGGTTCTCTCAATTGACTTCAAGTTTGCCGATCCAAGTTTGTCTGAGTTAGGCAAGGTATACAGTATTAGAATTTTTGGACGAGTTTTGAATCACCAGTTAGGAGTCAGAGTCAGAGGAAGAGTCAACTGTAGTCAGATTTGGTTTCCAGATGTGTTTAAAATTTTTGATCATACTGATTTCAGGGGATGCTAAGGGACCAAGGGACGATTATGTTATGTACGTCTCTGACGCAAACGATTGCCATAGATCATGACAATACATTATATGGTACCGGCAAACGTAATCGCATGGCTCATTTCAAAGTACATAAAGTCTCCGAAGACAATGTGCGCATGTTCGAAAGCGCAGTGTTTCCTGGACAATTCATACGTCTCAAAGATGGAAATTGTGATTGCCAGGTTAGTCTTATTTACAATGTAGACGCACAGACAAATTCATGTGTTCTCTTGCCTGAGGAGACAAAAACACAAACTATTTTTTTGTTGGAAATATGTTATTTGACTGTTGTGTGCATCTACCTTAAGTGATCAATAATTCAGAGGTCATGAGTGGCTTTTTAATTCTCGAATAAGTGCTATAAGAATTTCTAGATTTATTATGCACGTTTTTCAGGGTGAAGGCGATCGTTATTGTCACTTCAAAATGTCTCGCTATAAAGATAATGGATTCATTACGATTGAATCAATTGCTAGTAGAGGTCTCTTCATCGGTATGACTCCAGATGGACGAATACGGCCTACAGTCGATACTGGCGATACAAACGTTCGGATCTTCCCGGAAGTTATCGAATGTAAGTAACATTATAGTCTTTATATTTCTATTAAAGTCTTAACAATAACTAAGGATTTTATCCAGAGGCAAAGGCTTGATAAAGCAGAAGGATGTTACTTGCGGTTTGATACGTCACCTTACATGAAACTTTGGCTATTCTAAGTCCAATGCAGAACTGCATTGCAAAAAATTCAAACATGAAACAAAAGACGTCCACCTCCCTGGTTTCCTGGCTGTATCGGGTACACGTCTGAACAAGCATTGATTAGGTTTATCTTATGATCAATTTGTTGGTGCTGAAATTGTGAAATCAACAGTAATCAAATCAAGGATTATCTAATTCAATTTCATCCTGTACACGGTTGTTATATCGAGTTATGAGCTATAGCCTTAGACCTGATGTATTGTACATGTATGTAACTTTATTTATAGTTATGAAAATTCAATTGTTCTTCTAGTTGGAAAACGTAAAGAAGCTCCCCGTAAACCAACACCGGAATATGAAATCCTACCATCACCTCCTGTCAGTCATCGGCCACAGAGTTCTGGACGAAAACACCATCGAACTCCAACCCCAAAACAGAAATCACCTAAACCTTCCACTCCAGTTAAACCAGCTAGTGCCAAATCTGATGCATCCACATTCGAACGTATGTTTAGTTATAGGGTTATATGTTCATTTTCCTAACATTTCTCATGGCATTCAAACCATATAAGGTGGTTAGATACTCATTCTTTCTTAGTTACTGGAGTAGTCGAGAGGCCATAGGAATTACAAATGCAGGTATCAATATACTAGCTGTCCCATCCTGCTCAGATATTCAATACTTATCTCACTATTCCTCGAATTTTTAATTGTTCAGGTTCAGGACCTCACAAATTACAAATGAACTATGACAAATTACAAATGAGCTATCAAATGGACTAAGTCTGAATTAGTCAAGACTTCACACTAAAATGGTGAAAGCCTTTAATGTGCGGAGTAAGGCTGCATATTGATACCTTTTTAAGACACTCTCAGAACTCTAGTTTGATAATGATGACACGAGTCAAACTGAAACTGTTGCTGCTTCACCTTTCTAACTAGATATTGTGAAAAGGTTTCGCTTAGGTTGCTTGATATTCTCCCTTTTTGTAGCTGGTGACTGGAAGGTGTGGGTCTCAACAGCCGATTCAGCTGTTAACTGCGAAATTTCAATGGTCGTCTATTCAGACACTGGAAATTCAGATCTCATCAGTTTAGGATCGACTAACGATGCCGGTCTGTTTGAAATGGGCAACAAAGACCAGTTTAAGGTAAGGTATTTTTAGATGATGTTCTGTCAATCAAACTCACATTATCCACGGGTAATAATCATTGAAATACTTGATACAAAATCCTGAAAAAAACTCATGATATTCCAGCACTTCATCTGTTATTTCTTGATGTTTAGATAAATTTGTCTTCTCTGGGAGAAATATTTAAAATCCGCCTGGAGATGGCACCTCTCGATAAAACTACTCAAGCTTCATGGAAAGTTCACGAAGTAAGTAACTAGACTTACCACCATTTTTCTCGGATAGGCTATGGCTGTTTTGAAAAATTTGGCCATCAATGGGATCAATTGAAAACCAGATGGCAAGATAACAGTGAGCCTTACATACTGGTAGTCATTTAAAATCAGCTTTGAACCGGATTTTTAGGCTTACAAATCCTATTGATATCAGATGAGCCTCTAAAACTATGATATTAGATTGATAATTGACTTACCGGTACTTTGGAGGAAACTTACCAGTATATAGACACAATTTAAACACAGCTGATTAACTGAATGCGGTACTGTCAAACCTGGAGGATTGTCACTCGCCACCAGTTCAATTCTCGTTCGTCAAGTAGCTTACTCATCTTTCGTATTCAGGTGAAGATGCAAAACATGACAACAAAAGAGATGTTGAAATACAAATTCAGCCGATGGTTGTCAGCTGCATACGATAACAAGGAACTCGTGAGAGAACTGCCAGCAATTCGTCCTGGAAAAGACTCACTACCAGGTATGTTCATCCAGTTTTCAGTGTGCTATAGAGCATGTTTGATGTTATATAGCTTAGTTAGCCCTTGCATCATACTGGGCATTAATTTTTGTCATGTGAAAATAAATTTCGTAATTTCATCCTCTTTACAAGTGTGTACTTTTAAGCATCATGTTCTAAGAAAAATTAACAAATCTCAGCCCCTGTTTTTGTATACGTACTGTACTTTTGGAAAAACACTTTCTTAAATTCCTTTTTTTTTTAAACGATACTTTGCGATTTACAGTTGTGACATATTTTCTGGAAGTTCACACTGGAGAACTTCCTGGTGCTGACACCGATGCCAATGTTTATGTACAGCTGTTTGGAGAGTATGGAGACACTGGAAAACGATTGATAAACCGGAAGCAAGGAGATGAGTTCTTCCAAGTAGGACAGGTAGGGCTTGAAGAGCACATCCAAAAAGTACCTACTTTTTAGATCAAGGATTCACGATTCTATTGTGAATTGTATAGAAACTCCAAACAAGATAAGATGGTGGCCATCCCTATGGTGAATAATATTAATCAGCGTTTCATTCTATAAGTTGATTGTTAGACAATTTGATGATATTCCAAGGGGATTTATGGAAGCGGTCATGACCTTTGCTTTGGAAGGTTCTTTTTCTGTGGTGAAAATTAAGAAGTCTAAAACAGTCGGCACTGAAAATGAATTATTTCTTTTCAATTATTCTTTCTGGAATCTTTTTCCACTTTGGCATGCCCAAAGGAGGCACCAGAGAAAAATCTGATCCTAAATTTTTGCTGCTTGCAGACTGATAAATTCGATATCGAAGCGGTATCTTTGGGTAAGATTGATAAGTGTGTGGTAAGTCATGATGGTGAAGGAGCAGGAGAAGGATGGTATTGTCGACAGATTATCATCAGAGAAACTGAAAATGCCAAATCTGAATATGTCTTCACGTGCGAAAGGTACCTAAATTCTACTATCCCACTCTTGAATATTCAACTTTTCATGCTTAATAAAGATAGTTCAATCTGATTCATGCATACATTTTCCACTAATAGAATATGGTCTGAATATTTTTCTTTTTAATCTCCAACAAAATTAGCTTCCTATGCTTTACATCCTTTAAAATTCCAATGGTTTAATTTGGCTATTAACATCTTACTAATCAGCCACAGCAAACCCTTAAACAATTAAAAAATGTTGCAGTTGCCCTAGTTAGCCAAAGTATATATGTAAGCTGTAATCCAATTAAAATATGTATTTCTAAATCATTAAAAAGTATTTTGAGAAACTTCGTCAGGAGTTTTTGTATAATTTCTATCTGCATTTTTTGATCATGTATTTTTTAACTTTATTCTAGATGGTTAGATACAAGTATGGAGGATAAGAGAATCGAACGAATTCTAACAGTGAAAGGTGAGATATTGGATTGTCTATGAGATGCACGTGTGAGACGACACTGTTGCACCATTAATGTGTTCTATTATTTAATTCAAGTCATTACCTAAAGGATATCACCCATAGATAAAGCACTGAATGCTGTACACCAACGAAATAATGTCTCATTTTTATATTTTTGATGATTTGCATGCTTTTTGATCAGATTCATGTATTCAATGGCCCAAATTGCTTTCAGTATTATAGTAAAACATAGAAATATCATCATTATTATTATCAGTAGTTAGATTCAAGTTATTAAGTTTGTTACCATTGCTGCATTCTTACATGTTATAGCAGTTAGCAATGATAAGAATTGTTCAATGGGGTAACTGCAAAACCAGCTATCCCGCCAGATGGCGTGACGAGCAGTAGGTTGTCCGTTGTAAAAAATTAGTTCATCTTCAATGAACTTTGAACTGGATTTTTAGAATCCCCAATCCATATAATATCACAGCACCCACCAAATATACAATACTTCCAATCTTATACTATAAATAATTGATTCATTTAAGAGAAAAGTTCATTTAGATTTAGGCCTAATTGAAATGTAGAAGAAATCGAACGCGGACGACCATCTATCTACGTGGCGGATCCTCGCTTGCCATAAGTGGAATCCTCAATTGCCACAGTAGCACTGCGGGTACCCCGGTGTCAAATACAAGATAAAGCTCAGCTACATGGTATCCTAGTGTATACCGGTACTATAAAAATGGAAATGGTTCCTTTTCTATGGTCTATGGTAGTAGATAGACACTTATCATCTCTACACTATAGTGGTTTGTATCGGTATTTCAGTTTGTATCAACCGGATCTGTACCAGTACAAATGAAAGGGTTAACATTCCAGTTTCTATCCTAAATACAAATCCATTGGGGTTAGAAGACCTAAATAGCTAATGGACTTATTATTGGATAAGGCAGCTGGGTGTGAACTAATAACTTGAATCTAAAGATGATATTGCGGTTTACTCATGAATGTAATTGTTTTTGTAAATGCATGTTACATGTAACATTGTAGCCGAGACGGTGTCAGAAGACATTGTAGATGGTGAGTGATGTTATGTTGTATTGATATATCTATTTATTTCATTTGGTAACAGGGGTATTTCAGCTTATTTAACAATGATAATTGTGTTGTGGTTTTTGGCTTTCCTTCTTAATGGTCGTATGGTATTATAAGGTTTAAGCATATTACTGTACGTGTACTTCATGTTCATGTTCTCCATATTCATGTTCTTCAAGAGCTAATGCTTCACAGTAGAACGCTAAAATTTGAAATCAGAGAGCATGATGTTTGGAAAGAGAATAATTTGAGCCTTGATTGATATTCAACTCAGAACGGGTTCATGGAAGCTTTGGCATTTTTCTAATCAGATTCATGAGGTGGTGGGTTTTGGATGTGGAAGTCATTTTCGGTGTTGTTTCAATTCATGTATGTACTTATGTAACTGCAAGAATATTCTCAGCTTCTGATATGGTTTGATACTTTGATCACTTGAATCAACAGCATCTAAGCTCTAGATGCATTGAATAATATTAATATCATGAGTTGTTTGAAATGCTTCAAGAGAAGTCCCTGATCCTTGATTTTTAATAAGCCAGGGAAATTTGTGAGCCGATCTAGATTTTGCACCTTGTTTGATAATAAGCCCGATATACCATATACCAAGCTGAATATCTTTGCTCAAAGATTCCACCAAATGTTCATAATATCCACAGAAAAAAAATGATTTCAGAATTGAATATTCCCAAGTTTTACAATGTGTGTGTGAGACAATAGTTGGATAGCAGTCAATCGCAATGCAAGAGAAGTTATAATTATGTGACTTACCTAGTACAAATGGTGACGGTCTATATGACGTATAGGCGCAATTTTTAAGATCAATACAATACCAGTAAATCTTCAATGATAATCAAAGTTGTTCATAACTCATGGCAAGTCATCTTCCCAGTACCTATATGTGATACACAATCCCACAAGTAATGTTGAGTTTTGTGCCGGAGGTATGATCTTAATAGCTGCTTAATGTTGCTTCTATATGCAGTTTGATTTCTCAATTCTTCTGCTTCATTGATATGGTAACTTGTAATCTTATTTCCCATTAATTCAGCATCCATCTCTAACAATTAACAGCAGCATTTCCTTATTCCCTAATATCAGTCTTATATTTTAAAAAATCGCCCAGCAGAATACAATAAAGTCCACGACTTCAACCTGCTTTAGGCAAAGGATTTGATTTATATGCATTGAACTTTCACTAAAATGGGTTCAGAGGTACATTGTTCAAACTATCATCTCGTTGAAATGTACTTTTCCACTCGTAACACTGAGAAAGCAAATAAGTTGATTTTGAAAGAGAGTCCATCCAAATAAACATATGGGCTTATATCTTTGATAAAAAGACTAGGAATAAGTATGTAAGGATTAAGTAATTCAAGAAAAGTCGCCACCATTTTGAAACATTTATTTAATACAATGAAATGGAATCTTACAATATACAATGAACCGAAAAAGAAAGATTAGGCTGATAGTTTTATGGTATTTCTAAAAGACGATGTCGTGAATAGCTGTCCCAAGCTCTAAGCGTGGACTTTATTGTATGATTTAAACTGGTTATTCAAACTATCTGTCTTAATTCTAGGGGCTGCACCCTCTCCACCACCACCATCACCTTCCTCCCCTTGCACACTAACTAGCCACAAACTTGTCGAAGAAGCTATCCAAGCAGCAATTCATTCAGAAGAGTCCGAATTGGAAAAACAAGCTGAAACCAACGACATAAACAAAAAAAGTGAATCAGATATTGAGCAACAAGTTGCTAAAGATCTTGCTTTGAATGCAATTGAAGCTGCTATGTACAGTGAAGATTCAAGTGTGGAACAAAAAGGAGAGCCACCAAAAGCCGAAATACAACCTGTGATACATGAGACTGGTGAGAAATTGAATAGTTCAAGACAAAATGCTTTACCAAGTGATGATGGAAGCAATGTATCACTAGAAAATAGGCATTTTGCGATCATGACTGAAAGCCGCGTAGCCTCTATTGTCGGCACGTATGACCGAGAGAGCTCTTGAAGACTGATCTTTATGTTCTTGAACCATCCTTGAAGAAGTATATATGCATGCTGAAGAGAGTAGGAGTCTGGAAAAAGGCATACCACCGAAGAGTTAGGCCAATATTAATTTGTGCTGCTATAGATAGGGCTACAATAAGAGAAACCATACAAAAAATCTTGAATTTTTCAGAGCTTTCTTTTTCTGGCGATCAGTTTAGGTGGCTTATCTGTATACACCAGCTCCTATAATGTATTCATGAATGGTACTTTTTAACAAATTTTTTTCTTCTCCATATTGCTTTTCTTTCTTGACAAATATTGTCACCTTGTCCTTACTATTAAAATTCTACATACAGTCAAACCTCATTAGCACAATCTTAGCAGAAAGATATCTTATTTCGTATAAACCTACTCAGGGCCGAATTTTCATCAGATGATTGTGCAGAAATGCAACTTAACCTAAAAGCTTACTATACTTGAAAGATTGGTTGGGAATTTATAAAATGGTTATAGTTCCAGGATTATTGTTCAAGGCTGAATCATTTTTATGAATTTTGACTGACCAATTTTGATGAAAATATCCTAGTTATCTTTAGTTATGTGGCAAGAAGATTTTCGATTGCTTAGAAAAACTTGTAACGTCAGATTTTCAAACTTTTGAATGAAAACTTCTACTGGTACTTGTGAATGAGACTGAGCTCATTCTTACTACCATGTATTGACTCACCTTATATAACAACTGCAGAGGCGAGGTCTACACGTATATTGACCTGTTTTAGCATATTTGGTTCAACTAAAGGAATATCATATAACCTTTGAGTCCAACATGCGGCTTGAGGTTTAATCTGTTTCTTATCATTGGAGACATAAGATACTCTGACACAGCCAAGTTTCCGACGTAGAAAATCTAACTTCGAATCAAATGAGAAACATCTACTTCTGACTTGACTTACGCAATGTTTAATCTATTTCTAATCGAAGGACACTTTCATAAAACTTTTTTTAAATTTTACTTTACTGTCAGAAATAACAATTTTTCCATATGGCTACCAGATTCAAGTTTACATGAATTTATTCGGAAGTTGACACACTAGCTAAACAGAATTGCGGCGAGTAACATCTTACCAAAAAGTATCAATGATTTTTGATTCAGCCGAATTATTTGGCTGAATGCAAATTTGGTATCAGGTACTGGCTGGACAACTAGAAACTAGCTGAACTTCAGTGTGTCCATCCTAAACGGGCTTTTACTGTCCCTCTTCATCTGGATATCATTATCTGGTAATTGTGTATTTTTTTATATAAAAGACTACGAGTTTGATGATGATGACGATGATTCGATTGAGGATATCAATGATGATGATGACAGTTTTTGTGATACTCCGTTTGGTGAGTTAATAGATGTTGATATTGTGCGAAGTGAAATGTCCATCTTGTTGCGAATCTATTGTCTATCAGTGTACGGATGTCAATAATCACCAAAATATTCCATTATTGGGACATTATGTATGTACAATGTCAATGTATACTGTGTTTTATCAATTCAGCTAAATGTTGGGAATCATTGAATTTCTCAAATACACGAGGGAGTTTTATTTAAGCCTTTCACACACCGCATCAAACAAACACAGAAAAACTTTTTCACGTGTTGAATGTTGGTGTGCAATGCCCACAAAAAAAAATGGCATAAGACTTTCTTATGACCTATTTGATGACCTAACGCGTTAGGAATACGGGATTTTAAAGGATATTGGGTGGTGATACATTAGTATAAACTTGATGCTCTTGAGGAAATGGACAAAATCATTTGCCCTACCCTATTCAAGGTGTTTAGGATGTATATCAATTTTCCTAACTCTATTCGATGATTACACCTATTAAGCCCAAGTGTAACTAGTGTTACCCTGAATCATGAGAAAAGGCATATCTGGCCAATAGAAAGAGTCGGTTCGGTCAATTGGTAGGGGGATGTCAGATAAGCCCCTCAGTTTTCATTAAGAAAACATCATCTTGTGCAATGTCTCATCATACCCTGTTGAGGAAGAAATGGAAATAGAATTGTAAAAGTAACCAATGTTGTCTTGATGTTGCAATGATTTGATACATACCAAAAGGAAAATGGTTATTGAAATTTCGAAAGTTTTATTTGGCTTAAGCTTTAGAGAAACTTTTTCTGGAACGATTTGGCTTCTTGATCAGTTGTTTTTAATCGTAGCTCGTTGAGAGAATTTGGATGAGAACATTTTTTGGTGATGATTGACATCCAGTGATCACATAGAGACGATTTTGCCAAACTAGCTAAAGACCAGAATTTGGCCCATGCTCAAATAGAAAGGATGTTCACACGTAAATCACTCACGTTATACTAAGATGTTATAAAAACAAGGCTGTGGCAAGTAAGGTGAGTCCTTTCAGTTAGCATTCACGCCCGAGCTAAGATTTGGCGTGGGGCCTGGTTTTACAATTTTGGTCGGATCAAATTGGTTCTGCGTGAAACAGGCATGAACCCATTTGGCATCGGTGTATATGGTTTTACCCAGGCTTGATCTGGCATGGGCCAAATTTAATTTGGCCAAAAGGTTTCGTCAAAAATGCTTCTTGTGTGATTACAGCTTAAATAAAATATAGATATTGTGATGTTTTATATGCTTGTTACTCAGGGCTTATGATAGTACTGAGTTCAAAAAGGCTTTATTTTTTGTCGAGAAATATTCTTATATATCATCAGAAAATAGGCTTTATTTTTTGTCGAGAAATATTCTTATATATCATCAGACAATAGGAAGTTTACTGATTTCTCTGTACAAATTTTCTGATTGAATATCTAAGGATAGAAAAGTTTAGATTACATTTATGACTAGATATAATTCCATTATACCCTAACTAGAGACATAAATAACGCAATTGATATTGTGATATAATTGTAGTCATTGTTATGTAGATTATAGTTGCCATGAATTTACTGATGAATGAGATTTTATTTTATATAGATATTTAGCAATACAGTAGAGCCTTGTTATGAAAAACTGCAGCAATATGATATCAGTTATAACTTTGGAGTTATGATTCTATCAGAATGGTTATTCCAATGTTATTCCAACAAACATATTGTTTGGCTCCCTGTTCCAAGGTTCCACTGTATTTTGGGCTTGAAAACCTGAGCAAGAAAATCAAAAATGTATTTACTGTATGTATTTATCAAATTTATATTTATGTTTGCGTACAAGTAGTAGAATTGTTCCATACTCTGCAATTAGTTTGAGTGTGAAATCATTGTAATGATATGATTCACAAACAATAGATGTTGTATGCGTTTTGTTGATTTTTTTTTCAATGTTTTTGCAAATAAACAATCCATCTAACCCTTGCACCCTGCTTGCACCTGTTTTATCGTTCTGTTGCTCTGACATTGACCAACCAATCAAGATCAACCAAATGTAGCCAGTCTTGTCGTCTGCATGTATGTAAATATCGTTTTTATTTGATACATACCAAGAATTGAAAAAGCATTCGTTTGTTTTGATTGTGTTGTTTTTTGTCTCCTTTATGTTTTGTTAACCATCACGTAGGGGCAAGTTTTCACAAATATTTTGAATGTGCCCCTACATCTCCATCGTAAAAAGCTTGCTGCACAAGTTTGAAGTTAATCCGGCATGCACTTATCTGGCATTTACCAAATCATCAGGCGGACAATGGTCAACGAGCAAAACCGGGTATGTGTGGGCTAAAAACTGGCCTGATTTTGAGTCAAAAATGCTTTGATACCTTGCTCCCACCCTGTAAGATTATGTCAGCTCGAAAAATGTGTGCCACACCTTCTTTAATTGTACAAGCTAAATGAGTGCTGTGAAGAAAATACTCCTAAGATGTGCAGCTCGCTTTGCCATTTACAGTTTAGAAAAGATGGCTGTGTCTGAAAGTCCTCTAATGACATCAAAATGATTCATTAGATTGGTTAAAAAGCTTAATGGAAATTAATTAAATGTCATGGTAATTGGGTAATTACTGGTGCCAGGGGCTTGATGGAGGTAGCTATCTTTTCTGGAAGGTCTTCCATATACCCATTACATATCGGATTTCTATTTGAAATTCAATCCTCGCTTATCATGCCACCCCCTTCACATTCAGCTCATAACCACGAACTACCCACAAAATCCTGCATGATTCCTGACTGCATGCATCCAATAACCTTCAAACAATGGAAGCCATTAGCGACATGTGTTTATTTCATGGATGATACCAAATCTATAAAAAGTGGTAAACGATAGTTTTTCCACGAATATTTTCACTTGTAGATTTTAAAAAGAATATGTAAATTTTCATATGAATGTACATGTACTGGTAATCTTCAAGTGATATCCAGTAAAACTTGCCTTATAACATAGAAATGATGCTAACATATGGATTCCATTTAAACAGTCTCTTATCTGCATATGTGTCAGACATTCCTTAACTCCGACAATGATTTCTGGTACGATTTCTCCGCAGAAAGAAGTATTATAGTCGGGTTCGTCAAGATTCACTAAGATTAAAGGTAGAATCATTTTACAGTGTAATAGATATGATAGGTGTACATAATGTTTTGAATATGATAGAACTATAGATGATTAACATGAATGTTGAATGATTATGATATAGTGAATCTAAATGAGTCGAATACAGTAAAGTTTATCTAGGCCTATATTATGATGTTTTAGTTTAATACAATATACAAAATACATAGTTGAAACATGCAAAGATTGACTTACCTAAAATTGATGATAAACAAATATATAAAATATGACCAGTTTATTTTACGTCCAGAGGTAGAATGACCTAACCCGAGCCAAACCACAGGAAGATGATTTAGGCCACTCCCCCAAGATGACTGGTCAAACCCTCGTGTACGATTGGTCAGTCTTTGTTTTACAGTGGTAGAAATAACTTTAATTGTTCAACTTAATTACAAGAGTCACTCAGTCTGTAGCAACATTGTTTACTAGAGAATATGGTTACAGTTACTGGTTTTATGAACATTAACATATAGATAATCATTGAATAGGTTTATGACATGTTTAAGAGACTAGTGTAATAATTGGCAAACATTTGTTAATTAGTTGATTAGATAAACAGGAAAAGTCTTTTCTGTGGTTACTAGCTACAAATATATATAATCCTGTACATAGAATTATGAATACGTAGATAATTAAAAATGGAATTACTAATGCAATATTTTTGGAGACCAATACAACCCTTTAAATCCCTATAACATACTTGATAATATACCATATAATATACCCTATAATATACCCTATAATAGAAGGAACCAATGATTGCCCTAAGGCTAGTCAATTTACATACTTGCAACAAACCTCTACAAGAAATTACAAAACAAATCCAGCAGTTCCAGACTACTAATTTCTTTTAATCATAGAAACGTTGAATTATAGAATCCATCAAATCATTTGTGATATTAGCTCTTCTGAAAATATTGTTCACCAGAACTTCTTTCCTATTATTCTCTACGATGACAAAGCCTATGACTGTATTAGAAAATAGAAAAAAATGACCAACAATAAATTTCTAATGAATCCAACTGAATCCCCACATATCGCTATCAGTGATGATATCTTCTACATGTATGTATGTATTACATCGTTTTTATTTTTCTTTGATGACCTGCGATCTGCAGAACAACCAATATCAAATATTTCACAGCAACGTCATCGTCCACTGAAGAAACGTAGGGCTGTGCCTGATATAGAAAAATATATCTCATTACTTAACTTGCGTCTTCATATGGGTGAGTTCATTGTTGATTAGCATGCTGAATTCTGCATTGGTTGTGCATCGCATGGTGAAAAGTTTGTTCAATAATTGTGAAAATGTGATTTCTCGCATCCGCATATGTACATATGATTGGATGATATTTCAGTGAGGTTTGCTGTTCTTTCTGCATTGTCATACTGGGCCTTGAATTGAATTGATGTTCAGCGTCTTCCAAATCTTTGTCGTTCCAAGTCTTTATCGTTAAGTAATCAATGTTTTTATTGCAATCACAACATTTTGTTGCTGGTCTGACCATTGTAATAAACTTGGGTCTATAATATCCACATGGACATCTGCAGATCTGTTGGAAACAAGTGCGAACTGGCCACCAAAAAGCCATACAAAATGTTTTATAACTGTTGCACTGATTTGTCTTATCTCCTCAGCCATAACAAACAGACAAAACAGCTTTCCCTATGGAGATCTTTTCATCAGGAAAACCTACAGAACTAACAAATTTCATATTCATTTATTCATCTCTATGAACAGATGCGGATAATGATGATGAAGGTAGATATTTCATATTTCAAATTGATATAATTCAGCTTTAGTGAGGTGAAGTTAGTGCTGATTGTAGTCATTTTAGACTTTCTTTGCATTTATGAAAAGTTTCCTCGTGATATTTGTACATTTCCCTACTATTCCTCAGGTCATACATTCATTTGTACAAATCAATGACATGTAAATATTTGCCATTTTACTTGATTCATTTCCGCTTTATTTTGGTGATCCAAAAGTTTTTCGCAAAGATTTGAATGGGCTTTCATCATTCTTGTAGTTTTGCTTTTGATTTTGAATAATGTGGTTTTTCATGCCATTTATGCTGTCTTCAAAATTGACTCGTTGAGATATCGTTTGAAATCATCAATAAATTTGTATCACTGTGTAACAAATACGAATGAATGTGATTCATCAAAATTCGATCACGTTAGTTCTGAGATTCAGGAGTCTTGCTGTCCTCTTTGAGTTGTAGCAGTTGATATTGTGCAGTTGTCTCAACGTAGAACTAGAACTAGAACTGTCTCATTTGATGATGAAGAACCTTTACCAGAGGATGAATCGTCCTCAAGATATATTCCAGGTATATGGTAAAAATCAAGTAAAACATGCGTGAACTTAAATGAATCATTTGGAATTGTGCAATTATTTTTATATGAAGCTAGCTTTTTGCGCTAAGAATCCAGCTCAGCATGTAGCTCCAGAAGCATGGGCCATTTTATGAGATGCTGTGAATGGAGAGAGAAAAATGTAGTTGTTATAGTGTAACATCGCAAAGGAACTACAGTTCTTCAAATTCTGCACCAGACCAAGCAACGGATATGTGCTTCAGCACCCATCTTGTTTGGCTTGCCATCTGTCTAAAAGCTCATTTTGAAAATGTGTAACAGCATATGAGTATGCTTCTGTTAATTGCTTCCAAATACAGAACAATTCTCCATATTTATTCAAAATCGTTACTTACCACTTTGTTATATGCGCAGGCCAACATAGCAGTGCATTTTTACTCTCAAAATGCTATAACCTAATCAGGCCATACATCATAACCTCACTAGCAAATAGAATGACGAGCTTGCTGATTACTTGTGCTGAGCAGGGATCTTGGCTGTGAAGCGCGCTTTCTTGTATAAACATACGTATCAAATCAATCTTTCCTTCCTACAGTGCACACAAATTCTGATTCACCGTATACAACTCAAGAACATACATCTGTTGTTGGGCATCGGGAAACTCCTTTTTGGTCGGAGGTCGGCACGAATACAATGCGTTTTAACACACCGGTAGATATAGCAGTTGGTGTTACTCCTTGTAATACTCCCATGGACATTGCTACCAACACATCTAGACCATCACCAGTTGACCACGCAACTTCACCATTAGATTTCTCCGATCTTAACCCTATAGCCACATTACCAGCTACACCGGTTCCAGAATCATCACCATTATCTCGACAAAACTCTCAAGTAGACATTGCTACAGATACATATAGACCCTCACCAGTTGACGAAGCAACTTCACCCATAGATTTTTCCAATTTCAACACTGTAGCTACATCATCAGCTCCATTATTTCCGGCTTCAACTGCATTATCTCGACCAAGTTCCCAAGTTGGCCTAGCTACAAATACATTTAGGTCCTCACTTGTGGACCAAGCAACTTCACCGTTAGATTTCTCCAATTTTAACACGATAGCTATATCACCAGCTTCACCGGTTCCAGATTCTTCACCATCATCTCGACCGAGCTCCCATGTCGACATAGCTACGGATACATATAGACCCTCACCGGTTGACCAAGCAACTTCACCATTAGATTTCAACAATTTCAACACTATAGCTACATCAACAGCTACACCAGTTCCAGAATCATCACCATTATCTCGACCAAGCTCCCAAGTTGACATTGCTACAAATACATATAGGTCCTCACTTGTGGAACAAGCAACTTCACCGTTAGATTTCTCCAACTTTAACACTATGGCTACATCACCAGCCTCATTGTTACCGGCTTCAACTGCATTATCACACCCGAGTTCCCATGTTGACATAGCTACAAATACATATAGAACATCACCTATTGACCAAGCAACTTCACCATTAGACTTCACCAATTTTACTACTGCTGCTACATCACCAACTTCATTATTTCCAGCCTCAACTGCATTATCTCAACAAAGTTCCCAAGTTGACATAGCTACAAATACTTCTATCTATACATCTCTTGATGCTGCCACATCTCCAGTCTTTTCTATTCAGTATGACACTAATGATACTACAAATGATGTTATTAGGAGAAAGTTGGTTTCACCGCTTATGAAGACACGAATTGGGATCGAAATTGGGACCAACACCGATCCTCTAGAGGAATTACTGGAAACTGATCTATCACCAGTTTGCTCCTCGGTTAATGATACAAGGTGCAGTTCGCCACTCAATGCCGTTTCAACATCGTCTAAATCCTCAGTTTGTAGCATCTCTTTGACAGAACAAAAATTCATTGACAATTATACCATGACCTCTAAATGTAACAGCCAAATCAATTTGTCCGATACGGGGGTATGTGCAGACAAATGTAGCCTAGTTGAGACGGCCACATCTCCATTTCGAACAATCGATCCATTTGAGAAACGATCAGTGGTTACAATTGACCGAGAGACGAACACTACACCCAATCTTGTTGTTGAATATACTAATAACGAAACCACAATGTCGAATTCAAATACACCAGTCGATATGGCAACGAATACATCGCTCGTCATCGCTGAAATGGCTACGTCCCCGATTGTGACCGAAATGCTTTCGGGCGGAACTATGACTGAAGTTCCTGATATTCGGGAAGTTGCTACATCGCCCTTCTTTTTAGTCAATCTCTCCAACGCCAGCACAAATACTTCATTGCGCAATAGTCCTGTGGAGATAGCTACAAATACCTCAATATGTGGAACCCCAGTTGCTATAGGGACTAATACATCACCATGTGTCAGTCCAGGGATGAATGAAAATTTAACGGAACGGGCAACGTCACCTATATTTGTTGTGTTGCCTAAAAAAGATAAGGCTCTTCAAGAAGACAAGGCAAATAAAGGTAAATTGAGGTTAATGGATGCATGATGTACATAAACATTTGGAATTTGGCCAGTCTATCAATTTTTGGTAGAATTTTGAAATTTTAAGATTGATTATCCCAAGCTAATCTGGTGAAGTGAACTTCTCTATAAATTCTATTGAAATTCTCAGCACACATACTCGGTCAATGGTTCTGGCCCCATCAGTCAATTTCAATGTCCTTGTTGTATTTTGTTGTACATGTACATTTATTTGGGAGTTGGAGCCTTGAGACATATTGTTGGTTATTTCCATGCTGACAATGAAAAACATCCATGGAAATGACTGAAATCTTTTTATATATTATCAGAGGTTTTTTAATGTTCTATGTATGAATTTAATGCAGCTGACTCCGAAGATGATGGTAGGGAATTTGTAGACATTGCTACATCCCCTATTTACATCGCGGTTGAAGATATCGGATTGTCACCATGTTGTATGGACGAAGATGCTGTCCAATTTGTCGACGTAAATTTGTCACCTTTGAGCATAATATATGAAGATGTAGGAACATCACCATGTCCGAACCAGACGTTTGAAACAAAGGATGCATCTGTATCACCAATTTCAATCATTCAGCTTCCCATGAAATTGGTAATGCAGGACACGGCGATATCGCCGATACAGGAAATCATGTCCGATGATACCGGTATCTGTTCGCCTTCAATAGAAACGGAAGACTCGAGCACAGTTACTGATCAGATAGAGAGCCAAGATATTGCGCTTTCGCCTATGGAATTGGAAACGAATGACGTGGCTTTGTCTCCTATCTGCAATGACATGGCCTCTGAGCAAAAACCAGTTCAAATTGATGAAGCAACTTCTCCCATTGCATTCGAAACACACGACAAATCAAGTTCACCTCGTCCAGGTACATTTAGAGAGAATCTTCCAGAAAAGATGGCTCATCAAATCCCCAAATGACATCTAATTACAAAGTGATTTGATTCATTAACAATAAGCCTTTTAGCTTGAAAGCTCATTCATCGGTAATTCTATGTACATCACTATGGTAATTTGCGATCTCGTTTGTGGCTGTTTTAAGGATAAGCCATCACCGATCAATTCAGATTTGCTTTAACATCTTGAATGTGATTGTCAGAAAAATCAAGTTAATTCGAGTCTTTCTTTTGTTTATATCGTTATTGAACAGTGACAGCTGAGCCAGAAATAGAAAAATTGGTAGCAGGTAACAATAATGATGCCTTCTATTAGAATCAAATAATGTTGTAAAACTCGTTATTTTACTTTAGAAAAATAAAATCATCAGAATGAAATCAAGTCTTTGTCTATTTTTTGTTATCATCTTTACCTGATTATTAATCATGAATCTTTATTTTGCATTACAGCGGTTGATGAGGGTATGGAATAATAATCTTTAGTATTTCACTATATTTCATTGTTCCTTTTTCAGGCTTCTCTTTTAAATGAACTGAACCCATAAACAGGCTCGTTCAATATGAATTAAAGTTGAAATTTATTCTAATGTATTTGCTTTTATGGGAATCATTGCTTTTATTGTCTAAGATAAGGACCGTATTCTACCATTATCATTCATTACTTTATTGAACATTTTCAGCATTTCAATTTTCCTCTGGCCAATTATTAATAATTCTATTTTTACTATACGCTAACATAACATATGATATACCAACTGCATTTTATTGCTGATTCTTTTAAAATACTGTGACCTAACTCATTAATTAATCAACTTGGTTTCTGTATCTCTTTTTGCAGCTCTTAAAATGTGCTTTTATTTTCATATTAACCCTTTCAGCGCCTCTACACTGTGGCGCGGTGTGTAAAGTGGTGATTGACTTTGCTAGTAGTCACTGCATCGCGTGTTGATGTTATCACTGATTAGTTTTTATCTATTGAATGATGGCAACACCTGTCAAACATAGTGAAATATTGGTAACTAATGATACACCGTACCATGGTGTAGACGCAATATATAGCGGTGTGCCTGTTATTCAACACACTGAGCTGAAAATCTAAGAAAATTTTCAAATCATCTCCAGCACTTTCGGATATTGATTAGTCAGCAGTGAAAGGGTTAATGAATATCTAATGGATTTTGTCCATTTTCACTGATCATCAAATGATTAATTGATATTGTTGATAAATCGAAGTAGACTCCTTCTTACTTGTTAGCAGGGAACTTCTGAACTGAAGTTGGTGAATTTTACAAATAATCTTGGCGATTCTCCTGATTTCTCTGATTCCCGACGGGAGAAATATTTTCAGTCCAAATGCTCCTGAGTAAATCAGAGTCTACTGTACTCTTTTTTCTTAGCAAAACTTGAAAAATGATTTTGAATTAAAACAAGGAAAAGTTACGTATTTTTCAAATCACAGACATTCAGAGTTAATGTTAACATGATCAGTTTAGTTCTTTCGTGTCTCTTTAATTTTCAACTCTGTTTTACTTGTAGAAGAACGCCCTATAGAAGAGGAAGCAGAAAATGAAGATGCTAAAGGTGAATACTGATGTTAAAATTTTGTGTTGAATTAATGGTATTTGAGGAATGAATATTACTTACTTAAAATCACGTACTTAAAATTAACAATCATAGCTCAAAGAATGATTAACTCAAATTTGATTAAATCTTCAGATTACTCAACACATTTCAATATATCTTGTAGTTGACTTACGTCGTACTAAGGCTATACCATTACCAATGATGAGATTTCTTTTGGCTTTTTATCTTTGGCTGGTAGTGGGAACAAACTCTTCTAGAGAAAACTTCAACCATTATACGAAATAGATAAAGCTTTAATAATATTTGTCCATGACATGTTTTTAAACATCAATTTCATGGGTGTTAGGCATGGAAACGTATTGATTTATAACTTATTGCCATTGTACCCAACATTTGTTCATTTGAAATAAAATACGACACTCAATGATAATTTTGATGTTTGGATTCAGTCAAAGGATTTAGATTAGTACATACAATGTTTTTGTATCTTAAATTTATTCAGAGGGTGAATGGAAGATATGGGTAACAACTGGCAAAGAGGAGAATATCTTAATGAAGAATGAAGTGATTCTCTATGCTTATGGAGATAGTGGTATCAGTGGTCCTGTTAGTCTTGGCACTGGTTCAGATGGAGGACTCTTTGAGGCTGGAAATACTGATGAATTCAAAGTAAGTCAACTTAAGTTTGGCTATCCAGATCCAGCACATTCTATTCCTGTTAACTTGGACTGGAAGATTAGAATAGGTTAAGTCCAGCCTTTGGTATGTGCAGGAAAAATCTTAGGAATAGTTAGAATTACATGATACTATACATCAACCTAAATATAATACATTTGCAATCTTTTCATGGATTACTTTTTTTTCACATTTCTATTCAAATAAATTATTAATTGTAGATTGATCTCGGAACTGAGATTGGAAAACTTTACAAAATAAGAATCGGTCATGAGAATAAAGTTGCTGAGGGAACGTGGTACATCGAGAAGGTAAAAATGCGTGACTTGGTGAATCGTGAGACTGTCATTTTCCACGTTAATAGATGGCTCTCTTCGGCTCATGAAGACTGTGATGTTTGGCGTGAACTGCCAGTTGTCAGACCGGCACAAGAAGAATATCCAGGTTAGTCTATCAAATAGTTTCTACATTGTACTTCCAACACAGGAGGAGCCAGTTGTGGGTTAGAATTTCACCATACGACATTGAAAAAAAATGAAAATTTACTCTATAATCAAGTGAGTGCAACTGAGTACTTGGTCTGTCTGGTTCTACGAAAAAGTTAAAACTGTGTTTGGGTTAAGTTGCTATTGCTTTATGTTTTCAATGAGGACAACAATTCAGATATAAATCAAACTGTTTCAGGGGGATCCAGGCTGATCCAGCTCAAATGAAGAGGGTACTCAATAGTCTTGTGGCAGGTGGCCCGGCAAGTGCCAAAGGCATGAAGTGCTTGTACGGGTCTAGGAGTCCTCAAAAAATTTAGAAAATTTAGTTGCATTAGTATGCAATTATTGAATAAAAAAATACAGTTGGCCTTTGTCATAGATTAATGTTGGGTGGAATTTTTCACCAGTGATTACTAAGAAGAGCAATAAATTGATCGGAAAAGGGGGGATTCAAACCCCCTCTGGTCCGCATCCTGTATTTCAAGCTTAACTTTTTTATGAAACTGTGGATTCTGGGGATTTAAATGGTATAGAGGCTGATTTTACTGATAAGATATAATGTTAGAGAATTAGATCTATCCTTATCCACCCACAGTGAGATTAGAATCTGATGACCTTGGTGGACACTTGTAAACTCTAGTTTTCCTTGATTTCTCTTTCAGTTATCACATATGTCATTGAGGTACAGACTGGAAAAGAGCCAGGATCGGATACAGATGCGAATATCTATATCACTCTAAATGGTGATCATGGCGATAGTGGTAAAAGAACTTTAGTTAAGAACAAAATGGATCAATCAAAGTTCCAGCTGGGTGGCATAGATGTATTTGACCTTGATGCAGTATTGTTAGGGGACCTGAAGACAGTTGTAATCGGTCATGATGGTGATGGCTCGGGTAAGTTTGACACCAATGTACAAGACAGGATATATCAATTGATATGTTGTATGTTGTTGTACGGCATACACAATGTCAAAATCCTATGTTAAGCGATTGAAATTGAATTTTATCCGTTGATGCCAGTGAACTTTTGAAATCATGTGCTTTTTGCTTGATATCTCAAATTGGTGATTCAGTTACAATCCCGTACACGATCTTATTCTCATAGCTTGTTACATGTTATTCATTTCATGCATCAGGAGCAGGATGGTATTGTGATAAAGTAATCGTTAGGGCTGAAGCTGGAGAACATGGAGAAATACTAGAATGGTATTTCCCGTGTAAACAATGGTTGGATGAAGGTCAAGGTGACTCTCTGATCGAACGTGAGCTTGAAGTGCAGAAAAGTAAGACATTTGTCTCTTTATTTTGTATTTGATTTAAACAGCAGTAGGAAACGAACAACATTCACAATGGTTTTGGTTTTATTGTAATCTACAGGTAGATTATGATTTTCAGAGGTGTACGAAAGTGACTGAATTTTAGTCTTTTACTGGTTTCAAAAATTTATTAATTGGTTCAAATCCCCAAGTGGCAGTAGATTCATTTTGCTTTATATGGTGCTTCTCTGTCCTTCCCCAGCCATCGTCTAAAATGAACCTGGAGCCTAATATTTTCAGAGGGAGAATATAAGATTTGGGTGAAAACGCATGTAGGATCCATGCCTTCTTATGGTCACAAAGCCTTCCTTACCGTGTACGGTGTTGACGGCAAAAGTGATGAAATTGTTCTCCACAAACCTGTTGAAGACAACCAAGAACAAGAAGAACTTTTCCGTCCTGGATATATGGATGAGTTTGAGGTCTGTATCACGGAGCTGCTTATTCAATAATGCTGATTGTGGTTTCACTCTCTCTTATTGGTTGATATCTTTTATAGCAGGCATTTGTTGGTGATGTTGGTGATATATTTAAAGTGAGGTTAACAAAAGAAGACACCCCTGAATGGGAATCTTGGTATATAGATGAGGTAGGTATACAGGTGATCATTTAACAATGAATAGACAATGCGACAATCCTTATATTTTTTCTGGTTTTTGTACAAATCCATCTCCAATCTTACCCCCCCCCCCCAATAGTTAATGAATAATTAATCTTAAAGCTTCCGTTACACATTTTCTAAGATACCCTGTTAGCAGTTAAACTGCTTGTGGCAATAAGTTCAGAATTTTCATTACGGCTTATTTCTTACAGATAAAACTGCTTCACAAAGCTACCTTGGATGAGTATCTGTTCTCTGCTGACTGTTGGTTGACACAATTCGAAAAAAGTATTAAAGAAGTGGCCCTGTCAAGTCTTGACCTTCCTCTCAATAATCGTCCAAGTGAGTATATCAGATTTAGCCAAACGCTTTGAAATATTTCATTCACCCGTATTAGCACTAGTGCATGTTATGATGTCAGCTATATGATATTGAATATTATACATTGTACATACCAGTGGCCAGTTGCACAGTCACGGTTTCGATTGAATACTAGTCTAAAAACCATCTTTACGCAATCTAACAGTTTAAGACCAGTCTTTAGTGACAAGTTCGAAACTGTCGCCAGATATCCATTGAATGTTTCTACTCATCTTAAGATTAAAGAATTTAGCTCAATAAGTTATTTAAGTTAATTTTTTTTCGGAAATATGTATAGGAGTATTAATTAAGAGTTGATAAAACGTCCGTTGTGGTTTTAGATTTAATGTTGCTCGTGATCAAATACTCAGCGCAAATATCTAACTGGCTATTTGACATTCAACTGGTCCTAATTTTTGTAGAAGTACAGCAAATCTATTAGAAACTACAAGAGAATCAAGATTAAAAGATTCTAGGTTAACGGAGGTACACTCTGTTTCTTTATGACATAATTGCATGTTTTCTTGCAGTACGCAAATATCGTGTGTATATCAAGTTCGGCAAAGAAGAGGAAAAAGAAAACGCCATACCTACAACGCCTTTAAAACTATGCATATTCGGTCAGTATGGTGATACTGGTAACAGACCGCTTGTGTTGGTTACTGAGGAAGAGAAATCTGAAGACGATAGCAAAGTGAAAGAAAACGAAATTAAGGGAGACGAAAAAAGTGAGGCAGCAGACAAGGCAGAAAATAGCGTAGATATTGAAACAGAAGATAAAGAAAGTAAGGAGAATCTACAAGATGCAGCAAGTAAACCAATTGAAGGTGAAAGCAAAAATGAGGATGACAATAAAAACGATGAAAATGATACTGGAAAGGTCGAAGATGCTCAACAAAAGGAATCTGAGAAGAATCGAAGCAATAAGACAACTACAGAAATTGAGGTAACTCATGATACAAATTTAGTTTGATTACAAATTCATTAGGATCCATCAAATCAAAAATGTTTCAATTTTTTAGAGTGTTTTATATCACATTGAGGCTGTGGCGCTCGGTCACCTTAAACGTGTGGTTCTCATGAAGGAAACTGGTGATCCTGTGTATATAAGAGAGATTATTATATGGAAAGACGAAAATGTTGACAAAGAATTTGTCTTTAAATATGGAGAGTAAGTGCAGTTTAGATGTTCATTTATAATGTTAGAAATTATGATTTATCCTTAGGGATCATTCATTTATTACGTACACATGAAATTTGACTTTTTCTATCCAATAATCGGCCATTTTTTCATATACATTACAGTACGCAATTGCACTGACCCTCCCTCTCCCCTAATGCGTACGTAATAAATGAATGATCCCTTAAGGTTCAGTATTTTGACAAAATCATTTGCGGGACAGTTGTGTTTATCAAAGGCTTTTTGTAAAACCCAACATGCCTAAATTGTATTTGAAAAAGACATTTTAAAGATACCGGGATGTTGTTTCAGTACTGTTGGTGCAGATCAGGAAGAAGCTGAAGTAGATATTGAACTGACTGAATCTCGACCAATAAACAAACCAGCACAAGGTTAGATTTATAGAAATACATTTTGTCATGTTTAGTTGATGAATTTATCTAAGTAGGCCACATCAAGCTGGGACAATGGAAAATTCATCCAAAGCCTGTGTAGCAGCATCCTCGCTTGCCAGGGGTCCAGTATCACTCCCGAACTCGCTTCCACAAGCCCCCTGGCCTCACGAAGCGTGATTTCATTACTGGCGCTGTTGCGCATGACGTCATATATCGATTATGGTGTAGCAGATACATTTATTTATGGTCTTTTAGAAGGTGAATGGTTAATTTGGACACAAACTGGCTCTGATCCTGAAGCTGGTACCAATGGACAAGTCATCGTTGTCCTGTGTGGTGAAAAGGGTGAAAGTGCACTCCTTCCTTTGGTAAAATCAACTGTGAAAGATATCCTGCAGAAAGATGGAGTGGATCAGTTTGAGGTATTTTCATTGCATTTGCGAAATAACTTACCAGTATGCACACAAACTAATAACAGTAAATATGCATCAATACGTGTGCAAATTATTCTTGAAAAGACCTAATGACCTATGAAGACATACTAAATAGTTCTATGGAAACTTTCCACGATGTATGGATGCCCATATGTACATGTACATGAAGTTCAGGTTGATTGTGCGTTACATGCTTAGAAGAATTATTAAGTCTGAATAACCTTTTACTTCAAGGTTGAGTGCCTTTGTTTATGTGTTATAACTGTATATATTTATTGCAGGTCGCTGTTCAAGAAAATATTGGGAAAGTATTCAAGGCTCGAATAGGATTTGAAGATCAATGGGCCAGTGATTCATGTCAAATAAACACAATTAACTTCACAAACAACGTGACGAAAGAGGTTTACTCTGTAGAATACGATCATTGGTTGAAATGTAACAATGAGATTGATACTTGGACGGAAATACCATTGACTTTATCTGAAGAAGATAGTTTACCTGGTAAGATATATAAGCATAATGGGCCAGTTGTGCAAAAGCTGTTTGAAATGGAATTCTTTCGATTTATTTCTCTCAATTTACATGCTTGGTGAAGTGCGCTGCAAATCTTTTCAGTTTTGAAATATCACGTACAAGTGGCTACTGGCGGTGTAGATAATGCTGGAACAGACGCCAATGTGTACATCATTCTCCATGGTGAACGTGGAACCTCAGGAAAACGCTACCTGAAGAAATCGTTAAACAACGAAAACAAGTTCCATGCTGGTCATGTACGTCATTTATGTATATATCTATATGTATAAGTATACATGTACGTGTACGTATACGTCTATGTCATTTATCAAATGATTACTCTAAGGTCTTAGTGACATTAGTGAGTTTCACTGTACAATCACATGGTATAAAATTGATGGTTCCCATGCACAAAGGGATTTTTCGAAGTCCAAGATGAATTTTAGCAGTGTGTAATAGGTCGGAAAAATCTAACACTGCTGTTGTACTTGATGTACACACTACCAATAATGAAAATCTATCTGGTTTCAGGTCGACGAATTTGAAATAGAAGCCGTTTCATTACTCGATGTCAACAAGGTGACAATTGGACACGATGGAACTGAGCCAGGTTAGGTGACTTTGTGTAATCATAGATGTTTTCTATCAACCCTGACCTTATTACACCCTGCATCTTAATGATCGAGGAGTACAAGGGACGATGCATGTTTTTCGCATGTGTTGTAGGTAGTGGTTGGTTTCTTGAGAATATCGTAGTAACCCAAGGTGCTGCAGTGTCAGTACTTGAAGATGATGGCCACAAATCTATTGGCTGGTCAATACAAAACAAACAAGGTTTCAGCGTTCTTTCAATGTTTCTAACCTGTCCCTTACGTACAGACAGATAATTTTTCGAATTTTCGTTTGTGAAATGTTTTTCTGACCTCGTATAAATCGCTTGAGTCTAGCGTTGTAGTCAACAAATTCTATTCTTATCGCACAATCCATACACTGATTTCACAATAACGTTTGATGAAATATGCTGGATAGAAATGATAAAACATCCTTCATTTACCATAGTTTACTACTAACCAGCTGAAATAGATTTACTGCCGGGCATGTAGCTTTATACATACGCAATCACTTTTATCAACACAGAATATTTTTGCCTCCGCCACCATTACCGCTACAAGTTTTTCGTTCTTATTTTCTGCTTCGGGGTTCCAACTTTGGCAATGGCAATTACAGGTCCCTTCATTGGCTGGCATAGAGCACAGGATCTAGTTCCACAGTTGAAATTGGACTCCAGAATCGCGACATTTGAAATGAATGGATTTCAACTCTTGACTTATAGGTGTTACTGTGGGACTGGGTGTGCGGCTAACATAGCTTCATTCGCATCACTCATTTGACAATTCTGAATGATATTGCCAACTATGTCATGACTGAAGAAATTATTGATGCTGGAAATATGTGAAAACAGGCTTTGTCATTGAAATGTTTTTACTCATATCTTTATAGGCTCTGGAATGTTTCTCGATAATGTTGTCGTGAAAGAAGGTGATGAATGGAGTAAGATGTTTAACTGTAAACGATGGTTGGATGCTGGTGAAGATGATCAATTAATTGAACGCATCTTAGAGCCGGCCCCAAAAGGTAAGTGTACATAAAAAGGATTTTGAAGTTGTATGCAGTGATTTGATTTATAGATGAAATATAAGTTTCACATATTTCTGTGGATTTTACAGGTCATTCGTGGAAAGTTCAAATTCTGACAGGAAAGGATGAAGGGTCTGGTGTCAAGGCAAATGTATCAATGGTCATGTATGGTGATAAGGCTCACTCAGAAATACTTAACCTTACGAATGAAGATGATGGAGGATTCTTATTCGAGAATGGCAAGCAAGATGAATTCAATGTAAGTTTTAGTTGACATGAAAATAGTTGTTTTCTATTCCTACATTTGCATTTCGTATGCATTTGTTCATTTATTTAGGGAAGCCATGATAGTTTTTCTCATTGTAATTCCTTTTTACATAAAGGTGATATCTGAAGAAGATGTCGGTACTTTGTATAAGTTGCGTTTTGCGTTATCAGGTCCAGAAAAACCATGCACCTGGTTCATCGAATCAGTAAGTAACTGCAACCCTTTATAGACTGTGTGTATGACTTTGACTCATTTTTGTAAATGAAAATATTCTTTTCGCTTTGTTTCTTCGATTAGGTTGACCTTCATGAAGAGAAGTATGACCAACACTTTAAATTCACTGTTAATCAGTGGATGTATTTGGATGACGAAAATGATGGTCATCTGGAAATTGCTCTTGACAAAGAAAATGAAGAGGAACGTTTGAAAGGTACCGGTACATGCATAAATATACTCTGTCTAATGTCACTTTAATGGACTTTCAAACGCTTTGAAAAAGTTATTTAAGTTATTAACTGAAGCTGGCGAGCAATCCCAATCTCGCTGAGGAAGGATGTGCATCAAATGTTTCATAAAATACATGTATCTCTCAAATGCTATGCCAAGATGCAGATCCACAGTTTTGATTCAAGATTTTACTATATGGTTAAAACATCGCAAATAGACTTGTTTTAACTCTAACTGATATCTATGGAAGTGGGCCCTGTATATTTAGATTTGATTGTGAAGAAAAGCAGCTGAAAAATGAAAAACTTAAGAGTTATCGCACTTGTATTTTCAGTTAATCAGTACTACGTAGAGGTTTACACTGGTGATAACGAATCTGCATCGATTGAGGCCTCTGTAAACTTGCAATTATTTGGTGCTAGAGGCGACTCTGGAAAGCGGTGTCTTCTGAAGAGAGAGAATATTGAAACCGGAAGAAACAAGTTTGAGCGTGGTCAAGTATGTATAATGCGTCATAGTATAATTCCTCGGAATCAAAATTAGCATTCCTTAAGCTATTCACTCAGCCAGTGTGTCACCTTAAATCCCCAAAACAAATTTTGAAAATAAGGTACAAACGAGTAACGCTGTAGGATAAAGTGATAAGTGTTTTCATTGGATTTCAGTATTTCAGGAATTCTATTCTGAGGGCCCTTCAAAATCTAGAGGAGTGTCTTGATACCTCCTTATCCACTTTAAACCAATAGAAACAAGTCATAAGGATGATTACATTTTTAGCCCACTTGGGACTTTAGTCCCAGCGGGCTATTGCGTTCACTTTTCGTCCGTCGTTCGTCCGTCCGTAGACGGAATCCAGTTATTTTGGGAAGTTTTGAAGACGCTTCAAGGTAACGTCTTGATATTTGGGTTACACGTGTATCTACCCTAGACACATCTTCAGCCCAAAAACTGGCCCTGTCAGAATCAAGATGGCCGACTGGCAGCCATTGTTGTTCGCCAAAATCAGCACTTTTTACACATTTTTGAACTTTTTGAGGGAAATTTTGAAGACGCTTCGATCAATTACCTTGATCTTTCGGATATATATGAATCCCCCCAGGGCCCATCAACGAAACAAAAATTGGGTCGGTCGGACTCAAGATGGCCGTCCTATGACCTTTTTAGTGCCCAAAAATGTTAATTTTTGCCCGAATTCTGAGTCCTGTAGCTTCCTACTGGTTTACCATTTCTCATTGCAATTTGTGATGGGTATTCTTTGGAAAGGGATGTTTTATACCTCAGACAGGTATTTTTCATCAGCCAATTATGACGCAATTGGCGGCCATCTTGGTGTCAGCAGTACTCATTCGTAAGTGGGAAAAAGTTTTTCCACATTATATTCATACCTAAGCGTATTTTGATACCACAATCAATTAAAAAGTTGTAGCTCATAACGTGTTCTATTATTGTGGTGAGTTTCAAGGTAATTGGATTTCGTATATGGCCACCAGGGGGTGTTGAATAATACAATATCTTAGCATTTCTTTATTATATTCGTACCTATGCATATTTTGTAACCACAATCAATTGGAAAGTTGTAGCTCATGACATCATCTATGATTGTTGTGAGTTTTAAGGACATTAGTTTTTCTATATGGTCACCAGGGGGCGTTGAATAGTAGAATAACTTAGTATTTCCTTATTATATTGGTACCTAGGCATATTTTGTTACCATGATCAATTGCAAAGTTGTAGTTCATGACATGTTCTATGATTGTGGTGAGTTTCGAGGTCATTGGGTTTTGAATATGGTCACCAGGGGGCGTTGACTAGTAGAATGACTTAGTATTTCCATATTAAATTGGTAACGAGGCATATATCACAATCAATTACAAAATCGTAGCTGCTGACATGTTCTATGATTTTGGTGAGTTTCAAGGTCGTTGGTTTTTGTAAATGGTCACCAGGGGGCGTTGAATATTGAAATTGTTAGATTGTTGAGCATTTGAAACCATTTCCCAAGTGGGCATGGTGTCCCTGGACCCCTAGTTCTACTGGGCTGCTATGTAACTAAACTTCGTTTTCGACTAAAAATGGCTGATATGCATAACAATTCGGTATTTTCAGATGGATGTGTTTATGATAAATGCCGTTGATTTGAATGAATTGACGAAATTAGTGGTCAGTTATGACGGTAAAATTACAGGATCTGGATGGTACCTGGATAAGATCATCATCAGAGAAAACAAGGATGACACCAAACGATACCTGTTTCTTAACGAACGGTACGTACCGTATTTTCCGGTGTACAAGTCGACCCGGTGTATAAGTCGAGGTCAAATTTTCAGTTTAAAAAGTTGTGCTAGGGCTATAGTCGGTGTATAAGTCGAGTCTCTTCTTCATGTGTTTATATATGTCGCATTGAAAACAGTGCCGATCTCATTGTCATAGTAGTTGAGAGTCTTTACCACTGTTTGCATTATTAGATCATTGGGATCTGTTGTTTCTAATATTAAATTACCGGATTAGTGCTCATTATTTGTATCCATGTGTTGAATGTATAGTGTATATACATTGAATGCCGCGCGCCTGTTGTCTAGTATTAGACTGACTGTGTATTGATTATTGGCATGCTGCCACAGCATCGCGGCTTATATAAACACTGTACAATGAATATACGCGGTTTTCTTTCTCTTTTGATTTTTAACATTAGTTAATTTTGAAACATTTCCAAACTATAAGAAACTATTTTTATCAACATCCTAAATTCTAATTGGTATATGAGTGTAGCCTAACATAAATTAATATTCCATTTCATCATGGCGACCTTGAACTCTAAACATCATCAGTTTAAAACGATATCGAAAGTGTAGCCGGTGTATAAGTCGACCTACGTTTTTTTGGACATGATTTTTGGTCTCAAAAACTCGACTTACACACCAGAAAATACGGTATACATCATGTCAATCGTGGCTTATCAGTTTCTACATTTTGTCTTATAATTCTACATTCAAATTTTTTTAAGATGGCTGTTTGATGGCAGTGAAGATAATCTCACTGAAAAAACATTGTTCCTCACTGAAATTCTTGATGACACTCCTCCAAGTAAGTCTATAAACTCAATCAATGGTGATGCACAATACATGCGTACATGGGAACATACACTTTTTCTGCTCAAATTGACTGACCTTGAGGTAAATTCATACGTCATGGTTGAGAAATGCTTCATGGATATCTAACTTATTAATCTATTTAATATAGCTAATAAATGGAAGGTGTGGACCAAGACCGGTGCTGGTGGCAGTACTACTGCTAGTTTATTTATGGTTATCTATGGAGATAATGGTGTCTCAGATATGGTGCCTCTTGGTGCAGAAGAAGGTGTCCAGTTTGAAGAGCTGAAGACCAATGAGTTTGATGTAAGATCTGAATGAAATTTTGAAAGCCGAGTTCTGTAATAAAAAAATCTGTGATTTCATATATGGTAATGTTTACCATAATCTGCTCACCTGACAAACATTATTGCCAATTTCTTTTGTATTGGTCTGTAAATGATCCACAATCCACTTAAAGAATTTCTCTCTTCCAGTTCATAGATTGCCAATGTGAAAGACAAATAATTTTATGTATGTTCGATTTTGTAGATAACTGTTAAACAAGAAATTGGCCCTGTTTACAAAATTCGTCTTCACTTGTCCGGATCCGCTGATGAAGTTGCTTGGTTTCTTGAAGATGTGAGTATGAATACCAGTACCTGGTAATGCTTATGAAGCGTGGAATTTTAAACAAGGATTCTTGAAAACACCCCAAAAGAGCAACATTCAGCATAGTAAATATCCAGCATAAGAAATACAAAATATCCAAACTGGACCCTTATTTTCTGGGGAAATAACTATCCCATGAGTAAATGACCCTATAATCCCTTCATCAGAATAATTTATTCAACTGGGGATTCTAACGGTTTAGGCTGCAATTATTTTCAGGTACTTTTGAGAGAAGAAGAGACTAGTGCTTCCTATTCGTTTGACTTCAGTGATTGGATTCGAGTGAACGATGAGTCTGATGGTATCGTTGAAATTGCTGTCAGTAAAGAAAAGAAGGATGACATGCTTAAAGGTTAGGGAGAAGGATATCTTAAGCCCACTAGGGGTGAAGCCCCAGTGGTAATTATATTCCCTTTTTAGGATGTTCGTTAGACGAACGTCCTTATGTGATCGGTTTGCCAGTTGATGACGCACTTCCGATTTGGTTGACAGACGTTTAAGGTCGTTTTAAAGCCAGTTAGTTAGAGATTTCCTCAAATTCCGCATCAGAAATGGTGTCTTCAAGTTGGGATTGAATTTGGTTAAAAATAGTTGGTTAGTTTTTGCTGTGCCCTCTTGAAAAAATGCTCTTCACGCCGTTTGTGTGACATCACACATCACGTGTTGCTTATGACGTAGAGGGTATAGTGATCGACAGAAGTGCCATTTTTAAAATCGTTGTATCGTGGATGTTAACTTTAGAGGACTGTACGAAGTCTCTTTAAAGGTGAGTGTCAACATATATGGTAACTTAATTCTTTGTAAGCGCATAGAGGCCCTGTGAGAATCTAGAGACGTTCGCAGCATTGAAAATTACGCAATGGTCCGCTCGACACGCACACACATGCTGTCAGTTTGACCTACGTGACTAAATACAGCCGCCATGAATCGGAAGCAATCCACTTCAAATTTTATGAAGTGAATATCATAATTATTATTTATCCGATATACACCAAAAAACCTTTAATAGGAAGGTATTTGACGTCGGATTCCGTACCGAAAATCCTGGATTGTTACACTGCATAGTTTTTTTAGTAGGGTTCTTTTAACATTTTGCCTATAAGCCATTTGATTGACACGTGGGGCGGGGCTTGCGATCTGCCCATGACGTCAGATGTAAACAATAATATAACCACGTGCATCGCGCACATGTGTAAACAAACCTGGCAACAAATTAGATTTTTTGGCGCCAAAACTTTTTTGATTTTTTCTTTTGTCCAATGATTTTTCAACTGGAGCCAACTGCTATGCCATTAGATTGTACAATCAAGTATTCACGTTTTATAGACTCTCTCTGAAATAATTCTTGTCCAGGGGACATGTATTGAAATATCTATTGTCGCTGTTTTTGTTTTTTTTAATTTTTAGGATATAAACAGCCTAGAAGAAACATCATCTGGCAGACACACATTTGACTACAGATCATATCCTGTTATAAAATGTGTTTAATAAATATTTTACTCAAGTTTTCTTGCCATTAATACTTCCTGACTACTTTTATTTTATGGTTATCTAAGTGCAAGGCAAACATTGGTGGGGTTCCTTTGGCCCTCCGAATATATAGGACCGAAAGGGGTATTTTATGCCATTTGGATTTATTTTTGCTTAGAAAATCTAGTCAAATACTTTTTGGTGGGCAAATTCAAATTCTGAAGGGTAGGACTAGTCTACCCTAAATCCACTTGCATTCAGTCTCATGAGAACTAACTTAAAACGTTAAAACCTTCACCGGCCTCCTACTCAATTTTTTGAATAGATGTAAAACTTATGGCAGAATTTATGGTTGATTCCTCGATTTTTGAATCCCAAAGAATAATTTTTGAATTACGCAGTAGGATGACACTTGAATAGCCGGTATTCAAATTTTCCAATCAATGTGGGAGGTGTCTGGGTCTACATGCGTTTCACAAACGAACGTCCTCTTTTGAAGTTTCTTTCTAGTTGTCCATTTGTCTGTACATAAAATTTGTGATATTTGGTTTGTATATGTATCTACTCTAGATGTATCTGCAGCCAAAAAAATTTTCCCAATCGGTCCAATTAAGATAGTTATTGTATGGCCATTGTTGTTTTGGCAAAATCGAGACTTGAAGTTTTCATTAGAACATTTGTTTTGAAGTTGTAGATCATGAGACTTCGTATGATTTTGGTGATTTTCAAAGTCATTGACTCATGCATACCTTCAGGGGGCGTTGGATGACAATTTACATCGTATTTCCATTTAGATTGGGATCTATTCATATTTTGTTACCAATTGCAAGGTTGTAGCTCATGACATTTTCTATTTCATGGTCATTGGTTTCTGTATTTGTTCACCAGGAAGCATTGCATATTGAAATTATCAGTGCACCTGGACCCCTAGTTGAAAACGATGGTGTGAAAACGCTTTGATATTTTGTCCTACTGTTGCCAGTAAATATCGTTGCTACTGAAATAGTTCTATATCTAACACATGTGATTTCCTGGTTTAGTTTTAAATCAAATGACCTGGAGCTACTATTTTACATTTTAGTCCTTTATAGGATATTTATTTAGGCTGTACTCTACTTAGATCAGTGTTTTGGTCGAAATTTTCTTTCTGAGAATGACACCCTTGATATTTCCCTTATTCTGCGGGCCTACTTGAATTTAGGCTAGAGTCTTCGATGATGTTTTGCCATGAATTTGTTGGTTCAGAAGTTGAATTCATCTCATCGTATCATTGTATCATTCTAGTCAAACATTACTATGTGGAGGTATTCACGGGTGATCTGGAGTTTGCTGGAAGTGAATCAAATGCCCATTTACAAATATTTGGTGAACGCGGTGACACAGGAAAACGACTGTTGAAGAAAAGCTTGAATACTGAGAAGAAATTTGAAAAAAGTCAGGTAACACATGTGTATTGATTTTCACTTGCTTGATTTGATGGAAGAACATTGTGAAATATCCATACTCAACTTTGGATCCAGAGCTATCAGAAATCCATGTTACTGAATAGCTTTATAGAGATAAATTTTTGGAATTTCTATTTTACAGTTCAATACAATCAACCTACTGAAGCATTTCTGATCATAAGTTTACCAAATTGTTTTGAAAGCACCCCTGCATAAAGATTTTAATATTTAAAGAGCTTGAATGATCAAACCATTTCTCACTGTTGCTAATAAGGGTGTCCCACTGCTTTATCTTTAGTAGTGATAAGCTCCATATTATTTGATACCAAATACTTCATTAAACTACTTGTTGTTACATTACTATTCTTACACATAATATTTGACTAGCTAGGTAGAACTTTAAGCTAACCAGTAAAGCAGAACTTCAGATAGTAAGGGGATACAACCTATTTCTTTGAACTATGCAAAATATCACATATGTTAGTGATGCAGTTTGAGCTACCGTAATCAATTCATTCGATTTCTCATTTCAGACGGATGCGTTCACGATTGCCGCTGTTGATCTAAGAGAATTAACGAAAATCATCGTTGGTCACGATGGTCGAGGGGAAGGATCCGGATGGTTTTTGCACCAAATCCTCATCAAAGAAGCAAAGGATGATAAGATTATATACCAATTTGACAACAACAGGTATATATTGCTATTTCTATCGACAGTGACAGATTTTGAAAACCAGTACCCGATTCCACAGTTTTCAAGTAAAATTTGGCTCATTGAACATTTTGAAATGACCAATTTTAACCTTGGAGTCAACCTCAATCAATTACTGTGGAACTGGATACCGGAAGAAAGACACTCTAAATATTTGGATGGATATATGAAAGCTGTGGGTACTGGAGTGTGTAATGGGTAGTGTAGTGTGATCTGTGTGCATTTGTGGCCAGCACACAGATCACATTGTTCATTGGGGTTTAGTCCAGGACTCGCGAGATTTTCAACAACACGGAAGTAACGTGTAATAAATGATGACTTGAATTGCATGACTACCTACCACCCCTCATTATTGTTGGAAAACTAAACGTTCGGCACTGACTAAAAATTAGTACCGGTAATAACATTTTAGAAATGGCCAGAATTTTAAGGTTCTATCTCATTTTTATTTTACAATTGCGATTGGTATAATTTTTTTTTAAACTGCCGTTAAGGCTTCATGTTTCGTCTGCAATTCACTGCAAATAGTTACGCAACTACGCACATTTCAGTGTTTTTGGCAGCTGTACACTCAATCGGCACCGTTCGTGACTAGCTTCACTGCGGAATTATCATTAATTAACATCGCCATATCACATCATCAACTTATATTGTGCCTTAAAACCCTAACAGCCGAAATAATTGAAATGCACACACGATTTCTATCATTGAAAATTGAGAGAGTGGCCATGTTTGTGTTTGCTGCTTCACGTAAATCCTGCGCGGTGGCGCAGCCGCGCGGAGTGGGGCCGATACGTCCAGTTTCTCAAATCTGGGACCAGTTTCTCAAGAGGTTGGTTAAAGATAACAGGCAGATAAATACCGTAGTAACAATGAACTTTTGATTGTCACTTAGTCAGCTTTCCACTGTTTAACTCTAACCAACTTTTGACCAACTGGGACCTGCTTTTAGCCCACTTGCGGCTTTAATCCCAGCAGGCTATTGCATTCACTTTTTGTCTTGTCGTCCATCCATTCTTTCATTCGTTCGTCCCGCTTTCTATGTTTTTAAAAAGTCTTTGTCCTAAGACCAGTTTCATAGACTGGGTACAGGCATCAAAACTACTAGGATATTCCTCTTTAATATACCAAGACGAAGAGTAGTTTGATATTTTCTCTGAGTACTCACTAGATAAACAGGGAACAATCAGCAGTTTGAGATGCAATAAGCTTAAATTTGGTGCTGATTTGTGTTTTTTTTTCTTTTTAGTTGGTTATTTGATGACCAAGTCAATCATTTAACCTCAGCAGAGAAGGAAATTGAATTAACGAAGATCATCGATGAAGACGCCGACAAATGGAAAGTATACACTTATACTGCTGATGAAGGATTTTCGGGCACCGATGCAGAAGTTTCTCTGACAGTGTTTGGAGATAGAGGTAGCACTAGTCTCATACCACTCGGTGCAGGAAGCAGTGGCTTATTTGAACAAGGACAAACTGATGAATTTGAGGTGATTTGATGAAGATTATTGCGTTGCATTCGGTTTAATCATCTTTGTTAGCAGCTGCATCATTCATATCTTTATATTAAATATATATCATTAAAGGTTACTGTCAGTGCTGATGAAGTTGGAACTATTCAAAAAATACGAATACAACACAATGATGAAGGAAGTGCCTCCGGTTGGAAACTTGAAAAGGTAATAGATTTTTCCTTTTGAAAATGGGCTGTTGAAAATAGATCTTGTTTCACTTACACAGACATTGTCTCACCGGTAGTTGATGTGCATCCCGTGTTTGGAAATGATAATAATAATTCATTTTTACAAACTGCATTCCATTGTGGATCAGTGCCATGTACATTATACAAGTACATAAAATTCATTATAAACTAATTGACTAGTTGATAAAAGCTTTTTGTCATGAAACAAGATATATAAATGATTGAATTATAGCTGAATAAGAAAGCTCTTAGGTTGTGGTTTTGAACTCGACTAGACTGGTGCAGCTTCTGATTTTAAACAGCAAAGAATTCCAAAATGCATGGTGACCAGGGACGGATTCAGACCCTAAAATTTGAGTTAAAACTTTACTTAAGCACGTTTATTCATAAGACCATTTTCAAAATTGGCACAATTTTGTGGAAAAAGAAAATAAAATGGGTGATTTCTGTTAAACAACACCGGTAAGGTGCTGCCAGAATGCCCTTTTCTTATCAATTTACCCTAAAGATATTTGGTTAGACCCTAAGTTCTTCTTCCTGGATCCTACCCTGTGACCATAGTAATATATAAGACAATGTTTAACCATAAAAAGTTAGCCAAATACAAAGACCTGTTTGGTTTATACAGTGATACTGATAGGATGTTTAAAAAATGACTTAGAGCGAGACCATCTAAAATTTTCAAGACTTGAAACTCAATTCTTTTACAAACTGGTAACCGGTGCAAGAATAGGTGTGATTTTGTCAAATTCAAAATGACGTCTTGGACTTATTGTTTTTCACTCGCTCTTATTCAATATCGTTGCTCTTTGGATTTCAGGTCGTTTTGGAAAATGTCAAGAACAATGAGCTAAAAGCAGAAATACCAGTTAATAGATGGTTCGATGTCACCGAAGGAGATGGTGATATCATTCGTGAATTCCCGGTCACTTGGAGTGAAGAAGACAAACCTTTGGAAAGTGCGTACACCATACATATTGTACACATAAAAGATAAACCAAGTATTTTTAATGAAATCTGGTTGTCATTTGTTATTTTTAATGTTTTGTAGCTGTTGAATACACAGTGATTACTCACACCGGGAATGATGAATATTCGGGAACGGATGCGCAAGTTTACGTAATTCTTCATGGGGAAAAATGGGACAGTGGTAAACGTTTCCTACTCATTTCGCAAGAAGAGGGTACTCGATTCGAGACTGGAAAGGTTGGAGAAAATCGATATTGTTTTGGACTAAATATTTTTTTTACGTGTGAATGTATTGATACGACATGAATCTTCATTTTAGGTTGATAAATTCAGTATAGAAGCTGTTGGCTTAGGTGAACTGAGCAAATTGACTATCGGTCATGATGGTGGTGGACAAGCTCCTGGATGGTTTTTAGATAAGGTTTTCATCATTGAGTCAGAAGTAGAGGGAGATGAATATGAGTTCATCTGTTACAAGTAAGAAATCATTTCTATTCTGTAACCAATTATGAAATCTCTATGTGACCAGTTGTGAGGTCATTAACAGCAATTTCATCAGGTGGAGTTGATAATTGAAATGATATGATATTTTCATATATGTCACTATGCCAAAGTTGTAGCTCATGACATGTTCTCTGATTGTGGTGAGGGGGGGGGATTGAATATTGAATGAGTATAGTGTATCCATTCATATTGGTAAACTTTACAATGTTATCAGAATCCATTGTAAAGATCTAGCTTATGACGTGTTCTCTAGTGAGTTGCAGGGTCATTCAAAGTTTCTGTATATATTGTTTACCAGGGGCGTTGAATATTGAAACGATATGTAAATCCATTTATATCCATACTTTATGCATATTTTCATGCTGTAACTCATGACTGTTTGTGGTGAGTTTCAAAGCAATTGGATTCTATATAGATTCACCAGAGGGTGTTGAATATTGAAATTAATTGTTAGATTATCAAGCATTACTAGTTTCTAAGTAGTTATGGTTCGTAAAACAAAGCAATGGAGAGTCGAAAGTAGACGGAGGGTACTGCAATTTCATTTCGATCATTGACAATCATTTATTTCACCTATTAAAATTGATTTTCTTCCAGTTGGTTATCTGAAAGTTATGGCGATCAGCAAATTGAAAGAGAGCTTTTACCATCAAAAGCGCCGAGCAAATACCAACAGTTGGAAGATGCTGCTGATGATGAAAATGAAGGAAAAGATAAAGAGCCTACTAGCGATAATGGAACTGACCAGAAAGAAGATGGAAATGAAAAAGACAAAGATGAAGAAAATGAAAAGGACGGCCAATGATGAAAGCTATAGGGCGTAGAAATGATAACATCTCTCTAAGTGGCTTACACCTTCAACTCATTAAAATCTTGGATCAAAATAATTTCTACCAAGCTCATAACCTCACTATTAAATTTATGAACTGTGCTCAGCTAGAGCACTTTACTTTGTAACTACGAGATTAGCGTAGTATATAGATACTGGTATCTTTTTGTAGCACTTAGGTTTACTTCAACCATGGATGCATGAAATGAGTAGTTGAGACTCTAGTTTATACGTCCAAGCTTCAACACATATGTTTGCTTTATGGCAACATCACACAATTTCCATAATTAGAGATTGTTAAACTACTATGCTTTGCACTTTCATGGTTGAATCCGGGGAATATTTCAAACAGATTTGAGGCAGCAAGTAAACCTCTTACAAAATATTCCAAGGCTACAAATATGCTGGGTTTCTCCAGCAGAAAGCTTTGAAAGATGGAATGCATTTGATTTATGGTAAGGGAATGAATAAAATTCACAGGCAAATTTTGATGAACATGAATCCATGCCCACAATATTGTACATCTAATAGAGATTAGGTTGATGAGAGTGATTTTTGAGCTAGACCTCCGATGAATTCTGCGTGCACGTGCTGCCATCTTCAAGAAAATTAAATCGATGACTCATTGGTAATAGTCACACGCTGACTGCTAGCGTGATTAACTCTGAACAACATGATTCTAGTGAAACGCTGCAATGTGTCACTGACATCGGTGACATTAAGCATTAACTAGATAATTACCTATCCATAGTTCTAGAGGGACGAAGTGTGCATGTAGTGTCATTTGATGACTCTATATCATTCATAAGGTTCCACGAATTGTGTGTTGTTTTGCAGGAAAAATCCCCGAGCCAATTACCGGCAGATATAGAAATTGTTATATATTTAATGCGGATTATTCAAGGCCGATGAAATTAATCCAATTCATCGGTTTTATGAGCATGTTTTACCCACTTTATGTTTACCTGAACTATAGGTAATATCTGAATTTGGATAAGACTGATAAAGATAAGGCTTGTTAGACTGTTATTTACTTGTTTGCTACTAATGACTTAAGTTTGTTCTTGGACCAGGAAGATGTGTCCAATGGTTTTAGTTAGATGGATCTTATATCATTTGCGCATAGTGTTTGATATACCATTAAAACAACAGGTAGGGCTAAAAAGATATTTAAGGAATATCTGAGCGGTAATCCGGGTTGATTGGATCTGACTTGTGTAGAGACTACTCAGTCTTTTTTACATGTACACAGTTAATTATACATATTCAGATGTTCTTTGTATTATTCTATGTATCTCCATTAGATCTAAACAATACACATCGTATAAAAGTACATGTAAATTCGATGACGGAAGCCAGGTTTTATTTATATTGTATCTATAGTATGATATATTGAATTTTTTCCGTGGGAGCACTCAACTTACTCAAGTTTGTTTGTATATTGTATAGATAAGTTAAAAGTTGTTCAAAAATGGCTGTGATACAGAATACACTTAATAGAATATAGATGTTGTAAATAATTTCAGTCCAATTTGTCTATTGGAAACTAATTGGAACCTAATTTACTTAATGTTATTGTTTTATTTTCCATAAAAAGCTGTGATTTTTCTCCTTATCGAGGCCATTATCGAGTGATCTCAATTATTTCAAGATATCAAATTTTTCATATCTACCATATATCTATTCATAAATCTAAATATACATTCCAGCGTTTTTGCGGACAGGGTTCGGTTTCGACCATATCATGTTCAAATTAGATTGCACCGATGATGATTAAATGATTAGATTGTCATTGAGGATGATTGACAAGTTAAAATTACCCCTCATTTTCATGAAGAATCTAAATTTTAATCTTTTTTTAGACACTGCATTAGTTTTTCTCTAAAAAAAATTAAACATTCCAATGGAGAATAGATCATTTTGTAATTGAATTTCCTTCTTCTTTTAATCAAGGATGAAATCATAGTTGGTCAAACAATTCCATCAAACTGTAAACGCAGTTTCTCGAACAGGTTAAGATTCTTACCTGTAATTCCTCATTCAAATGAGTCGGGGAAGTGGGATTGATTGTAGATAGCCATGACTACATGTACGGTCAAACCTGCTTAATCCGGATCGGCTTAATCCGGGTTCCGGCCTTATCTGGACATTATTTGCAGTCCATTTGTTCATTAATATCCAAAATGACCTTAATCCAGATTTCCCGTAAACTGGATGAATTTTGTTGGTCCCAAATGATCCAAATCAAGCAGGTTCTACAGTACTTTCGTTCTTGAATGCCATAACCCATGATGTAGCTACAAAACAACTGCTCTTGTTTTTTCCTAACGTTTCGGGTGGCATACTTCCATCTTCATAGTTTATTTAAAATATCAATTTCAGAAGATGGGCGGAACGATTCCAACTGAAACATTAGGAAAAAACAAGAGCAATTGTTTTAGATATATCTATATTGTGGGTTTTTCTCTTCAAGTTGGATTGGATTGAATTGACAGATATCTATGGGAACTGATTTCAAAAAGATTGTTAGAAACACGGAATATGTTCTACGTTATATGTGAAATTTTCATTCGATGCGCATTGCTTCCTTTTAATGTTTCACTATAGATTATAATAAAAAAAGAAGTATTATTAATAAGATAATGTACGAATGCACATTTGCTCAATTATGTATATATGTGGTACATGCACAGATATGTAAAATCTGACTAAAAGGTTGTTATGGTAATCTATGATGCCATCAATGTGGCTGCTATTTACGCTAGTTGCATTTTTTATCCAAACATCGTAAAACATCTGTAGAGAATCTATTCGAATCTTTTTATCGTTTGCATATATATGTCTACATAAAATAGTTGTTGAAGTTACGTCATTTTTTTTCCGTTGATTTTCATTGTTATATACGTATATGTATTAGTCAAAAATGTAATAGTTTATATGGTTTTGACATTAATTGTTGAAGACTCACGAAAAAACCAAAATCTCCTGTTCAAATTGTATCAAAATAGAGTGGAAGTTCGTTAATACGAATGTTGCGGGCAACGGTGAAATTGTTTTATTAAACGGGTTTTGTATTACTTGTATCCAAATCTTGATCGATACAAATATCTTCGTGATAAGCGGGTTTCGATTTAAAGGTCGAATGCCCTCTTAATTCCTACTTTTAGGATTTATCTTCCAAATGATGCTTTTGTATCGTATAAACGAGGTTCAACTGTATGCTAAGAGGATACATTACATTTTTGAATGTAAATATGATGGACAATGCCGGCCATCGTAATTGAAAGTAACTGCCAAAGTTGAAGTGTTTTTTACTGTCAAAACCAGTTTTTCTTTGGATGGGTACATTTACAGTACATGTACTTGCAATTCAAAATTTGCCCGTCTTTCCAGCCCTTGATTACCAATTCTCGAACCTAATGGCATCGTGAAATCTACCACGGTTCGATGCAATTTGACAAGGATACCTTTACGTGCTGACTTGACTACACTTTAAAGTCTTTGGCAACACTTTTTAAGGTTTTGAAATGTGAAACTCGAAAAAGCATCCGATAATGCTGACTCGGCTGACGTGAAATGTGTGATGACACGATATTCGACTGAGTACGTCTAATGAATGATACTTCTCTAACACTGATCACGAGGCGCTCATTAACTCGTGATTTACTATCGCACTTGTTGATATCGTGGCGACTTTTTACGTAAATCGCAGTTGTTTTTCACGCGAAGCGATCATTTAGCGAATTTGGTTTGAGAGCGTATCACTTTTTTCCAAGTGTATTAATACAGGCAATGTTATTTTTGTTCAGCATAATTCATAGGCATGAATACAGAATAGGCTAACCCAGTGCAATGTGGTAATTTAGTCTGGAAGGCTAGGAATAATCTATATTTTATCGTATATGATACTTATATGTCATTGTTTCTCGCAATTTAAACTGCACATCGAATGAATAAATCCATCTTTGTATGTACAATAAAGTGTTTGCATGATTTGGTTACGGAAAATATGTTTATACATTCGTTTTTCCCTTTTCCTTGTTCGTTCGTGTTGTGATCACCGTAGCGTACCACCTCAATGTTAATTGCTATGAATGGTACACCGCCCTCCGCAAGTGACGTCATATCGGCCATCAAGCGCAGGCGACTAATCTACTGAATCTGTTGAATATTGACGCTTGGTTAAGCTATCTAATACAGATAGTCGTGGCTATATCGGCGGTCTGTAGGCCCGTCGCCATCCCATGTTTGGGTCGTGGGGTCGATTTTCGTGTGAAAGAGGAACTTTTTGTAAGGCACCCACACAAATCAGGTTAGGTCCTGGGAGAATTCCCTCATAGTTTTAAATTTGATATTTGTTTTGATTACACCTGACACTCGTGACCCTGGTTACAGGTCTGTAGCCACAGCCATGTCTATGGGGGTTCGTTTTTTTTTTACAAAAGTGGAACTTTTTGTAAGTAATCCACGCAAATGTCGGGTGCTGCGAGTATTCGCGTGGATAATCTTTGAAAATTAGATTCAAAGAAGAGAAATTTCACAACTCGCATATTTGGGATTAAAATTTGGCCCCAAATCAAGTACCAGTATAGACGAAAATGAATGAAAAAGATGAGTGAATCTTTTGAAATCGATAACTCAAAAGTTGACGACATCTGTGTGGACCTTTGTCAATGAGTGGGGGACTGGTGACGTTTATCAAACAAGAGAACTACGAATAATCTTATAATTGTCCATTTCTTCACAGATTACAATGTAATGCTGATGTGAAATGGGATATTCAAAGAGTTTCTAAAGGAGTAGAATGTTTCTGATGTGATGAATATTTCATTATCTTGTTTTTTCGTAATTTGAAAAAGATTGAATTTATAACTGTAATGGAACTCGTCTTCCGATTTCGCGCATTTGACACATGATGTTAAACACGTGCTTGAATGATGAGAGCTCGCGAGAACGTGTTGTTATTACTGGTGGCTCGAGCTAATGAAATAAGTTAAACAATGCATCGGATCGAAATTCAATTTTTGCGAAAACGCCGTTACAATAACTAAACGTGACAATATGTGGATCGAAGTGTTTCTGCACGTTTTTTTTTGCTGTCGCGTGCTGCTTTTAAATGCGTGCACAATGGCCGCATGTTTGCCCGTTAACCCTGTCTAGAAGTCTCACTCTCTCTCATGCCTGATTGATACATTAATCTGCATTTTTTGGAATTGTTTTACACGTAGACCGACTTACATGTAGTTTGGTGAGAGTGGATTGTCCAGCGCTAGTAATAATTGAAAATCCGTGGCGCCTTTTGATATCAAATGATACATTTTTCAGTGCTATTTTTTCTATTTGATTGGTAAATTTCGTTTGATTTTGTGTCCCTTCCGGAACCGAAACAGGGGGTTTGATTTTGAAATTGGAATTCCCGGAAGTACCGTACTGCAGATATAGTTGTGCGATCCACGGTCGTATCAATTACATACTGTTTTAATGTGGGCTATATGCGAAATAAAAAAGAAAAATAAAAATTCGACAGTAAAACTGACCAGCTCGAACTTCAGTTACTTGTTTAAGTCGTTGCGGCTGGAACCAACTTTATGTTGATGACTTATCCAAATGACAAGTTATTATAAGTAAATAACCGATTAGGATAAGAAAATTAACGAACGAAGCCCGTTGCTATTGAAAATGATTGAAGATTTTTTTAAACTCATTGATTTCCCAAATCTTTCCATGAGAACCCTGGTTAAACAGTTTACCCACAACCGACAAGGAAATGTCAAAACGGTAAAAATCGCTTTAGTCAGCAGTTTGGAGATCCCCGCTTAACGAATAACACACGTAAGCCTATTTTGCTTAACCATGGACAATAAAACGAAGTTTCATAATCCATCGATTAATTAACTAACTCTAAAACTGTTGACGTCAACGATACCATCTTTGATAATGCTATCGATGAGAAATTTCATATATCGTGATGATCAATTTACTGTAAAACGTCCATTCATTATGGTATTAGCCAATAGCTATTTTCTTCGCGAGCACTCCGGGCATTTATAAGCCGCACATCTTCCATGATCTTGCCCGTCTTAATCCGGAATTCATCAGCACATAGTGTGTGTTCGTTGCATATTTTTCGAAGACGGGCGCATACAGGTATGATATATATCTGTGTAAACTAGCTCATCGTTGAAACCCATGACCCAATTCCACTTGTGACTGGAATTTTGGCTTTTAGATTTGAAATCAAAGCAGTTAATTTTTCAAATCGATTTATACATATTTGACTCCAGTAAAATTTCTGCCGTGCAACCAACGGTGGAATTGTTTTCTGGGATAAGGATAAATGTGTATAAATTATTATATTGAAGAATATACGAAGTGTTACGTACATTGAAGTAAGACGTTTATACATACAATGTATATATACTAAAAATCTAGCATTTCTTTTTGTGTCTAGACGAATCAATTGTTTCTGAATGTCCCTTGTTGGGGCATTGTGACGGCACGCACCATATATATATTATTCAAATAGCAACGGATCGCAATGAGAATTTGATTTATACACAGATTTCTCGGAAACCCGAGCTATATTCCTCGCTTGTCGCCAGAAATATCTCCCCGGGGGAGAGAATATTCGTTTAATCCGGGGCCCAATTTGCTCGCAGCCTATCAAGCGCTTTCGACATGTCGTTTGGTGTTCGCCGACCAACGATCAGATACGGAAGATCACACGGATGACCTAAACGACGGCACGCGAGTTTTTGGTAAGTGGTGTTTAAATCCCAATAGGCTGTAAATTTGCTACGTAATCGACCGATGTTATTAGAGTCCTCTATACTGCGTATACTTCGAATTCGCCAAACGGTCTGTTTTATCCATACGATTCATGGTCACGCCATTGATAAGGATCTAGTTTCTGGGGTTACGTACCCCACATTTTGTCTTGGCTTGAATTAGAGAAAATTTTCGGTTTCATTTGTAGGATGGAGTCGACCAAATCATTTGAAATGAATCTAGAATCAAACCTGCGTATAACATACCAAGAACTACTCAAGCCGCATGGATCCCGTGAAGATAATTTGTTAGCAAAACGTCGTCCGATGCTAAGGGCTGGTTTTCAAGTGCGGTTTCTAGCTAGCTTGTTACAACTGCCGCAGGTAACCGCTCGTGGAAGCCAGACCAAATGAGCTCCACAGGGTGCAGTTTCACGAACAAGTTTAAGGCTTAAAGGTTAAGCTTGAATTGTTGTCCTCATTGAAGAAATGAAGTAACCAATGGCAATTACACCAAAAATTTGAGTTAAACTTTTTTGTGAAACTGGCCCACACCAAAAATTTGAGTTTAACTTTTTTGTGAAACTGGGCCCAGGGGCCAGTTTCGCAAAAAAATTTTAACTCAAATTTTTGGTGTAATTGCCATTGGTTACTTCATGTTTTCAATGAGGACAACATTTCAAACTTAACCGTTTTAGGCTTAAACTTTTTCGTGAAACTGGGACCAGCAACGAATTGATGCTGACGCAGCCCGCTATCTAATGATCGTTGCCCGTCGATTGTTGCACGCGGGATATTGCAGTCAAGCTAAGCATTCTTCTCGGCCGTTTTTTTTCGGAGAATTTCGTTGCTGACGAATGGAATTTATGCAATAGAATGGATAAATCCAGGTTATGGTCAGGAGGTTTGGTGAAAAAATCGTGCCATCTTGGCAACAAGCATGGCAATTTCAGGAATGATAAGAGATTGACTAACTGAAAAAATCAGACATGGGGGCAACTGAAAAAAATTCAATACGGCCGACATTTTCAAGACGGCCGCCATTCAATAAATATTCTTTAATGAATTCCTTTGAAACTTGTGTTTCTGAAATTTTCATGCTTGTTGCCAAAATGGCATAATCTATTGAAAATATGGTATCCTGTTCTAATAATGCCCAAGATAGGTTTCGTTGAGGATGGTTTCATAACTTACGCCCCTCTACGAATTAATCTTAACCACGGGAATCTATACGGATGGATGAATATCGCCACGCGATAGCAACCATAACCATGGAATATATGTTCTATTTTCAGACGAAATGATAACAAATAGACGACGAACAGCAAACATTTAATTTCAATATACTAAGCAGACGCGAGGTTCTCTTCGTTTTTCGGATGTATTTTTATCAATGAAACAAAATGTAGCGACAACAAAAAAACCCTCACACTTTATCCTCTCTCACACCTTTTGAGAGTTCTTTTGATTTTGATCGTGATTTTCATCTAAATCGTTATATCATTCAACTTTGGACCAGCGTATTTCTGTAATATTAATCGTTAATGTTCACGTTGATACAAACACTTAACGAATGGACGAAAACCCGGGAATGAAAAAAAATTCGACTGCGATGAAGACAATAATGATATAGAAAATTTTTTTCGTGAGACACAGCTCCTAATATACCCCGAAATTTCGTTAATATTCAAGATAAGATTAGGAATAATGGCCCAGTTCCATAGTTGTTGGTCAAGTTTGATTATGGTTGATTACCAAATTTCTTTTAACTTAACACAGATTAGAGTCAAATTTAAGCCCACAGAAGGCAGTTCCAGGAAGCCGTTGAACCGGAAATCACCAAATAAAACTATACAGGGCCGTACCTAACAGGGGCAGGAGAGGGACAGTTGCCCCCCCCCCCCCCCACGATGAATTTTGAAAAAGTGACCCTTTAGCAAATATTATTTCTATGAACATCCCCTTTTTCGGGATTTATCCCTTCCCCAGATTCAAATGCAGATACGACCCTGCTACGTATAAAAGGCGTATTTGCAGAATGGCTATACGTCTTGAGACAATGAGGAAAAATGATGAATCTATATTCGACAAGATGTTGATATATTTAACGTTACGGACAGCACATTGCCACATATATCTTTTGGAACTTTATGATCGAGTATAACGACAATAAATAATAACACATTATATCGTATTGAGGTAATAAATAAGTACAATACGTGTGCGTAAATATTTACAAAAACGGGATCCAGAAATATAACCTTATAAAGGCTGATAGAATAGGTTCGGTTTCGTCCCGTGAATTGTATAAATCCAGAAACGAAGAGTGAACAATATTACCACCTGTACCCCGCAGAATTTTCAAATTCTTTGGACTTATGATATAAAGTTAGTTTGGTTTATTGGGACAGTGTATACCGGCGGTCATCCATACGTGAAATGACCTTTCTGGACCCAGCATTACTGATCTGATGCCTAGGGCACGTCAGTCACCAGACGAGGAAAAACTTCGATAACATCTCAAAGATGAAAGATCCCCTCGATAACATGAAGCAATACATTCTACCCGATACTGGGTTGGGGCAGATGAACAGAACTCTCGGAGTAAGTTAACCATGGACTTTAAAATGACTCTAAAAGTCTAAGTTCGTTTAAGAGTCCATGAGTTAACAGAGAAGAAAGCGTTATTCCTCGGCTGATAGCTCCAGTGACGATTTTTGAGAGTGTCGAGGTTAAATTTTACGAGAATATTCAACATGTTTCATTGTTATTTGGCACTAAGGGAGACCGGGGCACAATAACCACCCTTTCACATAGCCCCAATCTAAAATCCTTCGCTACAGCTACAACACTCCCTCCCAGCTCCTTGCTACTGTTATATCAACAATATTGTCGGTAAACCAGTGGCTACAAAAAAAAACCTGAGGAAAAATCGTCGCTGCAGCTGCAAACCGATGGTGACTCAATTAGAACGGGTGTCAATGTGCCCTCCCCTAATCACGTCTGCATCTGATCCAGTGAATCCGATGAATTTGATTATTTACAGTGGAACTTCGTTACAACGAACTTCTCGAGACAAGAAAACCTGTTCGTTTTAACCACGGACTCTAACATGTTATAACCAATAGTTCGTTATATCCACGCTGTATGAAACTAATCCAATTTTCTTACTTGGGACGAAATTCTGTATTTGTTATATCCAATGAATCGTTGAATCCGAGTTCATTAATATAACGGGGTTTCACCGTAGTGAAATATGCATTTCTGTTTGAAATGAAAGTCGAATACAGAATTTTGTATCGGAAAAGGAGACCACGGCATACTACACATCACAAGGCATTTGTTAATTTTGTTTTTTTCTTAAAAATGCACGCAGTATCGTAATTGGATATCGAAGCCGAATCCGAAAAGGGCTGGATTAAATGAAGAATTAGTTTACTAATCTCAAGCTTTTTTGTCCGGAAAAACGCTGGTTTTCGTGTTTATTCATATACAATATATTACATAATGAAATCGCCCAACCACCGGTCTCTTATATCGAAGTTTCTCCATGAATATCGAAATTGCTGAGTTTCATTTATGATTTGCACTTATTTCGTGATATGAGGAAGAAGAAGCCTTCTTTGAAATCTTATATATAGTAAGCGAGGATGGATTTAGGGGGAGGGGGCGAAGGGGTCCGTACCCCCTAAATCTTAAGGTCCCTAAAGAAGTATATCCCAAAAAATCCGAAGTGATCTTTTTTCAAGCGCAAAATGATGGTATTGCGATTCTGGTATTGGTATTGTGTATTATTTATGGTTCATTTCATGGAATTCATCGTTCATCCTCGTGGAAATCTTACAAAATTCTTCTTAACATTTCAAAAAATTTCTATCGTCAACGTAAGGGGAGACCCCCTTCAAGTACCCCCTCACGGTCGTTGGCCATGAGGGCTATGCCGCTACGCAGCTTGCATCGTCCATACAGTTACATTTCAATGCGGTCCCTTTTTACTTCCCTGGACCCCGCCCCTACAAAAATCCTAGATCCGCCCCTGATAAAGCCCGGGGCATTGGGCCCTTAGAGGTTAGTCCCACGGTTTCTAATGGGCGAACATTCCGTTCATTCTTTAAGAACCAATAAAATCAAGCCAAACGATTTTCGATAGGTGTAGTCAAAAGGAAATATGTGGCAGACAGATTGAATGAAAATAACTGATGACAGGTGGTTGGGCTATTCGAGCGAAAAGTGATACGCGGTTCCCAGCAATTCTACCGGACTCGGGAATAACAAATTCTGAGGTAGTCCAACAAATTATAATGCGGAATAAGTTCCGATCACAACAAAGACAATGTCACACATACACACACATACATATACTTTGCGTACGTACACTTATATATCACATTTAAGTTTGAATGAAGCACATGATCATTTTTCATTCTTTAATTCGCCTGACAACACTGTTCTCTCGTTCTCGAGCTCCCACGACGACTGATAACCCATATTTAGGCTATGGAATTTCGTTGTAAGCATAGATGGAGTTAATGGTTGTATTTAAATGCAATCACTGTAAGCGAAATCCTGAAATTCTTCTACTACCAAGAAATTCTATAGTGGTGCGATCAATGTTTCGTATTTCACTCATATCGAATTGTTTCGTTTTATTTTCTCATTTAGAAACAACGAATTGTTCTCACTTTCTCGAGCCTTTTCGGTCCACTGGCTTCACCATCATGGCAGTGTATTTCAACGAGGAATGAAGATGGATCGTATTCCATTGTATACCGTCACGTTGGAAATAGTTATCATGGCCTCCCTGGTGTTTATATAATCCGTTTAGATGCGATTCGAAACAACTTTTGAACCACCACGCACCCTTATATTGTTCCGCGCAATTGTCGAAAAACCTATTGTCATGGTCGCTGTCTTTGGTACTAAATTGCTGTTGATCGTGGTTCTCCCAATATGACGTCAGGGAATCACCGGCATTTCCTTTGTATCCACTTATACGCAAACGATATTTGTCAGCTTCGTCCGTAATACTAAATGAATCATATTCGGCAAAGTATCTATTCCCGTCCCATGTTTCTAGTTCTATCCTCAGTTTGTAATCGCCTACAAATAAACCGAAATTGAAGAGAGTTAGTGAGTCCAGCATTTAGAACCTCATTATATGAAGTTCTTTCGGGGAAGATTTTTTGCCGCCGTAAAAATCGTTACAACAATTTAAATACATTGATAGTATGTGTTATGGGTTCTGTGTGGGTTCATGTGCACTACGTCATCAATATTGGTGTTTAGAAATAGCAATTACAATTGTGAATCTTGGCATTTATTTTGTATTGACTATATTTCATAAATCTGATTTTAGTTTTGACAAATTTTTGCAATTATTTTTGAGAGGATGTACACTACGTCATGAATATATGGGGCTAGACTGGTAGCCGGTCAATTCAATTATCGATATAATGATGATAATAATATTTATTTCTTATATACCGCGCTCCGTATACATTTCAGCGCGGTTTACAAATATACAGATATTCAAATGCAAAATAACTTTATTGATCCTTGATATCATATGATTCATGTCATATTATTTACTTTTGGGAATATTATGCAAAATATATGTTATTTTTTCAAGGCGTCAATAAAATTTGAAGTTAGTTTTCTTGTTTATATCATTCAGTATTTAAATCGAAATTTACACGACTTGTACTATAGATATTTCTTACCTTGTGAAGTGATTTGATGAATTCTATCGTTGCCGAGCCAAAACTCGGTTTCTAGATTTCCGAATCCTCGCTTGTATTCGTCCCAGGTCCTATAGAAATCCACACTGCCGTCCACCCTCCGCTGTATCACGGTCCACCCTGAAAGATAACGATAATGTGATATGTTTTGAATAAAAACGAAATGAAATGGTTCAATATTTCAAATACAATCTTTAGTTGCGTGCAATATTATCTACGTTTTTCGTTGTTTTCTACGGAGAGTATACCATGAGAAAAGAGCGATACACCTGGATGTTTGATAGATCAGATTCTCGGGAACAAATAGTTTTATTACGTCGATTGACCGCATATATGCCATTTCCCATTCTAAGCAATTGAAGGCCGATTACGTCTACTTAACTTGAATTTTTAACTAAGTCTTTAGTGCCGAACCTGTTTTTAAAGAGTCTGCAAGCTCTTATTTGTTTTACTCGGAACGTTTCGTAGATATATTCACCAAGGGGAATAATCTTTCGCATAAAAAAACATCTTTTTTATAGCAGTTCCGTTTAAAGTACACAACTCTCGATTCAAATAAAAATATTCGATCTGACATCCCATTTAATTACACCAGTTTTCATAACCATTTATCGAGTTTTGATCAACTGAGCATATTTTTGGCAATCCTGTCATCAGGCATATTACAAAGATGAAAACCAAAATCTTAACATTTCTACTTCGTAGATGATGTCTTATGAATACAGGCGTCCAACCCATATCACTTCAGGTTCTTCTGACGAGTGTTTTCCAGTCCCCAGAAATGAGCACACGTACATTACAACCATGGACTGTATTTATAACGTCGATTTTTAGTCAATGATACAACTTACCTGTCGTATTGGTTATCTGACAGCAAACTTGGAAAGGTATTGGCGACGCTGATGGTTGAATCATAACGTAATAATTCCCTGGTGATTGAGAAGTACTCTGAATAAAAACATCACGGCAGTCTGAAATTGATACAAACGAAATAGTGTTTAGCTACCGGTATTTCAACTGGCGGGTCAGGATGAGAATCGAACCTGTGCCGTTAGTAATGATGAGTCAAATTGAACATTTGTACCATGTTTTACGTACTTAGTCTGCCCCATAAATGCTAACCTTAAAAATCTCGATACATCACTAGAAAGTATTTTATGCATCGTTCCGCCGAGATAAATCATAAATTTAATGGTTAAAAAAAATTATGATCAAAACATTTCTAGATTTCTAAAAGCTGACGGAAACCTTTGGAAACGATTGCTTGTCGTGTGATGTTCCGGGTGTACAGACTGTTAAAGTGTTGTTTTCCATAAAGATCTATCAAAATTTGTATTATTCGTCAAAAGTTTATTAACTGACAATAAAGTTTAAGTGTAAGTGTTAGAAAACGTACGTAAACCATACAATTAGTGACGGTCGGTTGTGGAACTAACGTTTTAGCAAAGCTCGCTTAATACCCATTTTTTCGGACAAATAGGAATGCAAAAACCACTTATCTGGGTTTTAAAGGGTATCTAATTGATTATCAGAAAGCGTAAAACCACCGAGTCCGTTGGGAGAATATGATCTTTAAATCACTTTCTACAACAGAAGTTTAGAAAAACTGCGGATATTTAGGGGTGGTCGACGGTGTATCTACATCAAAGCGATTTCTTTTTGAATGTCCCGCTGACAGTTCTCATTGCGCTAACCTCCGAGTCGTAACGCCGAAAACTGATAGGTTAATTAAACCAGGATTGCCCCAGGGTTTGGTTTTGATGTGATTTGTCTGTGTCATAATATACGGCAGACGCTCAACTGGAATCGGAGGTCAATAGATGCAAGACTTCGGCAAACGATTTCTTGATTTGCTAGTTAACCAGTTAACACTAAAACCGCCAGACATACGTCGATACGCTATATACTCCTCGGTTTTGATCGTTCAAGAGTGTTCGCAGTCGGATCAAGATATGCCACCCTTGGCGAACATGTGTTTTGTAACATTGCGTATACAGTACATATGAAGATGAAAAGTCGACCGCGAAAAGCTAAATGAATCACTTAATATGATTCTCAGACTGCCGACTGGAGAATACTTCGATGAAAGTTATCATTTTATAATCATAAATAATTACAATATCTGAACTAATAACACACATTTATATATATGATTTGATTCGGGTCTGGCGGACATGAATTCCCACGGCAAAGTCGTCTGGAATTATAATGAACCGTTAAGAGCGATGACACGGGACAACGGGTTTCTAAAGAATGAAAGTCGTGCTATAATCCGCCTCAATAAATAAGAGGGCATTAGTAAAAATATGCATGAATGAAGGATTGGCGATGTCAACAAGGACAGAGTCATGGGCGATGTCTCTGAAATTAAAGAGGCCCAGTAAAAAGTTGAATATTTCATTATTTGAATATTCGACGAAGTCCGCTGAACTTTACAAATGCACTCGATAAATTCATTGAAATTGATCATTCGTCTGCGCACTATGAAAGATTAACTACATAAACCTCTGCTGTAGCAACCTGTTAGATTGTCTACATATCGATCAAAGGTTCGCGCTTCCGACCTACGTCGACGATGTTTGTTCTCGTCTGATCGCAGGATAGAAGATCGATCGCGGCCTCGCCGTATATTGTGTTATTCATCCGCGTACTTCCGCAAAAAAACCGATCCGAAAAACTATTATTCTTCGTCGCGAGGAGAAAGTGGTGAAAAGCGGCGAGACTGATCGATTCGGACGATTTCCGCTCCAACGAGGGTCCCCAAATTAGGCAGCTGATATCAGCTCCTATACCGCACGCTTAGAACAAATGGTTCTTCCAGGAAACCTGGGGTTTCTTCAGCACCTAAAAGTGATATTCATGGGACAAATGGGTTCTTTGATAAGTGAAATGTTCTTTGAAATCCCACAACCTCCGCTCCATTTAGAAGATAATAAGGACCCTCATTTCTAGATATTTATTTCAGGAAATCTTAGGAGAGGGAAATAATCTATTTTAGAAAATTCACTCATGACTTTTAATCGTAATGTTTTGGCCGATAAAGAACAAATAAGAGCAAAGATCAAACGACATCATTAATGATTTTTTAAGTGCAACTTTAGTATTGTAAACGGTGCCCTTGAATCAATATATGAGGCCGGGTTTCCGAACTGCCAAGAAATAAAAAAGGATGTGAACCGTGCTCTTAAATCCAAGAATATTGAAGTAGGTTGGTTTATGCACTAATGCCCGAGATAATAGAATTAGAAAAAAATGAAACTATTATGGTTATTGCTATTTCGAAGGATATGTGTGCATGTATAACCTGTTTCATCGGGAAGACACTTCAAACGATCAAACGTTTCGAAACGTCGTTTGTGATCTCATGACAATGACTTGGTAATGAGGTAGGCCTATGTCTGTGGAAATAAAGTGAACGCGCAAAGATATTCACTTGTTGTATACATATTCTATTTCTGTAGAATTAGCCCACAATCGCTTTCTTGGCGTATATATACGCATTTAAGAATATACGTATTTTAATGTAAGAAATGTAACCGTCTTATGAAATGATTCGAAACCGGAGACGTCGAGTGAAAATCAATGTCTTCGTCGAGGACAACATTAGGGCTAATGTTTCCCACGTAATGAACCTGTTAATGAAAATCACGCACGGAAATTAAAAGGTCGTCATTTGCTCGACAGCTAATTGATATTTTGGCCGTGAAACAAAGGCGACCTCGAAATAATTAAAACCCAGCGTTCTCGAGATACGTATATGTCGGCTTTAGAGACGTTACCTCGACCCGCCTGAGAGTTACCATTTTACATCCCCTTCAGGTGTAGCTATAGGGCGGCCGTTGTTTTGAATCACGGATTCATTTCAAATATATCGATATTTTCACACACCGTGTTGACGTCCAAAATGTCAGTTCATGTTTGTCGATTGTATATAGGAATTGCTTAATCATCGCGAAAACCTGCCAACTGGGTGATCTGAAATTATTTGGATTGTCATTATCCTATCTACAATCCGCTAATTACACTTCGACGGAAGAGTGTCAACGATTAGTGTCCTAAATAGGCCTTGTACAAATCGACGCATTTTCGGCATTTTTGACTCGGCGCTTTTCTCAATAAACATTAACTTGCATCCGCAAATTTAGAAATTTATGAGATCAAACACTGCGGAGTGGCTTATAAACGTATATGAACGCTTGGCTTACACTGTGATTACGGAGAGTGCACGGGCTTTATCAGGAATCCGTTCGTGTTTTATGGGCTTAATCGCAGTGAAGTCCTGTCGAAAGGAGTGGTAATGGACTGAGAAATCCATTTTCATTTACATTTTACTTTATGGCTCTATATTCATCCCTACCCATATTTTGATTATCTGTATCATTAGTAGAAGGTCTATATCTATCTGTTTGATATGTTGCGTTGCCATATGCTTGGAAAGGCACTGTAAGGACATACGATGATCAATTGCTTCGCCTCCGATGGTTACATCTGAATTGTTACCCATTCCAGTATTCACTTTGATGCAACGTAACGAAACATGTGCCAAAGCTACCTTAAATTCACTTGAAAATTACCAAATTCGCAATTAAACATGTGTTAGGTCTGACTTTTGATTGTTCTTTGGGATTAAGATCTCAGTTTTAGTTTGCTGTATATACATATGTTTATCTTCAGTATTCATGACGTCATCGTTGAAAGTTACTTCGGGCTCAACCCATTGGGCTTGGTCAGTCACTCTTACTCTCAATGTCGTTCTATTTTTATAGATATATTTTTCTGATATTCGTTTTCGCGATAATTGCGGATATCAGTTTTCTATATAAAGCGGATATATTGCAATACATAACTATAATTATCGATCATACATGGCGCATCCAATCAAAAACCATTATCTAAACGACACGAAAGTTTATCAAATAGAAAATAAGAATTCCCAATTTAAAATTATGTCATCAATATCGGGGCTAGCCTGGTTAAGCCGGCAATTCAAATTTAAAATGACTTAATTGATGCTTAATATTGTATTCATCGTCGATAGTATTAGGTGACATCTTTGGGTTATTCTTCTTCAAGGCATCAATAAACTTTCGAGACAGTGTTCTTGTTTCAATTGTATCGCAATTTGATTTTTCTATTAGTGGCAAATGATAATGTGACAGTCCCATTTCAAGAAGTTTGGTTATTGTTAGCGGGTTTCATCATTATACAGTTACTTCGTGAGATTCATACGACGCAATCTTGTTTGGCTGGTGAATCAATCCCAAATTATGAAGTAACCTATAAGAGTGATCCACCATGCTGCATTTCAAAGTATAAACGACCAAGTCGTGACATCCTATAGAATGTATAGAAATGCATGGTTTGGTTGCAGTTGAGGGTTTATATTCAATCTAAAATAAATATGAATCGTGCCAAAATGAATCCGACAGTAGCGGGATCTTTTTCTTAGAGTTTGGACCCCTGCCTTCCCATTGAGCAGAAGCGGTATTTCTTCAGAGTTTAAGCCCCTACCTTCCCATCATCGAGGTTGTTTGCGCTTTTTTGTCGATACATACAGATATCGTTGAAGGCTGTATATTTGACGCTCATCCTCTCGGAAATTGTATCTAGAAAAAACGCTAACTCCATTTCTAACTCATTTGGCGTAGCAGCTTAATTCGAGCCCTTCCTCTTATTCCACACCTTCAAATTATCCTAAATTCGGGGCCCTGGAATCAGCCAGCCGGTATCTGTACGTACTACATAATATTTTTAATCATCAATACTCGATATTCAAGCCGGTTACGATGAAAAATGTTCAAGAAACTGATACCGTCAGCAACAGGCCCCGGGTAGCAATAACTTCAAATGTTTGCTTCCTACCTCTCCCCACGCCGCGCAATATCAACAGCAACGATGTTTGCAACTGTTGTAGTACGAGTAAGTATAGATAGCGGAGCCGTTTTGCGCGGTGATAACGCGATCGCGATTGAGACGGCACTTGAGGTGATATTTCCATCGGGGATCGTTCATAGACGATGATAATCGAACTGGTTGATAGATACACGTCGAAACCTCTCGAACACTCCTCAGAGTAAATTGGATTGAACTTCAAATCTACATATTTGAAAAATTTCGCGAATTATGGTTTTGTGGTCAGGGATATGACCTTTCCAAAATTTTCTAATGTCCTCGGCCCATTTTATTTTCATCACCATTTCCGATTTTTGTATTGAGCTTTGAATCTACATATTTGAAAAAAGTATTTTCTATTTCGAGAATTATGGTTTTGTGGCCAGGCAAATGACCTTTCGAAACTTCCCTTTCGTCTCATCTCGGCCCATTTTATTTCAGTCACCATTTCCGATTTTAGCTCCAACCGAGTCATCATTCAGAAATTGACGAATAGGTCAAACGAGGATGTGAAAATGGAACGCATCGAATGGGGCAAAATATTGTCATTTTGTCAACTGTGACCGTTGTATCCATTGCTCTGGGCCATTTTACTTGTCAGAACTATAACGTATGGTTGATGAGGCATCTACTTTACTTTAAATGGTTCCTCGTTCTAAAATTATAAATACGGCGTGCATTTTCCACTTGTGGACCCTACCTTTGGAACTGACTACCAATCTCCATCCGTTCGGTTGATGAAGAAACATTTCGCAACTCTCTAAAGACACGTCTCTTTTTGAAGTATTTCCCAGAGACAGCGCTTTGAGCGTGGGGTACTATTATTAATATTGGAAATATTGCAGATGACAAAATGGTAAAACAGTCGATCAAAATTTAAAAAGCCGCCGCAGTTGATACAGTCGGTGGTAATAAAAACGTTGTTATTCGATTGATCTCAACAGTTCTAATGAAAAACAAGGTTTTTTGCCAGCAAAAACATGGGGTAAAAATTATACGCGCGATCGTCAACGCGTCGTGAATACAATGATAACAATACAGAAAAAAGCTCGATAGATTGAGGACGAGCAGGCAATTTGCAGCCAGACCAAATTGCCCTTAAATGGTCGATGAAAACAAGGCCTCGATAATTATGATACACACATAGGTTTGATATTTCAAAAAACAAGTCGTTGAGTGGAATAATGAGACTGGTGGTCTTTGTGACAATAGGGTACAAGTAAACGTTGACCTCTTTCGGGTACGAAAATTACGCAGACGACCTTGCTACATGTATAGCGCACTACTGTTTAAAATTGTTCGATGATTTCGGTATTGAATAGTTTTTTGATGTGTTATTCAACATACGTGACGTTGTAATGCATATACGATAGGCATTCTGATCGCTTCGACCACCCACCTAATGAATTACAATCACTCTAGTATTTTTTTCTATGTAGGCTCTAATATATCATATAGGCTCTAATATGTATATATATATATATATATATATATATATATATATATATATATATATATATATATATATATATATATATATATATATATATATATATATATATATATATTCACAGACGCGCGTTTGAATATATAGGTATATATATATATATATATATATATATATATATATATATATATATATATATATATATATATATATATATATATATATATATATATATATATATATATATATATATATATATATATATATATATATATATATATATATAAACGCGCGTCTGTGAGATCAAATAAAAAATGCCCGGGTTAAGAACAATTCATATAAAGAGGCTCGTCGACGATATAAAATTATCATACGGGTCTTTACTTTAAATATGAAAATGGCCATAATGATGATAATATTAATGGAATAATATTATCATTCTGGTGCCTGGAATGGAGGTCGTGAACTCGCGAATGCCATCAAGGGCGGACGCCGCAAAGAGGCAACGAGTACAAGCTCGCCTGCCAGAGTACCTATGTGTTTTAATTATTAAGTACGACGATTCTAACCCAACGCGAAATGGCGAAAGATTTAAACACGAAATAATGCGCTAGTGTTGATTTTTATTAAAAGAAATCAAAATATATCTGTTTTTTGATGGCCTCCTATTTCATGCGTATCGAATACTTTGTACTGGATATTTCGGAACGGGGAATTCAACTGTATGAAAAAGTGAAAAAGGCACATATACTTTGTTTTACATGAATTTACATCGCTCCTGCGTGATAAGTATATATAGTTCAGGGCGTGGTTTCTGATACTCTTACAAGGCACCATACGCCTGTTCATCACACGCCTTTCTGCTGTCGTTCGTCTTTTGTGGGGATGTATCAGACTGGAACGGCAATGCGACAATACAGAAAATATTGTGTCCCGATTTCCACGATAAAAAATTTAATAATACATGTAATAATACGTGCGTCCTTTTTACGTAGCCGAGTAAATCAGTAACAATGCCTGTCTTGTTAAAAGTTAGCTCTTATTGTCTCTCAGTGTCGAGGAATTTTTGTTGTTGAATATTCAAGTTTCTTTGGTTTGATTTGGACAATCATCAAGGCCTCACAAGACGATAGTATAGTTGCCCGAATGATATCGAGAATATGACTTTTTTCATAGAATAAGAAAATACATGTATATATGTATAAATTAGAAAAAGAGAGAATAGTTGAAATATTCAAAAGGTTCCGCAAGTCTTTATGGTACACCCCGCGGACAACCAAAGGCGTCAGTTCGAATATTTCATATATGTATGTGACAAAGTGACTGTCAACAGACGCGGACTGTAGTTTAGACATTCAATTTGGTCATTATTAGAGACTGCGACTCTAAAGGTCCCTCTCCATTGACCTCTTTTTATCGAGGCGAGTAAAGGCAAACAACAGAGTCATTCAGTGAAAAAAGATGCAAATTTCTCCGGTGGTGTCGAAGTTTAGTCGTTGTACGTTAATCGGTTCATTATTCACGTGAGCCGTCTCAATAGTAGCTTGCCATACGCAGTGTACTTTACTTCGACGCATTTGCTTAAGAAGGACAATTGAGCATTTCTTTGGTCACTGGGCCACCCAGAAAGCCGATGAAAATTAAACGGAATGCACTCAACAATTCTGCTCCGTTATTATACGTATAGTTGCTACCGCTTTTTCTGTTATGTCCAATTTTCAAAAAGTATCATATGGTTTCACGACGATTTCGGTTAGATCAATTAGTATTATATATGTATCATCATATAGTTTCCAGGTATTGGGTGAGATATACCTACATCGGGCATGGCGTTATTAACGGCTAAATACTGCCATACGGTAGCGACATATTGACACATAAATGAACGGATACCCTGGAGTGAATCAGCCACTTTAAAAGCAATAATCATATTAATCGCACGCGGGCCTGGGACTGCATTGCATTAACCATGTAATAATTATCATTGTCGAAACAACAGTACTATAAACCAGTAGCGCAGCGAAATGTGCTCGCAGAATCCAGAACCAAAACGAACACCGAGTTTCGTTCATTGAGTTTAAACTATCTACTTAAAGAAACGAAGAAAATAATTACCTTTTGGCAGACGAGGCTTTGTCGGTTCGACCTCAGGTAAAGAGTTGACAGCGGGCGAAGCAGTTGTCACCACGGAATCTCCAGACTTTCCGACATTTAATCTATCTACAATATGCGATAACCTATCCAACGTTTGTTTTAACTTGGCGTTGTCGTATCTTAACTTGGAAATTTCTTTATTTTGTCTAGATATTTTTTCGCTCAATTGTTCTAGTTTCGACTCGCGTATAGATTCAGTTTCGCGGATGCTGTTCAAGCGATGATTTATTCTGTGGATTCTGTGGTCCGTTCGCTGGACGGTCGCCGAAACGTTCCTATGACTGATCAACAGCCAGATCAAGCGATCATCAAGGCCCTGTAAGCGTTTGTACACGTCCTTACGCATCAGCGGTTCGTATCTCGGGCTGGCTCCCATCGGCATGTGGCCACCTACGCCGTACCTACGATACGATCCGCCGTCCATTTTCTTGCGATCTAATCCTTCGCCCACAGAAATTAGAACCATATTCACAATTGACAATATAAACACCCGGTGGTACATCCCGATCAACTTGACAAATCGATCTGCGCAAGACTATTGAAAAACTCCAGACTCTGTGTCTTCGCTGATGAGGCCCTTAGCTCACGATCAGTCCGTCTGAACATGTTCACTAACGCATACTAGGCCTATCCAAAAATATCGTTTGAAATTCGCACACAAAGTTTCGCCGAAAATCTCAACGGAGTGACTGCGCCGATAAACCGTTTACCGTTGCGTATATAGCATCATAGACTCATCAGTTTTTGGCAAAAATTGTTCGCCTCATCAATCAGTATACGATCGATAGAACGCACGACTCGTCGTTTCTCGGTGAATAATGAAAATTTTATGTTCAATTACGTCTTTTATAGCGTAAAGCTATCATCGTCTGTTCGGCGTAGGCTCTTGATCGTTTCAAGCTCGGTAGATTGATAGCAAACGTACCGACGCCGCGTTATAGCGATCGGCGCGTTTTCGACGTCATCAAACTGAAAGAGCAACGCAACGACTACGAAATACAAATACGAAATTCAGAAATCCTCCTCATCTTCTTACCGATCTTAAAACGCCCATTTAAACGTAACTTCTTCGAAACGTTATCGAAAACGATGACGATGTCGCTATTGTTTCGTTTTTTTTCAGTAAAAGGAAGCCGACCGGAAGAAGTCGAGAAGAATGCTAAACAGTCCGTTGTAGTGGTGAATAACACATATTAATTCCGATTGAAACTTTAATAACTACCGGTAACGCGAAATAACTTAGTCCACTTGATAGAGCTAATTACGCGTGCGAACGATTAGGGTGGTGTAAACTGGAATGTGGAAATTGTAGAATCCTACGCGCGTTTCGTGGTTACACATTGATGACGACATCACCTTATCGCGGCGTAAACAGAAATATCACGCGGTTGCATCAACATCCCGTGGGTTTTTTCTCATAACATTTTTGCGCAATTCGCTCTTCGCGGTGCGGCATTATCTTCAGACGTTTTTCGACCGAGGTGACGTTAGTTGTTGCAACCGCGGCGGCGATTCTATGAGCGAGTGGTGTCTCAGTATACCGGCTTTATTTCTCACCTCAAATCGAGAAGCGCGTTATATAGAATATGCCTCTCGTCAAAACCGTACATAAAAACCGTACATCAAGCCCGGAGCACCGGTAAAAAGAATCGGGCGAGTAATCTACTGACCCTGCTTAAAGGGCGCTTAATCAAAATTTTTTTCTAAAGAACCTTCTGTCTTGTGATTCGACTCGACAAGATGATCGCAAATAGTATATACGGTTTAATAATAAACGAAATCAACTCAAACCGCCGATTACAATCCGGTGTCCAAATTAGTACTTCGTACACCCTCAGGCAAATATATTTATGTATACGTATTCCACGCGCGGTGTGGCAAAAAGACTGACGGTGACGAAAGTTCGTATGTAAAAGTCTAAGCACACAAACCAATCCAGATTTCCTTCGACGAACAGTCCGCCACCGGCGTCAAAGTGAGCCGAATAATCTCTTGACAAATGTGTTTAATTCGAAAACAAAAACCGACCAGAACGCTCAGGGGTTATAGGGTCCGCGCTTTTCGGAGATAAACTCTCGATTCGAAGGCGTTGCATTTGTCGTGGCTTGCATATATACAGTGGAAATGTTTGCTGCTACTAACTGCATACTTCGCGGAGCGAATATGAAACAGGACACTTCGCATTCCGTGTCGTACTTGTCCTACAAATTCCAGCAATGAAAATCGCCATGTTCTAAATGCCAGACATTTACATCATCCCAAATAATTACATAACATTTATGTATTTGAGTATGCGTGCGTGTTTGTGTGTGTGTTTGTACGGGCGGGCGGTGGTTGGTATATTAATAAGAAGATCACACAAATAGATAAAGTCCGATAGAAAAAAGAATCCAAGTAAGACGAAAATAAAACGGTTGGAAAATAAAACGGCTGCAGACGCGCATAAATTAACGTGCTTTCTCAACTCGCGACGTCGGGTTTTTTTTTTCGGCAGTAGAAAATTAACTTCACTCGAAGCTTACTCCATCGTAGGGAGACATCTTGCAGACATCATTCTTAAGAAAACTGAACAAATGTTTTGGTAGATATTTTTGATTTCAGGTTATGTATTTTCTAAACGTTAAATTATTTTGAATTTTTAACATTTTTTCGTAACACATTTTACGTTGAGTTATTTTCAAAATTTTAAATTCACTTCAGATGACATATTTATCAATCGCAGTGTTCTATCTTGTCTGGTTTGAGTTATTGTCTGAACGTAAATCATTTCTGGATAAAGAGTACATATTTTTTCACGTCGTAGATGGCGACCGAGTCCCCTGGGAAGCGTGAATTTAGAATTATGGCGAACAATTTTGAATTTAATGTTGACAATACAACTCATCATAAAATAGGAAAGCAACATTTCAAAGCTCCTATTCGGTGTCGACATAATAACTCGCCATAAATATTCTTTAGTCCACATATAGCCATAATTGCATCGAACCTAAATCATCAAAATGATATTCTTGAACAGAACATATGAAGATTATAACTTCAGGTTTAGGTGTAGCCATCACACATTCTGAATTATCATATCTGGCTGCAGTCATCTTGGAGTAATCATTCGTCAAGTGATTACTCGAAGCTAATACATGTTTTAGTATATATATATATATATATATATATATATATATATATATATATATATATATATATATATATATATATATATATATATATATATATATATATATATATACATCGTATATATATAAGTCTACATCGTAGCAAAGTACCTGCACATTTATCAAACGATACAGCTACCGATGCACTGAATGCCGCATACCCTGGACAGAAGTGAACTATGGCTACGTTTCACCATCCAGATATCTAATAGCCCTAACGACCGCAGCTCATAAGTTTCGATATTTTTTTTCAAACCTTTCCTATTTGCTTCGAATCGATAGTATGGCCCGATCTTCTATGAAATATCCGAAAGTTAACGACTTCAAATTGTTGGAAATCTACTTCGATTTTTCAGCGCAGTTGTTGTGAAAAAGATTTCATTTGCTTAACAAAGCTTTAGAACTACGATAAGAAATAATTCCTCAGCAGTAATTTTTCTTATTACGCAACATTAATCGTTTGTATTAAAGCTGATGAATCTGGAAAGGAAAATAAGTCTCGTAACAAATCGCGGCTCCTTATTCAAACGAGACCGGCCTTTTTCGTGGTTCAATAAGTAAGTGTTGTACACGGGCGGCACGATTATCATTTTATAGCCACGCGTCATGAAGGCCTTGAACTCTCTTTCGACAAAACAAAGCGTTAATATCACCTTGTAGCCCTGGGGCCGCTGCTGGTTTGACGACTTTCTGATTCAGCATGTTTTAAGGGGAGTTCAGCTATAGGGTATTTGCGGCTGGTAGGCCTGCAAAATGACCAACTTAAGAAAAAAAATAGATAATTAAAGGGTTTTTTGTCGATGAAGAAAAGTCACACACAGTTGGTTAAATCATAGAACTCGAGTTCTATGGTTAAATAAAACGGCGAACGGCCAATCCTGAATTTTCTTTGTGCCATGTGACGCGTTCTTTTGGCGGTCAGATTAAGCGCATCGCCACGTTTCCTCCAACAGTGCATAAACTTAAAAGTTTAGAAACGGATTAAGAAGCTAATCCACCACGATTTGTTCCCTGCCAACATTTACCCTAGTATGACAGATTACCCCACATGAATATAATATACTTTACTGAAATATCTTTTGGTCGAAATGCGGGGCGGTGAAGTCCGCGGAATACCATAGATGGCAGCGATGATGATGGTAACCATTCAACAACTGGAAATATCAACTATTTCAGAACAACAACGTTTTTTTTATATCTATCACGCACATTTTATTAATAAAATATAATCTCTAATAAACATTGAATGTATTTCGTTACATCAGATCATCTATACTAAAAGTACTTTATAATGTCACGGTTGGGGACGATAAAACACACATGGCACAACGAATTTGGTATTAACATTGAATTTGAGTTAGATTTGTGCAAATTTGTTCTCTAAAAAAAAATGTTGTTCACGTTAAGGGATCGTTCATCTATTACGTACGCATAAAACTTGAATGTTTCAATCCCCTACCCCCTGTACGCAAAATCGTATATCAAGTATATCAAGTATATTTGAAAATACATGTATTGAAACAATTTTCACTGAAGACCAGCCCATCAGATCTAATAGGTGACAACAAGTAATGTTTCATTGATAGTTGTATTTGAGATACATGGCATGAGAGCCTTGTCACCATATGTCACCGTAATGCATTTTCTTAACATAACATTCTCTCCTGTTTATCAAAAACAAAATATCCCTTCATACCAAATATACACAACCAAAACGTTCCACAAAATTTTGACAAATTTTAAACAGAACTTCTTGAAGCAACCCATTCTTTCTTTCACAACCCAACCACAGAAGCGGTGAAAGCGAGTCGTCACTACTCGTAAATTAAGCGCAGGGACGTCCAGTGGAACCTGGTTACAGCAAACTTCACGGGACCAGAAATCATGTTCGTTATAACCGATAGTTTGTTATATCCAGTATGAAAGTAATATAATTGTGATACTTGGGTCGAAATTCAATGTTAGTTATATCCGATGAACCTTTGTATCAGAGTTTGTTGTTACGAGGTTTCACTCTATAAACCAAAGATTACACGTCCATAATAAACCTGGCGACTATGGGCATTATGGTATGGAATTATCTGATAATCTAATACCGGTAACCTTTCATTACATCAGTATAGATAGCTTTATAAATCTGAAGAGGATTAGAGAAATTCTGCTAGGGAAGACTAAAAATTCAAAAATCATTATTGATATGAACCACAACGTTTCGGTTTTTTTTAAACGAAAATGTAAAGCGTTCTGAGCAGCCTGGCTGGATTTAGCGCTATATAAGACACATATTATTATTATTATTATTATTATTATTATTATTATTATTATTATTATTATTATTATTATTATCATTATTATTATCCTTCGGGATGATGGTGGCTTTCAGAAAGCAGCCAACCATTTAGGATCGTTCAATTAGTATGTGCACAAAAAATAGCCGATTTTTCTAAATTCTGCCGATGCGGCCATCATGATATGATCATAAGAACCACAACAACAAATGTTTTATTGAGTTATAGCCACATTGTAAAACAACATTGTTATTCAATGCTGTATAAAAAAATGCATTGAATGGTGCGTATATACTAGGCCTGTTAAGACCCCTTTCCTCCCCCATACGCCTTTGCTCGGATTTTCACTAGCCCCCTCCCTATCATACTAATTGAACGATCACCTATGTCATCACATCAATGAATGTTTGAACTTTGAGGTCGCTATTGTCGGATTTGCATCATATATGTTGTATATCTTTCACTGATTAGCACGTTTCAACAATTCATTAATAAATGTAGAGGACTGTATTCATTTTCTTTTTTCACGAATGTAATTTTGAACCCGAGAGAACGATATCATTCTCTTAAAAGATAAATGAATCATCTTGCTTGAACCATGGACTTTCATTTCATGGTCCGTGCTCGAACATATGGTAGATATTAGTCCACATACAGCGCATTCTTATCCACCCACCTAGGCACGAATTGCGCAACAACCGCACGCAAAGGACAAAATTTGGATCCGTTTAACATTATTGCTTACGATTCCTGGTTGTTTATTTTGTGTCACGAGTCATTGAAAATATGCGCTACGTAAAAAACAATACGCAACACTTAAGCATAGATTCATTAAATTTCTATTCGAATTTAAATTTACAAGTTGGTACCATTCAAGGCACATTTTTTACAAGCTCCTCAAGTTGTACGACAGACTCTAAGGGACCACAACATTATTCATTAAAAGTGACAGTTAGTTTTTATGCGTATGAAATCAATCAAATTTATGTATATCACAATTTGCAAGCTGGAACCTCTTCAGCCATTCACCATTGTTAGATGACAGAAACATTTTTCTAACGTTTTGATAAACGCCGGAGGAAAATGTTGGGTCACATTTCTTGCCCAGAGTCAGAAGTAGAAACTCATCTTCTAAGCCAAAAGCCGCGATCACATGGAGACGATTTGGCTCGGGCCAAAATGACACGGATCAGGCTCGCGCCAAATTTGGCCCGTGCCTAATTAGAGAGCGCGCTCACACGCAAACCGTTCACTCGATACTAAACAATGCTCAAACAAAGCGAAGTGGATCATTTCCTGTACCAGTTTCAATTCAAACGCAATCATTCGTCTGGTGCTAAAATTTGTTTCGGGCCTGGTCCGACGTTTTTGGTCGGGCCAAATTTGGCCCGGGGCAAACAGGTTCGGGTCCATTTGGCACCCGTGTGAACAGTTGTTCCAAAAATGCTCGTGTGATCGCGTTTATAGTATTTTAATGGTCTGAACGATTAGAAATTGTTTGAAACCACTCGCAGTAATAGTCTGACATAGAGGCTATGATATTTCTGTCTTTAAACCAAACACACTTAGACATTTCGAGATACACGTCTATAAGATCATATTAGTCAATACATGGTATTAAGATGGAGCATTTAAGTTGTAGTAACTACTGTAGTTATACTTCAAAAGCTTGAAAATCTGACCATCTCATTGTCAGAGATTTTTCAGAGAAATACCTGATTAACACAGTGTTTACTGTAATCAAATATTGCAGAATACCAGTACTGGAATATACCAGTTAGTGTACAACTTTATAATTGTCTTCTAAAGTTTTCCAAGCTGTAGCAAACCAACCAACATCATGGTTAAGTTAATTAACATATACGTTTATGTTTGTTTTTAATGCACGTTGTTGCAAAATTCCAGTATTGGAATATATCAGTATCACGAATAATCATAGTCAAAGAGTTCTTGGTGGAAATATTATGTAATGCCTTTCATCGAGAAGTACACCTTTAATGCATATTTGTCCGAGCAATAATTACACAGTTGTTCAAACAGTTTATTGAGACAGTGATACAATCCGAGATCACAAAGTAATTGACCGAAGTAAGCCAGCAACGACATGAATTTTGATCCCATTCGAGATCATAATTTAATTATAAGTTTTAGCCACAGCCCCATTGAAAATCCAATTTCTTGTAGCATTGCATTGTGCCCTGCCTCGGGTTAACTTGCCGTCTCAGCCTTCTGGAAAAAAAGAAATTCTTCAAAATCATCATCTTCGAAACCCACTATGAAGTAATCTAAAAACAAAATTTATTCTTCAAAAATCTTAATCTAAAATCAAAATTCTAAATAAATAAACTTCTGAGTTAGTGGGTACTCCGCATTTATATATATACCCCTCATTTTTAGTTTATCCCACACACCTGACCTGATGATTTCTAGCGAGAGTTCGAAATGCCCTGTCCTCTGTTTTTGATTTTAATTCCAAATCTTTTGAATTATAAATTTTATTTCTGAATTTGCACATAGTGGGTTTTTATCACAATATTTGCTATTCTCAACGTTTGAGTGTGGCTATTCTACTATGTATGAATATTCCTATATCCAGGATCCCTTAGTGGTGTGAATTTACCAGCAACCAATAGGACTAGGAAAGAGTTGGCTTCTACTTTCACTTACCAGAAGAGCGTCGAGAGCTTCGATCATAGCTTTATCCATGAATTCGCGTTCTTTTTTCAGCACGGCTGCGTCTTTCGATTTGATCATTTGCGACAGCACATCGGAGACTTTCTTGCCGCTTTGGTCATTAAGCGTTTGGACATATTTCGTACGGTCACCGACAGCATCGAGTAAACCGAAGAATCTCTGTAAAAATCGTTGAAAAAATTTAGCACAAAATCGCTAGTTTCTTAACCAGACACTTCAGTATATTGTATATACTTGTGTAAAAGTTAAATTCTAGAACTAAAATAATTGGGTCAATTTTTGAGGGTCGACTTTAAGACATACTAGACTGACAGCTTTTGCCACCTATAAAGGAAATGACATGGCTTCTTTCTGATCCTGTTAATAACTCGCTACATCCAAATTTGGCATATACGCAACGGGACGGGAGAGGGAGATAAATAAATGTTAGTCACTGGTCTTGAATGTAGGAAGAACGCTTAGGAACTTAAATGTATATATTCAGTAATCATGTATACCAATCATGTTATTATGTATTATACATTCGAGAAGATATATTCATTCATTCAACATAATCAACTAACTCATTGACGATGCCCTCCTAATTCCTTGTCGTTTAAAAATGTTTTCCGAGGTATAATACCGAAAAACTGAAGTCGACTTTTACACGGTGTACATGAAAAATCTATGAATTCTTAGGCCGAAATCCTAGGTCGATTTTTACACGAAGTCAACTTTTACTCAAGTTTGTACATGTGTTATGTACATATACATGTTAATGGTATAATCCTATACACACCTTGTTTTCATCATAGGGGCATTCATTTTCGATGAAATGACAGTCTTTCAGTTGTATCAGTAAACCAGATGAATCCTGCATGGACACATAAATGGATAGAAAAAAAATCATCAATCAATAACTGTGTACTACAGCAATTAAGTACGAAATACTTATTCTACTTGGGGACCATCCATAAAGCAATGGCCAATCCTTTTTGCCCATCCATGTATATTTTCTTGCGATCTCACTTGAACTTTCAATTCAAATTTTGATATTGCGATAAATTCTATTCAAAGTAGATTCAAATTTCTATTCAAGATCATTTAGTACCACCAAAACAAATTGATACCTGCATGAGTGCTATAATAATTTGTTAAAAGTTGATGCTCCTACGAAAAACTCACAAATTTATTCTCCCTTGTCCAAGTTGTATGCGCGAGCACATAATCAACTGCTTGGCTCTGAAGTTGTTCCTTAACCGTAGCAGGCATATCACCTTTAAATAGCGGAACGACATGTTCACCGCTCGCGGTAGCTTCCCTGAGAAAAAAAATTAATAGAACATATTAACACCCATTAGGGAATGCGTAGGTCGTCTTATAGATGAATCGCATACCAATCAAACAACGGAACGGCAGCCCAACATTTGGCCACATCCTTATCTAGAGACAACTGGCCGGCACCTTTCCTCGGGTGAACAGAACCTTGTAAGCTGTTGTCACGCCATGGTTTATACACGCCATTGACAAGAAACACTTTCACCAGCAAGTACGCTCTTTCATCGAAATTCGGATGAATTGTCTAAAATGTCAATGTTTATATCATATATTCATTGCTTATTGTAAGACCTTTTTTTGGTACGGTTGGGATGTTTTCCATAAATGTATATCATTGGGCGGAAGACCGGCGAATCTGAATCAATTCTCCTTATCTAAATTCTGATAGAAATTAGAATGGAATAATATATTCTTATTTTACCGTAGTGCCTTTGATTGTTCCAGAACCACAAATTCAAGTAACAATATACAATATTATAACCTATGTTATTTCCTAGTATTTACTAACAGTCATATACCCGCTAAATGATTTTCTTAGTAGCCAGGGGTCAGGAGTTGGTTGCTCAAAGGTTGTTTAAGATAACCGGTGGATAGGTTTTTAAGAGTTTAACCAACTTTTGAGCAACTGGCCCTAGAGGTGGATCTAAGAGTTTCAAGCAAGAAACTAGGGGTACAGGGACCTAGATTATTTCAGGCTTGAATTTTTACTGTATGATCACCGAAGCCCCTTAAACTAAGCTATAAAATCAAAGTATGTTTGAATCAGACTAACGAAAAAATTCACCCGCTTACCACTGGTTCATCTTGGTATTTCGGAGATTTCATTGAACTGGTTGGATCCAGTTTACTAACGACGATTCGATGATCCTCTGGAGACGATTTTATCGTTGCTTTGGAAGTTCGTACATTCAGTTGTTTGGCGGCGGCGTCTGCTTTCGGTTTTTGGATGATTTCCGCATAAATATAAGCGTGTTCAGTTTCTGGAAAATGTTCTTACTTATAGACGACCATACTTATTTTTCACTTACGGAACTATGTATTTTAGGGACTTAGAAACATCGACAGCATTCACGCTACTTCGCAGAAAACCCTATTGTTATTCTCGTGATCATTATGTTTTTCTTTCCCCTTTCCAACCAGTGACAGTCATAACATCTATGTCCTATCAAATTTGACTACAAACAGCATCTATATGCATCTATATATCTATATATATAACAGCATCTTAATTCTGACAGAACAGTCTATCTGTCCATGTACGGTCCATCCTATTTTCAAGTCATTATCGGCTAAAAACACCATCAAGAAATAAAGTACTGTTGTGGGTAGGAATATAATTAATTGTGGGTACAAATATAGTAGGACATTGCCTGCAGATCTTCTGTTTGTTACGTCATTTATAGCCGCGTTCACACTAGATATGGCGCTTATGAATTACAGTACTTCACTGGTGCCGAATTCACCAAAATACGGCGCTTACACAGCCAGTTACGTTCACACTACAAGTCGACAATTCAGCAATTATTAAGCCCAGCATAGTAGTCACCCGGTCTGCTGATAGAGGGGAGTGTAATTAGTGTTGAGTGTATTGTGAAAATACGCGGCCATCTCAGTTTCGTACTGAGATCGGGTTTTCGGCGCATTCCGCACTTAATAAGCCGCGTATTTCAGTACAGAACTGAATAAGCCCTCGAATAATTTCCAAGTGTGAACGCTAAGTACCGTACTGAAATCCTAGTGTGAACGCAGCTTATATGCCAAAGGAGGAGGAGGATGGCTCTGCCAATATCCAAACATAAAATGAATTTGGTCCATCTAGTACCTATGTACTAAGTCTAGTTATTTCAGTAAAATGTGTCCGAGTGTAGCTTGTACTGATAATACAGGCCATATGGTAGTGTACTTTTTCACGTGACAACATTTAAAACTAGGAATGTTTGATATTACATAAATTTGGGTGTCTACTGAGGACAAGCTCTCACAACGGTTCTATCGGGAGCACAAGGGATTAGTAATCAAATGGTTGGTAAATTTAGTTTTTCACCTCTCATTACTTCTAGCCTATAAGAGCAAAGTATCTTCTATCAGCAATAGAAATTGACACCATTAAAAGACCTTTCAAATGATCTTCGAATATGTTATCGGTCGAGAAAGCATTGTCAGGAATCATTTTTCTTTAACAAAAACCAATTCTACGTACATTGCATGTGGGCATTGTTATTACTGTTAGAGCAAACCAAATACCCAGTACTTTTTGACATGGGGCTTTAAGTGCTGCGTCAGGACAATCGTCATCTAGCCAAGAGGTCGGGAGTTCCAGGCCCAAATTATTTTTTTTGTTATATTCTTCTTAGTCGCATTGATTAATTTGATATTAAAGTCAAATTGAAATCGGCAGTCATTAAAAAGTAATTGACCGAATCATTTCTAAACTATAAGTTATTGACCAATATATGAGGTAAATAAAAACGTGCATGGCTGCAGTGCCAGTTATCATACCCAGAGCTGCCAAACCCCTGAAATTTTTTTGAGGTATTGAGATACCCATTTTCAGCATTTTAAGCTTCTTGATTTTAAGCAGGAAGATATGCAAGAAATTGAACTCAATATGTATGACTATTAGCACCACAGTCTTCACATGCCATATTAAAACACTCCAGAGTACTGACTGCTTGTGCTACAGTGTTTGTTTGCCCTATTATATCATGCTTGAGTACCGACTGCTAGCACCACAGCGTTCACATACCATATCAAAACATTACTGAGTACTGACTGCTAGTCCTACAGTGTTCGTTTGCCCTATTTTATCATGCTTGAGTACAGACTGCTAGCACCAGTGTTAATTTGCCATATCAAACCATTCCTGAGTTCTGACTACTAGTGGTACAGTGTTCATTTGCCCTATTTTAACATGCCCGAGTACTGACTGCTAGCACCAGTGTTCATTTGCCATATTAAAACATTCCTGAGTACTGACTACTAGTGCTACAGTGTTCGTTCGCCCTTTTATATCAAGCTTGAGTACCGACTGCTAGCGCCACAGCGTTCACATACCATATCAAAACATTACTGAGTACCGACTACTAGTGCTACAGTGTTAATTTGCCATATCAAAACATAACTGATTACCGACTGTTAGCACTATACAGTGTTCATTTGCCATATCAAAACATTCCTGACTGCTAGTGCTATGTCCGTTAGCCCTATCATATCATGTCTGAGTACTGAGAGTTTGAACACCAAGGCTGCAGCTATGCATGGAACCAGTTATCACTGCTTTTGTCATTTTCGCCTATGCTAGGTCAATATGACATATCTTCAACGTTTAGCAGCATACTATGAGTACATATACTAAGGAATAACAAGACGTTTTCCATATTTACCTTGTAATCCGAATGCCTGCTTAATATGAATTTTCAGTCCAATGCGGCAGCGATACTTCACACAGTGACTGATGTAAATATGATGAGCTGGCGTGAGCAAGGGAAGGTGTCTCTTCTGATCCAATCGCCGTTTCAAGTATGCGTTCGTTGTATTTGCATTAGTTTCTGAAAAACCAATAGCATGAATCTAAATAAATGAGGCTATGACCAATTTATCACAGCATTAATGGGAAAATCAACTAATTACCCAGTGCGTTCCCTCTTTGGGGAACGTTTTTCATCTTTCAGTGCTGACTAATTAATACTCGAAAGTGCTAGAAATAGTTTGAAAGTTTTCTCAAATTCCACTCCAGTGTGTTGAATAATGGGCATACCACTTTAGTGCGTCTACACTACAGTGCCGTGTATCGTTAGTTACTAATATATCACTGTTTGACAGGTGCTGCCATCTTTCAACAGATAAAACTAATTACTGATAATAGCAATACACCACAAAGCGGTGTACTAGTTAAGTCATAACCAATTTATATGGCGCACTGAAAGGGTTAATGAGACATGTACAAATACTTTACAGGGAGATCAGGGTACCAGAAAAATTTACAGTAGATACTTAAGTAGTGGGAGATACTGATTAATTTGTACATGCTTAATATACTTTAGAATGCTCCCCAAGATAAGAAAGGCCTTCTAGAAAATATAGTGTTAAAATTGACAGGGGTTTAATTAATTCATAAGAATTAAATAGAAAATGATGTTGTTAAGGCATTCAGTAAATGTAGCCACCTTTTTGGGAGGGTTCCTTATTGCGAAATCTTAGAAATTGGGAATAACCCATTAAATTCAAAGGGCATAAATGAAAAATATCCAATTACAGAAAGAACATGAAAGTGCTTCAATTTCACTACCTGAATCGTCTTTCTCTTTGCTTTTCAGTTTTTTTGTCATTTGTATAAAATCATCCGGATGATCAGTGTCAGTGGTGAAAGCCTCAAATATTCTCCATTCAGATTTGGTTGGCTTACATTTCTCAGAGCGATAGTAGCCGTTACTGTAGACAGGTGCCGACACAAAACCCTGAAGAATTAAGTAGAAACTATTTTGTGACAATTATTGAGGCTAGTTTTACAGAACTACCCTGATGGAGGAGGGATCTTGGATACAAATGAGGGTATTTTGGGTGGAGGGATTCTGTGTGCAAGATTTTGGGTTGAGGTATTTTTGGCAGAGGTATTACGAACATGTCCCTCCCATAGCAAAACCAAATATTTGCTCATGATAATTGGTGTTAACTTCGGAAAGGTGTCAGTAGTACAAATCGAAATGAGAACAATGATACAAGCAGTAAGAATGCTGATGTTTATATGAAGTGAGGATAATCTACATTTCAAGTAATCAAGAATAGGCACAAGAGGAATATTAGTAAAGAGGGAGGTTACATCAAAGGATATGAATTGGTCATTACCAGGAATGATATTCTTAAGACGTTCGAGTAAGTCTTGGTAATGCTGAATGTGGGAAGGAGAAAAGGAATCAAGAACAATCGTTCAGCCAGAAATATAAACAACCGGTAGGTAGGAGAATTACAGCCGTCTTACATCTTGAAGTTTCTTCAAAATTTCGAACTTTTCAAAAATGTGTAAAAAGTGATGATTATGGCAAAAAATAATGGTCTACAACTAGTCAACCACCTTGATTTGAATCAGCCCAGTTTCTGGGCTGCATATATGTCCAGGGAAGATACATGTGTACACAAAGTCTCAAAACAATCCAATGAAGTGTCCAAAAACCGTCTACAGATGGAGGATTGGACGGACAAAAAGTAAACATAATGCCCATTGTGAAAGTCCCAGGTGGGCTAAAAATCAGTTTTATTCGTCAATCAGGAGAATCTGGAGATGCATAAGGTTTCGTTTAGGCACTAATGCCTAAGCACGCGGCTGCATAAGCTTGCTATCCACTGAGCTAAAGATTAAACACATTCATTATCAGCCTAAAATTTCACAACTTACAGCTCCACTGGGAAGTACTCTGAAACATAGAGATACAGCTGGAATTCTGGTCGATGAATCGAGATCTGTTTCAACAATTGCTTCCATTCCTTTCTTCAGGTCAGGCATCGCTGGATGAAGTGGTAACTGATATCCTCCGACGCGAAGCTTACTCTGAAATCGAAATCCATCTATCAACTTCAAGTCATGATAACTTATGTCAACGTCAAATCATACAATGTCTGATCATCATTCTACAATCATATAAACTTCAACTAGATTAATTTGTTTGGAAATAAGGTGCTGCCCATTTATCACTACAGTCACCTAACTAAATTAGCTTATTACATGACATTCCAGGGACAGTCTTAAGCTTTTTAGATTTAGGACTACGTGGTTTTCTAACTCCATATTGGTTCTTTAAGCAATCTTACATTACTTAAGACCAGTCTTAAAATTAAAGGCCACTCTTAAATCAATCTTGACGCCAATTCAATAAAAAAAAATTCAAGTTTAAAAAGTTGAAATTAGAGCATTTTCAATATCTTAGCCTGAGTAAATTGGTTACACTGATTTGTTCAATGCTCTAATGAATATACAATACCTCACTATCATAAAGCGACAGAAGACAACTACCGATAACAACCAACTCAGATGTGTCGGACTGTACTGTGTATAAGCGTAGTAAAAGCAGAGCATTCGGATCCATTTTCTTTTTCAGCTGGTTCACCGTGAAACAATAGTGGAAAATCGGATTTCTCGGCGACGACTGAATTTCCGGATAGGCCGCCAAATCGGGAATGTTTTCGACCTCGCCAGTTCTCAGTAATCGTCCCGTTACCTACAAAAGTTGCAAACAAATGGTTCCCTAGTCACTTGCCAGTTCAAGCTGGACGGAAGATTGTTAAAGGCGGGCGTAGGTCGGCCTTGCGACGGCTTGCGACTCACTGCGACGCGACTCACTGCGACGATCGCGTCGCGTCGCAAGGCCGACCTACGCCCGGCTTTACATCAACCGGAACTGAAATTTTCCGATTACAATCTTCAATTTTTCGCCATGCCAGGTCCTTAGTTAAAATTGTTAGTCAAATCATCGGAAAAGAAAGTCATTTCATTTACGATATGAATCTATTTCAGAACCACGGTGGAACTGTTGGATGTATTCATTCGAAAAATTCTTTAGGCTATAAAAGGACGTTCGATAAGGCTGATAAATCTAAAATCAGGGGCATCACTAGTGGGGGAGAGAGGGCTGCGACACTACACCCTTTTCTAATTTCAGTTCCCCTAAAATAATGGCACGAAAATAATCATGCGATATCTAAGCGCAGACTTGTACAGGTTTAATTGGTACATTCCGTTGCGGATGAGACCGCACAAACGCGAGTAATTCGATGTTAATCTAACTGGTCACGTAAAATTGATCAATCGCTTCTGATATTAGGGTATCTAGCTAGGCAACCGGGAATGGATGGTTCAACGGCGCTAGGTAAATGTTATAGTTTTAGTCGCATATTCATAATAAATTGCCCATGGGCAAAGTGTGGTTTACCTTGAAAGCTAGAGGTTGTTTGGAGTAAGGGCATTGCTTGAAAAATCTTTTTAATTCGTGACTTCAAAGATCCACAGTTTATATTGTATTTTATCTTTCCTAAAGAATTATTTTGTAGTCAAATAAGACCAAAGATATACATTTGTTTGCGGTCCACGTCTAAAAGTTTGTAGGGTACAGGTAGGCACGGCAGGGAAACTATTTTATATTTTCAAAAAAATATGTTTAATATAATATGAAAAAATATTCAAATAAGGCCATCCCAAAATAATTGTCTGTTTGCTGCAACACCGACTCAACTTTTCAGGATGAGTCGGTAGGTAGGTAGAATTTTTTTTTTGCAAAATTTTTGGGCAAAAAAAAAACAAATTTTTCACCTTTGGGCTTTTTTACATGGAAACAATATCGCAAAAAATCATCTACGTTGCGCACAGGAAATTTGTCTAATAGCGTAGATTTCAAGAATTATTCTAAAATTATAACTTCGTCCAGAGCGTCATCTCTGTCTTAAAAATGAAACGGTACATTGAATATGTGCGCGCTTTCACGTTACCAGCTATTCAGTCACTTTAGTCACTATTAGAATGAATGGCAGCTTATTGGAACACTGCCAGTTTCCTGGAAACTTAAACTAGGCCACATGTCAAGGCATGTTTTCACACCATGCACACTAGAATTCAAACATACGTAGCTCATAGTCGGTCGGCTGTTTTTATCAAAAATAAAATTTATTTCAATGAATCCTAGAAAAAAGTTTTCACTCGGTACCTCTGAAGTCAGGTTGGTCGGGTTACGGCAAACAGACCATTATTTTGGGATGGCCTAAAATTCATCACATATCAGAGGGTGGCTGAATATTGGGTCTTGGAAACCTCTTCCAATGTTGGCCACGGAAGCTAAAATATCGGTGGTACAGAAGAAATCGGCTATTAGATCGTTTTAAGTCCTGGAATTTACCACTACAATATTCAGACCTCGACAGACCTTTTAGTTTGCTGCTTAGTATTTTCAGGTCACAAGAAATTACAATTTATTACAAATTCTATCGAACAGAAAACACAGCGCTCATCTTCTGCTATGATTATTCAGCCTATTTTCATATCAAACGTTCACGCGTTACAGCATCACCGTAGTGTACTGTACGAGCTTGTGTGTGTGTGTGTGTGTGTGGTGTAGCACTCCGCGTGCATGTGGAGGCCTCGTGTAAGTGAATATTCGCTTACACCTCAATGTCAATCAAAACAATCACCGGGTATTAAAATGAAACAATACCTATGGCAGATGAGTGAAATAATTACATCCTCACCAGCAATGAGCATTTGAAATCGGCACGTATACGGCACCTAGTCCAATGAAACGTACACCATTCTATGGCTTTCCCATAATTTTAGTAGCGCCGGAATTCCCCGTATATCCAAAAAACAATCCCATTTGTTCGTAGAGACAACGCCCCCCCAATCGAGGTCATTGCAATTTTATACGCGAGAGCTAAGAATTTTCCCGCCAAAAACAGTTTTTCGTAGAATTTTAACTCAGTTGACCATGTCATCGACGGAGGTTCGCCATGTCTTCAATCGCATCGATTATACGTCTTTTAAGCCGAGAACCAATGAAACAAATGCTCACATAAAAAAACGTACCGCGATTTTACATGAATTGGCTCAATGCCAACATCATATCGCTGACAAAGGTAAACCAAAAACAACTCTAAAAGAAAATCCTCGTGATACCCCTGGTGTTTTTCTTTACCTTGCAGATACTGGCGTTATCAGGTAGGAATCGGGCATAGTCGATATAGATATCGAACGTTTGGTTGACGTCGACTCCTTTAACGTCATCCTTTGCAGCTTCTTCATCGAATTTAACCCAATGTTCACTGATTGGTGTCGAGTCATCTCTATAAAATTAACACAATAACATGGTCACAAGATATTTGCAGACCAGACTGTTCTGTTATCTCCAGTTGTAGCACATGTAATAGAGTACATGTACTTCGACATCAGAAATAGTAGTTTCATCGCAAATGAACTAGAAATTATTCTGATTTTGAAAGTATTTCAATATTTTTGGGAGTATTTGGGAGAATACCGGCACTGTAGGCATGGCATTTGGAAATAGTTGTCTGTTATATCTTTTGTTTTTATTTTTCAATACCTTATTCGCATTATTTCAAATGATCAAAATCTTTTCTGTAACTTTTAACCCTGGAAGCACCTAAGCGACTACATGTATAAGTCTCAGATGCTGATCAAGAGGGTGCTTTGGGTGCTACGGCAAATCCAATGACACAAACAAACCTCCAATGGTTAGAGGACACTGGACTCAACATAAAGTGTCAGAGTCATTGGGCAAACCCGATTTATTCGCTATGCTGGAGAAATATCGACATGTGTACGATAAAGATATGGATCTAAAATCAGTATACCGGTTAATCAATGGCATTCCAATGGAGTAACTTAGGTAATTTTCAAGTATGGATAAAAGTAAATATCATCATTATTTACCTTACAGTTTCTGGTTCAGGTTCAGGTTCTGGTTTGGGTTCTGGAGTCGGCGTCTCCTTTTTGTCTTCAGCATCTACGTGTGGTTCGAACACTAGAACATTAATTTCTGAACCAGTTGCTATCATATCTGCAACGAAAGCAAATTATTTCTACTTCATTTTATCTGTAAGATAAATGTATTCGTTCATTCAGTTTTGAAATGTTTTAGAATTTCATAAGAATTTTACAAGTAGATGATTAAAACCGATATATAATACGTGTAAAGTACACCTTCAGTACTAACTAGGACTGGCATAAAAGGTCGGAGGTAAGCACAGTCTGAGTTAAAGATATGTTAACAAAATAGGAAATCACAAAATTTGATTTGAACTGTACCATCATCACTTGGTTCCGCAGCTGGAGGAGACACACGACCAGTTATATCAGTCAGTGTGCCAGGATATAAGGAATAGACCTTTTCGCCAATGGACGCTACCCATGGAAGTTCAGAATCTAAAAATTGAGTGGAAATAAATACCGTAAATGATAGACGATGCGTTTTAATCCATTCCTATAAGATAATACTTCATACACATATCATAGAAAGATTCGAATTCAGTGATTGTACATGTAGTAAGGTATATCATATATTGTAGTAAGGTATATCATATATTTCCATACCATCTTTCTTCGGCTCTGCCGTTTCTTCTTTAACGGATTCAGGCGCAACGGGTTCTTTATCGTCTTCCTTCGTTTGCTTTGCCTTATCTTTTTTTGCCTGTTTTCCGGTAGCTTTTTTAGGGGCAACGTTCTTTTTCGAACCCTTCGTATTACCATTTTCGAGTTCACGTGTCGCATCCGGTTGATTTTGCGGTTGGTTTTCAGGCTGGGAAAGCACGCCCTGTTTGCGGAATAATGGCACCTTTGCCCAGCCAAGATTTACCGGCTGCCGTGCTGAAGGTGACGACGAATTCTCACGCTGAATGTCAGTGAACAAAATATAATCGACGCGTAAAACAGCATACGGGTAAGCGCCGAGCTCCCTTTCAGCGTCATAACGGCCGATGTCGATATCTTCAAAATCGTAGCATTCTTCGTCGAGGTTCAAATTGAGAATTGAACCGCCATCGGGCTTTTGCTCGGACGTTGCTAGATTTGCCGCAGTTCGCGATAACTTCGATGTCAGTTTCACGCTGCCGTAATAGACTGAACAGAGAACTTTCAGACGTCCTGGATCTAACTGCGAGAGCCACGGATTCTGAAAAGAATGTTTCAAATGGTGATCAAGTCATTTGAAAAGCGATTAAAAATCAATTCGAATAAAAGGCTCATTTGCACTGCCAGACATTCAAACTCAAATTGCCTCATGAGTATATAATCTTTGAGATATTTACGTTAACCCGTACACTCTTGACATATGGCTGGAGATTTTGGCTCGCAGTATAAGTTTTTTTCAATGGTCCAAAAATTTTTTTGCCAGAAATTTTGATTTAAATCCAGGTCTGATCAGATCCAATTTGTAGTGCAATGCAAACAGGCAAAGACCGATGAAGCAGCTAGTTACAATGAAACATCGTATTGACTGATTGAAAAAACTAGCATGAAAATGAAAAAGCTATTGTGACTATTGGAGGTCACTACAATGATATTTTCTTAGATAGACAAGGGAAAATTTATCATGTTACTTCACAAAATCTATGCTAAGTCTGAAATCTTTGCACCAGATGGCTTATGTCAAATGATACTCCTCGATACCGGTATATGGTCAAACCTACCTTAGTTTTGGATTGTTCTGTTAAATGGAGCTTGATTTTGATATTTTTCAAATGAATTGGTGGTAAAACATCAGGTTCATGGACATGTTCAGGGGTTGGCGGTGGCGAGGGTGGAGGAGTGCTAAAATGAAAGTTTACAATTTACACTTTAACGCCCAAGGAGAAATTATGCTATTTTTGGGATAAAATGGCTTCATTCAGGAACATGCATTTCACTAAATATTTCATATATTCATCATTCTTTAAAATGCATTTACATGCGTCCATACTGTATAATTTCGATGAATTAACATTCATATATTTCGTTGTCGAACTGAGATCTTAGTACACGCTAATTAAAAACAGGCTAGCTCTGGTCAATGTACATGTACATCTTTAAGGCATAAAACTGGTGGTGTAGACTCATGTACTAAGGGTGAAAGTGTTTTCTAATGGCAAGTAGACTTCTGAATAACCACGCTAGACTAATAACTGAAGTTACTTGTTGATATAAATATGGAACAACAGTTCATTTACAGATGATCTATAGCTTAACTATCAACTCAAATCATAATTGTCAGTTCTATAGCTCTAAAATCTATAACTATTAACTCTGAATTCAACTTACACTGGTCTTTGCCGACTCATGTACGGCACGTCTGCTGGATCACCACCTCGTTCTACAAACACCCACGCTCTTTGTATGTCAGCCGTATACAGCTTACATGGAGCATTGAAGAAGACCTATATTCAAATGGAAGTGATTATATTCCCGGTTTCATCAGTTTTAGCTACATTTTCATTGATTTTCTACAGATATCCCTTATAATTCTAGGAACTTCATCTCTGGCTCCATAACACTCAAGAACCAAAAGAAGCCTCACCTCATTAATAAGATAAAAACCCACTATTTACAGATTAAAAGAATTTAAAAACAAGAATTTATTTATTCAATCTAAAATATATATAAGACACGACGTTTCGATCTCACCCTAGAGATCATAGTCATCGTAGAGATCATCCCTCATCTCATTGTCTCCTTTCTAAATCAATATCTCGAATGAGTTATTGATATAAGACTACATTCATTTTTCAAGAATTCATCATTCATTTTAAATCATGATGGTAATGTTTTTGGGCTATTCTTCAGGGTTCTGTATCACTGATTATGATTATGAATATAGGTTTGTTTCTTATAAGTACAATATGACGAACGCAGTCGCATGAAAATTACATAAGTGGAAAAAGTTACACGAATGTATTTTTACAATATAAGATGTAGTGAAGAAAAAGGACAAAAAGAAACCCCAAGGAGGGTATCCTTTCAACAAAGAAGCCTAAGGCCATGCCAGAATAGGGTATTGAACAGAAAATCTAATTTGATACACATCCATGGAGTTAATTTCAAGGGCTATTGTCCGAAGAGCCATATCGCTGATATAATTAAGTTTACGTACACTACAATAAAATATTCCAGGAAGTCACATCAGAAAATCTTTTTACCTCTTTCATTGATTTGTAGTCTGTTACAGCCATGAATTTATGTCGAAGCAACAGCAGAAGTATGAGACACATATGTTCCATAGCCGGACCTTGCCACATTTGTAGAAAACACTGATCCCAAATAAACATAACGGCACCAGTATCCAATATACTCACAAATCCCTAGAAATTTCGAATGCAAAGGTATAGAAACGTTGCCCCTTAAGTCGAGACAAGGTACAAATCCTCAACCTAGGCTATAACAAATGAAGTAACAATTAAATGTCAATGGGCATACTCTTTTATGACCTCCGAAGTCTCCGTCCAAAATCTCCGGTTGGCTCCACACAAAATCCGAATCACACCACCTCGACAGAAAGGAGGTTTTGGAGACTCCAAAAAGTCACGTGACCAATAAAAGAGTACGATTGGAGGCAAACGGATTCTCCGATCTGATAAAAGAGTTCGCCCAATGAGAATAATAGCTGATAAATTTCAAATAGTTCCTGGGGTTTACACGAAACAGGGCCCTACCCGGGATTTCAACTTTAACTTGGGAGTTTAGTCAACTTTCTGGTCCCTGGCTAAACGTTAAAATTTGTCTTTTGAGCCAGCCCCTGAAATTTATGGTTTGCAGATACCTCAAACAGAGGATACTAATAATACTTAATTGGCATAATATTTGTAGTTACTTAGAATCTGCAGCGCATCCAGGGGTGAACATATCTGTTATCATTATATGATATTCAAACTCACTTTAATATCACTTTATGAAGAATGTCAGTTTTAGAAATTTTGTGTACATTATTTAATGGAAATAAGATTCGAATGTAAAAAAAAAGAAAATAATATTAGTAGTAATTCATTTACACTCCAACAATACAGGAAGGTATTCCATTTCACTATTTACTTAGAAATATAATGTAATATATATCGACAAAGAGTTATTTGTCTACCTCTCCAATCCACTTTCTGAGAAAGACAACAGGATCGGCTAACAACCCTGAATTCATTGCTTCTGTAACTTTCCGTTTTCTCTCCGTATCAGAACTTGATGCTTGTTCTTTCTCGACGTGGAGCAAGTACACCATAAACTCCTGAAAAATATTGACAAACTTTTGCATCACTTGACATCTGCTTTTGGCGTGCCATATCATCACAGCGAAATTCAGATACACGATTAACACAACCATTATTGGAATCTTTTATATTCCACACTTTTCCTGATTTCCCACCATGTCTATTCCATAAACATCAATTAAATTGTTGCAACTGAGATTTCAAATAGTTTTGACTCAATAGATTTAACGCTTAGATTCAAATTCAACAGAGAACTGTGAAATTGGGTCCTGTTTATCAGGCATTTAGATGCATTATAACCGTATTGACATTGTACGTACTTTCGGATTGAAGGCTATGTCCTTTTGAGCGACAATTTTCAGGTGAGTGTACAGTTCTTCATCGACGACTTCCAGCGTTTCCATTGTGCGCTCAGCCATTGCGAAGATTTGGGGCCATGACGGAAAACAATGCTCGTTCAACAGATTCAAATACATGGCCAACTCGTAGACGTGTTCACCTACATTAATCGACCATTCAAGATAAAATCATTTTTACCATTTGCATCCTAAATAATATGGCTGATAGCTAGCTGGGTTTGCTTATTTCATATAAGCCTAGTGGAACCTAGTACAGGTGAAATTTCATGTGCCAAACAATTTTATGAATGACATTCAAAGCATGGGCGTCACTAGGGTGGTTGGGGGTGCCGATGACTCTGTTTTGAATTTTTCAGTTCCAAATTTTTTTCACATTCCAGAAGTTTCATAAATATTTTGCCCTAAAAGGTCAACAAAACACCCCTCTCGAGCTTCGAATTTCAAAAATTGAGACTATTTCAGAACAATCATTCAAGCAATTTCAAGGATCCGGAAATTTCTGGATGATGGCTACTAATAGTGGTGCCGAAAAATTTGTCTTAAATATGATTTGATATTCAAACTGGTATAAAGAAAACATTCTTACCTGCATCGCTTTGCTCTTTGAATGCGACTTGCAGTGGGAAGAGCCAGTGTATGAGATATGGTTCATAGCTGCGATCATATGTATACAGTACATTCAGCGCGCGACATGTATCTTTAACGTGGTACTGATTATTGTATCCCTGCATACTAAGTGTTTGATTGTAAACCTGTAACAGAGTAACCAACGCATCTATCGTATTCTAGTTAACCAGTTTATTGTGGGTTATTTGGAAATTCGGATCTTCCTCGATGCTATTGGATCACCATTGTAAAAGCAGTTGCAAAGGGTAATGGCCGAATGAAAAAAGATGATTTCTAATCGTAAATCGACTCGCATTGCAAAGCCATCATCAGCCCAGTCAAAAAATATCTTAAAACCTCTTGCAGTCCAATCTTACAGCCGCTTACAAATAAGAATTCTTGATTTTATAAAGGAATACAAGCTAAGCAGAATCACTGATCTAACTTTTTGTGGTCAGGAGAAAAGGAGAAATGAAGAAGGTGGAATTCGACCTCACTCGATATAAACATTTGATAGTAGGAGTCGAATAAAACACTAATCCTTGTACACTGTAGATAATTGAAGAAGTCCCACAATTCGAATTTTTACACGATATGATTTATCAAAGCGAAACCACAATGTTTCGGCTGATGACGATGAGCCATCATCAGGTGGAATGGTCCTCCTACCTCTTTCACAGCCTTCTCAATGAGACCATTTATAGTTGATGTAGTTGCCCTTTTAACCTGTAGTTCAACAACGCCTTTCGAGACGGCTCTTCCAAATCTTTCTCGCACTGCTCGCTCCACATTGCTGAAATATAACAGTAACATTATATCTTGATACTGTCCACTGAGATGTGATATGTCAGTTCCCAGTTGTAAAGTACGTAACGTACATGTGTGTATTAACTAAAACCTTCGTCGTAATAATTGGATTTACCAATTTTCATTTCAAGGGGTATTCAGGGTTTTGTACAACCGGGGCAAATCCTTGTACAAATCCCAATTATACAACTGGGATCTGTATACATGCAATAATTATAAACCCCCTCCTCCGAAAAGATCTGTACGCATTTCAAATGACCCCTCCGCCTTTATGCTTGCATAAACTAGGGGTCCAGGGACACCATGCCCACTTGGGAAGTGGTTCCAAATGCTCAACAATCTAACAATTTCAATATTCAACGCCCCCTGGTGACCATATACAAAAACCAATGAACTTGAAACTCACCACAATCATAGAACATGTCAGCAGCTACGATTTTGTAATTGATTGTGATAACAAAATATGCCTCGTTACCAATTTAATATGGAAATACTATTATTCTACTATTTAACGCCCCCTGGTGACCATATTCAAAACCTAATGACCTTGAAACTTACCAAAATCATAGAACATGTCATGAACTACAACTTTGCAATTGATCATGGTAACAAAATATGCCTAGGTACCAATATAATAAGGAAATATTAAGTTTTACGATTTATTTACACTCCAACCATTTCCATGGTATATGGAGGAAAACTATTACACATGTATATACAAATATTTACAAAACAACACTGAAGTGATTAAAATTTAGAGAATGAAAACGTAACGAAATATATATATACATCAACTATTTACAATACTATATATACTATTATATACATCAACTATTTACAATACTATATATACTATTGGAGGGATCTATATACATCTAAGCCGGTCTTAATGAATTTAGCTAAGTTGACCGTTGGGTTTTTCAGAATATCAAGGGTATTAAAGGTATTCAAATTCAAAAAGTTTTTGCGTTGTTCGTTAAGTAAGGTACAGTCAAACAGAAAATGGGATTCGTCACCTAAAGTATTACAAATGGGGCATATTCTATCGGCTCTGTCTAAATGAAGGTTTGAAAATTTGTTCACAGGTAAAATATAGGACCCGACCCTAAATTCAAATAAACTAGTTCCTAAGTCATCACCAAGTTCTATTATATACTTCTCTAACCTAATATCATTTTTATATTGCCTAAAGTTAGTGTATATCAGATTAGTATTTATGGCAGATACAGTTTCTTGAAGGTGCTGTTCACGGAGTATCTGTTTTAATCGTTTTGAAAAAGATTTACTGTTAGTCATGAATTGCTGCGTCCAAATGCAGGACAAACCACAGTCATCTAACGTTTTCTTTATATATGATAACCAAGGGCTCTTAAATTTATCCCTTAAAAATAAATTGAAAGATATTTTATAGAGTATTGAATTAAGTTTGGTTTGCTTTCCAGATACTGTTTTCACCCAAAAGTTAATCATCCTGCGTCTAACATCTATATTCAAAGGGTAACGTCCTAGCTCTGATAAAACTTGTAAGTTGCGAGAATATTTCGTCACTTTCATTAAGATTTTACAGAAGAAGCAATGAATATTTTCTAATAAATCAAGATTTTCGTATCCCCAGATCTCACACTCATACATGGCTATTGGAGCAACACACGTATCAAATAATTTAAACATAACATCTATGGGCAATTTCAAACGTCTGCCTTTTTGAACGATCGAAAACATAGCTCTGATAGCTTTATCGTAAAGATACTTTTTTGCCTTAGCAAAGTTACCATTCCAATTGAATTTTACTCCGAGATAAACATAATCTTCAACTACCTCTAACTCTTGATCACCAAACATAAATTTTGAAATCGTTTTTATCCGGGATTTACTTCGCGCAAATACTAGTACTTTAGTTTTCTCTGAGTTAACAGTGAGACCATTAGCCGCGCAATATTCAAATAAGGTATCTAAGTGTAGCTGAAGAGATTTCTCATCCTCAGCAAGAATAACTGTATCATCTGCGTATAGTATTATGAATAAATTCAGTAAAGTATCAATATCCTGATCACGATTCAAATTTAGTTTTTCTATAAATGACAAAGTCGGTTTTCCACGATCAATGAAAAATTCTTCAATGTCGTTTAAGAATAACGAAAAGAGGATAGGTGAGAGATTTTCGCCTTGTCTTAAGCCTCTATCAGCTGCAAAGTATTGTGACGTGCAACCATTTAATTCAACACATGATTTTATGGAGTTATACATATTTTTGACCACATTGAAAAAGTTTCCGTTAACACTGTTAGCAATTAATTTTCGCCATAACGTTACCCTACAAATCGAGTCGAAAGCTTTCTTAAAATCAACAAAGGCGCAAAAAAGTCTTCTTCCCTGACAAAGATACAGCTCTACGATTGTTTTAAGCGTGTTAATATGATCAATGGTGGAATATTTCGATCTAAAGCCAGCCTGGGCTTCACTTATAATGTGATTCGTATCTAGGAATGTTGACAATCTTTGATTTAGGATACTTGTAAATAATTTACCAAGACAGCTAACTAAGGTAATACCTCTATAATTATCAGGATTAGAGGGATCGCCATTCTTTTTGAAAATGGGTTTGATGACGCCTATAGACCACATCTCTGGAATTCTACTATTCAACGCCCCCTGGTGACCATATAGAATAACTAATGTCCTTAAAACTCGCAACAATCATAGATGATGTCATGAGCTACAACTTTCCAATTTATTGTGGTTACAAAATATGCATAGGTACGAATATAATATAGAAATGCTAAGATATTGCATTATTCAACGCCCCCTGGTGGCCATATACAAAATCCAAGGACCTTGAAACTCACCACAATCATAGAACACGTTATGGGCTACAACTTTCTAACTGATTTTGGTAACAAAATACTCTTAGGTATCAATATAATGTGGAAAAACTTTTTCCCAATTACGAATGAGTACTGGTGACACCAAGATGGCCGCCAATTGCGTCATAATTGGCTGATGAAAAATACCTGTTTCAGGTATAAAACATCCCTTTCCAAAGAATACCCATCACAAGTTGCAATGAGAAATGGTAAACCAGTAGGAAGCTACAGGACTCAGAATTCGGGCCAAAATTAACATTTTTGGGCACTAAAAAGGTCATAGGACGGCCATCTTGAGTCCGATTGACCCACTTTTTGTTATGCTGATGGGCCCTGGGGGGATTCACATATATCCGAAAGATCAAGGTAATTGATCAAAGCGTCTTTTTCCTCAAAATTTTCCTCAAAAAGTTCAAAAATATGTAAAAAGTGCTGATTTTGGCGAACAACAATGGCTGCCAGTCAGCCATCTTGAATCTGACAGGGCCAGTTTTTGGGCTGAAGATGTGTCTAGGGTAGATACATACAAAATAACTGGATTCCGTCTACGGACGGACGGACGGACGAAAAGTGAACGCAATAGCCCACTGGGACTAAAGTCCCAAGTGGGCTAAAAATGAACAATCGCATGGAGGAAAGAGAATGATCATTCCGTGAATAGGTCGTAATAACTAAACTAACCCACAACTGCAGTTCAATCAATACCTTTCTGGTAACCTTTCGCGGTCGGTTTTGAAGAGAATATCGAGCCACATGTACGCACGCAATGACATCGGTAACTGACGCCCATGTAACCTTCGTGCGATGTCAATAAAACGTCTTGGGTCCCTCATTAGAACCGCCTTCACTGATTCGCCGACAGCTTCCGTTTGAGGTGTCGTGAAAGTTGGCGCTTCACCGGGCATCTTTCCAATTTTCACTAAAACAGAGACGTACTTGCAATACAGCCTAATGGTTAAAGTAACTCGAATATTTTGATCTGAAGGATTTCATGAAAAATTAGGGCGAGTTCTTAGTGCTTGAACACCGTAATGGAAATTTCTAGATTATGCCAAAATCAATTCCTCCTGGAGCCATTCTGTAATTTTGACATCTCCGAATGATGTGATTTGGATATTCTTAGATGTAGGCCTATTTGCGTATTGGATACATGTACGAAAACCAAAACATAGGTTCATGTTATCATTTTGAATAGAATCAAACAGACGATTTTTAACTCAACTCATTTCAACCATTTTCGAGAAATGTGCATCAATATACTGATACAGAAAAGAATCTTTTTTAAACATCATCCTGGCTGATGGTTACTGGTAGTGCTTTAGAGTCTTCAGGGAAAAGACGCTCTATAAGTTTTAAGTAATGATGAAATATATGTAATAATAATAATATAATGTTAGCAAAGAGTGTTTTACATGCACAATATGTATGTAGCATAGACCGATGTACAGCCTTTGCAAATCATTGAGCAATATTGGCTCATGATCTGGTGAAATAATACTGCTATACTGGGGATTTGAATCAATGATTTATGGGTCAAAAACCATATCCACCGAGCCAGGACAGCAGAGAACTTCAAAAAGTCTCACCATCAAATCCAGCAGTCGATAGGCGCTTCCTGATTGTAGCCGACGATGTAGTACTAGACAATCCATCTGTACCATATGCCCGCACTTCAACACGTTCGATATTCCGCCTTTCCTTCTCCTTCTTCGACTTTTCTTGTTCCTCTTCATCTTTACTTCTCTGTATGTATGAGAATAGATGAAAATAATTTCTCAAACTATACTAGCCATTGATAGTATCGCTTGTTTTGACCATGTACTGACTACCAATAAATAGTTATGTAACTAAATATCTGGAATCTCGCGTTTAAATATCTGGAATGTACACAAAATTCCCTTTTGGATGATAAACTCCTCTTATGAATCAGTTGAGATTCACAATATCATGGATGAAACGATGAGTAAAAACCCACAGTAAATGAATGAATCTAAAAAGTTTATGCAAAAATTAGAAATATTTCTGTTGGTTACTACCATCCTTTTGCCACTTTCGGTAAGTCATCTTAGACTGAAGAAGGGTGGTAGCAACCACTTGAAATATTTCAAATTTATAGGCCTAAATAAACTTTTTAGATTCATTCTTTCTCCTGTTATGTCGCCACTATTTCTGTCCATTGTTTTCTTATATTTGCATTCAACGAAGCAATTCAGTGTAAAACATTTACTCGGTATCTACCGTAATCTAATCTACAATACGGGTCGGAGTCTATGCTTGCCGTACCGAGCGAAAATATTCAACACACAAATGAATTGAAAAACACCTACAAGGACATTTTGTTCCAGTTGAAGAAGTTGTCGATCTAACCCAGTCTGAAATGTGTTGTACGTATTTTGCAGAAACACCAACATCTCGGGACAAACGTTTTCACTGAAAAAATATATGTATGAAATAATCACCATTGGTAAACGAAAATTTGAGTGAGATTAACTTTTTCATAAAACCGGCACTCTGGTTACGAAATATCTTACGCAGGTTCCATTCCTGGCAAAACTCTACTGCAATCAACTTCCTTAGCCGCTTTATAAACTTGGCTACTAAGCCAAGCAGACGCTTCTGCCTTCAGTTTATCGCGTTGTTCTTTATGCATGTTCGGCGGCTCCTGCAAAATAAACCGTTGAATATCAACTCGACTCGCAAAAAAAGAATGAAATAACAAAAAGAACTCATCAGTATATGACGTACTAGTAAGAATGGTTTATATTCAACATCCGGAAAGTACGTCTTTTTGAATTCGGTGCCGACGAGATTGAGTATCATTTCGAAGCGTTCCGGATAATCTTGCTGCCTTTTCAGCTTCTCGGCGAATTGAACAGTGATTTTATCACGAACCTGAAATATGTACAATTGCATTTTAAGTGTATACCATCAAATCCGGATTAATTTCATCCAATATCCCCGTATTATGCAGCTGTACTTTTAATCGGCTTTCGTTTCAATCAACATTTCACTACCTGAAGATCTGGCTTACGATAGCCCAATGATGTTATGTCAATCTATCACAGGGGGTGAGTACTGAGAGCAAAGTGATTGCTATATCGATCATTTTTTCATTTAAAACTTGTTAATAGGTGGGCTTCTGATTTGCTTATGGTTGGGAACTTAATCGTACATACCTTTTCCCACGGTTTATCGGGTAACAGCGTCTCTTGATAACACGAATCGAGCCATTGCGTCGCGAACGGATATTTATCCGTCCGTTGGGGCCGACGTTTATTGTTCAGACTGGTTAACGTGTCACTTTTCGTATACATTTCGATGCAATTTAATTAAATCAATTTCTATCGTTGTTTTTCGATGGATAACATAAGAAATATCTATATGCAAATTTTACAATTTAAATTGCAAATTCAATTAAGTTTTATCGCAATTTAGTAGACTATGGAATACAAATGAACAAATCTATACATACATAGGAATTACTAGTTCACGTTGTTCAATGAAATCACATTCAATTGAAATTTGATAGACTTCCTAATACTAATTCAAAGATTTACACGCAGAAAAATTAAAAAAAAAAAAAAAATTCACTTAAGCTATAATCTGAAATACGTAGTTAAAGTTTGCAAATAGAAAAAAAGTTTAAAAAGACCGTTATTACATAGGAGATACTATCTAAAAAGATACAGCAGATATCAGAATGTATGTACAATAATATAAATATATCAAATCATATTCTAATGAACATAAAACATAATACACATAGGCAGTAAAGACTACTCTAGACTAGGGAAGCCAGTTGTAACATATGGCATGTATGCAACAAAATTACATTTAAATATAAATATTTGGATTAAGTCTGAGTTAATCTGAACTACAGGTAGTTTTATAGAGAAAATTATTTTTCTTAATCTTTAAGAAAAATTCATTCATTCAGATATTTTGACTAGTCAATGGCTATGCTACGATGGTAGTATGGAGATTGTGGGAGTTATCGTGTGTTCTTGTCACGACGCAGCCTGCGGTTGTAGATTGGGCGCGTTTTCCCCGTAGCAAAATTTCGCAGCCGGATCGCGATAAGAATTCTCGTGTTGAACGCTCTGCAATTTAACGAAATGGAGGAAAAATTACATGATTTCTTAAGCAGTTTCTAGTGGCATGTTTGCGTGTTAGAGAAAAACAATTTCACTGTGTCTACCTGTATTGTCACACGATTAAAATGTCTATCAAAAGATGGTAGCACCTAACAAATATTGCACATTTTTGAGAATAACTTGGATCACAGAGTTTCATCAGCCACATTACCCAGGGAAAAATGTATACCATACCCACTTGGTGAAATGCTTGACGATCTGACAATTTCAATAATCAACGCCCCTGGCGGACAAATACAGTAATCTATGAGCTTGAAACTCACTACAATCATAGAGCTTTAAACATGTGCAAAAAGTGCTTTTTTGGTGAACGAAAATGGCTGCCAGTCAGCCATCTTTACTCAGATCGTGCCAGTCTTTGGGTGGTACGTAGATAAATGTATAAACCAAATATCAAGACAACCCATTGATGTGCTTTCAAAACTTTACAAAACAAATCCGTGTACAGACTGACGGACAGATGAAAAGTGTCAATATCCGGACAATGGATTAATGTGGTATGGTAGTGAAACAGAGATACCGACAGAGATAGGACCACTTTTACCAGTAAATAAACTAACCTGAGACGATGTTCTACATTTGGCGAGACAGAGTTCAAAATGATCCGTTACAGAGGCAAAAATGTGACTCAATGCGTCGGCAGCTTTTCCTAATATTTTTCGCAACAGCGGTTGCTGAAAAAAAACAACAGAATAAAATCATTTCCAAGGGCAATTCCTATGGCGGCTGAAGATCCAAAATAAAATGTTTTTGCACATGCGTAATTACTACAGGTTCTCATTTTTCTGGTTGAAAGGCACAAAATGCTTCATATATTTTTCTGGTCATTAAGACGAGTAAATAAATATCAGAGGAACAATGGACTATCTATTATCATGAATTTATTCAGTTTTCGTATCTGTAATTTTTACCTTTTCAGGTTGTAAACAACAAGAAACGCAGTGTTCGTAGATATTACAGCAACCGTTCTGAAGACAACTATCACAGATATAGTGTTTCGTTGATCGCGACTTTATATCACAACATCCACCGGGCAAAATGTTCAATCGATCACAAACGTAACCTAACAATATATAAGTGGACATACAGTTAAACTTTTGGTCTCCACAGACAGTTGACTGTCAGATATGAATAAAGTAAAGACCCACTATCATTAAATGTACATAAAAAAGAACACCAAAAAGACGTTGAAAATGCCAAACCACTGAATGCTATTTTCTCACACATTTCTCCAATTAATCTACCCTTGCTCTGATTTGTATGAATGATGCATTCTTAAAGTCAGCTATTATTTCTAAAAACTCTGTGATTTAACAGTTTAATTCCAAGTAAGATTAGATTTCTCCCCTCAAAATCAATTCCTCACTCACTATATCCTAGCAGCTACACCAGGCATCACATAGTAGCCTTGTCACTAATTCACATTTAGTTTTTTCATTATATTGTGGGTTTTTACTTCACAGTCAAACGTGTCTCGGTTGGTTCCCTAAACTAGGAGTCCAGGGATGATACCAACAATCTGACAATTTCAGCATTGAGCGCCCCCAGGAGAACAAAATCCTAATACCAATGACATTGAAACTCAGCTAAAGCAGTAAAAGTTTTAATGTATGGTTAAGGGTTAGATAAGCCTTGAGAGAAGGTTTGAAGAGTTTTTATAGCGGCATATACGAGTATACTTTCTAAATGCCATGATTGAGACAATTGGAATAGCCTATACAATCATCAATATTGAATGGTGGCTCCATTTTGCAATCAAACCCCCTGACAGAATGAATGGGGGGCAATAGGGGGTATGAATCCACATTTTCATGTAAAAAAATGAGGAAATTCACAATTTCACGGCCATATTCATGAACGGTTTTAGTTTTTATGAATAAATGATGCATTGAAGTCGTAACAACCCCAACTATACGGCATTCAAAACCATAACCGAAAGGCAAATGAATGTCTATTACATAACCTCACTTGCCACACGTTAATAAACCGTTCAATTCTGACCAAATGATGTTCGAATTCCCACCCTATTCGATTTGATGCTCGCCGAGACATTCACAATTCACGGAAAATTATACCAAGAGATTCACAAAATCATGCCGATTTTTTTCTTCAAAGTCACGAGTACGCTCTCTCATATTCACCCTTTCGCGGGTAATTTTTCCTTGATTTCAAGAAATCAAACATGAAATTCGTCAAATCAACAGTTGACGATCAACCTATTGTACCTCCTGAGAATGGAGATATCGGATACCTTCAATACCCATTGAGTCAGTAACGCAGCCCGGACTGTTGTTTCTCCATTCTCTGATTGATAAAAAGTTTTCTTCATTCGAAAAAGGAGATGGACCTGGTCAAGGTCCTTATGTTATTTCAATAGATTAACTGTTATATTTTTGAGATGGCCCTTGGCTTGAATTCTAGATTTACTGCCATGAGCCGACTGACAGATGATGATGCCAGCTTTTTACCTCTTTCATCCGCAATGAGGGACTTTCCTTGTACAGAATTTCGACATGTTTTGATCAAAGAAGCGTTTTTCTTATCATATTTTGGCTGCCACTGGAAAAGCTCAGGTATCACTCTTCGCTTTTTCATAACATACTCGTCGGACTTTATACGCAAATTACTCTGAAATTGATCGAAGCATTTTGTTAAGTGTTGCGAATATTAGTCAAAGTCACTGAAGTAGGCTAAACATAATCAAAACTGGAATTATAGGCTAAATGTTAAGTGTAGTAATCTGAAGTACCGGTAATATGGAGCAACCGGCAACCAATAGTAATACTAAGTTACATGGAGTAACCCATAGTTATTGTTGTATTTCTCAATTGTTCTGGGATCCTATCCTCGAGCTGCGGCAGTAAATAAAGATTAACTCATAGATTTAACACGATGTCATGATTGAGCTTTATTTGCGATACGTCCTACGACAATGGCGTCATTGTTTCATCCCCAAATAACGTCACATAGGGCCTATATTCATTTTATGTACATAATATCACCTATAATAAAATATGGAGTAAATACTAAGCCTACTGATTAGTATTTAATTGCTTACATCATAGGCATATTACGGTACTCTAGATTATGTACTACCGGTTACTTCTTTTTACTCGTACAGATTGCAGACCCATAGGCCCGTATTGATTACTTCATATTACTTTAGATAAATAAGTGTAGGTTAGGCCGGCTACAAAGTATTATCGATTGGTTACTTTATTACTATTACAGATTATAATTGGTTAGTCGTACTTCATATTACTACTGGTTCCTTCATACTACTTAGGCTAATGGATTGCTATCGGTTTCTCACGGTATGAAGAACAAGATTAGGCCCTGATTACTCGAATGTTTATCAGTTAGGATATGAGAATGGAAGTATTAGATTTGCGCCCAAATGCCCGCAAACAAAATTTCATTATTAGCAAAAATTCATTACTATTAGGCATATGCTATTACTACATTTTTAGTGTGCATTTTATCAGTGAGTCTTCTGAATTCAACTATATTAGAGCCATGCCTATTTGTTCGTTTCATTAGTTGTAATATGATCATCTGGAATTCCAAGAAAAAAAAACGGTGAATGATGAAAATTGATATAAACCTCATACATTTCTAAAATACCCCTATTGGTACACAAAAATAATACTTCCATTCTCATGGCTTTATAGGCTATTACAGTAGGAAAAATGATTTAAAATGGACTCGGTTTTTCTGCTTTTTGCCGCGTCAACTTCTAATGAAACTGAACAAGCTTTCTCAAAAGACATCTTGGACAGGTTGTAAATGAGAATTTCAGACTCCACAAAAAATATTTTTCATAATGCCAATCGATCCTGATGAGAGAAAGTTAAATTCAAAACAATTTAAACTAGCAGATAAAGTTTACTAAACAATATGCTTTTGGTAAACCTTTTCTGAACCTGGTAAGATACGATACTTCATTACCGCACCGCATTAGAGATAAATAAAACTAAAACCTTTAGAGTACACTTTAACTCTATTTTGGTAGCACATAGCTATCTGATATAGATCTTAAAATGACCAGTACAGATGGGCATCTGAACTAAAACATCGATTATTAATCCATGTGTTGTTCAGCTGCCCATCTATGCTGGTCATTTCATAGGCCTACCTTTAGGCCTATCAGGCATGCATTAGTCTACCAAAACTGTTTGAACTAGGGCACCCAATGTCTTTTCAAACAAGCTGAAAATTCAATATGCCCCAATTGATCACAGGGAGATGATTTGGCCCGGGTCAAACTGGCCACAATCGGACCCGAGTCAAATTTTGCCCGTGCCTAAGTGTCCACTCACTTGATACTAAGTGAGTCAGTTCCAGGACCCATGAGCATCCATAAGCAATAATTTGATGAACTAAAAATTTGGCATGGACCCGGTCCAGCATTTTTGGTAGAGCCAAATCTAGCAAGGGCCCATTTGACATCGTCGACTCCATGCACAGGCTATAGAAAATTGTGTGATTGCGGCAATTTTTTGGGAAAAAACTATTGTGTTAAGTCGAGTCTGGATTTAACACATAGGGTCTAATCATTTTTGCAATGCCTACAACTCTGATACGAGTCCTCTCTGTGGTCGGAGCCATTCATATCATCGGTCACATATTGAATTTTCAGGTATAATTCTTAGTACCAGCAGCCGGAGGTGGGCCACCTCCCTGGTACCAGACAGTGGAACCTCCTTTAAGTCACGGTAGCAAGTCAACTCGTACCCGACTCAACTCGTAGGCTTACTCTGATACAGACAACTTGTCCCTTTTGACAAGCTGCTCACCTCACCTAGGCCTACTTAAAAATTTTAAGTTAAAGTTTAATTTTCGAATCAAGGCTATGGTTCTTACTTAACATCAAAGCAAAAAACTTTTCGTTTTGCGACATTAGAACAGGTAACGCTACAGTCCTGCAATACGCGATAGAAAATATTTTTGAAAAACGCATTTTCTAACATTGAGATACTACTAAGTTGAGCAGAGTTAGGTACATTAAGACTTAAAATGAGTTGACTCATTTACACGAGATGACAAAATCGTTATACATCCAGTGGGACTGGTAGGCCTATAGGCCTGAATTATACGCTAAAGTGAAATTGTCCTATTTAATGGGTTTGGTAATGTTTTTGTATCCAAATCTTGATTGATATAAATATCAGGGTTACTACATATCAGTCATTCGAGAATTCAAGGACTTTTCAAGGAGAAAATTTCGAGTAGTGTCAGTATCCCTTTCGTATCTCAATTACAGTCGACTCCTCCTAAATCAGTAATGTTTTTCTCAATAAACCATTTAATTCGGTGGAATTCTGGGTATATAATAAGTAGACCCAGAGGCAAAAAATTGCCAATTCCTCAAAATTCAAGGAATTTTCAAGGACTTTTGGGCATTTTGCTCACATTCAAGCATATTCAATTTCAAGTACCTTGAAAAATATCTTTGGTTTAGAAGGAGTTTTCAAGGAATCAAGGAGTTGTAGGGACCCTGAATATCTTAGCCAGGATTTGCTGGAAATCATCGTAATAAATCGGATTTGTCTTAAGGAGAATCGTATTGGTAGGTTCCACACTGAATGATTGACTGTTTTTAGGCCACAACTGTCACCAACAGACAGTACAGTGGACTGTGGAAAGTAATAAGACTAAGAGAGTGAATCATAAAAAGTTTAGACCCTTTTGAAGGTAGGATAATCAGTGACATAAGCCTACCTCGAATAGAGTAGCATGTAGAAAGTACAACAGCGACAGACCAAATATAACCACCAGAACCCAGCGTTTTCTCAGTATTCTTGACCCAAACATTGAAAAACAAACAATCCACTCGTTCGACAGACACGGAAATGAATATCCACAATGCAGTCCGACATTCGCGTTTTAGTCTCTGAAGCGGACTCTAAAAAGGAATAGATAACAAATTCCCCAAAAGTCCGTAGGCTTCCTACTTAGGTGAACAGATACACATATGAATATGTCCTTTTCAGTTGTCATATCATTTTCAGCGGACAAGAGTTTCTAAAGGCACATTATCGGGCCTGGATAATGATGTACCAGAAAAGTCCGCTACCCGACTTTTAGTGTCAGACGCAATGGTCGAACTGTCAAAATTAAGATGATATGATCAAAATTTGAACATCTCATTTTGTGTCTGACAACTGGTTTCTATGTGTGCGGATAGGCCTTGCTTGGTCTACTATACTGTTCAGTCGAAACGTACTGGTTGATATTTCATGATTGTGCGTGCAGTTGATTGGTGATTGATCTGGTTCTGCAGCGTTTTTTATGTGAAGAAGAAAATAGTCACCACACCACGGAGTCTGTGTGTGTACTAACATTAGCCTTATTGAGTAGGCCTAAAGGCTAAGCAAAAGAGGTAACATACACTGGGTCCAGTTTCACAAAAAGGTTTAACTCTTAAATTGATTTAATTCCTTCATTAATTCAGGTTATCTTATACGAAACTTAGAGGGCAAGAAGGGGAGCAGCAGGACCCTCGATTTATGGTTTATTTCTATGCCCTATGAATGTTTCATAATCACTATTTTGTAGGCGCCGTTCTCAATTAGTTATTGTCTCGACAGAAATTGGAGAAAGTAATGTTTTCCAAAGTTGATAAGAAAAGTGAATTTCTGAACCAAGCGAAGGTAGCTCGTGCTGAAAGAGCTCATGAAAAGCAAAGGGATGACGGTGCATTGGTTATACAGGTAAATATGGGAACAATACTAAAATCCACTTTACGATCCTGATTTATAATCAAGTAGCTTACGATCAGCAAACTTGGTATCTATGGCCAAATAGCATTGTTATGTACAGTTAACTCTGCTTTACTTTTCTCCAGTTTATTCATGTAGGGGGCCTATTAATTTGATTCTTAATTTCTATTGATTGTCTACTGAGCTCGGACCAAAAATTCCTAAAAATCTTCTTACCCTACAGTTAAAACAAGAAATTCGAGAGTTTAGTTCATATATAAACGCGTAAATTCAGGGGATATCTTGCTTATGGCTCATAGGCCAGGATCTTAGCTACGCATTGAAGTGGTTCTTTGCCCCACATACCCAACCTAACTTTTTAAATAATTAAACCTTTAGAAAGGAGGGGTATCCCAGTACAGGTATGCCAGTGCATCTGAGCTGAATATCGAAGGGAATCCCCCACCGTGTTTGGTACCCTTACTTTCTAGCCCACGTAAGTATAGGTAGGCTTTTATAATTTTGTTGAATTTCTTCATTTTATTAAGCGCTTCGCAAGAGGCTACCTGACTAGGAAACATGTACGAGCATCAGTCATATATGAGTTAGATGAATTCATGCAGACGCTTGATAATCAAGAGAATGATTATAAACCTGTGCTTAAACCAGGTACGGTATGTCCTATGTGTATTTTTTCTATAGGAATATGTTATTTTGTAATTTTCCTCCCTCGATTGACCCTTGATATCTGAATCTTTCACTTTTTGATACTACTGGTATTCGGGTCCAACTGTGTTCAGTAATAATTTACGTCCAAAATGGTCTTACTAAAAATTGTGAATTACAGTTCGGTTCTAGGCTGTATCAAAAATGAGCTTACCTAGATAGGTTGATCCTCTAGCAGAAAACATCTATGCATGTATTCCAGTAAGTAAAAGAAGAATTTATACATACCTACATGTTTAAACGTGTTCGTATCTTTTTTAGCCATCGCTGTTCATAAAACAATTCGTAAATTCATGTTTGTTTTGGATCAAGAGGCAGACAATGTGGTATGTAGCACTTGAAAGCAGGTGCATTGGTCTTTTACTCGTCTCGCTTATCTGTGGTTCATGGGTTCAAATCCTTGAGTTTCTTGGTGGATGCTTCCTCTTTGGCCTATCCCCGGTATTCAGAAAAAAGAAACCTCCAGAAATATTATCGCATTGGCACATGGATGACGCAAACCCCTGCATTGCCTGTAACTCACTTAGGCCCAGTTTCTTATACTTTCTTTTGTTTTATGTCAAGGAGTTGTTATTTGTCTTGGCACCATTTCATCCCGGGTTTATGTTACGGGTGTGAATTTTGAATTTGCTGATTTCAATCATTTTCTTATTGTTTTACAGCGATTTGAATATTTGTGCAAATATATACTTATCAGTGTCGAGGCGGAAAACAAAAAGGTACGTATATGTCATTTCGTTTCTGTTCATACGGGCCTGACAGTGATAAGATCGCATGATTGTAGGGAGTGCTTATGGGATACCCGGGCATCTCACGAGGCAGGTGTGTTTCAAGAGAGACATCGGCGTATATAATTCACATAGTTGTTGATACTTTTCAATTGGAATACGGTACTGTTATGTACATGTATGATACATGTATTGATACATGTATTATTCAACAGGCACAGTTGCTAAGTTTGTCAAATATCTAGCAATTATGCTCGAGGGGAAGCCTGATATATGGCTATCTGATTGCATAGTTTTGAGCCTGCAAATAACGCCAGGGTGGAGCTCAGAGGGTCGAGGGATAAAAAAGATTATAACGATTCTCTGTTTTTAGAACAACTATTTATCAGTGACATTATCAAAATCGGATGTACTGTTCTGGATTCAACAAGTGAAAAGCATTTTGTGGCAATGTTGTGTTTATCTGAAATCATTAAAGGTACGTGTTACATTGGAAAATCGTGCAATTAATCTTATGGTGTATCGTATTGGTGTGATAAGGGTTGAATTTAGAAATATAAGTTTAGCTTTTCATCGACTTTGTGAAGATACTTATGACCCGCTTCATATTAGGGCTTTGTCAGATGAGGAATCCTTGATCGGTAGCACTATTTCTTAAATTTGCCTGTGTTTCAGCCGGAATCTCCAAAAGACATGAAGGTTATCACAACTTATCTTCACATGTTAGTGAATTTTACTAGTACCAGTAATTGGAAGATACTGAAAGGAAAGTCAGGTAGGTAAAAAATCCTTGCGAGCCTGCAACGTCATTAACATGCCGAAATATCAGGAACTTGGCCGGCACCTATTAAAACCACTCTATGAAAACCATCCATAATGACTGGTAGACTGATATTGATCTCAGTATTTCAACAAATAAATGCGCATCCTTGTTCATGTATCTATTTGTCTTGTCTGTATCTTAGCAATTGCTCTTCCTGTCCCTAGTCTTCCTTAGTAACATATATATTAAATTACTGTATATCATTATTATGTTATTTTCATTTCTCTGATGATTAAGTTCAGTCAAAACTTCGAAACTGTCAATACAAATTGTTGAATCATCAACTGTGGGTTTTGCTTGTATACATAATTTACTTGCCCCCAAATAGTTTGCTTTATGTCAAAACCCGCAGTCATCAAACAAATGCGTTACGCCTGAATACGTGTAGTTTCAATCCATTGTACCCTTTTTGATGTGCACAGGCTGTAATATTCCTTCTGTGGCCTCCCCAGTTTTTAAACACTTCGAAAAAAGGCCCTGGTCATAATTATCGGAATAAGCATTGTTAAATGGCTTGCCGTGATATGAGAAATTCATCCATATTTCTTACATCAATTGTACATTACTCGGATTATGGAATAGGTTATACATGTACTTATGCCTAGCTCGAACATACATTACTCATTCCTTGTGGAATATTATACTTACGACTAGCTTTATGTGGATGTTTCTTATCTTTCTGTACAGGAGAAGCATTGAGACCAGGAATGAACCAGTTATGTTCGAACGTGATGCGCACATTGAATGCAAAAGGAATGTATCCTGCCATTCAGGTAGGCTACTCTTTTCTTAGAAAATCTCATCATCCATTAGTTTGTTCATCTGTAGATAGAATCAAGTTATATTTTCATGTATTTGCATGTTTTGACGTCTTTATATTTGGTTTATGTATGCATGAGCATTTGTTGCCCGAAATTAAGCCTTCGCAGTTGAGATGGCCGACTAGCAGACATTTTTAATTGCCAAAAGTAGCAATTTTCAATGACACATTTCCAAATTGGGATTACCCTGTGTGTAGACGTGTATACTCAAATACAGTAGACTCCCTAGACTTGCCTAGGATCTCGTGTGACCAGTAGATTTTCTTTGAGGTATCAAAATTCTGTAGCAGTTGTACTTAGTTGGGATGGGTTATCACAATGAATTGGAGTAAGAAAATTTGTTATATATTGTCCTGGACATGCGATAATCCAAGGAAAGCGACTGGGAGTAAACAAGTTACGAGGAATGTACCGTATATGTATTAGAACTTTTTTTTTGTATTCTAGCAACTACTGATGCATGGTCTCGCTCGTTCGAAACCATCCTTCAAACACGCAACATTGTCTGCCATTCTGACGATCGCATTACGGCCACTGATCGCTTCGAATTTCTCAGATAATCTCATGACCGTTTTCCTGCTGCACATTCTATCGGTGCCGGGAATTATATATCACGTTTCCATCACGGCACAGGAGGTATGTACGATGCGATAATTGCTCACTTAGGTTTTATCCATGTAATCGTGAGTGGATGTTGGAGAAAAATTTATGTTGTCCTATTCAGTGCCTGGCGCTGTTGATGACCCACCGGATATTCAAGAAAACCATCGACCTGTTGGCAAATGAGCAAAGAACTAAAATCGTCTTCAATTCTCTGGAAGGAAACTACGCTCTTTGCCTCTTAGCTAATGTGATTCAGCTTGGTAGTGTTGAAATAGAGGTATGTATTTTGTACATGCAATGCAGGAAATGGCTTCAAAATAATGTATAATCATTCGCTGTGTAGATTGGTTCTGATACTGCATGCAGTAGAGGACCAGTTACTATTGAAATGTGTGCTGTAACTGTACTAACTTATAGGGGATTCAGGAGTCTGTCAAGTTGTATTTGGCATAGAGTGTGATAAAGTAGTATCGGATATGTGGCCTTTAGAAATTTGTTGGAGACACACTGCACTCTTAAAAACTCAAATACCCATCTTTGTCAGATTGTAAAATCTAAACCCTGTTAATGATGCAGGGTGGCCACTGACTTGGAAAAACCTGGAAAACTCAGGGAATCAGAAAAATCTAGAAAAAATCAGGGAAAACTGATAGATGGGATAAAACTGATGGGAATTTGATAGATTTTGTTATTAACCACGCATTTCTTTATCACTAAGTGATTCATAAGAAATTAATGAATTGTTACTTTATAATCAAAGAAATTACTCGGATTCACTCAGGGAATTTTATGTTATAACATTGCAAAATCAGGGAAAACTCAGGGAATTTGTAAATTGGTGGGAAGTGATGTGTCACTTGACTAATAGTTATTCATTGTATAGTATTTTGTGCAAATGCTAATAATTTATAGCTAAGTATTTCATTTTCAGGGTCTCGTAGAAAAAACCCAATCATTTGTTGTAAGTGCCATGCATAATCTCTTAATCATCAACCTACTATCAGTTCGTTTCACACGTGACTATACTCGCATTATCATTGCATTTTCCCGAATTAGGATGTAGTTATAAGTCTTCTGGAAAGCTGCGAACAGTATGTACAGAATAAAAAATCAAATTTAACCCACTGGCATCCAGTTCTCGGTTGGTTCTCTCAGAAAACTGATCAAAGGTAAGTGAAATTGAATGTGTGTGACAAAAATTGCTTTCCAATATGACCACCATGGCAGCAGACAAGTAAGCATTAACTGCTGCTTTTTACTTTACTTCATTTTTCAAAAAATGCGCAAAGCATGTGACTGAAAATTTAATCTCAAAATCTAATGAACATATTCAGCCAGTGAGTTTGTTGCCATTAACTATAAGCGTGAAGTGCCGATGCTCAATTGCTCATAGGAAGATATCACTTGGCAATCAAGACTTTCATTTGTGAAAATCACAAATTCACAAAAATTTCAAGACTTTAATTTGGGCTAGCGGTGTGGGCGAGTGGTTAGAGTGTTCGAACATGGGAAGCCAGGTCGTAGGTTTGAACCCATGTATATTACTGTAGTGTCCCCGGGCAACACACTTATCCTCATTGTCTATCTTCATCCAGGAGTAAATGGCTACCTGGCTGATAGATTACTTCTGAGTGCCTAGCAGCTTCTCTGATGTTACTTCCTCCCAGGGAGAGATGACTGATAAATAGTTTGAGTTATAGACTGGGGTAATAATACCAATTTAATGGATAGTGCCGTTGAGCTATGTGTCACAGTGGAAATGGGGCTAAAGAAATTAAATTAGTATTATATTACTCCTTTTTGGCCTCTAAAAGTTTTTATCACTAATCGTAAACTGCCTGCACATGTGCAGATTGATTGTCCTTACTTAGTTTTCAGTTCATAATAACAATTCTTGAACCTCAATTACAATAATAGATGTTCTACCATGAGCTGCATAATAAGGGAAGTTTTCTTTTCAAATAATAAAGAGCTTCTTCAAGCATATATACTTCTAGCGGAGAGCACTGTCCATTGAAATTCAATTCAATTGATATTTCATTTCACAACCTCAGTGAACTCCAAGCCCAATCATTTTAAGATGAATTCATAGGTGAATTGCGGTGAACACACTTTCTTGACGGGGATGTATCCTTGAGTTTTTGATTGGTCAAACATTTTCAAAAAATATTTGAAGAACAGTTCCTCTATTTCGAGCGCCAAACTAATTGGGTCTAGGGTACTACCCCAGAAGAAATTCCTTTAGAATGTAGATGCCCTCATGTGCAGTTTCCAATATTTTGTAGTAAGAAATCCATTCAAGAACCAAAGAATTAGAATTTGCTCTGTGATTACAAGATCACACTCTCTTATCTGTGCATATCAATATTTTCACCGCTGTTTCAGAAAGACTTTTTCCGGGGAAGTGTTGTTGGTTAGACTGGTATCCCATCGTCTGCCATCCTCGCTTGCCAGGAGTCCGGTTTCGTTCCCGAACTCGCTTCCACCAACCCCCTGGCTTCGCGACGCGCAATTTCATTACTTTCGCAAGCGCATGACGTCATAAATCGATTTGCAAAATACTTCCTTGTTCGGTAAATCGTTCGCTGATTGGTCCATTTAACGGGAATTCCAACAGAAGTCTAACGTTGTTTGTTACAAGCGCTTTGATTGGCCCGACCTGATCCTGGTCGCCTAGTAACGACTCGTGAGGTTAAGGGGTTCGGGGAACAGCTTTAGCATAGTGTGTTCGAAACCCTTGATGGGTGAAGATGATCGTCTGCACAATGAATGACAGATATATATGAGAGCTGCATGGTACTTCCCATTACATAAAAAAGCACATTTTTAGCGTTATGAAATGTTTATCTTGGAATGATAGTCTAACATATGTCAGATCTGTCGGGGATGTGGTGACGTCCCTGTTACATTTGATATGAATCTCTGCAGTTTGCACGAAGCGATGCCATTTGTCGTGAAACAGCTGCAGCTGTTGTGGAGTATGAAGATGATCAAGATTCTGTTCAGCGATCTGATGGCGACAATAGAATCTCAGAAAGTGGAAGCCGCGCAGACTGCTGCTGCCAGAATGAATTCGCCATCAAAAAGTAAGCAATTAGAGGGAAATAACATTAATAGAAGAATAAGTAACTTGTTCGAATTACAAAGCATAACTTAATGTTAGTCTTATATTATTCTAACCATTTGTCAAGTGTTTGAATGGTTGTGATGTTTTTCATCAACAGATATCTTAAAACGTGCTATGGATAAAGCAAGCAGCAACAACAAACCAGTGGCGCCTAGGTTTCGTGCCGATAGCCCGGTGGTTGTCAACACTTGTAACACGTGTACATTGTATCACACAGCTCTAAACACGCTTACGCAATTGAGGACTGAAATACTTGCTGGTAGGTAATCTATCTGATGATCTGTAAGAAGCTTTTTGCAGTCAGGATTTTAGCGGCACACATAAAACCTGTGATTGATTAATTTGATAGAACAAAAATGAGTGAGAGTAGTCTGAAATCTGAATTGTACAAGTCTACACGCCCTCGATTTATACATTGGCTACCATTCTCAAACCCCAGGATACAGTACAATGTACTTATGAGTTGTTTTCATGGATTCTCTTTGTTTCTTTTTATCTATTCGTAATAAATGCCTATACTCGGTTTAAAACTGACTACCCAATTCAGTTTGAGTTTAATATATAGCATATTTATTTTTTAGGTTTAAGCTGTCAGGATGTTCTGTTGCCAGTGTTGTGGAAGTTTTTCGATATGTTGGGTCCCACTTGCGGTCTGAAGAGTTTCATTGATGTGTTGGTAGTTGATCAGAAGAACTTGTCGCACCCATTGTACAATACGTTGATCCTTTTTGCTGACACGGCAGCTCATCTTGTCATGTAAGTGCTAGTTGAGGCTGCGGTGATGCTGAATCCATGCTTTTATTTAGCCTGCCAGAGGTCGATTCGCTCATCTGTGGATGGAATGAATCAAGGGGAAGTTTTCTTTACGTTCTGAAGGATTATCTGAATGTTTTGAGTTTCTACACGTATCTGGCCTGGGCCCAGTTTTACAAAAAGGATTAAGGTTTTAAATCGATTCAAGATAAACTGAACTAACGAAGAAATGAAATTGATCTTGAGATGAACCTTTTTGTGAAATTGGGCCCTAGACATAACTGCAACTCCCAATCATGGCAATCAGCATCAAGATGTCCAACTGAAAGCCAAATCAGCAAGCCTATTTTTGAAGTTTCATGGGAAATTGACAAGATGATTAAATCAATGGAATCAAAGTAGTGCCTAAAAGAAGAGATCAAATGACGCTTTGATGTTAGAGCCTTTTAGTTTATGATGTTTTGTGCAGTATACATATAAAATGCTGTCTAACCGCAATACTGATACTGATAATAAGTTATTATATCCTGACATATCATCGTATATTGACAGCTGTGTGTTGTTTTATCTTCTCTCGGCCGAGGCTACAATATTTCGTTATAACCGATATGATTCTCCTAGGGTCCACAAAAATACGTTGTTAAAATCCTACTTTTCACTGTGGTAAACAATACCCATGAATTATGATTGGAGGGTTAATCATTGTTTTGTTTTTGTCTTCCAGAATTCTAGATGATATAGAGCTATACGAACAGAACAAACCGTTCAATCTGGACGACCTAGTTCAACTGAGTACATTCCTGAATCAACTTCTTTTCAAGCTAGTCTGGAACAATCTTTTAGGTTGGCACTACATTTCGCTATGAATTCTCACTTCACAACTCTATTCCATATTATTAGGACTAATAATCTGTGGGGACCTACCATTACTATCGTCTTGACAAAATGCATCCTGAAACATCTCTTATTTCATGCAACATCTGGCTAGATTCAAAAATCGTATGGTTTTTGCAAGTTTTTTAGAGATTTGTTTATTGGTTATAGGGCACTATCCTTTATAGTGCCAGTACTCACTAAATGCTAACTTCAACGGAACAAATATGTCAAATCTGACTAATTCAAAATGTCAAATGCAAGGTTTTGGGGGTGACAATCAGTTACAGGTAATAATCATTCATTCCTCTTGTACGAATTCCTGACGTATCCTCTCAGATCACTTGAAAACGACGTAGAATTAACACGTCGAAACGTTGTGTTTTGATATTTCTATTCGAGTTACACAACATTAGAATATCAGTTTTGACTACTATTGTTTGTTTTCTTTAATTTCAGATGTACGTTCTCTCAACCAGAATTCATTTTTTTCCACTGTACATTCCTTACTGATGATTCTCTATGATCGAGACTGCCGTCGGTCGTACACACCGAAAGACCACTGGCTTATAAAGTAAGGCAATTATTTTATGTAATCTATATGTAATCTAAAAAAGAAATGATGAATGGGCTTTATAGTACCCATAGGTGCCCTGTCTATTGTAGACAGTGAATGTGGATTTGAATGAACTATACCGGTAGGCTTCTTTCTTAGTGTGTAAATGTAGACTTGAATAAACTAGGCTTCGTATTTGAGTTTCGTCTTGAGTGAATGCACATAATTAGACACAAGGAAAATAGCAGATGCAATGAATTACTGTAGCATTTCTGTATTCATAACTGATGTCCAGATTTGATCAAAATCCAGATAAGACTTCAGGATTTAGTGTTTGTGGAAAAGGTTGCCTCCGTTTTCACCCCTTTCCTCCTAATTGGCTGATTCAAATTAAGATACTTGGCCATTTTGCCCTTATTGCTCAAATTAGATTTGTTAGAACCACAAATAAAATGTAAGAATTACTAGTAAACATCTGACTAAGCATATGTGTAATCTCTGAGAAATCAAGGGTTGAAATGGGGATTAGGGGCAACTTGGGAAACCATGAGGGGTAGAATGGGAATAAACCCCCTCAAAAACGTTTCAACTCATTACTACTGATTTAGTACACTCTATGATGATGTCAAAGGTTTCAGAAATAATTGTAATTTTCGTCTTTACAGAGATGTCAAGCCATCGGTGATTCTGACGGAATTAGAACGGAAGCGTCGCACTGCTCAATTTCTCATGCAGAAAATGCCTTTCATCATTCCGCACAAAGAGGTATGTACGAAATATGAATGGTACATATGTGCACATGAAAATGATTCATTCTGAAATACTTTCATCTCTTCGGGGAAGGACATGTACTCAAATATTTTGATTCCAACTGAAAGTTACCGTATAGATGTGTAAGCACTAGCCATGGCCCCTAATATCTATTCATCGCACTGGTACATGTATTTTTGTACAGATCATACATTCATTTCGCAATGTGAGAATAACTGTCGGTTTGCTGGTCTGAGAAGTTCAGAAGTTGGTAAAAAATATCATTTTTCTGACAATGACAACAGTAGATTTATGAAAACAAAAAAGATTTGGGCCCTATTCATTGATTTCAGTCTACTAGTAGTCGATCTAACAAATCTTAATGGCTATGTCCTCTGTGCGCATCAAATGCCATGCATGAAACTAGCCTCTGGATCGACATTACACCGGTACTTTGTTCTGATAATTTCAGCGCGTTATACTCTTCCGTAAATATGTGGCCAAAGAAAAGGAAGTGATGGGTATAACGGAATCGGCATGCGCGTCGCCTCAGTCAACGCTGATCATGATCCACAGAAATAGGCTGATCGAGGTACGTTTCAATTTACATACCAGTAGGTCTTTGCTTGATGGCCTATTGCTTTGATTCCGATCTGGCAGCTGCTGTTGAAAAATGAAATGTAAAAACCAAAGAGCAGCTCGGTTTTGCTTATTTTGTGATGAATCTATGTATTTGCTTTGTAGGATGGCTATCGTCAATTAGCTCAGCTGCCCACTAGATCACTAAAAGGTGTCATACGTGTTAAGTTCATTAATGAACAGGTATGTTGTGTAAACTTTATTATTGTTCTCTTCACAACTGTACATCAGGGTTCACATAGAAGTGCATGTATATGCAAATTTGTATTTGTTTCCTTGTTTTTTCAGATTTCTGATGAAATGAATAACAGTATTAGTCGTTTTATTCATTGATTATGTTATCTATATTATTGATTATAATTATTTTCATTCCACTTTCATTTCCAGGGACTCGATGAAGCTGGTATTGATCAGGATGGTGTATTTAAGGAGTTCCTTGAAGAAACAATTGCTCGGGTGTTCGATCCATCACTGAATCTGTTCAAGGTATGCGAAATCGTGTCACCAGACAAAATGGCACAGATTTTGAAATCACTTGATAGCTAACATCAAGTGTGTCATTGCTTTTATTTCGCTATGCAATGCAAATTTGCGCAAAACTTAAATCAAATCAAATCAAATTTTCTCGGATGTAAATAGATTATCAAATTATCAATGAAACCTATATAAATCACAGAGAAGCAAAATCTTATAGGCTATTATGGCTTGTGTCATAATATATGGATTCTGGAGCCTGAAATGTAGTTCAAAATTAATTGAAAATGAAAAAATTTTGACAAGTTGTGAGATACGCTTGACACACCATGGGTTGGACTAACTGGTGTTTGCGGTTACCCCCATTGGTGTCACTGTCTTTGCGGGACGTTTGTCAAAGATAAACTTTGATCTGCTATGTAATCGTCGAAAACATTTGTTCTGATTCAACCACGTTTCAAACTCCTAAGTCATGACTTGATCGAAAGAGTTAGTACATATATGTGAATATCTTTTAAACTGGGTTTGTGGATCTGGGTTTGTGGAATGTGGTGACAGTCAGAATTGTAAACCGAAAATTCTGGTATTGACATTTCAGTTGTCTTGAAAATGTGTGTAACCATGTTTTAGTTTTCATCTATCTGTCTAAATATGGGTAATTCTGAGAATTTCCAAATCACAGTGTTCACAGTGACTTCCAGGTGCTCTGGTTTTAGCATCCATGGACTAGTAAGAATATCCTTTGTGGCAACTTGGTGTCTGGTTTGCTATGAATGTGAGCATTTCTGTGTATGATTCTTTGTAGGTTACAAGTGAACAGAAACTTTACCCCTCAACAACATCCCACATACAAGAGAATCACTTAGCCTTGTTTGAGTTTGTCGGTCGCATGTTGGGCAAAGCAGTTTATGAGGTCAGTATGATGCAGTTGATTCAACTGATTAATTGAATGTTTTTCCGCAGCGATTAACGATATTATACGTGATTTCATGTTTATCTTATCAACAAGGGTCTGAATTTCAATAATTTTAGGGTATTGTGGTTGATGTTCCCTTCGCTTCATTCTTTCTGAGTCACATTCTCGGGCATCAGCACAACTCGACCTACAGTTCAATCGATGAATTGCCATCTTTGGATCCAGATCTTTACAAAAGTCTGAGTTACATCAAGGTAAATGTTTCTTTTTTGCTCTGCTTCGACCAAAGGTCAGCAGAGCTGATGGGTTAGGGCTCTGTCATCGTCCATTGGTCCAACAACTTTTACTTTTACTCGCTACTGGTCCTACAATTTTTGTCGGATCTATAAAACAATATATAAAGCTTTTTTTTTATAGATATACTCCCCAAAGGGGCTGCCCTAGGATGGTGGGGCCCTTATTTCTATGAATTACTACTACCCTAACTGTTTCAAGCTCTCTAACAATATCATGAAGTTATTTAACCCTCATGGGTGCTCTTGGGGGTGGCCATCTCAGAGAAAAACAGGAAGTACCTAAGATTTTGTTGGGGAGGCATCTATTTAGATTGATGAAATTGAAATAGTCTGATCTGGCTCAGAATGCACTACGGCGTGCGCCTCTTCAGTTGAATAAAAATCAATATTGGAACTTGACTTGGAGTATAGCTATAACCAATCCGATCAAGAAAATGGATTTAACAGGCCTGTTTTCTACGTAATACATGTGAATTCATCCATTGTGACCCTTGATGTATTTATTCTGTATGGGTATAAGAATTATACGTACCAAATTTGTTTTAATATTTCAGCATTACGACGGGGACCTCGCCGATTTAGATCTTACATTCTCGTACGACGAAGATGTGATGGGAAAAATCGTTACTCATGAATTAGTCCCCGGTAGAAAAGGAGTATCGGTAACCAACGAAAACAAGTCTGTATCTTATTTCCTGAAAAAGTGTTTCATGTTACGATCGAGATGCTGTATTGGTTATTTTCTTTCGATTTAGGATTAGTTACGTCCACTTGATGGCACATTTTCGTATGTACAAGCAGATTAAAGAGCAGACACAGGCATTTATCAGGGGTTTCAAGGGAATCATAAATCCGGACTGGCTCAGTATGTTCTCGACACCAGAGTTACAAATGCTTATTTCTGGTGAAGCTACTGACGTTGACTTGGAAGATCTCAGGTAAATTGACATCTAGATAGCCTGCCATCCACACTGCACTATTGAGTATTGATTGACTATTGATCACGGGGCTTTACTAAAAAACATATGCGATAAAACTATTGTGTATCACAAACATATTTATGGCGTGCACACGTAGATGCAAGTGGTTCAGCACTTAAGGGGTTAATCCCACACTAAAGATCACGCAATTTTTCGACTTATTTCAACTCGTTTACATCATGAGTGTGTCAAACTTGTGAGGCATTTTTCTGGTTTACTGGATAGCCTTCATTAAGAAAATGAGTTGATACGGAGGCTGTCTCTGAAAATGAGAGATTTTGGAGTATTACACTGTTTGAATGCATCCTCACTGTTGGATACAGTAGATTATACTTGCCATGGTGCCGATCGCTTCCTATTATCGCGTTACCTGCATGAAAAAATTAGATTTTTTCCCAACTTATGTGATGACAATCCATCATCTCTTCAACCGCTCTGGAATTTGCCCACCATGGTTCATGTGGGACCAGTAAATTTCAGGAATGTGAATTGCAGGGCAGTCACGATTCTTCTGTATATAGCCATGACAATTGAGTGTGGTTAGTTACCACGAGTATTTTGGCATTGAATTTTGACATATTCCTGTTGCATTGTTTTTATATGCAGGAAATACACCCAGTATTATGGAGGCTTCCACAACAACCACAAAGTCATCAACTGGTTATGGGATATTCTTGAAAAACAGTTTACCGCTCAGGAGCGCAGCCTTTTTCTGAAGGTAACACTATATCGCATGATGCAGAATATCTTACCATCTGCGAATCATGAATGTGTATGTTTCCTTCGTATGATCTATTTTAGTTTGTGACCAGTTGCTCCAAACCGCCACTACTCGGCTTCGCCCATTTAGAGCCTCCTTTTTCAATTCGATGCGTGGAAGTCAGTGATGATCAGGTATGATTTATGCTTTTATTTCAGAGTTACTATGCGCTGACTTATTTTTATATAGCAACAAAACATGGGGTTCTAGCACTGTCATAAGACACATTTCCTTACATGGAATTGTGGTTATCTGGTTATTCCTTATATTTGGTACATGCCGGCATATTTTTTTACACCACTATCAATTGGAAAATCGTTGCTCTTGACATGTTCTATGATTATGCTAAGTTTCAAAGTCATCATTGGTTTCTGTGTATGGTCAGCAGGGGCATTGAATAGAGGAACAACATGGTATTTTCATATAGGCTATATATTAGTTCCTTGGCGTTTTGTTACCACAATCAATTGCAAAATTGTTGGCTCATGACATACTCTATCTAGTACTTTCTGTACTATATGTTCACCAGGGGGTGTTAAAGAGTGAAATTGATTGTCAGATAGTTAAGCAGAATAGAATTGTTACAGTGATTTGGCCTTGTGATTATTGATGTTCCTTTGGAAAGTGCTCTCTGTTTCCAGTTTCCAAATGAATTTCATACTGACTCATTTCATACCTGAAATCCTTGTTGATTTCAGGACACCGGTGACACGGTTGGCAGCGTACTTAAAGGCTTCTTCAACATTCGCAAGAAAGATCCGATCGGTCGTCTGCCTACTTCATCGACGTGTTTCAACCTGCTGAAACTGCCCAACTATCAAAAGAAGGTCACACTACGCGATAAGCTGCGCTACGCTATAACGAGCAACACCGGCTTCGAGTTGTCGTAAAATGTACCGCGTGGGTTTTTCGCGTAAGAATGTATACTTCGTATATGTGTAACTGTGATTACTTAATGTTGCCTGCTGTAGGTGTTTACCTCTGCCAGGGTACATAAAATCTGCCTTACATGTATATTATGGTCACTCTCAATCTTATTATGAATGTAAAGATGTTTTGTAATAGAGTATCTGTAATATTATGTAATTGTGAAAGAATTTTGACAAGGAAAATTTTGTATATGTTTCCAAGCCTAACGGATCCTCTCTGCCACAGTACAAACCCCCGCCCGAAACCGTAGACCTAGTGCGCATGTAGTCATGCAGATTCCTTGTAGTATATACATGGAATAACTGCGGCAAAAATGAAACATGATTTCTGATGACATCGAGGCAATGCTATGCAATTATATTAGCACTGTAACTGTGCTGTTGCAGAGTCACAATGCCAGCAGATTCGAGGCCCAGCCAAGGAAGGATGAGCCAAACAAGATTTCACACTTAGTTTAGGCTGGAAGGTGCCTGGTTTAGCATAGCAGTGTCTCCTTGCTTCCTTGACAGTGATATACTGATCATTATGATATAGTACTGATTATGATCATTATTTGTATAGTGAAAATATCAAAGTAGAAGGAACCAGAATAATTGATTACAAAAAGACTTGTAGTGGTAATTACGGCGGAACTGGAAGTATGGCAATTTTTAGGTGGCTGCAAATGCATTAAAAATAGTTTATTTATTCATATAATGCGTAGCACGATTCTATATACATAATCTATGTGCTTCACACAAAAATATGACAAATAATGATGATTCAAACTAAAAACATAGCAGTTAGTTATATATTTATCTAAAACCAAATCAGATCTGATTAGATGATTGAGTCAAAAGTTATTGACAAACTGAAATCAAATTTTTATTTGTACACATGGAAACTTTACTTGTAATTGATCTTCATAATGTTTTTGAATATCCCTACTATAGATCCATATCAGCTTGGAAGCAAACATTCTTTAGCTTGCTATGAACTTGATAGCTGCCTATTATACCTGGTACTAAAATCTCAGTCATTCACTTAAAAACAAACTTCATTGGCTAGAAAATCAATCTTATGATAAGAAAAGATAATTCAGCGGGGCATTCAATTAAATTTTCTCAATGTTTCGTTTGTAACATCTAATGAATTATTACCGATTCCTATATCTGAGATAGCATATTATAACAAGTGTTCCATGGATATCTTCGCAGAGGCTTTGAATGGAAATTCTCATTGTTCTGTGCAATGGCATAGGATTTTATGCGCGCATGGCTTACATCTAAATGGGTTATACATTTTGTGCTAAACTCGCTCGAATTAGGACCACACTGAGTTGAAAAGGGCCTGTGTTCGAGATGGTTGTATCATTGTTGAAAATGTGAAACATTTCAGTTCATATTTTGCAAATATCCAATTCGAGTGTGTCTGAGCATGGTAAGGTTAGCATAGATACATCAAACTTCGAATAGGAAGTCTGTATCTTTTAAAGTTTTTTACCATATGATGTAGAATGCTTATACCGGTAAGGCAATCGAAGTGATAAAATCAGCAATATATTTGGTAGAATTTCTCTCGATGAAACACCACGACATATACAGAATAATATACAGTAGACTCTGCTCAAGCAGGATCCAACCAACTCGGATATTTTTTTGAAATATTTTTCTGACTCGATATGTATGAGACCTATATCCTATCCAGCTCAGGTATCGCGAAGTCGGACCATATATGGTCCAAAAAGTAGACTTGAGTGGAGTCTGCTGTATAGATCGAGTTTTTAAAGAAAGATAGAAAGACAACAGATGAATGTCAAAATATATAATTTTTGAATTTTCTAGATGTTTATATACTAGTGCATACTCTCGATGTGTATACCGGGTTTGTCAATATTGTTGTATGTGTGGATATTTGTAAATCTAATCGTGTTTTTATAAATGATTTTTGCGGAAGCGTCTGTGATAATGAGTTCGTTACAAATGGATTTATTGTACATGTTTCGGGGGCACTTTTTTTCGATGACGATGTAATGCAGCTCGATTGCGTAACATTCTGTATACGTGTAATACATGTGTAATGTAAACGTTCTTGACTGTGCGCAAGTACACTAAGTACAAGTTTTATACTTTTCAAGTATACTTTAACCCTTTCGATGCTGACAAATCAATTCCCGAAATTGCTGGAGATAATTCAAATTTTTTTGAAGATTCCACCCCAGTATGTTCAATAACAGGCATACCGCTTTAGTGCCTCTACACTGTGGCATATCATTAGTTACTTATATTTCACAATGTTTGATAGGTGCTACTATCTTCCAATGGAGATAAAAACTATTACTAATAATGTCAATACAAGTCCATCACCCATTTATATACTGCACTGTGGTGTAGACACACTGAAAAGGTTAAACGAATATATATGGCTTTTTATGTTTAGGTCAGTTACGAAGTAAGAAAATCAATGTTCTTCATAGCATTTGGGGATTTTATGTATTGCATCTGCAGGTATTTACGCCATATTGCAAATGATATATCATGACTGCTGCTTAGACTGAATTACCTATAGTCGGTATATTTTCATAACTTTTTGAGATGACAATTCGTAATTGAATTCGAAATTTTGTTAAATGAACTTCTGATGAGTTGAAACAAGAAAAATAACTACAGTCGAACCAACGCCGGTATGTTTTTATGGACATCCCCTTACCGAAATTCTTGGGTGGTTCATTTTAAGACGATATCATTTCAGCTAGTTTTAATGCGTGTACATATGCAGTCAACCTCAGTTTATCCGTACCCATGTAAGTGCTTATTCCGTATTGATTAATTGGTCCTGGTTTTTAATAAGTAACATTATTCCCGTTAAGTTTCTGTGTCTAATTGATACTCTACAATCCGTATTTTCAATTATTTTGTAGACAAATACGCAGGCCTGTTGCCCAATGTTAAACGATCTAAACGAAAATGTTCTATGTAAAACCATGTGCGTAATCCATAACAGCTGTCGGGAACATACATTAGTGGTGAGAAAGAATACAAACAACTGTATTTAATTATACATGTACCGTAATGAGGTTTATGTGCTCAGTGGGAAATATGAGAAACTCCTGAAGACACTTAAGTATTCCATCGATGTCATAGTCTCAAGCTTCTGCATTTAATGATGATGCCTGGTTTCGTATTTAAAATAATAAATTTTAAATACCGGTAGGCAATTTAACCATCCGTAAAAACGGCTATCATATCATATTGGATATCGATTGTAGTTGATTCATAGAACTAAGTGATACCAAAATTACATGTATTTTTGTTGGTATGGATTAATCAAGGTTGACTCTATTGTAGAATATAGAATGAACGTAGAATTTATCAAAGTATTTCAATCGATAGAACTACATGTAAGTTTATGATAGTTGCGACTTCGATGGTGAAAAGAGCGTCACTTAATGAATCCTGTGAAAAATACCACCGAAAAAACATTTTGCATGAAAAGAATATTACATAAAATCTAATGATTCGGATGAATTCCCCCCTAGTTGAATCTAAGTAAAATAACCCAGTTGTACGATCGATGGATATTTTGATTGTGTCCTGTTCATTTCTATGGTAAATAAATTCAGTGGCGACCATTGGTAAACGATACTTGCACGAACTGATCTCGGATTGAATTCTCGTAAAAATACCATATCGTTTTACACGAAGTTCGCTTAATAAGATGGACGCACCCAGATTGAGCTATCGAGGTAGGTTCGACTGTTATTGTTAGTCTCACTTCTTTTTGGAGTATTTCATTGCGTACGAGGAGTGATTTCTGCCAGTCATCCCATTTTTTGTTTGCATTTACTCGAAACACATTTGACTGATATATTGTTAAGTAGCATTGCAAATGCGTGTTGATTTAAAAAAATAATGTACGATTTTCATTATGAAATCAATAAATGTTTGTGAAACGTATATATTATTGTTTTTCTACACTACATTTAGACAGCTTGACATTGCTATGATGGTGTTCAAGACAAAAATATAATGGAGAATCGAAATACAACAGGAACTGGTTCCAACTTGATCACACCCTTAGGACAAGACCGATTTTATTTCCTGGGCACAAGGCCCTGCCAACATAGTTTGAGTCTATCATGGATGGTAGTTCGTAACTGGGAAAAGGTCCATTTGGTCTTGCAAATGCTGCTAAAAGTATGAACATCCTTATCCTTATTGTGAGCATCTGCTTTGAGGAAAACAGGCTTTGCTATGTTCAAGTCTGATGCATACGAGGGTTTAATGCGGAGTGAACTCTTTTTCAAGGTTTTCTAAACCTTTTGCTAAAAACTGCATTGGTTCTAGTGAAGTGTAGATGTGAAACCCAGGTCTCAAGTGTAGATGTGGCTTATGCCAAGGGTAATATTTTTTAGATGTGTGCCTCGACTGAAAAGAAGGTAGCCTACTTGCAAGTGGTTACATAGAGCTTACCATTTTCAAATTATATTTTAACTAGGGTCCAGGGACACCATGCCAGCGTGGGCAGTGTTTTCAGATGCTCAACGATCTAACAATTTCAATATTCAACGCCCCATTCAATGACCTTGAAAAAATCCAAAGACCTTGAAACTCACCACAATCATAGAACATGTCAGCAGCTACAATTTTGTAATTGATTGTAAAACTGATAAATATGCCTAGTTACCAATATGATGGAAATACTAAGTTATTCTACTATTCAACGCCCCCTGGTGACCATATGGGAAGCCCAATGACCTTGAAACTTACCATAATCATAGAACATGTCACAACTTTGCAATTGATCATGGTAACAAAATATGCCTAGGTTCCAATATAATAAGGAAATACTGAGTTATTCTACTATTAAAAGCCCCTAGTGACCATATAGAATAACTAATGTCCTTGAAACTCGCCACTATCATAGACCATGTTATGAGCTATAACTTTCCAATTTATTGTGGTAGCAAAATATGCATAGGTACAAATATAATACAGAAATACTAAGTTATTGTATCGTTCAAGGCCCCCTGGTGGCCATATACAAAAACAATGACCTTCAAATTCACCACAATCATAAACCATGTCACGAGCTACAACTTTCCAATCGATTGTGGTAAGAAAATATGCTTAAATATCAACAATATAATGTGGAAAAACTTTTTTCCACCTACGAATGAGTACTGATGACAACAAGATGGCCACTAATTGCATCATAATTGCCTGATCAAATATACTTATCTCGGGTATAAAACATCCCTTTCCAAAGAATATCCACCATCAGCAATTGCAATGAAAAATGGTAAACCATTAGGATTCAAGAATTCAAGCCAAAATTGACATTTTTGGGCACAAAAAAGGTCACAGGACGGCCATCTTGAGTCTGATCGACCCAATTTTGCTCATGCTGATGGGCCCTTGGGGAATACAAATATATACGGAAGATCAAGGTAATAAATTGATAAAAGCGTCTTCAAAATTTCCCTCGAAAACTTCAAAAATGTGTAAAAAGTGCAGATTTTGGCGAACAACAATGGCTGCCAGTCGGCCATCTTGAATCTGACAGGGCCAGTTTTTGGGCTGGAGATGTGTCTAGGGTAGATACATGTCAAAACATTACCTTGAAGCGTCTTCAAAACTTCCCAAAATAACTGGATTCCATCTACGGACGGACGGACGAAAAGTGAACGCAATAGCCCGCTGGGACTAAAGTCCCAAGAGGACTAAAAAGCAGTAAAATATAGTTGAAGTCATTTACTGTAGACTCATGGTTGCCTCTAATTAGCGAGTGCTCCAGAGTGTTATCCTATCCATCGAATCGGGGACAGGCTGTAGTATTGCAGAATTTAAGTGGACATGGGAAGTGGCTGAAAAAGGTTGTTTTTCGGTGGACGTCATTTGTGAATCGAATGGGTCCCATGTGAACTGTGAGCTTTCACAGCCCCTCCAATGTCGTAAAGCAGGCAGGAGTTTATTCCCATATATTTTCAAATGTCAGGATATGGTGAATATTGTAATCCTTATGACACAGTTGGTACCAATCAATCCATCTAACAAGCACCAAATCAATTTATAGCAAACATATTTTATTCATCTATCTTTATACATACCATAATGGTATAAATATAAAAGAGCATTATTTACCACTTACAAGTTGGTAAATTCTATGAAAAATGCTAGTTTGGCTTAAACCTAAACAGGATGACAACAGTATCGGCCAATACTGGTACTGACTAAAATAGTCTATGTATGTCATATTTCTATTTCAATTTTAACATTATAATTAGTAGTACTATGTACATGTTTATACAGTGAAATACACTTAGGTGTATGAGAAATTCTGATTCCACACAGGCATACAGTACACATGTTTAGCTGGACCGTATAAATAATATCCCCAATAGATCATACATTTTAAATTTATTTTCTGATCTGAAAAATGTTGGTAGTTAGTATGTAGTTAAATAACAAATGATATATGGGTATGACTTACCAATGTAGCAATTGAAAAGTTCATGCAACAAGGTCTCACAGTTAACAATTCATGTAATCAGCATTAACAAAAGCTATGGTAGTCTAAAACAGTAATTCTGAGGTTATGGACAAACAGACCTAAAAATCCAAGCAAAATATAACACACAATGCCAACAAAGTGGATCAATTGTACGTAGTAGATTGTTATGTATACAGATCAAAGTCAATTCGTCTTGAATTATAGAACTGAGCACCTGATCCGCATTTACGTACGAGGACGCCATCACCGAAATAGCCATCGTCCGCCCAGTTCATCATCTGATCGCTAGTGTACGGACCGTGCAGTTCGGCATCGTGTTTATCTTCCCACTTGTACTCCCACATTACGTTGTCGTTGGTGCTGCCTGAAATGCCAAAACATTTCATACAGCAATGTAAACTTCCTTACAGTAAATGGATTCTAGGACAAATGCCCCCCCTAAAATAAATCTGTTTTAATCTGGATTAACACCACTTTTAAATCATTTTAATCTCGAAGTAACAACATGGATTAGACAAAGCTAATTAGCTAAACTTTAGCTAATTAGTGCAGCTAATTACTCTGAAACTGATTTCAAGTCCAATTAAAGGGGCAATCTTCATGCCCTTCATACGTACCTTCTGGTTTTTGTTCTGCACTTTTCAGCGCGCTCTGACTGCTCGTCGTTTTCGACTCGTCCTTTGAATCGAAATCGTCTGCGAACATATCCAATTCGCTTTCGGCATCAAGCGGCTTAGGCGGTTTCAACATTTTCAATTTGAAACTGATTTTCTCGTACGTGTCGGAGTACGCATCGAATTCGCCCGACTGCATCAACGCATCTGCGTACTCGGTCAGTCTTAACATAGCCTCCTTATCTACTCCCGGTTCATCCACCTCGACCTTATTGCCGTCGGAGGCTTTCTTTTTTTTCTTGTTCCATTTTTGACTGGCAGACGTAGCGGCCGACACTTTTTTGCCACCGAGCCTTTTTATCGCTTTCATTACGCTCTCGCCGGGCTTTACGAGAGTCAATATTTTCTCATATGTACTAAGCTTATCGAGTTCAGGAAGATCGGCGTCATCATCATCATCATCATCATCTTTGTTCGTTTTCTGCGTTTCGTCCTGTTTTGGAATTTGTTTCACTTTCACCCAGTCTATGTTATCCAGCCAGTTATCTTGAATTTCATCCTACCAGACACAATTAATAAATAATATGAAAAAATATCGACATGGGAAAATTTCATTTTGAACAATTTGTTATCAAGAACTACTTAGGAGTACGCACGGACACTATGCCCAATTGGGAAGTGGTCTCGAATGCTCGACAATCCAACTATTTCAATATTCAACACACCTTGCTGAACACATACAGAAAGCAATGACCTTGAAACATCCAACAATTATAGAAAACGTCATGAGCTACGACTTTGCAATTGAATTTGGTAACAAAATATGCATAGATCCATATATAAATGGTAACACTACAGGGCCGTCGGAACAGGGGCGGCAGGGGCGGCTTTGGCACTTTTTTGCTTAACAAAAATTTTTTTCAAAAGCACGCTGTACCGCGTAGCAGCTCTTCGTTCTCTGTTCTAGGTGGTTGGCTCACGACTTCTCATGCTTCTGCAAATGAGACCGTAAAATGGCCCCAAAACGCATCTCCGGCGATTGAATTTTCAAAATTTTCTAGGGGAGGGTCCCCAGACCACCCTTCAGAAATAAGCCTCGCCACTGAAAAATTCCTTCCGACGGCTCTGCACTACATCAACAGACTTTGCCAACTAATTTTTCTAGTCACATCACTGTGAATTTGAATGACATTGTTATCAAGTTCTCTTGCCGAAATAATGTAGGGGTTAGATTTTGTGCTGAAAATAGAATTTTCCTTTGTACATTTAAGTTAAATAATTTCTACGATGCCATCGGCAAGTTCAAAACATGGCTTCCAGCAATTCAATCTGAAAAGTCGAACGGGCAGATTTGTAACTTTCATGTTGCATAAAAAACTGTTACTGCCTATGAATTTCAAAGCTCTTATTTTGACACGAAACACAATGCCTCTGATCCGATAAAGTGCCTCCAGATTTCGCGTTCCAAATCAACAAGGAGACATATTTATGTTACTTGAAACTCAACTCAGTCATCATATTACTGGCATCCTCGTTTTATATTTCGACGTGTCTTCAAATGACGGCTTGTTCCGTGGAAAATGGGCAAAAGAGCAAATTTTTTTGTAAAAATGTCACCATATGTCGACATAATGATGTCGACTTGACGCGATTTATCAACATAAATATGGCGACTTATCGAGTTGGAACGCGACAACTGGAGGCCCTTTATCGCTTCCGTACTCCGATAACTATAAGGATAGACTTCATCTTCTTTTGCGTACTTTCTAATGTCACCATTACCTTGTTTGATTTGAAAATATATGTGCCTTCCGTGTCGAAATGGCCTTCTTCCATTTCCTCTTTCATATTGAACGGTGTTATCTTCGTTCCTTCATCGTAGTCAATTGTGTCGTCTTCCTGACCTTAAAACAAAGAGACGATTGAACGATGCTATCGCCGTAATGCCTAGCTCTAACTCGCAGGACCTGGGGGCAGTCGAAATCTGGCGAAGTCGGTTCCGAAGTAAGAAACCTTTATCCCGCAATACGACTAACTGTTAACTATACCATGCCTCCAAATTGTGATGATTATGACGCACTATTGATACTGATTTAGCAAGCTGGTTTCATATAGTAATAGAGCTGCGACCGCTTCGTTTGTTTGTTTTGGCTTTACGTCGCTTGGATCTTGGTTTCCCAAGACTAACCCCATTGGATTATTCATTCAACCTCACGACGGGGCGGCCTTTGAAGTGTTTCCCACACACTGTCAACAGCCAGCAGGACTCCTGATACTGATACTGAACAGTCAATTGTTTACCAGAACTTAATAGCGGATAAATTAACAATATCAACACAAGGTATTTCTGTGATATTTTGAATTCATTTCCAGTTTATATTTTGATTTAGCACCATTCTCGCGAGATTAATCAACTACCCGGAAGTTAAATCCAAGCCTATATCGTATAGTTCACAACCACCTTTTGATGGCTAGGTCTTGTTCCAATCCATCCATTATCCTGCCCTCTATATATACTAAAATACACCAATATAGGTTAAGGGTTCCATGTTTGGGTCAGAATACGCCTCATGACGGTGAAAAGGTTATGGTTGGGATCCGGGATAGGGTTAGGGTTAGGTTGTAAATTCGGAAATTCCGTTGGATGCAACAAGCTCCGGTGGTCTAGTGGGGAGACGCTACGGTAGCAATGTGAGGCTCACGTGTCTTTGTCCGATCTCTGAAATGTTCTTTCACTTTCTTTGAATTTTCAAAGTCGTACACCTTCGTGCGCATATGCGTTAGGGTTAGATGAGCCAATCAGAACACATATGAATTGGAATCAGACCTAATCCTTCAAAAGGTAGCCTAGTTGTGAGTGGTACGATATAGGCCTAGTCACACCCGTCAAGAAACCCCTTGGCAATAATCAGATTCAGATTCTTGTAAAAATGGTTCTCAATTGCTTACGACCCGATGATTGTGATGTCTACGGAAGCCCTTGGTGACATAGGAGATAATTTTGATCATAATTTCGACTTATTATGTCGAAATTTGACATACATATTTGAATTTTGACATAAGCCAAATTGGACATAGTAGGCCTAAGTCGAAATTATGAAAACTAGGGGTCCAGGGACACCATGCCCACTTGGGAAGTGGTTCGAAATGCTCAACAATCTAACAATTTCAATATTCAACGCCCCCTGGTGACCATATACAGAATCCAATGACCTTGAAACTCACCACAGTCATAGAACATCTCAGCAACTACGATTTTGTAATTGATTGTGATAACAAAATATGCCTCGTTACCACTTTAATATGGAAATACTAAGTTATTCTACTATTCAACGCCCCCTGGTGACCATATTCAAAACCCAATGACCTTGAAACTCACCACAATCATAGAAAATGTCACGAACTATAACTTTGTAATTGATCATGGTAACAAAATATGCCTAGGTACCAATATAATAAGGAAATACTAAGTTATTCTACTATTCAACGCCCCCTGGTGACCATATAGAATAACTAATGGCCTTAAAACTTGCCACAATCATAGATGATGTCATGAGCTACAACTTTGCAAATGATTGTGGTTACAAAATATGCATTGATACGAATATAATATAGAAATACTAAGATATTGCATTATTCAACGCCCCCTGGTGGCCATATACAAAAACCAATGACCTTGAAACTCACCACAATCATAGAACACGTTATGAGCTACAACTTTCTAAATGATTGTGGTAACAAAATACGCTTAGGTATCAATATAATGTGGAAAAACTTTTTCCCACTTACGAATGAGTACTGCTGACACCAAGATGGCCGCCAATTGCGTCATAATTGGCTGATGAAAAATACCTGTCTCAGGTATAAAACATCCCTTTCCAAAGAATACCCATCACAAATTGCAATGAGAAATGATAAACCAGTAGGAAGCTACAGGACTCAGAATTTGGGCCAAAATTAACATTTTTGGGCACTAAAAAGGTCATAGGACGGCCATCTTGAGTCCGATTGACCCAAGACGAAAAGTGAACGAAAAAGCCCGCTGGGACTAAAGTCCCAAGTGGGCTAAAAATTATCTCGTATGTCGTAAGTCGGTTGCGACGCGATTATCGGTGACTGTGTGCGACTAGTTTATGCCAGTCGCAAGAGCGCGTAGGTCAAAGCGACGCGATCTGCGATTCTGGTTGTCACGTGCTAACTAAAATTGGCACCAAACCACGCAAAGATAGAAAGTATCGAATTCCTCGCTATTATGTACCGTAAGAGAAAAGTCGGTTTCTAACACTCAGAACGAACATAACAACTTGCTTGTTGCTTTCTTCTGCAATTTATATTCCCATCGACCAGTTTTATTCAATAATTGGCTACTTAGTTATGATCTTGACTGTAAGACTTCTTCCACGACTTTTATATATTTTATCATACTCGACGTTTCAGGTCGCAATTTCCGTCTTGCTTTATTTCGACCTATGAGTTTTCATTGTAGTTTCAAATATGGCCGCGAGAAAAGTAAGTTAGTTTCTCGTCGGTGGTAATTATTACTTACGTTACGCAACAAATAAGGGGAAATTTCGGTATGTATAATGTTTATCATACTTCTAAGATTACCGACAAATGTTGTTTGTATAATGTCGTATGCTCATATCTAAGTAAAATGGGTTAACAAGTTGTTATTTTCCCGGTGCATGGTGGCAGCACCATACGGTTGATTTACACGTGTTTGTTCTAAATGCTTCCGCGGGTTGTACTCGGAAGATGTCTGATAGCCATTTGCCAGAATTTTGTTTTACCATTAGTTCAGTCACCAGAGTTGTAATATCAGTATTGTGAAACTTATGATGCATTTACTTGTATTTTGTAGTCAATCTTCTTTCTGGATGAATGGACGAATAAACCTAAACAATTAGATATAAGAAAATCTTGTAATCAGTTTTATGTCTACATCATTGACGAAATCCGAAGTTTGAAGAACTATGTCGTGTACAGATGGGCCTGGTACAAGTGGTGGCCAACCTGGTGTAAGTCGTGCTCAACGTGATGCTAGTAATGGTCAACCCGGTCTCAGTAATGGTCAACGTGGTCTCAGTAGTGGTCAACGTCCTGGTCTAAGCGGTGATCGAGCTGGTGTAACTAGTGGTCAAAGTGATGTTGGTAACCGCAATGGCGATAGTGAAACCGATGAAGAGATACAATTTCCACATCTACCTTCAAGGGCTTTACCCCCGAGAATATCAGACGACGAGGCAAGACTTGCCTACATGGGTCTCTGCCTATCCCAGCACAAAAGAAAACACGAAATCGAAGCTCTTCGCTTAGAACTCAAGCTAGAAGAGGAACGAATGGAGATAGAGTCACAAATTGCTGAACTCAAGCTGAAATTAGGGGTTAAGCCTAGCTACAATTCGATGAATCCAAATGTTGAACCCTTCGTGCCAGGGGCTGCTTCCACCCCAGAGGCGGTCGTAAATGCCGGTGGTCATGATGCTGTTGGTGGCAACCAGAGTGCGGGTGATAATGTCAATCACGGTCAGTCCGTATCAAATCAAAATGACGTAACATCAATAGTAAATGAGCTAAGAAAGCCAAAAATCGAGCTGAAAACTTTCGGTGGTGATCCATTATCGTATCCAAAATTTAAACGGCAATTTGAGACATGCATCTTACAGTTTTCTGAGTCATTTGAAGAAAGACTTTCCTACTTGGAACAGTACACAACTGGTGCCGCAAATAAGATAGTTAGTGGATTCAGTCATTTGCCAGCTGAAGTCGGCTACCGGGCAGCTATGAACGAGCTAAATGATAGATATGGGGACCAAGAAACTGTTGCAAACGCTTACGTGAAACGAGCATTAGAATGGCCTAGTATTAAGGCGGACAATCCTGCCGGCTTGGATGAGTACGCCATATTTCTCACTGAGGTGCTGCATGCCGTTAGTAGCATCGATGGACTGAAAATCTTTTCTGATTTTCAGTTTTCTGATAATGTAAAACGGCTCGTTCAAAAACTCCCGTACCATATGCATGACCGGTGGCGAAATATCGTAGCTAGTAAACGCGATCTTGGCATTAGTGTACAGTTTAAAGATTTAGTAATGTTCGTATCTCGTGAAGCAAAGAAGGTGAACGATCCTGTCTATGGGCGCACAGCATTAACCAGCACCTCAAGTACCGAAAATCGGGAGACTCGTGACAAGAAAATGAATAATGGCCCGAAGCCAAAACGTCAAAGCCATTCATTCGCAGCAGTTAGCCAGCAAGTAGACGGTTTTAGTAAGCCATGTGCCCACTGTAACCGTAATGGCCATGACCTGGTTAACTGCAAGGAATTCCTTGATTTGGCAGACGACGCTAAATCTAAACGTCTTCGTAGTCTCAATCTGTGTTATGGGTGTCTCAAGCCGGGGCACCCTAAACGCTTCTGTAGAAATGTGTTGAAATGTGATATTTGCGCCAAATCGCATCCAACAGTATTACATTTTAAGAAAGCCGTGAATACAGAAAAGTTAACTTCTACATGTCCGGTAGTAAATGTGACTCAGATGAACAACGCAAGAGATACACAATGCACCTTAGCAATTCTGCCAGTTAGACTTGGTACTGTAAATGGATCAGGATATGTGGATACGTACGCCTTTTTTGATCCGGGCAGCACCGTATCGTTTGTGACCAGCGACTTATGTGAACTGCTCAGTGCAAAGGGTCGTAAGTCGACCATGCGTATCCAGACAATTGGATCAGAATATCAACTCGAAACTTTCGCAATAAAAGACCTCACCGTTAGTAACTATCAGACGGGTGAAACGGTAAAGCTACCGAGTGTTTACTCAAAGGACGAAATATCTATACCGGAGCGGTGTTTCCCATCTCCGGAGGACATTGATAAATGGCCTCACCTAAGAGGTATAGATGTTGCCCAACTCTACACGAAGAAGGTTGGAATTTTGATCGGTAACAATGTCCCCGAAGCCTATTCACCATCTGAAGTCCGTACTGCCGAGACAGCAAATAGTCCTCACGCATGTCGAACGAAGCTCGGTTGGTTGATCTGGAATTTGTATCGTAGTGACGTTATGCCTGTTGAAACCTGCAACACGATTATCGGGGAGAACGAAAGTTTACATCGCTTGTTAGAGAACTCTATCAAACTCGACTTCCCTGAAAATGTAGCACGGGAATGCAGGGAGTATTCTCAGGAGGATCAACGTTTTATGAAGATATTTACTGAGTCAACTAGTGTACAGGACTCTCACTATTCGGTCGCGCTTCCGTTTGTTGAAGATGATTTCGACCTACCGGATAATCGCAGCTCAGCGGAGCGCAGGCTTGAGCATCTAAAAAGAAAGTTTGAAAATGATGAGTCTCTGTACAGTACATACAAAGGTGTTATTGACCTTATGCTAGAATCGGGTCATGCAGAGGAGGTTCCATTGTACACGACCAGAGAACGACCTGTTTGGTACCTACCGCATCATGCAGTTAGGCATCCGGCCAAACCAGATAAACCGAGGGTTGTGTTTGATTGCTCTGCAAAGTATCTTGGTGTATCATTAAATGACAAACTTTTGCAAGGACCAGACTTCACAAACTCCTTGTTAGGTGTACTGTTACGTTTCAGAGAATATTCTATTGCCATTAAATCGGACATTCAGAAAATGTTTTACCAGGTTAAGGTTCCGGCTGCGGACCGGGATGTCCTACGATTTCTCTGGTGGAAAGACGGTGACATGGGTAAAATTCCAACCGAATACCGTATGACTGTGCATCCATTCGGCGCAGTATCATCGCCCAGCTGTGCTAATTACGCGTTACGTCGTTTGGTCGTCGATTACCCTAACTTCCCGTTAGAAGTCAAGGACTGTATCGTTAGAAACTTCTATGTTGATGACTTCCTCAAATCGGTCGAAACGATTCCTGAAGCTCTGAAGCTAGTAAGTAGTATCAGTGATTTATGCGCTCTCGGCGGTTTTAATCTAACTGGATGGTTGAGCAACAATCGCAAAGTTCTCGAAAGCGTCGAAAGGTCGAAGTTAGCTAAAGGTATGATAGATGATGTTCTACCAACTGAGGGCGCTCTTGGTATTAAATGGTGCGCGGAAACTGATGCGTTCGAATTTATTATGCCTGACAAAGAGGTTAAACCAACACGGCGTGGTGTTTTATCGTTCATATGTTCAATCTATGATCCTATCGGCTTTCTTAGCCCATACATATTACCTGGCAAGGTATTGTTACAAAACTTGACACTGCGAAAAGCTGAATGGGATGAAACTATCAAATCAGAAGAGTCCAAATTATTTGAATCATGGTGCGAAGATATGTCTAGAATGTCGTCGTTTAAAATCCCAAGATGCTGCGTGCCTGAAGGTTTCTCAGATATAGTCGACAATCAGTTACACATATTTGCCGACGCTAGCATCCACGGCTACGGAATGTGTGCGTACATACGCTTTGTGGACTCTAGTGGTAAAATTGGTTGCTCACTCGTACTTGGTAAAGCTCGAGTAGCTCCGCTGAAATCTGTTTCGATCCCGCGTTTAGAGCTGACTGCCGCAGCCACAGCAGTGAAACTCAGTAATGTGCTTCAGAATGAGCTAAGCAGAAAAATCGATAGCGTACATTACTGGTCGGACAGTAAGGTAGTTCTTTGTTATATTCGAAACACCACATCCAGATATAGCACGTTTGTAGCAAATCGTATCGCTGTCATACGCGATGGGTCTGAAGTGAAGGATTGGCGTCATGTGCCCACCGACCAGAATCCTGCCGATTACCCATCACGTGGATTAAGTTTCGATGACGTTGAGAAAAGTCGTTTATGGTGTGAGGGTCCAGACTTCTTGCGGAAAACCGAGGAACACTGGCCAGTTGAAAGTGTTGGAGACGATGACGTCTCAAGTGAAGATTTAGAGATTATAGCTAGCAGTAATGTTATTATGACCTCATCTGAAAGGGACGCTACCCTAGACCCTGTCGTAAAACACTACTCCGACTGGTACCGTCTTCGAAGAGGTGTCGCATGGTTTGTCTCTGTAAAGGAATATTTACGCGCTCGTGTCCGTCTTCGTAAAGAACTCCAAGGCAAATCCGATAGAGAAGTAAATTCCGCTCTAGCTGAGATCAAATTGCGTAGACCTGCTGTCGGCATGATAGAGCAAGCTACAAATGCTATCATTAGTTGTGAACAGCAACGGTATTATAATGAGGAATTCCGCACATTACAAAAGGGAAAAGCGATCAAGCGGCGAAGTCCCTTATATAAGTTTGATGTATTCATCGATAGTGACCACCTGCTACGGGTTGGGGGTCGTATTGGCCGTGCTAGAAAACCATTTGAAGCTAAACACCCGATAATATTGCCTAAAATGTCGCACGTGTCTAGGCTGATAATTCGTGAGACCCATTCAAATGTTGGACATCTGGGAAAGGACACTGTCCTCGCTCGTCTACGGGATCAGTTTTGGGTCCAAGGTGGTCCCGGCCTGGTGAAATCCATTGTTGGTGATTGTGGTACTTGTCGTCGATATCAGCGTGCCTTTTGTCGTCAAAAGATGGCCGACCTTCCACAAGAGAGGTTGGGTATAGGTGACCCGCCGTTCTCTAACACTGGCGTGGACTATTTTGGCCCGTTCACCATAAAGCACCGTCGCTCCGAGGTCAAGCGTTATGGCGTGATCTTCAGCTGCATGACGTCTAGGGCCGTACATTTGGAGATAGCCCACTCTCTGGAAACTGACTCGTGTATTAACGCGTATCGAAGGTTCGTATCTAGACGAGGGCCGGTCCGCGTGATGCGCTCTGATAACGGAACAAACCTGGTTGGGGCTCGAGCTGAGTTAGAGGCTGCATTAAAGGATCTCGATGGTGAGAAAATAGAATCCGAGTTAGCAAAGATCGGTGTTAGATGGGAGCTGAACCCGCCGACTGCCTCCCATTTTGGCGGGATTTGGGAGCGACTGATCCGTTCTGTAAGAAAGGTTCTACACGGTCTAATAAAGGAGCATTCATATAGGTTAGATGATGAGACGTTGTCCACGTTAATGTGTGAAGTGGAGTGCATCCTCAACAATAGACCTTTAACCAAACCGACTGGCGATGTGAACGACCCACCACCTCTCACTCCAAATCATCTACTGTTAGGTAGAGGCATTAGTTGCGACGCTCCGGGCTTATTTGTTAAGAAAGATCTGTATGTTAAAAGGCGCTGGAGGTGCGTTCAGTACTTGGTAGACCAGTTTTGGTCTCGATGGTTGGTTGAATATCTACCATTGTTGCAACTCCGCCAGAAATGGCAAACCGATTCTGGCGATCCAAATCTCCAGATCGGAGACGTTGTCTTGCTCGCGGATGGCGGTGCCCGAAATAGTTGGGCAATGGGTAAAGTTATCGAGACCTTTCCTGATTCTCAGGGTGCGGTCAGGTCAGTGAAAGTTAAAACAGCTAATAATGCGCTTGTGAGGCCTATTCACAAGTTAGTACTATTACTAGAGGTAGATTCACCTCGTGATTAACTATTTTATATTGCTTGTTATTTTGAAGTTTGTATTTTATACTTTGAGCACACTTGAATATTTAGTTCTGAGTTAGTAATAGTTCTATATTATGGTTTGATTAGTTTAGGCTTAGTAACCGTTGTCTTAGGAGCATAATTCTTGGTACTCGGTTATGCCCATTGTGTTGTTTCGATTTGCAATAGTATGTGCAATCGTTAAATCAATTTTCATATTTTATAAATCAATATGCAGTGTTAGCTTTTAAGACTTATCTTAGTATTGGCATAGTATGTTAACTATATTCTAAAAGTTTCAACTTAATGACAATCAAGCGATTTGGTCTAAATGGCTGTAGATGGTATTACTATAACCTGGTTTAAGGTCTTGGGTGAATGTAAGGCTAAAATTATGTATGTAATAAGTGTAATAAGAGTCAAGAAGGTTTATGTATGCAATAAGAGTATTACGAGTCGAGCAGGTTAATAGGTCGTTTGGAAATTAGTTAACGCTCTTAAGTAAGAAATTGTTAATTATGTTCTTAACAATTTGAGGGCCGGTATGTAAGACTTCTTCCACGACTTTTATATATTTTATCATACTCGACGTTTCAGGTCGCAATTTCCGTCTTGCTTTATTTCGACCTATGAGTTTTCATTGTAGTTTCAAATATGGCCGCGAGAAAAGTAAGTTAGTTTCTCGTCGGTGGTAATTATTACTTACGTTACGCAACAAATAAGGGGAAATTTCGGTATGTATAATGTTTATCATACTTCTAAGATTACCGACAAATGTTGTTTGTATAATGTCGTATGCTCATATCTAAGTAAAATGGGTTAACAAGTTGTTATTTTCCCGGTGCATGGTGGCAGCACCATACGGTTGATTTACACGTGTTTGTTCTAAATGCTTCCGCGGGTTGTACTCGGAAGATGTCTGATAGCCATTTGCCAGAATTTTGTTTTACCATTAGTTCAGTCACCAGAGTTGTAATATCAGTATTGTGAAACTTATGATGCATTTACTTGTATTTTGTAGTCAATCTTCTTTCTGGATGAATGGACGAATAAACCTAAACAATTAGATATAAGAAAATCTTGTAATCAGTTTTATGTCTACATTGACTTTAGAGCTATAAAATTGCTCTTTATGGGCGAAGCTGCATGAATACAAATGGAGGGGATTAAATTCTCGATAAGAAATTCATGAAGCCTTCAATTCAAAACTTTTTATCCATTGGGTTCGAATTCCAGTATTAGCCTAGGCTAGTCAGTAACCTGTCTGTGGTTTAGTTTCACAATCGGATATTTTCACAAACCACAGTCAGGAATGGGAAGTTCATTTTTGTATGAAATCTTCGTCAGCCAATTTGACTGACGAGTAATTTGCCTGGCATTTCATTGTCTCTTAAGATATCCGTCTAATTTTTGTTGTAATCGACGCACAACAGATTCGTAGTTTGTCTGATACCTATAACACCTCACCTGACGATCTTAATCCATGTGCAAATCGGCCGTAAAGTGAGAGTAAATTTCCGTAGAGTCAACAGCTGCCATTTTGAAAATTACTGGAGGTGCTGGCACCTGTGGACTGAGGCCAGGACAACAGCACAAACTAACAAAGCGAAACGACGAAATTGAAAAATATTAAGAAATCAACACTTATTCACATTTTTCTTTTACCAGAATTTATTATTTAAATATTAATTAAGGAAAACACGAAGATTTGAAATATAGGTTGGAAAACCATCAAAAATAAAAATTATCGTTTCGTCTTGGAAGTTTTATATAAATCCTTGTAGGTCCCCTTGTCTTATCATGCCACATGTGCAATACAGAGAAATGGCGGCCAATGGCGAAATTTGTGGAGAAATTAATTAATTTCTCAAAATAATGTTGATTAATCACTCGAAACATGCATAAAATTGGATTATTTCGAAAGGTACCTGTGTAAGTTTGTGAAATAAGCCATTAATTGTGGACTGAAGTGGATAGAAAGTATATTTTTGAAGTGTTACTTTTTTCAACCGTGTTTTGGCCCTTGTCATCCCTAACGTTGGTATAAGCCCATCCGATTATAAAAGCTTACCACCAACGATTAGGTAACTAACTAAGCCTAGGCCTACTGGAAAAATCGCGTCGCTCCAAGCCGCAAGAGCGCGTCAGGTCGGTTGCAACGGTCGCGTCGCAGAAAGTAGAACATGTACGAGTCATTGTGACTGGCGTCGCTAGCAGTGGCAAACTGTCCCTGGCAGTTGCAAGGTAGCGTAGCCTGTAGGTTGGCGGGTCGTTGCGACTCGATCGACGCTGGTCGCAGAGTCGCAAAAAGGCCGACCTACGCCTGGCGATACACAACCAGAGTTAATTAGGCTTTTGGCTTTTCATTCCCCGCATGTATTACGTCGTATGATATTAAAATTACCTTCGATATCGTCATCGGCTAAAACGTTGTATTTCTCGTCGTCGGGCCCGTCGTCTTCTTCATCGCTGTCTAACGAATGCTTCCCCTTAAACCGAGATTTCGATTCTTTCTCCGCGCGTAAAACTTTCGCCACGGTCTCGTCCTCGACAACTTCGCCATCGATCTCAAACTCAACAACTTTTCGTTTCGACATGACAACCGTGTTTTAAAATAAACGTTCAAAACTCGATTCACTTTCCGAAAACTAAAATCGTCGCCATTTTGAATGAGCGTAATAATTAGCGCCGGATTTGAATCAAATAAAATTAAATCAAGTTTATTATTTTGCTCATTATGAAAAAATCATGTTTTTGACATATCCTTGTTTGAAATGGTCAAGCAAACCTGAACTCACACTAATCACGACATTGTGCACTTTTTTATTATCATTTTCCGATTATTGTTACCAGCAGAATAATCAGCCTGGAGGCTGGTTGTACCACATGACTTATATTATTATTTATTGGTCATCCTGCTGGGAACATTTTGGAATCCGCTGGGGGACGATCGTATCGAATAAAGACGAACCGAGAATAGATAATAACAACGATAGTCTATTTTCTTATTGCAATCCAAAACCGGCATCCGACATGGCAATTGATATAACTGGGATATAACCGTCCTTCCGCGCAACGGTTTGGCCAATATCTTTGTCGGTTTGATCGACGCATCCACGGGCGCTAGAAACACAAAACTGATAAACCGGTATCCAACTTTTTGTTCAGCACTAGATACCCGTATAGGCAACGCAGGCGCCAGATTTGAAGTATCAAACTTGGTATTTCACTCGTTTGATGGGGAAACCCATCCTCGTTGTCGTTTACGGAACGACCATACTCGAATCTGGATGAATTTAAGTTTTGAAATGAGCTTCTTTTTAATATACTCAACACGCCGGACAATCAACTTAGAAAACTTCTACATCAACACCCGGAGAAAAAAAACTACAATAAACTTTCATACGTGGAAAACGACCAAATAATATAAAGATGATCGCGCTTCAACTTTCAATAAAGTTACATGTATCTAAGATATCGATGTATATAATTAACCAATAAAGTTATCTCCAATCAGTTGCTTGCCGGTTCAGGCTGCTCGGGAAATTGTTTATCAACTTGAAACGAAATTTCAAATTTACTTACGGGATATAGCAAATTCTGCACCCGATCACACAACTAACTATGTGATTTCCGATTTCAAAATCAAACCCCCTGTTTCGATCCTGGCAGGTTTCCGGGTTTGTAAGGGACACCACATGAAAAATAATCGTCTCGAAAGAAATCGACCAAATAAATAACAGGGTCAATCAAGATTTAAAATAATCCTGATTTCCGCTATCTATTTGTCAGAGAACTCGTTCAGGCTGCATTTTCCATCACTGATAGTTGTAAACAGTCCGGTTTCATTTTTCATCATCCGAATCAAATTCGTCACAATTTTCACTCCTTTTATTTTCTTCTGACGTCCGAGGATTCTTGTGGAAAATATTCAGATGATGAGAAATTTATTTTTTTCATGTTCCCTTCCATTTTCAAACGCCTTTCATGAAAAGTTTTTGGTGACCTAGCTAGTAAATGAGTTCATCAACTTCATTTGCACTCTCCTTCACCTAGCAAGTCTGGATTTCCTATACCCGCTGGATCGCAAATCACGGCGTTGTATGTAACTTTATCACCAACAGAACGATATTTTCATCATATCCGTAGACGCATGCTTCTTATTCGGAAAAATCGAATCTAGTAGTATATACAGAATGAACTTAATAAGATTACACTGCGATTGGACAATTTGAACACAAGGAGATTCAATCCTTTCTAAAAAGAATACCGCCGCCCTCGCCATGCCTACGCACGAACTATCATATCAGCATGTATGCGGTATCTGGAACAAAGAATCCTTTTTCGGTTTCAGCACATTAACAAATTTGAGTAACAAAAGTAGTGAAACGGAAAACGACAATCCTTGCATTGCAAATTTCTTTTATTCAAGAATAGAAGTATAATGATTATTTGCGAACGTACGTAACGCATTAGTTTTGTGTATATTATATTTATACCATCGATGTTCTTTTAGAAAATGATTAGCGAAAAGCGAACGCTTTGAGCTGACACGAACTCTGTTAGGCCTAATAAAAAGTGCTCCCCAGTGAACGATTTTACATTAAAGTTCTATTGTTAGTAACAACATGACATGTATTTACAAAAGACTTTTCCAAAAATTCTGGGGTAACTGCCCTCCTCATCCCCACTACGTACGGCCCTGATAATTCAAGACTGTATTTTCTATGCGTTTTCCAATAGAATATTGATACATGTACAATGCTACGTTGGTATATCGGATATGGTATGATAGCGATACAAATTTGACAACAACAAAGGACAACATCAGACTTCAATACCCATTACCTGGGATTTTGTGATAGAATAAAAGTTTATATTCGATTGAAATGTGCTTCATTTCAATTTAGTCAACACGCAGAACTTCGAGGACTTTTACATCAACATATGCTCGAGGAAAAAACCACAATAAACTTTCGGATTATCTTTACGTGAAAAAGACAAAAATAATTTAGAGATTGACAATATGATCTTCCGGGCGTCTGGCCGTAACACCATATATCTGTTTTTGTATCGTTTTCGTGTTGCGTGAAGTATGGTTATTTCCAAATCTCGATCTATTAAATAAGGGAGCTATCGAAATAATCCCCAACCAGTCACTCGCCACGGTTCAGTAGACGATCTGATGTGATGAAATACATTCACGATTTATAAGCGATTACATTTTATTAATGAATTGTGCATGTGGATCATATGCGTATGTATGTATGTACCAAAGTTATGAAAATAGGACTAAGAAGAAATACCACAAATGCTCTAGCTTGTAACTATAACGGTATCGCACTAGATGAAGTCTCGGTTTTCAAGTATCTGGGTCTTATGATATCAAATAATGGTAAACACACAGCAGCCACCAAAGCCCTTGCTGATCAAGGATCGCGAGCCTTCTTCTCGCTGAAAAAGTACCTGCTGAATGCTAGACTTCTATCTCCTAAGGTTAAACTAGATATTTTTTATTCTCTAGTCAAGTCTGTTTTAGTTTATAGTAGTCCAATGTGGGCTTTTGATCATCTTAACGCTATTGAGTATTATATTTGCTAATATTTGCTTCGTGTCCGCAGTAGTACTCCTAATGTTATGGTTTACGGAGAACTTGGTCGTTTCCCGCTGTATATTCATGCTCAAAATTCTGCTACCAAATTCTGGCTGAAAATACTGAAAGCACTCGACGCTGCTCCACAAAAGCTACCAATTACTCCTGAACCAGATTAATAACAACCCTCTCACATCTAACTGGGCATCCAAAATGCGTGATTTATTTAATAATTTAGGTCTTGGGAATTTTTGGTTTTCACAGGATGCAGGAAATGCCACCTTTCTTATAAAACTGGTCGAGCAAAGACTCAAAGACCAATTTATCCAAAACTGGTCCCACTCTATTGAAACCAGCCCCAAATGTTAAACCTATAAGCATTTTAAGTCATCCTTTACCTACGAAAAATACCTTGATATTAATGACACCAGTTTAGTAACTGCTTTCAGTAAATTCTGCTGTGGAAGCCACGATCTTATGATAGAAAGTGGTAGATGGACCAGGCCACGGATCCAACGCGAAAACCGTTTGTGTAGCTGTAACTCACTCAAATCGAAGACGAGTACCACGTTTTACTATGCTGTATCCACTATAACACCCCAAGAAGCAATTTTCTTCCCCGGAATAATCCGAGCATTCATAAATTCATAGATTTGATGAACACAACATCCAACAATCTCTTAAAGCGTATTGGAAAATTTCTCCGACAGATGTTTAAGGGACATAAATTGCTTCTTTGGGCTACTTAAATGAAAAAGATATGTATGTACATTTTGAGATAGAACGCCAGCTGTAAAATCTATGAAAGATTGTCATACAAGTATTATAATTACTTTGACGAAAATAATAATATATTTCTAAATTTGAGAAATAAGCAAATGTCAATTTGTGTAACATATCTATTTGTCTTGTTGGATGCCAATTCGTCAAATCACCTATCCATAAGGCCACTCTACTTAACATAACCTTCAAAGAATGATGCTGGCATGAAATATTTAAAACAGTGGCACCTCATGCATCTATAATTTCGCAGCGAAAACGTAAATTCTTTCTAAATAAGTGTCTTCAAGAATTGCATCAAATAAGTGAAAAGTATGATTTCATAATTGATAACAAAAGACGAGTCTACCGCAGTATTTCGGTAATCGAAATCGCTCATCAAAATCTTTTATCATTTTCAAGCACCCGCGGAACCCTCGATTTTTTAAATTTCGTTCTAGACATTTTGAGCACTTTTCGATTAACGATAAAAGCCAAGAAAACGAGGAAACCCTGCGAAGAATTCAAATGGTTGAAGAAATACCAGAGCAGATCGTTATTAACGAAAGAAGCTACGAATCCAATAGTCCAAGTCATTCCGGTCACTAATGCCATACGATAGAAAATGACTGCTGTATTCCTTTCACTTTTAGCATTGGATGAAGTAGGCATTGCGGAGAACAAGTAATTGATCCGACAAGAAGAACTTATGAATAGAATAATGTTAAAGAAGTTAAGAATACCGATAGGTATTACGAAAGCGCAGAGGAGGAATGAGCTAGACTTGAACCAACAAATATGGACATTGCCATAAACCGTATCAGCGTAAGTCGTGGTATTGCTGAACTGGAGGAAAATACACGGTCCAACAACCAGGAGAGGTAATAGCCAAACCGATAGTAGATAGTACACCAAAACCTTGGGGGAATTTTCCAATTTCCGAGCACTGAAGAATGTACATGCCATGTGGATAGATATTGCAGTCATTGACAAGAAGACAACGAGCCACATGTAATGTTTAACGGTAGCCATGATGACACAAAGTAATGTATTAGTGATTACACGAGTGGTGGATAAATGCAGAGTTTGGGCCATCAAAATACTCGCGCAGAAGTTTATGATAAGTTTACCGGGCATAGTACAAAGTTCGGGAATTACTAGATAAATAACGATCGTGCTTATCAGACCGATTATCGAGAGGCAACTACATACGAAAGTTATTAGGTAATCTTGATCTGAAAAAAGGCTGGCATTTTTCTTCGAGTCTGATGACCGACAAACCAATCTATTTTCATCTGACAACGTTCTTACACAGTCGACCGTTTTCGTTGAACATTTGATAGTTCTAATCGTTTTATTTTCATTACCGGTATCAGAAATGATTTTATGTAAATAGTACGACGCAAAAATTTCATTTGATGATTCATCTCGTATCGACTTTTCGGCAGCCGTGTTTGTGGTTGCTGTGCTTGTGGTAAGGTGGTTGCCTTCGACTTGACATAAAGTGTTCTTACTTAGACTCGTCGGTGATAGTTCGTAACTAGAAATCGTTACGCGGCTGCCATCTTCACCGAAATTGCAGTTGATGAAAGATTCGTATTTGTGCAGAATTGAATCCATTGCAACTAAAGAAAGGTTGATTTTTGAGCCTCGAAATTCGTCGAAGACTAGGAGCGTAAACTGCCTCATGTAAGTAGTGTTTGCATTAATCGACATATTACTAATTTCAGTTAATTTGATCATTTCATCAATGTAACAACTGGAAAACTCGAAGTAATCGAGCCCATAATTGTATTGTTTCATTTTTAACCGCTGAGTCTCATTGAAAGAGATGAAGAACGAAAACATGATACGAATGGAGATTTTTGGCCATTCTTTTTGATCAAGGTAACATGTATCACCAGACTGATGGTACCCTTGAAAACAACCGTCTTTGTAGCATTTGTTTGTCTCCACGTCAAAAATTTCATTCGTGTCAGCGCAAAGAATCTCTTTAGACAACCATGAAATGATAGGCATACCCGGGGTTCGTAATCTAACACCATTTGCCAAACTCAAGTCTACTATAACATTCAATCCAAAAGTCTTATCAAGGGGCTTATCCTCCAAGCAAGCCAAGGAGTGTTTGTCTACATTACCTAGATCGCATTTTATGCAGTAGTAGTTTCGATAGGTTTTTATTTGGCCATCAACTTCGGCTGATATAGGATTGAACATGGTGTTACATTTAGTGAGCAAATTGGGGTCCTCTAATTTCATAGAGCAGTTTCTCTTACGCGTGGTATAGTTTCTACTACATGGCCGTAATATCACTTGACGTTCATAGTTGTGTGAATAGACAAAATTGCATCTTTCCATGAGGTGATATCTGGAATCAGTGGAAACGTTGAGCGCACTCTTGATGACGTCATTGATGTAATTTGTGTTGTTGTAACAATGCACATGTACCTTTGCCACGTCAAACTCGGTAATGTTGAAGCCATGACACAAAGCACAATACATATTTTTGAATGGTAACCAGTTATCTTTGTAAACAGGTATGGTTGTTATGATATTGCTCGACGGAGATTCGCAATATTTCCGTACTGTTGAATCATTCGTGTAATTTTCAGGACACTGGCTAATTGCAAAAAATCCGTTTGAAGTTCCAGTCGCGATTAACCCATCCACGCAATCAGCACGTTGAAGTTGTTGTTTCACGAGGTTTATTCGTCTCTCTTGATTCAGATTACAAAACTTCCTTTCTAAGTTGCAACAATTTCGGAAAAGGTCACAGTCGCAGTTTGCACTGCAACCAAGAGAGTGGCACATACTTATAGTTTCGCCGTTGATATCAGTGAGAAGCTCTGGTTTATAATAAGCGGCTGCAATGTCATCACTTCCTGCATTTCCTAGTTTTCTAGGGGACAGTTTACCTGATATACTTCTTCCTTCAGGAAACGTTCTACCTGGAAATCCCCGTCGAGGTATCTGCATTCTGCATATATCTAGTAAAAACACAAAAAAATAATCCTTGGTAAAATATTTGATACAGGAATTCAGAGGTTTCCCTAGTAAAAACAGTAACTAGATTGCGGTACCCATTTTCAACATTTTCGATGATCTCAAGATTCTCAGATGTGTTATCAAGGTTCAAGTTTTTAAACTCTCACGAAACCGGTTTTTACCATGACGTTTTGAACTATGAAATATATTTAAGTTACATGACTACACAAATGATTGTTTATTTATTCGCATCCTTCGTCAGAATTTGACGAGGGGACGTTGGTGTGATTGTTGTATTTTTTTTCTAAAGCTTGACCCAGTTCCACAATTGTGAGTTAAGATTTGACTCAGATTTAACTCATTGAAAATGAATTAATTTTAACTCAGAGTTAACTCTTACTCATAACTGTGGAACTGGATCCTCAATGATAATGATTATTTACGGAAGCGCCCTGGAGACAACATTTGAGCAAAAATAAAAAAATAGAATTTATGTTATTTAACTCAACATAACATACATGATATAAAACAACATTTTATGTCGAGATGTATCTCAAAATGAAATCGGAGAAACCTTTTTGTAAATCGTCCCATATTGAGATATGACGCGGCATACGAAATTGGCCATTTTTCGTAGATGATGTTCCCCAGACGGCAGTGGATGTCGACGACAAATCGAATGTTGAAGAATATCTCTTGGAAATTGGTATTTGTTCTTTATTCACAAATCATCAAAAGATGATACCCTATAGACAACCAAAATACGTAAGATATTGACAAAATGGAAAAGAATATTTTAGAGCACTGCTGACCGCCCAAACTAAGGCGCCTAACCGTGGCGAGATGAGCAGCGGGCCCTTTTCGAGTTTTTCATTGATATGCCGTAAGATATATATTTATGGGCTTCCTAAAATCGACAAAGATAATGTTCATCTGCGTCCTATAGTGTCTACGTAGATTTCTACTTAAACAGTTGTCACCCATTCTAGGTTTCTTTTTCTTCTTTTCACATTCGATAAAACCCAGATTTACATGAACGTCGTAAGAATATTATTCCTGGTAACAAAATCAATCAGTAAAATAGGTAGGCAATTCAAAATGGGATACGCCCATAATACCTCCGCCCAAAATACCTCCGTCCAAAATCCCACACCCGTCGGAATTGTCGACCCGAAAAACACGTCGGCTACCTCGATAATTGATTTTTCATAGTCGCGGAGGCATATGTTTTATGTTCTCAGCCTATGAAGATTATAACAAAACAATTCTTTGCTTATTTTTATTCCTTCGATTTTCTTATTAATTGAATTTCATATCTAGTTTTATTTCATATATTCAGCAAGCAGTCTCCATATTCCACTTATCATATTTCTTTTATTTTCGAGGACGAAAACTTTCCAAACGTAGTAAGGGAAAATATAACAAAGCCTCTTCTTATAGGATAAAAACCCACTATGTACAATTAAAAGAATTTAAAATCGAGAATTTATTTCTAAAATGTAAAAACACGACATTACTATAAAGCCTTTTCTACTTTGATAATATTATATCTTAAGTCTTAACTATAACTATCTGCTCATTTGTTTATTTAGTAATTCATTAATCTGTGCTCAGACAGATGTTCCACTAATATATTATTAAACAATGACCAGTTTGGTACCTATCACCTGCCAGTCTGTCACATGTCTCTCTGTTTGTTCTTTTTGTAACCAATATTGTATATAACTTGTATGATTCAGAAGAATCGTCACTCTCACTAACTGACTCGGACATGTTCATTCAATCAGACACTTTCGTGAAGTAAGCCTTGGAGACTGTATCCAAATCAGACGGTGACCGGAAAAATGAAACCCAAGGAAAAAATGGCCAAGGAAAGAATGGCCAAGGTATTTTCCTAGGAAAAATGGCCAAGGAAAAAAAGGCCAAGGAAGATTAAATAGAAAACTAACCATCATTTCATTGACTAACAAGAAATCAAATGCATTGATGTTTTGACATGTCACTTTTTGAGATTATTAGACCTATTCCTGGATTAGTTTAGGTAAATTAATGATGAGCATATCTCACTTGAATGTTTTCAGATACTACACCAGTTTGCTATATCAGTCTGTGCCCTAATAGCTTACTTCGATGTTTTGAAAATAATTTAGTTAATTTATTAAGTTTATCCATTGCCCACTTGCATGATAATTCTTTCATGATATGCTAAACAAAAATGATACCTTGTTTCTCCGCAGCGGCCGGGTCATTTTTGTAAAATATGATAAAATTTATAAACAGTTCATTTCTATAGCGGCCGGGTCTGTTATGGTAAAATTGATCACGGTTTTAAAAAAAGTAATGTATAGGGTAGATAGGCGGCCGGCCGGGTCACCATTTAAGCTCAGCAGAGCGGAGAAACAAGGTATCAATTTTTTTTTAGCCATAGTTCTTGATATATTCATTATATATAATGAAATTAGATGTAAGTTCATCACATTTCTGAACTCATTATTCCGATTTTAATTGTTTTTAGCCCCATGAAAAATAAATGATGTCATTAAATTGAAAGCTTCATGTTTATTAACATTGTCAGTAGTTCTCAAATTTTCCTTGGCTTTTTTCCGTGGCCATTTTTTTTCTAGGCAAATACCCTGGCCATTCTTTCCTTGGTCATTTTCCTGGCCATTTTTCCTACATTCAAATCAGACACATGCCAAGTGCATCTGGAATAGATATCATCGTCAACTGAAAAATCATAGTCTTCGTCATATATATATCGAATTTGTTAGTTCCCGAAACAACGCGTCGACTCGTGAGCAGAGAAATAAGCGTTGGTGTCACGCTATTACTAATTCTGGGGTTGAGTCACATTTTACTACAAGTTTATATCTTTTGATTAAACCTCTCGTTTTATTTAAGCCCGACGCTCACGTCAAGCCAAAACACATCGAAAACGTTTTTCACGATGAAAAAATGTTTTTTCCTTGCCGTGTGCGTTGGCTTAATTCCTCTTGGACCTACTCTTCGAAGTATGATTTCTTGAATCGTAGTTTATCCTCCCTTGACATAAACTTCTGCATTCCTACTAACTGTAACATCAGTCTCATTTACCTGACTCCTTTTTTGAATTGCATAACTGTTTCTGTGAGCAGACATTCTGTATTGCTATAGGAAACCCTCCTATTCCTGTCCTATTCCAGCCAACCTTTTTAGAACACGTTGAATCACAAATATTGACATTGATATCCACCCCAAAATCTGGATCGCACGGAGCCCCGGAGGTGACACCGTGTGAAATAGTTAAAAGTCTGTCGTGAGCGAAAAGTTTTTTGCCCCTACAAAAAACATTTCGTGTCCACGAAAAGAAAAACATATCACCTCCAGGCCTCTGTAGTATAGGATCAGCTTTCTTTTACATTTAAACTCCCATTACCCATATTTGTCATTCACATATGCATGGGAATCTAATGATCAAAATACCCGTTCTTAATTTTTAATTTTTAATTGCGTATAATCCTTTTTAAAATTTCGGTCTGTAGGAACCTACCGATAATGAATCGTACCTTCAATTATTTGTCTTTTACCTATCTTAGTATTAAGCTCGGTTTAAATCAAGTTTATCATTCCCAAGTTCCGAGGATGGTCAATTCATAATTTACATTTTCCCGATGAAAGAAGACACATTAACCGATCCCTCAAAAATTAAAAGAAATTCACTTTAGAAATTAAAGCTCCCGCGCTAGCTACTGGTAAACAGCCTTTTATTTTACCAATGTACCTTTCCCCAAAAATTTTTACGTTCCTCTTCGGTCACTAAATAAACAAATTGTTTTCAAAACTTCGTATTTGGAATAGACTACTTTTTTCGCTTTGAAAAGTATTGTTTTTTTAGAAAATGCCATAAAAACCCTTTAATGTAAGCAGGTAATCAAATGTTTATCGTTTATCAAATGTTTATGTTTTACTTCATTTCAAACGTCATTTCAAATATTTTACGATTTAATGCATCGATCTCTTTACTTTTGAGACTGTCCTGATGAATAACGAAAAGACAAGAAAACTATAGTAAAAATTACTTACCCCAAACTGTTAAGAAAAGAAAGAATTTCATGTGATTTTGATGCTTCATTGTGAAGTAATCAAGTGAAATCTACCACACGAGTCAAGAGGATTTAAACGATTCCGCCATCACGCGTCATGTCGTATGTGAATCGTACACCATAATTTTGTCTTCGAAATGAATTTAACCTAATGGAAAACCGAATTTCTTAAAAGTCACGCACTTTAGTCCATCTGAGATCTTAAGTGTTCAATAAGCACTTCCCCCAATATACGAAAAGTGTGAAAAATGTTTTTCGATGAAATTGCACTAAAAACGTTTTATGAAAAACGTGTTTTCTGTTTTGGTGAAACAAGCGTCTTGGCGTGTGCGGTGGGCTTTAATCAAGGCATCAAGACTGCTTGTAGGTCACGCATTTTATCATAATTTTCAAATAAACGTCAAGCAGCTTAGGCGCTTGGCGTTTTTCATCTAACGATTTGTTCTAACTTATTTTTTTTTGTCGCAAAAACGTGTTTTCTGTTTTGGTGAAACAAACGTTTTGCCGTGGCGGCGGGCTTTAATCATCAAAATGAAAGACCTGAGTTTATCGGAAACAAAAGTAAAGTAAAATAAAGTAAAAGACTCAACGCATGTTCGGCCAGTCAAAACACCAGTCTTGTAAAGTCTACACTGGTATGTATGGTGGCTGATAAGGGCCATAACGTAAAATTTCTGATATACAAATGAGAGCACCAGAACACCAAAACGAAAAAAAAACTTCGAATTTCCTTTAAAAGACAATTATGGAGCGCCAAAACAACGAAAAACGGTTATTTTTTGAGATTGAAAGTAAAGTTTTATCTTCAAACTATGGTGGCTGATTCGGGAGATGTAATTTTCCTTCACGAAAACGCGCAAAAACAAATATTTCGATGGGAAAGCAAACTTTTAACGCGTAAAAACAAATAAATCCATAAATCCGCACAGAAACGAATCTTACCGCGCAAAAACAAACTTTTAACGCGCAAAAACCAAATATTTCGTTTTTGCGCACTAAAAGTTTGTTTTTGCATGGGTGCAAAAACAAAAGGATATCAATTAATATAATATTTTATGTAATTTTATTATATACTAGAAGGAAACGTTTAATCTTGAATTAGTACTTTTACAAATAGTAAATAATGAATGACAGTTAATGAATTGTTTAGGTGTAGTTCACGTATAAACTATAGGGAAATGATATATTGTTATGATATGATTAAAAAGATAATCAAAGTGTTATATGATATTAGAAATTTAAAAGATTTCTAAATATTCGTATTTGGAATAGATTACTTTTTTCGCTTTAAAAGATATCTAATTTTTTTAAAATGTCATAACTAACTCTTGTATGTACCTTTCAGGCAACTAAATGTTTACGTTTTACAAACGTCATTTGAAATGTATTACCATCTAGTGCACCGATCTCGTTTAAGACCCTACTGACGGTTAGCGAAACAACTAAAATATTACATATGTCTACTAGTCAAAATTACTTACGTGAAACTGTTAAAAAGTAGAGGTTATTTCGTGTGATGACGCTTCACTATGCTTTTACTTAAGTGAAGCCTAGCACACGAGTCAAGTTGATATAAAAATGATTCTGTCATTATCACGCATCATGTCGTATTTGAATTCTAAACCCTGATTTTGTCTACACGAATTTCACCTCATGGAAAACCGACTTTCTTAGAAATCACACACGAAACTAAACTAGGCTGTATTATGCTATCACTTTTATTTCGAAAACTGGAATATTGTCGATTATTTTGTCCGCATAAGACGAACATCTGTATTAGATAATTCGGTGCATTAGTCAATGGTGGGAACCGATGAAAAAGGTTCAAAAAATGTCGAGTCTCTCATGTTTCCCCCAACAATAGACGAAAACTGTATACCTTAATCAAGACTGGTTAAATCTGGGTGATCTAGCGTATGTTAGTTAATAAGTCATGTTCTTCTTTTACTTCACATGTCAAGCAGGAAATTTTATCTGCAAACCGACGAAAGACTTATATTTTCCGACAATACTATCTAGCCTATTCACTTTCCCTATCCTGCGCAGTGACTTAGCTGAACGAGAAGTGCCGGCGGCTGTGGAGCTGTAACAAGAAAAGTGCGAAATTATGTTCTTGTTGGATTGCGTTCACTTGTATCTCGATCGAGCAGCGCAGGATTTTGCGTTTTTTATAGACTATCAACATCGAGTCATTTTCATGACATTGATAGCACTTCAGTTTTTTGCTGACCTTTTTTGGTGAGTGGATTGTTGAAAATACGCTCGGAATACACCTGTATCCATTTGCAATCTTCCCGAATACCATGCCATGCATTTTATTAATAGCTAGATCCGTTACTGTGTTTGTCACTAACATATTAGTGAAACGGATTATATACCAAATAATATCGAACCGAAAACATCTGAGATGAAATCTTGTTTACCAACTGCCAAATAACAGGTTTAATTTCTGATCTACGACTGAATTTTATTTTGCATCTTATACGTATGAAATGCAACACACGCAGTATGTATTTGTGAAAAAGAGTAATGAATATGTAATTTAGTATAAATGGGAGTGTTACTAGATATAACGTTTGCGTCGGTTAGACGTTCGTCTCTATCTCTGGATACAATTTCATAATTCTCGGTTAAAAGTGACTGAAGATTCAAACTATGAAGACGAACAATCTCTCGAGTCAAACTTCCAACTTAAATGGAACTGGGTCAACTTCAAGGCATTACATGTACAATCATAACAGTACGGAAGCGTCCCGCCGTGGACATATCTATTCAAAAAAAAAAATTTCGAAGTTAATTCCGAGTTTGTAACTCTCGGATTAAACCTCCAAAAATCACATTTTACTGAGAAAACTAGTTTATTCCGAGTTACAAACTCGGAATAAACCTCTAAAATCACTTTCAACTGAGAAAACTAATTTATACCGAGTTTACCTCGAAAATTTTTTTGAATAGATATGTCACCAGGACGCTTCCGTAATTAAAGTTATTGTACCAGTATGCCCTAGGTGGAATATTTGCGCATATGCGTCATAAGAAACTCGAAAATTGTTGCAACATACTCTCATACAAATATCTGAAAATCTTTATATCAATTTTTTTTATTTTGCATTACGAAATGAATAAATATATAACATTATATTTCGGATGATTTGGAAGTATATATGATACGTACATACGATACCCAAGAGAAAATGAGTTAAATTCTATGAATGAAGAGATATCGATTGTGCGAGCTGTATTGTTCCACTTATATATCTGGCTCGGTAAACACAAATTTCATTTTGTTTCGCAGTAGATATTCTCCTCTGCATCTTCCTTGCTTTTTGTTGCGGGTCCCGCGTAAGCGGGATTACGAATGTTAGTCACCGATGTTTTTGCCCTGTTACGTCTCAATCTAAAATGATGATATCGTTTGTATTAGATATTGCAATGGCTATTGACAATGAAAGTTTCACAAATTTACCTAACAAGACAAAGACCAATGGCGATGACGAAAACCAAACCAGCGACCGCACCACCAATTATTATAGCAGCATTGCCATTCGAGTTGTTCACTATTACCGATTGTGCCATTTGCATGTATGTAATATCTATGACCTTTGTTTAGAAAATAATTGTATCGTGATATGATTTAAAATCTTTCATTAGAATAAGAAAACACGATATACACAATATAGAATTTTTCAAACATTTTAACCGCCCTAATTCCAACAGATATGTGAAATTAATTCTTGTCTTGGGCTCAGCGTTCGAATGGAAGTCCAATATTTTTGAAGCATTAAATCCATTTTGATCGACATGTGTATACATGAATCAGTGAAACAAGATTTACCTTTCTATTCAAATCGTGATAGACTATTCCGATCGAAATGATGTATTCAGCACCGGTCCGCAGTGGCGCATTGAAATAGGTTCCGTACATTTTGCCATCTCCGACAGTGAACCTACGCGGAAGCGGGTGGGGTAGCTCAGCAGCTATGTATTGTAGACGGTCAAGACGTTTTGCTTCTGTGTAGTTTTTGAGACCACCATCAATGTGCGTTTGTAGATCCCTTTTCAGAATTGTCAACTTTCTTTTGACGACGATTTGATAAGAACTATGAATACAATACACAAAACGTTTAGTAATTCGTAGCAAGAAATATGCATCGTCTCTCATTTTCAATCAGAATCATTTTCCCTGCTATCTTTCAAAATTGAGAAAGTAAAATGCGAATCCCCCTCGCATGGAAAAAATCACAAAAACATAAGATGAGGTGACAAACGGACAGCAACAAAAAATAAGAAGATGAAGAAAATACTGTATCTGGTTCGGCCGGGACAAAGCGAGATACCGGTACGTATATTTCCTTCGATTTGTCAGCGCGACATAAACTATAAAAGTTAAGGAAATGTTAAAATGAACTATTGGCTGAGTGCGTCAATGATCTTCACGCTCATTAGCAATACTTGGTTGGACGCTCTCCGCGTTACCCACCCGATCATCATGGGGAACACGGCATCTACGCCGGACCCGATTTATTGGGTTTTGTGAATTAAACATTTGGAGAGTGACTGGTATGTGAATGTACTCTTCGTATCGCAACGAACGTTTGGATGAACGATATCAGACCTGATACTCCCCCGTGAAGCAGATTCTAATAACAGCGTAACTGTGGTATCTGTCTGGGCTTTGACATCAAAGATAGGAAGTGGTACTGTTACGACACCTATAAATATGCAAAATATACGATAACCATCTCGACACAATCATTAGCATGTGTATTACTGGTTTGATCTACCGTTTCGTCTAGCTTAAAAAGGCTATCAGTAACAGATAATTATGGTGGCTGATAAGGGCCAAATACAGATAAATACAATAAGGGGCAAATTTTCACACGATCTCGATTATAGAAAAACACAAAACGAACTTTATAGAGAAAAAAGAACTTTTCCTTTTTGTTTGGGTGCAAAAACGAAAATATTTGTCCTTCGTTTTTTGCTACCCGCAAAAAAGAATTTTAACGCGCAAAAACGAAAAATCATAGAACAAAAACGAATATTTTCGTTTTTGCGCTATAATATTTCGTTTTTGCACGGTGGCAAAAACGAAAAGTTCCTTTTTGCTCTATAGGTTTCGTTTTGCGATTTTCTATAATCGAGGTCGTGTAAAAATTAAAGCATTTGGCCCTTATTAGCCACCATAGATAATCAAGCGAGGCTCAAGCGAAAAAATAGAATTACCTGACGTCCAAAATGTCAATTTTGCCGGTGCGCCTTCTCCGACAGATGTCGATGCTGACAGTTTACATGTGTATTGCGTAAACGATTCCAGCTGCGTTAAACGTCTTGAGATAATTGTGGCTGGTAGAATAATTTTCTCAATGATTGGCATTGCTCTCAGAACTTTTCCAGAATAAGTCTTTTCAGGTTTACAAGACAGCTAAAACATTCCATTCAATAAGCCTTTTAACAGTTATCAGGAACCATACTTTTGGGTACTCGCTGGGCCCACATTGATGAATTTGTTCTCTATATTTTCTATTCCAGTTTAATTTTTTTATTTCGTTCGTATCACTGGCTTGGATTCAACAATTCAATCCAAAAAAGATGGCGACGAAATCGAAAATAGGCCCGCGCAGTGTAGTTCAAGGCATATGCCAACTGGGGTATTTACCTGATATTTAGTTATTTCACCGTATTTACTTTGTGGTGGGTGCCAGGTCAGCATAGCACTGACTTCCGTTATTTCCGACGCATCAAATGCATTCACTTGGCTTGGAACTGAGAAGAAGACAAATGCACAAGGTTACAGACGAATATCCAATTTACGTTTTGATCATCATTTGAGATGCAAATTCTGATCAACATAGCTACTAACAACACAATAGCAAAGAAGCATCAACCATAATCATGGCACTTGTTTAAATGATAATCGACTTCTAGATTCCAGACTTGTACTTTATTGATCAGAATTACCTGACTCATCAGTAGTAAATGGAGCAGGTGCAGAAAGGTCAGTTTCACCGACGGAATTCTTCCATTTGTATCTCAGTTCATACTCCGTATAAGGTGTTAGACCTGTTATCGTAAATGGTGATACAGTCGTCTCTCCTCTTTGAACAATGGCATCATTTGACTTCTTCACTATTTCATAATTAAAACCAACAAATTCCCCGTTCATGCAATCACACGGTATGTGAAAAAATATCACAGTAGCCGATGTTTCCAGCTTGTGCGTCGACGACTGAATAATCTCTGGTGTGATGATAGCAACTTTTGGTACACAGATTGGTGCTGAAAATATATACCAGAGTCACGTACCACGACGTATTCATCGTACGACGTAAATTGCATGACGCGTTTTTGTAAATGTATTGTACAGTGTGCGAGCAGGGTCCATCGATATGATGTAAATAACCTACCAGATTCTTTAGTTGAAGTGCTTGCTCTAGCTTTATTGACTTCAGAACCTGTACTGACGGACGTAAATGGCTGCACAACGATTTCGTATTCACTGTATGGTTTTAGCCCCGTGACTGCAACTGATGTCGCAGTCGACGAGTTCGATACCAAATGAAGTTCGTCTCGGATTGTTTGTTCTGCGCACGCTTTATATTTCAGTTGCCTGAACCAAACTCTATACTCAGTGATTACACCATTTGGTGTGGATGGTGGGGACCATGCTATCACCAGACTGCTAACTGATGTAGAGTTGCTATTTAGTGCTGAAACAGGTCCTGGAACTGGAACAAATACAAAGCATAAATGAAGAATTCTGTCAGATTGTCTAATTTCGAACAGGAAGATTAAAGTAGTGATTACGTAGTGTGTATAGATTAGTCATGGAGTCAAACCAGTTTGACTTATACGTTTCATTTTAATTTTTGGCACACTTATTTTCTGTTTTCCAAAATTCCCCTTTAGTAACCAATAGGGGCACTTGTCGTGAGGTGCCAGGCTGGCAATTCAATCATTTTTGAGGACCCCAGATACCGTCGATATCGTCGAAGTAACTTACCATCTTCCTTAGTCTTGAAGAAAACATTTTCACTGTGAAAAGACCACCCTTTTCTGCCGTACGCTGCCACCTAAAAGTAACCCATGAGCCATGTTTCCAAAGCACCGCAGGTCAAGAAAATTGAACGCGGTGAAAGATTTTTGTCAACTTACTCGACACCAAAACCACCTGTTTGGTTTCTGGTCATTAAAAATAATTTCTCTTTGGGTCGATGAATAATTGGCGTCGGAATAAAACTGTGCAATTTCAATTCCTTTGGAACGCGCGGAGCCGCACACAACTTCATACCTCGTTATTTTTGCGATAGTCGGAACCCCAGGCATCCAGGTGAATGTGAATGAGTCTTTAGTTACGGATGATACTTTCGGAATCGGAACATTGGGGACTATTCAAATAATTAAAAATGAAGAAGGGAAATACGATGTTATCCCATACATGTTCCTTCACTCGAAACAGTCGAAGTATATTAGAATACTTAAACTTGTAGCCAGTATCAGACTTACCTGACTCATCAGTAATAAATGGAGCAGGCGCAGAAAGATTAGTTTCACCGACGGAATTCTTCCATTTGTATCTCAGTTCATACTTTGTATAAGGTGTTAGACCTGTTATCGTAAATGGTGATACAGTCGTCTCTCCTCTTTGAACGATGGTCACATTTGATTTCTTCATTATCTCATAACTAAAACTGACGAATTCCCCGTTCATGCAATTACACGGCATTTGGGAGAACTTCACAATAGCCGATGTTTCCAGCTTGTGCGTCGACAGCTGAATATACTCTGGAGTGATGATCGCAAGATTGGGTATACCGAATGGAGCTGCAACAATACATATCACGGACACTGTTTATATCGTAAGCTTATCATTGCGACGCCAGGTGCTAGCTTGTCGGTGGAATCGAGATTTTGGAAAAGGCAACAATTTGAGAGATTGAATGGAAGTGAGTTTGTCCAATGGCGGAAAGCAAGGGCAGTGTTAAATATATTATGCTCCTCGTCCTCTCGTTCCTGGAACCAGAGTGCTATGGCACCTGTTCATATGCCTGTTTTGTATACATAAATTATGTTAGGGATTTCATTTGGGTTTCATAGTAATCATACAGATACATGTGGCGAGTGTAATTGCTTACCGGACTGTTTAGTCGAAGTTCGTACTTTCGCTTTCTGGAGCTCTGACCCGGTGTCGATGATCATGAACGGTTGCACTACGATTTCGTATTCACTGTAAGGGTTCAGTCCAGTGATGGGAATCAAAGCAACAGTCGATGAATTTGATACAAAATGAAGCACATCGTCGATGATTTGTGCAGGGCACGCTTTATACCTCAGTTGCCTGAACCAGACCTTATAGTGACTTATTTGCCCAATTGGCGCAGATGCTGGTGACCATGTTACCGAGAGGCTCGCACTGGACTGTTGTGTGGCCCTCAATGAAGACACTGCAATACATGTATTAGGGGCTTAAACATCAGGACCGTTGGTGAGTCGAATATACCAAGTTCTAACACAAGGTGTAAGTAAAACTAAATACTAAAACATTAATGGCACAGTTGGTAGTGAGGGAAACGCTTTTATTAAAGCATACAACTTAAAGTGCTGTAGTGAAAGGTATAGCAACTCAAATAGTTAGTTTGTATATAGGTTAAATTTATGAAATCTGAGCGATCTACTACGCTTTATCCTAATTTTAATTGTTCTGCATACTTCTGCTAATCATCGAGAACAATCAGGATGAAAAAGCCAAGAAGCATGCAACTTCGACATTACTAACGAGGTAAAACTTCGCAATGAATCGTGAAAGAAGAGTACAATTTAAGCCCCATAATCACGGAGCCGAATAACCTAAATAGCGTAATGTTAAAGATTTCTCAAAATTTCGAATTTTGGTTTTTCACTTTGTCAGGAGTGACGATGGCTTCCTGACAACGGTTTACGCTATTTTGAGTTTTAGGTTTTTCGGCTCCGTGATTATGGGACTCATTCTTTTTTAGACATTACTACTAATCTACCTGTCCAGTTATAGCATTTGACTCCAGCATCTTCACCATGGCCACAATTTTCAACTCCCCACACCCTCCGAGTACAGTTCAAGATACTTTTTTCAGCGCCGCTACATTGGACATCATCCAGGTATATCGGTACCGATTCCGATGGTGTGTGCCCAAACGAAGCTTTAATTGTAGCCTGGAAGTCGATTGTAGAAAGCATTCATATCATATCTGTTTAACATTCATATCATATTATATTTGGCTACGTTGCCACTTAGATTTCGGTTGTTCACCCAAAGATATCATTAGAGATTTGAGTAACGATGTGTGTGCACTGTCAAAAATATATCGGGGCTAGACTCAATCATCGATATACTCAAATCAATCAAAAATAATTTTATTAATCCATAACGTTATGTAATTTGTATCATATTATTTATTGTCGACAATGTGTTATTTTCAAGGAGGCAATAAACTTTCATGTTAGTTTTCTTGTTTCAAACTCCCATATCCAGGCAAAATAGAAATGGAGGCCTTTTCAACCCCAAGAAAAGCAGGGTTTCCGGTTGGGATTAAGTTGAGATTTAGAGTTAGGATTAAGGTTAGGTTTTGCGTTATGATAGGGTGTAAGGGTAAGCTAGTTAGCACGGTGGCTGATTCGCGACATGTCAATTTTTTTTCATCCTCCGATAACGCTGTCGCTCAGATCTCTAAAAAAACATACTTTTACGCGCAAAAACGGAATATTTTGTTTTTGCGCGTTAAAAGTCTGTTTTTGTGCGTGCGGGGATATTTTTTTTGTGCATTTTTGTGGTGGATGAAAAAAGATTTTTAAATGTCCCAGATCAGCCACATAAGTACTAGAGTATAGAGTAGCAAAAACGTTTGGAGTTCGCATCTGCCTTGTTCGCTCTAGTGGTAGAAATACAGGGCTATTCTTTCAGCGGCTAAGCTTGGGAACTGGAGCTATTCAGGGAGAGATGCGTACCATGGCAGCGATACTATCGGGTGTCAAATTGAAATAAAAATCATATATAAACTTACATTTCCCCAGCTATAACCGAGCATTCTACATATGACAGAAGCATCTTTCAGGTCCCAGCCATCATCACAGATAGTTCCCCACACTGTTGAAAAACTATTATCTAAGGGAAGTATCTCGACGCGCCCTTCGCTTGCAGTAGCGCCGTGTCGTAAACGAATTGAAAGTCGTCCATTGTAGTCTGAAAAGATGATCAACTAAACTATGTAGAAAAATGTCAACGGTTTCAATTAAATGAAGGGAAACTATGCAGGGAAACTTTTCACTTGTTCTCCCGTGTAAACATACTCCTCGTTTCGTATAATTCCCTCACACCTGACGAAGATCTCTAGTGAAAGTTCAAAACGTATTTTTATTTCAATACTTGATAGATAAAATTCGTTTTTAATCTTTTGAATTCTTTGTATAATTGGTTTTAGACTTATCAGCAAATATAAATTTCTTAATTTCGTCCTTCGTTTTGAATAATGAATCTGCTACTTGTATTGCGTAGTTATATGCTTATCTATACCAAAAGCAGTGCGTGTATAGCGACAAAAAAAAACTAATCGATCGGATATTTCTTTTGCACGAAGATTTAGTTTATTTAATGACATTATCTTAAACTAATCCTCACGTTTGATAGCTAACATCGGAAGGGTTATCTGTTAAATGGTTTTTAATATTTCGTAGAGAGTTTTTCGATTTTATTATGTATGGCGCTTTCATATGGTGGCTGATTCGGGCCATACTAAAAAATTTTTCTGTACGGCTAAAGCACCGATAAAAAATTTTTCACATTGACCCGTTTTTTGGTTTTCTCGCGCGAGAATTCAAAACTTTTGGTTTTCTCGCGCGAGAATTCAAAAAGTTTTGTTTTCTCGCGCGAGAATTCAAAACTTTTGGTTTTCTCGCGCGAGAATTCAAAAAGTTTGGTTTTCTCGCGCGAGAAAACAAAACATTTTGGTTTTCTCGCGCGAGAAAACAAAACATTTTGGTTTGAAAATTTTTCTAACTGGCTAGAAGCTAGATAAAATTTTTTTACAATGGGCCATTTTTTTGTTTTCCTGCGCGAGAATTCAAAACTTTTGGTTTTCTCGCGCGAGAATTCAAAAAGTTTGGTTTTCTCGCGCGAGAAAACTAAATATTTTTGTTTGAAAAATTTTTCTGACTGGCTATAAGCTGGATAAGAATTTCTTACAAAGGCCTATTTTTTGTTTTCCTGCGCAAGAATTCAAAACTTTTGGTATTCTCGCGCGAGAAAACCAAAAGTTTTGAATTATCGCGCGAGAAAACCAAATTTTTTGAATTCTTGCGCGAGAAAACCAAAAAGGGCCACTGTGAAAATTTCTTTTATCATTGCTCTAGCTGTACGGAAAATTTTTTTAGTATGGCCCGAATCAGCCACCATACTTTCAAGCAACATATTATTATCATCATCAACTGTTGCACACGGCCGAACTGAAACATGAACAAATGAATCACTACCATTACAGAAATTCACCATGTAAGGAAATATCAAATGTGGGTATGGAATATATGGGGATTCATACACTTCATCATCTAGTTACAGCTGAAGGTCGCGCATAGTCCACGAGATATAAGTTCCCTTTAGAATAATTTCGAACGTGCTTATTCAAACAATTTCAGAACCGTGTATTGCGATGATTTTTTCAGGTTATTGACAACAGATGCGTTCGGATCACACTTGTCGGAAACTGCGTCCCAATTCTCACCCAACTCACATAACTATATTGAAGTCAAGCGTTACTAATTCTATTCATGCATATAGCTGTTTACATCTGGTTTATATCTGCGGTTTCTCTTCATCTTTGCTGGCCCGCGCATTCGTACTATACTCTTTTGTAATCATTACGTAAAATAAAGGACACTCTTGCTATGATATCTTAACCAAGCAGTCACGTTTTTCTATGTTCAATTCTCCACCGTTACACTCGTAACGACATGGTGCCGTGACCAGGATAACACAAACCAAAACCTCTAGACGATCAAAATGCCAAAAGAAAAAGAAACGCTGGACCAGCTCCGAAAACGAAGACATGCGGATATCGACACATTTGATACGAACTACGAGCGAATCCTAATACTTATGCAAGAAGTCAATATCACAGAAGACGATGCAACCGAAATCGAAGCACGATTAGACGAGATGCGACTGGTCCACGAATCCAGAGAAACGTTAGCAGAAAGAATCCAAGAAATGCGAAAAGACGACGATGAATTCGAAAAAGAAATCAAAGATTCGAATGAAAGACGCAGCCAGGAACGCATAAGACTCTTGAAAATAAAAAAGTACCTCGAAAATCGTAATCATCAGAACACCAAGAGAGAGCAGATCCAGGATACCGACACTCAGAAGACCGCGCAGTTACCCAAACTGAAATTACCAACGTTCAGCGGGAATTATACTGATTGGACATCATTTTGGGAGACAATACAAGCTGACGTATTGATGGGTAAATTCTCACAAATCACTAAATTTAACTACATAATCGGGCAGCTGAGAGGTAACGCACTTGATGCCGTTAAGGGTATCCACGCGTCCGGTTCTAATTTGGACTCCTTAATATCAATACTCACGGATTGATTCGGACAGAAACGTAAAATAGTTCGCGCTCACGTAAACAACCTTTACGAATTACCACCAGCGGCTATGAACTTTGCGTCTCTATCACAATTCGTCAATCAAGCCAACGCCAACATTCGATCTCTACAACACCTGGGCGTAGATGTCAACGCATGTGCTTCATTTATTGTCACATCAATGGAAAAGAAAATCCCGAGAGTCTTTCTCGAAAAGATGGGCACATGTGGCCAAGCAGGTGATTTTGAACTCGATAAATTCATTAAGAAATTCGAAGAACAACTTGAAAACATTGGAGAAATCACATCAACATCGTCTAACCAACAGCGACCGAGAATGACAACTACGTCCTTTGTCGGAAACCAGCGAAGATACCAGTGTCCATTCTGCGACGGAGAACATGGACCTACCAGATGTCATCTAAATCTTGAAAATCGAAAAGCGAAAACTGAAGAGAGGCAACTGTGTATTAATTACCTGAAACCGAACCATCGAGTAAAAAATTGCCGGAATTCGGGTAGATGTATGAAGTGCAACAGACAACACCACACGAGTCTACACAGAGATAATTTAACTACTACGACTGGATGCGCAGCGATACAAAACAAAAACACAAACATTGGATTAATCGAACCAAATGCGAATCGAGGCCACAATCACGAGATTGTGAGCGAAACATGCGAAAGTTTGTCGAATCAAACAACGGAATATACATGCGAAAATCAGTCGGAATATACATGCGAAAATCAATCGGAATATACTTGTGAAAGCAATGCGATTCAGGCTGCCGTTGCTCCCAGCGATATAGTTTTGTTGGAAACGGGCCAAATTAATCTGGAAAATAATGGTCATAAGTTTAAAAATGCAAATGTCCTTCTCGACCACGGTTCCATGCTCAGTTACATCCGCAAGGATATAGCCACCGCTCTCGGGTTAAAACCGCGCTACCAACGATCGTTGACCGTATAAATGGTTTTGGGGGTCATACTTCAAAACGCGTGTATGACATCGCTTCCGTAGGCATCGTTACCACCGAAGGTACGATACATATCGATGTCGCCATATCGAATGAAATCGTTAAGCCCATATATCGCAAACGATGGGCCGAATGTCTTGAGTTTCCGGAAGTATCTAGATTAGACCACCTCGCGGATAATTTCGAAGCTGAGTTATTCACCGTGGATATATTAATCGGTTGCGGTCACCTATATTTATTCCTCGAAAACCGTACGGAAAATATCCCCGGTGGGCCAATCATCCAATTTTCTAATCTCGGTTGTTTTGTTTATGGTCCGTTGTACAAAGATGACCACAATCCACATGCATTCACGCTTACCGCAGTTTCTGATATGCTAGAGATCGGGGATGCTAACCAAAAATTTAGTGACACGATACTCAACGAATTCCTGAAGAATAATACCGCCGAATTCCCTGGCCATTTCGAAGATCAAGGATGCATAGAGGATAATATATTCTTAGAGGATTATAAAGAGAAAATCCAGTACAAGGATAACTGCTACTACGCACCGCTACCATGGAAGGAAGACCACTCAGAACTTCGAAACAATCTAACCCAGAGTAGGTACAGATTAAAACAAGTAACTCATCGTCTACAACGCCTTGAACTTATGGGCGCATACACCAAGGTGATGCAAGAGCATATTGAGAAGAATACTGTCTCGGAAATCCCAAACCCAGACCAAGCCTTGTTGGAAGAGGGTTGTTATTACATCCCACACTTCTTCATCATGAAAGACAGCCCAACAACTCCACTGAGAATAGTATTTGACGCGAGCGCAGGTTCACCCTCACTAAACGACTGTTTATACCAAGGGCCCAATATGCTGGTGGATCTGCCCTCACTGATCATGCAGTTCAGAACGGGTGTAGTCGCTATGTCAGCCGACATCGCCCGAGCCTTTTTGTCAGTTCAACTAGCGGAGAAAGATAGACGATACGTACGTTTCCTTTGGTATAAGGATAACGATCCATCGAAGGGCATCGTCCCATACCAACATAATACTGTCATATTTGGATCTACGGCGAGCCCATTCACGCTGGCGGCTGTCCTGTCGAAACACTTTGACGCCCACCGAGACTCGTGGGTGGCACAGGACATGGGTATGAAACTCTACGTTGACAATCTACTCAGTACATTAAGCAAAGAAGACCAAGTATCTGAATACTTCGAAGAAACTATGGAGATAATGCAACGGGGTAACTTCAGACTGAGGCAGTAGGCATCTAATTCTCAACTCCTAATGAAAAAGGCAACCAACCGAGATATCCATGTGAGAGATACAACATCAGTGCCACTGCTAGGAATGACCTGGAGTGCAGATAATGACGTCATAACTATAGCCAGGAAATCAATGACACAGACTGAAGCCACCATAACAAAGCGAAAGGTCGCATCACGCACAGCGGCAGTATTTGACCCACTAGGTCTGGTTGCTCCAGTTACAGTTACTGCTAAGGTGTTTATCAACAAACTCTGGCAGTCGTCCAAAGAGTGGGATCAAGAATTAGACCAAAGCGAGCTAAAGGAATGGAGCATCATTCACAACAATCTAAATCAGACTCATCAGATCGAATTTCCGAGGTGGCTCGGATTCGACAACGAATCACCGATTAAACTTATGGTATTTTGCGACGCAGCCCCAAATAGTGCGGTAGGCTGTGTTATATATGGAAAGCAAGGCAACAAAATACGTCTCATAGGCTCGAAAAACAAGGTCATCTCTAAAGCAAAGGCCGGGTGGACAGTCCCAAAACTTGAATTAGAGGGCATGGTTATGGCAGCGAAATACGCCGATTCAATCAGAAGAATCTACGAGAAGGAATACGCAGGCATTGACAATCATTATTTCACAGACTCAGCTGTAGCCCTGTACTGGTTGAAATCAGAAAAGGAACTGAAAGTGTTCGTAAAAAATCGAGTTACAGCGATTAAACAGCTCTGCAATGTGCATGAGTGGAAGCACGTACCGTCGAAGCTAAATCCAGCAGACATACTTTCGAGAGGGGCCACATATGACGAGCTCATGAGATCAATGTGGATTACTGGCCCAGAGTGGATGGAAAACCAAGACGAACCACCTCCCGACGACCAACCAGACACCTCGGTCATACTCGTCGCTAGCCTAGAGATTGAAAACGAATTCCAGACAAGGACCGGTCAGGCGGAAATTACTGGTATAGACCAGATCATACAGGTTCAGGACTTCACTGACTATCGAAGACTATTACGGGTCACCGCGTTGGTCAAACGAGCCTTCAGAAAAGGGTTAAAATCTAAAAACATCATTTCAGCAGACGATATACGAGAGGCAGAAGTCATCTGGATACAAAGTGTCCAACTGAAGGAATATCCGGAAGTCCACTCTTACTTCACCCACAAGACATCAAAGTGTCCGACTATAGTGCGACAATTAGGGGTCTATCGCAATGCGGAAGGAACATTGAGATGTGCTGGCAGGCTCAGAAATGCTGAAATAACCCAAGCACGGAAAGAACCCATTCTCATCCCAAACCAGTCGTACCTAGCGTCATTAATTGTCAGGGATGCACACGAATCGGTATTTCACTACGGCACAGGAATGACAGTCAACAAAGTCCGCAAACGTTTCTGGATCACATCTCTTAGATCTCTAGCAAAGAAAATACTGAGGAAATGCGTGACATGCAAAAGATTGTACGGTCGCCCATATCTAGCACCACCACCACCACCACCATTACCAAGTTTCAGGCTCAATGAGCTAAAACCATTCACCGCTACGGCCATCGACTTTACTGGCCATTTATACGTCCGCGGCGAAAATAAAGTTTATATTTGTCTTTTCACATGCTGTACGACTCGAGCAATTCATCTCGAGATAGTTACAGACGCAACCGTTGATTCTTACATCAGGGCATTCCGACGCTTCTGTAGTTCGTATTCGGCTCCGAATATTATATACTCGGACAACGCAAAAACCTTCATCGCGGGGGAGGCTGAGATAAAACGTCTGTATGAAATCGCTTCATCCGACAACGCACAAAAAATGTATGAAATCGCTTCATCCGACAACGCACAAAAAATCTACGCGGATAAAAGAATGAAGTTTAAATATACTCCGGTCCAAGCGCCGTGGATGGCGGGGGTGCATGAAAGATGCATCGGCATCGTCAAAACCGCTATTAAAAAGGTTCTAGCACATGCACAAGTATCATTAGACGAATTACAAACCTTGATTAAAGAAATACAAGCTACGATAAATAACCGCCCCTTAACCGTCATCCCGTCAGAGATCGAGGATATCAAACCCATAACACCGAACTCGTTACTGTTCGGTCGCGAAGTCGAATTGATTCCGTGTGAAAGTATCGATGAGACCGAAATTTTCGACCCAGAATGCGGTCAAGGTAAAGTTAGCCAGTCTCTTCAAAAAATGGCGTTTCACCGAGCGCAAATAGTTCGACACTTTCAGAAGCGCTTCAAAAATGAGTACCTCGCAGTACTGCGTGAACGCCACGCAAACGAAAAGAGAAAAATGGCGCGAAAGCTAACACCGTGAAAACTGGTGACGTGGTTATAATACATGATAAAGATACACCACGTCACCACTGGAAATTAGGTATTATCAAATCTGTACTCAAGAGTTCGGAGGATGGCTATATCCGAGCGGCTCACGTAAAAACTGCGCACGGAACCACCTGCCGAGCTGTTCGGAAACTATATCCACTGGAGCTAAACGTGGATAAGTCTTGCTTCGAAACTAACGAAATCGAACGAATTGAATCGCCGCCAAGCAACGAACGACCGAATCGCAAGGCGGCAATTGAAGCACGCGAAAGAATAGCGAAAATTGCTATGGATAACTATTAATCCACGGATTATACCACGTATTATATATATATATATATATATATATATATATATATATATATATATATATATATATATATATATATATATATATATATATATATATATATATATATATATATAATACGTGGTATAATCCGTGGATTAATAGTTATCCATAGCATATATTAACGCTCTCGGCTCTCCGAGCTTATCATAAACATTAGTAGATCCTAGAAGTGCTATTTACGAACTTTGATATGTGTCAGTCAATAACTCTAACTTTCTTCTCAACACTTTTCGGCCGGGGAGGATGTCGGAAACTGCGTCCCAATTCTCACCCAACTTACATAACTATATTGAAGTCAAGCGTTACTAATTCTATTCATGCATATAGCTGTTTACATCTGGTTTATATCTGCGGTTTCTCTTCATCTTTGCTGGCCCGCGCATGCGTACTATACTCTTTTGTAATCATTACGTAAAATAAAGGACACTCTTGCTATGATATCTTAACCAAGCAGTCACGTTTTTCTATGTTCAATTCTCTACCGTTACACTCGTAACGACAACACTGGCTAATCTCGTATGAAATATATGGTTAAATCGGTTAAGCAAAAATTGCACGAATACTTAAAAAAACTACAACGTGATAGTATTTATGTCGGGCATGGTAAAAACCCAGAGGATGTGTGTATGAACTGACAACATTCCAAAAGAATAAGAGAGAGGAAATTAACCATAAATAATAAGTCATGAATCTATGAATCACCCATTGTAAATATGAGTAGTTATATATAGTACCTACCATAAAGGAAATGAATAAGCTCCCATAAAACTACCATAGAGAAAAAGCGTCTGCAGTTGAAATACGTTTCAAAAACTCTTTAAATGATCCTTATGAGTGGGTCGAAAGGCTTTGAATAATGTATTTCTTGAGAGCGCTTTATACATTACGATCAATCTCAAACCTCTTTACAACAATATTTGTTGACGCAATTAGTTGATATAGAATTAGTAAGGATAGTATCCTTTAAATACAAATGACTTTAATCGATGATTTGAAAACCTCAAATGAAGATATGCCTAGTGTGTTTCTGTCAAACTACTCTATAGACGCGGGGCAGAAACAGAAAAATGATCTCACGTTAACATAAAACTATGTGCGATAGAATCGTTCAAGAAATTGGATTTCTGAAGAACATCTTCCGATTCAATCGCTGGTCTGGAAAAGTGATATTATACTTCGGGTTCAACATCAGCTCACCAGCGGCTACCGAGACGTGACGGATCACCGGCAAACGTCAGATTTCGTAGTCAACGCGTAGTCTCAGCTAAATATCAACACGCACATATAGTTCAGTCTCGATCTTACGCATTTTGACAGTGTGGGCCATCTTGGAACTGAGGTCAGAACTACAGCAAAGTGGTTCAATATTTCGGACTATAGTTTGGACTAACTGACATTCGGTTTCAAATACTTTTCGATTATTCGATTCAGTAACTGCGATAACCAAAGTTTGCATGGTATTTGGGGCACAGTGAAAAATTGGTTTACAGCAAACATTGGATCCGGGTTTTTAATTTCTACCGTGCAAAGATTCATGCGTCATAAGATCGTTGACGCATAGATCATACGTCTATAATAAAACCGAACTGAAGCCTTTCGGTGTGGCAGGTGTACTGGCCGGATCCTCGTTGGCATCCTACATGCCATATTTCATAAATCGACGGTGTCGTGAGCCTTTTTGCATCATATGATTTAGATTTAGATTATTCCATCACGTAGTTTAGCTTTATTTCTTACCTGACGTTTGACATCCTCTTGTAAGCACATACAACAGAATCAAGAGAAACCAGAACTGGCCCGATAAACTCATGGTACCGAGTGCCTAAATGGTGGCAATCACGATCTCGTTACAGTGAATCAGTCAAGAGAAAGTAATTACGTCTATTTTTAGTCATGATACCGCACAGTATTTCCAATTGTGTACTTCGAATTACGCAAACAATTATGTAAATCCGAAAACTCGACGGTCAACCACTCGTGCTCGCTTTGCGCTTGACTCAACCGGCCACGCACGTTTCTATGAAGATATATTTACGAATGCGATATCAACAAAATCCTCAGATAAAACTGTATCTTCACTGAAAAATCTACATTGTAATTCAAAACATAAAAAAGTTACAATCAATTACTAATTTTTTTGAGGCGCCTTCCTAAAAGTGACGTATATTTTTCAAACTGCAACTGTATCCACGGAAGAGCAATGCGGCCAACAAAATTTTATTTTCCGTTTAGAAAGTCGACTTTTCGAATTAGTAAGGCGACTTTTCGACTTAATAAGTCGACTTTTCGACTTCGTAAGCCTACTTTTCGACCTTAAAAAGTCGACTTTTCGAGTTTGTATGTTGGCCGTATTGCTCTTCCGTAGTATCCGATTGTTGCAGCCGAGAAACATGAAAGAAACACCATCGGATCATAGAAATGTTCACCTTTCTAACGATACATGACTTTAATTTTTGTGCCTAAAGAGGGATGGACGACAATTAATCGCTCTAGAAGTTTTAGTTTAACAAATGTTAAAATCTGTCCAACAATGTGGGACCTTTGGGACCGCCTCAAAATGGCGCCTGGTAACTGGAAATTTCCCTATTGCGACGATTTTTTTTCAGGTTCTTTTCGACAACAGTTACGTTAGGGTGACACTGGCTGAACTCTTATTATATGAAATATGGTCGAATAGACAACCAAATATGGGATGAATACTTAAAAAAATCAACAACGTGAGAGTGTATACATGTATTGTCAGATATGGTAAAAACCCGGAGATGGATGCACTAAAATGTTTTTCTAAAACTGATTCCTGCTTCCAATTCAATTGCTTGTCTGAAAGATCGATTTTAATCGGCCAGCAGCATGGTTTTCTCGGTCGTCACCCGATCAACATCAGTCCACCAGTTAATTGCTGCTACCTCAGCAATTGACTGGTATCCCATACTGACGGATCATCGGCAAACATCGGATTTCATAGGGCCATCTTAGAACTGAGGTCTGAACAAAAGCGACGTGGTTCAATATTTTTGGACTATAGTTCGGACTAACTGACATTCGGTATTGCATACTTTTCAAATTTGCGACTCAGCAACTGCGATAACCAAAGCTCGCATGGGATTTGGGTCACAGCGAAAAGTTTACCCGGTCTACAGCAAATATTAGATCCGGGTTCTGCCTACTGTGCAAAAATCCAGAGGCCAGTTGCACAGTCGTGACTTAAGTCCCAAAGTGGTCTTAAATCTCAAGACTGGTCTTAAATTGTTGGATTGGCTATAGAACTAAGTTGGTCTTAGACTGGTCTTAAGTCTTAGCCATGACTATATGCAACCGGCCCCAGGGGCCATCAGTTGCACAGTCGTGACTTAGGTCCAAAAGTGGTCTAAAATCTTAAAACTGGTCGTAAGTGGTTAGATTGGCTATAGAACTGGTTTTAGAAGAAGTTGGCTAGTTTAGCTAGAAGTTGGTCTTAGACTGGTCTTAAGTCTAAGCCATGATTATGCAACCGGCCCCAGGCGTCATAAAACCGTTGACGTATAAGCTAAATTAAAAAATACGTCCATGATAAAACCGAACTGAAGCTTTTAGGTGGGGCAGGTGTACTGTCCGGATCCTCGTTGGCTTCGGAAAGGCCGTATCCCATCAATCGACGGTGTTATGAGCCTTTTTCGCGTCATATGATTTAGATTTAGATTATTCCATGCAGTAGTTTACCTTTATTTTTTACCTGTCGTTTGACATCCGATTATGTGCACGTACAAAAGAATCAAGAGAAACCAGAACTGGCCCGATAAACGCATGGTACCGAGTCCGTCAAATGGTGGCAATCTTTTATAGTTGCACAATAAATTATTGCAAAATTTTAAGGATTTGCTGATTTTCTAGTCGGTTTTTGTCATAACAAGTGCCTTCGTGATGTCCGGGGCCTGTTTCGCAGAACGACTTAATGGAGTAGTGACTTAGTGGAGGTTCGTCGTGGGGGAGCCACATACGAGGTGGATGTGTGGCGGTTCCCACATGAACTCTCTAATTATCAAATTTCTATTAATTGCATTATTGAATCATACAGTTACCATGACAATGGGTACAGCTCTCAACCTCTGACCGATCAAGGTGTTTCCGTATTTATGTACTTTGACCTAGTTTTTGTGTGATTTCTATATGCATCTATATTGTATTTTACGTAACTCCTTCGGGGGCAATAAATGTCAGTGGGTCTCGGGCGCCTGGCCTTATCGCCACATATCTGTTTTTGCCTCAGTCTCTGGTTGCGTAAATACTTCTACTAGTCGCGATGTCTCGCGTAGGCTTACGCGAAGCTTTAATGATAAAACCCGTGGTTGCGGTCATAATAAACCTGGGTGTACAAAATACTGGCGCCCATACATCGTTATATGAAGTTGCTTTTGAAAATTGTTGCATCATTCTTTATTATGAAACTGATAATGTACATAGAATATTTACAATACAGCGTTAACACGGTTCTAAAATACGCAATACAATACCAATTAAACTACTAAAGATTGGACGAATTTTTGTAGAATAGAAGGAATGTTCTAACTTCAGCTAATTCATCAAGATTAGTTGCATCACTTCACCGTTGCCACTGTTATACGCTTTCCGTATCGTTTCCACCACTTCGTTGTGACTAAGGCCATCGATTGTTTCTTGGTCAACACGCAAGATCTGCATTCCTGACTGAAATTGGAAAGTACAATTTGAGACTGTAGACCCTTCCATAGTAATTAACGACATATATACGTAATATACGTGTATATACAAATATTTTCTATGCCCAAAATTGATTTTTCTTAAAACGCAATATTAACTGAATCGACCGTTGACGCCTTCATATTTGATTCACTGTTTCACTCGCTATGGTTGCTGAAAATCAACTATGCTTGAACTATGACAAAAGTAACTGGACTATCGTCTCTCGGGGTGGATTTGATTCGATGCGCCATTTTCATGCGTATGTGGATTTTCTTACCGTAGCATTGTTAGATAAACGACTATGCGACAACTCGTATAGAAGTACAATGTAGTACGTTTATTTCAAAGCTACTCAAAAAATGCAATCATAGTTCTTAATTCTTTTTTTTTCAAAACTACAAGTTCTTACAGCTGTTCCTCGAGATATCAGTCTGTCAATTCTAGCGATAGGGATAAGTATATCGCATTATACCTTCACTCTTGGATCTTGACTGACGGCTCCATGAGGAAACACATTCTCAATACGGGCTTCAGGTTGAGTGGCGCTGTCGGCACCTCCCGATATGCTGATACCTGTATTACATGAAAATAGTTTCGAACCTCCGATCTATATTTCACGAAATATCAACCCGGCAACCCCATGCATACATTTCCGTCTCGATACATAAATACGTAATTGCATATATTCTACTTAAGGTTCAGAAATCTCCTGAGCTCTGAATGGTTATTTTCGAGCCGGCCCATAAAAATCATATTTTGCATAAAGACCGATGTGTCAATTCCAGATTGTGGAATTGGGGTCGGTATTATGGATTGATATCAACATTGAACTGGGGAGTTAACTCAGAGATGGTTATTGTAACTACATATAAAAAGTGTTGGGGTCGGTTTTATGGATTGATAACAACATTGAACTGGGGAGTTAACTCAGGGATGGTTATTGTAACTACATGTAAAAAGTGTTGGGATCCGTTTTATGGATGATATCAACATTGAACCAGGGAGTTAACTCAGGGATGGCTATTGTAACTACATTTAAAAAGTGTTGGGGTCGGTATTATGGATTGATATCAACATTGAACTGGGGAGTTAACTCAGGGATGGTTATTGTAACCACAAGTGTTCCGTGAAATGTTTTCAGTAACTTATCTCTTACCTAATGATGGTTTGCCTTTAGGAACACCGACGACGATGTAGTCGTCCCCCAGAATGGCATTATTTGCATCGGTAGGCTTGGCAAAGTTCGATAGTTCTTGAGATACTTCTGAAGCTACGGGCGGAGGTGAGGATGGTGGCGGCGGAGCATGAAATACTGGTGGTTTTGCGTGACTATTTCCTAGATCCGAATTTCTTACAGCTGGCGGAGGAGGCGGAGGAGGCGGAGGAGGCGGAGGTGGTGCATTGTTACGAATCTCTAATGCCGCGGCGTTCGAAGGTGGGCTACTCGCTTCCCCCGAACTGTTTTCGGCGTCGGAACCATCCGGCCTTGTTCTAGCCGTACCGACACTGGTATCTATATCGGTACCTGTACCAGAATCATCTATGTCATCGAATGATTCGTTTTTATCCGTAGCCCATTCGACCTCGGCGTCTTCGTTCACATGAGAATCATCTCTAACATAGTTCTGTTCGTCTATCACGCTATCACTTCCCCAGTTGATAATTTTCTTATTGCCACTCTCACCGGGATCTCGCCTGGAAGTTGACAAAACGATTCGTTGCAAATAGCGCTGGCCGTTTAAAGCACCAACAAACTACTGACTTAATTCATTACCCATCGTACGTATCTATACTTACAAAATACCCTTTTTCGGAGTGAAAGGCGGTGTAGGAGTTTCCAACAATCTTGTCCCACCTCCATCTCTGTCTGCTGCGTTTATCCGTTCTGATTTTGCTAAGTTTATCTGATCTAGTTTTTCACGAACGTTCTCAATCGTTTCGTACACGTTCGACGTTTCGTCTACCGATGGGACTCCCGTTCCAGCGCTTGCTTCAATTCGGAACTCGCATATTGGTTTGGTATTTGCGATTATTTGGGTCGGTCTCAATGTACTTATCGATTCATTGTTGTCCTCGTGACAATGCAATGGATCTGTACGTTGATTTTTCTTCGTTATTTCATTCAAAATCCCTTCTTTCATCCTGTCCTTTTTAACGACGGCATAAATAGGTTCACTTATCATGTCTTTAGTAACTTTTTTAACGTCTTTGCCTTTCTTCGGCTTTTTGTGTACGGCGTCGAGGGCAATCGGAAAATCTGCATCTTCTGCATATAGATTCCGGAACGGTTTACGCTCCATATTTTCGGCGATTTCTCTGCGAAGATCTGCCAGGCGTTCGCGTTGGACACGTTCGATTTTTTCCTTCTTCTTTCGATGTTCCTCATATTCCTGCTGTGTTTTCAGGTGAAAATTACCTCTGTGGTCTAAAAGTAGAAAAAAAACTTACAATTGAGATAAGCGAATAGGTAATAATTTACGCTAATCATATCGATCCACATATCAAGTAATTTGTCGTTTGTTTTAAGCCATGATTCGACAGATTTGGGCAATCAATTTCATATTTCAGTGTAGTTTACAAAAAAACCTGTCCCAACGTATGATCTAGATAGTGGTCATGAAAAGATGGTGGTGCTTACCGGGTATCGGTGCCATTAACGTTTTTTTCGGTGGCCCCAAGTCTGCTTTGCCGCGGTGTATTACGACAGGGCTTCCCGTCTGGATTCGAGTCGCAAGCTCTTCGTAAGCCTCGAGTTCTTGTCGCGAAACCATGCTGTCGAATCTTCCAAGATCTACCGATGAAATTGTGTCCCTGAAATAAACACCTTCAGTGAGTAAGTCGTTCGGTCCTAGCCAAGAAACAGCTAGTATCCGATCGCGTCTCAAGGGAATTAAATTTTAGTAAAGATTAACAAGTGATTGAGTTTTTATTTTCATCTTTAAACGACCAAATCGCCATCAAATAATTGTTCATTGGCTATAATAGATGTTGATGAAAGTACGGATTAGATTCCACTCTGTAAATGATGTTATTGTGCCGTTTTGTACAGAAAAATTATACATTCTACACACAAAAACCTGCCCGAAATGGTACATCGCTGAAGCGGTATCTGCGATGATAGGTGGCAAACAGTTTCATTATTATGTGCGTATCTAATTCTTAGAAAAGCTCTAACGTTGTCCATGTAATCCTCAATGAAATTATACCTTATTTCCCGCAGAAGTAACATTTTCTCCGGACGATCGAGAATCGCCAACAATGGCGTTACTAAGGCTTCGATGTCGTGTTCCCTCTGATACTGGAAAGCAAACAAAAAATATTATGCAACCAACTGAAAATTTGCGATTACGGAATTCATTGTTCCCCCTGTATTCTCCAAAATGAAAACCTCATGCTAATAGTTACGGTAAATGTAAAAAATGAAGTTGACAAAAAATGAATATTGGTTTCCGTGATATCGACCGACTGTACTTATAAACTTCAGCACATAAAATCTTAAAATCATATTCACCCTATGCAAATGGCGATCAACCGCGTTAGCCTCGTCTGAATTCAGTAACTTTTTCGCTAGCTGCGAAACCATTGCTGTTGTGACGCCAGAATTCTTTCGCTCAATCATCTGGTTTTCTGTATACGTCATATGGCCCTTTGTCCGTCTCACTGCGCGCAACGTGCCCTCTGACAAAAACATTAAAACGATAAGCACTTCGAAGCAATTATGCATACACGATTAGCTATTTTTTATACTTGCGATGATGTCCAAAATTAAAAGCGTTCTTAGATCCGACAGGACTTCGGATTTTAAGGCTATCATAATTGCCGCATCAAACTTGTCGCTAGTAATACTATTAACAGGCTTACACCACGCACATCATTTATGAAACTCAATCATAGCATAA